>NC_053147.1:30568248-31796998 GCF_016808335.1 Panicum virgatum | reverse complement strand
GCTGGGAGAGGGCTACGATGGGTGGATGTGGCTATGGCGGCTGTGCTGTGAAGGGGGCGAGGATTGGGCGGTGCTAGAGTAGAGAGAGAGGACAGAGAGGGGCCGATGCAGGAGCAGGACTGCAAGGCTGCCATGGGCTTTGTTTTGCGGACGAAGAGGTAGACGAGAGGGCAGAGAGAGAGAGTGTGGAGGGGAAACAAAAGCTTCCTTTCAAGGCTTTGTTTAGATCTCAAAATTTTACATCAAAAAACATCACATCGAATATTTAGATACATGCATAGAGTAAATAAAATTTATTTGCAAAACTTTTTGACGAATGAGTTATAAACCGTGATATGAATCTAATGAACCTACTTAATCCATAATTTGCAACATTAGTGATGCTACAGTAACCATCCACTAATTATAAATTAATTAGGATCATTAGATTCGTCTCACAATTTATAACTCATCCGTGCAAAAAGTTTTATAAATAAATTTTATTTAGTACTTCGAAATAGTAAGATTCTCTTCCAAAAATTTACGCCAAAAAGGTCTAAACACACCCTAGCCATTCAGAATAATCCAGGAGGATTGTGAACTTCACCGATTAATTAATCCTTCCATTTGCGTTCATGCATGTTGTTGTAGTTTTGCAATTTCAATATGATTCATACTTGTTTTGTTGTTACAATGCAGGAAATTCATACTTGATCTTTCAAAATATAATCATCAGACATATGCCACTTGGAAATTTAGGCATCCAAAATATAGTTATTAGAATATACTAGAATGTGAAATTAAAATCTTTACAAATAACACTTCTTATATATGAAACTTAGCACTAATGATATATGACCGCATCTGTTGATTCTTTGGAACATATAGGTGACTAGCTGACTATATGTCATAGATCGTTCATTATTATGTTACAATATTCACTGCTTGCATATGATATGGGTAGCTATATGGCTAGTGGCATATTCTACGGTTTGACACGTTATTGGTTTTTAAGAGCATTTTAGTGGATCTCGATAGTTATCGATTTGCTTTCAATCGGATAGTTTTGTTTTCAATAATACCGAAATACCGATGTCGTTCTCGTTTTCGACAATATCATTTTGTTTTTGCTTTTAGTAAAAAAAATGTAAAAGTGAAAGTAGTGGAGCCCTCTACCGATCATTTTCATTCCTACACTAAAGAGGGGAAAAAGGCTAAAAAAGCCGTTAGTAAAACAATGTGAAAGTGAAAGTGTTGGAATTATGGGCTTGGCCCATTTATTTTATTCAATGCAATAAAATAATTCAAAATCCACTATTAAATGCTAGAGAATTAATTGTTTAATTTCATATCGGGAATTGAGGAGGATCTCAACCGACTTAAAGGTTGGAGCCTGTGTACACCACTTGTGAAGCCGGTAAGAGGAGGTCGGTGAACCACACGCGCGCGCGCTCGCTCACCTCGCCGAGCCGAGGCCGTGGGCCTGGCGAGGCGGACGTGCAGGTGTGGTGTGGTGTGAGAATGTTTTTTTGTTGAAAGCATTAAATCAGAGACAATAAAACATTGATATTTACAGGTTTGCTTCAGGTACTCCTGCTTAGGATACCTCTCTCTTCTCCCTCTACTGATTGCACTTGCTTCAGGTACTCCTGCTTAGGAGACCTCTCTATTCTCCCTATGTTGCTGCTTTCTGCCATTCCCATAGCTAGTGCTACGCGCACAGTTCTAGCGAGAGCAGGCCTCCGGAACCTCTGCTCGCTGAAGGTCCTGCACGGGATAGTGGGCAATCAGGTTTTTGGGGAGCGTCTTGATGCGACTGCTCGCTCCCTGAACGACTACTTCGTCTACATCCCGGCGACCATAACAATTACTTCGTCTATTTCTTGGTGATCGTTCGTGGGACTACACTGTGAACATCTTCCTGCATCGACGTCGTTCGGCTACATCAAGCAAGGCCAGTTGAATAGAATGTCTATTCCAGCTGGTAACGACGCAACCGGTGCCTCCGGCACTGGTCCTGCCTTGGGGTACATTAAAATGTTGACATTTACAGGTGAATGATGATACAGAATAAAACCTTTGCGGTTAATGAGATTCATGTGATTCAATTGCACCAGTAATTGCCACTCATCAAAGCCCATTATAACGTCCAGGTTCATTGAATCTGAGGCACCTCCACGCATATATAAACCACCCCCTCCTCCACTCATCCTCACACCACAAGCACTTGCTTCAGGTACTCCTGCTTAGGAGACCTCTCTCTTCTCCCTCTGCTGCTTTCTGCCATTCCCATCGCTAGTGCTGCGCGCACAGTTCTAGCGAGAGTGTTGGCGGTCGATTTCGATGATTTTTACCGCCAACATTCCTTCAGATTTCATGCTTTTGGAACCATATTGCTATAAAATTAACAAGTTCCACAAGCTTTGGTGATTATTTGAATCCAGGAGCAACATATACAAAATTGAGCCAAAACGGGGTGAACCCCAGGCCGGCCGGCCTACCCCTGCATCATTTTGGTGTGCAACTCTGTGAAGAGTAGTTTGAGCCCAAGATCAAGTCACACCAACGTGTTCTCGGCAAATCTCACAAGACAAGACCGAAAGGCTTAAACCAAGTGGAGTTAAGCCCAAATCCAAAGACAACCCGAAGAATCAGAACCCAACTCAACTTGAGAAGCAATGTGGGCCTTGAAAACGATGTGCCAGAAAAACAGAAGCCCGAGACGAGCCAGAGCCAGGCCGGCCAGCCTAGGAGAGGCCGGCCGGCCTCTAACTGTCACCATTGGGGCTACGCAACCTCTACCGACCTCAGGAGGAGATCCAGAGCGTTCACTCAAAGGCGGTGGCCAGATGGCCACATCCCCAGGCCGGCCGGCCTAGGGGAGGCCAGCCGGCCCCACCTGGCAGCCTCTGAAGCTCTTCCTTGGCGTGAAATACAAGCATAACGAACTTACCTGCGTGCAACCGATGCTCAGTCCAGTACCGACCTTAGAGTAGTATAAATAGAGCACCACACCCCTCTTGTAACACACACCAATCCTTAGAGAAGAGAGTCTCTTGATACACTCTTGTGTTGAGTAGGAAGAGAGTGAGGTGAGTGCTCTGGTGAAAGCCGAGCTGAAAGGAGCGGACTCGAGTTCTCTTAGTCTTACTCCACTTTGTATCCACCTCGGAGGAATATACTTGAGTAAGTTCCTTATCTCAACTTCAGTTTCTCGCTAGCTTTACTTTCTGTCTTAGTTACTTGTTAAGTACTTACTTTGATATGCGGGATCCTAAGTCTGCGTAAGTAGCATGTTCTGCTTATTTGAGGTTGCTTTCTATCTAAGTACACGGTAGGAGCAAGTAGCTCGAGAGCTGTGGGCGTGGTGCCCAGGCTTGGTAGTTACCTTAGGTTGTGTTCCACCCCACGAAACCATTGTGGTAGTTAGTAGGTAGTGACAGCCCTATCCGTCCTTTGTAGTCCACCACGTTCGGGTGTTTTCATAGCAGTAGTGCAGATTGCCGTTGGACTCCCCTCTTATCCCTTTCTGAAGTCCTTCCTCTTCCAGCCTCAGAAGCAGATCAAGTCAGTAGTTAGCTCGATAATTAGTCAGAGTTGAAGATCTCTAAGTTTGGTCGAAACTTTACCGTTCCTTGGATTCGATATCCCAGGTATACTCCCTGGTGAAAGCTACAATCGGTTTCTGTGCGCTTGCGGAGTAATTCGTTAGGCTAAGGAGTGCCAACAAGCTTTCTGGCGAGGTTGCCGGGGAATGGTAGCAACACTAGATTTAGAGCTAATCAGCCGTACGACTTCCCATCCATCCACATGGAGTTTTCTCCTACTTATCTGGCAGTTCCATCTCGCGAGTATTTGGAACCGCCACCATCTTGCCATCCCATTCTATCCGATGGTTACGAGATCCGTCCCAGTCTCGTAGCCATGGTTTGCGCACAGTCCTTTTCTGGTAAAAAGGACGAGTGTCCCTATGCTTACTTGCAAATCTTTGAAGAGAATTGCTCTCTTCTGATCATACCAGGTATGACCCAAAACACCTTACGGTGGAAGCTATTCCCATTCTCTCGAACGGGGGAAGGCAAGATTTGGTACAACCGGACGGCAAGGAGAGTTGGAGGAGATAGGATACAGCTGAAGGATGAATTTTGCTTGTTCTTCTATCCTATCTCCAAAGTGATTTCTCATCAGAAATAACTAATATCATTCGAGCAAGGCGATGAATCACTTGGAGTAGCCTAGGCTAGATTCATGCATTTAGTAGACTCCGGGCCACCACATCAGATGCCGCAGGAAATGCTTATGCAACACTTCTTCTATGGCCTCAAACCGGAAAGTGCACATTTCATGAATGTGGCTTCCGAGGGATCCGTCATGTACAAGACAATAGCTGAAGTCAGAACTCTTCTAGAGAAGGTTATGAACGGCACTGACTACACCGGTATCTATGAGGATCCACCAGAGCCAATAGAGCAGCCTAGCGAGACACAGCAGCTTCAAATCCTCTCAGCCACATACTCTCCACATCCACCATACATAGAGGAAATAACCGAACCACCAAAGTCCCTAGATCATGAACCCCTCATCGAAGACATGCCTATGTTCGTACCCGATCTCTTCATAGAGGAAGAGTACTTGGAACTCGGTAATGCCTCAAGCATATCAAAGGAACTTAAGTGTATTTGCTCAAGATCTGAGGCGTTCATTCCCGAAGTTTCATCGCAGATAGAGGGTCTTTCTGCGATTATAGATAAGGAATGGACAGAGGAAGCCGAGGCTAGCAGTAGCGTCATCCAGATCTACTGCGATCCTAGAGTGCTCCTCTACACTATTTGGGACGCTGGACCACAAGAACCTTTTTACGACCCGAAGGTCGGGGTGAACGTGATGTCCAAAACCTTGGCAGATCACATTTCATTTGAGCCCCTGACCCTCTCGCGTAAGCACCTAAAGTGGATAGACAGCCAGATCGTGGAAAGTAAGGAAACTCTCCATGTTATGTCCCTGAAAATGGGATGTAACAAGGTTTTCCTAGACTTCCACATCTTTGATGTCCAAGAAGGTGAAGAGTTTGTCTTGATTGGTCAGCCAATAGAGCCCCTTGTCAACCCGAATGGAGACCGAGCAACGCTCGAGATTATGGTTGGCAAAGAGAGAGTTCCAGTCAGTTTAGTTCGCTCATGCAACACCATTGCTGAGGCTAGACCGGAGCAAGACCCATTAGAGGATGCAGTGAACATCAACCAAGAAGAGAAAACTCAGCCCATTCTTGAGGAAGATGTCTCACACTTCACCCAGGAAACAGATCCGGCCGTCAAAAATAAGCTAGACGGAGATGAGATCCCGCAACCTCTTCTACCTAAGCTGAAGCCGCTGCCACCTGGTTTGAAGTATGCATTCTTTCATGACAATAGAGCCACGCTAGTTGTCATCAGCGACAAGCTGACAGAGAGTGAAACTCGGCGGCTCGTTGCAGTCTTAGAGAAGTATCGGTCCGTCATTGGATATTCTCTGCAAGACTTGAAGGGATCAGCCCCAACCTATGCACCCATCGCATTCCAATGGAGCCAGAACATAAGCCGTCACGAGAACATCAACGGTGGCTTAACGATGCGATGAGGGAGGTAGTCAAGAAAGAGGTACTTAAGCTACTGCACACGGGCATTATGTACCCCGTGCAAGACAGTGAGTGGGTCAGCCCAGTTCAAGTGGTCCCAAAGAAGGGAGGCATGACGGCAGTCCGTAATGAGAGGAACGAGCTCATACCTCAGCGGACAGTGACCGGATGGAGAATGTGTATTGATTACCGGATGCTTAACAAAGCTACCCGGAAAGATCACTTCCCTCTTCCTTTCATCGATGAGATGCTTGAATGGTTGGCAAAGCACTCGTACTTTTGCTATCTCGACGGATACTCTGGATATCATCAGATTCCTATCCATCCCGATGATCAGAGCAAGACTACCTTCACCTGCCCCTATGGTATGTTCGCCTATCGGCGAATGTCCTTCGGTCTTTGCAACGCACTAGCATCATTCCAAAGGTGCATGATGGCAATCTTCTCAAACCTGATTGAGCACATCATGGAAGTGTTCATGGACGACTTCTCCGTCTATGGCAATGACTTCGCTCAATGCCTTGAGAACTTGGAAAAAGGTTCTCAAGAGGTGCCAAGAGACACACCTAGTTCTCAACTGGGAAAAGTGTCACTTCATGGTCAGAGAGGGGATAGTCCTCGGACATAGAGTGTCTGAACGAGGGATAGAAGTGGATCGGGCAAAGATCGATGTCATCGAATAGTTGCCACCTCCGACTAACATCAAGGAGGTCAGGAGTTTCTTGGGTCATACTGGTTTCTACAAGAGGTTCATTAAGGACTTCTCCCGTATAGCCAGACCCTTAACAAACCTGCTGGCAAAGGATGCCCCGTTCAACTTTGAGGAGGAATGCCTCATGGCCTTCTATACCCTCAAGAAGGCACTCGTATCCGCGCCCATCATACAACCTCCTGATTGGAAAATTCCTTTCGAGATCATGTGCGATGCAAGTGACTATGCCGGACCCCAACTCAACTACGCCACAACGGAAAAGGAACTCCTGACGGTAGTATTCGCCATGGACAAGTTCAGATCCTACTTGGTTGGTGCAAAAGTGATTGTGTATACGGACCACGCAGCACTAAAGTACCTTCTAACCAAGAAGGATGCCAAGCCACGACTTATTCGTTGGATTCTGCTCCTACAAGAATTTGATCTAGAAATAAGAGATAAGATAGGAGTAGATAATTGTGTGGCAGATCATCTCTCAAGGATGCAAGTACAAGGATCGGGTCTCCCGATCAATGATTACTTGAGGGATGACACTCTCCTGAAGGTTACCTCATCTAGTCCATGGTACGCAAACCTAGTGAATTTCATGGTGACTGGATATATACCTCCGGGAGAAGACAAAAAGAAACTGATTCACCTCAGCAGATTCCATTTATGGGATGACCCATATCTGTTCAAAGTCTGCGCTGATGGTTTACTCCGCCGTTGTATCCCGTTATGTGAGACCCGCAAGATTCTAGAGCGTTGTCACTCCTCACCCTATGGAGGACATTACGGAGCCTTCCGAACCCATGCAAAAGTTTGGCAAAGTGGATTCTTTTGGCCAAACATATATGGAGACGTGAAAGAATTCGTGCGGCGTTGCCCAAGATACCAAAAACACGGGAATATCAATTCCCGAGACGCAAGGCCACTGAAGAGCAATCTTCAAGTGGATATCTTCGACGTTTGGGGAGTCGACTTCATGGGTCCTTTCCCAATGTCAGAACAATGCGAATACATCTTGGTGGCAGTGGACTACATGTCCAAATGGGTTGAAGCACTTCCTTGTGTTGCGGCCGATTCAAGAAGCTCCAAGAAAATGTTCCAGGAAATCATATTTCCTCGTTTTGGAGTTCCAAGAGTCGTGATCAGCAATGGAGGCTTACACTTCATCGACAGAACATTCAGGAAGTGCCTCAGCGAGCTAGGAGTAGACCGCCGGGTTGCAACACCATACCATCCCCAAACAAGTGGTCAGGCAGAGATGTCCAATAAGCAAATCAAGAACATCTTGCAAAAGACGGTCAATGCCATGGGGAAGGGTTGGAAAAGCAAACTACCCGAGGCACTATGGGCTTATCGAACGGCTTACAAAACACCGATTGGCATGACACCGTATCAACTAGTTTATGGCAAGACTTGCCATCTACCAGTTGAACTCAAGTATAAGTCCCATTGGGCAATTAAGAGGTGGAATATGGACCTCCAATCAGCCGGAATCAAGTGACAAATTCTACTGGCTGAATTGGATGAATGGAGGGAGAAGGCCTACCACAACTCTAAACTCTACAAAGAGCGAACAAAAAGATGGCATGATAAGCGTATCAAGATCAAACAGTTCAAAGAGGGAGACAAGGTACTCCTTTTCAACTCCTGTGTTCGTCTGTTTGGTCATGGTAAACTTAGAAGCAAGTGGGAAGGCCCCTTCTTAGTGCTTAACGCCGCCAACCATGGTGCTATAACCCTCCGGGACGATGACGGGAATGTTTTCAAGGCCAATGGCCAGAGATTGAAAATATTCCTCGAGCCCAAAATTCCCGAGCTCGAAGAAGTAGAAGTCTACGAGCTTACCGAGATAGAGTAATTATCTACGGTCGTCGTCGTACCTAAAACGTGCCCTATCTTAGGTGAGATCTTCCTTTCTATTTCTTTCTTTCCTTTTCTGCACCAAGATACTAAAATAACTGAGAAAAGAAAGGATCAGGAGGAGCCACCAGAAGCCCGGGGCCCACACCTGACATGGTGGGGCCGGCCGGCCTACCCTGGGACGGCCGGCCTGGCTCCAGGGCTGTTCGGCCTCATCTTTTCGTGCAACGATCACCGCAGTTCAAACTTTCTGATCCTAGGTATTCGGAGCTCGATGAGATGATTTAAACTGAAAGGCTCCCCTCTCTTCCTCAGTTCACAACCTTTCACCAGATCTCATCCCGAGTTTCACCCCTTTCTCCGAGATCACCACCATGGCCTCGCCATCTTCCCCTAAAACTCCCAAATCCGAAGCCATGGACACACCCACTCCTAAGGCACCCTCCAAGTCCAATCAAACCCGGGCTTCGTCAAGCAGCGTCTGGATCCTTTAACCGGTGGAGATCGCTGCCTTCTCTCCATCGCCGCCGGCTGGCCAGGGGCGCCAGCCCCAGGCCGGCCGGCCTATGGGGGGACCGGCCGGTCTCACCCCGAAGCCGCCTGTCTTCCGGCTCGGTGGAGAGTTCGGTCCAGGGTCCGGCGTCAAGGGCCCTCATGCGCTCCTGCATGCGCAGCCCGACACGACCTACCATAGGGGTTCTTTCCCCTAGGAAGGTTGTGATGAAGCGCGCGGGGATGTCGTCGGGAGGGGAACGTGTTGCGCAAGTCACTGCACTTCAGATGGTGCAGCAGGACTTGTCCACGTACTCCCCGGAGTACACTCCCGCCAGCCCTAGCCCTCCACGCCATCGTGTGTCTGGGGCAAAGGTCGGCAGGGGGAAGGTGCTCACCCCTCCGTTGGAACGTACCGGCACGGATCTTCCGACGAGTTCGGTGCGTCGTCATATCCGGCCACCACCGATCCGTGGACCGATAGAGGTCCACGCCTACACCGACTCCGACAACGACGACGATGAGGAGGAGGAGGAGCCCAACGACGTCGCTTCACTCCATGAGCAGCTTGTTGCTCTCTGACTACGCCTCAACAACATGGACGAACGCATAGCCGAGATGGAGATTGATAGGATGGAGTTAGAGGATAGGGTAGACACCTTTCACAAGGCAGTTTGTTCCAAGATCAAACGTCTTGCGAAGGTGATAGGTGATAGGTATAGATCCCCGGATCCCAAGTAGGTGATAGGTCTAGATTAGACTTAGTTTAGTCTGGGTGCTTTTATTTCCTTTATTTCTTTGTTTTATTTATTTTATAATCAGCAGCACCCCCAACTTTATCTTTGAATAAAATAAAAATTTCAAGTTCATTCCTCTTAGAGTTTATGTGGTTGGTGCACATGTGTGTGCCAACCACACCCCTGCTCTCACGTTTAACTATTGCGCAGCAAAATCAAATGAGAAGGATGAACACAAGATCCCAGAGAAATTCGGACGAATTCCGGAAGAAAAGCAAGTCAGGCGGCCTAAACCAGGCCGGCCGGCCTGAGATCTTCAGAAAATTACCGAAACACCCTCACTGGGGTAGAACAAACTGAGCCTGAACCTGTGCAAAAGGGCCTCCGAGGATGGCCACAGGCCCAGGCCGGCCGGCCCCACCTGTCGGTCACTCTCTGGCCCCCTTCGCGTGCTCACGGTTTGCCATCTATACTCCCTACTCCTTCCTGGTTTCGTGCAATTTCATTCAAAATCATGCCAACTAAAATCAAATAAAATAGTTGAATGAAATGACTAGGAAGAGTTGAAATCCTTTCACAACTATGGATTGCTAAGATTTATTTCTTATGCAAGTACCGAATTGCCTCCGGAACTCATGTTTAGGATCACCTGATTGCTTGCTTATTGCTTTCTGTGATATAATGACATGAAGTTGTGCTAGCTCTTAACTCAAAGTCTTGGAAGTTTTCATTTCAAAAATACAAAACTAGGCAACACTCTTATGCTCAACTTTACCAGTACCCATTCCAGAGCCATACTTTCGAATTCCAAACACATAGCTATCATCTGCATTGTGAGCTTGCTCAAGTCTAGTGCCTCCAAAAGTTTAGATTGATTCATCTTCTTGGATCATTCACGTACACATCCATCAATTTGAGTCCATGAGATGTGGTTGCAAATCAGCGCTGCACCCCCCTGAAAAGGATGAATGACATTCATGCTTTGTCTCAAAAAAAGGGAAGAAGGAGGGGGAAGTGTATGGTGCTAGATACAAAACCACCATGGGAAAGAAATCCTCATTTCTCACTTGCACTTGACCCATAAGATGAGCATCTAGACTGCTAAGAGACACTAGGTTTGATCTTACAATATAAATGTTAAGGATATGCAACATCCTTCACTTAGCTCCACATACTCATTTTCAAAGCAATGTTGGGAAGATTAGTAAAGTTGTAAACAAAAATCGAGAAAATGAGTGACTCAAGCAAAAAGAGTATGCCTTGAATTTATTTAAAAACAAAATAAGAATCTTCCAAGTACTGCGAAACAGGAGCTAGTCATAATCTTCATCGATTTATTTTGGAGATTAATAGGTGAACATGAAGGTGTTAGCCACCCAGAATCCGAGGTATGAAAGGAAAGCTCTGAAATAATTCTTATGACTACCTGAGTTCGTGAACCCCGGACTTTGCTTGATCCTCAGGATCTTTGTCGACTCCTTTTGCTCAGGACGAGCAAAGTCTAGGTGTGGGGGTGTGTTGGCGATCGATTTTGATGATTTTTACCACCAACATTCCTTCGGATTTCATGCTTTTGGAATAATATTGCTATAATATTAACAAGTTCCACAAGCTTTGGTGATTATTTGAATCCAGGAGCAACATATACAAAATTGAGCCAAAACGGGGTGAACCCCAGGCCAGCCGGCCTAGGCCAAGCCGGCTAGCCTACCCCTGCATCATTTTGGTGTGCAACTCTGTGAAGAGTAGCTTGAGCCCAAGATCAAGTCACACCAATGTGTTCTCGGCAAATCTCATGAGACAAGACCGAAAGGCTTAAACCAAGTGGAGTCAAGCCCAAATCCAAAGACAACCTAAAGAATCAGAACCCAACTCGACTTGAGAAGCAATGTGGGCCCTGAAAATGATGTGCCAGAGAAACAGAAGCCCGAGACGAGCCAGAGCCAGGCCGGCCGGCCTTGGAGAGGCCGGTCGGCCTCTAACTATCACCGTTGGGGCTACGCAACCTCTACCAACCTCAGGAGGAGATGCAGAGCGTTCACTCAAAGGCGGTGGCCAGATGGCCACATCCCCAGGTCGGCCGGCCTAGGGGACGCCAGCCGGCCCCAACTGGCGGCCTTTGAAGCTCTCCCTTGGCATGAAATACAAGCATAACAAACTCACCTGCGTGCAACTGACGCTCAGTCCAGTACCGAACTTAGAGTAGTATAAATAGAGCACCACACCCCTCTTATAACACACACACACACCAATCCTTAGAGAAGAGAGTCTCTTGATACACTCTTGTGTTGAGTAGGAAGAGAGTGAGGTGAGTGCTCTGGTGAAAGCCGAGCTGAAAGGAGCGGACTCGAGTTCTCTCGGTCTTACTCCACTTTGTATCCACCTCAGAGGAATATACTTGAGTAAGTTCCTTGTCTCAACTTCAGTTTCTCGCTAGCTTTACTTTCTGTCTTAGTTACTTGTTAAGTACTTACTTTGATCTGTGGGATAATGAGTCTGCGTAAGTAGCAAGTTCTGTTTATTTGAGGTTGCTTTCTATCTAAGTACACGGTAGGAGCAAGTAGCTCGAGAGCTGTGGGCGTGGTGCCCAGACTTGGTAGTTACCTTAGGTTGTGTTCCACCCCATGGAACCGTTGTGGTAGTCGGTAGGTGATGACTGTTGACGCTCACTAACGATCATTTCCAGGCGTCAACTTGATCAGAAAATCATAAGAGTTTGCATTTCTTACACGCATCCTTATCCAATAAAGTCCCTAAACCACATTTTGCCTTTTAGAATATGCAAGTTGTGTTTTCAAGCTAATATGCAGGTAATAAGCACACTTTGGCCCGACATAAAATCACAAAAATTATTAGAGCACCAATTCAGGCTCAGATGGACCAAAAGTGATGCAAGAACCGAATTCAAACAAGTCAAGACAGGCCAACCCCAGCGTGGATCAGACAAAGAGGCCCAAGACAGCCCACCAGAAGAAGTTGGCGGTGGTTGGTGGCCCGGGCAGGCCGACTGACCTACCTGGTCGGCCGACCTGACCCTTGGGCCCCACCGCCTCAACCAGGGCACGTGGCGCTTCCCCATTTGTCCCCTACGTTGGTGCTGGCTTCACCCCATGGCTCCCTGCTATAAATATAAGGGGGGTGGAGAATAGGACACACCCCACACACCACTCACCTCTCCTCTCTTACATTCCTTGCATAGTCTTTAGGCTTAGTGGAGTTTAGGAGAAGTCTAGGAGTCATCGAGTCGCCGGTGTTGCTCGAGAGTCTGGTATGGGTTCATCTCTAGCTCTCTCTTGTAATATTCGGTTGTTTGTAATAGAATTAGACTATGGTTACTGATATCTGCTTGAAGTATATTCTGAGTTATCGAGTATATGTTTCTTGTCATGGTTGCATTATCATTCTATGCTTGTATTGTATGATCGCCCTATGCTGGAGATGGTTAGTCTTTTGTTCTTAGAACTCTATCAACTACTCCAGTATTCGTATGATTGCTCTAGTGTGATGTCTGTCCATCCGAAGGGTGGGGGCTCTGCGCGGGACACTAGAGTATCCCTTACTAGTGTAGACATGGTGTCTAGATTAGCTAAGTGTTGCTGGATGTCAACTATACCCACGATTTGTAGAGGTAGCCAGCAGGTGGTGACAGCCCTGTCCGAGCCTTTTAGTAATCCTCCACATTCAGTATGGGGGGTAGGAGGTACATAAAGTCGCCGGGGTGTACGGGCTCCTCCCGTCGCTTCGATAGCGATCTTCCTGTTGTGTAGTTTAATCTCTGACGAGCTAACCAATGAGAAAGTGTAGATATAGCTAGCCTAGTACAGCTGACTCGAGCTCTGACTTTTACCTTGCTCCCGGCCTAAAGCATCTTTTATCTTTCTTTTATTTATTTATCCGAGAGGGTAGTTTGTGTGTGTGTCACACTACCTCCTACCATGTTATTATCTTACCCCTGTTTATGCATGAGAATATACAATCTAGATAGAGTTCACCCACTAATCTATATATTCTCTCACTCACCGCCTTCCCTGCGGAAATATAAATGACACCCCGGTATACTCCCGGGTAAATTGCTACAGCGGTATTCCGTGCGCTTGCGGATTTATTCGTGGTTCATGAAATACTGCCACCCCAAATTGGCGTCTGCGGACGTCATCGCTGGTGACGTTGGTAGGCGCCAACAAGCATTTTTGGTGCCGTTGCCGGGGAAGGCACAGAGTGAAATATATAGATAAAAGTTGTGAACAAAATTGAAATTGGTATTCGCTTGCTAAACAGGCTAACATGGCTTTGTTTTCTTGTCTTTGCTGATATGAAAACAGGGTAGTGTATGACCAGTTTCGATTTGCCGCAAAACTTTCATTCCGATCCAGAGTCACTTTTGAGGAGGACGCGAGCTCGTCTCGTATCACCTCGGAGATCACTCTCTGCAGTCGATCCAGTCATCGCATCATTGTCAGCTCCTAGAGCTATGGCCCAGAAGACAATCTGTGATTACTCTGCTCCATCTGCTAACCAGGTCCCTACCGGGCCCGAGGTTAACACCGGAGGAGAAAATTTCGAGATCAAGATGGGTCTCATTACGATGGTGCAGGCCAGCCCATTCTGTGGAAAGGCCAATGAGGATGCCAGCGCTGTTCTCCAGCAGTTCCTGGAGCTCTGCAGTACTTTTGTTATCAAGGGTGTATCACAAGATACTATCCGGCTCCGTCTATTTCTGTTCTCTCTCTTGGGGAGAGCGAAGCAATGGTATTATGCTAACAAGGCCGCTGTGGATACTTGGGATGAATGTGCCAAGGCGTTCCTCTCGAAGTTCTTCCCGACGGGCAAAACCAATGCTCTTCGTGGTCGGATTTCGAACTTCCAGTCGGCGTCAAATGACTCAATTCCGGAGGTTTGGGAGAGGCTTCAGGAGTACATTCTAGCATGTCCGCACCATGGAATGGATAATTGGCTCATTCTACAGAACTTTTAAAACGGGTTGACACAGTCATCCCGTGATCATGTGGATGCCGCTGCGAGTGGAGCTTTCTTCTCGCTAACCATTGAAAGAGCTACATCATTGATCGAGAAGATGGTTTCCAACCAAGGTTAGAGCGATGATCGCCTCCAACCGTGCTAGCGAGGTATGCACTCCGTTAAGGAGGCCGACATGCTCGCTATGAAGATTGATCTCCTCCTCAAGAAATTTGAGGACTATTCCCAAGATAAGGCTCAATTGCAAACACTTCATGCCTTGGAGACTCGCATGACGTGCGAGGTCTGCGGGAATGTTAGACATTCGGGCGATAATTGCCCAGAAACCCAAGAAGAAGCTCTATTCCTCAATGGCAGCAATGGGTTTCGTCCACAAGGAGGTCAGGGGTGGAATCAACCACGCCCATACTACCAAGGAGGTAATGGGAACTTGAATTCTTTCGATCATAACCAGCCTACCTTGAGAGATCTTGTCTACGGCCATGCGAAGATCAATGAGTCCCTTCAAAAGAAGTTGGGCATTATAGACAAATCTATGGAGACTATCCATGCCAAGATGGATGGATTCTCCACTGCCATCAAGAACCAGTTGAGTTTCAACAAGATGATTGAGACTCAACTAGCTCAAATGGCTGCTACCATGCCCCCTGATTTGGAGAATGTAAGGCGATAACCACATGAGGAGGTAAAACTACTCAAGACCCGCCTTATCCTAACCATGTTAACAGGAAGAAGGCAAGCCCGGTGGCAGAAGAACCACCTCGGGAGGAGAAACCCGAGAAGGTTCATGAAGGGAAGACGGCTCCGCATGAATTCTATGACACTCAAGTATTGCCGTTCCCTATGAGGGCAAAGAAGTCAAGTACAGACGAGCAGTTCAGCCGCTTTGTTGAGATAATACAACAAGTGAACATCAATGTACCCTTGATGGATGCGATGAAGGTTCCGACCTATGCTCACTATATCAAGGACATAATCAACAACAAGTGACCGCTGCCAACTACCGAAGTAACCAAGCTCACTGAGGCATGCAGTGCAGCTATACTTCAACAATTGCCCGAGAAGAAAAAGGATCCAGGATTCCCCACTATCAGATGTTCAATAGGGACACAGAACTTCGACAAAGCCTTATGTGATTTGGGGGCCAGTGTTACTGTGATGCCGAAGGCGGTATTTGACCAACTCAACTATACAGAGTTGACACCAACACCCATGCAATTGCAATTGGCTGATTCTTCAGTTCGGCACCCAGAAGGAATCGCTGAGGATGTCCCAGTGAGAGTTTGGGATTGTTTCATCGCAGTCGACTTTGTGGTACTTGATATGGATAATCAGAAAGACACTACTCTCATTCTAGGACGGCCATTCCTCAATACAGCAGATGCACATATTGATGTTGGGGCCAGAGAAATCCGACTCCATATCAATGGTAAAGAGGAGACATTTGACTTCCGACCCAAGAGAGAGCAATGCTTGATGATCCGAGTCAAATTTGGGCCAAACCCTTAGAAAATCAAAGAAGTCGAAGTCACACCCTCTCAGAAAGATAGTCTTATACCTTTTATGAAGACACTTATGAAAAAAGATCCAACGAGCTCAAAAAGGTCTAAGAAGAAGGGTAAATCAAGAGCTACTACACTCGAGGATCCTGTTCCTGTGCCGCCTACGCCACCAAAGAAGACCAAGAGGTGTGGCGCAAAAAGAACAAGACGTCATCGACCGCTACTAATTCTCCAGGTACGGACGAAATGACCTCAACCTGATCAGGTATGGAGAAAGGTCCTGCTTTTTGGACCCTAAACCAAGAGCTAGCTTGGGGGAGGTTCCCTCCCATAAGTCAACTGTATCCCTTTATTTGCTTTCAATAAAATTTGATAAAAAACTTTTAAAAACAAAATAAAAATTTACTGCTTTATTTCCCATTTTCATGATGCGCGGTAACAATGGTTTAACTCCTTTTGATAAGTTGAAAGGATGAGTTTTGCTTTGCTCTATCATGCCTGTTGTGCCTAGTTTAAAAATAAGAGTTCTCTTGAGTTTAAATCTGCTGGTTATGCAAATATCTTGTCAATGAACCTAAAAGTTCTGTGGGTTGCATATGCTTGATTCAAGTCTAAGTTGTTGCGAGTTCATATATGGTAAATAAGGTTGTGCAAGCTTGTTCTAGTGATGCTTGAAGTCTGGAGTTGTTTTCAAAAATTCTAAAAGAGGCAAGTTCCCTAGCGATATGCAAAGTCCTACCAGAGCCATATGTCATATTCCATGAAAAACCTTTACACATATGCTGCTTGATATTCTGTTGAGTTTTATCAAATTGTGTGACCCTAGAGAGATGCTTTTCATGCTTTCTCAATCATAAGCACGTACACGTCCCATCCAATTGCTACATTCCTACACTAGGAAATGGCACCACCACCCATTCATTCCACATAATAAGTGCTCCATGTCTTGGTAATCTCTCTCGTAGAACATCCCTGAAATAAAATAAAGTCAGATTATGGTTGCCCCAAAAAGAGAAAAGATGGCATGCCAAAGAAGCATGACCCAAAAGAGAGAGAGAGAGAGAGAGAGAGAGAGAGAGAGAGAGAAAAGGGGTAGCCGTGTCTCAAAAAAAAAGAGACATAGGGATGATTCGAGAGAGAAAAGCCATTACCTCAAGGAGTAAGTCATATCCATCCATCCACTCATACACTTGCACCTTTTGATCGAGATTGCATGACTTGTTTCTCCATGGATCCTCTCTTTGACTTTACAATAAATAGAATACAAGTGTGCCCTGTTCTTATCCTACCTTGAGCTCCATAAAGGCTTGTAGTAGTAGGAAAGATCAAAGGCAGATACTGCCCTGGTAAGGAAATACAAGATGAGTGCCTCAAGAGAGTTATCCTGGGAGCTTTGCCATGTTTTCAAAAAATTCTTTCAAAAATGTATCTCAAGATGGATTGCGGATCTATGAACAAGTAAGTATCACTTTATGCACCGTTCTGACTTATGATAGCTAAAAAGCCCCATGAAGGAGTAAGGTAATTGAGCAAAGGTATGCTAACCAACTTATTTAAGCTTATAGATGAATCCCTTTGCTTCAGACTATGACATGACAGGTAAGCTACGAGTCAAAGTGATTTTCTGATCGACAACCTGATTTGTCCTACTTTGCTCGGGACGAGCAAAGGACAGCTTGGGGATCTTGTTGACGCTCACTAACGATCATTTCCAGGCATCAACTTGATCAGAAAATCATAAGAGTTTGCATTTCTTACACGCATCCTTATCCAATAAAGTCCCTAAACCACACTTTACCTTTCAGAATATGTTAGTTGTGTTTTCAAGCTAATATGCAGATTACAAGCACACTTTGGCCCGACATAAAATCGCAGAAATTATCAGAGCACCGATTCAGACTCAGATGGACCAAAAGTAATGCAAGAACCCAATTCAAACAAGTTAAGATAGGCCAACCCTAGCATGGATCAGACAAAGAGGCCCAAGACAGCCCACCAAAAGAAGTTGGGGGCGGTTGGTGGCCCGGGCAGGCCGACCGACCTACCTGGTCGGCCGACCTGGCCTTGGGCCCCACCGCCTCAACCAGGGCACGTGGTGCTTCCCCATTGGTCCCCTATGTCGGTTGTGCTAGCTTCACCCCGTGGCTCCCTGCTATAAATATAAGGGGGGTGGAGAATAGGACACACACACATACCACACACCACTCACCTCTCCTCTCTTGCATTCCTTGCATAGTCTTTAGGCTTAGTGGAGTTTAGGAGAAGTCTAGGAGTCATCGAGTCGCTAGTGTTGCTCAAGAGTCTGGTATGGGTTCATCTCTAACTCTCTCTTGTAATATTCGGTTGTTTGTAATAGAATTAGACTATGGTTACCGATATCTGCTTGAAGTATATTCTGAGTTATCGAGTATATGCTTTTTGTCATGGTTGCGTTATCATTCTATGCTTGTATTGTATGATCGCCCTGTGCTGGAGATGGTTAATCTTTTGTTCTTAGAACTCTATCAACTGCTTCAGTATTCGTATGATTGCTCTAGTGTGATGTCTGTCTATCCGGAGGGTGGGGGCTCTACGTGGGACACTAGAGTATCCCTTACTAGTGTAGACATAGTGTCTAGATTTGCTAAGTATTGCTGGATGTCAACTATACCCACGGTTTGTAGAGGTAGCCGGCAGGTGGTGACAGCTCTGTCCGAGCCTTTTAGTAATCCTCCACGTTCAGTATGGGGGGCAGGAAGTACATAAAGTCGCCGGGGTGTACGGGCTCCTCCCGTCGCTTCGATAGCGATCTCCCTATTGTGTAGTTTAATCTCTGATGAGCTAACTAATGAGAAAGTATAGATATAGCTAGCCTAGTACAGCTGACTCGAGCTCTGACTTTTACCTTGCTCCCGGCCTAAAGCATCTTTTATCTTTCTTTTATCTTTCTTTTATTTATTTATTTATCCGAGAGGGTAGTTTGTGTGTGTGTCACACTGCCTCCTATCATGTTATTATCTTACCCCTGTTTATGCATGAGAACATCCAATCTAGATAGAGTTCACCCACTAATCTATATATTCTCTCACTCACCGCCTTCCCTGCGGAAATATAAATGACACCCCGGTATACTCCGGGGTAAAATGCTACAGCGGTATTCCGTGCGCTTGCGGATTTATTCGTAGTTCATGAAATACTGCCACCCCAAATTGGCGTCTGCGGGCGTCATCGCTGGTGATGTTGGTAGGCGCCAACAGTGACAGCCCTATCCGTCCTTTGTAGTCCACCACGTTCGGGTGTTTTCATAGCAGTAGTGCAGGTTGCCATTGGACTCCCCTCTCATCTCTTGATGAAGTCCTTCCTCTTCCAGCCATCGAAGCAGATCAAGTCAGTAGTAAGCTCATAAATTAGTCAGAGTAGTAGGTTATCTGTAGTTAGGCCCTTTTCTCTTTATCTTCTTCTCGTTGGTTGTATCCGGTTGAAGATCTCTAAGTTTGGTTGAAGCTTTACCGTTCCTTGGATTCGGTATCCCAGGTATACTCCCTGGTGAAAGCTAGAATCGGTCTCTGTGCGCTTGCGGAGTAATTCGTTAGGCTAAGGAGTTCCAACAGAGAGCAGGCCTCCGGAACCTCTGCTCACTAAAGGTCCTGCACGGGATAGCGGGCAATCAGGTTTTTGGGGAGCATCTTGACACGACTGCTCGCTCCCTGAACGACTAATTCGTCTACATCCCGGCGACCAGAATGACTACTTCGTCCACTTCCTGGTGACTGTTCGTGAGACTGCACTGCGAACATCTTCCTGCATCGATGTCATTCGGCTACATCAAGCAAGGCCAGTCGAATAGAATGTCTAATCCAGCCGGTAACAACGCAACCGGTGCCTCCGGCGCTGGTCCCGTCTTGGGGTACATTCTAAACTTGTTCTGGTTTAAATTTTTGTTCATGCTTTTTAGTAAGAATAACATGAACACAAGCACATATTTTGTTCACACATTATCACTTATTTATGTCATGAAATTGCTAGTAATATTTGGAATTAAAATATACCGAAAATTGCCTTGTTATCTAACAATACAAAAACCTGATTTTGTTAATAGGCTTTCGGTATCTAGCTTTGCTGCAACAATCAAACCACCACCTTTTGATGGTTCCAATTACAAACGTTGGCATGAGCGGCTTATACTATGGTTGACAGTGCTGAGAGTGATGCATGTAAAAGAGGGTAAGCCTGAACAGTTCGCTCCGGAGGAAGAGAGTGTGTTCGATGAGGCTGATACCCTCTTTCGAGGCTACATCATTAGTGTTATCACTGAAAACCTGGTGGATAATTATATCCGGCTACCAACTGGCAAAGCGTTGTGGGATGCTCTTGAGGCTCATTATGGAGTGTCTGATGCCGGCAGTGAGTTGTATGTGATGGAGCAATTCCTAGACTATAGGATGGTCGAAGACTGTTCTGTGGTGGAACAGGCTCATGAAATACATACTCTGGCAAAAGATCTCAAAAATTGCAGCAAAGAGTCTCCATGTGTGTTGGCCGATAAATTTATGGCCGGAGGTATTATCTCTAAGCTACCACCTCCTTGGAGGGACTTTGCTACTTCACTGAAACACAAGAGACAGGAGTTCACCATAGATAGACTCATTGGGACTCTTGATGTTGAGGAGAAGGCAAGAGCAAAGGACATACGTGGGATAGGAGTTGTCGGTGCTTCAAGTGTCAATCTTGTTTAGAAGAACAACTCCCACAAAAATAAGAAAAAGCCACCGCTAAACCAACCAAAGGCTAAGCAGACAACCACTTTGAAGAAGAAGAAGAAGAAGAAGAAGAAGAAGAAGAAGAAGAAGAAGAAGAAGAAGAAGAAGAAGAAGAAGAAGAAGAAGAAGGGAGCTTGCTATGTGTGCGCTAGTATGGAACACTTTGCTGCAAAGTGTCCAAACCACAAAGGCAAGGATTCCGCCAATATGGTAATTAGCGAGCCTGGAGGACCATCGGGGTACGGTAATTTATTACCTACAGTTCTTTCAGTTTTTTGTTCACCCGAGTGGTGGGTTGACACTAGTGCTAATATTCATATTTGTGCTGATGCTTCTTTATTTTCTTCTTACCAGGTCGGAGGGACTTCCTCCTTACTGATGGGAAACGGATCGCATGCGCGTGTTCTTGGTGTTGGTATGGTAAATCTAAAGTTTATTTCGGGGAAGACCGTGCAGCTGAAGAACATGTAGCTTGTACCCACCATCAAGAAGAATCTAGTCAGCGGCTCTCTACTATGTAGAGATGGTTTCAAATTAGTCTTTGAGTCCAATAAATGTATCTTGTCTAAGTTTGGTACTTTCATTGGAAAAGGCTATGAAAGCGGAGGCTTGTTCTGTCTTTCTTTATCAGATGTTTGCAATAAAGTTGTGTACAATGTTATTAACGTTGATGAATCAAATGTTTGGCATTTGAGGCTTTGTCATGTTAATTTTGGTTGTATAATGTGCTTAGCTAATTTGAGTTTAATTTTAAAGTTTACTTTTGTCAAAAATTCTAAGTGCCATGTATGTGTTGAATCAAAACAAACTCGCAAGCCTCATAAGGCCGCGGAGGCAAGGAACTTGGCACCTTTAGAATTAATTCATTCCGATTTATGTGAAATGAATGGCGTGTTGACAAAAGGGGGTAAAAGATATTTCATGACTTTGATCGATGAGTGCACTAGATTTTGTTACATCTATTTGTTGAAGTCAAAAGATGAAGCTTTACACTATTTTAAAATCTATAAAGCTGAAGTAGAAAACCAACTTGAGAGAAAGAGCAAAAGAGTTAGGTCAGATCGTGGTGGTGAGTACTTTTTAAATTTATTCACTTTATTGTGTGAAGAACATGATATTATTCATGAGAGGACGCCTCCCTATTCACCTCAGTCAAATGGGGTTGCCGAAAGAAAGAACCGCACTCTAACTGATTTGGTTAACGCCATGTTAGATACAACGGGACTTTCCAAGGAATAGTGGGGTGAGGCTATATTGACTGCATGCCATGTCCTAAACCGTGTTCCTACAAAGAACAAAGAGATAACACCATTCGAGGAATGGGAGAAGAAAAGGCCAACACGCTCATACTTACGTACATGGGATTCTTTGGCAAAAATGAGTGTGCCAATAACCAAGAAATGTAAGCTTAGGCCTAAAAATGTGGATTGTGTCTTTCTAGGTTATGCTATTCACAGGGTTGGCTATAGATTTTTAATAGTGAAATCTGGAGTACTAGACATGCATGTTGGTACAATAATGGAGTCCAGAGATGCTACATTTTTTGAAAACATTTTGCTATGAGAGATGGAACAAGTTCATCTAGGCAAGAGTTCATCAAGGATGTTAGCTCTGCGGAGCCGATAGAACACAATGAACCTACACTTGTTGAAAATCTTGAGGAGGATAACAATGATGCTCCTAGAAAGAGCAAGAGACAAAGGACTGTAAAGTCTTTTGGTGATGATTTCATTGTATACCTCATGGATGATACACCCAGAACCATTGAAGAGGCATATTCATCTCCTGATGCTGACTATTGAAAGGAAGCAATGAGGAGTAAGATGGATTCTATTATGTCTAATGGAACCTGGGAGGTCGTTTAACGTCCTTATGGATGTAAACCGGTTGGATGCAAGTGAGTGTTCAAGAAAAAACTTAGGCCAGATGGTACTATTGAAAAGTACAAGGCTAGGCTTGTGGCCAAGGGTTATACCCAAAAAGAAGGAGAAGATTTCTTTGACACTTATTCACCAGTTGCCCAATTGACCACAATTCGAGTGTTACTTTCCTTGGCAGCCTCTTATGGTCTTCTCATTCATCAGATGGACGTTGAGATGGCTTTCCTCAATGGAGAGATGGAAGAGGAGATATATATGGATCAGCCAGATGGGATTGTGTCAAAGGGTCAAGAAAGAATAGTTTGTAAGTTGTTGAAATCTTTATATGGTCTCAAGCAAGCGCCTAAGCAGTGGCATGAAAAGTTCGACAGAACTTTGACGTCTGCTGGCTTTGTTGTGAACCAAGTTGACAAATGTGTGTACTATCGCTATGGTGGGGCTGAAGGAGTGATTTTGTGCTTGTATGTGAATGACATACTGATCTTTGGCACTAGCCTTAATGTGATTAAGGAAGTCGAAGACTTTTTATCTCAAAGTTTTGAGATGAAGGATCTAGGAGAAGCTGATGTTATCCTTAATATAAAGCTGGTAAAAGAGAGCAATAGTGGGGTGATTCTTACACAGTCTCACTATGTGGAGAAGGTGTTAAGTCACTTTCGTTATAGCGACTATAAACCTATCTCAACACCATATGATGCTAGTTTAATTCTAAGGAAGAACAAAAGGATAATGCGAGATCAGCTGAGATATTCTCAGATCATTGGGTCATTGATGTATTTAGCTAGTGCAACAAGACCTGACATCTCGTTTGCTGTAAGCAAACTGAGCCGGTTTGTTTCAAATCCGGGAGATGATCATTGGAAAGCTCTTGAAAGAGTAATGCGCTATCTAAAGGGCACAATGAACTATGGAATTCACTACACCGGGTACCCTAGGGTACTAGAAGGGTATAGTGATTCAAACTGGATTTCTGATGCTGATGAAATAAAGGCCACAAGTGGATATGTGTTTACACTTGGTGGCGGAGCTGTTTCCTGGGAGTCTTGCAAGCAGACCATCTTAACAAGGTCAACTATGAAAGCAGAACTCACAACATTAGATACCGCCATTGTTGAGGCTGAGTGACTACGTGAGCTCCTTATGGACTTGCCGATAGTTGAAAAACTGATACCGGCAATTTTAATGAACTGTGACAATCAAACGGTGATTGTCAAGGTGAACAGTTCAAAGGATAACATGAAGTCATCAAGACATGTGAAAAGGCGGTTGAAATCTGTCAGAAAATTGAGAAACTCTGGAGTAATAGCCTTGGACTATGTTCAGATGGCTAAAAATCTGGCAGATCAGTTTACAAAGGGTCTTTCATGAAATGTGATAGACAATGCATCTATGGAATTGGGCTTGAAACCCACGTGAGTCATTCTATAGTGGAAACCTTTCCTATGTGATCGGAGATCCCGTGAAGTAGGATGGTGAAACAAACTAAAGTCTGACCGAGAGAAGAGAACCTTTGTAAAAGGCTCATTCCGTGTATAAAGTGCATTTCTCTTCTAATCTATATGGCAGGTTGGTCTATACCTTAATGTGTTCTAGGTGGTTTCTTTAAAATAAATGAGTTGTTTTCTTGAAACAAAGATGTTGTCCTATAGAACATCTGAAAGGAACACACCTATATGAGTCTGACTACTAGTCATAATCTATAAGATCTGGGTATTCTCTAGAAACTCATGAAAGGCATGGAGTATGACTTATAAGCTCCAAACCGCGGGGATGCTTATGCAGTCTAGTACCAGTGTAGGGCTCTGGTCAAACTTGTTTGCACAAGACTGCCTATTCAAGGCATATTCCATTGTACAGTTGTGAATAAGTGTATCATTTTTCCTAGATGGAAGTTCAACTTAACAGTCTCTGTCAAATACTGGTATATCAATGAGGGAATGAGAGAATTTCAAGTGTGGCTTGAAATTCTTGGTGGGGATTGTTGGAATTATGAGCTTGGCCCATTTATTTTATTCAATGCAATAAAAGAATTCAAAACCCACTATTAAATGTTAGAGAATCAATTGTTTAATTCTGTATCGGAAATTGAGGAGGATCTCAACCGACTTAAAAGGTGGACCCTGTGTACACCACTTGCGAAGCCGGTAAGAGGAGGTCGGCGAACCACGCGCGCGCGCTCGAACGCCTTGTCGAGCCGGGCCGTGGGCGTGGCGCGGCCGGACGGGTGGTGCGTGTGCGTGTGCGTGTGCGTGGCGTGGCGCGGCCGGCCGGACGGACGGACGGACCAGACGTGCAGGTGCGGTGCAGTGTGACGTGATGTGCTGAGATGAGGGAACGTCTTGCTGTTGAAAGCATTAAATCAGCGACAATAAAATGTTGACATTTACAGGTGAATGATGACACAGAATAAAACATTTGTGGTTAATGAGATTCCTGTGATTCAATTGCACCAGTAATTGCCGCTCATCAAAGCCCATTATAACGTCCAGGTTCGTTGAATCTGATCCACCTCCACGCCAATATAAACCACCCCCTCCTCCACTCATCCTTACACCACAAGCACTTGCTTCAGGTACTCCTGCTTAGGAGACCTCTCTCTTCTCCATCGGCTGCTTTCTGCCATTCCCATCGCTAGTGCTGCGCGCACAGTTCTAGCGAGAGCAGGCCTCTGGAATCTCTGCTCGCTGAAGGTCCTGCACGGGATAGCGGGCAATCAGATTTTTGGGGAGCGTCTTGACACGACTGGTCGCTCTCTGAACAACTACTTCGTCTACATCTCGGCGACCAGAATGACTACTTCGTCTACTTTCTAGTGACCGTTCATGGGACTGCACTACGAACATCTTTCTGCATCGACGTCGTTCGGCTATGTCAAGCAAGACCAGTCGAATAGAATGTCTATTCTAGCTGGTAACGACACAACCGGTGCCTCCGATACTGGTCCCGTCTTGGGGTACATTCTAAACCTGTTCTGGTTTAAATTTTGTTCATGCTTATTAGTAAGAATAACATGAACACAAGCACATATTTTGTTCACATATTATCACTCATTTATGTCATGAAATTGTTAGTAATATTTGGAATTAAAATATACCAAAAATTACCTAGTTATCTAACAGAAAATAGTGGAGCCCTCTACGGATCATTTTCATTCCAACATTAAGGAGGGGAATAAGGCTAAAAAAGCCGTGCAACGCACGCCATACCCCAAAGGGGTTCATCCTACATACGCGCCCAGGAGAAATTATAGAAGGCGACCACCACTAGTTCGATCAAGGCCGTCAGCTAGTAGGGCCAGTATCAACCAAAACACTACTCACTCCATCCTAAAAAGAATGCAACACTCACTTCCTGAGGAGTCAAATAATTTCAAATTTGACCAAATTTATATAAAAACTACAAACATTTATCTTTCCAAATAGTTTTAGTATGAAAATATATTACATGCTTAATATAATGGTATTTATTTTATAATATGACCAAATTTCAAGTTTGACCAAATTTATATAAAAACTACAAACATTTATATTGATATTATTTTGTATAAATTTGGTTAAATTTAAAGTTCTTTGACTCATCGGGTTCTTGAGCGGGTCGATAATGTAAAGAGGGGTAGAGGTAGACCTAAACTGACGTGGGATGAGTTGGTTAAGAGAGACCTTAAGGATTGGAATATCTCTAAAGAGATAGCTTTGGATAGGAGCGCTTGGAGACTAGCTATCAATGTGCCTGAACCTTGAACTTATTTCTTCCGGGTTTCATCTCTAACTTACCCCAACTTGCTTGGGAAAAAAAGCTATGTTGTTGTTGTTGTTGTTGTTGACTCATCGGGAACATTATTTTTAGGACGGAGGGAGTAAGTCCTTTTGCGCCAGCCAGCAACAATTTTCTATAATTATGTAAGCCAAGAAGGCTCCAACAGGACTCCCGAACACACTCACACAAGGCACACACATACAAAGTAGTTTGGTGCTGCAATTGCTTGCTTCCTTTTCTGCTTTGTTCTCTACTTATGCACAGCCGAGAGCTACAATAAGGCCTGAGATTGAAACTAATAATTACAGCTATTACTAACTTGATTGGATTATTATTGTCACTAGCAGCTGCAAGTCTGCTAACAAAATACCATGAACCTGGACACTAGCAAGTACCAGGACAGATACACGCACACACAAGGTTACTGCTAATAAATTACACATCAAAAGCTTCTGAGAGATGATTGATGCATTTAAAAGAAACAGAGAGATAAGGATCAAGAATGTGATCTACCTTTATGAGCAAGAGATGTGATCAAAATTTGATACAAGATGCACCAAAACATGTGTAAGGATGAAATTAGAGAATCATTAGGAAACTTACTTTACTTCCTACATGATGCGCTAAGCACTTAACTAGTCAAGAGCACAAAAATAAAGACAAGTTCTTGAAAATGATGTTTCCTAACTTATATATGATAGAATATAAAACAGATCAGATCCTCAGAATTGCATCCTCCCCTACTTTTCCGAGGTTTGTTTTAATGAATGAAGGCAGAAGTCTACATCAACCCCCCCCCAACTATGAGGGGTGGACTACATAATCCCCTCAACTATAAAACTGGGTATTCTACCCCCTGAACTTTTCAAAACCGGTCAAATTACCCTCTGGGGCGCCCCTGAACTTTTCAAAACCGGTCAAATTACCCTCTGGGGCGGTTTTGAACGGTGGTTTGCTACAGTAACACGGATTTGCCATTTTCTTTTTTTTGTTTATTTCGGTTGAATCTTTGAAAAATCATAAAATGAAAAATATAATTTTGTTGGACTCTACATGAGTAGATCTATACAGTGAACACATAATATGATATGTTTTAGTACAAAGTTTTTTCTTTAAATTTAGATCTATTTTTTCTATAATTAAATGGAATAATTCATAGCCGCAGTTTCTATGGCTCAATTGAGGTGAAATTTTTATGGTGGCCTTACTATTGTATGCTTGAACTGTAGTAAAAATTTCATACTCATTAGATCATGACTAACTTAGTTATAGATTTATTTATATTTAACAAGCATAAATCTAAGCATAAACGTAAATAAATTTATAACTAAGTTATACATGATCTAATGAGTATGAATTTTTTACTACAATTCAAGCATACAATAGTAAGGCCATCATAAAAATTTCACCTCAATTGAGCCATAGAAACTGAAGCTATGAATTATTCCATTTAATTATAGAAAAAATAGATCTAAATTTAAAGAAAAAACTTTTACTAAAGCATAGCAAATTATGTATTCACTGTTTAGATCTACTCATGTAGAGTCCAACAAAATTGGATTTTTTATTTTATAATTTTTCTGTGATTTACTATGATTTAATTATAGAAAAAATAGATCTAAATTTAAAGAAAAAACTTTGTACTAAAGCATAGCATATTATTTGTTTACTGTATATATCTACTCATGTAGAGTCCAACAAAATTAGATTTTTCATTTTATGATTTTTCAAAGATTCAACCGAAATAAATAAAAAAAGAAAATGGCAAAACCGTGTTACTGTAGCAAAACCACCATTCAAAACCACCCCAGGTGGTAATTTGAACGGTTTTGAAAAGTTCAGGGGGTAGAATACGCGGTTTTATGGTTGAGGAGATTATGTAGTCCATCCCTCGTAGTTGGGGCGGGGGTGGGGGGGAGGGGGGTGATCTAGACTTCTGCCATGAATGAATGATCATTCTATATCCAGTTTGGTTTGAGAATGGATCCACCACATAAGACATAACCCATAAAACAGATAATAAGGTCAATCCATAAAAACAAGTGGATATTCCCATATGGGATAACCCAAAGGAGGCCTCTCAAACCAAACAGGACGTAACAACCCTAATGACTTCAGATATATTCAAATGATTATGCAGATACATGAGCTAAAGTGTATGTGAAAAAAAAAGAGAAAAAACTGGAGGAACCATCCAAGATGTTGCCTGCGATGCATGCCTATCTTTAATTGCACCAGGATGTTTGAAAGCTGCCTTCATATACGCCACTTCCACACATTTATATGCCAATGCAGCATTCGTCATTTTCTTGTCACTCAGATTCTAAAGCGCAGAATCTGTTGAATACAACAAAGCCAACAGAGAGATACCACGTAAGCACGAAATGATAATGCATGTTAGAGTTAAAGAAATAAGTACCACAATGACAATTAAATTAAATTATGGCACGTCGGCAACAAAGGCTTACAAAGGATGGAAGTTCTAACATACTAAAGCCTAGAACCACAGGTATCTACCTTTTCAGAGATCAGCCTAGGAGAAGCTAGGCAACTTTTTATTATGATAGAATGGCACCCAACATACATCACAAAACCTAGACCAACCAAGCATGGCTCAGTTCATAACAGGTATCTCTTTAGAAACTCATCGTTTGTAAAATGGTCCTCAACCAATCTAATCAACTTTCCCTATGCATAGTTCCATTGTAGTTTCTACAGAGAAGGAAAAAAACAGATACTTGCATGTGTTACTAATATGGAAAGATCAGCGGTGTATCCAACTGGAATATGCTACTCGGACAGGGGAGGATATTGTAAGCAATAGAGATTACTGGGAAATAATAGATAGATTGATAGAGGTGCACAAAGGGTGTTCATATAAAGGCAGGGAACCCTAGATGGCTTATAGAAACAGAACCATCAGGGGGAGGGGGCGGCGCACAGAGCCAAGGAGGCTGGGCGCACAGAGCCAAGGAGGCTGGGCGCTGGCCACCCAAGGCCCATCAGGGCCTGCTAATCATCTCCCTAAACACCTCGCTAACACGCCCCCGCAGTCTGATCGTCGAAGCAGTGGACGTTCAGACTGGACCTGAACTCCTAGAACAAGGACGAAGGTAACCCCTTGGTGAAGATGTCGGCGTACTGAGAGGTCGTCGGAACATGCAGAACACGGACATCACCAAGAGCAACATGCTCCCGAACAAAGTGAAGATCGATCTCAATGTGTTTGGTGCGCTGATGCTGAACTGGGTTGGAGGACATGTAGACCGCACTAATATTGTCGTAGTATACCAGTGGCGCTCGGTGAGGAGGAGCGTTAAGCTCTAGCAGAAGTTGGGGCAGCCAAGTGACCTCGGCCGCACCATTGGCCACAGCGCGATACTTAGCTTCAGCACTGGACTGGGAAACTGTGTTCTGCTGCTTGGAAGACCAGGAAACCAGGTTGTCACCAAGGAACTCAGCGTAGCCTGAGGTGGAGCCCCTGGTGTCTGGATAGCCTGCCCAGTCTGCGTCGGAGTAAACGGTCAAATCACCACTCCGTGACGGCTGCAGAACAAGCCCCAAGTGTAGAGTGCCGCGCACATAGCGCAGAATGCGCTTCAAGGCGGCAAGATGGGGCTCCCGGGGGTCGTGTATGTAGAGGCAGACCTGCTGAACTGCATAGGCGATGTCCAGTCGAGTGAACGTCAGCCACTGAAGAGCACCAGCAAGGCTCCGATAATCCGAAGGGTCCTGGAATGGCGGACCATCCCCAGACAGCTTCGGATAGATGTCGACAGGCGTGGAGGAGGGCTTGCACTCAGCCATCCCTGCGCGATCTAGGATGTCTAGCATGTACTGATGCTAGGAAAGGAGTAAGCTGGAACCCCACCGTTGGACATGCATCCCCAGGAAGTGATGGAGCTCACCGAGGTCCTTCATGGAGAACACAGACTGGAGCGTAGTGATGGTGCGCTGCAGGAGCTCTGCGGAGGAAGCTGTGAGGATGATGTCATCGACGTAGAGGAGCAGGTAGATCATTTCGTCACCGCGACGGAAGACGAACAACGAAGTGTCGGACTCTGCCTCCACAAACCCCAGGGACAGTAGATATGCTGCAAACCTGCTATACCAAGCATGAGGTGCCTGTTTAAGTCCGTAGAGGGACTTGTTCAGGCGACAGATGAAGTCGGGGTGGGCTGTGTCCTCAAAACCAGCAGGCTGGGCGCAGTACACCGTCTCGAAAAGTGTACCGTGAAGAAAGGCGTTCTTCACGTCCAGCTGATGAATAGGCCACCGGCAAGAGAGTGCGATGGACAGCACTAAGCGAACCATCGCCGGTTTCACAACCGGACTGAAGGTCTCATCGAAGTCCACACCAGGACGTTGGGTGAAGCCGCGGAGCACCCAGCGCACCTTGTACCGCTCCAGAATACCATCAGCATGATACTTGTGCTTGAAGATCCACTTGCCGGTGACGACATTGGCCCGAGGTGGGCGAGGAAAGGGATCCCAAGTCTTGTTCTCCAGCAGGGCGTCGTACTCAGCTTCCATAGCAGTCCGCCAGTTAGGATCGGCAAGGGCGCTGCGGAAGGTCTTCAGGATCGGCGATAGTGGGGCGGCGTGGTAAAGCACCGGCTGACGAAACCCAGCCTTTGCCCTGGTGATCATCCCGTGCTGACTCACCACAGGGGGAACGGGCACGACTCCCTTAGGCAAGGGAGGAGGAGCAGTGACAGGCTGCTGGCGCCGAGTGTAGACATGCTGGAAGGCAGAGAGCGGTCGGTGAAGAGCGACAACAGGCCAGAGGTGGCTGGTCGTGGCCGTCCAGATGGCGACGGGGTCGGCTACAGATGTCCAGGCGTCACGGGTGTCAAAGGAGCCGACTGGAAGTCAACAGCCGGTCTGGCGGGTCGGCGGTTGAAGCAAGAGGCCGACCGTGGCCGGCTAGTGGTGCAGAGGCGCTGACCGGGAGCGGTGGAAAGCCGGGAGCATCCCAGCTCGGCTGAAGCCTGAGCCGCCTACTGGTGGCATCGTCGGGACTCTAAGGGCCACGTGTGGCAACGTGGTGCCATCTGCACAAGGTCCAGTGGAAGAAACAAGAGGTGTCGGTCCAATGGGGGCCGGCCCATTAGTAGTATAGTCATCCAAGAACTCAAAATCTACCCCGCTGACAGGGCTAGAAGGCTCAGCAAAGGGAAACGAGCCCTCGTCGAAAGAAACATGACGAGAGATGATGACTCTGTTTGTGGAACGATCAAGACAGCGGTATCCCTTATGGTGAGGAGAGTAGCCAAGGAAGACACAAAGAGTGAATCGCGGCGCTAGCTTGTGAGCAGTTGTGGCGGCGAGATTTGGGTAACATGCGCAACCAAAGACCCGTAGGTGATCGTACGTGGGTAGTGCCCCGTGAAGAGCGAAGTGTGGCATAACGAAACCCGGGTTTTGGTGGGAAGGATGTCAAGCAAATATGTGGCAGTGCCAAGAGCCTCGACCCAGTAAGATGGTGGCATGCTAGCTTGGAACAAAAGCGAGCAGATAATATTTATTTAGTGGAACGAATTATGCGCTCAGCTTTACCATTCTGGGAAGAAGTGTAGGGGCACGACATCCTGAGATGGGCCCCATGGGTGAGGAAGAGCGTGTGGGCGCTGGAGTTATCGAACTCGCGGCCATTGTCGCACTGAACTGCCTTTATGGTGGCGCCATACTGAGTTGGTCACATGAGCAAAGAAGTTAGCAAGATTGGAAAACGTGTCAGACTTCAACCGTAAAGGAAAAGTCCACAAGTGGTGCGAACAATCATCGAGAATGACCAAATAATATTTGTAACCCGAGACACTAACAACTGGCGATGTCCAGAGATCACAATGAATAAAGGTTGAAATTGTTTAACGCACGAGAAGTGGAAGAAGTAAACGGTGACCGAATGTGGCACGCATGACATAAAGAGTTGCTAGGTTCTTTAGTACATGAAGGTATGACAGAAGCTAAATTGGTCATGACTTCATGACTAGGGTGACCGAGACGGTGGTGCCAGGGCGGAGAGGCGCCAACGACGAGGGCGGCAGCAAGAGGAAGGCGCAGTGGGTATAGGGGGCCAGCACTATTGCACCTGACGAGAACTCTCCGAGACTCTAGATCCTTCATAGAACAACCAACGGAGTAAAACTCGACAGAACAATTGTTGCAAGAGGTAAACTGGCGAACAGAGATCAAATTCCTAATAAGGCTAGGTGAAACTAGAACATTATTAAGAGAAAAAGGACCTGGTAGGGAGACTGTGCCAGTGGAGGTGACAGGGAGTAAAGAACCGTTATCGACAACAATGGACGAGGGATACCGCGAGGTAAAATTATGAGTAAGAGTGGAGGAATCGGAGGTCATATCAGAGGTAGCACCTGAGTCGAAGAATCAGTCAGTTGTAGCAGGCTGGTTCAGAGAGACGGTGCTGAGGGCGGAGGCCAGGGACTGTTGATCCGAGCCTACTGGTGAGACGACCTGCTGCCGGACACCGGGTGCCCACGGGAAGTAGGTCATCTGCCCCTGTGCCGCCTGGGCCTGGGCGGCCTGTGCCTGCTGCAGCGCCTGGGCATGGGCAGCCTGTGCCTACTGCAGCGCCTGAGCCTGGGCCGCATGGATGGCGTGCGCCTGCGCCTGGGCCTGCTGAGCCAGCAGCGCCAGCTGCTACTGCTGCATCGGGGCTAGCGGGAGCGGCGTCGAGGGCTGCGGGCCGGGCCACATCTGGATGGCACCGGCCCACGGGTGTAGGTAGGAGGGCCAGGGGGCTCCGCCAGCGCCGCCTGCACTGGGTGTGGAGGCGCCCCCGGGCTTGCCGCTGCTGGAGGGCGATGGCGCCCCTCCGGAGCGAGGCTTGCCGCCCCGCTTGCTGCGGCGGTCCTTGGACTTGCTGCTGGAAGTCCCGCCCCCAGAGTTGGAGCCTCCAGCACGTGAGGGCTGCTAGGGGGGCGGGATCCTGTCGCCGAAGGTGCCCTGGAAGCAGCAGGCTTGGCGGCGGCGAGGAGGGCTGTCGAGTAGGCCGAGGGTTGGTGCACCATGGTGAGCTCTTCCAGGATCACCTCGATGACGGTGTCCTTGAACTTGGGGAAGGGGTTACCGCGACGGATGTGGCGGCCGGCATCACGGAAGCGCTCGTTGAGCCCTTGGATGAGGTTGACGGTCAATGTGCGGTCAGTCACGGGTTCCCCAAGATCCGCAAGCTGCTGCGCCATGCTCTTTAGGCTCCTGCAGAAGTCGGTGATGGTTAGATTACCTTGGACAAGGTTGCGAAACTGGACGTCGAGGTGGAGGGCACGAGTCTCCTTGTTGCCGAGGAGCTGGTCCTCGAGGGCGCACCAGACGGCGCAGGCTGTGGCGGCGCGATCGATGACCAGTCTCGGCGAGGTCGGTGGAGATAGTCCCAGCGATCCAGGACTTGACCACGTAGTCCATGTGGGTCCAGTCCGGGAATCAGGGCATAGGGAGATCGGCGAGGACGTGGGACTCCAGGGAGTACTTGCCGATGACGAGGAGGATCTGATCGCGCCAGCTAGTGTAGTTCCCAGCGGTGAGGTCGAGGATGACGGGGAGGAGGCTCCGGATATTCTGCACGCCGATGGCCTGGGCGTGCAGATTGACGAGGGCGGCGGCTTCATGGGCCAGAACAGACTGATGAAGATCGTGGTCGTTGATGTCGATGGAGACGGTGTCCTCCTCCTCGCGCTGGGCGTAGGGATCGCCCTCGGCGGCGATGGCGCGCTCGCGGGCAGCCTTGGCGTGGGTGTCGCGGACGTGCTGGGCGGCGGCGTCACGCTCCTGCGCGGCGATGGCGGTCTCCTGCTCGGCCGTGAGGGCCCTAGCGAGGGCAGCGTCGCGCCTGGCCTGGAGGGCTTTGGCGCGCTCCTCGTGCTGGGCGTCGGCGACGGCAGAGGCGTCGGCGGCCTTGGGGTCGCCGCGCTTGGGGGAGGCGGGTGGGGTGCTGGCCATGGCAGCTGGCAGGGGGTGCGCAGCCGTTGGGGCGTGCGGCGCAGCCTAGGTGTGGCGCGCGATGGCAGCGGAAGGAGCAAGGATCGAAACCCTAACTCGTCATACCATGTAAGCAATAGAGATTGCTGGGAAATAATAGATAGATTGATAGAGGTGCACAAAGGGTGTACATATAAAGGCAGGGAATCCTAGATGGCTTATAGAAACAGAACCCTACCGCCATCTACCAAACAGGAGGGGGCGGCGCACAGAGCCAAGGAGGCTGGGCGCCGGTCACCCATGGCCCATCAGGGCCTGCTAATCATCTCCCTAAACACCTCGCTAACAGATATAGTAAATTGACAAACTATGCTCACTCTAGCAATAAGTTTTCCATTATTTCTTCTCGAACATGCAAGAGAGCTGTGTGTCTCTGTATTAATAGAGAAAGAGAAGCCATCCCATTACAGTCACATGGAGAAAGAAAAGAAATATAAAAGACGACCCATGGCCCTGTATAGAAACACTAAAAGATTGTGAGACGATAGAGTGCCCAGACCCTTGGCGCCCACCCTGATCCACATCTCCTGGAGGACCAACTAGACTCGAGGAGGATTATCGCTTAAGGAAGTCGTTTTGGTGTTTCGGTAACCACCATGCACAAAGAATCATCAGTGAATTCAGTCCCTCGCGTAAATCTTAGCCCACCCTTTGCCTTGCATAATAACACCACTCAGAGAAGGAATAATCACACATGGAAGGTGCAAGTTGCTGGAGGCCAGAGCCTTGCAGCAGAAGTTACATCTCACTAGCAAAGACACAACAACACAGCACATGCTGGATTGTTTCCTCCTCTAACAAGGAGCATAACTCAGGATGCATAGCGTGATGTGCCAATCGGTGCGCTGTCCAGAACCGGTTTTGAACAGACAACCAAAGAGAAAACTTACAATGACGAGGAGCCCAAGATCTCCGTAACTACTCCCAAGGCTTGAATTGAACACTAAAGAATGATAGATAAGAGATTTCGTGGAAACGATTCCATAGCTGCCAAATGTGTTGATCTGCCACTCTGCTGGAGCTTGAAACCCTGAAGAGAATCCCAGACCTGTAGATAGCAAATTCTTTCACAGAGGCACTCTTTATTTTCTATTGGAAGAAGTCCATTTTTGACCATCCAACTTTTGTCTCAGTTTGGTTTTGGCCATCGAACTCCAAAACCGGTTATCTTTGCCATCGAACTATCAAAACCGTTCAAATTTGACCATCGGGGCTGTTTTGATGGGTGGTTTTAATTTTTTTATTTATAATTAAGTCCTTAGATCTTAAAATGATTATTATTTTTGGTCCGTACCTCCGATTTAGGTCATTCTTGTGGTCACGTGTTCGTAATGGTGAGCTTTATCTTTTAAAATATTCTTTATACTATTTTATCACTATTTGTCATATTATTCTTATGTTGTTGTGTAAAAATAATATAATAAAAATAAAACAAATAGTTACAAAATAATATAAACAATATTTTAAAAGATAAAACTTATCGTTACGAACGCATGGCCACAAGAATCACTTAAATCGGAGATACGAGAAAAAAAATAGTAATTATTTTAAGATAGATCTTAAAATGGAAAAAAATAGTAATCATTTTAAGATCCAAGAATTACTATTTTTTTCTCGTATCTCCGATTTAAGTGATTTTTGTGGTCATGCGTTCGTAACGATAAGTTTTATCTTTTAAAATATTATTTATATTATTTTGTAATTATTTGTTTTATTTTTATTATATTGTTGTTTTTACACAACAACATAAGAATAATATTACAAATAGTGATAAAATAGTATAAAGAATATTTTAAAAGATAAAGCTCACCATTACGAACGCGTGACCGCAAGAATGACCTAAATCGGAGGTACGGACAAAAAGTAATAATTATTTTAAGATATAAGGACTTAATTGTAAATAAAAAATTAAAACCACCCATCAAAACAGCCCCGATGGTCAAATTTGAACAGTTTTGATAGTTTGATGGCAAAGATAACCGGTTTTGGAGTTCGATGGCCAAAACCAAACTGAGACAAAAGTTGGATGGTCAAAAATGAACTTCTTCCTTTTCTATTTTAAGCAGAAAGGTTAACAATATCGCAAATTGTCCTTATTCCAAAGATCAACAACTTGGGCCACCATCTAAAGAGATGATTAAGTTCATTAAGAAGGAATATTTTTTTTACAGATTCAACATTCACAAAAAATGCAACCAGAATTTGATGAAGATCATGTGCAGTTTAGAAGTTTTAAACTGTTAGAACATTACTGTTCATCTAAATAGTATTCTTGGGGGAAGTTAACTTCAACTGGAAATTCAATATCTACTCTACTGTGTCAGTTTGCCATAAGACCTAACTTTGACTGCTGATAGGAATAGCAGGGAAGATTAGATTGCTCCAATGCTGCTATCAATCATATTTGTTGATAAATACGAAAAACTTTAATGATATATTTGAACCTTTTTTTCGAAATAGTAGCATATATTGTCAACAAATGGCTTACGGTCATCAACTACACCTACATACCTATTATTGAAAGGTTATTGAAAATAGAAGCTACACCCAAGAAATATAAATTCTTTAAGGACATTTCCACAATCACACTGCAATCATGGAACTAGTGATGAATTCATATTCCCACGAACTTACTGTTTACGTCCTTGGAACTTGCAAAAAGAAATATAAACTCTTTAAGGACATTTCCACAATCACACTGCAATCATGGAACTTGTGATGAATTCATATTCCCACGAACTTACTGTTTATATGCTTGGAACTTGCAGATTGTATTACTGAGCCCCTATAACTTGTATTTAGCCTCCAACGGTATACCATCGATAAATTCAATACCTTTCCAGCACTGCCTTCGTGATGTCTCTCCCCTTGGGTAGAGTTTTTCTTTATTATTTTTCGTATCCTCCTAACCTGCTAGCCACTTCCATGGATTCAATCATTCAAATGAAGGAAGCTGCGGATAAAGCTATTATTGATATTCTTATAATAAATATATACACATTCCAACTGAAATAATAGGAAAAAAATAGACCAAACCAATGTATCTTTGCAAGCTAAGGATTTCCACCATTTGTATAACAAAGATAGTGAAGCATTATACAAAATGCCTTTGGAGAGTTCCAGAAAATAAAATGCCATGTGATACAAAAAAAAATGAAAAAAGTAGGCAATGAAACCTTGCTGCTATACCACATTGGTTATGATATTCCAAGTTTAAGCTTTACATTATGTATTTGAAATTCAGTTTCTTGCACAAACTGTTAACTAAAGAACTCAGGCACTGTATGTGCATAGTTCCATGAATACAGAACAACATAGCAAAACTAAGATTGGTTGGGATCGAGATGTCAGATAAATAAATTCTAAAATTTTCGGCTGAAGACACTACAAGTGTTTTAAAGGCGTCGCCTAGGCGTCCAGGCGGACCCAGCTCGCCTTGGGTTATAGTGCCGCCTTGTCGCCTAGGCACCGCCTAGGCGTCCAGGCGTACCCAGCTTGTCTCGCCTCGCCTTACCGCCTTTAAAACACTGGACACTATACAACAGTGATTTTTGCTTTCTTGCACAATGCATTAGTCATGATGTTGTATTCGTTTCTTCCTTTCATATGAAAGTCAGTCTTTGTAGAACATTTGTTAAACAATTACCTTGTGGATATGCATGCTCTACTCTCATAGCCATCATCCTCAGGTTGTTATGCATATTGTATTGCAGGGAAGCACAACAGAGATCACCAATAATCTCCACAGGAACATTTCCCATCCGTAAAGTGATGGAACCTGTTGGTATCTCTAACAGATAACTCCCTCCCCTCAAAACTTGATATAAATTTCATTGCTTCGTGGCAGTCATCACATATTCGGAGGTTCTTTATCACCCGAATGGGTGTTCCTGGGCTTGTGCTTATGAGACCCAGTGCAACAGCTAGCTTCTCACTGTGGACAGCAAGAATATCATCTTTTTCTTGCTCCTCCACATCATGTAGGACAAAATCTGTGCTTGGTGCAAAGCCCAGCCTCCTCATTTCAATATTAAGCTGCTTTAGTTTCTCAGTTATTGCAGCTATCATTGGGTGTGAGTTGTCACCAGCCAACAGCATGTGCACCTTTTTCTTGATCTCTATCCAGCTACAACCCTTTTCCTTCTTCAAGCCCACATCCTTCATCATCTCTCTCACCCTATTAACCCCCTCCCACATTTTCTTAGAAGCATAAATGTTAGAAAGCAGGACATAATTACCAGCATTTTGTGGCTCTAGATAGAAGAGCTTTTCTGCTGCAACCTCAGCCAGATCCACATTCCCATAAACGCGGCAGGAGCCCAATAATGAGCCCCAAATGCAACCATCTGGCTCAAATGGCATGTCACTTATGAGATCATATGCCTCATCAAGCTTTCCAGCTCGCCCTAGAAGAGTAACCATACATGCATAATGCTCCATCCTCGGGGAAATGCCATGCTCTTTCTGCATTTCATTAAAATAGCGGCGCCCCTCCTCCGTCAGGCCAGCTTGGCTGCAGGCAGCAAGAACACAGGTGAAGGTGACCATGTCAGGCTTCTGTTTGCATTTCAGCATGGAGTGAAACAACTGAACAGCGCTTGCAGCTTCCCCATGCATAGCATAGCCACCAATCATTGCATTCCATGACACAACATTCCTGGATGGCATTGCATCAAAGATTTTCCTCCCATCTCTGAACCTGCCACACTTTGCATACATGTCCACCAAAGCACTGCCCACATAAACGTCATGAAAAAAGCCCTTCCTAAGAACAAAACAGTGTGCTGAACGCCCATGCATCAGAGCTGCAACATTGGCAAATGCTGGCAGCACGCAAGGTATGGTGACAGAGTTGGGCTCAATCCCCTGTGCCTGCATCTCCCTGAAAAAGTCCACAGCCTCCAAATCCCTCCCATTCTGCACGCAGCAAGCAACAATCGATGTCCAGGACACCACATTCAGCTCTACTCCTCGGGCAACAAGCTCCCTGAACAACCTTAGTGCCTCTGAGGCCTGCGTGTTCCGAGATAGCCCAGTGATGAGGGCATTGCAGGAAGCAACATCCATATGGCAGGACTCATCGAACACCCGAACAATCCCATCAGCACGTCCGCACTTGCCGTACATGTCGATGAGCGCGGTGACCACACAGGCATCCAACCTGCACCCCGCCTTAACAGCGTACCCATGCAGCTGCTCGCCGACAGCAATGGCCTCCATTCCCAGGTCCCCGATGGCGGAGAGGGCGCACGAAACACCCGTGGAGTCGGGGCGCAGGGTCCCTTCTCCGTGCATCCGCACCAGTGCCAGAACCGCGTCGCGCGCCCGCCCGCTCCGGTTGAACCCAGACACGAGCCCGTTCCAGGTGATGACGTTCGGCTCTACGCCGCCCCTGCCGCCGCCAGCAGTCCCCCGCCTCATCTCCTCGAGGAGGCGCCACGCGCCATCGGCGTCCCCGCGGGCCGCGTGCCCCGCGACGAGCGCGCTCCAGCCGACGACGGTCTTCTGCGGCGTTCCGTCGAACACGGCGCGGGCGTCGGCGGTGGCGCCGAAGCGGAGGTAGGTGTGGAGGAGCGAGGAGGAGACGAACGGGTCCCGCGCGACGCCCGCGGACACGGCGGCGGCGTGGAGCGCGCGGGCGAGCGGCAGCGCCGGGCATGACTTGAGCGCGGTGGGGAGGAGGTGCGGGTCCGGAGGGAAGGAGACGTGGCGGAGGAACAGCACGATGTTTGATTGCATTCAGATTTCAGGGTCCTTAACCTCTCGGCGCTACTCAGCGGCGGCCGGCGAGACGCGAGCGGCTGGCCGAGCTGGGGACTGGCTGGGACATGGGAGTCTGGGACGCGGCCGGCGAGGCAAGGGCCAGGGCCGGCCCTGAGCGGGTGCAGACGGTGCGACCGCACCGGTCCTCCAAAAATCGGGGCCTCCAAATATTTCTATGTTATGAAGCATATTAAGTTATAAGTAACATCTTTGCTTATAAGCCAGCTCATTTAGATGTTGAAAGAGACTCGGATCATCTAAGTATTTGGCATGGGCTTTAGAACATTAGCCCAGGGCTAATTTTGAGAGCTAATGTTTAGTCTTAAATTGGTAGGCTAAGCATTAGCCCAAGGTAGGTTGTTTGGATTCATGGGCTAATGCCCACCCTCTCTCTCATTCCCATATCTAGGTGTGTGTGTATACTCTCATTTTTTGTGGGGTTCATACTAAATTAGCCCCATTATCACCTCTTGGAGGGGCTAAGAATTTTAGGAGAGATAATCCACTTTAACTCAAAATTATCCCTCATACATCCAAACATGTGGGATAATTTGGAACTAAAAGGTGAGGGATAACTATTATCTCTATGTATCCAAACAGACTCATGACCCCCTCATAAATTTTGTAACCGATATTGTTGGGCGTGACATATCTGCCTAGTTGGAGGAATAAAGCCGCGTCCTATCTGATAGAGGAAAATCAATCGACAACTTCTCCAACATCTGCCCAACTACATGCTTCAGTGCCTCCTTGACATCCTCGCGAGACGCTGCCGCTGTCTACAGATCGCCGATTTGCTACCTACTTGTCATGCCCATTACCAATTTGACTTTTTATATTTTTATAGTTAATGGGGCCTCCATTATTTTTTTCGCACTGGGCCACCAAAAAGTCAGGGCCGGCCCTGGCAAGGGCTGAGGGGCGAAGACTGCTGTGCTGCGCGACTGCCGCGCTGGGCGAGGAGTGAGGCCGCGAGGGTGCGCCGGCCGGCCGCGCTGATCGAGGGCAGGGAAGGGCGAGCCGGCGAGGGGCACTAGACGGCGGCCGGCTGCGGCCTGCAGGGAGCGGCGGCACGCTGGGTGCCTGGCCTGGGCCAGCTCGGCCGGCGGCGGGGTGTTGTGGGGTGGGGTCCACGTACCAGTGACTCAAAGTACTGCACAGAATCCATTTCCGTGGGGTGGTGTCAGGTGTGGGCCGTGGGCGGCCGGGTGCGTGCCTGGCTTGGTTGGGCGCCTTTTTTATTTTTATATTTTTCGAAAATATTTTTTACAGAAATATATTTTCAATATCACAATTTACAGTTTTATACCCCTACCGCCCGGCAGGGGGCCTGCCGCCCAGCAGCGGGGCGGCAGGGACTTATATGTAAATTTAAAAAAAAATATTTGCACGGAAGCCCTTGGCGGGAGCCTGCCGCCCCCCTGGCGGGCGGCAGGCCCCCTGCCGCCAACCCACTGGGCGGCAGGGGGCCTGCCGCCCGCCAAGGGGGCGGCAGGCTCCCCAATCCTGTATAAAAGGGTTTCCCTCCCTCTCCCCCCTCATTTGCTTCCCACGACATCCAGAGAGCGGGAGGGAGAGAGGAGGGGTGAGGGAGAGAGTTGTAACGGCGAAGCCCTGCCGGATTTTGGATCCTAACCGCAGGTAATAAATATTTCTCAACTTTCTCAATCTAAATTTATTGTATGTTTAATTCTATAATTAGTGTATGCAGCAGTAATGATATTATAGCGATTTAGGTAATGTTTTTAATATAATTTAGGTAGAATTAAGATTAGTTTTTAGAAAAACCAATTAGGTTTACCAACAACTTTTGTGGTATTGATTAATTGTTTAATACGAGAAAAAATTTCGAGAAATAGTCAGAAATCGTAGAAAATATTAGAAAAGTATATGAAACATGCAGAAAAATTGTAGAAAATGCAGAAAAATTTAGAAAATGTTAGAAAAATATATTTATAAAAATATATTGTAAAAAATTGTAGGGAATGCATGAAAATGTTAGAAAAGTTTATGAAAATTTAAGATAAATTGTAGAAAAATGCAGAAAAATTGTAGAAAATGCAGAAAACTTATATTTTTTTGTGTTAGGTATGGCCGGAGATACGCCAGCTATACTTGACGGAGTCATAGACTCGTCGCACCGGTCATTTCTTGCTGTGGTTCAGCGCGTGAAACTTAACGTGCTGCGTCCACGTCCACCAGCGGAGTTTATTCCTGTTGAGCCACGATGGGTGCCCAGGTGATATGTCGTCGGATTATGTTTTTAAAAATACGTTTGTTTCGTATATGTTTCGTACATAATGTACTTACATTTGATCGTTCTATTTTTCAGGTTGAGTGAGGCTGGTCTTCTTACTATAGGTCGTCTTGCTGAGAGTGGTTTAGTATAGCTGGACAGGTCCCTACTGACGGCTCTAGTTGATAGATGGAGGCCTGAGACAAACACCTTTCACCTCCCTTGTGGGGAGATGACACCAACCCTACAGGACGTTGCGATGCTGCTGGGTCTTCCTATCAGTGGGGATGCCGTAGGGCCTCGTGTCGTCCCACTTACGTGGTTGGACGATCTAGAAGAGCGTTTTGCAAATATTGACATCGCGATTGATGTAGAAGAGCACCCAAAAGCAACAGGCCCTGCCAAGGCATGGATCCTCCAGTTCCAGGTACATACCTTGTTATGGAACGATTAATGTTAGAGTTATGCTTTTTACTAGTGCAGTTATGGTTTTATTTTATAATTGATCTCGTACTCATAAATGTTCATCTTTTCTATGCAGCCCGACAATTTGGCACTTGATGCTGATGATGATAGCGTCACTCGATCCCTTGAGACATACCTGTTGTGGTTGTTTGGATACATAATGTTCAACAACTCACACGGGGCCTATGTGGATAGGGTGCTTGTGCCTTACGCACTGGAGATCGCAGAGTCAGCTGTGGAGGAAATGCCTCAATACAGTTGGGGTGCAGCGGTACTTGCAGCCACGTACCGTGGCCTCTGCAAGGCATCGGTGCAAAATAAGCACAATGCAATTCTTACAGAATGTCCAATTCTGCTACAGCTTTGGTCGTACGAGAGGATAGTAATTGGTCGCCCGCTTGTCGACCACTCACCGTATGAGCTGGATATGTACGGTGACACCGAGGACGATAGGCCCACCATGGGGACTCTCTGGTACGCTCGTCAGGTACGGAAATAACTGCTACTCGTACTATTCTGTTGGCAATTCTGTTGGCAATTCTGTTGCTTTGTTTTACCCTCTTTGTATTTCTTATTTGTACATATTATTATTAATTTTGTGCAGAAGAGGTGGGCCCATGTACAGTCTCGTCGGGCCTATCCTGATTTTGTGGCTGAGTTTGATCGGTTGACACCTGAAGACGTCATGTGGGAGCCCTACTCCGAGTTGGCTATAAACACTCGTGCACCGATCGGGATATCTTCGGTTTGCTTTCAGGACCAAGCCTTGTGGATGACAACTACAGCGTTGGTGTACGACGTTTACATTGAGGCTCACTGCCCGGACAGAGTCAGGAGACAGTTCGGTCAAAGGCAGTTGTATCCTGTGCCGTCAGCATTGGATCGGGTCGAACGCCATGACCACAGGTAACAATTCATATACTATTTCAGTGACTATGCATTGTATAGTTAACTAATCATATTTGACTAAATTGTTTTCAATATTTAGTTTATCGAGGACTGGGCAACCCTTCTCCAACATGTGGGCGACAAGGGTGCAGCCTTGGGTCGATGGCTGGTACCAGGCAGAGGAGAACGTGGCGCTTGCGACCCCTGCACACACGGAGGCTTCGTACAGGGCGTACCTGAGCTGGTACCAGCCTCAGACTCATTGCCGCTTGATATATGCTGACATGCAACCACAGCCGCATGTTGCGACAGCACAGGATGGGTATGCACGACATAGGGATGAAGCATTAGCTGGGGCGGTGAGTCAAAGTTATCATCGTTTTTCAAATACTTTGGATTACAGTGTTAATGTCCTTTTTTCTTGCTTGCAGTTTGAAATGTGCAGGTTGATGGACTTAGATGCCAGGGCGAATTTGATGAGGATTCGAGGGGGATCTATGATGGATAGGAATGAGCAAGAGTCGGCCTGGACCCGAGTTTCAGAAAGAGCCCATTCCATGCTTGAAGCCTTTGGTAGCCGGACATCGTACGATGACTCGTACGGTTCGTCTCAAGCCTTGACCTCGTTTCTTTGTGGTCCCACACAGCAGCAGTCTTCCCAAGCACCTTATTGGTCTCAGCAGCATTATCCAGGTACGTGAGGATACTTACTAACTTCCTACTTTGAAGCCAACAATTAATTCCCAGTCCATATAGCTGATGCACACCCACCTTACCAACCTCACGGAGGGACTCAGTTTAGTACCATGGCACCAGCTGCAGGGATGTCATTTCAACCAACACAGGCACCACCACGACCTTTCGGTAAACATATAGTCAATATCTTAATTTCAATTAATTGTGGTATGAAGTCTAATTCCTTTTGTATTTACATATAGGATCACAACAGGGGTATGATGCTGGACCTTCTTCGTATTACCCTACGGCGACAGCAGAAGGAACGCAAGGTAAATACCTAATCTGTAGCCCGAATTTATCATGTGCTTCTTATCTCTATGAATATTTTAAATAATTTGAACGGTTTACAGGATCGCACCACCAGCTTCCTGATATGGGTCATTCCTCGTATCCACCACCACCAGGTACGTATGATGAATATATACCAAAATATATGACTTATAAGACGATATTAAGATATCTTAATTGCTACTGTATAGGGCCCACACAGGATACCTTTGAGGCGAACTTCGAAGATTGGAGTTGGTTATTTTCTACACCTAACCCGCAGGCCGATATTACCTTCCAGACACCTATGCCCACCGGACGTCCAGGTAGAGACGTAGGGCCTCCAGAGCGACACACCTACTCTACAGACTACGTCCACGCTCAGCGTAAAAGAGGTCGACATGGTCGGGGTGGCCGGGGTGGTTAGGATGTGCTTCTAGCTGTTTCTGTATTTTTGTTATGGACATGTCATCATGTTATACTTATTTCGTTCTCATACATCACCTATTTCGTTCTCATTTGCGTATGTGTGTGAATTGCTAGCTTATACTTTTCATACTCATGTTCTTTACTAATGGTTTTTATTTGTATCCATATCTAAAACACATCATTTGTATCCATATCTAAAACACATCTAATGGCCACAACAAGTTGTCCACAGCAGGGAGCCTGCCGCCCCCCTGGCGGGCGGCAGGCCCCCTGCCGCCCAATGGGTTGGCGGCAAGGGGCCTACCGCCCGCCAGGGGGGCGGCAGGCTCCCGCTAAGGGCTTCCGCGCAAATAATTTTTTTTTAATTTACATATAAGTCCCTGCCGCCCCTCTGCTGGGCGGCAGGCCCCCTGCCGCGCCCCTGCTGGGCGGTAGGGGTACAAAACTGTAAATTGTGATATTGAAAATATATTTCTGTAAAAAAAAATTCGAAAAATATAAAAATAAAAAAGGCGCCTTGGTTGGCTCTAGGTTTTCCATGATGCGGCTGGCTAGCTGGGCCTGAGACTGCGATGGGCCCTGGAACTTGCGCCCCTAAGGGAAATTCGGGTATTTTGGAAATGTTGCGGTTTTTTCTTTTTTATATTTTTGAAAAATAAAAATTTCAAAAATATATGTCCGTTTTGAAATATTTCAAAAATATCCCCCGGTCGCCCCCATAGGGCGACAGGCCCTAAATGTATTTTTTTTTCTTCAAATTCGCAACGAAGTCCCTGGCAAAAAAAAATGGCCTGTCGCCCACCCAACGGGCGACAGCCCTCCCCCTATATAAGCCCTGGCCGCCATATGCCGCCATCCCCTTTGTCATTTGAGCCAAAAAATTCAGGAAAAAATAGAGGGGTGAGGAGAAGAAAAGCGGCGAAGCTCTGCCGAATTGCGTACTTGTGATCTACCGGTAACTTCCGTATGAATCCATTGATATTGTATAAAAATTTAATTTAATTAGCGGATTAGCTGAATTAGATTTGGTGCTTTAGAACACTCGTTTAGTATTACAATTTCAGTACTATTACAGACTTGTTTTTAAATTAATTATGAATTAGAATAGAATTATGAAAGTACCTTATTGATATTGCAGCATAAGGCATGGCTGCCTCCAATTGTGGAGGATTTTCATGGTCCGAAGAAAAATCTAGTATAATACTTGATATCATGACCCATCTTGTTATCAGTAAGAAGTTGGATCCGGTAGCGGATGGTACGATAGAGATGGTGTTGTCCAAAGTAGTAGAGTTTAAAGATTTCACATTATTTTGAGGTATTACGACGCAAAATGTAAAAGGACACCGGCTAGAACGTCGGAAGATATACATGAGAGTATGTGAACTAACGAATCATCCTAATACCATTGGATTCTTACAAAGTTCTTGTAAGATATGGATGCGGCCAGAGGTGTATGAGATGCACATTAAGGTAACTCTCATTCAGTTGTAATCCCATCCGTCATTTCGAATCCATATTTATAAAACAGTAACATTGTTTTTTAATTATATGCTAGGATTACCCCAAGGACACAGAGTTGATTAACAAAACGATACCAAATTTCCGTAAATTGGTATGTATCTTCGGTGGACTTATGCCGCAAACTAGACGAAGGAGGCGGATAAGATCTTCGGGTGATAGTACTTGGCCTGTGCAAGAACAGATGCCCGGAGGTTCGTCGAGTCATGCTTCAGCACCTCAACCACCTACTTGTGTTAACTGTGATGACGACATGGATGATTTCATGCCCCCCAAACCATGGCCTCCAACACATGATGTTCCTCCCCCTGTACATGAACCTAGAATCAGAAAGGAGACAAAGGGAAAGGCAAGAGGTTCATCAAGTCATGTTGCACCACCTGCAGCACAAACTTGTGTTAACTGGGATGACGACATGGATGACTTCATGCCCCCCAAACCATGGCCTCCAACACATGATGTTCCTCGCCCTGTACATGAACGTAGATCCAGAAAAGAGAGAAAGGGAAAGCCAAGAGGTTCGTCGAGCCATACTACACCACCTGCAGTACCACCATCTATCAACTGGGATGACAACCTAGATGATTTCATGCCATGATCTATAACATATGATGTTCATCGGTTTAAGATGTATTCGCATTTAGTATTGTTAATGTTGTATTATACTTCTATGTATGTCTCGTACCTAACTTGCATTCACTGGACATGTACATAATGTCGAGTTTGAATCGTACTTAGTCGTAATGGAGCATCGAAGTATAAACATGTCACTAGAATACTAAAAAGCACACATTTAATTAATATAACAATAAGAAATAAGAACTAAGAAATGCATTACATAATGTGAACCATCAAATTTTACATCATAATACAACGATAATGAAACACACATCACACATGCAGTGGCATGGAAGAATCCGTTGCAAACTACGGTAAACAGGTTCCGGACTAACCTAACATGCCTTAGGTAAATTTAAAAAAAAACAGAACAAACACAACGATGGAGCATGTCACTACCACTAGGGTAGTCCTAGTAGCCGTACCCCCATGTAGCAAACTGCGTTGAGCCTTCTCCGCAGTATCCACCCATTGAAGGTGGTGCAGGCGGTGGTGCCGGAGGCACAGGGCCCTTTTTCTTGTGACAAGGGCAGTTGCAGTAAGGAATAGTGCATGGTTTATCCTGTGAACCGGCAGGATTGCTGGTATCATCAACTTCGTCGTCTTTGTTACCCTCGCTCACTTCCTCATAATGGTTCACCTTGCATTCCAGATCAAAGATCTTTATCTGGAGGTACTCGATGAACTCCTGAACAGAATCAATTGGTGCAGGATCGACCCACCTAGTAAAACCACAGTTTTCTGGAGCATCGGAAGACTACAAAATAAATTTCATGTAAGGTGTCTCATTGAAGATAAAGAAATGAAAGAACCGAGTATTACCCATGAGTGTGGATATTTAAAGAAACGCCGACCGCCATCCATCCCGTCGGTGCACATCTGCACTAAGCAGTCCTCACCATATCTGTATTTTGGCTACGGTTCTCTACGGTTATCGTATTGTCGAAGAGGAGTTTCATTGGTAAATTCACTCTTGTGCTGTGGCGGAAACTCAAACACTGGTTTCGGAAAGGAATCAGGTCCAAGGGGCCCCTCCCATATTATGGGGTCTCCCTTTCTTCCACCTTTTCCTTTCCCAAAACCGTAGTAATTCTTCCCGCTAGACCCACCTCCTGACATTGGGTATACAATGAGCTTTGGTGTTTAAGTGCTGCTGGGAGTTCACAAACTTCGGAGTATTTATAGGCGCACAAAGGTCTGATACCCGGAGTGTGGAGTGTAAATGCACCTAAAAAGCCAACATGACAACACAGTGAAGAGGCTAGCTGACCTAACTCTGAAAAGGCTAGATTCGATTCTTGAAATGACTACTCGATGCATCTCTGTGCATGCAGACTCACAGCGCTGCATTGATGCCGCTCGGTCGATCGCGCCTAGATGCCGCCTTCCCCACTACACGCCACAGACCTGCGCTGTAGAATGACAGGTTCGTCGTCCTCGCCAGAGAGACTGCTTTGAAGGTGAGCTGGAGTGGTTGCCGTGTTGTCACATCTTTTTAAAATGGTGGAAGGGCACTGCAAAACATGCCACGTATGTCTGGGCAAAGAATGCGATATTTGGGAAACCCGTGATCGCCGTGCTGAGCAGTGGCAACCTGTGATCTCGTACTCGCAGCTAGATACACTATGGTTCCTATTTTGAGCTATTCGAGCGTGTAGTCGTCATCATCGTCGGCAGGATCTCGGCCGCTAACTCCTACCGCACCTAACTTGTCCTTCATTAAATCACGGAAAAAATTCGCAAGAACTTCCCTTATTTCACGAGCATTATGGAACCCATAAAGATAACAAGTTCACATCGATACTATGTATAGAAACAAATGACAAGTAAACTAGCACAATCATAAACATCGGATACAAATAAGCGGTCCACAGCTATCTCATTACAAATAAAAATCAGATATATCTAACCACCCCTAGGGCGTCGGACCCTCTTAGCCCTCTGCTGGGCACGGACATGGCCCTCGGAGTAGGTGAGAACATCCGGAGACCTCACCTGTCGCTCTAGACGCGCAAGGGGCTGCGGTGTCTGCTGCTGAGAGATCCCAAGTGGTGCTCCTCCTAGCTGTGAATACCCCAAGACATCGGGGTCACCTTGCGCGGCAGGCTCTTCTGGAGTCAAGCTATTGAGGTCGTCTAAGGTGAAGGACTCGTTATCTGGTCGAAAGGAGGAAGAAGAAGGTCCGGCGCCCGCATCTGGGTAGAATCCTACGCATAAAATGTGGATGTTAGCGTACGCCCGTGTATTTCGTCATGACATGTAGAAACCAAAATACGAAACATAAACTAACCTGTGTAGACCGGTATCTGTGGCCCCGGTACCATCCCTGGATACGGTCCGCCAACTGGTGCTGTCCCTCTAAACATTCCAGTATGGCCGAACGCAGTAGCTGGATCGTATTCTGTATGTGATATTAGTAAATATGTAGTGACACTTGATCTAATTTTAAAGAGATATGTACGTTACCTGCACTTGGGAAGAACTGCGACGTCGGCCTGTGCACGGTCGACGGACACGGGAACGACGACGAGGCCTGGGACGACCCGTGGCTGTCTTCGTACTGCACACGGCTTCCCAAGTTGTGCACTACCTGACGCAACTGATCACGCTGCCTCGAACATGCCTCTGTCTGCTCAAACTGGGTCATTAGGGATCCGGCACGTACCCTCGTCAGGTAAGTCGAGCAGTCCGTCTCCATCATGTTGCAAAGGCGAAACTGCATCCATTCAGTAAAGGTACAGTTAGAAACACATGAATTATCTTACGAATATGAATTTATATATATATATATGCAAATATGATCAAGAGACTCACCGCGCCAGCTAGTGCCTCCATGTGGTGCCGGGCATAGCCATCCTGAGGCCTCACCTGGTGTGGCTGCGGGTGAGTGTCAACATAAACAAGACGAGCCCGAGTCCGGGGTAAGTACCAGGTGAGGTAAGCCCTAAAGGAGCTGTCTGTGTGTGGTCCTGTTGGATGGACCAAGTGCTCGTCTGCCTGTTCCCATTGGTCCACCCACGGCTGCAGCTTGGTGAGCCAATCATCAGAGCACGGCAAGCCACTCCTTGACAACCTGCAAAAGTGGACCATGAAGAATCGTTAGATTCGACACGAATGTATTAGCCAAGTTTATTCATAATTACCTGTGGTCCTGGCGACTGACACGCTCCAACGCGGTGGGCACCGGAAACTCCTGGCGCTGCCCAAACTGTCTCCTGACTCTCCAGGGGCAATATGCCTCAACCGCGATGTCATAAACTAGGACGGCGGTAGTAAGCCACAGGCTCGCATTCGCGGAGCAGTGTGAAGATAGGCCTGCTGGTGCACGGGTAGCCACAGCCTCTGGGCTATAAGGCTCCCAGACAACGTCCTCGGGCGTCAGCATGTCGAGCTCCGAAACAAACTCAGGATATGCGCGTCTAACCTGCGCAATCGCCCAGGACCTCTGCATTCCGAATAAGTAAAATTAAAAGTGCGCTAATACATCATGTAACAATGAATAACAAAATTAGATTTGTTGCGAATGTACCTGACGCCAGATCCAGATAGTTCCCATAGTGGGCCTCTCGTCCTCCTCGTCGCCGTACATGCCCCCGTGGTAAGGCTCGTGGCTGACTATGGGCCGACCAACGGCTAGCCTCTCGTACGACCAAAGCTGTAGCAGTAGTGGGCTCCCTGCCAGGATAGTGTTCCCATGTGTCTTCATGCAGCCGTCGCAGAGTCCACCGTAAGTGGCTGCAAGTACCGCCTCACCCCAGCTGTAGGGTGGTACGTCCTCGTCCCCATCCGCAATCTCCCGTGCATACGGAAGGAGAATCCCATCGACCGAGTTGCCATGAGTGTTGTTGAACATGATGTAACCAAACAACCAAAGTAGATACGCCTCCAGCGATCTGGTCACACTGTACTCGTAGGCATCCGCAGCCAACAGGGCAGGCTGCATAAACAATTAAGATTAATGGTTTCAACTGTCAATGGAACATGTGAATTGTAACAATTAAATTTATATATGGAATGAATACGTACTGTAAACTATAGGAACCAGGTCTTCGAAGGACCTGCTGCTCGCGGGTGCGGGTTGATCGGACCTGCTTCTTCCACGCGGTCAACCAGGGCAAAACGGGCCTCCAGGTCATCCTTCCACGATGCCGCCACCACACGCGGACCTACAGCCTCCCCGACGATAGGGAGGCCGAGGAGGTAGGCCACGTCCTGCAGCGTAGGAGTCATCTCCCCACACGGGAGGTGGAACGTGTGTGTCTCCGGCCTCCATCTGTCAACGAGCGCCGTCAGGAGGGATCGGGCGAGCTGAATAGGCCCAACCTCGACAAGACGGCTCAGAGTCAGTAGACCGGCCTCACGTAACATGCAAAAAAACAAAATTGTCGAAACAAAAGAATACCGACGAATACATAAGTGATAAACAATATTATTTCATTACATATCGGTCACACCAATCGTGGTGTATAGAGATCGCCTCCCCGGGTGGACGAGGACGTAGCACCTCTAGGGCACGGTGCTCAACAGCTGCAAAGTAAGACCTGTGGCTCGAGTCGATAACTGGGTCTAGCAAGGAGTCCATCTCCATACCTGCATTCAAAAATATATGAGAACACATAGGTAAATATATATTTCATACAAACTGGACACATAGGTACAATAATACTTCATTACATACCTACAATATTTCATTACTACATATTACAAATAATGAAATACAATTGTGGATCATGACACCGAATGCCTTCCACGAGCAATTCTCGCCGATGCTCGTTTGAACGTAGGAGGTGCTCCATCTCTAAGATTTCCGGAAGGACCGACGTCAGCAGCATCGTGAAGTGCATTCTGAGGACACTTCTTGTAGTTGTGACCCAATGCTCCACATTGGCTGCAACGCTTTTGTGCCTTGCTTGCTTCCGACTCGTCCATACCATTCCGAATATGATGTGTCTGACGGAAGCCTTTGCCTTTCTTAGTGGCTGGATCAGGAATATACATCTTATTCTCATTATCCTGAGTGAAAGGCCCCACAATTCCAATCCCGTATACCTCATGTCCCCAGGTGGATACAGCTGCTTCCTTGCTGAAGTAAGGTGAAACAAATACTCCTGGCTGCAACGCAGACTCTGCACATGCCGCAATGAGATGAGAGCATGGCAAATGCAATAACTTAGGCTTCATGCAGGAGCAGAAGGCTTTGCCATCTACTGTAATCAAACTCTCCTGTACCACCCTATCTCTACGGATACCACGACCATTTCTATCCTTGCATAGAACCTCAAATCTATACTCCATTGTACCTGTCGATATGACGCGGTGCAGTTTGGCCTTTTCAATCTTCTCTTGCATATATTGTGTCACTCTTTTGCAAAACTGAATCTGGGGGTTGCTGATGTTTATGCTTGCAGCCGTGTAACGCTCTCTGAAATACTTCATGCACCCATACATGATGAACTCAACAATTCCCACAAGAGGAAAGGCAAGACAAGAACGCATAACCATATTGAAACACTCTGCATGGTTCGTTGTCTGAATACCATACTGTATTCCGTTGGTATCATAAAGGAATGACCATTTCTCCTTAGGTGCACCTCGAATCCAGTGTGAAAATGGCTTCTCAATTGAATCCCTAGCCTCTGCAGCCTGACTCGTGCCTGCTCCTGATGCCCTTACCTTCACTAGCTCTGCAGTCAACTGATCAAGTATCTGCCATAATGCATTGAATTTTCTCTGTTGATTTTGGGTGCACAACCTCTTAAACAGATTCTTAAGATCCTTGTTCTTGAAGTGGTCATAGAAGTTTGCACCCATATGCCTAATGCACCATCTGTTTTGGACATCGGGCCACAATGGAGGCGTTGTCGCAGTTCCACGTTGCAATTTCAGTATTGATTGCAGCAGACCTGCATGCCTATCACTAATAAGGCACACATCTGGACGTGCAGCAACAACATGAATCTTCACTCGTCCAAGGAACCAATACCAACCGTCTATGTTCTCATTCTCAACAAATGTAAATGCGAGTGGAACTATTTGGTTGTTGCAATCTACACCGATTGCGGTGAGTATCTGACCTTTATACATTCCAGTCAAAAATGTGCCATCAATGCAGATCACCGGAAGACAAAACTAAAATGCTCTAACACAAGCACCTATGCAAAAGAAGGCTCGTTGCATAATTCTTTGTCCCCTAGTCACGGCTGGTATGAGGTATGTGTCATAAAAACTTCCAGGATTTCTAGCAGCAACCTGGGATAACATACGAGATAGGTTATCATATGATGCCTCGTATGTGCCGAACCGCATCTCGAACACCCTTTGTTTAGCCCGCCATGCCTTCAAATAACTGATGGTGTACTGGTAAGTCTGCTCAATGTGTCGAACAATCATTTTTGGCTCATAATTTAGGTTGTCCATAATAAACCCATACATTTGCTTTGCAACAAAGTAGCATGATATATTGCGATGCGAGGGAAGAACTTCTGACAGCAAACAAGTGTGCTCTGTCACAATGAAACATTTCCAGTTTGACTTCCATTTTCCCTTGAATGCATGTACTCGCCATGGACATCCATCATTCACACACTTCACCTCATATTCTTTACTACCAGACTTTACGACTCTGAATTCTCGTTTCAATGATATTGCCCATAGTCTCACAGCATCTTTTACGGCTTCAATATTTGGATATGTTGCACCTTGCACTACCTCATTCCCTCTGTACTCCCACTCCTGATTTCGTACATCTTCTGCGACATGACAGCCAAAACCATGCTCCTTCCACTCTTTTGGCAATGAGTACTGCTCGTCATCAGATGAGCCCTCATATTCTTCCATCTCTATTGCGGTTTGATCTTCTGCCTCCATCTCGTCCACAATGCTATGTATCCTCTCTCCCTCATCAGCAAGGCCCTGTGGTCCCATATTTTGGTTCTCTGTCTCTTCTGACTCATCTTGCTCAACATAATTGGTCTCTCTTCGAATACTCGGAGTTCCTTGATCTGCACAATGTTGGATTTCATTTTGTGTCTTCTCCCGAATTTGAACAAGAATGGCCAGAGGCCACCCACGCTTTAGAGCTGCTTGCATGTACTTCTGCCAGTCATCAGTGCTGTGTATCATCATCAATTCCCATAATTCACTTTCTATCTCCCAATTAACAAGAGACTGGACGGTGATCACATGTGTCAATGGATCAATACGGAACCCACGCTGCAGCCACTTACATATGGAACCAAAACTCATTTCCAGAGGTTTATCTATGTCGCTAGATGTGCACTTAAAGGCAGAAAGATCTACTCCATTTGACCCATACATAATATTGTAGTCACCATAAAATACTTGAAATTGCATCTTACTCGACATATCTGTATATCACATAATACTTATCGAGTTATACTCTTTACTTCACTACCTTATTCAATAATCCGTAAAAACTAAGTATGAAATTCAACTACAACATATAAGTATTCATAACTATGTGATGACAATCAAATTCTATACTGCATATGCCAAATTCTATTCTAAATCATAATTAATTTATAAACACGTCTCTAATAGTACTGCAATTGTAATAATAAATGCGTAGTACTAATTTTCTAAACTAATTTACTACTACGTAACTACAAACTAAAGTATCATTAAACTCCTACTTAAATGGTTCTACTATAACACTAATTAAATTAAATTACCCACCCCTACTTAAATTACTCCTACTTAAATGTGTAGTACTTAAATAGAAAAATATATAAACTAAATGTACTAACCTGCAGATCACAAGTGCTGAATCCGGCAGGGCTTCGCCGCTTTCCTTCTCCTCACCCCTCTCTTTTTTCCTATATTTTTGGTGGAATTTTCGGGCTCAAATGAGGAGGGAAGGGGGGGTTGGATCTTATATAAGGGGGGTTACCCCGGTCGCCCGCGCGGGGGGGGGGGGGGCGACAGGCCCCCCTGCCGCTCCCGTGGGCTGGGCCCAGTGGTCGCCCAAGGGGGGGCGACAGGCCCCCTTTTTTTTCCAGGGATCTCGTTGCAAATTTGAAGAAAAAAATTACACTTAGGCCCTGTCGCCCTATGGGAGGCGACCGGGGGTATTTTTGAAATATTTCAAAACGAACATATATTTTTGAAATTTTTATTTTTAAAAAATATAAAAAAGAAAAAAGCGCGAAATGTTGGGCACCGTAAATATGGACTCGAATTTTCCGAACTAAATTCGTGTTTCTCGATGTCATATCCGAAAGAGCAATAGGTTATTTCGGATTTGGGTATTTCGGGAGCAGATTCAGGTACATCAGATTCGGTGTTCATGTTCGGAAAATTTTACCAGACCTAGACATGGCCACATTGGCGCTCGTTTCGGTTGACCAGGGTTAGGACACGAACGCCAATGTGACCAGTACTGGCTTGTTTCTGTTTGGGTTCGGTTGACAAAATTTGTGAGCAACATAGTCTGGGTTAGGACATGAAATGTTGTGGGATTGAATTCTCTCATGAACATTTTAATGCAACTAAGGTTCTGTTTGGATGGACTAAGACAGAGAGGCTAAAGTTTAGTCCTCATTGAGTACTATACTAACGCGCCAGGAATTGGCGCGCGCTCATGCGTCGCGGCCCACGTGGGCCGGGGGTACTGTTCATCATTTAAAATAATAATAAAATGTACTGTTCATGTGGGGCCGGGGGTACTGTTTATAATAAAAAATAATAAAAAAAGTACTATTTATGTGGCCCACCGGGTACTGTTCATAATAAAAAAATATAATTCGAAATTAAAAATAAAAAAATTAAAAAGTGGCCCCATGTGTTTAAATGTTAAGTTTTTTATGAAAAAAAATTATATACTACATTTACCTCTATTATATATTGGATTTTATTTTCACTTTATGAACTCGCAAAATATAATTGAATCATACATTCATTTCTAACCCTATCATTTTTTCTACCAAAATTAATAATTAGTGTAAGCTAATCCATCAATTATATCTACTAACATACACAAAATAAATTCTTCTATGTACTATTTATACAGGGCCCATGTGGGCCCTGTGTGTTATTTAGGTGTTACCCACATAATATTCAATTGGAATCCACCCACAAAATATATTTAATTATTTATTTACATGAAAACAATAACCATATTTCATACACTACGTCTACACGTGCTAGCCCCTACTACTTATTGGATTTTAATTCCACTTCATAAACTCGCAAAATATAATTATATGACAATCTATCAACTATACCTATCACACTTCATTCAATACATCAACACGTTGCCAAAATATATCAACACGATATTGTTTTAACTGTAATATACGATAATATATTTTTATTATTATTTTACATCAAATCTTTTGCTACAGGCGCGCAAAGCGCGCCAACCTGCCTAGTTGTGTTAATGGACTTAGCATGGGACAATTAGAATCTAATAATTAGGACTACTAGATTCTAACCATAAATTAGTCCTTATCTATACAGTATTTTATCCTTCTAATTGGTATACAAATAAGAGGAGACTAAAGTTTATCCCTGCTAAAAACAGAATAACAAAGTTTTACATAACAATGTAGAATAAAGGGTATGAACATGGACATAACAACAAACTAATCCTAAAACAAGAATAATAAAAAACAACACATGGTACTATAGTAGACTGATGCTAGGCTGACTGTGGCAAATAGGTTTTAGCTCACTTGAAGACACATGAGAGTATCTCCGTCAAATAATTACTCATTTATCTCTCCAATATCATAAAACTATTCTTTTGTTGATCAGAGGTGCTTTAGCAAATTGCTAATCCAAATTCTATTACTAAAATCTTTTATCATCAAAACACACCTTAATCTCACATAATAAATTGAGGGGATGCATTCTTCAACCCTATTTAACGGTGATCGAATATTTTAGTAGTCTGCTGCAACTATGATCATAAAAAATGCACAAATAATTATTGGTTTATAATTTTTTAAGTACAGGATATGAGTAATCTGCTCAAGATACTTACATGGACAAGGATAGCTTCGCACACCATCCACGTGAAAAGGAAACAGAAAGAAAATAGATCCATTTTCACTGTCAGCGCATCTAGCCTTCGGTGCAAGCAAGGTTTCTTTATTTGTATATATACTCTGCAAGAAGCCGAGACCCCGCACATACTACGCCAATGGCCGCCGCGGAGACCAAGCGGGCTCATTACCACCACCGCCACCAGTTCATGCTGGTGCACGGGATGTGCCACGGCGCGTGGTGCTGGTACAAGGCCGTCACGGCGCTTCGGCGCGCCGGCCACCGCGCCGCGGTGCTCGACATGGCCGGCTGCGGCACGCACCCGGCGCGCGTCGATGAGGTCCGCAGCTTCGAGGAGTACTCGCGCCCGCTGCTCGACGCCATGGCCGCGCTGCCGCCCGGGGAGCGCGTGGTGCTCGTCGCGCACAGCCACGGCGGGTACAGCGTGGAGCTCGCGGTCGAGAGGTTCCCGGACAGGGTCGCCGCGGCCGTGTTCGTCGCCGCGTCCATGCCGGCCGTCGGCCGTCCCATGGCTGCCACCAGTGACGAGGTGACCTGGATGCTTGTTGTACTGCGTTTGCGTTTATAACCAGAAATGTTCGACGCGACTGTTGTTTGTACTATCGTTCTGTTTCAAATTGTAGTTCGTTTTAGGATTTTGTAGATACATTACATGTGCTGTGTACTAGACATACATTATCTCTAGAGATGCTAAAATGACCTACAATTTGGAACGACGGAGTATAACAGATTTTTTTTTTTTTTGCCCTTGCTATATATCATCAGTTATTAGCATATGTTGGGCCGAATTTCTTCCTGGACTCAATGGAGCTTCAACAAGAGAATCCTGATATCAAGGGCAAACCATTTATCTTTGGGCCTAACTTCATGGCCCAAAGACTTTACCAATTGAGCCCACCAGAGGTAACATTCAAACTCGATGCTACATCCCAAATTCACATTTCATTCCAACTTTTTAAGTTTGCTAGTAGAAAAATATATATTATATGACTGCGTTAGGAAATATGGACTTAACTCCGAGCTTTAAGTTTCCATATTTTTGCATTAGGTGTTTGTTAGCACTTTGAAAGCATGAGTCTTGTATTTTGGTCGCTAAAGAAAATAAGTAACCTACACTAGTGACTGCGTTAATTGCTGCCTTCTCTAAATAAGCCTAAAAACGCCTCATCAAAGGGGAAATATTGAAGCATGAGAAAATTTCATTACTGCTATACTTTCCTGTTGTTTTGCCCCTCAAGACCACTTTAATTTGCATGTAGGACTTGACTCTGGGCCTAATGCTGATCAAGCCGGCCAATGCATTCACAACGGGAAACCCAGATGAAGTGCTCATGAGGGACGCCAAGTTGCTCACAGAGGAGCGGTACGGGTCAGTGAGGCGAGTGTTCTTGTGGTGGAGGACGACCATGGCATCCCAGTGGAGTTCCAGAGCCACATGGTTGCGCAGAGCCCCCGCATAGAGGTGGAGGAGATCGCCGGAGCTGACCACATGGCCATGCTCTCAAGGCCAGACCAGCTGGTTGAGCTCCTCATCAGAATTGCCAACAATTGAAGCAGCGACAGATAGAAATATGGTGCTTTGCGTTGCTGGTGTGTTGTCGCACCTTTTGAGTATGTGGATCCAAAATACCACAGTGAAGCATTATATACGAGTATACAAACACCATGACCGAGTTTAATTGTTTCAAATCTGTAGGAAGTAGGAACAATATCCTCCTCCTGCTAATGTGGTACATGAACAGACCTGATGGTCGATGGGGTTGCACAATCATGGCTAAGTTACACTTACAAACTTGTTCAATCCATATTATTCTGGCAATACAGGACCTAAATATGACTAAGCTCATCTGGTTTCTCCGTTTCCTTTGTAAGGATTTAGGAAGGTGTTGTGCTTCATATCCACCATATTATTCTGGAGGTGACTTGACAAACACAGATCACTGTGCGTGTACAAAGAGATGTATGCATAGAGCAGCATAGGTTGTAAAGCATAATAACATACTAATATTCTTGATTAGCGATAAATGACCACGAAACCAGGAATACTCTGTCAGGTCCTTACATCCTCTTCATCACCTGATTCATTCATGCAAATACAGAATAGGAGAGCTTAAGTTCCGTCGGTAGGATACAAAATAGCTGATAGAATCAGCAGGTGCGACTAAACAAAAAGCTTCAAATTAAATGAGCCAACTAAGACGATGCAGTTATTAAATGCATTAATTTATCTTTTGAACTGTAATGCTGGCTAATATTTGTGTCTATGTTGTTGGGATCTGCTTTGTACAGGAAGTGCCATCCCCTCTTCCTATTTCCATCCTTTGCATATGCCTTCACTTGTTGGATGTGGCCGATCGATCTTCCCCCACTCTGGCCCAGTGTTCACCAAGGTTAGCGAAGTGAGCAGACCGAAGCTGCAGTCCAGCTCCAGCTCTGCCTTGCCTTTACTTGTCGTAGATATTCTGGTAGTGTATCCATGTAGTAATCCTTCAGCTTGAGGCTAATGAGTTCTGGCATACCCTCCAACTCCATTAGTTTCGGGCAGCGAGTGATGGAAAGCTTCTGCAACACGGGGAGATCAACAATCCTCACCAGATCGTCGTTGTCCTCCACCTCTAGATCGGTGACAGAAGTAAAGCTAGCCAAGGACTTCAGGTGCTCAACTTCGGACACCTCTAGTTTTCTCAAAGACGTAGCATGGAAGGTAAGGCCAAGTGGAAGAGACCTCACTTTGCAACGGTGGATAAGGAGTGAGTCTAGGAGTGGCATGGTTTGCACATTGGCTTTCGCCTCCCACTTCCACTCCTCCCACTCCTTCATATCCAAGAAAAGCAGCTTCTGGAGTCTGGGAAATGTGAGCAGCCTACTGGAATAATGATGGTGGTGTTGTGCCTGCACGAATGTAGGTCCAACATGAGTGATGGCTGGAGCTCGATCGATTTGTATGAATTCCAAGAAGGGGATCTCGCATAAGCCATCGGGCAGTTGGATGCAACAAGCCAAGTTCTGGAGGAATAGGGATTTCAGACCTTTGAGAGGCGCCACTGATGTCGGGAACATCATCCAGCGGGGGAGTCGACACCCAAAATATCCTTTGATGGACAGAGAGGCCAAGCATGGCGGAGGACAAAGCTCATCAAATACGTCCTCAATGATCTGTTGATTGTCCCTCGAGATGGCTTCATCAAACAACACACGGGTGTCTGGTAGATGGGTCCGGGTGCATGCTAACTTCAGAGTGGTAAGGTGTTCCTTGCTAGCAAGTCTGGCCTTTGTAGCAAAAAAGCTTGCAGATACATTCTCCAATTTGTTTAATTCAAGCCATCTGAGTTGAGATATGGTTCCCAGCTCTTCCAAACTGCACCAATCATTTTTCTTTGATGAAGCACCAGTTGTGTCCATGTGAGCTGGAAAACCAAGTATTTCCTTCAAATTTGTTAGCCCACCAAACCCCCTAGGCACACCACTTACTTCTGTGTCCATAAAGTCAAGACATCTTAGCTGCCTTAGTTTTAGGATACTACTTGGAATTTGTACACTTTTTCATAATTCCGAAGGGTAATATATTGTAAAAATTTCATCTTGTCTATTCCCTCAGGCAATCTAGATATATCCGTAGATACCAAGCGCAAAAACCTCAGGTGCTTGAGTTGACATAGAGAGTCAACCAATTCACCAATTCTTGCACCTACTATGTAGAGTGTCCGTAGTCTCGAAAAGCAACTCAAAGAATCATGGGGCGTAAACATGATGCAACCATCTAATATCAATGTTCTCAGTGACTTATGCTTTTGTATGACGCTCCAGTCTAATTTATTTGACCCTGACCCTCTGATTTCAATAGACAGACGACGGATTTTGGCTGAATCAAGATCACCAAAATTAGTCGGCACCTCATGAATTGCCAATGCTTCATCTCTGGAAATATAGTGAGCAAATGAGCGAACAACATCATGCATTGTGCAAGCTGATTTTTCAGCATACTTGTGATCTGGCTCTATAAGATTCCTCGATATTAATTCATTAAAGTACTCTTTGCCTAGTTCTTCTTGTTCATTTGAGCTTCCATGAAAAAATCCTTCACTAATCCACATGTTAACAACCATAGCTCTGTGGATCTCAATTTTTCTAGAAAAAAGTGAGATGTGCATGAAGCATTGTTTCAAAGGAGGAACCAGATCTTCATAGCTTAGGTATATTGCATGGTGTACATCTTCTGGAAATCCCTTAACTAACCATGAAGGATTTTTAAGTATTTTATCCGACTCGTCTCCGTTGATGCTTCTTTGGCTCAGTAGTCCTCCAATTGCTTTGACAGCTAGTGGTAAACCATCACATCTTTCAATAATTCCCATCCCAATATCCTTTAGTGTCTCAATCGTGATCTCATCTGTCTCAAATGAGGCAACCTGTTGGAAATCAAACGCATAAGATAAGTCTAATAAATAAAATATATGCAAAATATTTGCTTGGTTGACCATACAAAATAGACTATAGATTTTCAATTGATTGACGACAAGGATAGCCACATAGCAGTCATTGTCCCCTATATTGGATATTGTGTCGAATATTTATATGAGTCAGGTTATGATTGAGCTTTAGTTGTATTTAGCAGTATAGGGTAGATCTAGGTCGTATCAAACTCTATAACCCAGATCTCCTCATAAATATGAGAGGAGGGATGTTGTTGTAACCATGATGATAACGACAAAGCACGTAGGAGGGAGGCGGCACGATATGCTGGGATCCTAAAGCAGCCGGTGTTGCGGTATTGGGAAGGAGCGCTCGTAGTCATGTTTCGAGATGTCGTCCGTTATCTTGTCTCCGGTGTCGTACGTGATCTTGCAAGTCAATGAAGGTTGAACCTCAATGAGGATGCGGGAGTGCCAAAGAAAGGGCTCCTCCGCTCCATAATAGTTTTCATGGCTTTGGGTTTTCGACTGTCAGGAGCTGCCTGTGTTGTCTCTGTTAGCCAGGATCAAAGATGATGAGATCAGGACTTGAGTGCTAGCAGGTGGGTCTTAACTCTTAAGATAGATCAAGAGTGCCAACCCGCAGGGCTGTAAAGAAATTTTCAATGATTGAGTGACTAGATACTTTTAGTGAGATTTAAGTTCTCTCGGTTTTTTCCCTGTAATACCTTTTCTTTTATCAATATATAACAAGCAGCTCTGTTAGCACCCTCGGTTCAGAGTTGCCGGACCTATTACAAGAAAGAATTAGCTCTGGTTGTGCACAGAGCTAAAAATTCGTTAGTTGACATGTTGAAAGAATGGATAGACAACCATTTGTAATCTCTCTTATTTTCTTTGTCTCCTTTTTTATTTCTTGAGACCTGTAATAACTTTTTGTTCATTTTACTTATATATATATATATATATATATATATATATATATATATATATATATATGATCAGTAGGGGAGACTCTCCCCTCATGAAACGGATTTTCAAACTAGCAAATTTAAAATCTCGAGTTACTATTCACTACACTATTCAAATTCAGCAGTTTACTATTCAAATTCCACTGACACTATTCAAATTCATAGCACTATTCAAAATATTATGTACTATTCAAATTCGGAATATGAATAGCAAAAATCCACTAACAAGGTGGATGAACCACTTCAGAGGGTTTCTCGTTATGCACTATTCTTAATAATATTTAGGGAGTATTTAACAAATCAGAGTGTCGCTTTCACGCTACTATTTGCAGCAATATTCTGGCAATATATATTGGCTAAGTATGTGCTTAAACCTTAATTAGGAATATGAATAGTGCACGAGCACTCACCAGAGAGTGACTCAGGCACCCAACTCTACGCTATTGAACGATAGCGACTTACGTGGGTGGTGGATATAAGTGCGCGATTATTATGTGCGTGATTAGTGAATATGCAAAGTATGGATATGCGTGCTTCTCAGGATCTTGGCAGGTTGGCGAAACCAAAATTCAGCCGGTCGTGCAACTATGCTTGTGTAAATCCTACTCGGTACTCACCGCATGCATCGCTAGCTCGCTTCAGAACTAGGCCTACCCGGTCATCTCCCAAGCTAACCCCAGCCACGCGCATACAGGACTCAGGCTCTACCGTCTCCTCAGGCAGTTCCACCCGAAGGGAACACTTCTCTGCGGACACAGGTTCTCTCAGACGCCTCTCCATGGGCTAAATGAGAGCAACTCAACGCAGAGGTTTCTCCTCTAGGGTCCCTAGCGTAGAGACATCACCCCGTATGAACGAGCTCAAAGGAAAGTAGGGAAATTCATAGAAAAGCTTAATCCATTTCCACAGAGCAAACTTACATACGGTTTTCCTTTTTGGGAAGCCCTAAGCACTAGCACAAACCTGAGATTACCTTACAGGCGAAGGGCGATTACAACAGCTCCCTTATTTCTATATTACAATGGGAGTGGAGTGGTACTAATTAGGTGGAGTGGTTGCGGATGCGCTCTGAGTATTCGGCGGTCAGTGTCTTCTCTCCTCTTCTTGGTCCTGCTATGAATGCGTGAGTCTGGCTTACCCTTTTATAGACGGGAGAAACCTTCTGGCTTAAGGAAGCACCTGGACACCCGGTGTCTTCAATTATTCTCCTTTGCTGTTGTCTGGACAGCTGGACGGTGGTGCTGCCTTCAATAATTGTCCTGGCTATAGTAGAACTCACTGTTCAGATTACTGTTTATTTCTTTTGTCTTGTCCACTTCTTTCACGTGATATTCTCTGGATATATTCGAGAACACGCACATAATAATCGCGCACTTATATCCACCACCCACGTAAGTCGCTATCGTTCAATAGCGTAGAGTTGGGTGCCTGAGCCACTCTCTGGTGAGTGCTCGTGTACTGTTCATATTCCTAATTAAGGTTTAAGCACATACTTAGCCAATATATATATAGGACTGGTCTATTCAGCACATCGGGTGTTGAATAATATTCAACACCCACGGCGGAGCGCCGCCCGTACTCCGGCGAGCTGAATTTACGGTGCCACACTGTGCGGGCAGTAAAAAGCGAGCATGCTGGTGCTTTAATGCATATTTGACCAGAGATTTAATGGCTTATCACGGCCGGAATTAATGCTTGCATGCGAACCACGGCTAGTGAGGCTGTGAGAGTGGGCTTTAAAATTGTCCGGCGAGATTTGTGCAGGGAGCAATGTACGCATGGATTTGGGCATGGATTTGGGCCGTTGACAATATTTTAAAAGTAATTTTCCAATGCATAGAAAGTTAATTTCGCAATAAGTAATTAAGTAAATGTTTGTTGCGTGTCGTAATGTGCAGTTGACCACCCATTAGCATGAAATTTTGTATGAGTAGAATTTCTTTTACTGGAGCGTGACACGAAGTTATTTTTGCAAATAATAGGAATATTTTTCAATTGACAATAGGAGTATTTCTTTCAAAATGGAACAAGTATTTTCCCAATTGACAAAGAGTGTATGCCTTTTTGATTTAAGCGCTCCAGCGACGCTTGCAGCCAGAGGTCCAGCAAGCCTCGGCGACCGTAAAATCCATTATTTTTGTGCCGCAGCCGTAAAAATTGACAGCAGCTAGCTCTTGGAGCTCCAGTGAGATCATGTGACCGTAATTTGTGACGAAATCCATCACACAAAGTAACAAAATGAGTTTGTAATATTCTGCGTGTACTACAGCTTTTAGTGGAGCTCCGACAAGCCCTCTAGATGACTTTTTACTATTGTTCACTGCGAGTAGTAAAAATTGTGCAGCATTTTAGTTATGATTCCGATTTATTACTCATTTGAATGCTAGGTTGTCAATGCCATCAACGACGCGGTCACCTGACCATTGGGCCGGCATGAAAATCGCCCCAAGGATTTAAGACTGATTAAACCTTAATGGTGCATGCATGATTTTTTTTTTCATGCGGTGAGTGAGTTCTCCATGAGGGTTCATTCCAGTTGATGAAGGGATTTCAGGTGCAGTTAAGGCTTGCTTGCGCACGGGTGCAGTTATTTTTCACCCCCAATGGCCAATTTCTCCACCAAAATGACATGGAGTAATTTGCAAAAGTTAGTCATGGGAATAAAGGAGTGAATTTGCCCGGAGTAATTATTCATACAAAAAAGTAGTTAGACATAACCTGACTCATTTTTATTTTCCAAAGTTCTCTTTTGAAACAAATTATTTTGTAAAGTGAATGGACTACATAGCCAAAGGAGAGGAGTAATTAGTCGTCAGAATAAGAATTAGTTTGTAAGTGAAGGATGTGATACAAAGAGTACTTACTCCTTTTCACCTAAGGGAGTAATTATAAATGCACTGATAAGTAATATTTATACAATCAACTAATAATTACTCCTAGATATCTCCATATACACAGATGAACAAAATTTGACTACACTCATTCTAAGAATAAAAGAAAGCGAATAAACATCCATGCATGTATCTGTCCCTACATCCTTCTAGCTTGCAGCTTCTCCAACAAAAGGTATACAAGGTTATATGCACAACATTAGAAACAAAGAGGTCAAGCTGCTTTTGCTATGAAGATTCTTTGGCCAACAGAAAATATTAGCAATTGACATACTAATAAAGTTGTAAATTACTCCTAAGCGATAATTATGTCTTGCGATTTACATATTAGTTTCGATTGGCTCCAATAAGCAACTAGAAATTAGTTGCGTGGTAAGCATGACCTAATGGTTGCATGATTCACAAGTTATGAAGTACTATAGAGAACAAAAATACTACTCTATATTATAAAAAGATACTACTCAAAATTATGAAAGTACTTCTCTAAATTGTGGAAAATACTACTTTAGTAAGAAAAAAATACTACTCTCATTTATAAAAAACAATATACTACTCAAAAGTGTGAAAATACTACTTGAATAAGAGCCAAATTCTACTCTGAATTATAAAAAATACTACTCTGGCATGCATTTGCCTTGCAACGTGGAAACACAATGATATTTTTTGATGCTATGAAAATTTCTACTACAGTATTGCTTGTACTACTACTATTTTGGATATTGCCCCAATTGATTTAACCATTGGCAAAAAATTACTACTACAATATTTATCATTCATTTATAGAACAATACTACTCAAAAGTGTGAAAATACTACTCAGTTGCCCTCTGCTCGAACACACAGGGGCAGCAGAACTTCATGCATGTGGGGTGTACAGCAGCAGATGAACTACCAATTGAAAGCATTTGAGGGCACATACGAACTAACCTGCTACCGTCACTGATGGGCGTTCCGTGTTGCTACCAAGTTGGTGGACGTCGGTGGTGAGATTGGTGCTTGTCCTGAAGAGAGGTTCGGACCTCGATGCGGCTTGCATCCAGGAGACAACATGATGAAATGTGGTAGCCTGACTTACCTACTGTATCCACAAAATGTGGCTTGTTGATGACTGTCGCCTGCCGGATTCGTGAAAGCTGATAAAACCTACTGTATCCAGAAGGTGATGGATGGTGGCGGTGAAAGCTGAAGGAAACACAGGTTGATTACCCTTTGTTTATATACCTTGCACCATTGGCATTTTATGGGTCCGCTGAAGTTTTTATGGTTGCTATTATAATCTATGCATTATTGCTTAGCAATTTTGACTGTGGAGGAGGGTATTAAGGTAAACAAAATTAATAACGGCTAATTAATGGCCACCAATTATAGAGCAGAATGACCATAATAGATACAGCAATAGTGTCTATTTTATGTGCCACCAATAAATAGCAATCAATGGCCAGTAAAGGGTTGTTTTTTATACCGTAAAAGCTTTGGTTTGCATGCGTACGTGGTGGCCATGGTGTTGCTTTTAATTGCGTTGAATGTGGTGCGTGCTGGTGGAGTAGTAAATATCGAGTGTGTTTTTCCTCGCCGGAGTTGGGCGGCGCCACCGGTGTGTTGAATACTATTTAACACCCCATGTGTAGAATATATATATATATATATATATATATATATATATATATATATAACAAGTAGGGGGTCGGGTTAGGGTTGCCCGTCCTGTTTCCTCTAAAATAAATAAATGGTAACCATATTATTTAGATAACATGATGCTGCAATTGATAGGAGTCAACATGAGAATAAAGGAGGGTGTGCTAAAGTTGATTAACAACAATGGAAAAACAAAAGCAGACAATGCTGTAGAAAATTGCGAAAAAAATAATGTAAGTTCTCAAGCACTAAAGTTGTAGCCTGTTTATGGCTTCCCAATATATCTCAAAGTTTTCATTCAGCAGTAGATCCTTGTGATTGGTTAAGTACTTACTCTTTTAAATTTGTATCAAACATAATAACATACGTAAATCTTGTACCAACAAAAATTGTGCAACATATCAGTATAAACAGATATGGGTGCCAACACTCTCACAATGCAACCGGTCCGCTGAACACGCCAGAGAAGCGGTTCGCTGAGCCAGCCCGGGTTCAAGTCGCAACACAATCTTCTTAACACAGAAATCATTAAGACAAACACCAGTGGGTTCCTGAAAGGTGAGTACTGGACCAAATTTAAGCTACAATATTACCACGTAACCAGGTGTTTCTACTCAAGATTCATGACCTTTTTTCTACTAGAAATGCTTATTTACAAGGAAATTTGTAGATAGATATTAGATTTGTAAATTACGGACGCAGCTGGTTTTTGAGCAAACACCAAGCATCCTCTGGCTCTAACTTGTTGACATGGTGGTAAGGGTGCAAGGCTTTCATACCCCGTGCTACCCTTATATCTCTTGTGGTGACAAGGATCCTACTACCTCGAGCAGCGGCATTAGCCAATGGGACTCTAAGCAAATCATTCCATACTTTGTCGCTCCAGACATCATCCATGACCAGAAGGATCTTCTTCGCTTACAGAGTAGTGATGAGGTTTGTCTGTAGCAGGAACAGTTGTTTATCACCATAATGATTACCTCCAGCTTCAGAAATGATAGTCCGCAATAGCTCAGCCTCATCAAAGTCCTTGTTAATGCTCAACCATATTTTTATGTCAAACTTGTTCTTGATTGTTTCGTTGTTGAATATCATCTGGGCAAGGGTGGTCTTGCCAATACCGCCGACCCCCACAATAGCGACAACCTTGATGTTGCTATCGTTCTGAGGGACCGAAACTGGCGACCAGAGGGGGTGAATGGGAGCCGATCAAAATTTCTCTCGAAATTGATCCGTCGGCCTATGTCCCGAAATCACCACGAGCCCTCAAGAGTTCTAGGTGAAGTTTGGAATAGCTATGGAAGAGCTAAACCAACACAAAACACCCCTAGAACGTGCTAGAGAAAACACGGAAGCGAACGATAAAATCTGCAGACCTGGCAGACTCGGACCGATCAGACCGCTCTCTCTAACCGGTCAGACCGGTCGGGCTGGAGTTCAAAAACCTAGACCGGTCAGACCGGTTTCAGAGACCGGTCAGACCGGTTGCACCCAGATAGATCGCAAACAAAGCTCCAAATGGCAAATCTCGAGCAAACAAAGTCCAAATCCAGTCAAACTTGGAGGATACCTCCGCAACTAACCTGCGAACATATCCCCAAGAGATCTTTCCCAAAAGATCAAAGAATCTTGAGAATTTAAAGGAAGATCAAGAAGGATTGGGGTTTTCTCAAGAACTCAAAAACTTCAATTCGTGAGAACTCGTGATTCCAGAGAATTTGGGACGAGGCTAGGGGTACGGGAATCACCACAAAGAGCTCTACGAACCGTCATGATCATGTGCACAAAAAACGAAATGAAAATCCATCACAAAAGAGCACAAGAGGGACAGGATTGGATTGATTTAAAAGCCCAGAGGGCACAAGGAGGATGGGGCCTCCTTTCCCAATCAAATCCAATAAAAAGTCTCATAAATCCATAAGCAAATCCTATTCTAAAGAGAAGAACTGGGGGGGAGAGACACAGGGGCGGCGGCCTGGAGGAACAAGCAATCCACGGACGAGTTACAAAAGCTGCACTAACCTAATACAAGTGAAGGGGTATTTATACCCGCGGAGACCGGTCAGACCGGTTCCATGGACCGGTCAGACCGGTTGGTCTGCAGCATCCCCCTGTACACGATCCCATCTGACGGCTGAGGTTCTTTTTTCGGAACGAAGTCTTCTCCATGATGCCACCATCTTGATGAAGATCTGGTCTACGGTTTTGGAAGGTCCGTGAAACCCGGGTAGATGGTCGGTTTTGAGAAAACCGCCAAAACTCCTCGCGCGGGAAGATTCCCGCCTCCACGCCGTGGCCCTAGACGCTGTTCCTGCCTCGGCCTTATAACGGCCCTAGACGCCGCCCGACGCCCGTCACCTCCTCGCCCGCAGCGAGGCCCTAGATGCCGTCGACGCCCGCCAGTCCCGAGACCGACGCCCGTGCCTCCACGACTTGGCGTCTTCAACCGCCGTCCGCCTGCTTGGTTTTGTGGCGCAAACCAAGAAACCCGCCTTCCATCGCCGCTTGCGCCCTCGATCCAGGAGTGGACGCCACAGCTGCCGCCCGGCCTGAGCTCCGGTCCCGGCTGCCCTTCACCGCCGTCCACCGCACGGTCCATCGGCCACAGCACCTCCACGGCAGCTCTCCGTCGACACTTGACTCCCGTGTACCTGCAATCCAAAGACCAAGCACACGGTGCAATCTCCACAGAGTCGCGACTACACCACGGTTAGTCCACTCCACGTGTTGACCACCCGTCAACACCTAACGCTCCACACGGTCACTGAAGAAGGAAACATATGAACATAAACAAAACGCACACACAGCTGTTAGCCTGACACAAACTCAAGCCAAAATCAAGCTAACACGCCAAAACCTCCAAGTCATCACAACAATCACTCATCACAATATATGAGGTCAAGGTACTTGTCAACTTGACCTCTCAATCTCCCCCTTGATGAGTACATTGTCGAAAAGATGACATGAAAGCAAGAACAACCCAAGCGAGTGCCCAAAAGCCAGATAAAAGCCAAGAACAAGGCCACTCGACATGAGCAAGGATCTAGAAGACTCCACAGAAAAACTGCTTGGCTCCCAAAGAAAAGGATCACAGCTCAATGCCGCCAAGGAGTCAAAGGACATCTTCGAAAGATCCAAGAAGCAAAACACTCAAACCAATTTCGACAAGCGTTGTCAATCACACATCACCAAGCAAACCAAGGTATTTATTGACATGGTTATTTATTGACATGGTTTGGAACATTTCTCCCCCTTGATGAGTGACTTACACGAATCAAGCACAAAGAAATGGTTTGAAGTGCAAAAACCCAAAAATCTCATCCAAATGATCAAAAGCCAAAGAAAAGTCAAGAAGGATCACACGGAATGAGACAAACCAAAGCCAAAAATCGGTCCCCAAAGACATGGGCAACGGCTCTACGCAACCGATCAACAAAGCATGACCCCTCAAGAAAGAGGCAGGGCTCAACACAGTCATGCAATGGCAAAGCACCGGTTCCTCCAGAAAGAGGCAAAGGCTCAACACAACCGATGCGAGAGCATGCAAAAGCTCAAACTCCCCCAAAATGCTTAACCTCTCACAATATGCACAACTCCCCATGAGTGCAGCACTCAAATTGTCAACTCCCCCTGGATAAATGCTCAACCTGAATGCCTACTCCCCCTCAAAGCATGCTATGCAATGAATGCTGTGCAGAGGGTGTACGTGAAACATTCAGGCATACAAAGATATGATCATCGAGTGACAGGCATGTGTGCTTCATAAACAGGAACTGAATCTAGCTCAACAGGATATATCAATCAAGTCTAGAGCTAGCAAGTTTAGTTCAGCAAAATATAAAAGCATCACCCATGATCTAGCAACAGCAAGTAGGAGAAAGAATGCAGTGCTAGTCAAACTCATACAAGGTGATCCAAAACAGCCATTATATTTTATCACGAATTAATTCTGCATATCAAAACTTATCAAGCAAGTGATTTTGCCAGGGGTTAAAAGCTTGTCATGCTTTACTTAGCAACGAAGCCAAGCCTATGCCAAAGGCAGTCAGAAGCTTAAGGCACTCGCTTCAGTCATGCACAGCCTTGCCCGGGTTCTCACTAGTGCTATGTGAGCCGTCCCGAAAGCTCGATCAGTGCGACAAGCAATCTCATCTGGATCTTTTCATTCCATTTCAGACATATTTTGAACAAATTTAACAATTTTAGCTCATGTCAAAGAATACAAGCCATACTAGCATGAATGAGATAGCAAAGCACATCAATACACCCTATCATGCTAGTAGCCAAGACAGGGTGACCATATTTTCAGATTTTCAAATAAAAAATAAAAGCTTAACTCAGATGATATGACATATACTATGGAGCAAGCTATACATGATCAAGTCTAAGAAACTACACTAGCAAGCACTAGAAGATCATAACAGTGTATGCAAGAATGCCAGTGCAGTGAAGCAATGCAAAATGCAAACATGTACAATGCATATGCACAATGCAACTAACCAAGCTAAAACTAAGAGAAAGACAAAGACAAGCCAAAAGCTAAGCAAATGAAGCACTCAGCAAATACATAGGCTCAAGGACACACAGGACTAGACCAGAATGGATCCAACTGAGTACCATGAAAAGGTAACAATCAGAAAACCACAAGTCTATCCTGGGAAGAAATCGTACAAGTCAAACACTTACATACCTCGATGAAGATCCCGCTGGACCTAGAGCATAGCAAGCTCGAGGTCACCTCCCCTGCGTCCTCAGCGGGTCCACCTTCTGCTCGAACAGGTTCTTGTAGAGGTGAACGATCGAAGTAGAAGTAGTGGTACTGGATCGTCCTCCTGAGCTGAGGTAGTCGAAGCAGAAGGGGCCGGAGCCTGCAGCCGGCACAGTAACTCCGGATCACGGTCATCAACTTGGGATAGAGCTCCCCCTCAATAGACTGGGACCTAGCACAAGACAAAGCTAGACACCAACAAGAGGAAGCCAAGTACCAAGAGAAAACAAGCTCAAGCATATGGTTAGGCATTAGTCAGGCTACCCAAGCATAGAGATACCAATAGAAAATCTAGGTGGATACCAAGACAAAAGATACCCCTAGAACAATCCTAGAGGGACCACATATGATATCAAAACAAATAAAGCAGAGCACAAGTCTAGAAAAGGGGGGGGGACTAGACAGGGCACATGCAAAATAAAACACAAAGAACAAAGGAGTAAAAGCTCATGTATATACAAATGATACAAAGATCCATAGGGTCACCAGCCGGCATGGAGAACCATCTTGTCTTGATCTACCTTGCAAAGGATCAAGAACTGTGGAGCACATGTTCTCCATCCGCGTCCTCTCGCCTATAAAAGAGAGGAAGAAGAAGCCCGAGTCTTGGATCCCGAAGGGTTAGCAAGCATGTACTTGGGAACCCAAGACTTGGCCACATGATCACGAGAAGCATGGATAATAATACGAGGATTAGCATGATGCAAATGCGGGTTCAAAATAGTTTTTGAAACATCCTTGGAGTTATGTCTCACGGGAGAAACTCGAGGAAAACGAGAGTCACCACTGGAAAAGAGGCAATGACCATCCAAGGTCTTTTGAGACTTACCCACACACGTACCCTGGCTTACCTCACTAGAGCTAGCACACTGCTTCTCAGAAGACTCACAAGTGTTCATGCCATGAGAAGGGCAATGAACATCCAACGGCCTAGAAGCCCGAGCACGGCGGATGCATTTGGCACGCCTATAGCAAAAGCTATCTTGATGCCCATCTCTCTCACAAAAAGTGAAATGGTACAAAGGCCTAGAGGGAGGCACACAATTCTCAGACAAGTGAGAGATCCCTTGGGACTTAGCACAAGGAGCACTAGCCTGAAACTTAGTCCCGCACTAGGAATGCTCGTGCCATGGGAAAGGCCACGAGACTTCCTAAAAGCCTTAGCTCGAACTCTTCGCTCATGTTTGACACGGCGGAAGTAGAAATCGAATGTATGCCCATCATTCTTGCAAAAAGTGCACTTGAATTTTGGTTTGGGAATCTGAGTCCCGAATATGGAAGTAGCACCATTGCCATGTGAATTCCCTTGGACATCACCTGACTCAACACACAGCTTAGGACTAGCTATGGAAGAGCTATCCTTAGCCACACCACAAGTGCTCTTGTCCATGGATTCACTCTCAACATGAGTATCTAACTCTGGTGGCAAGGGGGAAGAAAAGCCAGCAACAGAGTGGAGAGAAGTGTGAGAACCAAGGAACGTAGCACAAAGACCCTTGCATGTTGTGACCAAAACCTCATTTTGATATTTGAGCCAATCACAAGTACCACACGGAGCATTTCTCAAGTTCTCCATTTCCTTTTCGATGCACTTGGCATAAGTGGTACGCAAGAGGTCAACTTCCTTCTCAAGGTTGGCACTCATATCCTTGTGCACAACCAACTCAGCGCTCATATCATCGCGCAAGATCTCCAAAGCCATAACCTCAACTTTCAAATCAAAACACGATGTGCAAAAAATAACACCAGAAGAGGCATCAACATCATGCAAAGAATCTGAAGCACAAGAGGTCTAGCAAGCAACATCAGCAAAAGAGAAACAGCTGGGCCTACATCTCATCTCATCAATCTCAGCCCTAGCATGCTCAAGATTAGCTACACAAGTGTTGTGGACAAACTTAAGCTCATCAAACTTAGCATTCAAAGAATTGCAACAAACACATGGTAAAGAGGCAATATAATGCACCAAAGAAACCTCATGTCTAGCAGCATCATGATTATCATGCAAGACATCAAGCAAAGCCTTAGCATGTTCAATAGTATCAAAGCTAGACAAGAAATTATTGTGCAAATGATCATGCTCAAAGTCACATGCAAGCAACATATCCAAATCATTCTTATCAAGCATGGCATGATCATCAACATCATCTAGCAAGGAAGCTACGGAATGCAACAAAGCAATCTCATCTCTAGCAACACCAAGATCAACATGTGAGGCAACAATCAAAGCCTTAGCATGTTCTAATTGGTCTAAGCTAGACGTAAGGTTCTTCTCTAAAAGCTCATGTTCAGATCTAGCACAAGCAAGCAAGGAGCACAGTTCATCATTTTTCCTATGCAAGGCTACAAAATCAAGGCATGGAGCTAAAGCACGAGATTTCCAATAAACAAGCCCACATCTAAGCCTAGAGCAAGAATCCCCTAACTTCCCAACTTTTCTATGTAAAGCATCACAAAGCTCATGAGACTCAACAAGATCGTCATGCAAACATTCACAAGAGTCACATGAAGAAGATGCAATAGAATCCTCAAGTCTATCGATCTTTCTTATGCGCTCATCACTATGCTCATCATGCGCACAAAGACGAGTGAACAGGCTAAGTATACCTTGAGCAAGACGACTTTGGCTCATCTTGAGAAGCTTGTCCTTGAGTTCTTCTGGTTCTTGTTGCTTCTCAAACAAGAGCGTCAGCAAGGTCATCTCTTGCTCCTTCGCACTCAACTCCTCCTCAGTCTTCAGCTCCATTTCAACCTCACTCCTCATCTTTTGGTCATCTCTCGAAGCCATCACTACACCACTCAAACCTAGAGACAAGGATGCACAAAGAGAAGAGCTTGGTGCAAACATAAAGGCATTGTTAGGGTTAGCACAACCAAGGCTCAAAACAAAAAGCCCAAAGCCAAAACTCCCACAAACGTCACCAAGTGGTTTTCGAACCGGTTAAGGTACTGAAAACCTCAACCAGACTCTGATACCAATTGAGGGACCGAAACTGGCGACCAGAGGGGGGGGGTGAATGAGAGCCGATCAAAATTTCTCTCGAAATTGATCCGTCGGCCTATATCCCAAAATCACCACGAGCCCTCAAGAGTTCTAGGTGAAGTTTGTAATAGCTATGGAAGAGCTAAACCAACACAAAACACCCCTAGAACATGCTAGAGAAAATACGGAAGCGAACGATAAAATCTGCAGACCTGGCAGACTCGGACCGGTCAGACCGCTCCCTCTAACCGGTCAGACCGGTCGGGCTGGAGTTCAAAAACCCAGACCGGTCAGACCGGTTTCAGAGACCGGTCAGACCGGTTGCACCCAGACAGATCGCAAACAAAGCTCCAAATGGCAAATCTCGAGCAAACGAAGTCCAAATCAGTGAAACTTGCAGGATACCTCCGCAACTAACCTGCGAACATATCCCCAAGAGATCTTTCCCAAAAGATCAAAGAATCTTGAGAATTTAAAAGAAGATCAAGAAGGATTGGGGTTTTCTCAAGAACTCAAAAACTTCAATTCGTGAGAACTCGTGATTCCAGAGAATTTGGGACGAGGCTAGGGGTACGGGAATCGCCACAAAGAGCTCTACGAACCGTCACGATCATGTGCACCAAAAACGAAACGAAAATCCATCACAAAAGAGCACAAGAGAGACGGGATTGGATTGATTCAAAAGCCCAGAGGGCACAAGGAGGATGGGGCCTCCTTTCCCAATCAAATCCAATACAAAGTCTCACAAATCCATAAGCAAATCCTATTCTAAAGAGAAGAACGGGGGGAGAGACACAGGGCGGTGGCCTGGAGGAACAAGCAATCCACGGACGAGTTACAAAAGCCGCACTAACCTAATACAAGTGAAGGGGTATTTATACCCGCAGAGACCGGTCAGACCAGTTCCATGGACCGGTCAGACCGGCGCCAGGGACCGGTCAGACCGGTTGGTCTGCAGCATCCCCCTGTACACGATCCCATCTGACGGCTGAGGTTCTTTCTTCGGAACGAAGTCTTCTCCACGATGCCGCCATCTTGATGAAGATCTGGTCCACGGTTTTGGAAGGTCCGTGAAACCCGAGTAGATGGCCGGTTTTGTGAAAACCGCCAAAACTCCTCGTGCGGGAAGATTCCCGCCTCCACGCCGTGGCCTTAGACGTCGTTCCTGCCTCGGCCTTCTGACGGCCCTAGACGCCGACCGATGCCCGCCACCTCCTCGCCCGCAGCGAGGCCCTAGACGCTGTCGACGCTCGTCGCCTCCGCCAGTCCCGAGACCGACGCCCGTGCCTCCACGACTTGGCATCTTCAACCGCCGTCCGCCTACTTGGTTTTGTGGCGCAAACCAAGAAACCCGCCTTCCGTCGCCGCTTGCGCCCTCGATCCAGGAGTGGACGCCACAGCTGCCGCCCGACCTGAGCTCCGGTCCCGGCTGCCCTTCACCGCCGTCCACCGCACGGTCCATCGGCCACAGCACCTCCACGGCAGCTCTCCATCGACACTTGACGCCCGTGTACCTGCAATCCAAAGACCAAGCACACGGCGCAATCTCCACAGAGTCGCGACTACACCACGGTTAGTCCACTCCACGTGTTGACCACCCGTCAACACCTAACGCTCCACACGGGCACTGAAGAAGAAAACACAAGAACATAAACAAAACGCACACACAGCGGTTAGCCTGACACAAACACAAGTCAAAATCAAGCTAACACGCCAAAACCTCCAAGTCATCACGACAATCACTCATCACAATATATGAGGTCAAGGTACTTGTCAACTTGACATCTCACGTTCTTTGTGTTCTCCTCCTGTATTTTCTTCGATCTCCCCAACCATAGCAGACCGGTCAATTGCTGGGCCAGACTTCCTGGTGGCAAGGTGAGGAGCCACCTTGCGATGATCCTCAAAAGATGCGAGGTTGATGAAATTGAATACCTCAGCATCCTTCTTGATGTTATCCAGGCTATGGTTGAGCTCCCTGATCCTCCTCCTGATGTTATGGGTGAAGACTGGGTTTTGCAGGCACAAGAAGAACCGTTTGCAGCGCCCCACGTCTGGATCAATGGGCATAGACTCCTCCCGCCACTTCATGGCCTCGAGTTGACACAGATCCATGATGTCGGTGGCATCGTACATGGCGCTCTTGAGCTTCCCCACCCACACTTGCACATGCTCATCGGTGATGCGCCTCCTCTCAGCGTCGGCTAGGAAGGCCTTGAGACTGCGCAGCTTACCCTCAAAATTCTAAAATTCGCTAGCGACCCCGAGCAGCATGCCCACCTCGTCTTTCACCATATCTGCGAGCACTGTGCTCACATAGGATGTCAAAACATCCAGGAGCGCTTCCATGGCTTGAGCTGAAATTGAGCATGGTATTCAGCTTTCATGTATGTGTAAAACTGTAAATCAGTGCTCAAACCAGCAATTAACATGGGAGATCAGAGGCATACATACATACCTTAATTTTTGAACACGTCTACTTCTGGGCTCGAGGATTCAGATTGAGGTGATGATGAAATGGGGATTCAGGTCTCAAAATCAGTGCTCGAACCAGTAAGTAACAGGGGAGATCAGAGCTCGGGACATGCTTGTCCTTGGCTAAAGGATTCTATGTGGAAAGCATACAGACATAAAGCAGAAAGAGGTTGTCTAGTCAATAAAAAATAATATCTTGTTCCTCTAACCAACCTTCTCTTTTGTGAAAAGAAGAGTGGGCTAGCTGGTGATTAAGCTTTTAGTGATTCCTTTCATACATTCAGCGGTTGTATGTGTTCTCCTTTTCTTTTCTTTTTCGACTTAGCTCCTCTTGGTGTGCTCATCCACTCACTCAACAATGTGCATTATATTCGGATGGTTGTCTTGTGTCGGTGGCTTTTGTACTCGCCTATTCGCTTGTGCACTCACGCTTGATCAGGTTCTTTAGTTTCCTGCTAATTGCCAATGGCCACCCGATGTGACTCTTGCACCCACATCTGTTGTTCCGCGTAACGTGCACACAACTTGCGCTGGTTGCTCTTGTTCCTTGGGCTGAAATGTATTGCTTTTCATGCTTTCTTACTTGCTTTCTTCCAACGTTCTTCTTGAGATGTGAAAGCCTGAAATGATCATTTCAATTTCAGTTAACCAGATGCCCCCACTTGCCTTTCATGTCGATGAGAACAACATAACATACCCATGGAGCTGCACGCCAAATGAGACCTCTCGGTCCGATGCACATTAGCAAAAGAAGAAAAGATCGACAATGTGCGGGGTTCGCCAAGCATCCCAACGTTGCCCTCCCTGGTGGCTTGGGAAGCACAGCGCGCCGCCGCCGGTCCCCCACCCCCTACCTAGCTTTGGTAGCCGCTGTGGTCCCCGACCTCCTCCTACCTAGCTCTGGTAGTCGTCACCATAGAAGGGAGGAAGAACTGCAGTCCTCGCCGGCATCGCCTCGGATGCCGGTGAGAGGGAGGCTGGCGGCGGGGTATGAATGAGGATGGAGGTGGGATGGATGAGCGCGCCAGATGGGGCACATCGGGTTTCTTAAAGACTCCCCTCCGACCTTCTCCGCGTTTCATGCCCGCCGCTGCTCTCCGCATCACCCCACGTCGTCAAGTTGAGCTCGTGCATTTGGAGGAAAAGAGTAGATGTGCACATATATTTTGATTTCCGAGCATCCTAAACTAAAAATACTCTACTTTACAAACCAGTTATCCAAATTAAATTTCGATTACACCGTTATGTTTCTTACGACAAGATCTTCAAAACTAGACCACACTTGATTATATTTAGATGATATTTTTTAAAAAATATTTTTATTTGTTCTGGAATATTTTCTATTTTGGGATAATTTTATCCTGTTTTGGAATATTTTATTTGGTTCTGGAACTATTTGCATTTCTGGAATATTTTTAACTCCGACGGATTTGTGCGATGGTATGACGGTAGTCGCATATGCTATGAGTAGACACCCCAGGCGGAGGCCTAGACAAGCTTCGAGGCTCCGGGCATCAGGACCATAACGTGCTAGACACGGAAGGATGGACCACACAGTCAGCGCGGAACAGGTTCAGCTTGGCAGATGAGAGCGGACATGGAGGAAAAAATATGGCAGCATTCATCCGTGTCGTATGCCCAAGTTCCACCCACACATATTGATGGGTTCTGAGCCGTGACTACCCCACCTGGAGCGATGGGCAAAAGCAACAGATGGGGCTCCGGGTGCGGTTATATATCACTTCAGATGACATTTCCACCTATCATTATCTGGAGGATATTTTAGATACCCACAAAAAAGAGGATATATTAGATGGACAATCATCAGCCCAACTGCGAAACTGTTTCCATTCTATGATGGGCCGTCATCAGCCCAGCTGTGGAACTGTTTCCACGCGTACTGTGGGATGATAATTTTAGCTGGCGTAACCCACATGCATGTAAATTCAAAATTAAAAAAAAACTATAACTATTAAACCAAGCATCCAAATTAAATTTAGATTGCACCATTGTTTTTCTTATGGCAAAATATTTCAAACAAGACCCCAATTACCTTTGTTTGCATGTCATTTTGAAAAAAAATTACACTAAATAATTAATTTCAGCTATTGGGAATAAATATTTTGTTAAAAAATTAAACATATCGAACAAATAATAATATATTATGAAGAAAATATTAAATATCACGAACATTTGATTGTATATGATAAATAATAGAAAATAGTCCAAAAAATTTAGGTACAAAGTGAACAGATGATTGTGCATTTGTAAACACAATAGTTACACATAGATAAATAAATTTATGTGAAGAACAAATACATCTACATTGAAAAAATATATTCTATAAGTATATATACACATGATGAACAGCTTAACTCATAAAAGGAAATAAATTATTTCACACCCCAACTTATGAGTCCACAACACAAATAAATTAATATAAATAAGCATGGCTCATTCTCAATTGTGATCAAATTGTTTGATACTATAGTAAAAGTTTTTTTAGATCATAGTAAAAGGTAAGTAAGTATAGATCTACTAATATCTTATAAAAGAAACAAACAAGGTTGATAAAAATTATAACAAAGATAAATTATATACTCAAACAAAGATTATGTACATGATATTTATAATGAGGAAAGAAAGAAAGAGAGAGAATAGATAAATAAATAGATACAAAGGATTGGGAAAAAGAAGGGAAATAGACATAGAAGGCAAGAAATAGAAAAGAGAAGAAAAGAGCAAGAGAAATAAGCGAAGGAAGACAATAAATAGAAAAGAACAAGATTTGTTACATTCTTATCACTAATATAGTGTACTCCCTCCGTCCTGAAATATAAGTCATTCTGAGAGTGTTTTACTGTATCCAGATTTATAGAATGTTCAATGAATCTGGACATACAGTTTGTCTAGATTCAGAGAATATTCAATAAATCTGGTAAAATGCCAGAATGACTTATATTTCAGAATAGAGGGAGTAGATGTTAATTGGGAACATGCAACTTTATTTTGTAGAATTAATAGCTGATCGTCTGAGCTTCTATTCATCATCATAACTCCATCAAAGTTTTTGCCAGATGCTATTTAAAGTAATTGTAATAAATTGATTATTGAGAATAAGAAAAGGGAAGCATAGGCTTAGCAAAGCACAATATATTAGGGATACTAGATATAATTTTTTTACATACTTTTTGAAGAAGTAGATGCTCTTCGATTCATTTATATTAATAAAATTTATAGTAGTCAGGCTAGGGCGCGCAAAACGCGCTTAACGTTCTAGTCTAAAGTAACAAACGCGCCGGGGGAGGCGCGGGGCCAGCCCGGCCACGTCGCCCCAAAACGCTGGACCATGCGATGCTCATCAGGCGCTTAGCAGCATTTTGGACCATCGGCTCCTGCACTGTGTCGCCGCCTCGCCGGGCACGCAGGTGCCTGCTGCCTGGCTTTGCGGCTTATCCTGCTGCCGACGCGTGCGCCGTTTACCAAAAGCCGTGCGGTCTGCCGTTGCTGCGTTAGGGCTGCTGTTTGCTGCCCTTCTAAGACAAGGCTATGTTTAGTTCATGAAATTTTTTGAGTTTGAGTACTGTAACACTTTCATTGTTATTTAGCAATTAATATCCAATTATGAACTAATTAGATTTAAAAGATTCGTCTCGTCATTTACAATTGAATTGTATAATTAGTTATTTTTTCAACTGTATTTAATACCGCGTACATGTGTCCAAAGATTCGATGTGATTGGTACTGTACAAAAAGTTTAGGGAACTAAACAGAGCCTAAGTCATCATGCCTTTGATCTCCATCGTCTTCTTTGCTGGACCCGTTTAGTTAGCAAAAAAATTTAGCATCATTTGCAAACATTTGCAACACTAATTGGAAGTATTAAACATAAAATAATTATAAAACTATTTACACACATGGACGGAAAATCGCGAGACGAATCTATTAAATTTAATTAATATATCATTAGATAATTTTCTTGAAAACATCGACGATTGTGATATACCTACTACTATCTGTTTACTTTTACTTCTATTATAATTGCTTTGAAATCCCAAAACATTTGTTCATCGCGCGCATGAGCGCGCGACAAATACTAGTTGTAGCGAAAATGGTCTCTCATGCCATATTTCAATATAATGTTTTGGCAATTGATGACACACACAATACTTGTACTAATATATGTGTTAAGATGATCATTATCAGGCTTATAGGTCCAAGGGATGAAAATATACAAAACCCCGAAGAAAATAGGTCGAAAGGACCAAGACAGAGGTAATTTGCACTCACCGGTTGAACCGGCGTGAGGCAAATTACACTCACCGGTGCAATGGGCTCAGAGAAGACTCAGTTAGCAGAGTGCACCGGATGAACCGACGATGAAGATATTGAATACGTCGGTGCAATGGCAGAAGAAGACCAAGGAAAATGCATACATCGGTTGAACCGATGATGCACCGGTCAATTACGTCGGTGTAGTTGTCCAGAGAGTTGGTTTTTCAGTTGATCAGAGGACAACTACGTTCACCGGTTGAACCGACGCTACATCGGTTAATTGCCCGTACAAGTAACGGCTAGTATTTCAGTCGGGCAAATTGCATTCACCGGTTGAACCGACGATGGCTATTGGGGGAGCGTTGGATTAACCGGCGTTAGGTACTTTTCAGGCAGCTTTTCTCCAATGGCTATATTTGCTTGTGCTGCCTATATATACCCCCATGGTCAGTTGTCACACATGGTTGGAAGCCTCAAGAGCTGAAGAAAGTGCTGCCCAAGCAAAGATCAATCACCAACCATCCTAGAAGTGCTTAGTGCTATATCTAGCATGTGAGAAGTTTTGAGAGAGTGCTTTGTGCACTTGTATAGGCTTAGTTCTTGAGAGAGCTAGCTTAAGAGAAGTCTTGCCGAGGCAAGCAAAGCATTCCCGTCGACGACCCTCCGACTTGGTGTGGACCGGTGCCGACACTTTGTACGGGGAAGAGGAGACCCCCTCCTTGGTGGAGAAGCTCCGTAGTGGATTTCGGCCGGGTGACCGAGAGAGACGGTGGCGGTGCACGAGACTCGGTGTTTTGTGGGCACTTTTCTTTGCTTGACGGTGCGCCTTGGTGGCCTAGTGCAAGACGGTGATCGGAAGAGCCTCGGTGTCCCGTGGACATAGGCATTTGAGCCGAACCACGTTACATGACCGTGTCTACTCGGGAGTTTGCATCACTCTTGTACTTACCTCTTTACTTACCGCATTACGTTTCCACACTTACTCTATCTTGCGTGCCTTTACTTTCCTAGTTAGTTTGATTAGGATTGACTATAGGTTGCAAGTCTTTTCGAGTAAGTAGAGAGTATCATAGATAAACCTTAGTCATAACTAGTATGTGTAGGACGTGTTAGGTTTATCTTATGCAAGTAGATTGAGCCCTAGGTTATAAAGCGAATTAGCGACCCTATTCACCCCCTCCCCTCTAGGGTCGGACACCCCGGTGATCCTTACACTAGTGGATAAGGAAGGGTGAGGGGAGGACTCTCGATGAGTCATGTCACCGGAGGTCTCTTGAGTTAAAAAAATAAACTCTATTAAGAGTAACTTTAAATTGATTTTTCCCTTTTTCCCTTTCCACCTTTTAGCCATAAAGGGGATTTAGGGAAAAAATTTAACTCCAAATGATTTTCCTTTTTCCCTATCCCCTTTCCCCTTTATTTCCCTCCCCTCTCCCCTTTTTAAAGGGAAATTCCACATTTTCCCTTTCCTTCTCTTTTTCTATCTATTCTTTCCTAGCCACAAGATCCACATGCATGAGAAGATTCTGGCCACTCATGAATTAAAGGGGAAAGAAAAAAATCAATCTGCTGGAGCACATCACTCCAATAGGCTAAAATTGTGATGTGAGATTTCCTTATAAGATGAAAAAAAAAGAAAAGAGAAAAATCAATCTGTTGGAGTTGCTCTTAATACAACTCTTGTTTCTTGAAAAATAAAACAATTTTAAATTTAACTAAATCTATATAAGATAACACTAACATTATGGTACAAATAATAGCATTAGATTAATCATGATATATTTTTTATAATAAATCTACTTAAAAATATAAATATTCATAATTTATTGCATAGATTTAGTCAAACTTAAAATTGTTTGACTTTTTAACAAGTGAGAGTTGAATTCTTTTGTGGACGGAGGGAGCAGAAATTAAAGTCTAATTATAGTTGCCCATTCGGCCCGAGGCCCACGGGCCGGCCCACGACACGGCTTTTTGGCCCGGCACAGGCCCGGCACGGCACGAAGCTAATCGGGCCCGGGCTGGCCCGGCACAGGTCGCCTGCCGGCCGAAGCCTCGACACGTGGGCCGGTCCAGTCTAGCACGATTAGCAGGCTGGCACGATTTCGGCCTGATTAGCAACTGGCCCAAATAGAAAACATCCTCACCAGCCCATACATATATACTTACAATCCCTCCAAATCCTAGATTATTCCTCCCTCATTCTATCCCACGTGCTGCTGCCAGCCCGACACTCCTCCCCATCATGCGACGTCCTCCTCCTTCCTTTTCGGCTTCGAATTCGCCGCCGAGCGCCTGCGCTGGCTCTTCCTCCTCCCTTCCTCGCGTGGCCTCCTCCTCCATGTCGCGGCCGCGACAGCCCCTCCCCTCCTCTCCTCGCATCGCCGCGCGGCGGCCGGCGCTGCCGCCGCCTTCTCCCCGCACCGGCGCACCGCGACCGGCACCACCTACTGGCGCTAAGGCCACCTCACCCCTCCCCTCCCTGCATCGCCGCGCGGCAGCTGGCGTTGCCGCCGCCTCCTCCCCACGCCGAAGCACCGCGACCGGTGCCACCATCCTCTCCTACGGATGGGCTAATCGGGCCTACAAGCTTAATGGGTTAATCGGGCCGATGGGCTGACTCGGCACGAAAAACAAGCCCTCGTGTCGTGCCTGGGCCGAGGCCTCGACACGTGGGCCGGCCCGACCCGGCATGAATAAATAATCGAGCTAGTCGGGCCGAGCCTAATTGGGCTGGGCCGAGTCGGTCCGACTCGTGCCGTGCCGGCGGCCCGAATGGCCAACTATCGGTCTAATGGGAGCACTATTAGCTGAACATGTAGCTTTGATTTCTTCACCAGCCTTACTCCGGCTTCATGGTTGATCTTCATTAGAGCAAGGACAATAAGGGGGATTTTAAGCTCCTTCCATGTCATTTAGAGACACCACTTAAAGACATATACTACAATAATTGTCTTTTAAATTGTCTCTTATGGGGGTATTGGAACACTAAATTTTTACATACAAAAATAAATGAAAGCTCATGAAATGTGTGCGCAAGAGACAGGTTGGGCTCCAAAATCGACTCTTGTGCTTTATTTCTCGTGCTAGAGGTGTCTCTTATAGAAGAACTCATGGCACTCTCTCACCTCATTTTCTCTCATCCACATAGAACTGTTGCAGACATGAACAGGCTAATAAACCCTTATTGTACCTGCTCTGAGAACACATGGGGCTTTGATTTCTTCGCCAGCCTTGACCAACACATCGGCTCCATACTTGATCTTCATTGGAACCTAAGGTACTGTACTGCTGTTAACGTGTTATTACGTGTATATTACGGCTCCTTTCTAATAACAACACTTTTTATATATTACAATTATATTACAACATAATGAAAGTTGTACTTTATGGAACATGTGGAATATTATGTTACAGTCTCAAGGCAATTATAGGGTCATTAACTACATTTTATAATTAGCCTGTTCTGTGCTTCCTCTTTTGTTCAATCAACAAATAGTCACAGATCCTTTTTCGAGTTTCAATTCAAGATGTTTTCAGTTGCCAAATTTCAAAGTTCCGCTCTAATGAAACAATAATTTTACATTAGGAATAAGACTTCAAAAAGAACTCAACTCTCACTCATGGGAAGTCAAATAATTTTAAAGTTGACCAATTTATAAAAAAATTAGTAATGTTTAAATAGATTTACTATGATACCTATTTTATAACATAAATATAAATTTGATCAAACTTTAGAATTACTCTCTATGTTCTTAAATATAAGGCATTCCAACATTCTTGGAGAGTCAAAGTTTTTCAAGTTTCGCCAAATTTTTAGAGAGAATCATAAAATCTATGGCACTAAATAGATATATTATCAAAATATATTTAAAGGAGAATCTAATGGTACATATTTGATATCATAAATGTTATTACTTTATTGTATAAATTTGGTCAAATTTAAAAAACTTTGGCTCTCCATGAATGTTGGAATGTCTTATATTTCAGAACGAAGGGAGTACAAGACAAATATTCGGACAAAACTGATTTAAATATCATATGCATAGTTATCCATATGTTAATTAATTTATAAAGATCTACGTGATCGAGTCTTGGACAAAAAGCTAGTCCAACTCGAATATGGAATGTACTAAAACTCACTTGTCAATGACATAAGCGAAGCAAACTAAAAATTTAGATAAAAAACCTACCTTTTATTGACGCAAGCACATCAAATTAAAAATTTAGGTGGAAATGTTACATATTTTAGAAATAAGTATATTTTGCCTCCTCAAAGGGAAGAGTTAGGTTTAAGATTTGGGGTTGCAAATGTGGTCAAACTTAAAAAAGGAGCTGCATTTTATTTTTGGGACGGAGGGAATAGTTGTATCATGAAGTTCCCAGATTATTATAAGAAAAGTTTCTAGTTCAAACCTGCAAGCATAATTAAATTTCTTGAACATTTAGAAACTGTTGCGAGCCAATGTTTGAAAGCTCATCGAGATCTTTTTTTTTTGTGGTTAAGCCAGTCGGCAAGCTTTATCGATTCGAAATAATAGTTACATCGTTCACCAGCGATTGTCGGATAGATGCTGATCATCAATCCAAACACAAGAATTCTTCTAACATAGCTTGCCTAGCTAGCTCATGAGCTACTACATTGCTCTCCCTATTACAATGGCTAATAGAAATTGCATCAAAATCTTCCCAAAGTTGTGAGCATTCATCATAAATGGCAGCCGATGCCGTAGCTGAATATCCTCCCTCCAGCATTGTATCAACTACCTCCATACAGTCAGCTTGGATTTTGTACTTGGCTAGAACCAATCTTTGTGCTAATAAAAGTCTCCCTCAGGGCCGAGGCTTCCGCCATGTGTGCATCCAGCACATTAGAAATGTAACTGTAAACATTGATCATCAGGAAACCCTCTGCAGGCTTCTTCCAGGTCTTGTTTATTTTTGTCGATGGCTTAGTCGCTAGCGCATAGTAATTTGTTGCTATTACCTCTATCGACAAAGCTGATTGTGCTGCAGTTTGAATTTCCTCCCCATGAACCATTCGACGACGTTGCCACCATATAAACCAGCAGGCCGTAAGCAGCAGCTCAGGCAAACCCACAAGTTTAAGGTATGTGGATGCACCTTCTTGCCTGATTATGTCTTGTATCAGTACAGACCCCGATCTGTCAACAAGCAGCAATTTTTCGATTATGTTTCCACATTCCCAGGGACACCCAAACCTCCTTTGCTTTGCTGCAAGAAAACAGTGCATGCTTGATGTCTTCGGCCTCCGTCGAGCATCTGGGACAATTAACACCACTCAAAGCTATATTCCTGTTTGCTAGAATAACAAAACAAGGTAGACACCCCTGCAATACCTTCCATGCAAAAATCTTAATCTTGCTGGAAATCGAGAGTTTCCACAACTGACGCCATCCAGAGCTAGGACCCGTACCGCCCTCGACTGGTATGTGGTGATGATTTCGGAACTTATACATCCATTGGGTATGGTAAGCTGATCGTACTGAGAAGAGACCATTCCGATTATAATGCCCCGCTACCACATCCTCAAGACCCTGGCCAATCGGGATTTGGAGGATTCTGTGACAATCCACCTGCCAAAAGATTGACTGAATGAGCTCTTCATCCCATCTCCCTGTAATTGGATTGATTAGCTCATCGAGATCTTAGTCGGAGAGTAGCACGCATTCGTGGCGTATGTGACATTTTTTAAATGTAACACCAAACAGCTATCATAATTTTCGTCACCGAGTCGTTTTCTTTTCGGAGCCTAACAGAAGAACATTGTGGCAACAAAGCCTGTTTTGGGGTAGACGCAATGGTATCTCTTATGAGCACGAGGTAAGCAAGAGAATGAAAATGTGGGTCGAATCCAGGCCCGCACGATCAAAGCCCGAAGGCGTCCCGGCGAGCAGACATGCAGACCCCGCTGGTGTGCTCTCCGTGCACACTACCATGCTTCCTTCCTCCTCTTCATCCAGAGCATCGGCTTATTGTGCACGGGTACCCGTATGAAAGCAAAAAAAAGACCATTCAAAACCAGAGAAATTTCGAACCTACATAAAAAAAGACAAGATTTCGAGCAAGATTTGGCAGATGATCAGATAATTGTAGTCTGATTTTTTGAGTCAACACAACTAAGCGTTTCTATGAAGGTTTATCCTCACATCAACCGGACCAAATCTTGGACATATTTATCAGCTGGGAAAAATGAAAGAAAATACAAGGGAAAAATCAATCGAATAGATTGCATGAAGAGGCTCAGAAGGATCCATTGGTTTCTCTCAATCAGCAGGGCGGAAACCAGGCGGTCTCCGTCCCTCAGAAAATCCCTTATCATGACGCATCACAGCCTCCGAATAGCAAGATACCAAAGCAAAAACGCAAACACAAAGACCACGCATCGAACCGTAAAACGACGAGAAGCCACGCATAGAACCGTGAAATGATGGGAATTGGCCGGACGATTTGCAGACGGCGGCGGAGAGCGGAGGTAGAAGATGAGGGGCAAACCTCGCCATCATATATAGTGACTGAGGACGGTGTGGGCTAGGGTTTCTCAGCAGACGCGGTGGTTTGGGCTTCTGCGGCCAATTTGTCAGTTGTGTCCAAGCCCATTCGGTGCAACAGCTGGCCCAATATTTTTTCTCTTTTCTTTTGAACCAGAAGGGCCCAGTTTTTCTCTCTGTTGAGCTGTACTTCCTGTAGTTACAAATACTAGTGGAGATGGAGATGCACGTGCTTGTGTTTAAATAATATTTATATTTAAAAATATCGTATGTTTAAAGAATAATTATATTTAAAAATAACATGAGATCCAAAATTCATATAATAAGAATATGTGCATCCTTTTTCCCTTGTAGCACCCTTCCAACCTTGGGTGATCAAGCACCCAAAATCAGAATATGTGCACAAGTATAGAAAATAGGTATTGACCCCAATGCTAGACAGTAACAGTGCATGATCTTTTAAGGTTGGGTGTTCAGTAAAAGAAAATAATGACTCCACCAAATTCGCATTTTAGTTTGCTAGTCAAAATGCATATAAGTTGCTACGGGAAAATAATGACTTCTACATGAAGTCTTGGCTGGAAATTTCAGCCAAACTGAACTAACCAATGCCTGTCAAATTCATTCTACCATTTTGTCCTACTTCCTTTTCATCTTTCCAAACTTTTCCTGCCTAAGTTGAGGGTTGACAGAATGTTGGAGAGGGGCTTATGATAGCGAAACTTTCTATGGACCATCATTTGTGCGTCGCTCAATCTTTTTCCTCTCACTGAGCCCACATTCCATGCCAAACTCTTCTGCAAATGCCTCTATGTCAGATGAAATCTCAGAGCAGCCTTTTCGACCAACAAAATGCGGGGGTTCAGTGCCACATCTCTCCAGACCCATAGCACTGCCGATCTGGCTGTGCAAGTCCTCTGCAGCCACAGCTTGCCTTTTCATGCCCATTTCAAGGTCCACACTCATCTTGGGCGGACTTAGAACCCATCCCATACTGAGGGATGTCGTGAAGGTAGCAGAATCCTCCTTAACTTTTGCTCTGAAATTGTTTTTTGAGTTGGGGATCCTTGAAAATAAGATGCCGATGAAATTCTGGGCCACTCCAAGGTTGTAAGGATTTGTTTTCCGGTCATAACGGTATCGGAAGTTCTCATAAGTAGTCTGCAAAAAGTTTTTTTTCATGAGATTTCAATATGCCAGCTTAGCTTGATCAATGCTCATAAAGTGCAAAGCAGACTGACTGTTACTCCAGTTACTCAAGAATAGGCTAACCTGATTTGTAGAAATCAAATAGAGATGGAATGAAGTCAATCCTCCTACAAACCACACAGCAATAAATGTGTATAGAATGAGAAGCCCAGAGATAGGAGACTTCAAAAGGGCTCTACCAATTTTACATTCATGCATGTCCATAATTCTCTTGAGATTGACCCAGCAGAATGCAAACACATATATGCAGAGTAGGGTAGTTGAAGACACAAACATGAAGAAGAAACGGTAGTTCCTCTGCAAGAAAAGAGAATTCAAGGCATAATTAGCAACACACACATTTAAAATTAAATTAATCACAGACCTATATCCCACACACAACATTAAAAGAAAGCATATAACTGCATATATCTCATTCCCTATTAGACTTGCGAGGGAACTGCTGCCTCAGCAATCTAGAAAGGTCTTATATTATTATCCAAAAAGTACCTCTACTATATGACCATAAGATGATTACTTATCACTTCATTTCTTTCATCAGACAACATTATCCGATCCATTTTGTTGGCACAACATTATACTTACCTTTCCAATGCACTGACCTACCCATGGACAGTGGTGATCAAAACGTTCTACACAGTTGTTGCAGATTGAGCAATGGGAGCACCTTGGTGGACGATACAGCATACATGTATGTCAATATTTGACCTTGACCGAAACGCCATTGACAAGAACATCCCTTGTAAGTGGTAAACCTGTTGAACCATGTTGGCCGCCAGGCCAATCTGGGGATTCACCAATGTCTTCAGGCTCTGGGGGGTGAGCGTTTCGAGGAACAATTCCAGGATCACGCCCAGATGTGAGAAGTAGAACAAGAAGAATCTGAAAAACAAGAACAGTATGCCAGTCATCTTGTCAACCTATTACCAAGTTGCAGACACTACAATCATTCTATTCCAATATCTATATGCGTAATGGCTATGACCATTCTCCTTGATGCAACTATGGTATAACTTAACATGGAAGAAGCAATGCAGAAGATCACTCTTCCTAAAAGATGGCTTCTGAATGCTATCTTTTTTTTTACTCTGCAAATAATTAGTTATTCCTATTTCAATGTTTACAAGTTCAAAACATAATTAAATCAGACAACAAAATGGAAGCTCACATCCGCAGGGCTCGACATCAAATATATTCATTGATTAGTACTATTAGCATATCTATACAACCTGATTAAGGAAAGGGTAAAGGGGTTATGTGTAGAAGGAGATTGGGAAGAAGAGCCAGAGGAGCCGCACCTGGATTAAAAAAGGAGCAAGTCTTGCGTGGGAGCTGGGAGCGCCGGCGCCCATGGCACCACCACCCAGGAGCAGCGCGAGGTCCCCTCATCCATAGGGGCAACACGTGCAGGACCCTATCCTCGGCGATCGTGCGCAAGGAGAATGCAGTGGTGCGGCCGTGTGGGCGAAGAGATGTATCCCTGATGACCGCCGCGCGTGTGGTGTGCGGCAGCGGCATGGCGGGGAGGGATCTAATCAGCACATCGAGGGAGCGAGGGAGGGATCCCGTGGTTACCCCGGTGAATGGTGATGGTGTCGTGCAGGACGGAGGTGATGGACCAGTCCCCCTTTCCCTGCGCTGAGGAACAGAAGAACGGGTCAGATAAAACACCACGAAGGAAAGGCTGGGAGGAATCGGGGAGGCGGAGAGACGGACGGCGGCCGGTGCGGAGGCGAGGAGCGTCGTGGCCGCAAGAGCCCGCGCCACTGCGTCCCAGCGGAGCATCGCCGGCGGCCGCATGGTGGGCGGAGCTCCCATGTCGTCCCACGCCCCGCGTCGAGATCCCGCACCGGCAGGCCGCCTCAACCCCCGCGCGGATCTCGTGCTGCCGCCCGCCTGCCTCCACCCACGGCGACAAGGATGGTGTCGTGCAGGACGGAGGTGGTTGCGGCGCGTTCGCAAATCGGGCGGCTGGCGGGGTCTCCGGTGGCGCAAATCGGGCTCTGGCGGGTTGGAGGCGGTGATTGCGGCGCAAATCGGGCGCTGGCGGGGTCTCCGGCGGCGCAAATCGGGAAGCGGTGGGTATGCGGGCGCGTAGAAGGCTCGGTGAAAAAAACAAAGGCGAACAGGCGGAATCATCCCACGAGGCACTGTTTTTTTTTTCGGTCCACCTTGTTTGGTAAGCATCTGGCCCTTCCACGTGGGCTATTAGGAGATGTTTTATGAAGGATATAAGTGGATTAATATTGGTTCAAAATGTATTAGAAAGTTTCATCCTTGATAATATATAGATAAGACTCGGTTCATTTACTCCATGTGTCAATCTAATAAAAATATTAATTTTTAGAGCATCTCCAGAATTAACCCCCAAATCACAATCCTTATATAGTTTTTGGGGGCTAGTTCCTATCTTATACTAAATAATACATCCAACTCTAGCAGAACCCCTCATATTTGAGTCCTCATCCAAATCCAGAGGGGCTGGTGATTGGGACCCATAGATGGAGGGCTTCCTAGAGACTCCCCAGGCCTAGGGGGTGGAGTGGGAGATTTGGAGACCTCTCTAGTTTAGGGACTCAAATAGAGTGTCTGCTGGAGTTGTTTTTCTTAATTTCACTCTTCAAATTTAGAGTATGGGGTTTGATAGAGGATTTGATGGACTTGTTTTTAATCATGGAGACAACAGGTGAAGTTTGCACTTTCCATCTTAGTTTCCGTAAACAAGGTTAAGTATTCTTATGGAAACCCGGAATCAGGAGTGCACAAAGTGTTATAATGGGTTAATGGGCCAGCTCGTGTGGGCTTTGGCGCCCCGGCCTTGCTGCCGGGTGCTGTGTGTTTTTATGGTATTGATTGTAAAATAAGCAAGGATCTGGTGCTGTTTTGCCTAGGGTTGTACTACCTCCGTCCCAAAATATAAGTATTTATTGACTTCTGTTGATCATATGTGACTATTTATCTTATTAAAAAATTTAAGGAAAAAAACAATTAAGATATACTTCAAAAATATACGATGATAAAACATGTCATAACAAAATAAATAATATTTTTACAATTTTTTTGAATAAGACGACTGGTCAAACATGATCAGCAGAAATCAACAAATGCTTATATTTCGGGACAGAGGTAGTATAAACCATCTCTAGGGTTCCTTGTTTATATAACGTACATATGTGTATCACAGTTAATCAATCTAGTTTTGCATCCCAATATTCCTGCTTTCATGGTAAGAGTTCGGGTATCGAATTCCTCTTCTGCTGCCAAGCGCGCCTCATCGGTTGCATCCGCGCGCCCTCTCGGTTGCGCCTGTCCCTCCCCTCGCGCCGGTTCCTACTGCGCTGCAATGACGAGGACCTGACCCCTCTCCCCCAAGGCGGCGGCCGCTGCCGATGCCTAGGCCCAAGCTGCCACCGATGCCAAGGTAAAGGCGGCCGCCGACGCCAAGGCTAAGACCGATGAACGCACTGCGTGTGCGACCGCTTGTCAAGCCACACGTGAGGTTGCTCTGCAATGCGTCGCTGCCGCCAAAGCCGAAGCCTAGGCGGCCGCCCTCGATCGTGAGGCTGCGGACAAGCACGCCAGCGACGGCCTCACCCGCGCCGCCTAGGAGCACGCCGCTGCAGATGCGCCTGATGGCGACATCAACCCCTTCTCTGATGAGGAGGCCTACGACGTCTCCAATTCGTGCGACCTCCATCGCTCTCACTTCCATCCGGCAGCAGCGATCGCCAACCTCCACGCCCAGGCGGTGACTGTCTAGAATATCTGGGCTCTCCTCCCAGTTGTCCACGACCTGAACGCCGGCAACTACACTCGCTGGTGCGATCAGCTTCTCCTCGTCGTTGGCAAGTATTCTCTGCAGGATCATGTCTTGCAGGGCGACCATGCGCCCACCTTCCCCGATTGGCAATGCACGGACTGCGTCGTCAAGTCATGGATCATCGGCACCATCACTAACGATCTCGCTGCCACCATCTCCGCACAGGACTCCACTGCCCACGATGCTTGGGTTGTTGTGGAATCCCAATTCCTCAGCAACCGCGAGACGCACACTTTGCTCCTGGTGGCCAAGTTTCGTATCTTCTCGCAGGGTGATCTGTCCATAGCCAAGTACTACAAGCAGATGAAATGCATGGCCGACATGCTTGTAGACCTGGGTGAGGCCATCAGCGACTGCACCCTCGTTCTTAATGTCATTCGTGGCCTCAGCGAGCGGTTCAAGACTGTCGGCATGCACCTTCGTTGCGGGCGCCCCTTCCCCACCTACGCCGGTGCCCAGGCCGACCTCCTCCTTGCGAAGCTCACGATGGAACACTAGACGTCACCAGTGGCTCTGGCGGCCTCCACCTCCTCCACTCGCGCACCCAACACCCAGCCCCTGGCGGCAGCACGGGCTCCGAGGGCAACTCTAGAGCCAAGGGTGGAGCGACCTCCGGTGGCACCCGTGCGCCGGCCTCCAAGTCGCCGTAGCAAGCGTGGCGGCAAGTCCTCCAGCGGCCAGGGCAGCCAGGGTGCACAGGCCGGCCAAGGAGCATAATACACTCAGGACCCACTACTGCAAGAACGATTTGTAGCAACGCTCCGATTTTTTAGGGGCGGATCCGTTGCTACCAATGAAGTGGAATTACTGTAGCAACAGACTCGCCCCTAAAAATGCATTTGGGCAGGTCACTACCTCACCTGCCCTACAAATGATTTTAAATTTTATTTTATTTAATTAAAAAGGCTAGGAGGACTGTCCGGCCTTAGTGGGAGGACCGTCCGCTGGACGTCCAAATCTCACTGCAAAAGGTTCGGACGTCCGCACGTCTTTACACTGTAGAAGGCAGTGAAGTTCGGACGTCCGAACCCATGGATCGTCCACCAGCTATGGCCAGACCGATAGCAATGCTTTTTTAATTAAATAAATCTCTGGAATAAGTTTGAAATTTTTTTGTAGGGGCGGGTGAGGGGATGACCCGCCCCTAAAAATACAGTTTATAGGGGCGGGCCATCCCTCACCCGCCTCTACAAATAATTTTAAATTTTATTCCAGAAATTTACGTAATTCAAAGAAAATAGCATGGCGGTCCGGCCATGGACCGCACTAGTTTGGACGTTCGAACCCCACTGCAAAAGGTTTGGACGTCCGAACTCGCAGACCGTCCGCTAGCTATGGCTGGACCGCCCGCGGTCCATTTGTAGGCGGGTATCTGTATATATCCGAACCTTTCTCTCCTCTCACCCATGCACATCCTTCTCTCTCCCTCATCCTGCGATGGTGCCGATGCCCTCGCTCCGACCGGCCGTCTCCCACGACAGCCTCCTCCTAGCCTCCGCAGCGAGCACTGGCGGCGCGGCTCTGGATGGCCATAGCAGCATGGGCGCGGCGACGCCTTTTGTTCATCGCTATTTTCGCGTGAATTTTTGTTCATCACGATTTCGGTGCAGATTCGTGAAATTGTTTGAGGGCTTTTATTGCTAGGATTCTTGTGTGCATCTCTGATTCAACCCCCCCCCCAACCCGCAAATCTCTTGCGAATCAGATCGGATTTTCAGTTTTCCCCCAATCACGTGCTTGGAAGAGATGTTCAGATTTTCACTCGATTCACAGTGGTTTCTTAATTGTTTCGCGATCTTTTTCATGGATCTATTAGACCTTGAGACTATGCATCTATGGCTCAAATCTCGTTTGAATCGGTGAAGTATTGATGCACGGCGTCTGCGTGGACGCACGGTGGCGCCCTGGACACGCGTCGGCAGCGGCCTAGACGCGCAGCAGCACCGGACGAGCTGCAACGTCCAGGACACGCGACGGTGGCATGGACGCACGGCAGCGGCGGTGGCATGGACGCGCAGCGGTGGCGGCCTAGACGAGCAGTGGCATCGACGCGGATGCGCGGCGTCGGCTGGTCCGGATGGCCGGCACAACTATTTTTTTTGTTTTTTAAATCGGTTACTAGGGGCGGGTGATGGGGTGACCAGCCCCTAGAAATCGATTTCCAGAGGCGGGTCTGTTACCCATCTCTAGAAATGACATTTTTAGCGGTGAAAGGTAGGGGCGAGTGTAACGAACATGGCACCATTGATGCCATTTCGAGTGATTTTGGTGATCGAATGACAACACAACACTTGGACTAATATGATTGTTAAGATGATCATTCTCAGGCTTTTAGGTTCAAGTGATGACAAAGAGAAAGAGAAGATAGGCGTAGCAAGGCCCGATGGACTGCCCCTACGGGGGCACCGGTTGAACCGACGGTCCAAAATAGGGCATCGGTGCAATGGCCGTCCTTTGTACCAGAGACGATGTCAAGTGCCCAGAAGAGGTTTCTTCAGCACCGGTTCAACCGACGGTGCATCGGTGCATACCACCGGTGTAATGACGTCAGCATCCAGGAGAAGATTTTTTCAGCACCGGTTGAACCGGTGAGGCATCGGTGCATTGCATCGGTTCAACCGGTGGTCTCTGCGTCAGCTGTCAGGACTTCAACGGCTACTTCATGTTGTGAGTGACCGGATGAACCGACGCTACCCTGCCAAGAGGCATCGGTTCTTCCGGTGGTAGCAGATTTTCAGCTGACCGTTGGAGCAACGGCTACAAGACTTGGTGGCCTATATATACGCCTCACCCCGGCCATTTGAAGTGTGCTGGAGTTGCTGAACATCCAAAACACACCCAAGAACATCTCCAACCACCATAGAGCTTCATTGTACATCATATAGGCTTAAGCACACTTGTGAGAGTGCTTAGTGCTTGTTTAGGGATTAGTTCTTGCGAGAGCTCCCTTGAGAGAAGTCTTGCTGCGGCAAGCAACTTGTGATCCGTCGTGTGACCCTCCGTCTTGGTGTGGAGTGGCAACGACACTTTGTGCGGGGGAAGAGGAGGCCCCCTCCTTGGTGGAGAAGCTCCGTAGTGGATTTAGGCCGGGTGACCGAGAGAGACGGTGGCGGTGCACTAGACTCGGTGTCTTGTGCGCACTTGCCTTTGCTTGCCGGCATCGCCTTGGTGGCGTAGTGCAAGACGGTGATCGGAAGAGCCTCGGTGTCCCGTGGACGTAGGCGTTTGTGCCGAACCACGTTACATGACCGTGTCTACTCGGGAGTTTGCATATCCTCTCCCTTACCGCTTTACTTACCGCATTACGTTTCCGCATTTACTCTTTCTTGTTTACCTTTACTTTCCTAGTTAGTTTGATTAGGATTAGCTATAGGTTGCAAGTCTTTTGGGGTAAGTAGAGGGTAGCATAGATAAACCTTAGTCATAACTAGCTTGTGTAGGACGTGTTAGGTTTATCTTATGCAATTAGATTGAGCCCTAGGACAGAAAAGCGATTAGCGACCCTATTCACCCCCTCCCCCTCTAGGGTCGGACACCCCGGTGATCCTTACAGCGAGTCTGATACCCACCCCTACAAATGCATCTTTGTCTGCCCCTACAACCATTTATGTAGTAGTGCCCCGCTCACCTCCTGGCCCTCCTTTGGCACCCTGTGGACCGGCACCATCCAGATGTGGCCCGGTCCACGACCTGCATCGACGCCCCTGCCTGCGCACCCTCCACAGCAGGCCTTCATGGCGCAGCAACCTCCCCAGCAGCTGGTGACACCCCACGCACCCATAGAGTATGCGGGGCAGTGGACTGCACCACCTCCTGGGTACTACAACCCACTTGCTGGCCTCCCATCCTAGGACCAGCTATCCCTGGCGTTGATGTTCAGCACCATGATGCTGAACCAGCCCAGCAGACTCAGGTGCTACCTCCCACATGTCTTCTACTTCTAGTGTTTTTTCACATGTTTCTCCCTCGTGGTATCCCACTCCTTGTTCAATTGCTGTCGGTAATGGTTCCTTGCTCTCTGTTACTTCCACTAGTAATACTGAATTGGCGTCTATTCTCCATCTTAATAATGTGTTGGTCTCCACGCAACTTATTAAGAATTTAATTTCCGTCCATCAGTTTACCACCGATAATAATTGTTCTGTCGAGTTTCACCCGTATGGTTGTTCTGTGAAGGACTTTCTATCTGGAAGACATATTGTCAGGTGCAATAGCTCTGGGCCATTGTACCGTCTTCGTCCGCCGCTCACTCACTGGTCGCCACCACTAAGTATATACTTTGGCATCGCCGCGTCGGTCACCCTAGGCATGAGGCCCTCTCCCAGCTCGCATCATCTGGGCTCCCAACTTGTCGTCATGACACTAGCTCTTCGCTGTGCCCTTACACTTCCGCCCAGAACGGTAAGGCCGAGCGCATCATCCATTCCAGTAATAACATTGTGCGCTCCCTTCTGTTCCAGGCTTCTCTTTTTCCATCTTACTAGGTCGAAGCTCTGCAGACAGCCACTCACCTGCTTAACATTTTGCCAACCAAAATGCTCCAATCTGGGACGCTGCACGCCCTCTTCGACACCACGCCCTCCTATGATCACCTTCGTGATTTTGGTTGCAAATGTTACCCTAACCTGTCTGCCATAGCTCCCCATAAGTTGTCCCCTCGGTCTGCACTATGTGTCTTCCTGGGTTACTCCGCTCATCACAAAGGATACCGCTTGATAAGGACACGCCGACGATGCCCGAAATCTGTCCCTATCTTTCATGGTACTATATTTATATAAGTGATTCAATATTCAGAATATCCGCTAGCCCAAACACTAGAATAATCCAAGCTGTAAATAATCAGTGTAATCGACGGCCAGCCACAATTACAAAGCAGACACAACTCTCACGGCCAATGATAATCACACACCAGCAAAACGGATTCTCAATTGAACACCTTATTATAGTATAACTTTATGGGCAACCAACAATGGATCTCACGCACGTACACAATGATCAGTAGCCAATAGCAATTGAACTTCTTTTTCCCAAAGAATAAAGTAAGATTCAAAAGACTGGTAGGATAGATGAATTCGGCTTACAGAGAGTTGCAAACCAAACCCTAGATAAATTCTTCCACCCGTGCAGTATGGACACGATCAGAAGAAGTGAATCCACGCAGGGATCCGAGACACGCCCAGACAGAGATGATCTGATCAGGGCTACAATTGCTTTAGCTGGAGCTGCTGCCGGTATTGGAAACATTCTCAGTTCCTCGATTCATTCCGTGGCGCGAAATCCTTCATTGGCTAAACAATCATATGCTTATGCTATTTTGGGCTTTGCTCTAACCGAAGCTATTGCATTGTTTGCCCCAATGATGGCCTTTCTGATCTCATCGTTCATCCGTGTGGAAGAGGGTAAGACTGCAGCAACACCTTTTTCAGATTGGAAAGGATGAATACTTGTGTTGGGTCCAGCAGACCAGGATAGCCTCAAATCAAAACCTAAATCAGCTGTTGATCATAGAAGCCAGGGCAATAAGTCTCGCACTCAATCCTGATAGATGATCGGCAAGGTAACGCGATCGGTCCTCTTTTCTCCGCCGGAGGAAACTCTCGACAGCAAGTCTGATAAAAAACAATATAGGGGCCGTTTAGTTCCCAAAATTTTTTGGAGCCGTTTGACTACTAATTAGGAGTATTAAATATAAATTAATTATAAAACTAATTACACGGATGGACGGAAAATCGCGAGGCGAATCTATTAAGGCTAATTAATTTGTCATTAGAGTTTGGTTACTGTAGCACAACATGTCTAATCATTGCATAATTAGGTTCATTAGATTTGTCTCGCGATTTCACCCGGGGGTTATGGAATGAGTTTTGTCAGTTATCCACATTTAATACTCTAAATTAGTGGTCAAACGTTGTAAGTTACTGTAGCATGTGAAAATTTTTGGGAACTAAACGGGCTCATAATCTCCTATTACAAAGGACGACTCCTGATATAGGCACGCAGGCCCCACCTGGTTCGACTCAACCATACTGTGCACTCGTGTAGCAGAACGTAGCTATAGAAAACCAAGAAAGTATATAATAATGCGGCAGCTTAACTAATATGCCAATTGGTCTCCAATGCTATCACGTCATTAGCCAAACACACCAGAGCATGGATGCAGCTTCACGTTGGCTCCGTCAACAGCATGGAACCAGGCTGAATAGTGTTTAGTTTTCTTTCTTGCTTCTCTTCAAACTTCCTGCGTATTCTCCTCTATGGAACCAATATGGATACATCTTCTTTTCTTCTTCTCTATACTTTTGCGCAGATTAGCCCCACTAAATATTAATTTGGACGAATTAATTTCCGTAGTTGAATGAACTCCATCCATATTATTTTTCTTCATATCAAAAAGAAACGAGCCAGGTTAAATAATTTGAGGAGCCGTGGGCTCATCACCTCTGCCTTGATCTCTCTTCCAACAAGGTCATTATCTCCCGTCATGTCGTTTTCGACGAGTCCGCGTTTCCCTTTGCTGAGTGTTGCTCTCCTCCCTCACCCGCAGACTTTTTGATTTCCTGAACATCAATAACTATGTACCAGCTCCTATCGGATCTGTGTACAAGTTTTTGCCTACAGGTACCGATGCTCCACCATCCGCACAGCCACGTGCGGCTGTGCATGGCGCACCTCCGGCTGGTCCAGTAGAGCTTCATGCGCTCCAAGCCGGCTCTCCGCCTCCCAACGCGCCCTAGGCTTCCACGGTGACCTATTTGATGCCCGCACTGCCACGGGCAGCTCCTGCGTCCTCATCCGCACGACCTACATCGTCTGCCCTGACAACCGCTTCCTCGGCTCCCTTGCCTAATGGTGCAGTTGTTGTTCCACCAATCAGCAGTGGCGGATGCAGGATTGGAGGCAAGGGGGGGCTGAAACAATAGAGATGTTGATTTGTGTGAAGATTTAATGGTGATTTGAAGGTCTTGCTACAGTATTTTACGTGTAATTAGGGGAGCTTATGGGGGGCTTGAGCCCCCCTAGCCCCCCTCCTGTATCCGCCCCTGCCAATCAGCAACCAGCACCCTGTGGCGACTCGTGCAAAGAGTGGCTTCCGGATGCCCGCTCTGTTCAGCGCCACACCACTGTCTCCCGTGCCCAAGAGCTTCAGTAGCGCGCTTGCCGATCCTCTATGGCGCGCGGCTATGGAGGAAGAACATGCTACTCTTTTGAAGAACAACACCTGGGACCTCCTGCCGCGCCCACCTCGGGCCAACGTGGTTACAGGGAAGTGGATCTTCAAGCACAAGTTCTCGGTGCTGACGGATCACTTGAGCGATACAAGGCTTGCTGGGTCTTTCGAGGCTTCACCTAGCGGCCTAGTGTGGATTTTTCAAAGACATTCAGCCCGGTCATCAAGCCAGCCACACTTCGCATTGTGCTTTCCCTAGCTCTCTTCAGCCGCTGGCCGGTGCACCAGCTCGATGTGAAGAATTCCTTTTTGATGGCACTCTGATTGAGACCGTCTACTGTGTGCAGCCTAATGGATTCGATGACTCCATCCATCCAGACTATGTTTGCCGCCTCAACAAGTCTTTGTGTGGGTTGAAACAGGCTCCCTGGGCCTAGTACAGTCGCTTTGCAAGCTATCTACTGTCTATTGGATTTGTTGAAGCCAAGTCAGACTCGTCTCTCTTTGTCTTCCAGCACGGATCAGATATAGTCTATATGCTACTGTATGTTGATGTTGATGATGTTGTCGTTACCGCCTCCTCCACCAGGCTTCTTCGTCGGATTATTGAAGCTTTACAGCGTGAATTCTCCATGGAGGACCTCGGTGAGCTGCATCACTTTCTGGGCATGCAGGTTCAGCGCTCTGGTGATGGCATGCTTCTCTCAGCGATAGTACATGGTGGATATTTTGGATCGTGCTGGCATGGCCGATTGCAAGCTGTGCTCTACTCCGGTCGATACACATCCGAAGATGGCAGTTGATGGTGATTCTGTTGCAGATGCATCTAATTTCAGGGGTCTTGCAAGCCCTCTCCAGTATTTAACCTTCACTCGGCCAGATATTGCTTACGCCGTTCAGCAAGTATGTCTTTACATGCACTATCCTCGGGAGCCTCACTTGTTGGCTTTGAAGCGCATTCTTCGTTACATCAAAGGCACTCTTCATCTGGGCCTTCTGCTGCGACCATCGTCTACACCGGATCTTGTTGTCTACATTGATGCTGATTGGGTTGGATGTCCCGACACGCGCAAGTCCACCTCGGGCTATGCTGTGTTTCTCGGTGATTAACCTCATCTCTCAGTCCTTGAAGCGTCAGAACACCGTCTCCGGATCCAATGTTGAGGTTGAGTATCGCGCAGTGGCGAATGGCGTTGCTGAGGCATCTTGGCTGCGCAACTCTTGGCTGAGCTCCATGGTCCCCTTCGCTGCGCTACGATGATCTTCTGCGACAACATCAGCGCTGTATACATGTCCTCCAACCCGGTGCAACATCAGCGCACGAAGCACATCAAGATTGATCTCCACTTTGTCCGAGAGCATGTCGCTATTGGTGATGTTCGTGTCTTGCATGTCCCAACTTTGTCCCAGTATGCCAACATCTTCACCAAAGATCTTCCCACTTAGGTATTTACGGAGTTCAGATCCAGTCTGAATGTGTAGAGTGGCTAACATTCCAATTGCAAGAGCTTGTTAAAATGGGTTAATGGGCCAGCCCGTGTGGGCTTTGGCGCCCCGGCCTTGCTGTCTTGTGCTGCCTAGGGTTTTTATGGTATTGATTGTAGATTAGGCAAGGATCGCATGATTGGTGCTGTTTCTATAAACCATCCCTAGGGTTTCTTTCCTATATAATGTACACCCGTGTATGTGTATCACAGTTAATCAATCCAGCCTTGTCTCCCAATATTCCTGCTTTCAATAAGTTCTCTGGTGTTATCTCCATTATAAAAAAAGAGTTCTCTGGTGTGGCAAACAAGAGACGCTACTCTTTGGAGCACCACAACGGGTTACACAAAAGATTGTGGGGCTCAAGCAGAGGACCCCCAAGCTATATTACAGAGTCTCATCACCAGAGAAAAGATCAAACAAAATTCACAACAGAAACAAGACTTCGAGCTGTATACCTCTGAATGTAGAACCAGAACATCTAAACAAAGCACTCTGAATAAAGGACCATTGCAGAATGGAAACGAAACCTCTCTTTTCATTAGCAGCACGGGCATTTACATAACTTCCCAGGCAGTGCTCAAGCAGGACCCCCAAACAACACTCAGATCAGCAGCAGATTGCGCCATCGTCATTTGTTGTTAGGTTAGCTCCATAATAAAAAAATAAATCAAATACTGAAAACTAGCAATCTAATAGTCTGACTGGACCAGCTTTCCCCAGGCCACCAAAGAACCAATTTTGCAACACCAGAACAATTACCCCTAAAAAAACACCTGAACAATTACAATCATTAAGCAAAAATCATGACAAAATTGTTTCCTTTTTTCTCGTATAATATACACAGGTATCGAGAAAAAGGGAAGGAAACACCGATGATTGGTCCTATATACACAGCTATATATAAGCCTCATCGAACCTCTGTAACTTCGAAAATTTCACACTACCAGTGCATCTCCAAAACTGAAATCAAGAATACATCTGTAAATGAAATGAAGAATACATCTGTAAATAAACAAATTGTCTGAAGGAGTGGACATCTATGAAAGGATCTTTACTCGGTACATGATATTTGGGCCCACATACAATAAAAAAAAGGATGTACCCAGTGCCGTAGGCTCCCGCACTGTGCGGGGTCTGGGGGAGGTTATTTGCGGGAGGTCTTTCCCACACACCGTGCAATATGTAGAGACCACCGCTCGAACCTGTGATCTCTCGGTTCACAAGCAGCAAGCACTACCACTTACACCAGGCCGCCCACATACAATAATCAATAAAAAATAAATATGCGGCATTTCATTTCATGAAAACAAACACAAAATGAGCAAGTCACTTGAGGGGTTACTAGTTCAGGATGATCCATAGTGGCATGTCTTTCTTCGCCTACTATTACTGTACAGGGGCAAGATTCCAAACAACAAAATATACTGCATAATATTTCTTACCGTTGCAACAGATGTAGATTAGATTCAAATTCAAAACTTGGATTTGGTCACTCACAGGACATGGAAACAAAGAATGGTGGATGTAGCAATTTACATCTGCAGGCTACTTATTCGTATCCCCTTTGCCAGTTCACTAGTCAAATGATCATCAGCAAGAAATACTTTCAGGCGACAAAAGTAGACTTGGTAAAATAATATTTTGGCAGTCTGAACTGGTCCAAATGATCACCCCAAAAGAGAAGGCAGCGTGAATCCTTTCCATTCAGACATTTACTCTCTGATCTTGTTTTATCTGTACATCCATATTTGAGCCTTGGAGGTACCAATGTAGCACAATTGCCAAAGCTTGCCATAATAGATCTTTATTCACAGGAAGTATTTTCGTTCTACTATTTAACACTTCCATGGTTGATACACTCCAGTGAATGACGAATCAGTTGCAGCAATCCCTTGACGTCATGAAAACTGAAATCAAGTACTTCCCTCACAAGATAAACACCATTCACCTTACCCTTTCCAGTACCAGAAAGATAAGCAGAAAATGAATTTTGCGATTTTCTGGTTCCCTCGAATGCATTATTTATGTCCTCTGCCTGTAAAATGAAAAATACACTCAAGAAATGAAATGGTAACTGACAGGTCATGAATAGAAGATTCATGCTCTATTGTCTGCACCATTTCATGAAATTATAACAAGCTCACAATACAAAGCCAAGGGACATCAGCTGTGGATTATCTGAGGAACAAATAACTAGTGAACACCTGAATTAGAAAATAAGCCAATTTATACATATCAATCAAACAGATTGATGATTTTGATAATACTCTCTCCGTCCCAAATTATTAGTTATTTCAGCTTTTCTACATTCATAAATTTTCTATGCACATAGACATAACGTATATCTAGATGCATAGCAAAGACAAAAAGGACATGCAGAACCGCAGATGCAAACAAGTGCCCAGATACATTTTCTGGAAAGGGGTTCCATTGAAATCGTTGATCTATATGAGAGTCAAGTCAAAAGAGTGATGTGGAACAGAAACATCACATGTTCTGACTTTAACCAAATGTCTGGAACCTATTTCAGTAGCTAGATGATTATTCACTTAACAGTGTCCTGTAATTTCCAAAAAGAAAATTTCTCGAATATGCAGGAGAGCTGCACATCATTGCATTAAGGGAAGGGCAAAAAGGCCACAAAAGCTGTACAATGCACGCCACACACACCACAGCCCAAAGGGGTTCATCAGGTTACATAGGCGCCCAAGAGAAATTATAGGAGAAACCACCACTAATTTGATCAAGGCTGTCAGCCAGTAAGTAGGGCCAGCAACAACCAAAACACTAAGTCCTTTTGCGCCAGCCAGCAAAAATTTTCTATAATTATGTAAGCCAAGAAGGCTCCAACAGGTCCCCCGAACACATTCACACAAGGCACACACATACACAGCAGTTTGGTGATGCAATTGCTTGCTGCCTTTTCTGCTTTCTTCTCTACTTATGAACAGCCAAGAGCTACAATAAGGCTTGAGATTGAAAGCTAATAATTACAGCTATTACTGACATGATTGTATTGTCACTAGCAATAGCAAGTACCAGGACACTAGCAATAGCAAGTACCAGGACAGATACACGCACATAAAAGGTTACTGCTAACAAATTACACATCAAAAGCTTCTGAGAGATGATTGATGCATTTAAAAGTGTTGGAGTATACAGAGGCCCATGTATAGGATCTATATATCCCACCCTTCTAGAGTTTGGAGGAATACAAGACATTATTCTCTCCATCATGGTATCATTAGCCTAGCCTCCTCCTCCTCCTCCCAACCTCCACCAGCCGCCGCCGCCGCCGGCCATGGCCGGCCGCCGGTGCCTCCTCCCCTCTCCTCCTTCCCTTCTCTCCCCTCTGTTGCTGGCGCCGACGCGGCCTCTGCCTCTGGCGCGGCCGTCACCTGGCCTGCCTCTGCCGCGGGGCGCTCCCCTGCCTCTGGCGCCGCTGGATCCGCCGCCTCCGGCGCCGGATTCTCCTCTGGCGCCGCCGGATCCGGCTTCCCCCGCGCTGCAGCCGCTGCTGGATCCACCACCGCCGCATGGCCTCCCTCCTCTGCTGCCGCTGCCGCCTGGCCCCTGCCGGCCTGGCGCGGCCCGGCCGCCGCGCTGGCTCTCCTTGAGCCAGCGCCAGACGCCGCAGCAGGGGCAGCCGCTGGGGGAGCCGCGGGCACAGCTGCCGCGGCCGCCGCCACTGCCCAGCAGGCCGCGGCCCAGCAGACTGCCGCGGCCGCCGCCGCCGCCGCCCAGCAGGGCCCCCTGCCCGACGCAGCCTCTGCTGGCGCGGGTGCGGGGGCTGGGGATGTCGCCCGCGGATGCGCCGCTCGCCGCCGCCGCCCTCCGCGTGCAGCAGGCCGACGCCGCTCTCGCCGCGGCCCTCCTCGCCGCCAAGTCGGAGGCTTCAGCGGCCCAGGAGCGGGTCCGCGTGGCTGCCCTCGCCTGGGAGCGCGAGCGCGCCGCGGCTGACGCCTCCGCTCTCCGGGTCACCGAGGCGGAGCGCTTCCTCTCGCCAGCTGCCCGTCGACTCCGAGCCCGGTGCCTCTTCCTCCCGCCGTGCCCCGCCCGCTGGATCTGGAGCCCGGTACGACCCAACCGACCTCATGGTCGCCCAGCTCCACCTCCAGGCCGCCGGCGTCCAGAACATCAGGGCCCTGGTCACCGTCATCCTCGACCCGACGTCCTCCTCCTACGGACGCTGGCGGGACCAGGTCCTGCTCGCCCTCCGCCGCTACGCCCTCGACGACCACGTCCTCCTCGACACGTCGATCGAGGCGCAGGATGTGGCGTGGCTGCGCCTCGACAGCGTCGCCATGTCCTGGATCTTCGGGACCATCTCCCTAGATCTTCAAGATCTCGTCAGGACCCACGGCGGCACCGCGCGGCAGGCCTGGGTGGCGCTCGAGGGGCAGTTCCTCGCAACGCCGAGTACCGCGCCCTCCAGCTCGATGCCACCTTCCGCACCTTCGTGCAGGGGGGACCTCTCCGTTGGCGAGTACTGCCGGCAGATGAAGGGCATGGCCGATGCTCTTCACGACCTCGGGGATCCGGTGTCCGATCGGGTCTTGGTGCTCAATGTCCTGCGGGGCCTGAGCAGCACCTATGACCACCTAAAGAGCTAGATCGCCCGCCAGAGGCCCTTCCCCTCCTTCCTGCAGGTCCGGGACGACCTCGCCCTCGAGGAGATCACCCGAGGTCTCGCGCCCGGATCGCCCTCGTCCACCTCCATCGCGCTCGTCGCTGCTCCACCGGTTTCCTCCGCCACCCCTGCCACCTCTCTCCTTGGTGCTGCTCCCGCCGAGCAGACCGGAGGTGGGGGGGGGGGGCGTGGACGTCGTTGGCGGGGGGGGACGTGGTGGTGGTGGTGGCCCTGCTTCTGGGGGTACCGGTACCGGTGGGGGCCGTCGGGGCGCGCCGACTCCTCCGACTCCCGCTCCTGCCCCTGCCCCTGCCCCTGGAGGTACGCCCTGGCCATCCTTCAGCAACCCATGGTCAGGGCGCATCTCGATGTGGCCGTTCCAGAGTCTGGGAGGGGGGGCCTCGTCCTCAGCTCCAGCCGGCGGCCATGTTCACCAGTGCTACTCCCTTCTCCGCGCCGTACTGGACCCCGCCCGCTCAGCCCAGCCAGCAGCCGACCTGGCCTGGGGGGTGGGACCAGGCCGCTATGGCGCAGTCCTTCAGCACCATGGGACTGACGCTGCCGGGTAGCACCGAGTGGATCGCCGACTCGGGTGCTTCGTTCCACACCACTCCTGATGCCGGTATCCTCTCTTCTGTCCGACCCCACACCCCTCTTGTCCCTCTTCTATCATGGTTGGTGATGGGTCTTGCCTTCCTGTCACCGCCGTGGGTTCTGCTCGTCTTCCTAATGTTCTTGTTGCTCCTCAAATGGTTCACAATCTTCTTTCCATTCGCCAGTTTGCTGCTGACAACTCCTGTTCTATCGAATTTGACTCTTCTGGTCTTACTGTGAAGGATTCGGCTTCCCGGCGTCCGCTCCTCAGATGTGACAGCACGGGGCCCCTTTACACTCTTCGGCTTCCTGCTTCCGCTGCTCCATCTTCGACTTCTTCGTCTACTGCTTTTGCCGTGACGCCTTCTTCCACCACCTGGCACCGCCGGCTTGGTCACCCCGGCCGCGACGTTTTGGCTCAGATCAGTCGTAGTACCGATGTTCCATGTCCTAGGGCTCCTGCTGAGCACCTCTGTCATGCGTGCCAGTTAGGTCGTCATGTTAGACTTCCGTTTTCTTCTTCGCATGCTGTGCATGCTTTTGATCTTATTCACTGACCTGTGGACATCTCCTGTACTCAGCATGTCTGGATATAAATATTATCTGGTCATTGGTGATGATTTTTCTCATTACTCTTGGACTTTCCTTTTGCGCGCCAAGTCTGAGACCTTCCCCAATCTCCACTTCTTTGCTTGGGTGTCCACTCAGTTCGGCCTCACCGTTAAAGCCGTCCAGTGTGACAACGGGCGGGAGTTCGATAACTCCACCTCCCGTTCCTTCTTCCTCTATCGGAGTGTTCAGCTGCGTATGTCTTGTCCGTATACCTCTCCTTAGAACGGCAAGGCTGAGCGGATGATTTGCACGACGAACGACGTCGTGCGCACCCATCTGATCCAGGCCTCTCTGCCCCCGCGCTTCTGGGCTGAGAGCCTCCACACCGCCACCTAACTGCTCAACTGCCTTCCGTCCACTGCTTCTCCTGCTCCCACTCCACACCACGCTCTCTTCGGTACCCCTCCTCGCTACGACCACCTTCGGGTCTTCGGGTGTGCGTGTTACCCTAACACCTCCGCCACCGCTTCTCACAAGCTGGCGCCCCGCTCGACTCGTTGTGTGTTCCTCGGGTACTCCCCTGACCACAAGAGGTACCGATGCTTTTACCTCACCTCTCGCCGCGTTCTTATCTCCCGACACGTCGTCTTTGACGAGTCGGATTTCCCCTACTCCACCTCCTCCACACCTTCTCCTGACCCCGAGCTGGAGTCTTTGTTTCCGACTGACCCGGTAGTTCAGCCACCGTTACCTGTCTGTCCTTTTCCTGCAGGTTTTCCCGGCGCACCGGCACCGCTTCCGGTGATCCCTGCTGCGCCGAGCGCGGCCCGGTGCCCGCGGTCGCGCCACGCGCGGCCCCCGGACCTCCGGTCGTGCCGCGCGCGGACCCGGTGCCTTCCCCTGCCCCTGCGCGATACGCTCAGCCGGTGCAGGTGTACCGGCGCCGCTCGGCGTCGACACCGGCGCCGCCTCCTGCTCCGGAGGCTCCTACGACGCCTACACCGGAGCCGTCGCCGCCGCCGCCACCGCCTCCGGCTCCCTCTCGAGCCGAGCCGGAGGTGTACCACCCGCCAGTCATCCATCGGGATCCTCGGCATATTCATCCCATGGTGACTCGGCGGATGGCGTCTCAGGCCGCGACTCTCTCCGCCACCGAGAGAGAGCCGCGGGTCTCTCCGGTACCCTCCTCTGTCCGCGACGCCTTGGCGGATCCTCACTGGCGCCGCGCGATGGTAGAGGAGTACACGGCTCTTCTTGCCAACCAGACATGGGACCTCGTGCCGCGTCCGTCTGGTTGCAATGTGGTGACTGGCAAGTGGATCTGGACGCATAAGTGTCGGGCTGATGGCACATTGGAGCGCTACAAGGCTCGCTGGGTTCTTCGGGGGTTCACTCAGCGACCTGGTGTGGACCAGTGGCGGAGGTACACCCCGGGCCACCCGGGCCATGGCCTGGGGTTCGGCCCAAAAAATTGCTGAAGAAACCCAAAAAATTGCTGAAGAAGAATAAATATACTACTTCGCGATGACATTTGTTGTATGTTTTCTATCTTTCCATTATGTTCTCGTGTATCTTTTGAACTTCCATTATGTTCTCGTGTATTTTTTGAACTATGAGTTTGTCGACGTCTGGTTTTTGTCACAACTATATTTAAAACTCGGCCCGGGGTTCAACTCAATCCTGGTTCCGCCACTGGTGTGGACTATGACGAGACCTTCAGTCTAATGGTGAAGCCCGCTACGGTGCGCACGGTCCTCTCGCTTGCGTTCTCGCGCTCCTAGCCTGTGCACTAGCTGGACGTGAAGAATGCGTTTCTTCACGGCACTCTCTCAGAGACTGTCTACTGCTCTCAGCCAGCGGGATTTGTGGACTCGAGTCGTCCGGATATGGTCTGCCGGCTCAACAAGTCTCTCTATGGTCTGAAACAGGCTCCTCGGGCTTGGTACTCTCGGTTCGCCACGTTCTTGCTGACATTGGGGTTCACCGAGGCAAGTCCGACACGTCTCTCTTCATTTACCGCCGTGGGGATGAGACTGCATATCTGCTGCTCTATGTCGATGACATTGTGCTCACAGCCTCCAGTCAGCAGCTACTTCAGAGTGTCATCTCCTCTCTGCAGCAGGAGTTTGCTATGAAGGATCTAGATCAGCTCCACCACTTCTTGGGCGTCACTGTTGAGCCTCGCCCGTCTGGTCTTCTCCTTCACCAGCGGCAGTACGCACTCGATATTCTGGAGCAGGCTGGGATGACTGATTGCAAGCCCTGCTCCACTCCTGTCGACACTCAGGCGAAGCTGTCTGCTGATCTGGGTGATCCGGTGGCTGACCCTACTGCCTACCAGAGTCTGGCCGGCGCTTTGCAGTACCTCACCTTCACCAGGCCGGACCTCACCTACGCTGTTCAGCAGGCCTGTCTCCATATGCATGATCCCCGGGAGTCACACCTTGCTGCGCTGAAGCGTCTCCTCCGGTACGTCCGTGGCACTGTGGAGCTCGGCCTGGTGCTTCACCGCTCGTCCTCTGCTGAGCTGGTGGTCTACACCGACGCTGACTGGGCTGGCTGTCCGGACATTCGTCGCTCCACTTCCGGCTACGCCGTCTTCCTGGGCGGCAACCTGGTCTCCTGGTCGTCCAAGCGGCAGCCGGTTGTCTCCCGCTCCAGTGCCGAGCCGAAGTACCGGGCTGTCGCTAATGGCGTGGCGGAGGCGTCCTGGCTAGGACAGCTCTTGGCGGAGCTCCACAGCCCGCTCGCCAAGAGCACGCTCGTCTACTGCGACAACGTCAGCGCCGTGTATCTCTCCACCAACCCCGCCCAGCATCAGCGGACGAAGCACGTGATCGACCTACACTTCATGCGCGACAGAGTCGCAATCGGCGATGTTCAGGTACTCCATGTCCCGACTACCTCCCAGTTTGCTGACATCTTCACCAAGGTGCTGCCCTCCTCGACCTTCTCGGAGTTTCGATCCCGCCTCAACGTAGCCGGTGGCTAGTTGTGGCTGCGGGGGTATTTGCCCTTTGTACTCTCTTCTTGTCCAGTCTTGACCACCGCTGCGTCGGTAGTTCAGACTGCGGGGGGTGTTAGCTTTCTTGTTGTCCAGTCTTGAACACCGCTGCGCCGGTAGTTCAGACTGCGGGGGGGTGTTGGAGTATATTGAGCACATGTATAGAGGCCCATCTAGAGACCCATGTATAAGATCTATATATCCCACCCTTCTAGGGTTTGGAGGAATACAAGCCATTATTCTCTCCATAAAAAAGAAACAGAGAGAAAGAGAAAATAAGTTGTGGATGGCGTTCATATTTCTTGATTAAGCACACAGGCAAATCCTAGCAATAAAACTGAAAATGACACCAAGAACTTACATAGGAAAGCAATCCCATCAAGTGATGATTGTTCCGAGATATGGGATTGCTAGCAATCTGAGGAGAGTATACGCCCCATGCAGAAACAGCCTTAGCAACTGTGCTCTGGTTATTTAAGTTATCGATATCTGAAGCAGAAGATGATGGAGACTCAGCTAGAAAAAGAGAGAAAAATTTAAGAATCAGAATGTTAACCATATAAACAAAAAAATGGATGATAAACTTAATTGCATTTATCTCACAGCAAAACAAATGAAGATTTACATTGTTTCATGCAGCTGAAAGCCACATTAGGCATCTACCTTTATGAGCAAGAGACGTGATCAAAATTTGATACGAGATTCACCAAAACATGTGTAAGGATGAAATTAGAGAATCATTAGGAAACTTACTTTACTTCCTACTTCCTACATAATGCGCTAAGCACCTAACTAGTCAAGAGCACAAAAATATAAGTTCTCCAACACAAGTTCTTGAAAATGATGTTTCCTAACTTATGATAGAATATAAAACAGATCAGGTCCTCAGATAAAACAGTTTGTTTTGAAGCATGTATGATCATTCTAAATCCAGTTTGGTTTGAGAATGGATCCATCACATTACTGATAAAACAGATAACGGAAAAGTCCAGTTTACACTCTCCAACTATCACAAAAGTCCAATTTTCAACCTTCAACTACAAAGTCGGATAATGGAGGCCATCCAACTATTGTAACTGGAAAAGTTTGGCCCTTGGGGTGGTTTACTGGTTTCAAAGGTGGTTTTGTGTTTTAAAAAAATTAACAATTCTAATTCTAGTTAGATCTAAAAAATCAAAACTAATTCATTTTTAAGTCAGAAAAATATGAACGGGTACCAAAATTTTTCGAAAAATGTACAGGGTACTCGGGTTCAAATACCCATGGATTTTTTGTTTGTTTACTAGCTTCATATAATTCCGAAAACACAACTTTTCTTGGAGCCTCTTGCTCATATCTCTCATCAAAGGGTGCTATTCTATAATGTTTCTTTAGCAGATCCCCTGCTAATTCGAGCGAGCTTTCAAATATTTGTCCCACATTCATTCGTGAGGGTACTCCTAAGGGATTGAAGACCATATCAATAGGTGTTCCATCTTGCAAATAGGGCATATCTTGTCTAGGCAAAAATTTTGAAATGATCCCCTTATTCCCGTGTCTTCCGGCGACTTTATCCCCAATGAGCAAGAGGCTTCAAGAAAAGTTGTGTTTTCAGAATTATATGAAGCTAGTAAACAAACAAAAAATCCATGGGTATTTGAACCCGAGTACCCTGGAAAAAGCAGAATATTTGATGGAAGAACAAGAGATCCCTTCGAACAGCCTGTTCTAATAGGGAAGTCCTATATCTTAAAATTAATTCATCAAGTTGATGAAAAAATTCATGGACGTTCTACTAGGCCTTACTCACTTGTTACCCAACAGCCCGTTAGAGGAAGAGCTAAGCAAGGGGGACTATTAATAATCTATGTGAATCTTATTTACTAAAAAATAATAGGCATAACTACAAGCAAATGAAACTTATAATATGGACAAATTGGATCCAGATAACTGAGAAGTAGAGTGCCAATAGATACATTGCGTTTTTAAAAAAAATTGTACTAGTTTCATATTTTTCTGATATAAAATGAATTACTTAAGAATTTTTAGTTTAAATTCGAATATTTTTCATTTCACAAAATTAAAAAACCTCCTTTGAAACCAACCTAAGGGCCAAACTTGCCCGGTTTCGACAGTTTGATAGCCTCCGTTATCCGGTTTTATAGTTGAAGGATGAAAATCAGACTTTTGTGATAGTTCGAGGGTGTAAACTGGACTTTTTCCAATAGATAATAAGTTCAATCTATATTCCCATACTGGGATAACCCAAAGGAGGCCATTCCTCAAACCAAACAGGTCGTAACGACCCTAATGGCTTAAGATATATTCAAATGATTATGCAAATACATGAGCTAAAGTGTACGTGAAAAAAAAAACCTGGAGGAACCATCAAAGATGCTGCCTGCAATGCCTGCCTATCTTTAATTGCACCAGGATGTTTAAAGAAAGCTGCCTTCATATATGCCACTTCTACACATTTATATGCCAATGCAGCATTCGCCATTTTCTTAAGTCTCTCAAATTCTGAAGCGCAGAATCTGTTGAATACAACAAAGCCAACAGAGAGAGATTAGTGAACCATACCACCTAAGCACCAAATGATAATGCACATAGGAGTTAAAGAAATAAGTACCATAATGACAGTTAAATTAAACTATGGCACGTAGGCGACAAAGGCTTACAATGGAAGTTCTAACATACTAAAGTCTAGAACCAAAGGTATCTACTTTTTCAGAGACCAGCCTAGGAGGAGCAAGGCAACTTTTTTATTAAGATGGAATGGCACCCAACATACATCACAAAACCTCGACCAACCAAGCTTGGCTCAGTTCATAACAGGTATCCCTTTAGAAAGCCATCGTTTGTAAAATGGTCCTCAACCAATCTAATCAACTTTCCGTTAAACAAAACAAAAATCTATGTTAAACTCAGCACAACAGGCACAACTATCATTAAGAAATGGTAATTAAACTTAAAGAGTTGATAGATTGGCTGTGGTCTGCCCCATAAAGAAATAAAGCCGTAAGGATGTTTCTTACACAAAAAGGTTTCCTGTTTCAGAATATAGTTTCATAGCTTGTACAGAATCCCCTTGTTTGGAGCTATCAACAGTTGGACCCTCCCATAGAGAAGCAACATGGAGAAATTTCAGACCCGCCTCAAAGCACATGGTTGTACTGTCAAAGTCATCCCCTTTTCCCTGCAATAAGACACATGATTTGAACAGGAAGAACAGTGAATTAAAAAATGTTCTGAGGAATCGAACCTTCAGACGTTTAGACAAGTGCTTCAAATCTCGAGCTTCCTTCAGCAGAACAGAAGCATTTGTTAGATTTGAAGCATCACCATCAACAGTTACTTGCTTCCTAGTTTCCAAATTTTCAATAACAGACTTTACTATTTGGTTTTCCTTTGAAGAGGCATCACCATTTGATGCATTGTTTAATAATTGCTGCTGCTTGTTTCCTTTGACTGTAGATGGATTTATTTTCAGGTCATTATGTGGTATATTATCAGGCTTAATATTTCCATAAGTCAAGTTTGTGTGGTCGCTTCGGTTTGAATCAAAATGGGGTGGCGTTTTTCCATTCTGTCGGCTTGTTGGTTGCTTTTGATCATGTAACGAAAGGGCATCTCGATTAACTTTACGTTCAGGATTCAACTGGACATTTTTAATACTGAGCCCAGAACACTTGTTTATAAGGCATGCATTCGTCAAGTCTTGTTTATCTTTCAGCAACTCCCTATCATTCTGAACATGATGGCCTGTGTCTCCATTAAATAAACCAGAAACATGAGCCTTCGCTTGATCGGAATCAGATCCAACGGCGGTGTTTCTGTTGGAGCATGAAGAACCTTTCTTCCCTGACTCCTGAGAATGCACATTTTCTGCTTCTGCCTGTGAAGAGCTTCTATGTCTATCCAAAGGATTCTTATCTGAAGTTCTCAAGGGTGAAGAAGAAACTGAATCTACAGGTGAGGCCCTTGTTTCCTGAAAAACAACTTTACACTTGTAGGAGTTAGACACCTTGGATGAACTCGAAGTGGTCGCTGTAGATGTTTGGGCATGACAATCATTCCTCCTTGTGGAACTTTCAGAGAGCAATGGATACTGGAAACAGGTATTTTCTTGATTTTGCTCACTTAAACACTCTTTGTCAGCAGATATTCTATCATCATCAGTTTCAGCAAATGTGTCTCTAGAATGAGCCGCTGTCCTATCTGTCTTTGACAACTTCAGTTCTGGCATGGGTTTTTTCTTCACAACACTGGTTCCAATAATATTTTGCTTTACATTTCTGTCAGTGTTGCTACGCCCCGGGTCAAGATCATGCTGGCTTGACTGCCTTCTTTTCAATTTTCTCTTCTTAATAGACGAATCTGGAAGACCAGAATTTTCTGCGTCTGATGTTTTAATGACCCCATCCGAAAAACCTTTGTCTTCACCATGCGAATGTTTACCTGATGAAGATGAACCATACTTTCCCATGCCAGGTGAAATACCACTACGCTTCTGCATGTCTTTCAGAGTCACATTGGCAGGACTACTTTTGCTGATATCAAAATCCAAGGGCTGAAGCTTCACCACAGGGCCATTAGATTCTTTCTTCATTTTCTTTGATGCTCTCAGGTTATCACGATCAACTCCTACACTACTCCTCATTAGATTTGACTGATTTTTTTCAACAATTTTTCCTGCAGACATGTAAACCATTAGAATCAAAATAAGAGAAAGGTATTAGTAAACCTCACAATACTTTAGGTGATTCACCTTTATCTGATGATTCTGCTACCTTCCCTTTTTCCTTGAGTTTAGCGAAGCAATCAACACCATCAGTTTTTCTACTAGAAGGAACATGTGGCTCCTTTGAGGGCTTTGACATATCAGCCAAGTCAAAAGCATTTCCTACATTGGCTCCATCATGGGAACCTTTCAACTTCCCTGATATACTGATGTACTGTATATTTCCGTTAAAAGTTGGAGCAATAGCTGCGACTATGCCTGCCGTAGCATCATGACCACCATCCTTAATATTATTTTCAGGTGCAGGAACCATATAAAGAGCACGAAGGGCACTTGTGGTCTCATCTTCAGTTATTTTGCAGCTATTCATTCCAGGCCTACAATATGTACCAAATATCGAAATAAACATGCTTATACAAAACAACACATATAACAGTACTTGCAAGAAATGAATAGAGTGAATGGACTTACAGCCAACTCTGCATGCTACACCGCCATTTTTTGGGAAGTATATCTGGATTCATCCCATAGGGTAAAAGGCGCCAATTCTCACACTTGTCACAGCACACCCATTGTTCATTTATTACAATAGGTGCTGGCACAGTCAGGGCTGTGGATGATTCTGCAGTCCCATTCCTATATACTAATGGCAAAGGATCTGATTTGTTATCATACAAGGTAGAGATCTTGAGCTCACCATCATTTCCAACTCCTGATTTGGTACCAGGCTCCCCAAATAAAATGGTTTTTTTATCAAGCTTCACACTCTTATCTTTTGGATATGAATTAGCCAAATCAATTCTATGGTCTAAAGCATAATCTTGATCTTCACCATAAGATTTTCTGTCTCTGTCTTCATTCAATTGTTTCTGCGCCTTGAACTTGAGCTTCTTCACAGACAGGGCAGCTTCCGAAGAGGAAACTTTCTTGTTCTTCCCTTTTATCAGTCCTGAATAATTTCTATCAACATTACCTTCCATGATATCCACGGATTCTTCACCAAACAGGCTTCTCATTTCCTTACTTTTGCACTGAGATACTTCCTGTTTTACATGCACTACTTTTTCCTTGTCCCACTCCAGCGACAAAGTTTTGCTAGGAATGCTTTCAAGGTGACTAGAACTGATAGAATGTTGATTGTTGTACTCTTCAGAATCATAACTGATTTTATCTGAAAATCCATGATCAAGTGAAGTTTCTTTCTTACTGTCTTTGTTTTTGTCACTAAGGTGTCCTTTTAATGGACCCTTCTTTGATCCCTGCATTTGATCTGAAATCCCACCAGTAAATTTTTCAGATGCCTCAACTGAATGTTCTGTCTTTATGATCGTAGGTAAGAAATCTGAACCAGTATCATCCGAAACATCCTGTACATGAGGCATGGTTCCCTTATTCACAGTAGATGATTTGTTAACTCTGCATTTTGAACTCTTGAATTTGGGAACCCTTTCTTTCTTTTTATCATACTTGACTTCCTTGGCATTCTTATCTTTGATATCCAGCGTAGCAGCGACTGTTTGGCCCCGACCTCTGTGCAATTCTGCTTTGCCATCATGAAATTCAGGTGCTTCATGTTTTATCATAGCTTTAGACTTTTGTCTCAGTTCCAGAACATTTCCTGTGAGGGGTGAGAGCAAATGACCTCCAGGAATAAAATGGCAGGTCATTATCTGTTCAAGCAACACAATGCGTTAACTACTTAACTCTCAAAAGAATCATCCTTTACCATGATAAACACAAGTAGGGCAAAACTTAACCTCAAAAATGGTACATGGAGATTCATCAGCCAAAACTTCAGGCACCGGAGCCCCAGCAGTCCCATCTAGGTTGTCTTCCGTGGATGAAGATGGAGAAATGTCAAGGCCCAAACCACTGTATATAGCAGCAGTATTTCTTGCCAAACTTTTATTGTTATTCACCTTGATACGTATTTTTGGTGTTTTCTGCTCATAATAATTGATTGCTCTTTTTAACATCTGTCCTGAGAGATTGCCATTGCACTCATTGGATATTTGATAGTAATCACTTTTCCTGCTGCTGTCTAATTTGGTCTTAACAAAATGGTGCTTTTGTGCAGCCTGAAAGTACATTGTAATAGTCACATTTAGGCAGTAATCCTAGTAAGTCAGCATATGTAAACTTTATAGAAGTGTACCTCTGTTGCCAAATATGGTGATCTAGAGGCACTGGCATGGTTCAGTGGATCTGCAGGGCTCCTATACTGAGGAAAGGCCAGGTATGTTGGCAAGAATGAACCACTTTTCCCATATAGCGGCCCTATGTATTGTGAATGATTTTTCACATAAGCAAGTAAAACATCAATAACTCTGCAGAGCAAACAGGGTGGCAATTTTTTTGTCCTCTTACCTAAATTCTCATAAGTTATTGGGCCATCAAATTTCTTACGGAAATGGCCCAACAATTTTTGAACTTGTTCATCCTGAAAACAATACAACATGCTTTATTCTTTTACCAGGATGTACGTAAAAGTTTAAAAGTTGATTTCCATAAGGGCAGAGCTGTATCATTGGAGTGTATACCAAAAATATAAAGTATGCATAGAATGAGAAATCATATTTCTTGAAGCGTATGTAGGTATGGAGCAACAAAGTTAAATGCACCCTTTCTCGGCACAGAACTATCTATAGAAGCAGTGAAGCATAAACTCAGCAAGAATAATTCTGCCCTCAAAATACTGATTATCCACTTACATAATTATAGAGGTAAGAACCCCAAAACTTTCTTATAAAAAAATAAATAAAATCCCTTGAGTCCAAACAAGCTTGCATGAGTTACCTCCCCACGTATGTTAGATGCATAATCAACTCCCTCACTCTTAATAATAACTAAAAGCTGGACTTCACATATGAATAGCTGACAATATGGTATTTTTAACCCCAAAAAAACTACACGTCCACACAGGGACATCAAGCAGCACAATAAAGTGAGCAATATCAATGTAGCAATAGTTATGAATGACGAACAAAATTCTAGAATAAAAAAAATATACCATATAATATTGCATTGCTAATGACAAAGTATTAATCTCTACACATAATGACAGTAGTCTTTGCATAGACAGATGGAAACAAGCAATCCACGTGCCAGAACAAAGGCTTAGAAATCCAAAACCTTAACTACTTGTTAGTATCACTATTAAGTTCTATTGCAATATTTTTTTCGTTCATTTTCTCTTTGGTTTATGTGGCTCTTGTTGGGTTTCAATTCTAGCCTAACCCAACTTGCTTAGACTAGTGACTTTTTTTTTTGATAATTGCTTAGACTAGTGACTTTGTTGTTGCAGTAATAGTCCCCCACACAAATCTACTCCCACCGTTCTTAAATATATGCCACCACTAACTTTTTTTTTCAAAGTTTGACAACCAATATTTACTTACTCAATTAGTTCAGTAAAGTAAAATAAATACCACTAGATTAGTCATCAAATTAAGTTTGACAGTAGATTTATGTATTTGTATAAACATTTATAGAAAAGACGAAAGGCCAAACGAATGGAAAAAGTCAATGGTGTCATATATTTAAGAACGGATGTAGCATTTAGCTAAAAAGCTAAAAACAACTACATCAGTAAAAAAAGGAAAAATAATTAAAAATAAGAATACATAAAAATAAATTCCACTGAAAAAATCAGAGTGAAACAGAGAAGAATTTCCATATCCTCATACAGCACCGATCTAGACAACAGAAATGGATTTGTATCATCCTAAGAATCATAATGTGCTTTATGATTCTTAGGATGATACAAATCCATTTCTGTTGTCTAGATCGAGAAAAAAAAAGAATCATAAAGCACATTGGCCTAGCAAATATACGGTTCTTCTTATGCTACAGTAGATACAGCTAAGACATCTGTTCACGGATCCCATAGTGGAATCTGTTCATACAATTTACCATCAGAAAAAGATAATACTTCTATTTTTACTTCATTAGTCGTACAGTACCATGGTATTATTAAAGTTGTGTTACGGTAAAAAAAAAGGGTGTACCCAGTATCAGCAGGCTTCCCGCACTGTGCGGAGTCTGGAATTAGACAAAAGAAGCTGTTGTGGAATTAGACAAGACGAACAGGAAAACTGAAAACCTTTTTGCTCTATCCACCATCAAAATTTAGGTGCATGCTTCTGTTTCCCAATTGAGAATGTGGATAATGATCTAGGAAACCTAATATTGCAAGATACGAAATTCAAATCTTAACCAGAAAACAGCACGAGCTATGCACAGTAAGTCTTGGCCTTGTTAACAATAGTATCGACTACCACGTTGATCACTCCATCCTGTTGATACACAATCCATCATAACATTGCAGAGTTTTTACCCAAAAGCTCATGTAACAATAGATCATTCCAAAGCAAATGAAACCAAATTGTGCCCGTGAATGAACCTCAAAATCATGCTACCGCCAACCACCAGCTAACATCTTCCAAGTAACAGAACCCTAGGTGTTGTGTCAGAGATACTCCCAATGACCTGTTAAAACTAGCACTGAAAGCTCCCTAGTTCACCAAAGGGGTACCAAAAATCGCTGTAAAGCAGTACTACGATCCAAGGATTGTGTAAGTAACCACGAACCGGTTCACATTGAAACGCCGGGCCCAATACGTTACATGGTTCCTCCCGAACCAGCTAGCTAGAGCTAGCATGTTAACCGAATTCCAATTCCCCCGCTGGGGCCAGCGATTAACTGGCAAAACCGTAAAAGCCACGTTCACCCGGTAGCCACGGTAAAGGGTGAACCATGTTAGATTCGAAGAAAAAAACAATCAGCAAACACCTCGAATTGCACTGTAAAATTGATCTGGAAACAATCAGCGCAACACGAGAAAGAAAGAACGAAATTTGCAACGGTGCGACGAGCGAAACAACAATCAGCTCGTCGCAGAGACCAGGAGGAAACCGCACACCACCAGCTCGTCCGCCATCCATCCAATCCGAAAGGAAAAGCAAACAACCGAAACAAGGAGCGGAGGGCGTCTCTTACGATGTAGGTGGTCGCGTCCATATCAACGAGCTCGCCGCCGCCGTACCCGTAGCCGTCCGCGCAGCTGAGGGCCGCCTCGCCCTCCTCTAGCTGGAGCTCCCCCTCCTCGTACCCCATGTCGCCGCGCCGCCCCGGCATCTCTCCCGCGCCGGCGCCGGCGCCGGCGGGGGATCGCCGGCGCGCCCGCCGCCGGGATCGCGCGTGGCCTAGGGTATTTCGCGCCCCACCCCTTTTGTCCTTTCCTGCGGTTTCGATTTTTTTATTAATTTTTCCCTTTATTTTTCCCCCTTTCTCTCCTTCCCTACGCGCTCGTCGCCCTCGGTGGTGATGCGCGTCTTCCTCGGAGGTGGTCAGGAGAACTGGAGAAGAGCAGCCAAGGGGACGCGGGGAAAAAAGAAAAGGAAAGGAGAAATACCATTTACGATACGGGCGGGGCCGACAATTAATTTCGTGGGGATCCCAGGTAGGTACCCGTATCCGACGGCGTCGGCGCTTTTGCGAGGAGGCCCCCGGGGAACACGGGTTTTCTGGGTTTCCTCCGCGCGCGTGGAGGGTGGCCGTCGGACGGCGGGGACGCGCACGTACGGCCGTGACGTGTCGCCGCCGCTCGTGCGGGGGTCGCCGGCGGGACGCGGGGATGTGGCCCGCGCCCGGGGAAAACGTGAGGCGGGGCAGGCGGGAAATCATTTCATCGCATATGCGATTTCCTGACAAGACGAAGAACTATAAATCTTCTTTCTCCAGCCACGGCGGCCGGTGAGGGGTTGCGAGCTAGGAGGTGAGGGTGCCCGGGGTCCGGAGATAGTATGTGGGGGGAGCGGCTGCCGGCGAGGTCGCCGACGGCAGGGGTGGTGGTGGGCGGCGGCGGCCTTTAAGTTTCGGGTTGCCGGGGTCTGGGATGGCTCCCTGGCCTCCGGCTATAGAAGAGGAGGGGGCCGGGGGGGCGGCGGTTCGGCCGGCGAAGGGCGAGGTGGTGCGAGAGCGCCGCCGGTCGGGTGGGGCCGGACAACCGGTGGGCGGTGGACGGGCGGCGTGCTCGGTTAGGGTTAGCGGCGGTGGAGGTGCCGAAGGCGGCGTCGGAGGTAGGGGAGGCAGGGGATGGCGGGGGAGAAAAGAACGGGACGGAGGACGGCTTCTGCGACAGCTCCGTGCGAGCTCGCATGTGAGTTGTGCGAGGAATAGACACCCCGGGGCAGGCGGCGGCGATCGGAGAGGGCAGCGCCGCATGCCACGGGTGACGCGCGCAGTCACCGGCAGCGAGAACGAAGCGAGGAAATAGCGAGCCTCCGTGGTTGGGCCGTGTCGTGTCATGCATGGCGCACGTGTGGCATCGCGACTGATCTTTTCGGGATCGCATGGCGCACGGCTAAAATTAGATGTGATTCCTAGTCGCTTTCTCATACGGTTTGCAACTTTAAATTAATTTGCATTGTTGTTTCTAACCTACTACTACTGCCGTGACGGATGCCTCGTGATTACGTACGGAATGCAGCAACCTGTTAAAAAGACTAGACCATTCGGCACGCGATGCGCGCCGTACCATATAAACAATCAAAAAGCACGTAAGAAAATAAAAGGTAATCGTCATGAGTTATTTGGCATGTGCATTCCAGGCATATAAACACATCCGAGGAAGTTATAATCGAAGGTGATTGTTTGGCATTTAGACGATTAACATGACAACACATGCACCACCTTGTCTATGTGTTTGTTCGGCACTTAAACGACGAATATTACAACACATTCATCCAGCTGGGCTACCCTACCGATAAGATCTGAGGTGTCCGTCCGGCAATTTGAAACATAAGATTACAGCACATCCTATCACCTAACTATCCTACCGGTTTTTTTGCATATGTCTGGCATCAAGGACATCATAGCTAGAGCACATCCGATCACCATAAATGGTACAACCAGTATCAGTAGCTACCAAGCAGCCTAGCCGGTAGCTTTTGATACTAACTTGAATTGTCTTTGGAAGAGAAACCTAACCAAAACACTACACATGTTGCAGGCACATGCCGACGAAGATGATGCGTCGACACAGACTAAAGACCCCCAAAAGTTGGATGCAACATGGAGCGGCAAAATGAGCACAAGCCTGTCTGCTCATGCCTCCTTGCTAGGGCTGCAAAATGACAGAAGTTAAATTCCCAATATGTATCTACCATGGTGATGTAAAAGAAGCACGCAAAACACGTTGGAGAGTCCTCATGTAATGTGTAAATAAAGTTACTTGCCACATTTTGCTATAAAGTTACTTGCTATAATGTACCGGAGGTATTCTGGGTTAGTTAGAATAGCCAGCTCATTCCAGGCTTAGCACATGTATCCTAGGAACATAGAATTTACAGTGATGAACCTGGTTTGAGGGAGTGCATCGAGAGAACTTTGAGCAATAGCATAGCAAGTATATCCACCTAGGCTATCATTTTCAAATTCACATCTAACCTGACATGTCTAGTTCATTTGAACATCCACATATCAACCAAGTGTTCTAAAAAAGTAGGCAGCAGCTAGGCAAAATATTTGTTTCATAAACTCAACAAAAAAAATGCAGGATGTATATGTTTATATCCATCTTTTGGTCTATAAATCAAGAAGGCTCATGGAAGCTTTGCAGATCAGGTTTCAGTTTGTTCATGAGCAAATGTATGTGATCAGATATATAAGCCTCGATCACATAACTGGATTGAAAGGAACATCAACATATTTGTTAGGGTCTATAGGCTAGGCTTTTGATTTAAAAGAGAGACATAGAAAGGGCACCTTTGCTGATCAGTAGAGGCCGCACCCCGCTGCTGCCACCGTCGTCTTCCTCGGCCTCCTCATCAATTAGGAGTTTCTTGGCCACATTTCCTTTGCTTGTTGAACGGGACCTATAAGCAGCATTATAAGCATTTCTAGAAAGACGTGTGTCTATGTGAGAATTTGTAAGGATGGCTCACCTTTTCCTAGTGGATGTCTTCTGTGGCACCAGAGCACTCTTAGAAGGCTTCACAGCAGGATTTTCAGACTTGTCTTATGATGACAGATGCAAAGTCGATCAGAAATGTGTGCTGTAAGAAGCAGCAGGCAGTTTATAACAAATCGAGGAGCGTGTACCTTATAATTAGCTGTGCTCTTCACACTTTGTGGAGACTGCGGCGCATCAGATGTAGGTAAGGCAGGCCTAACTGGGGAGGCGTTGGAGGCATGGCTATCAATAGAGCTGGCAGCAAGTGGTGACATAGGAAGAGCCTGGTTCTGGTGAGAAGCACCCTGGTGAGAAGCACCATGCACGCTGGTGGTGCCACCTTCTGACAGCATGAGTGAGGATGTTTGGGATGTGGCCGGCATGGCTGGAATGACAGAGCCTCCTTGACCGACTTCTCCAACCACTGTGTTGACTTGGAGTGTTATGGTGCCGGAATCTATGGTGCTATCAGTAAAACTGATTATCCATGTGAACATCTTCTCAAGCAGCCTTGTAATCTCATCTGGAATGAAGTCAGTTGGGTTTTCAGGCACAAGGGTGTCAGCCGATTTCCTTGTCAGTCGCTGAGCTTGCCTCCCAAACAGAATGAACTCGGCAGCATTTGTGTCGTCACCAGCTAGTATGGATAACTTGAACCTATTGACGCTAAGATCAGAATAGGCAACAGAAAGTATCTGATCAAGAAGGATGAGAAGTTCAAATTCAGATAACTAACCTTGGATTGGGTATCCCAATGTTGTTACACTTAACATTTGTGCACTTGTAGGAATCACCATGGCGTTTTGCTGTCTTCATGCATTTCTTGCACGCATTGTACCACCAGTTGCTGCCGATCTTCTTTACAGTGACAGTGACTATAAACTCAATTTTCTGCATATAGTAGCATAAGTCAGAAGAGAACAAAGGCTACAATAAATTGTTGAATGAGACTAAACCTAAAAGATTCTAATAAAATCCTGACAGTAGAAGTGCAGTATGGAAGCAGCATGGAATGCGTGAAGGGATTGAAATTTGCACCTGGAACTCAAATGGATTGAGATCTAAAATCTCAGAGAGTTTTTTTCCTGAGCAGGTTCTTTTTGGACAGCAGCACTTGAGCTCTCAGACCAAGCAATTGGCTTTATACCCTGCTGTGGCGCTGTTAGGAATGATGAGGCATTAGAAGCTGCTGAATAAATACTGGCAATCTAAAAATTCAGCTATGTAGATGAGCACATCACCTAGCTAGAAGTTTCTTTGTGTCAGGAATGTCAGGATTGATGTACCACTTGCAAGACGAACTCCCGGACAAGGACATACCTCCAAAGCTTTTGACAAGAGTACCAACAAACAACACAACCTGTGGAGAAGTCTGGCCATCTTTGAGTACTTCATCTGCTGGGAAAGTTGTGGCACGCTCTGACCAAAGCACAACATCTAAGAGGATGTTGCTGCACCATTGATGAAAGGCTTAGTTAGAGATAGGCATTTAAACAAAATCCTATAACTATTGGTGGGGCGGGATCTATAGGCTGTAATACAATAGAAAAATTAGCCTAAAATGGCAGAATGTGCATAAGTATATATTGAGCAATAAAATCACCTTGGTGTCTGTATAGTGACGGTCCTCTTGGTGTTGCCGCCCTGCCTTAGCTTTGTTTGTGTTGTCCCAGTATTTGAAATGGCAGTTATGACTCCAATAACGTCTACATGGAGAAACAGGCATGGGTTAAACAGGGTACGTATGGAGGAATATACCGCATCGATACTGTAAAACGAATGTACACAACAGGAAAAGCATTGTTTACCTGTAAACTGTACCCTGCTGTCAATACGTGCTTGAAGCTGTTCTTGTGAGGCAATTGAGTAGACATACATTGGGAAAGCAGGAGGAACAGCAAGGACTTCTTCCACCTTGGTCCATTTTGTGAACACAAGCATCTGGTCATTTTCTACTGGCTTGTAGTAGATGTTGGAGGCTCTGACCCGAAAGTAGGAGAAGGTGTAGACACCGCCTTCCTTGACACGGTTCTTGAACAATTCATCAGCTGGAGGATAGACCTAAGCATGGATGCTATTACCCTGTTGAGGGAAAAAATAAACTGTGACACCCTTGGTGTCTGTACACTAAAGGACACTCCATTTAATTCAAATAAATCATGGAAGGGGATATCGGAATTAAATTCATAAGAAAAAGTCAAATATAATTCAAACCACATATTGGATATTGAATGTGTGGGCTAAAACAATTTAAAAACATATTCAAATCATGTTTGAAAAACTACACAAAAACAAGTTTGGGTTGCAGCTAGTACCTTAAATGACATGTGCCTAATTCATGTTTCAGCCAAATCCACTCAAAAATCAAAAAAAATCAAAGCCCTTCATTGCAAGTCTGAAATTATGAATTATTTCAAAATATGAACTTCAAATGAAAATTTGCCTAAAACAAAAGTTGTAGATCTTGAAAAGTTACACAAGTTTGGTATTCAACACTTTTTCATTTGAGCCCTCCAAGATAGAGATAATTTTAGTTTATTGGGAGGTCCCTGAACTTTTGAAATTTGCAAACGAGTCCCTGCTCCCCCTCCTCTCTCTGTTTCGCCGCAGCTCGCCAGTACGCCGCCGGTGGACCTCGTCCACGGCGCGCCCGCGGCCAAGTGGACCCGAGGGAGCCCTCCAAGGCCACTTGGCCTGCCCCTTGGCCCCTCGTCGCGCAGGCACGCGTCCCCGACGCCTCCGCGAGCCGCCACGACACCCGTCGGCTGCCAGCGCCGCCCGAGCTCGCCGGCAGGCCAGCTCCGACCTCCCCCGGCAGCGCGTTTCCTCCCAGGCGAAGAAAACTCGCCCCCTCTCACTCTCCCGCACCTATATAAACCCCCGGACCCAGTCCCGCGCGCGCGAACGCAACCTCCCCTGTTCTGCCTCCTCCTCCGTCGCCGGTGATGCCCTGCGTCGCGCCGACGAGCCTCCTCCACCCTTGCATTGCCCCGACCGAACCCCGTCGCGACTTCCTCGACCTCCAGTAAAGCTGTCAAGCCCAGCCTCGCCGGCCCGAGCTCGCCGGACCTCGCCGGACTTGAACGAACTCCCCGCCGTCTCTGCTCCGCCGTGGAGCCGCTTCCTCCGACCATCCCCGACCTAACCCCGACCACCCCAAGGTGCGCAAACGAGCCCTGACCCTTTTCCCCCACACCTCCCTCGCCGCCGACGACGGACCTCACCGGAATCGCTCGGATTCCGTGCGTGTACATGTGCCCAGGACCTCTTTGTAAGAGAAAAACTTGATTTTAGGGGTTAAACTGCAAAAGCTACATGAACTCAAGAACATGATTTTCAGTGAACTTCAAAAATGCGTATAAAATCGTAGAAAAATCAGAAAAATGTAATTCTAAATGTTATGGAATCTATGAGATGAACTCTACAAGTTTTGTTACATGCAAATCTTCATATTCTGTATAATTTTTAATCTAAAAAAAAGATTAGTATAAATGGCACATAAATGTTTTGGTAGTTTGGCTCACTAGATGGCTCTGAATTTTGGGTATGATGAACCTAGTAGAGTTACAAGCTTCTGGTAAAAAGATGAGCACAATTTGAGTTCATTTACTTGTGTCAATGATCATTTCCCCTAGATCTACTAGCTACCTTCATACATTAATGCTGGTTAAGGTAGACATGTTTTGGTTATGAAATTTTTTCTGTGAGAACATGGTACTGAATCCTTGTTTCTGTACAAGTTTGATAAATTTTTGATCTAGTTTTCTGTATGTCCCAATTATTGCTTGTTATATGAACTTAATTCATGGTATATAGATTCTTTGCTTAGAAAAATCTAGGTTTAATTCTGGAACTTTGTTTTAGCCTTTTAACCATGTCTGCAAAGTTTGAGAATAGTTACTGAGTTTTGCTCTAGTTAAAAATCTTGCTTAGTATATCAAGGCTAGGTTTGTTCTTTTTGTTCTGGGTAAAGTAGACCATATCTGATTATGAATTTTTGACATGATCTTAGCTAGAGTATATGCTTAATATGGTAAAAATTTCACCTGCAGTACTGATAATCTTGAAACTTGAATTAATATGCTAGCTCATGAAAAGTTAAATGCATAATTAATCCATCTGGAAGAAATAATGATTGATAATTTTTCTGAAGCATTTTTATTACATGTTTAGGCTCTGGTAAAATTTTGAGACTCATATCCTATGCAGAACTCTCTGTGGAATTTATTTTTTTGCTAGCATGTTACTTTTGTTAATTTTATAACTCCTGTTATTTGAGTAGATAAAATCTGGAAAAATTTTAGTACTGAGTATACCATGTCTAGATGCTTCTGTAAAAATTTTAGCATCAGAAACCATGTCTAACAACCTGTGCAATTTGGTGAATTTCCTATGTTAATCTGGTTGCAAGATTTTTCATGTTTAAATGCTTTGTTATTAGGTGCTGAAATTTCTACAGTAGATGCTAGAGTATCTGAGCTATTCTGCAGTAAATTTTCATCACTAGATCTTGAGTAGATTTTCTGTTATGAAATTGTGAAAACCTGCTATGTTTTAATGTTGAAAATGAAAACCAAACCCCCACACTCATTCATGAAGAAACATAGTGGTAATTACTACTCCATAAATGACTGCCCATGGAATGAAACTTGAGGTCATCACTGAATTAACTTTTGTTGGACTACAACTTTATCGTGAAGGAAAGAAAAATCATATCATGTCATAATAACACATCTTTGCATTCGCATGTAGAATCGGTTAATCTCGTTGACAGCGATTACGAATTGGTTCCTTCGGACTCTCTTACTGCGGCGGGCGTTGATCTTAACTGTACTAACGTAGCTCAAGACCTGGGCCAAGCCCCAGAGGACTCTCAGTTTGACAGTGCCCAAGAAGTCAAGCCCCGATGCATAACCCATTATTTTCCGCGTTAACTTTCATCTAACTATTTGTATATGTTGTAATAATTTTTATTTATGCATTTACGTTTTCTAGGCATTGATCGAAAACCTTAGATGCTTGACCCATAGGAACCTATGTTTGACATCCGAATCTTTTTATCGACTAATTTCCCCGCTAACTAGGAACGGTAGAAGTCGAGTGGTTTCCTGCCTCTCGCGAGCATCTAGGAATTGACTGACTTTAATTCCTGCTGAAATATAAGGACAACGGGCGGGGTTGTGTAGTTGTGATACCCTGCTGGTGTAGTTGAAATTGGTTAAGGTCGCGGTGTGTGGCTCATTTCGTTAAGCGTTTGAAAGTTCTAGCCAGATGCCGAGAAATATGGTAATCGGTAAGCTTAAGTACCTGATTGGACTGGCGAGTGGAACGACCATTCACCCTCTTTGTAGAAGTAGGATTTATTTTTGTCGCGACGTACGGGTGCAGAGTGGTTAGACTCTGTAGTCAGGGAGGGTGACCCAGATCCACGGACTGTAAAGAAAGGGAAAAAGTTGTGTGGGCGAAAGCGGCGTTGATCCCATGCGTGTGCGTTAGGTTCCCCTGGACAGGTTGAAATTCGATTCAGAATCGTCCGCCTCTCACGGCATGAGACTGCTTAACGTTTTCGGTCACATAGAGTAACAAGTGGAACATGACGATGATAATATTGCAGTATGGTTAAATGTTTGCTCTACCATGTTTGCGTAGAGTTAGATTACAAACTTAGAATGGTTAATTCAACTAGAATATGGCTAAGTAAAATCTGAAAGTAAGGATCAACTCTTAGTGGCATTTTTGACAAAATAAACCCCACAAACCAAAAAGCCTGGCATGTCTAGTTATCGAACTAAGTTATATCCGGTGACGGGTAAGTCTTGCTGAGTATTAGTATACTCAGCCTTACTTGTGGCACTATTTTTCAGGTATAAACTTTGAGGATATGATTGCGAGTCTGACTTGGCCATGCACTTTGCCTCCGGGCTGATCTGTTGAGTGGGATGGCCCTTCAGCTGGTGCTGACCACCCTCCCACTGAGTGACGCGTTTCGTACGGGCTTTATCGATGCGTCACCCGTTTCGCTAGTAGTCGTTTACTCCTTCCGCTGCAATAATCAGACATGAATAATTTGTGTAATTTGGACTTCTGTAGTACTTTGCTACTCTGAACATGGTTTGTAATAAATTTCCTTTCTGCTGCAAACTCTGAGATGTATGAGATGATCTGTGTTGTAATCTCTGGGCTCAACTTCGTGTGAGTGTTGTCTGTGCGATCCTGGAGTAGCGTGGCTTTTATCGAGGCTTCACTCGAGGAACAACCGGGGCGTGCCAAATTGGGTCAGAGTTGCCTAGCAACGAAGATCAGTGCACCCGGGCCCAGTATTTTGGGCGGTTCCGCCACAGCTGGCATCAGAGCTCGCAGACAGCCTACTAGAGATGGCAGCCTCAGTTTTCAAAACAACAAATTAAAACTTGACTTCAAAACTTGGTGGCTTATATTGTATGGCTAACTTCTAGCACATTACCTTCAGTATTTAAATTCCGCAATTTAAATTCTGCAACTACATCGTCGCCGCGGAGGTATGCTTACTCAGTCAGCTGAGGGAGTCTGACCTTCCCATCGGTGATGCGAGCCGAACGCTGGAGCTCAAGCAGTGGCCTACTTGAGCTGCTGCCCATATAGCAACCATCAGTTGAATATATGGGGAGTAATGGTTCGAAATTGGAATTCAATTCCCCGTCCAAGATGGTACTCAGTCAATACGTTACTTCGATGACATATGCTTAACGTTGTCCATATGGCGGGAATTGTATGGATGCCGGTTCTATAGTGATCGGTAATATATGAGAACGCTTTTGTGAGTGATGGCATAGAAGGTTCATTTATATACTGTCAATTTTCTGCAGGTACGCTAACTCGAAATCGAATCCTAGGCTAGACAGTTATATTGAGTAGTTATATAGCGAGAGAGTATTACGTATGCCACCGCTAACTAACTGCGTAAGACCAAGATTACTTGGCAGTTCTTTCTTTTGGTGAGGACGATTAGGATCTGCATTCATCCCTAAATCATCATCAAAGAAATGTGCACAAGAAATCGCAATCAAAAAGGATAAAAACCTATTCTTAAGGATAACCTAGGTAATCTGTGAAATCTGGAATTCTGTTTTCTTTGAATTTTTAAAATATGAAGATAACCTCAAATTAAGTTTGGCCTGTAGGATGAAATGTATCCACATAAATCACCAAACTACTGTAAAAAGTTGAGAATTTTTGAAGCCTTCTACCTTGATATTTCGAATTTATTGTACCCCTCTGCAAATCTGTCAAACTTGAGCAGTCTGTACCAACTGAATTTTCGACCTACTTAAGTTGCTCAAATGAAAAATTGTACAACATAAAAGTTGTAGGTAACTTGATGAAGAACTTACCAAAAAAATTTGAATTATCTTGGTTAACTGGTTTGGTAGTTATGGTCAAATTACACACTCTCTGGACAATCAGATTCCTGGTTTGACATCATTGCACCATCATGGTCATATCACCTTGTTAGGGTCTAATATGGCCTTCATGTTGACTAGATGAAATATTTCCCACTACCATAGGCATCTTCTGTAAATTTTTAAGAATTTTCGGAGCATGATATCTATAGTTTTGATCAATCTTTTTAACTGTTCAGAACCAGCCATCCTCTGTTTGACTGTCAGCTGATCCATCAGTCTTTTGTTGGGACAGATGGAAGCGCTGGTGATGATGGACGCGCAGGGGCACGTGCACTCAGCTTGTTTGCACTAGGACGGACTTCCTCGCCATCTTTGGGAACTCCTGAGTTCAGCCAGGTACCCCCAGCCACCGCTCTACGAGGGCCACGACTTCGTGGAGAGCGGGGTGCATCGTTGCACCGTTACGATGGTGATCCCACAGCACCCGCTCAACGGGTGGGAGCCGATCGTGACCCAGGTGATCGGCCACCGCTTGCTGGACACTTGGGAGACCACAGCGATGAGGACGATGATCACTTTTTGCTCTCAGCACCCGATGGAGGTTCTTGTGTCCGCGTTCGGGTTGTTCCCCACGCACGACCCGGCCAACCCGCTTTGGCGCGACAGGATGGCCAACGTGGCAGCGATCGCTACCCTCGACCCCGTTGGAGCACTGCGGACGACAGCCTTGTGCTTGGACAGACTTTACCACCTTCAGATCTCCCAGAGCTATGCCACCGCTCAGCTGATCAACCAGGCTCAGGCATTACACCTGACCGTCCAGCTGAGGGACGAGCAGCTTCGCGAGGCCAGTGACGAGCTCGAGAGCAGGGGTGCCTTGATCACCCAGCTCGAGGGCCAGGTCTAGGAGCTTCAGGACACCGTGATGGATCGCGATGCCACTATTCACTTCCTCGATGACCAGATCCATGACCTTCAGCTAGAGGTCGACGACGCCCAAGGGCAGCTCCACGAGATGCATGACGCCCTTCACGCACCACCCGACGAGATGCAGGTGGACGGTGAGGACGAGCCCCAGGAGGTTCAGGGTGTTTCTGAGGTTGACTTTGAGGAGCAGGCGCTGCAGCCCGCACTGGTCGAGACCCACTCTCCCGCGGAGAGCGAGGCATCGGTCAACATGTAGACCGAGGCGTTGTTTCCTGACTTTTGTAGACTCCTCTTAGTGTAGCCTAAATTTTGGATCAAGGGCTACTAGGCTAACTCAGAGTTGAGTAACCCCTTAGTACTGATGTTAGGAGTAATCAAGTAGAAGTGAGAGTATGATGGATGTAATGGATCTCTAATGCCACTTATGCTACTTATGTAAAGTGTTGGCAGACAGTGAAAAGCTGAAATCAGCAGCAAGTTCGAATTTTTATCCTTATTTACTTTCCGAATCAGCTCATGAGTTGAATACCAAAGTTGTTCCAAATTTCATCATCTAAATGATCACCAAATTTCAGCTCAAACAGAGGTGTACAGCAGGAGATATACGCAAAATACAGAGGCTCTGTTTTCTGTGGACTCAGAAAACCAGAGGAGTAGTAATTGAATTTTTCGACTAACTTACTCTGGGATTCTGACTTTGCGTTGACTACCAAAGTTGTAGGTCATGAAATTATATATCTCCTGTAAAACTTTCAAGTCCATATCATGCATAGAACTCCAGTTATGCACTTTTTCGTATCGACAGTTTTCTGTGTAACGCGATTTATGCCATTCCTATTCTTCCATTCCTGTCTTGAGTTGTATATTTCCATTTGAGATGTTGAAAATGTTGTGCCTAATGCAAACTACTCATGTTTCAGATGGTGGGATCAATTCGTGGAAGTCCTAGTGGTTTTGGAGCCGGAGGAAATGGCAATCCACCTCCACCTCCTCCACCACCGGGCATCGCTGAAGTCTTAGCCGCTCAAACCGAAATCTTGCGGCAATTGGTGCAAGCTCAATAGCAGCAGCGAGGTGGGCACCATGCTCATCAACCGCAAGAACCGAGCTATCAAGATTTCCTGAGTACGCAGCCCCCGCTTTTCACCAAGGCAGAAGAGCCACTCAATGCGGATGCTTGGATTTGCATGATTGAATCCAAGTTTTCTTTGATGTTTGTTCCTTGTTCCGAAGCGAACAAGACTCGCTATGCCACGTAGCAACTTCGCGGATCAGTTCGAATGTGGTGGGATCATTACCACGGAATGCTACCGGATGATCACGTGGTGAATTGGAATGAGTTCAAGGATGCTTTCCGAGCTCATCATATTCCGGCTGGTATTCTCGATCGGAAACTCGATGAGTTCTTGGCATTAACTCAGGGCACTCAAAACGTATTACAATATGCCCAGGCTTTCAACCACTTGAGTCAATATGCTAGTCACCATGCGAACACCGACGCTAAGAAGCGTGAACGTTTCCGTTGAGGCCTTAGTACCAAGTTACAAGAAAGGATGAATCTTGTTCGTGCGGACTCTATCAATGATTTAGTAAATTTGGCTATCACTCAGGAGGATCTCATTATGGCTCATCGTGCGGAGAAGAAGCGCAAGGCACCTGCTGGACCCTCGAGTGCCTATGCACCGAGGTATTGCATTGTGCAAAATAACCCACCCGCACCCTCTCAGAAGGCCCCTCAGCCAGGGCGTTGGATTTTTCGTCCTCCTCAGCAGCAGCATCCGGCTCGATTCGGGGCCACCTCAGCAAGCTCGATTTGCACCATAGCAGCAGTAGACCAGCCCTAGGCCGAATACTCAGCAAGCCGCTCGCCCTGACAACAATAACCACTGTTTCAAATGCGGGAGTCCGGATCACTTTGCCAAGATGTGCCCCCAGGCGGGACAATCTCAGGGCCAGGCTTCTCGCAGAAATGATCAGAACAAGGGCAAGAAACAAATTTTTCAAGTCAGGCAAGGCCGACTTAACTTTACCAACTTGGCTGATCTTTCAGAGGGAGTACCAATTATGTCGGGTACATTCTCTATAAACCATCACCACGCAATTATCTTATTCGATTCTGGTGCATCTCATAGCTTCATTAGTTCTAAATTTGGAGCAAAAGTTGGGTTAGATTTTTGTCACACCAAAGGCTCTTACATGATATCTACTCCGGGTCGTAAAGTAGCATCCAACCAAATGGTTAGAACCGCACCGCTTAAGTTGGGCAGTAAAATAATTTCAACCGATTTAATCCTATTACCACTAGAAGGAATGGATGTCATCCTAGGAATGGAATGGATGAATAGACATGGGGTACTGTTAGATATCTCTTCCCGAGCCATTGAAATAAATTCTCCAACTCATGGTCATTCGGTTCTATATTTACCTCATCACCAATGCAACCACTCTTGTGCCTATGCCATGAAAGAAATTCGTTTAGAAGATATTCCTGTAGTCCGGGAATATGCAGATGTTTTTCTGGACGACTTGCCTGGTATGCTACCAGATCGGGATATCAAATTTGTTATTGAACTGCAGCCTGGTACAACACCTATTTCAAAAAGGCCGTACCGAATGCCGCCTAAAGAATTGGCTGAATTAAAAATCCAGCTGCAAGAACTTCTGGACAAGGGTTTTATTCACCCAAGTGCTTCACCTTGGGGCTGTCCAGCATTATTCGTAAAGAAGAAGGATGACAGTCTGAGGTTGTGTGTTGACTACCGGCCTCTCAATGCGGTAACCATCAAAAATAAATATCCACTTCCCCGCATTGATGTACTGTTTGACCAATTGGCTGGAGCAAAGATCTTCTCCAAGATTGATCTTCGTTTCGGCGTATCATCAAATAAAAATCAGACCCTGCGATATTCCCAAGACCACATTCTCAACCAGATATGGTCTCTATGAATATCTAGTGATGTCTTTCGGTCTCACAAACGCTCCCGCCTATTTCATGTATCTCATGAACTCGGTATTCATGCCAGAACTTGACAAGTTTGTTGTGGTTTTCATCGATGATATTCTGATCTATTCCAAGAATGAGGTAGAATATGAACAACATCTGCGTATTATTCTTCAACGCCTTCGAGATCATAAGCTGTATGCGAAATTCTCCAAGTGTGAATTCTGGCTGGACACAGTCAAATTTTTGGGTCACACTATATCCAGTGAAGGCATCTCCGTTGACCCCAGCAAAGTTTAAGAAGTGATGGACTGGAAACCTCCTACTTCAGTTCATAAGATTCGCAGTTTTCTCGGCTTGGCGGGTTATTACCGTAGGTTTATTCCGGACTTTTTCAGAATTGCAAAGCCAATGACAGAACTGCTAAAGAAGGATGTCAAGTTTAAATGGGATGCAAAGTGCGATGAAGCATTCCATACATTGAGAGCACATTTAACCACAACACCAGTTTTAGCTCAACCTGACAACAACAAGTGCTACGATGTTTACTGTGATGCATCGGGTACTGTTCTTGGTTGTGTTCTAATGCAAGACAATTGGGTTATTGTATACGCTTCCCGAGCTCTTCGGCCACATGAGCTAAATTATTGATCTTGAGCTAGCAGCAGTTATTCATGCTCTTAAGATTTGGAGACACTATCTTATGGGCACTCACTGCAATATCTATACCGACCATAAGAGTCTCAAATACATTTTCACCCAAAGTGAGCTGAATATAAGGCAACGAAGATGGCTGAAATTAATCAAGGATTATGACCTGGAAGTTCATTATCATCCGGGCAAAGCCAATGTCGTAGCCGATGCGCTTAGTCGCAAGATTCACTGCAACTGCCTTTCAGCAGAGACGTACAAACAATCGTTGTGTGCTGAAATGCAAAGGTTGAATTTGGAAATCATTCCCCAAGGATCGTTGACTCACATTTCTGTGGAACCGACACTTCATGACCAAGTCAACATGGCACAATTATATGATAAGAGTGTCCGAATCATCAAACAGAAAGTGCTAGAGGGCGAAAACAAATACAAGTGTTTCCGTGTGGACCATAAAGAAATCTTATGGTTCGAGGATCGCCTTGTCATTCCTTAAAATCACGAACTGCGGAAACAAATTATGGACGAAGCATATCTCTCTAAATTTTCCATTCATCCGGGTAGCACCAAGATGTATCAGGATCTCAGGCAAAATTTCTGGTGGACTCGCATGAAGCGATAAATTGCTAGATATGTCGCAGAGTGTGACACATGTCAGAGAGTGAAGGCTAGTCACTTGAAAGTTGCTGGAACTCTCCAACCTCTGCCAATTTCGTCCTAGAAATGGGAAGATATCAGCATGTATTTCATTGTGGGCTTACCAAATACCTCTCAGCATCATGATTCCATTTGGGTTATTGTCGATAGGCTCACCAAGACCGCTCATTTTATTCCAGTACATACTAAATATCGAGGCCAAGAAGTATGCCGAGATCTATATCGATCGAATCGTCTGTTTGCACGGTGTACCTAAAACCATTATCTCTGATCGTGGTACTCAGTTTGTGGCAAGGTTTTGGGAGCAGCTCCAAGAGGCTCTCGGAACTAAATTAATTCGAAGCTTAGCTTACCATCCACAGACTGACGGATAGACCGAAAGGGTAAATCAAATTCTTGAGGACATGTTTCGAGAGTGTGTCATCCATTATGACAAGAACTGGGACAAATGTTTATCCTTGGCCGAGTTTGCTTATAACAACAGTTATCAGGCCAGTCTGAAAATGGCGCCATTCGAGGCTTTGTATGGTCGACAGTGTCGAACTCCTTTGAGTTGGACTCAGACTGGAGAACGCAAAATATTTGGACCCGAATTAGTGGTCGAGGCTGAGGAGAAGGTAAAAATAGTACAAGCAAATCTTTGAGCAGCCCAATCCCAGCAAAAGAGTTATTTTAATAAGAGAAGGGACCCTTTGAAGTTCAGAGTTGGTGACTATGTTTATTTACGAGTATCACCAACTTGAGGCGTTCAGCGTTTCGGAGTCAAAGGCAAGTTAGCACCTCGCTACGTCGGACCATATGAGATCATTGAAGAATGTGGACCCGTGGCTTATCGACTGCGACTTCCTTCGCGACTCGCAGCCATCCATGATGCTTTCCACGTATCCCAACTCAAGAAATGTATCCGAGTTCCGACTGAAATCATTGATCAATAGGAAATATCAGTGGAGCCCGATCTCTCTTATGTCGAATATCCACTTCGAGTCTTGGATCAAAAAGAGAGGTACTCGTCGAAAGGTGGTAAAGATGTACAAAATTTAGTGGTCACACCACACTGAAGAAGAAGCCACCTGGGAGACGGAGGACTATCTCAATCGACATTTTCCGGGTTTTCTTAGCTCTACCTCAGGTACCTTTATCTCTGTTCCTGCTTTATTCATCCAATCTCGGGATGAGATTCTTTTTAAGGGGGGTAGGTTGTGACACCCCTGGTGTCTGTACACTAAAGGACACTCCATTTAATTCAAATAAATCATGGAAGGGGATATGGGAATTAAATTCATAAGAAAAAGTCAAATATAATTCAAACCACAAATTGGATATTGAATGTGAGGGCTAAAACAATTTAAAAACATATTCAAATCATGTTTAAAAAACTACAAAAAAATAAGTTTGGGTTGCAGCTAGTACCTTAAATGACATGTGCCTAATTCATGTTTCAGCTAAATCCACTCAAAAATCAAATAAAAATCAATGCCCTTCATTGCAAGTTTGAAATTATGAATTAGTTCAAAATATGAACTTCAAATGAAAATTTGCCTAAAACAAAATTTGTAAATCTTGAAAATTTACACAAGTTTGGTATTCAACACTTTTCCATTTGAGCCCTCCAAGAAAGAGATAATTTTAGTTTATCGGGAGGTCCCTAAACTTTTGAAATTTGCAAACGAGTCCCTGCTCCCCCTCCTCTCTCTGTTTTGCCGCCGCTCGCCCGTACGCCTCCGGTGGACCTCGTCCATGACGCGTCCGCGGCCAAGTGCATCCGAGGGAGCCCTCCAAGGCCACCTGGCCTGCCCCTTGGCCCCTCCTCGCGCAGGCACGCGTCCCCGACGCCTCCCCGAGCCGCCACGATACCCGCCGGCTGCCAGCTCCGCCCGAGCTCGCCGGCAGGCGGGCTCCGACCTCCCTCGGCAGCGCGTTTCCTCCTAGGCGAAGCAAACTCGCCCCCTCTTACTCCCCACGCCTATATAAACCCCCAGACCCAGCCACGCGCGCGCGAACGCCGCCTCCCCTGCTCCGCCTCCTCCTCCATTGCCGGCGATGCCCTGCATCGCACCGATGAGCCTCCTCTGCCCCTGCATTGCCCCAACTGAACCCTGTCGTGACTTCCTCGGCCTCCAGTGAAGCTGTCAAGCCCAGCCTCGCCGGCCCGAGCTCGCCGGAGCTCACCGGACTTGAACGAACTCCCCCGCCGTCTCTGCTCCGCCGTGGAGCCGCTTCCTCCGACCATCCCCGACCCAACAACGACCACCCCAAGGTGCGCAAACGAGCCCTGACCCTTTTCCCCCACACCTCCCTCGCCGTGCATGTACATGTGCCCAGGACCATATCTGATCATGAATTTTGGACATGTTCTTAGTTAGAGTATATTCTTCCTATGTTAAAATTTTCACCTGCAGTACTGATCATCTTGAAACTTGAATTAATACGCTAGCTCATGAAAATTTAAATACATAATTAATTCATCTAGTAGAAATAATGATTGATAATTTTTCTGAAGAATTTTTAGTCCATTTTTAGGCTCTGGTAAAATTTTGAGACTCATATCCTATGAGAACTCTCTGTGGAATTTATTTTTTTGCTAGCATGTTGCATTTGTTAATTTTATAACTCCTGTTATGTGAGTAGATCAAATCTGGAAAAATTTCAGTACAGAGTATGCCTTGTCTAGATGCTTCTGTAAAAATATTAGCTTCAGAAACCATGTCTAACAACCTGTGCAATTTGGTGAAGTTCCTATGTTAATCTGTTTGCAAGATTTTTCATGTTTAAATGCTTTGTTGTTAGGTGCTGAAATTTCTACAGTAGATGCTAGAGTATCTGAGCTGTTCTGCAGTTAATTTTCATCACTAGATCTTGAGTAGATTTTCTGTTATGAAATTGTGAAAACCTGCTATGTTTTAATGTTGAAAATGAAAACCAAACCCCCACACTCATTCATGAAGAAACATAGTGGTAATTACTACTCCATAAATGACTGCCCATGGAATGAAATTTGAGATCATCACTGAATTAACTTTTGTTGGACTACAACTTTATCGTGAAGGAAAGAAAATCATATCATGTCATAATGACACATCTTTGCATTCGCATATAGAATCGGTTAATCTCGTTGACGGCGATTACGAATTGGTTCCTTCAGACTCTCTTACTGCGGTGGGCATTGATCTTAACTGTACTAACATAGCTCAAGACCTGGGCCAAGCCCCAGAGGACTCTCAGTTTGACGGTGCCCAAGAAGTCAAGCCCCGATGCATAACCCATTATTTTCCGCGTTAACTTTCATCTAACTATTTGTATATGTTGTAATAATTTTTATTTATACATTTATGTTTTCTAGGCATTGATCGAAAACCTTATATGCTTGACCCATAGGAACCTATGTTTGACATCCGGATCTTTTTATCGACTAATTGCCCCGCTAACTAGGAACGGTAGAAGTCGAGTGGTTTCCTGCCTCTCGCGAGCATCTAGGAATTGACTGACTTTAATTCCTGCTGAAATATAAGGACAACGGGCGGGGTTGTGTAGTTGTGATACCCTGTTGGTGTAGTTGAAATTGGTTAAGATCGCGGTGTGTGGCTCATTTCGTTAAGCATTTAAAAGTACTAGCCAGATGCCGAGAAATATGGTAATCGGTAAGCTTAAGTACCTGATTGGACCGGCGAGTGGAACGACCATTCACCCTCTTTGTAGAAGTAGGATTTATTTTTGTCGCGACGTACGGGTGCAGAGTGGTCAGACTCTGTAGTCAAGGAGGGTGACTCGAATCCACGGACTAGAAAGAAAGGGGAAAAGTTGTGTGGGCGAAAGCGGCGTTGATCCCATGCGTGTGTGTTAGGTTCCCCTGGACAGGTTGAAATTCGATTCAGAATCATCCGCCTCTCACGGCATGAGACTGCTTAACGTTTTCGGTCACATAGAGTAACAAGTGGAACATGACGATGATAATATTGCAGTATGGTTAAATGTTTGCTCTACCATGTTTGCGTAGAGTTAGATTACAAACTTAGAACGGTTAATTCAACTAGAATATGGCTAAGTAAAATCTGAAAGTAAGGATCAACTCTTAATGGCATTTTTGGCAAAACAAACCTCACAAACCAAAAAGCCTGGCATGTCTAGTTATCGGACTAAGTTATATCCGGTGACGGGTAAGTCTTACTGAGTATTAGTATACTCAGCCTTACTTGTGGTACTGTTTTTCAGATACTAACTTTGAGGATATGATTGCGAGTCTGACTTGGCCGTGCACTTTGCCTCCGGGCTGATCTGTTGAGTGGGATGGCCCTTCAGCTGGTGCTGACCACCCTCCCACTGAGTGACGCGTTTCGTACGGGCTTTATCGATGCGTCACCCGTTTCGCTAGTAGTCGTTTACTCCTTCCGCTGCAATAATCAGACATGAATAATTTGTGTAGTTTGGACTTCTGTAGTACTTTGCTACTCTGAACATGGTTTGTAATGAATTTCCTTTCCACTGCAAACTCTGAGATGTATGAGATGATTTGTGTTGTAATCTCTGTGCTCACCTTCGTGTGTGTGTTGTCTGTGCGATCCTGGAGTAGCGTGGCTTTTATCGAGGCTTCACTTGAGGAACTACCGGTGCGTGCCAAATTGGGTCAGAGTTGCCTAGCAATGAAGATCAGTGCACCCGGGCCCAGTATTTTGGGCGGTTCCGCCACATAAACAGCCCATAATTACTGGTTAACAACAGATAAGAGAGGCTGGAGGGGTAAATTAAGGAGCAGATCAGAGGTGCTTACCTCCTCATCAATGAGGACCATGTCAGCGTGAAGGAGTTTTGTTTCGTTATTAGTGTCATAGAAGTTCCAGAACCTGGAAACGTGAACGCACACGCGATCGCTGCAGTTCCCAGTCAAAAGGTTTGGGAGAAGCAGGTCAGCCATCTGCAAACACAAGAAAACAGTGTGAACATAGGCAGCTAACCTGAACAGAGCATGAATAGAAAATATGAAGGACAGCAGCCAATCAAGAATAGGATCTTAGCAAAATGCAAAGAACCATTGTCTATTCGTATTAGGCATAAATCAGCAAAAAGCACAAGGGTTTCTTGCACAGTGGAGGTCTCAAAATAGAATCCTATAAGCCCACAAAATCTATGTACAACAAAAAAATTTGCACTGCAAAGGTCTAGGCTGCTGCCGCGTCAGCGGCAGCAAGAACCTCTCGATGCACCACATTGCGAGTTTGAGATCCACACGTTCCATCATCGTTCTCGATCAAAATCCTAAGTCCACTTCTTGACATGGCTCTTGAAATCGCAACATACAGCTGCCCGTGTGTAAACACAGGTTTTTTTAGATAAAGGCCTACTCTTGATAGTGTTTGGCCCTGGCTTTTATTAATTGTCATCGCATAGCACACGTGGACAGGGAATTGCCTGCGCTGCAAAGTGAAAGGCCATTTTACATCAGTTGTGTTAAGAGCTGTTCTAGGTATAAAAACGGTCTCTCCAATATTTGTCCCTGTTAGCATCATACAGTGCAAAAGGCGCTGACCAGTTTCAGTAACAAGAAGCCTAGTTCCATTGCAAAGGCCTATACTTTGGTTTAAGTTCCGTAACAGCATCACTATGGTTCCTTTTTAAGCACAAGTTTATGTGTAGGGAAATTATTTGCTTCAATAGAGTTTAGAAATTCAACGGGATACACGATGTCAAAATCAGGAATCTGCTCTGATGTTTTTGATATGGTGTCGCAGCTTATATATGTCATAGCATCGCCATGCAGCATGGAGACAATGTAGCTATTGATTTCATCGACCGTTTGGTTATTTGGGCAGACAATGGCTCGGGAAGATAAATATGAAGGATCGCGATAGCGTCTTAGCAAACCAGGATAGACCTCGGATACAAGGGCAGCAATCTTGTCACCCTCGGTGTGAATTAGTAGATCGTCAGGAATAGTAACCCATGAGGGCTCGTGTTCGTCCCCTCTCCTCTCGGTATGGACAGTGTCGTCACCAACTGCTAGGATCCATTCACTAAAGCGCTGAAGCTCATCGCGCTGGGCCCCTTGCAATGAAGGGTCCCGCAGGCGCATGTTGGTATGCAATTTAAGGAGAACTACATGCCTCCATAGCCTAGAGTTCGTAATTGATGCGCCAACCACAGCTGCACGCGAACCCTTTCGAACCACAGGCAAGATTTGCCTAAAATCACCGCCAAGAACGACAAGCTTGCCTCCAAAAGGAAGCATGGCATTGCCAGGTTTATGCTCAGACAGAATGTCCTTCATCGTTCTATCCAACGCCTCGAAACAGCAACGGTTGGTCATTGGGGCCTCGTCCCATATAACAAGCGACGCTACCTGTATAAGTTCAGCAAGCATAGTACCCCTTTTGACAGAACATACGGCAGTTTCAGTTATGTCAAACGGTATTTTAAAGCGCGAGTGCGCAATGCGTCCTCTAGGCAACAGCAAGGAAGCCACCCCAGATGATGCAACTGCCAGGACATTTTTTCAGAGCGGAGTCTAGTTATAATAGCGTTCCATAAAAATGTTTTTCCAGTCCCACCATGACCGCACATAAAAGAAAAAACTAGCTGACCCGTTTAAAATGCAGTTAGTGATTCGATCGAAAACATTTTTCTGGTCAGGGTTTAGCTGTGACACTAAGGATGAAGCGTGCATGGATAGCATCAAAGGCTCAGTATCAAGCTCATCGTTAATTAGTCGGTTATCATACAGACCATAGGTTTGTATTGTCAAACTCGGCAGACCATACATGGCTATGTCCCCCCCCCCCCCAGTTTGCAAACATATCTGTCAGTTTTAGTATAAGAATGTTCATCAGCTGCTCGTGCGGAACAGCATATCCGGGGTTGCCAAGAGCATTCACAAGTCCTTTGCGTATATCATCGGTAAGGTAAAGCCAGTACTTATCAAATAAATCACAAACATTACCGATAGAGCAGTAAAGCACAACGGTGACAAATAGATATCTAAGCTGATAGGATGATGCTGAGACAATAGCCTCATCAAACAATAGGATCCACTCATTGTCGCTCTCTAGCAACCCTCTTGCCTCGCACGCCTCTCGGTATGTGTTGTACACCCTACCGTTGAACATTCGGACATCAGCATAGTTTGTCGCACCTTTAACTATCATCAAGAGCATGCACAAATAGTAGAGCTCCCTAGCGGTTGGATGCACATAATACATGCAACCAATTTTGGCACAAGGTGCCCTTTTCCGCCAACAACGGTCAGAAGCACACCAAGTCCATTCTTTAGGGAAATCACAGTAGGTCAGGTTTCTAGCATCACTGTGTTTTGCATTAGCATCGAACCATGCAGTCAACATTGTGCTTTTCGCTGCTGGGCTAGAAAGCAAAGCTTGCAAATCAGCCCCTGGCTCATAACGGACATGGTTCATTCCAGGAAGATGAACACACATCCGCTCTACAGGAGGTACTCTGTAGTGGATATCATACTCAAAGGCACGCCACAAGGCTTCGCAGATAAATAGGTATCTAGCGTCTATGTACTCCTGAATCTCATCGCGTGGAGCTAAGCCAGGGCCAGGAGAGGCGTTAGCTGTTTTCGAAGTAACCTCAAAGTAAATTTTGGCCCTATCGCTTCCTTTAGTGATGTATTTGAACAAGTACTTGATCATATTTGATTTATTGCACCATTCAACGTTGATATGTGCATTGTATTTCTTAAGAAGGTTCATGTTATAGGGCACAACGTTTCTGTTATCCAGTCTAACACCATTCTTGATCACATGCCAACCGTCTTCCCTACGCCGGTAGATGGTGAAGCCAAAGTCATCTACTATAGTTTCTTCCTGGAAAGACTTAGGGAAATTCTTTGAGCACTTATCGTCCTTCATGCATGGGCATTTTTTATTGTCATTGCCACATGGACCATGTATCATAAATTCATCAACTAATGCATAACCAAGTGGGTCAACCTCTATGTCAGGTATTTCTGCACAGATAAAGTGATCAACAGTGGAAGCGTTAAAGTGCGCATTTGAATCGGCCAGCCACACAAGGCAATGTATATGGGGAAGGCCACGCTTTTGGAACTCAACTGTGTATAGAACTGCAGGATTAGTAGGGCTAGTTAGTCATGCTTACAGGAAGCATAGAAAATTGGCAATACCTGCCAGATTATATGGAGGCCTACCTGCCCGAACAGCGCCAAAGGTCCTGCCCTCTCTTATATCTTCTATGAACTCGTCAACTTTCATATGAAAGACTCGCACAACTAAGTCAGATCGGTCGCTTAGTAATTGGCCTGGCTCATAACGAAGGGCATCAGCTATTTCTCTCCATTTTGTATTGCATGTAAAAGTCACAAAAAGATCTGGAGGTCCAAATACTCTGCATATGGCCATTGGGTCCTGAAAGTTCATTACATGGTACCTTCTACCCCTAGTGAAGCTTGCAGGAACAACCATCCTACCGCCAACAGAGTCCGCGGAAGTCAAACCTTTGTCAATCGCATCAGCTATTCCCTGAACAGATTCATAGCGAAGTTCTTTCTGGTGGTCAGCTATCCATTTTAGCCTAGAGCCTTCAACAGTCGAATAAAAGTCAACAACTAACTGATCACTCAATCTACCATAGCAAGTATAGGGATTTGGTTCGTTAAGCCTATAGTGCATATGGAATCTACCGTACTCGAGCATGGTAACATATTTACGTGTGATGCCTTCCTGGTCTGCATCTGTGTATCTAATGCCAAGATGGAACCCGTGCTCGCCATAGGGAAACAGAAGTGGGTATTGAAGGGACATGTAGCATGGGTGCAGGCAGGAAACCCGTTTCAAACAGCCGTTTTTAGAATTAACAAGGATGTCGTAGGTATATTCATCAGCTGAATAGCCACCGACTATTATCGCTACTATTTCACCACTGGTCGGCAGATTGTACTGGACATCTTGCCTAGAATTACATCCTAGCAGCCTTAGAGTTAGTGACTGGTCGCCAGCATCCTCCAATCGTTCTCTAGCGCAACGAAACGCCTTCACAAGGTTGTTGTGGCTGTCCAACATTTGTAAAAGGGATAGCGCTATCGTTTGGTCGGGCTGGTTAGCGGAGCCACCATCATCTTCGAAAAGGGAAAGCTGTTTCTGTGCCTCGTGTTCAGGGTCATGTACGTACAGCTGGGCAAATTTAGGTTTAGCACCACGCTGGGGCACCAAAGAACCTATACGGTAGTGGACAACCCCATTTATCTTAAAGACATAAGGAGCAGTACCATTGTTTATCGTCTTATCAACACGTGCACCTAAAGAAGTGAATGCAAACAGGGAATTATACGACCTTATCTGCCTAAGAAACCGCTTTGATTGCGCATCACCATCAAATCTGAGGAGGTTAGATAGAGGTGCAGGAGGTCTTTTGAAAGGTTTTAGATCGATTTTTCCGGCTCTACAGCAAAGGTTGTACACAACTTTTCTTTTCGATAGGTTTGTTGCGCTTTTCACTTGTTCTTGAAACCAAAACACAGCACCGCAGTACGGGCACTCATCAGATGGGCCACCGTAGTATGATCTGCCTGGGTAAGCTTCTACAGGAGCGGAAGGCAGGATCAGTGTTATATGGCTAGCAGGTCAAAGAATTAAAAGGCGATCTAAAAGGATAGATGGAAGACCTTTTAGCTTGTCTACAGAAGCCTTGTTAGGAGGGATTGGCAGAGTAACAGCAGGATCATTCATAGAGCATCTCTTATAGCGCATCCTACTGGTTCGGTAACGGCGGTTCTGCGCAGCGATGTTTGCAGGACAGTCCATCAAGGATCATTTTCCTGCTCATTTCAGATTAGTAAAGGATCGTCGTTGAAGCTCGCGGGTAATTCAATGGATCATTTAGGTCTGGAACTAACTCACTTGTTTTTGTTGGGGGAAACGGAGTCTGGTGACAAGGCTGGCCAAAGCGCACCAGATATGGCTGGCTGGATGGACCAAACAACCCAGGCTCGCAGGAATGGCCACTGCCGCTAGCAAAAGCATGCTCGCTAGAGCAGCCGAACGAACGGACAATAGGGTAAGCATGTAGGACACTCTGTGGCACAGCCCTCCTTTTTTGGACCTTCTCACGACAACGTGCCACTCTCTCACTCGCACACCCAGCCATGGCTAAACAAAAAGAACAGCAGGAAGCATGTACTAAATATTTAATAAAACATGCGCACGCACAGCAGCTACTCAGATATAAATGCATAGGGAAAGTCTCCAACATAGAAGATGGGCTGGGGTAAAAGAAGCACAAGACCAGGAGAGAGAGGTGCACATAGAGAGGGGGAATGGATCGCATATAAAAGAGCTGATATGAAAGGAAGGCAAAGACGAACATGACTTACCTTCACAAGAACACGTTGCAGCAGAAGCAAAGCAGGGACCAGCTTGTGCCCAGCAGCAGCAGCCTAGCAACCATATAGCAGAACACACATAAATACAATTTGGTAGCTTCAGAACATATATAAATAAAATTTCATATCTGCAAACTGTCCTATAGGGGTCACATAACAAACTTTTTAAAAAGGACACCACAATAGCAAGACACAGGAAGGGAGAAGCCTCATACTTGAAGAGGCACAACCTCTGGACATGTCAAGGCCGTAGCCATAAGGCCTGAATATATCAATCTAAGGCTACAAATCAGTAAATTCTGTTTGGGCAAACAGTCTTTAATAGCTTGAACATGCAAAGAACCATTAACTCTAAAGTCTCCAACAGCAAGGAAGTCACCCAATAATGGAGAAGCAAACACTACTAATACATTTCAGAGCATCCTGTGCACTAATACATTATTAGCACATGCAATTAAATTAACAGATAATTCAGATTTCCATTAGTTCATATTACACAACACACATCTCAAAAGCATGCACCCCATCGATTTGTCTCACACCAAAAGCAACTGAAGGGCAAGAATCTGATGGTGCATTCTAATGCAACCATCCAGAATCTGTCTTTTTTTAAGCAAATAGATAGAATTTCTATAGATCTGTCAAATGGCAAAATCATGTTCCAGAAATGCAAACAAGACAGGTCTAGTCAGATGCTAAGACAATCATCACAATGTAGGCATAAATTTGTGTAAATAAACTCAACCACGCCTTGACAATCTGGTACACATGATTTCTATGCAAAATTAAATAGATCAAAGTAAGAGTCACCATATTATCACAACCACCCACAATCTATAAAAAGCCTATCTTGGCAGATATTTATTTGTCGTTCTAGATCAAAACTATCCCGATGCTAAGTGCTAGGTTTAACAACTCTTTAAAAGGCACCACCACAAGAGCATCATACATGGTTAAATATACTGCATAGACACTACAATAAACAGCCAACCCATATTGAGGAACACATGAAAGAAACCACACCAAAGCATTTGTTCAGAGACTGTGACAATAGAAGCTGTACATAAGACCACTTGCACAAACTTTGCCGAGGTGATCCTCAGACAAGTTCTTCCAAATGAAAGATCCAGCAAGAACCACATATAAGAAAAAAAGATCACAACATAAAGCATCAAGACACGATAGCTCTCTATCTAGTAGCACACACACATCAGCTCCACAGGAACACCCAGCTCAACAAAAGCAATCATCTAATAGCAGCAGGGAACAACAGCACAAATGAAATCGTTTAAATCTAAGGAAAGACTGAAGCTTAGATGTACAGCGAGCGTACCTTGAAGATCTGTAGCGCAGGCAAACCCAACGCGAACGCAGCTTCATAATCGAAGAGAATCCAAGAGAGCAAGGACCAATGCATGAATCAAAAAAAAGCGGCGGCATTAGGGAAATCATGCAAGGACCAAGGCAAGGCACGCCAGTAGGAAGCAAGAGAAGGCAGTGGAGGAGGACCTACCTCTCCCAGCAGATCGAGGTCGAAACCCTAGGTTACGTGCACTATCGCGGATCCAGCTCCTGCAGAACACGAGGACGAATATAGACATCAGGCTAGGATCTAGCAATGCGCAACCAAAGGAAAGATCGGCGACGGCAAGAGGCGCATGGGCTCACAGATCCTCAGATTGCAGAGCAGATGGGAAAAGCGGCCGGCAGAGAGGAAGAACACGAGGAGGAGAGCAGAAGGGAGAAGAAACGGGGGAAGAGGAGGAAGAGGAGGGGGAAGGGCCGCGGCTCTTATCTCGGCGGGAAACGGGCCGGGCATTAAGCTCCGGGAGCATGCCGACGCGACGAGGTGGTCTCGGGGCACGGCTCCGACAGGACGTCGGGAGAGGCGCCACCTGCGCACTGTTCTGGTGGGGGGCCACTGTTTCGGCGCGGTGAGGCGAGCGAATCCAAGGCGGATCCAGCCGCGCCCAGCTGGAAAGGCACTGTGTCCGCCGCAGCCGCGCACCCGGGCGCCGCTCCCTTCCCCCGCCACAGCCAGCCGGGCTCCACAGCGAGGCACCCCCACCGATCAGACTGTGGATGAGGGCCGGCCGGCCACGCGCCGCTCGCTTCGACGCGTCGCCGCCCGCGCTGCGGTCCGCCCCGGCCCTATCCACCAACGCGGTGGACGCCCTCTCCACCCTAGCCGCAGGGAGCTGCGTCGCCACCATTCGAGCTCCACCGGACGGCAGGCCCACTGGGCAGCGAGCGCGGGAGCCCAGGAGGCCGCAGGCACGCCACAGAGCGCGCTCCCTCCCGCCGCGCGGCACGCGCCGCAGCAAGGCGCTGCCACCGCCAAACGGGCTCCACCCGACGGCTGGCCCACCGGTCAGCGAGCCCCGGCACTTACGTGGCCGCTGCCACCGCGCGGAGCGCGCTCTCGCTCCCGCGCCGCGGTAAGTGGGACGCGCGGCGTGGCGACACGCGTCCCCGCCGTACCGGCGGAGCGCTGTGGTGCGAGCACCAGGCAGCAGCTATTAACAATTTTGATGCTATGCTATGCTATGCTATACCTGGAAACATGGCAGGTTTATTTGGGGATATTTATAGACAAGCGCAACCATTTACCATTGGACGATGTATATTCTTTGTATGTACTGGCTGTTCTTTTGTGCACATATTCGCGAAGCAAAATCATATAGGTCTGTCATGTTTGAATGCCGATCAATGCGTAGCACAGTTAATGTTTTACAAGTTTTGACTTAGACTTGACAATATATAGTCTCCACGAGTTCCATGACAAAATGGCAAATTGTAGGGCATGATGAAGAGCATAAAAAAACTTTATGATTCTCATTCTTCAACCGGGAGGACTAGACAAAAACACGTGACTTGTTAGCTTGCTCAATTAAATGCTATTTCGGCTCGGCTCAACTCGACTCACTATATTTTAGTCAATGTCAATCTAAACGTTGAACGGACTAAACGGTCACCTATTGTTTAACTATTTATTCAGGTTAAATAGTCATTTAAACGAATTAAATGATGATTAAATGGGATAAATGTCTGATTATACATACACGGTAAGCAATTGTTTAGCGTATAAATTAGCCAAACAGCCGTATACGCAAACAGTAATTTTAGTAACATGCCGAGCTAACATTTCAGCTCGTTAAATTTAACGAGCCAGCTCAAACCGCTCGAGCTCACGAGCTAAGGAGATCCGCAACCCACAAATACCAGCTAGCCAGCATCCTATGATAAAAAGGCCATCTCATCTCTACATTTCTTTTCTATATGTTAAACGAGGGGGCTCCGCGCCCCGTCACGCCATCCACATCGGTGAAATTTCTTTTTTTTTCCATCGTGTGATCTCAAACTGACACTTCTCGCGATTGGCTGAGCGCTCCATTCCTTCGAGGTGCTTGATGGTCTACGTGTGTCGGCTCTTCATTCAATCACGAGAAAATATTGAGTTTTTTGCCAACTTAGGTCCTGTTTGGGAGGGCTTCTTGCGCGGCTCCAGGCCAAGCCCTCCAAAACGGATGTTTTTGCAGCAGCTCCACGGGTGGAGCTGCATCTGGAGCCGGCGGCGGCTTCCACAAAGGAGGTGGAGCCACGAAAACTAAGGATGAAAACGAACGAAAAAAATCTCGTCCTGTCCTGCCCGTATTTCTATATTTATCCCGTCTATTTTCGTATTTACGGAAAATACAGAAATAGGACGGAAAGCGGGAAGGGGTGTATCCCGCTCGTATTTGCGGGATCCTTTTTTAGCCGGGATAATCCCGTATTAGTCTCGTATTTATAAAATTCATAAAAAAAATAATAGGCACATCATGTATCCTCTCATGTTCTTTAACATCAATACATGTACTTGGAAACAACAAACATTGATTATATTTTTGAAAAATAGCTTGTGTAAAGGAGTGTCAGTGTTATATTCATGCAAAGTGAATGGTGATTAAATAATAATGTATTCCGGTAGATTTTCCGGTTCCCGCCTATTTCCGTAACCATTATATCCCGTTTACGCTCCCGTACCCGGCTATTCCGCTCCCGTTTTCTGTAATAAAAAACGGAAACGGAAATGGTTGAGGGATTTTTCCATCCGTTCCCGTCCATTTTCATCCCTAACGAAAACGTGGCTCCGAGCGGCTCCTCCCACAGGCTCGCGGTCCAAGACCATTTTGTCCCCGGCCGCGCGCGCTACGCCTCTTCACGCGCGGCGTCTCCTCGCGGTGGCTGGCGGGGAGGGAGTGCGTGGTGTGGCGGCGACAGGAGGCCGGATGGGGCGGTGCGGGAGGCCGGCCGGCGGCGGGGCGGGGCGTGGCATGGTAGGAGGCTGGCCGGCGGCGAGAGGTGGAGGCGCAGGTCAAGGCCGCCGCCAGTGGGAGGAGGCGGCGCAAGCAGAGGCCGGCACCAACAGGAGGTGGAGCCGCAGCCACAGGCCTGCGGCGGCGGGAGGAGGCGGCACGGGCAGATGCTTCCGCCGGCGGGAGGTGGAGGCATGGGCGAAGGCCGCCGGCCGCAGTGGAAGGAGGCGCACAGGGAGGAAACGGATAAGAAGAGAGAATGGAGGAAAAAAAAAATAAAAAGAAAAAGAAAGTGAGAAAAAATAAAAAAATAGCTAAGGGCATATTAGACATTTGTCCTCCTCAATCCATTCATGAAAATAGGGTGAAACTGTTTTGTCAAACGTTCTCTAAAATGGCTCCAGCTACAAAAAGAAGCCGCTTCACCAGAGGAGCTGAAGCCAGAGCTGTTTTTAGAGGAGCCGGACCTCTGCCAAACAGGCTCTTACTACTTCAAACATGCCACTTTTCCTTATCCAACAAAATGAATTCGCCAAATTACCAATCTAAGCATTGCATATTTAATATGATTCCATACTATTTTGAACTTTCTTATTTATTTTACTTCCTCACCTCATACCTCACCACATAGGACCTGTGCATCCTCTTCTCCGTGAGTACGTGCCACCCACTACTACAAAAAAAAATTTACGGAGGGGTGATGCATGACCCACCCCTACATCCATATCCAGAAAATAAAAAAATTTAAAAAAAATCAAAAACAACAAATTGCCACCCACTACTAAAAAAAGATTTTTAGGGGTGGGCCATGCATGACGACCGCCCCTTCAAATCCTTATCCAGAAAATAAAAAATTCAAGAAAATAAAAAAAAATATTCCAAACAACCAGCCACCACCACAAGCCCTCTATCGAAATGCGTTCTTTTGGCGAAATATGCACACTTGCATCACCTGGGATTTGAACCACCAATCTCAAGCCTCGGGTGCTCCTTCCTTACCACCACACCATACAGTGACTTATGATTCAAATCGGTATGATATTCTTTTATATTAATTTTGAAGTTGAATTGTAGGGGCGGGTGACGGGTGTGACACCACCACCACACCACACAGCCATCTATATCATTTTTAGTGGCGGGCTGCCCCTAAAAAAATTTCAATTTATTCTAAAAATTGTTAATTCATTAAAAATAGCAAAATACTTTAAAGTGAAATTTTTACCATAAATTTATTGCGACCTGTAATATTTAGAAAAAATACCAAAATCTTATTTGAGTGCCCATATTAGTTCAAGACGTGGAATCCACAATGAATAGCTTCCACACAAACTTAATTCATACAACTCAAGGCTCACTTTGTGGTTTCCACACTCATAATCACTTTATACTATGAAATGTGCTTTTAATATTTTTTATAGCTCTACAGATCAAAATAGGCTTATAATAAAAATTTCACTTTTTAACGTGTTTTGCTATTTTTATTTAAACAAACTTCTGAAATAAATTTGAAAATCCGACCCACCCCTACAAATGGCATTTTTAGGGGCAGGTGAGGGAGTGACCCGCCCCTAAAAATGTATTTTCATGGTGAGTCAGGTGCTACAGTAACTTCACTCTATTTATAGCAATGGGTCAAATTTTAATCAGCTCCTAGAAAAAAATCGAGATGTTCCTACAAATCATTTTTGTAGTAACGACCGTATCCCCAGGTCCGAGCACGGCCACAGCTAAAATCCAAGCACTGGCATCTATTCCCCCTCCCGTCCTTCCCGTTTCCCAGTCGTGGAATTCCTCCTGCAGCCCCTCTGCGGCGTCACGTGCAATCGCTCTGATGAGGACATCACTTCTTCGGATGCACCCGCTGATCGACTAGCTCTGGAACTCGATGATGCAAAGAACACAAGGGTTTAAATAGGTTCAGATCGCGAGGTGCATAATACCCTACGTCTTGTATGGTTGCTTGTATTGCCTTAAGTGTTGTTATATTTCGAGGGGGTCGCTGCCCACCCTTGTATACTCTGGGGGACAGAGTTACATGGAAAGTCCTAACCGAGTACTGTTGGAGTCAAAGTACAACCAGATCGGGTAGTTTCCTTGTAGTACAACTAGTCCTATGCCTATTCGGATAGTTACAAAAGAGGTAAGGTATATCCATGCAATCCTCCATGTTCGGTTGCATGATAGAAGACTATGTCGGAATTTCTGGTTTGACCAGGCGAAGCCAGCACCCGACGTTTACAGCTGATTCTTAGTCTGATCTTACCTTGAATCTGAATAGTCCTCTCTACTCTTTGATCCTACCGGTGTTGTGTCCTTGGATGAGCCTGAACCTTAGCTATCGTACTCACGTTCCCTTGGATTCGATAACCCTTGAAATACTCTGAGGTGAAAGCTACATCAGTATCTATACGCTTGCAAATTCTTTCATGAGGTTTTGTTACCCAAGGTTGCTTTCTTGTGTCGCTGCTATTAAACTAGTAGTGATGTTAGGAAGTGCAACAAGCTTTCTAGCGCCGGGGAAGGACAGCTACTTTATCTTTGGACTCAGTTCGTTCTCGTATCTTTTTCATTTTCCTTGATTTCTACCTTTGCCCCCGCTATCCAAGGAGCAGTTGTCCCTTCATCAGCTCTCTTCACCCAACAACAAGTTCTATAAGCGATCACCTTCTGATCCTATCCGCACATCTAGCTATGAACTCAGCTCAGGCTTTATAGCCTTAGTTCAAAAAAATTCCTTTTCTGGGAAGGATTCTGAGAATTCCTACCATCGTCTGCGCGAATTTTAGCAAGTGTGCTCATGTCTAAAAATGTTGGGCATGACACACGACACTCTTAAATGAAAGTTGTTTTTGTTATCTCTTTCGGAGGATGCGAAACAATGGTAATCTCGCGTCCCAGGAAGCATACATGGAAACTGGATTGAACTTCGGGACAAATTTTGTTCTACGTTCTTTCCGTTTCCTCGTATTTATGCTCTGCGGGTGGAAGTTTTGACTTTCCGCCAGAATGAGAAGGAATCAATCGGTGTAGCATGAACCAGATTTACCTTATTGGTTCAATCAGGTCCTGACTTGTCTTTGCCCGAGTATATGTTACTACAACATTTCTATACGGGGCTTGACAAGGAGTCTGCACACCACCTCAATATCTCTTCTGGAGGATCTTTTGCACATTTAACCCCAACCGAGAGAAGAAATCCTTGACAAAATCTTGGATAGAACCTCCTTCTTTTGTGTGCACGAACCATCCTCAGTAGAACCCCAGGTGTGTCATGAGGAAGTTCCAGCGATCGAGTCTGGACAACTAGAAAGCCAATACATAGATTCGACTCTTGAACCCTCTCCTGAACTCAAATTCGAAACACCAGAGAAGGAGGATCCTCAACCTCAGGTGTTTCTCCAAAATTTCGAGGAAGATCATTTTGAAGACTATGGAAACACCTCTAATTATTCATATCAGAGACGACCACAAGTCCCTGTCACTCCCTTGGATCCCTCCGAGAAGGAATACCTTCGCGAAATCATAAAGGGTCTGACGATCATCATGATGAGTAACGAATGGCTGAAAGAAGGAGAGTTGTCCTCGAAACCTATTCAGATCAATTCCCCCTCTTCATCCCTCCATTGCCGCATCAAGAATCAGGACGTGGATGTTCTCAATAACCCCACTGTCAGAGCAAACCTCATTTCAGATGAATTTGCGTTAGCCTTTTTGGACGACGAAATTCTAGTTCCGACAGATAGGAAGCTCAAAAGATCTGTTGGATCGCTTGTGAGCAGTTATGCGGTGATCAAAAACGTGTCTTTACGACACGATGATGTCAGGGTCGTTCAGGAATTCATGTTTTTTGAGGACCTCATGCAGTGTCGCGCCGCCACCTGCTCGCCCTGCTGCATAGTGTGGCGCCCTCGGCCTTGGAGAAGCAGCGGATGAAAGGGAGCACGGAGCTGAGCTCGACGAGGTTGTGGTGGTCTGGTGATTGGAAACCGCTGCGATGAACTAATTATTGGAACTTGGGAGAGAGTGAGGGGTGTATTTGAACATTTTCACTGGAGCCCACATGTCAAGTGGGAAGATGGATGGAAGACGGATGGAATGGCATGGAGGGTAAAGAAAGTTCGGTCAATGGTATGGAGGTGCGAGCAAACTTTTTAGTGTCGCACAGGTAAAGACTATCTTTCGTAATGGTATACAGGTAAAAGACTCATTTATCTATTGCCAATTTGTGGTGAAATGACTGAGGTATTTATATAGCAATCACAAAAAAAAATGTAACCCTAGATTGCTGCTTATAAAAGGGACGCATCTATGTTCACCAACTTTATCTTTGGAGACTTGGAGTATGAGTAGAATATACAAAAACATAATCAGCATGTGTTTTTCTATATATGCCTGGATTGTAACTGTTTTTGAAGGTAGATAAGTAAGACTCGGGATGACCTCGTTTTAGATGTTGTTGTGGTCTCGTTTACGTTCAGTAATTGACCCTATATGGTTATCATGTGCTTTTTCAAGGATGAAAATGGTGATGGATCAGCCCATTCCATCAATCAAACCAAACAAAAGTTTAAGAGTGGAAAGATGGTGGGTTGTAATATTCCTCAAAACGAATGTACTGTTGTTGAATCTAAGGGTTTGATGACAGTAGGATTTGCATTAAAATTTAATGGAGGCATATATTCCAAAGGGCCCAGAAAAATGAAAGGAGCTAGACTTGAGTTAGCCATTTGACTGGAATGAAGCAGCATCGCAAGTCTTGAAATGGATCTAGTACATATATTACCTTAACATAAAACTGGAAGTACTGGGATTGGACGACATTGAAGAACTTTAAAAATACAAGGAAGAAGATTTAAACTAATGACCATATGACCATGTCTACATAAATTCCTTAAAATGACAGTTATTGTGCAAAATGTTATTTGCAAAATGGTATACAGTATATACTTATCCTCCAATAATATTGTGAAAAACGTTAGAATCATCATTAAGTCAACCTCGTTCTTTTCCCCTTCTTATTCAAACACCAAGGCACACAAAACACGCATATCAGAAAAGGAAAACAAGTCACTATCACAGGTTTTATAGTAACTTATATCTCTGATACAAAAACATTATCCGAACATAAGCCCTTGCGGGGACATACTCCCTCTGTCCCTTTTTAACTGTCGTCATCGGTGTGCGTGCCATAAGTTTGACTCGATTTGTAGAAAAAAATGTGCAATATTTGTATCTCCAAATAAATTTGTTAAAAACTAGATTAAAAGATCTATCTAATGATATTAATTATGTATCATAAATGTTAATATTTTTTATATAAAATTAATCAAAATTATTTCTCGGGAAGCGAAAGCGACAGTTATTTAGGGACGGAGGGAGTAGTTATTAAGAATGCCCACTGATTCTTCAACCAAAAAGAAGCACCTGATGAAAGTTCTCTAGCACAAAGGTGTAAAATAAGTTTATTTCTCAAATAGACCCAGGAGCACCGCCAATAAATTAGACGATAAAAAGTAAATAAGATTGTAATTTGCTTGGAGAGGGAACAAAGAAACAACCAGAAGGGGGTAAAAAATTGTAATCCGTTAATCCTTTTCTGAATTTTTGATAGTACGATACTACTATCAATCAAGTCTTTAGTGCTATTAGTCGAATCATCGAGAAAAACCCAATCCGTAAAATGGCATGCTGCAAGCTTGGTGGAGAGGATGAGGTTTTTGATTGGAAAAACGAAGTTCAGGGCATGTGAATGTGAGATTACCAATAAAAGCATGTCCAAAACAAATTAAAGATCTAGCACATAGTAGCATCCCGAAGCAGATGAATAAAGAAAGTCTGGCTCCTGCATCTTCTGCTTAAAGCATGTTCGAGGAACTATGGAAGATGCAAATTGCATAACAATTACGAGCAGCAGCAATACTTGATGCTATGGGAGAGGAATAAGGTCATTGTAACGGAGAAGGGAGATATGCCCAAGTGCTGAAAGCATCAGCCTGATTCAGAGGTCTATGAATTCTCAAAAAGAAATATTCAGAGGTCTATGACCGAGTTCAAAGCAATGCCTTTTTTTTAAGAAGCAATGCCTTTTTTTTAAGAAGTAATGCACTTTTTATGGACCAGCAATGCTTGTTAAACCAACAAGACACCGACTTGGGCTGTTCAAGTTCAATTCAAACAAGATGGAAAGCACCCTCGTTTCAAAAAAAAGGAAACAAAAGGATGGAAAGCAGGTGAAATAACAGTCAGAGTGGAAAAATTAAAAAAAAATAAAGCACCCTCATTTCAAAAGAATAAGTTGAAATTTTTTAAAAAATAAAGCACTAAATTAGTGAACCTCCAACCTTGTGGTTAACCGCGACACGCTCTAACCAAGCTACTCCAGCAGTTTGATCAATAGGATTGTAAAAAACTTATTTCATTCTGTTACACCATGTGCAAAATCCAACCTCAGTGCATGAAGCCTTTGTAAATAACTAACTTCGCTGTTACCCTGAAGTGCGTAACTAACTACTAGCATAAAACATCCTAGAGTTGTGCACTTGAATCTTTGTGCAGCAACTACAGCAAGCAGTCTGGCTCACATTCAATATGCAAAGACAGCAATGATATGGACGAAAGGAAATTTGCAGTAGATAAGTATGGTGGAAAAAAATGCATTACACAGACAGACATCAAAGAGCACCTGCAGAGAGTTTCAGAGATTAGAACAATCTACAAAACTCTCGATAATCAAACCTTGTTCACAGCAACATGTCACACAGTCACAGATAGGAACATGAAGTATTCCACAGTTCCATGAATTCATCAAGGGAGAAAAAAAATCAACTATTGAATGGCAAAGGTTGCATCCAGCAATGGCATCCTATTATTTCAGATACTGCAGCTGAGAGTCATGAGGGGTATATTACTTCTTCCATTTATCAAAAGAAGTGCTGCCAAGATTTCTCTCAAGGGCCCAGTTCCTTCGCCAATTATCTACTGCTCTTTTTACTGTGGCCCTAGCCTCCAGGATCTCCACGTCTGTGAATTTGTGCTCCACAATTCCTATTGTACCTGGCTGGAGAACATGGATTACAGTCTCAACATCTTGCTCCACTTGCCTGAGAGAGAGCATCAAGAAAGCATATGAACTGGCAATTGCGGAAACACATAAACGGAGTATCTTTCATACATCAGCTTAGTGAAAATTTAAAGGTAAAGTGCACCTGATAAGTCGGGGTAGTCTTTGAGGTAACAATCTCAGGAAAGGCATCACGCTAAACTTCGTCTTAATTCAGATTCTTGTAATAAAAACAGAACGTCATTTCAGAAAGAATATTACCTGCCTGTGAATTATAAACATAGCACACCACAATTTGTCTTGGCACCATCATGAACTTATACAACTCAAAGCATAGCATATGATCCTTTTTCTTTCCATAAAAAAGAATAAAGTTCCCCAACATAGCAACTGAATCACATCCATTGAAGCTTATCTTAACAGACTTCAAATGCAATTCCCAAATCGAGAAACAGACAATATGCAATTTACTGTCAGAAGAACTCGGACAATCGGATAAAGGTACAATCTATTAACAGGGGCAGACCCAGCATTGGACATTGGTGCAGTGGGACCTAGGATTTTGACATAGGGTACGCCGCACCATCTTTTTCCTAGTACAATTCGGTATTATCCATTGTACAATTCGGAAATCAAGACACTTCGGTATACAAGTACAGAATAACATAATTAGTTCAAACATATTAAGTCAAAAATATGTACAAGAATGCGATGACGTTTGTCCGGACATAGGCCTTCAACAGGGGTCGGTATTGAGCCCTTATTTATTTGCTTTGGTGATGAATGAGGTCACAAGGGACATACAAGGTGATATCCCTTGGTGTATGCTCTTTGCTGATGATGTGGTGCTAGTGGATGAGAGTAGAGCAGGGGTAAATAAGAAGTTAGAGCTGTGGAGACGCACGTTAGAGTCAAAAGGGTTCAGATTTAGTAGGACCAAGACCGAGTACATGATGTGCGATTTCAGCGCATCTAGGCACGAGGGTGGTGACGTTAGTCTCGATGGGCAAGTGGTGGCCCATAAGGACACTTTTCGGTATTTAGGTTCGATGCTACAAAAAGATGGCGACATTGATGAAGATGTTAGACATAGAATCTCAGCTGGTTGGTTGAAATGGCGTCAAGCTTCTGGTGTCCTCTGTGACAGGAGGGTGCCACAAAAACTAAAAGGTAAGTTCTATAGTTAGTAGGTAATATATTGTAACTGGATTTAGATCCGAATACAGATAGTGTTGTTAGGGTTCGGGGTGCTCCGTCTCGCACAGCAGAAGGAAAGAGAAGGGGCGGGGGCATACCTAGTGGATGCCCGGCGCCGGCAAAGGACTGGGTGAAGACGTGATAAATGGCACCGCCGCTCGCCCAGCCGTCGCCGCCAGGGAAGGAAGAGCAAGGGAGGAGAGGGTTCGAGAGAAGGGAAAGGAGAGGAGATCTGAGGCCCTGAGCCGTGAGCCGTGCCTTCCATCAGTGCAACTCGCTTCTGCTGGGCCAATATAGGCCCTGTTTGGGGTAGCTGGAGCTTTTCTAAAAGCTGCTAGTCTGAGGAGCTCACCTGTTGGTCCAAAAAGCTGCTGGTCTGAGAATCTGCTGGCCTGATAAGCAAGCCTGTTTGGCAACCTAGCTTTTGGATGGCTGGCTGCTGAGCTGAGTGGAAAGTCTGAAATACCCTTTTGGTATAATGAATGCCTGATTACTTGTGAACCGTAATTATTTGTCTGAACAGCTTGGTTAATGCTATTTTATATTATTTTTTGATAGAGTAATATTGAATATTTTCATATAGAAACAAGGTATTAAATAGTAAAATTAGTTTATATAATCGTACTATTTCAATTGTTTCATTGAGCTTACACAAAAGCACATCTAAAACATGACTAGCATTTTCCAAGCCATACAAAATACCAAAAGGCTACTATTTACATCTATACTAACAAAATTACTCCAACAATAAGCAACATACAAGTACTCAGACCCATATTTCTACCTACGCTCATCCAATTTTCAGTCATGAACTAATCAAATCCAAACCCTAGGCATAAATCCCTAAAACTAGTGTGGGAAGAAATGTGTGCTTACCTTGGATGCGACATCCAAGATCGACGCAGCTGGGCCGCCGGCCGGAGAGAAGGTCGCGGGTGAGGCCGGAGCTGCGAGCCGCCGGAACAGCAAAATCCGTCGCTCCGGGGGGGGGGGGGGGCAGGTCCAGCAGGCCTGGGGCGCTGCGACGGAGACCAGGAGCCGCGGTGGGGCCTTCTCTTCCTGGATCTGGAGTCCGGATCGGGGGAGCAGCCTTGCGCCGGCCGCGCGACCTGAGCCTTGGGCGCTCTGGTCCGTCGCTTGGGAGGGGGCGGCGCGACACTCTCGGTGGCTCGGGGGGGGGGGGGGGGCGCAGCACGAGACAGGGGGCGAGGGGAAAATTTTCATTATACTGGCAGCTTGGCGGGCTACGCACACTTATACCAAAAACATTAACCTAAAATATTAATGAAAATATATTATTCGCTACTATATTCGAAGCAACATCGTATTAATGTATTGAGTTAAATCTAAAAACTATAGTAAAGCGCCATAGTAGTTTAGAATCTGAGAGCATGCCAATCTCAAGCATTTTAGTATAGAGGTACAGACAAATTTTTTTAGGAATTCGTTTTTTGTGTCAGTAGGTATAGTTTGATTACTTTAGTAGGGAAAAAAATTAGAAATGAATGAACAGTTCAAGTATATTTTGTGAGTTTACGGAGGGAAACCCAAAGCCAAAAAGCAGTAGAACTACCATGTGTGAATGTAGTATACAAAGTTTAGTTATTATTTTTATATGTAGGAAGTAGTTAAATATATTTTGTATTGTCAAATAATGGAAGGAAAATATTTTTTTAAAATAAAAAAGCTCACTTAATAGAACCGTGGAAAATATGTTTACCCAGACGGGCTGATATTCAGACATGTGCCCCTCAGAGCAATTGCAAGTCTTTGTACCAAGTTGATGAAAATTGTTCTATAGAACCGCATTGTACCACCATAGCGCTCTCTTACAAGGCTTAGGCGGCCAATATAGATATATGGCCATGAGCACTTCAGCAACACCAAATTAATAATTAGCACGGTAACTCCGAATTAGCCCTTTCATAGCTTAAAACACTGAAGGGCAATAAACAACTTGCCTGTTACATTGGAAATGAACAATCTGAAGATTACATACAATTCTTCTCCCAGGTGCCGAAAAGAAGAAGAAAAAGAGAGATACATACAGCTCTATTTCTTCTCACCCCTCCTACCAAACTATATCAACCATGACAAGCTTAAAAAATAACCATACATGGCATTTCGCAACAATGCAGAGCGAGCACAGCTTGGCAGAAACAAACAGCTGCTAGGCTCTTACAGGCAATCATCATGTCATCAAATAGCAGACATGAAATCAATCATTCACGACGTGAACAACTGGCTCCCTAGTGTGACGATGGCAGTTCCGTCGCCCATGAACGTCGTCATGGACATCTCCGTCTCCAGAATCCGGTCTAGCTCAGTCGCAACCAGCCTCATCCTTGGTCGCCGTCTTGATGATGGGTTCAGGCACTGGAAAGCAAGGCCGACAAGCTCCTTCATACCTTCTGATGTGAAGTTGCCACCAAATCTTGGGTCAATCAGTTCATTTGAACTGAAATGTGCTTCCATCTTTCAATGTGACAAGAAATGTCTGTCAGTGAGCAGTTAGTAAAAGAAATTTGCTTATTCACAAGAAACTGCAGCTCATTTTTTAAGTTGTTATTTTTCTCTGAAAGGTTATGTCTCAACTGAGCTAGAAAAACACAATATGGATAGGAGTTTCACTATTCAAGAAAAGAAATCCTAAGAGAATTTATGTGCTCCTGCAGCATGGTTTGTAATTCTCATGCTAAATAAGTATAAAAAAATGCTTTAATAAAACTGATATGTTACAGCTTTTTGGAAATTCCGTGGTCTAATTTCACAGTTAGGTACACTAAACGGTCACATTTTCCATTTTGTCAATGCAAAATGCATACATAGATACGCTAATTCCCTGCTAAGTTATCGACCACATGAAGAGAAGAATTTTTTCTTTCCCCAAGCAAAAATGTGAGCTTTTCATGGTTCCTTGACAGTTGACACATTAGAGAATGAGAATTTGCTGAAAACTATGAAACAAACAGCATGAGTTCAATAACTTCCTTTCTAGGCAACTTACAGCTACATGTCAGTAGAAATTACCCAGTGGGCCAGATATTCTCTGGATTCTGGAGGCATCAAGGAGGCTGCTTCCCTGCCAGTAATTAGCTCCAAAAGGAAAACTCCAAAGCTGTACACATCACTGCTTTCAGAGAACTGAGCCACCGATTGTACCCTGCATATAAGCATGCCCAATGGGTTAGATAAGAAAACGAAATCATTCCAAACTGCAAATATTCAACAGCATTACGAACTGATGGTACTAAAAGTACTGCTTGCACAGTGTACATCTTATTGTGAAGTGGCCTACATACTCTTTTTCTTAAGTTAATCTGGTAACTAAACTTACTCTGGGTCTTGGTAAACACTGCTACTGAACCCATGTGATGGGCCAGCATCGTCAGATCCTCTAAGTAACCTAACAAGTCCAGCATCAGCCACCTTTGCAATGAAATTTTCATCAACCAGCACATTGTTTGTCTTGAAGTTTTTGTGAATCAAAGGAGCATCACGACTGTGCAGATGGTTCAAACCTGGAACAGGATTGCACTCACATTAAGTTATTCAAGCCAGTAACCCAGAAAAGGGGCAAATCTCGCAGTTTTCATACCTTTAGCAGCCCCAATGGCTATTGAAAGCCTTTGTTTGAACTCAAGCCGTGTCGTGGAGCCTTTCCCGTTATCTGGTAAATAGTGTGAAGCTTCAGGGGTAGTAAGGCAAGGAAGGCTACAATTCTTTTTCCTAACAAGAGCAAAACATTACCATACAGATGGCCACAGACACTGCCATTGGGCAGGTACTCATAAACCAGCATTTGTAGACCCCCTTCTTGACAGTAACCAATGAGAGTTACAATGTTTCGGTGACGAATCTCTGAGAGACACCTAACCTGCATTTTGCAAGGGGCGACAGTACTACTAAGAACCAATTTTTAGGCAACGACAAATGCATTTATGTTGCTTGTGCTGCTAATTTGTGTCATTTATTAGACTAGAAAACAACAAAACTGATCATTTGGCAAAAAAGTGTTCCCTTACTACCCTAAATAAGGTGCAAATTAGTGCCAAAATCGAATTAACACAGTGCACCCAAACTTCCAAGTCAGATGAAAGAAAACTATTAACACTTGACAAACGATTATGACAAATGCACTTCAGAGACTAAGGCTAAGCAAGTACGAGTATGACAGAGTGCAGTTGAATCATTTCACCATTGTGTAATAATAAATCTCAAGAGAAATCTCCAATGCAGAACAGTGTCCCAAAAATCATATTTCAACCGACGTTTCTTACCTCATCAGCAAAATCCTGCCTCGCCGCCCCCACACGCCTCTTGATCGCGACAATCGTGCCATCAAGCAGCAGCCCCATGTACACCAAGCCGAAGCTCCCAGCGCCAACGATGTTGGCGTCGCTGAAGTTCTTGGTTGCCTGCACAAGCTCCTCCAGCGAGAATTGCCTCGCAACCTGACGCTCCGGCTCCGGCTCCGGCTCCGGCGCCAACGAGCTCCGGCCCCCCTTGCCCCACTCCACTGAGCATTGCATAGGCAGTCAGCACGGTGGAGAAAGAGAGAGAAAAAAACGATGTTTTGGCGGCACCGACGCCTATGGGGAATGCAAGAATTAACAGTCGCAATTCACCTAGCGTCGAAGGGTCGGATGAGCCGGTGTCGGAGTTGCGGTTACGGCGGGCCCTGCGCCGCGCCGCGCACCAGAGCGCGAGGAGCACGGCCGCCGCCGCGAGCAAGGTGGCGCCGCCGGCGGCAATGCCGACTACGAGGGCGATCGGCAATGACATCCGGATGCCCGTGACATCGAATCTGCAAGAGACAAAAAGGGGTAAGCTGCGCTGCACCTGATCAAGCAACCACCAAAAACATCTGGCATCGAAAGCCCCCGCACCCCTTTTCAACCCGGGTACCCACTGCCTCTGACCTACCCCCAAATCAGTGAGCGCTATAGCTCCGGCATTCATCAATGCAGCAGCAATCTTCCCCCAAATCGGCGCCTCGATTCGGCAATGCAGCTCGGTAGGGCAAGGAACCCAAGATCCCACGGTCAGGGAGGGGAGGAGGCACCAAGAAGATGGGAGCAGCAGCAGGCGAGAGGGTGGGGGAGGGGATATAGATGGAGGCTGTGGTGGTGGTGCGCGACGACTGCTCGTGGTGGCGCTGGTGTAGGGGGCAGCCTCCCACTCCCACTCCCACCCGCCCTCGTCCCCCCCACCACATGGCAACTGGGGCGGCAGATTGCGGGTGCCGCGGCCTTTTGTCAATGCGCCATGCCAATGCCATTCTTGCTTGCGCCATGGAATGGATTGGCCCCAGCCGCGCTGCCATGACCCCATGTGTGCGCGCGTGTCGGGGGGCGTGTGCGCCGCAGGGCCGTGCTCCGCGCGTTGGAGAGGGGGAGGAGGACTGGAGGAGGGGTCAGTCCTTGGCTGGTGGGGCCGGGGTGCCGCCGCGCCCGTGTGGGGCTACGCCTAGACTAGGGAGAGAGAGAGAGAGAGCATGGCTGTGGCTGCCGTGCGCCCGTGCCTGCAGTAGCAGTACTGGAATCTTTCTTTCACACTATCGTCCTGACTCCTGACCCTTGTCAAGTTGCGAAAACTTTTGCAATTTTTAATACTGTATCACTTTCATTTGTATTTAAAAATTATTATTCAATTATGAATTAACTAAATTCAAAAAATTCATCTCGCAAATTACAAACAAATTGTATAATTGGTTATTTTGTTTAATTATATTTAATATTTCATACATGTATTTAAAAATTCGATGGGATGAAAAATCTTATAAAATTTTAGAATTTTAGATGCAACTAAACAAGCCTCGTCCTCTGCTCGCCATGGTCTTCGGCCCCTACCTCTTGTGCAGCAGTACATTCTCTTTTTTTTTGAAAATTATGCAGCAATACATTCTAGGCTATGTTTGGTTGGAGTGTGGAAAAATTTTGATGAGAGAGAAACGATACTTTGACTACTAACTAGGGGTATTAAATAAAGCATAATTACAAAATTACTTCCACAACTGTGGTACTGTAGCAGTTGCTCTAGCTAACGAGGTCTTTGACCGCATGATTAGAGGATGATTGAGCGCGGTTACTGTAGCATCACTGTAGCCAATAATGATGAAACTTGGCTCATTAGATTCGTCTCGAAAAGTTACACCCATTCTAAAAAAGGTTTTGCAAATAAACTTCGTTTAGTACTTCATGCATGCATTCGTCTTTTTGTGCAAATGTTTTCATCCATTCATCCAAACACGGCCCTAGCCCAGCGCACAATATTATAGTAAGAGTGAAATAAATAAATCCACAAGACTAGTAGTACAGCACACACATATACATCGATATTGCATAGGAAATCGTCGTCTCATTTCTCGATGGCGCACGCATTACTGGTACAAGGAAAATCAGAGCGAGAACCGCACGGGGTGCTGATTTCGCCACGATCAGGATTAGCCAGCTCGGTTGAGATGGCCGAGGTCGAGCCCGGAAGAGGCGTCATCCAACGTAGCTGTTGTTCGCCGGAGTCCTGCTCCCGGATCGCTCCGCGCCGCCGTCCATCGGGGCCAGCAGTCATCATGTTTGGCTATTTATAGTTTCACGCCGTCACATTCCATATTTAATCAATAATTAAAAATACTAAATATAGACTTATTACAAATTTAATTTTATAAATCTAATTATACTATATTTTGACCAGTAAATAATTTATTAAATCTTAGTATTAGTCTATAATTTGATCACTAATTGCTATAGTAACTCTTTGCTAATTGTACATTAATTATACTTAACTTAACAGATTCATATAGAGTTCTTATTTATATAATTATTTTTTATTAATTTGATATCTGTTCTAAATTATAAGTCGTTCCAAAAATTTTGGAGAGTCAAAGTTTTTAAAGTTTGACTAAATTTACATAACAAAATAATAACATTTATGATATCAATTAAGTATCAATAGATTTTTTTATTAGTCATAATATTTCTATTTGATAATATAAATTTTTGTATTTCTCTCTATAATTTTAGTCAAACTTTGAAATGGTTTGACCCTCTAAAATTTTTAGAACGACATATAACTTGAAACATAGGGTATTTAATACGACGGCTACTTAATCAAACGATTCAAGGATGTCACTTGCAGGCTCAGAGCAGGTATTATAAAGCCAGCCAAGTGGGCGTTTTGCATGTCCACATTAGAAAAATCCGTGGCAGAAAGAGAAAAGGAGAGAGAAGATGAAGCGGGCGCTTGGTTCCTCGCCTGGCTGAATCGTGGCGCCCGAGGTGAAAACGCCCGCTCTTAGCCAGATGCGGGCGCAGAAGCTGCCGCTTTCCTTTCCTCCTTCCATCCCGTGTGTCTTAGCCACATGCGGGCGCATGTATGTTTTGTCAGACGTCGTTATGAATGGCATGGCCATAAAGTTGTAGACCACAGTGGATCGTATATGCATGCAAGTATTAAAGTATCTTTTAGCCAGCCTAAATGCCAAATCATATGAGCTGGCTAAATTGCAGGCGTTGTATGACATGGTAGTTCTTTTAGCCGGCAACAGAGCGTTATTATAAGTCTTGCTCTCAGACCAGGCACCAGACTAGGGCTCTGTTAAGTTGCATCCAAAATTCCAAAACTTTATAAGAGGAAGAAGTCCATTTGACCCCCTCAACTCTTCCTGGAGTCCAAGTTTCACCCCTCAAGTCTAAAACCGGGTACCCGACACCCCCGAACTCCTAAGACCGGCCAAACCACCCCCGCGAGCGGTTTCGTGGCCGGGCGCAGCCGCAGACTCCTTCCCCATCCCCTTCGCTCACACCACCAGTAGCATCATGCGGAAGGCGGGGAGGCGGAAGACGCGGACCGGCGCCGGCGCGGCGGAGGCCTTCGCGGGGGCCTCCACAGCCTTGGAGGCGGCCCCATTGGAGGACACGGCGGGGGACGGCTCCGGGGAGGCGGAAGGCGGAAGCCGACGCGGAAGGCGGGGACCGGCGCCGGCGCGGACTCAGCGGCGACCGCGGCGGAGGCCGTGGCGGAGGCCTTCGCGGGGGCCTCCATGGCCTTGGATGCGGCCCCGTTGAAGGACGCGGCGGGGGACGGCTCCGACTCTCGCTGCTCCAGCTGCGCCACCTCGACGGGCGCCTCCCCGGCGGCGCGCGCGAGGCCGCGGAGGCGAAGGCGGGGGCAAAGGAGGAGGAGGAGGAGGTGGGGCTTGGTGCCTGCCCGCATGTGCCTCAGGGTGGCGGGTGCAGGGGGAGAAGGTGGAGGTCGCCATGGCCATGGAGGGCGGGGCTCTCGAAAGGGAGGGAAGCGCGGGGACGGAGGAAGGTGTGGAAGTGGCCACCGACGAGAGGAAGCCAATGGAGGAGTGGGACTAGTCGCGGCAGAAGGACGACGGCGGCGGCAACAGCTTCATGGGCCTCTCGTCCACCATGGGGTCCCTGTCCTCCAAGATCAGGCGCGGATCGAGCTGGAGAAGGACCGAAGCCGGGAGGAGTCCGCGGCGGCAGCCGCCATGGACACGGAAATGAGGCTGCGGCGGCGCCCGGTTGAAGCTCCGCCTCCTTTGCCGGACGCGGGGAAGAGGGCGACGGCACGCGGTTGAAGCTTCACGGCGGCGCCCGGCCGCAAAACCGCTCGCGGGGGTGGTTTGGCCGGTCTTATGAGTTCGGGGGTGTCGGGTACCCGGTTTTAGACTTGAGGGGTGAAACTTGGACTCCAGGAAGAGTTGAGGGGGTCAAATAGACTTCTTCCTTTATAAGATTTCTGGTCACATTGAATTTTTCAACGCATGCATGAAGTATTAAATCTACACGAAATAAAAAACTAATTGTATAGTTTGCTTGTAAATCACGAGACGAATCTAATAAACCTAATTAATATATGACGGGACAATAATTACTAAATACAAATGAAAGTAATACAGTGTTTTACGTCCTAAAATTTTTGCAACTAAACACGGCGTAGCACCAGAGACGGCGAGGAGCAGGAAGAGCGAAGACGGTGGCGGACAGGCGGGCCCTACCGCGGCGCAACAGGGGTTGGCTTTGGGGGCTCGAAAAGCTCCTCTGTCTCTGTCGCGGCAAAAGGGGTGGGCCCGTGCTACAGCGCGTAGATCGACCCGACCTGTTTTTCTGCTAGATGGGGAACTGGGCCGGCTCTCTCTCTCATAAACTCAAAACCACAAGAAATAGCTTGTACCTTCGACCATGCTGGGCTAAATCACTAAAATACACATCGGTTTGTTACAGTTATATACTCTCTCCGTTCCAAAATAAACATAATTTTAGGACCAAATATGCAAATCAATGGTAGATGTAAAATTATCAAAATACCCAATATCTTTTGTGGTGAGTGAATGAGGTATTAGTTGTTTTTGTGAGAATATTTCGGAAACTGGTTTGTCTTTTGTGGTAGGTGAGGTCAAAATTAATATTTTTTGTGGGATAAATTTTGAACTTTAGAATTATATTTATTTTGAGACGGAGGGAGTAGCATCTTTTGAAAAATAGAGTCGAATATCAAACAAATCCATTCCACCCCATGAAGCATACTGGCATGAGTAGTGCGTAGATGGTTCCGGCAGGCACAAATGTGCAGTGGGGGGTCCTAGACAGAGTGCAGCGCCCAAGTTGCTGTATCCGAATAAAGGAAGCGGCCAAGAACAGGGTAGCAGCGGGCCCGCCCAGATCCATACTCCCCACAAGTAAGGATGGATCTAGACATCTGAATTCTTAGAACAAATTTAATATTTTAAAATAGATATGCTTAAAAGTTTATGCTAATCTTTTTTTATATTATCAAGCATATTATTACACATAAGAATAAAATTTTGTATAGATTTTTTATGTATTATTTGCTCCCTACAATTAAAAAGGTGAAAAAAGATTCGAATCCGTATCCGATCTGTATTCGAATTTTTATATCTATTATTTGAGAATATATATGATAAATTTGAGATTTAGTTTTTATGAATCTTTACAAGATCAATGTTAAATACAAGGCTATGAATTTACATAGTAAATTCTATATCTTATTTGTCCATAATTAAAGAAAAATGACTAAAAATATGACATTCGAATAAACATCTGAATCCATCCTTACCCACAAGGACCCAAAGTAAACTATGCTCGCACACCCACGCACCCCCGGATAAAAAAAATTCATGCATTCTTCTTTCCAACTTGCACTGTGCCCTCTTTGACCTCATACATTGGCCTGCACGTAACGTGTGATATCAGAGCAAGAGCAGTGCACATATTCTAATTCATCAGACACGTGTACATCATGGAAACAATCTAATTTTCTAAATGTAATGTTTTTTTTGCTTGAGTTACATGCATGTAATTTCTTTTTTTTTCAGGTCCAATCTCTCTCGAGGGAACAGAGACGCCCAAGTTGACCAAATAAGAAGCCAAGGCAGGGAGCAAGATTCAAGCAGTGGGAGGCCACATGCATGATGCTGTCATGGAGGCGAGAATCCAAGGGCGTTGCCTCTCTGCAGAGACACTCATCACAAAGGGCCAAACGTCCAGCCTGTTTGCATCCAAAACTGCAGGTGTGGGAGGAGGGATCTGTATTAGTAACAGGATCTGGCAATCACATGGAAGCAGGACTAGACAATTTGAGAGAGCATTGTTTTGCAAAAAAAAAAAAAGAGTAGAGAGTGCATTAGGCCGTGTTTGTTTCAGCTCGGACTGTGAGCTATAGGTTTAGGATCACAAGCTAAACACAAACAAGCAGCTTCTCGTCCCGAAACAACTATAACAACAATCCAAGTGCCAGACTGTTACAATCACAAAGAAGCCTTACTACTAGATGGGTAGCTGTTTACCTGATGTGACATTCGGAGCTTTTGCTTTTCTTCCTGATCATAAATAAAAAAAACTTTTCGGGTGTAAAATCATCAACTTTATATACAGACGTGAGGAAAGAATTTTTCCTCATTGAGTGTGATACTGAATCCTACCCCTTGTTTAGTTCCCTTTAAAATTCCAAAACTTTACAAGATTCAACATCACATCGAATCTTTGAACGCATGTATGAAGTATTAAATGTAGCTAAATAAAATAACTAATTACACAGTTTGTCTATAATTTGCGAGACGAATGTTTTAAATCTAGTTAACTCATGATCGGACAATAATTATCAAATACAAATGAAAATACTACAATACTTTACTGCTATCCTTTTACGCATCTAAACTAGGGCCCAGTGACTTTTGGTATTCATTGCAGAAAGTAATGTGATCAGTTCATGGCAATTAAATGCCAAAAGTGTGTCAACATTAAAAAGGGAAATAGCACACGCACCTGCTGATGCAGCATTGATTGCAAATTATTTGCTGAAAACAAGAAGCTCTTAAGAATCTGAAAGAGCCAAATCAGCCTTGAATGCAGCAGGCCCCATTGAGCAAATAATACAAACTTTGACCAATAGTTAGAGGTACTAAATAAAGTCAGTTTATAAAACTAACTTTACAGTCCCCACGGAGATAAATTTAATAAGGTCTTTGACTGCTCGATTAGAGGTTGATTTGATTACTGTAACATTACTGTAGTCAATTATCAATTAATTATTATCATTAGATTCGTCGCGAAAAATTACACTCATCCGTGAAAAGATTTTGCAAATAAATTTTATTTAATACTCTATACATACAAGAATTTTTTTACAATGCAGTAGCGCAAGGGAACCAAGCAAGCCCAATGAGCAGAAAGGGAGAGAGAAAACAAGAGATGAGGGAAGAAACACACATGATATATGAACTGGTGGTGAGTTGTAATGGCAAGGAATCCAACAAAAGGTGAGCAGTCTGGGAATCCTAGCCATGGCTGTGTTTAGATCCCTGGAAAAGTGGGAGAAAAAATCACATCGGACACTATAGCACATTGTAGCATTTTTCGTTTGTTTGTGGTAAATATTGTCCTACCATTACCTAACTAGGCTCAAAAGATTCGTCTCGCAACGTACATTAAAACTATGCAATTAGTTTTTTTATTTATCTATATTTAGTACTCTATGCATGGGTCATTTACTATATTTAATGTTTCGATGTGACGGAGATGTGATGGAAAATTTGGATTTGGGGGGTTGGGGCATCTAAACACACCCCATATCTACTTTTCCCTGTAATGGCAGGCCCAGGGCAGGGCCATTCATCACTACATGTCTTTTGCCGCTGCCACATCTTCATTGGCCCTCACCGACCGGTCCTGCACTGCATTGCAAGGCTGCAGCTGCAACCTGCAAGCATCCCTCCCCCGCTCCCCTGCAGGCTGCAGCGTCTTGCAGTCTTGGCCCTCGGGCTCAGCTCACCAAACCAAGCCATGATGTGAGATCTGAAGAAACATTCCATTCAAAAAGATGTAAAACATAATCAAATACAGAAGAGATTTTTTTGAAGGGATAATACAGAGAGATTAGAAGTGAAAAAACAGAGCCAAACCCAAGAAACCCAAAACAGAGATTGGAAGAGATAGCACCCAGCTTTTCATCTCCCAGTAACAATGGGGCACATACCAGTGACCCGTAGTTACTGATCCTGCCATTCACACACAGAGAGTCACACTGCGTCACTGCGAGTGCGCGCGCGCAGCTGGGGTCAGCCACAGCCAGTGTATGCAGAGACAGCTAGATATGTGTACCCACACCACGCCCACCCTTTCCTGGCGCAGCTGCTGCCTGTGCCTGTGCTGCTGCGCTGAGCTGGGGCAGTGCCAGCGCCCACCTCAGGCAGGGCTGTTCCCGCGCGCAGCCGGTGGCCTCCGGTCGTCACAGAGCATGTGCGCCCGGCAGCCGATGGCGTCCCATCCCATGTAAACGCCCAGCCGGCCGGCGGTCGGCAATTCAGTGCCGCAGAGCTGGAGGTGCCACACACGCCACACGCCAATTGTTGCCCACAAGTCACAAGCACAAACCACAAGGCTGCTGCTGCTGCAGTGCTGCTGCATGCTGCAGCAGAGGATGCGTAGCGCACAGAACCACAGATACACTCGCCTGGCCGTCTCGGTATGGCTGCTTTGGCGATGACACGCGCACAGGATCCTCAATTCGGGCAGCAAGACCGGCACGGCTTCAGAACGCAAGGCAAGTGCGTAAATTACCCAAGGTGGCAGATGATACAGCAGCTTAGAGGGGATGCTGAGCCCCATCATACCTGACAACAATCGACACACGCTCACCGTGGTTTCAACTTTCAACAGGTGCGAGGGCATTCCAGCCAACGCATACAAGCATTCACCATGAACTGTCAATCTTTTTGCATCACCCTACACAACACAGCGTGTTCACTGAGCAAATGAGGCGCAAACAGATTGCTCTTCCAGCAATAAAACAGCAGGACTCTCTACTACGACGACGATAAGCATGCATGGGGGGTTGGAGCATAAACCGTTGCAACTTAATGACAGGCTTAGCACATGACATTTATACCATTATTACAAAGGCACACTGGCCTTGTTGTCTGATCAGGGATATCATCTGATTGGTCTCTAATCAACCCCTTTCGATCAAAAAAAAAAGACATAAAAAAGAGCAAGTTGCAGCAGCAAAACAGATGTGGAAGTTCATCAAAGAGTACACAAGAACCAGCGCTCCCGAAGCAAGTTCAAGGAGAAAAGAAGAACACAGGCTCCAGACTTCATCCATCATCGTTATTCCCTCGGTGTACAGATGAGTGCATTGTGGGTCCATCGAGAAACTAAACAAGCAAGCTCAGAACAAATTGAAGTACACGATGGTGTCCTTCGCCATCACCAGCAGAAGCAGCTTGAAGTATATCAAAGACCACTTTCTTGTGATATCATGGTGCACGTAGTCCAGAAGGATCTCCTTGTGGAACATGTACACTTGATGGAACACCGCGCCGACCAGGAGAGAGGTGCTTATGCTGTTTTTGGAGACGAGAAGCAGAGCTGGGATCATGTAAAATGTGACTTGGGTTGCTATCTCCGATCGCCTCACTTTTGAGCTCTCAATTGTTAAGGGGCTGCTTCTAGGTTTAGCGATAGCTGCTTCTAGCGGGCTGAAGGCCACAACCTTTGGTGTCGCTCCCTCGCTTGATTTCTGTGCACTCGATTGTTTCAATTCAGCACCTGACTTGTTTATCTCTGGGATCTGTCAGATTTGCAAACATCATCAAATTCATGAACATCTAGCCCAGGGTGGCAGACTAAGTGACAAATCGAGGACTAGTCTAGGAAGTGACAAACCTGTGACTTCTGCATAGGGGATCCATTGGATGCTACAGAGGAAAACCAACGAGGGAAAAAATGTGCTTCACTGAGGCGAGATGTTGGTTCAAATCCCAGAACCTGTGTGCATATACATGCCAGAAATAAAAATTAGATCACTATAGGCTTTCATTCTTCTGAACAAAAGGACGTATAATCAACTGCAAACCACAACCTTTCAAACCTTCAACCAGACTATTAAAAAGGTTACAAGTTTCCCTTACTCAGCAAAATAAATATAGCAATTGTTTTTTCTTTAAAAGAGTATGGATACATATAAGAGTAAAGATATTCTCAAAAATAAGAGGTCAAGCAACAAACTAGAAATAACTTAAAATTGTAGGGCAGTAGATTAACTCTTAGCTTGCATCAAGTATTGTATATTTAGATTACCATCATCTGAAAATAAGGTTACACAGAGTAATAAAGTGACAGTTTGATGAGGCAAGAAGACTGCATTTTAATGTGTTGTGGCAGAGGTCCTAGAGGCATCACAGTGTAGTCAGTTTTTATTTTTTTTTCTTCGGACATCAGGCAAACACCAATGAACACCCTCTTAGTAGTTAAGTACACACAAGCAGGTGACAATCAAAATGTGACTAAATAGCGAATACTTATGTTTATCCATGTCATCCCTCAGAACTATTCATTATAAATTTACAGTCCTTTGGACAATCAATTACTGAAAAATACATACTGCGGTGTGATGCTGGTGCCAAGGACCTGCCGGCTGTGTAGAGATATATCATTGTGTTCATGAGGCAACCTGGGCTGCTTCCTTCTTATCATTAGCTGTGACACTCATGTTCCAGAAGATATATGGTTCTGTGAGTGTTGAGTTTGTGTGCATGTGAGCATGGGTAAATTGTGTGTGTGTGTGTGTGTGTTGGGGGGGGGGGGGGGGGGGGGCTCTTCTTTAATGAAATGAAATGCAGATCTCTAGCGTGTTCAAGAAACAAATGCAATCCTTGATGCCCATGCATCATGGTACAAGAATGTCAACTGCTGACTGCATTTTGTTGGATTAATGTGCAGATCCATGTTGTTTGCACATTATATCCGAATAAGAGCTAAGGAATAGCAGAGTGTCACTTTAAGGGTGTTTAAAACAGTTTGTGCCAAACTGGCTGTATGGGGCAAGGCAGATGAACTGAAGTAAAAGACTTAATGTAGCTTATTTGTGCCATCTAGCCGGTTTGGCACAAACAGGTTCGAACACCCCTAATATTTGAACCTAATTGCTGCACTTGATGTACTCAAAGTAGATGACAGCTCTATGACCACCAGACATCAACTAGGATTGACTTGCTAAATATGGCACTGCCTCCACTCTAAGAAAAAGCTTTGGAAGCATGATCCTGAACCATGCGACTATGTCACAACTCCATTGTGCAAAACTGTGAGATATTGTTCCTCATCAAAGCAGACAACACCAAGCTGCAGCAGTATTTCCTCATGTTAAATCAATTAGCTTCCGCGGAAGAAGAACAAATGGAAGATATAAGTATTATACTCATACCCATTTCTAAAATTATCAACTCATCATTAAGACTTGTATAGTCAATGCAATATTCCAAGGATTAGTGGTCACTACTGCTACTGCATACTGAATATGAAAGCTTTTGCACATATAAAAGTAAGCCTGCCCACAATCGTCTAGGTTGCATCTTTACCATGGAAATCCGGCAGCTGGTCAATCAACAGGGACACGGCCCTAACATGCAAGTCAATCCGGTACCAAAGCAAAACAGATGCGAATCGAAAGACGAGGGTTGTATTAGGCACCCCAACGATCTAGATCATCAATCACACGGCAGCGGATCAGACCAAGCGCGCACGCGACGAGCCGATGCGGCGATCTGCGTATAGGTCGCACAGGGCAAGAGGGGGGAACGGGGAGATTAACGAACCTTGCCGAGCCCATGCGGCGACGGGGCGCCCGGGTAGCGGGACAGGGACGACAGAGCGCGGGTCCCGGCGAGGGGCAGCGCGGCATCGGCGGCAGCGCGGGTGAGGGCGGCGGCGAGGGGCAGGGCCTTGGATCGGGCCAGGATCCGCGACGCCATGGCGAGAGGTTCGGTTGGAGAGAAGGCGGCGGTGGTGGGGAGAAGAAGCGCACACGGGCACACGGCACGGCCGCACGGGATCATTCGTCCCGTGCACACGAGACCACATGATGGGCCCGGCCCAGCCCGGCCCGTCTTAGTCTTACCTCGTGCTTTGGGCTGGGCCCAAGATACCCTCTCTCAAAAAAAAGAGGAAGGCATCATATATTTATATTTCACTTTTTCCGAAGAACTTTTTTCATTCATTTAAAATAATTACAAAATTTAAGGGTCCACCAATTGTAATTTTTACATTAAAAATAAAATACTATAACTATGATTATTTTATCTTTACATCATAGTATATATAAATGACAAGAGATACGGGAATCACATATAAACCTACAATCCTCAAATCAAACAAATAAAAACTGAGCCAAACTTATATTCTATCATGTATCTTTAAAAAATTTGCGCATTGCATCCAAATGGCAATCAATAAATATCAAGCCATCATACAAGTATATGTTTTTGGTTTGCCATTCTCAAAAGGGGACAGGAACTACAACCACCATAAGTCCATCTTCAGATGCATAATCTTAAATATTGTCATCATTTTGGTAATCCATGAATTCTACTTTCTGGCTTGAAATTCATAATCTCAATAATTCCTTAGATATGTCTCCGTCTCGAATTCAGAGAGCACCTCTGCACCTGTAGCTCCTCCGTCTGGAACAGTGAATCAGATTGCAAGGACGGAGGGCGCGAGGTACATGGCAGCGTGGAGGAGGCTGACGAACGCGACAGCGGCGTTGTCGGTGATGCCGCGGATGGCAGAGCGGGCGGCCAGCGGTGATTTTCGCCGTGTCCGGCGGGCGGCGGTGATGGTGATGCACGCACGCTGCTGCTACCCTAGCCTTGCTAAAGTGATAATCTCAGAGTATTACCTTGTGCTAATCCCATCTGCTAATCACCCCTTTTGCCTGCCCTGCGCTCAGCTCCAAGACAGACAGAATCCGCGCCTGTCCATAGCGATCCGTGCATCGCTGCAAGCAACATGCCGGTGGCTGGATCCATCGATCGGCCTCATCAGGGACGAACCGCTCATGCCCGTTGCTTGCTTCTCTTCCAAATCAATCAATCTCCTCACGGTTTATCACGATGCTTATTCGTCCCTAATTTGGGAGAGAAGCAAGGAACGGGTCGACAGTTCATCGGGAGAGAAGCAAGCAAGCAACGGGCGTTGGATTGGATTGAGATGCCATGAACTGCTACAATCCAATCCAATCCGCACAGCGCAGGCTCTTTGGATGTTAGGGCGGGTAGGATTGGTGCCGGTGAAAAAAAAACAATCAGTTTGAGGGAGAAACATTCTCTTGTGATTTTTACGGGTCTCCACCCCTTCTCACCTCCCTTAACCCTTACACGTGGGACCAATGTGAGGGGTAAGGCGGACCCGATTTGAGTAACAAATGTTTTTAATTGTTTTCGATCTTTATAGTATAGATTAGAGAAGATGTACGTGCCACAGACACGTATTTATTTTTTCTTACATCAAACAATTATATTATTTATTTTCTTTATAAAATAATACACATATTTCTTTTTTCTTTCATAAAACAATGATGTCAATTAATATTCTTCCAAAACCACCAAGCAACAATGCTATTTATTTTTCTTCTAAAAATAATACACATCTTCCTTTTCCTTCCATAAACAATAATATCAATTATTATCCTTTCAAAAGGACAAATGAGAATTATGGGTCAATGTATGTGCAAAGAAAAGTATGTGTATGCTAAAGAAAATTAATATGTAAGTACACGAGGTGGGTATAAGAAATTGCTAGTGTAAAAAGTCATAGGATTTTAGTAAAAAACATTAACGAAACCAATCTCCCCTTCCCTTTCGTCAAACCTTTTGGCCTGACAAGTGGGGCCTCCGTGAGGGATACGACGGACCTAATATTGGTGAGAAAAGACTTCAATTGTTTCAATTTTTATAGTATAGAAAAATATTTATGATTTTAAGGTCAGTTTAAAATGTCTTACCATTTAATGTACTTCAAAAACGTCTTCTAAAGGCAAAGATATTTAGAGTATGTTGTTTGTTGGGATACACTAAGAGTGAAAGGTGCAAGGGTCCTTAACTTTTCACGGGTTCCCATCTATAAACTCTCAAAATAAAGATGCGAATCTTCGCTTAAAATGTCTAAGGACCCAAATCATTGTTTTGATGGTTAAAGACCTGTATGAGAACTATTAAAGTTTCGGTATCCATATGCATTATTTCACTCATTTGGTAATATTCTAGTAGGCAACACTAATTGTAAAAGATAAAATGTTATTCCCTCCGTCCTATCTATATCTATACACTATAAAAGTTGAAACAATTAAAAATATTTCTCACCAAAATTAGACCCACCGTATTCCTCATGGAGGCCCCACTTGTCAGGCCAAAAGGCTTGACAAAAGGGAGGAGAAGATTAGTTTCGTCAATGTTTTCCGTCAAAATCATATTACTTTTTACACCAGTAATTTCTTATTCCCATCTCTTGTACCCACATATTACTTTATTTTAACATACACATACTTTTCTTTGCACATACATTGACCAATAATTCACGTCATTTTTTCTTTTAGAAGGGATAATAATTGACATCAATGCTTATGGAAGGAAAAGAAAGACGTGTATTATTTTTAGAAGAAAAATAAATGGCATTGTTGGTTGATGGTTTTTGGATTCGTCAATATTTTCCGCCAAAATCCTATTACTTTTTACACCAGCAATTTTCTATACCCACCTCTTATACCCACATATTACTTTCTTTTAGCATACACATACTTTCCTTGCACATACATTGACCCATAATTCATGTTATTTTTTCTTTTGGAAGGATAATAATTGACATTATTGTTTATGGAAGAAAATGAAAGACGTGTATTAACATATTACTTTCCTTTAGTATACACATATTTTCCTTTGCACATACGTTAACCTATAATTCACGTCATTTTTCTTTTGGAATGATAATAATTGACCTCATTGTTTATGGAAGGAAAAGAAAGACGTGTATTATTTTTAGAAGAAAAATAAATAGCATTGTTGTTTGATGGTTTTGGAATGTTATTAATTGATATCATTGTTTTATGGAAGGAAAAGAAAGATGTGTGTTATTTTTGAAAAGAAAATAAATAACATCATTGCTTGATGGAAGAAAAATTAAATACGTGTCTGTGGCAGGTACATCTTCCCTAGTAAAATATAAGACACTAAAGCATTCAAAATTTATACCCAAATATAAGGAATCCTCCTAGGATATTTTGAGAATTAATATTTTCCATTGGTTGGGGGAGAATAAATGACTGCAAATTGCTTCATTTTTTGTAAGTCTATCTAACAGCCTGTCCTAAAATTAGGAAAATGGCAACCAAACAAGACATTAGGACGTCCTTTATTTCAGGGTGGAGGGAGTACTCTCAGGCCATATATGTAGATCTACCAAAATACATGGCAAGCTACCTAACATAAACATATTGGAACGTGGTGATAGAATTCAAGACTATGGAGAGGGGATGCGGAAAAAGAAAGAAATTCCAAAGCTTACACTAGAGTTGGTACAAAAATGAAAAAGGAAACATGATGGTACATTACATTATACACTAGAGGTAACTAGGCAAGGGTGTGGCCAGGACGTTATGTAATGACTAGGCAAGCAAGAGCGGTATGCTCAAAGATTGAGGAGAGAACGGAATACAATAGAGGGAATGAGAAAGTCTTTGGTCACTCGGTTCAGATGTAGTGGATGAAATTTGTTTGGCCATCTCTTTTGTTTTCATATGCATAATAAAAAGCATAGTTTATTTTTCCACTTTTATAAACTTTGTGTTTCTATCATATCATTCAGTTGTTTCTATCATATCATTCAGTTTCACAATAAGAACATAATGTTCGTTATTAAAAACATGTGAGGGTTACAACACTAAATAAAAGATTCTTTGGACATAAAGGTAATATAAAAAATATAAGAAGAAATATGAGAGATATGAACACTAAAGAATTCATAAAGCACAAAACAATCACAAAACAACCACTTGAGCTTGTATAACTTCGCTTTTGCCATAGTTTGACTTTCTAGATCTTGGGACTTCCAATATTTCTTATATTCTTGAGCACTTCCAACTTGAGCTAGTGACTTAGAAATTTCCATGATCAATAATGCTTGTCTTGATCTCTAAGCCACTCAGCCATATGATTCAATAATGATTTGCTTGTCTTGATCTCTAAGCCACTCAGCCATATGATTCAATAATGATTTGATGCTTCAAAATCCTTCAAGTACTAGCTACTTCACCCTTGCAAAAATCACATGATCCAAGTCGTTACTTGATCACACTTCGGTTAGTACCTCGTTGCATAGTTACTTGCTTGATTCCTTCATCCTATCTTGCCTTCATTGAGCTTATCTTTACTTTACCACCAACAATGAATAACCAATTATAAATTTATGTCTTCATATGCTTGTCTTTCTTTGCAATCATTCTTTGATAAATAGCTTCCCATTATGCCAAGCCATGGATAGAAACCATCATTGTCATGCACGAATACTTGTTTCTATTTTTCTTCAGACATTGCTTGACATTCATCAATATGTTCCTTTATTTGATTGCATATCACATGAGCCAATATCATTAATTGATTTACAAATAAACTCCTACCCAACAATTTTTTAACAAACATGTAGTCCTTAATCACATTGTCGCTCAATTCACCAAAATCTGTTAGGGGCCAAGATGCACTTTCAATCTTCCCATTTTTGGTGATTGATAACAACTTGATTAAAGCTTTTAAATGAATCAAAAAAAGTGTTTTAGATTTTCAGATATATCATGAGCTCCCCCTCAATATGTGCTTTGAATTGGATTTCAAAACAAGGCTTCAAATGCTAAGTGCACATCTTCAAGAAACCAATGGGAGCTCCCTCTATATCTCAGAAATTATGTGGTGCAAATAGTATGTGTGCCAATAAATAATAACATGATGTGTATGGCATGATAATTCACTTCAACAAGAATGAAGCAAAGATGGCTATGTCAGGTGCCAATCGGTCAGACCGGTCGCATAGACTGATTACCGGTTTGCTCCTGATAGAACTTCAAAAAACATTACATCATCCATACATGCACATGTCATTAACAAAAGTTCACATAGATATATATCATAGATAAGTTCATTACAACCAGTAGCATTACATGACCTCAAGTCCACAAATAGATAGAGTATGAATTATTAAAGATCCAAAGTTCACTAAGAGACTACAGATCGGTCAAACCGGTCCACACACTGATCTGGATGAAACAAGTAGATAATAGTAGAAGATGTTGCTTTAATCCTCGCTCCTCTTCCCTTTGTCATCTATCACCATAAATCACCTTGAGGAGAAGATTTTCTGCTTCAATCACTGTCCAGTTTCCATTTCCTCCTGAAGGGGATTGATCATCCCAACTGTGAACTTGATCTAGCCAAGCATGTGAAGTCAAACTATCATTTTCAAGCAAAGTTATGACTTCAAGTGGAGTAGGGGCTATGCCTAGCAAAGTAGAGTGAGTAGGTGCACCACTAGATGTACCAGGACTCCAGGAGTGATAGGAGGGCCAAAGATAGATGCAGCTGCACTTTCTGCAACTCACACCGCGGCTGAGGGATGATGGGGCGGTGGTGGAGGAAAAGATGGAGAAGGCATAGCCTGAAATTCTGCTGCTCCAAAAGTGCCTGAACCAGGAGGTGGTTGAGGTGGATAGTCATAAATCATCGAAGTGAAGTGGTCAAATGATGCTCCACCCATGGAACCAGAAGCATGTGACTGTCCTTGACCCCCAAGCAACGGATTAGCTGAGAACGAACCACTACCACCATGCAAACCACCAAAAGGGTGGGCAGTGGAGGAGGTGGATAAGAAGACAATCCTCCCCCAAAGAACTACCTATAGAGATCTGTCTCCTGATAGTGCTATCCTCAAAGGACTCTATCTCCTCCTCAGGCTCGTCAGGAGCAATGGGAGAGCGCGCTGGCTCTAGTGCAAATGTTCATGAATCCTCATGAGCGAATCTATATTTTTCTTTCTTTCAGTTCGCTCTCGATGTTGCTCAACTTGAATATCCCTCTGAGATTGCCATATACTAGCAAGCATGTTGAAGATCTTCCTGATTGGAGAGGTGGGTGTAACAATCCAAGAATTAGAATCCAAATAGAAAAATTTTCTTACACGTGGACCCCACCTGTCATACGCTATCCTCCCTCCCCATGCTTCTCCCTGTGCGGCACAGTGCCGGCAATGAAGGCAGACGCCTCCCGAAGCCGTGCGTGGCCGTCGAGGAGCGTTGCCGCGTGCTCGGCCGTCGGTGACGCCGCCAAGTCGACCACGCCACCTTCCCGAGCTCACCACCTGCCTCATTGCCTTCCGCGCCCTCGGTTCCTTCTCCTCCTCCTCCCCTGGTCGCCGTGGACACAGAGTGAGCGAGCTCACTGTCTCTCCAGCTGATTCGCGAACTACTCTCCATGGATCCCAAATCCATCGCACCCATAGCTCCACCACCTCCCTAGCTTCCTTCCCGACCCCTCCAAACTTAGCTCCAAGCCCTATCTCGCCGGGAATCGAAGCTTTTCCGGCCGTCAGCCATTAAAGCCGGCCGAGCTCCACCTCGACGTCGAACTCCCTCGTCCGACCATCGTTTTCGTCGCTTGACGGCTCAAATCGACCCTAGGTGAGCCACTGGTGCTCATGCTCTCCACGTTCCTTCGCGTTCGCGAGGTTTCCACGCTCGTTCTCGACCACGCCGCCGCCGGCCGAACTGCGTCGTCGCCGCCGTGCGCCGCGAGCCGCCTCTGCACCACCTCCCGCCCCATTTGCGCGCGCACCGGAGTCGCCTAGCCGAGCTGGTGCTCACCCCGCGCCGCCCCGCCGCCGCTGGACCTCACCGCCGCCGGCCCGAGCCGCGCCGCCGCCTCCTCTGCGTAGCGCCGCCGCTAGGGTTTGCCGGCGCCGGCCGCCCCGCCGCCTAGGGCCGCGCGCGCGGGACCCACCGCGCTGCTGCTGTTGCGTCGCCGCGCAGGACGCCGCCGGCCGCCGCCGCCGCGAGCCTCGCCCCCCCTGCGCCGGCGAGCCGCGCCATGGCGTGCGCGCCTGGCTGGGCCGCCCTCCTCTGTTTTGTCCCACTGACCAGTGGGGCCCACTGGTCAGGGGGGTTAGGGAGTTTTCTTTATTTTTTGTTTTATTTCGGCTATAATTTGTAAATTCCATATAAATTCAAGGAAAAATGCGAAAAATATGAAGTAAATTTTGTTGGGTTTGTTAGAGTAAGATCTATGGAGGAAAAATATCCACAGTGGCAAAATGACCTTTTTACCCTTGCAATAATTTAGATTGTGTTTAGTCTTGCTTAATTAGTTTCTATAGATTTGTTAATCTAAAAATTATGAAATTTTTGCAGTAACTTACTTTAAACATGAGTGATCCACCATAAAATTTTCATACTCATAGGACCTAGTTTATTATATGAATATAATATGTAACCAAACTTAATTATGTGTATAGGTATAATGATATTTATTTTACATGTAAATTTTTATACAAATTATAAGAGGCAAATAATATTGTCTTTGCTAGTCATATTTTATTTTATAGTAAACCATGCTCTAATTTATAATTTGGCATCTAATTGTTCTAGCACTAGGGTTAAAGTTATTTATCACCATAATCGCGTCCTTTTATGTAAAATGTTGATTTTTTTTAAGGTTTATCCTCTAGTGGCAAAGTCATGTTAGTATTAACTCGTTGTCTCAAATGCATAACATTTACTCATTGTTTCATATGCATGCATATAGAATCCGCGACCGAGGAAGTCGTGTACGAGGTGATCGCGGAGCCGCAGGAGCAGACGAAGCTAGCCCCGCAGGAGTTTCGTGACGACCCGGCCCAAGGCCCAGTGGACACTAGCTTTGAGCAGCATCCCGCAGGCAAGCCCAGGTGCACATTCTTTTATTTCAAACTATGACACCTATATTATGTTTCTATTACTTGTGCATTAGGTTCAGGAATTATTTGAAACCCTAGTTGCATGATCCCTAGGTCTCCTCGAGTTATACTAGTATGTAGAGGACGATAGAAATGCTATGCTTAGTAGAACTCGGTAGAAGACGAGTGATTTCGGATCACTCGCGAGATATAGGATATCTCGTTATTTTGAGTATATGGAATATTGGAATAGGATGGAGGAAAGGAAAGAAAATGGAGACCGGACGGGGAAAGGTTAGCCCCGCCTGTGTCGGTTAAGGACCGTTCGTTGCCTGGCCCTGTGATCGAGTTTGAATTGTACTAACCGCATGCCGGGAGTAGGAGGTAGTCGAAACCGGTAATCCGAGTACTGCCTTGTTTCGAAAGTACAGAACTTCTACCCACCCCTTAGGGCGAGTCGAGTGGCCGCGGAGAAATGGAATGTATAAGTTTATTTTGGTGGTCTCTCGTAGGGCTCGGCTGACTATATGCAGGTGGGGCGGTTCTGTAGTTCGAGGCGGGGAGGGGAATGGTTGGCATGTATAGTCCGACGGGGCAAATACGTGCCGTGTTGGTTAGGTCCACCTTGCAAGGTTAAATCGGATCGATCCGCCGTACGTCGCATCTCGGATATGAGCACCTTGATCACGGCACCACATCGTAGTAATGCTATATGGATTTTAAGTGATGATTAGTAGAGTCTATCAAGAATTGTTACTCCATGTTGTTATGATTGCTTAGCAGGTGCAAATAATAGTTAATGACTTATGAATATAGAATTTGGAGCTAAAAGAGGGAAAATAAGGACTCATTTCTAGAGTTTTTTCTGCAAAAGTAACCAACAGCCAAAAGCCTTGCATGTCTAGTTATGTGGGCTAAGTTATATCCACTGGTCGGGTAAGTCTTGCGGAGTATTAGTATACTCAGGGTTGTGGCTCAAACTATTTCAGGTCAGGATGAGATAGACTTCTGCTCTTGTTGTGCTAAGTTCATCAAGTTTGGCGTGGATGGTTGGGAGGTGGCAGGACCAGATATTTAATCCTTGCTAGTTTCCAAATCACACACCTGTGGGCTGAGTGTGTGATTCGATACTGCGCTTCCTGTATTATAGCCGACAAGTTTGCTACATCGGACTTTGTTTTAAACTAAAGTTGTTCTTGTATATTATTTATGTACTTAAACCAGGTTTGTAGAACTCATTATACTCTACTCGGTATTGTAATCGTATTTATATGTACTCGTCATGTTTGTACTGCCTGCGCTCACCTTCGCGTGGGACTACTGGTGTTTGTTTCGATCGGAATGTCGGTTTCGAAAGGACTGTCAAGTTAAACCGTTAAGCCAAATGTGCCTGATGTGTTCAAATGATAGTCATTTAGCTTAATTTGAGTTTTAATTTGGCGGTTCCGTCACAGTGGGCTTGTCACATTGAGAGGATGTACTGGGTTGCCATGAGGGGACTGTCTGCTGTCCAGACCTGTACCGGTCTGACCGGTTGTAGCCCGAGGCTGCTGTTAGTGCAAAAGCTGATGCTCCTCTTCTCCAATCGCTTGATCATGCTCCATCGGATCTCCATTGTTTGAATACCTGTGTGGTGAGGGCATGATCCTCCTCTTGCGCACAGATGGACGAAGGCGCTCATATCTTGCATCTATTCCAGACAGGACGCGAGATTATTCGGTTGTGGACTGAATCTGGGGATTCCTCTCGTCACTCTGTTCGAGTGTCAGCTTGATTATATTACCTATAGACCTATGGAATAAGACTGAGAAATAAGGTAATAAAACAATTCAATATAACTAAAAATCAAATTATACTACTTTAGACAGGACGTGAGATTACTCGATCGTGGACTGAATTCGAGGATCCCTCTCGTCACTCTGTCCGAGTGTCAGTTTAATTATGTTACCTATGGAGCTATGAAATAAGATTAAGAAATTAGATAATCAAATAACCTAATACTATAAATGAAAATCAAATCATACTGCCGCAGACAGGACGTAAGATTACTCGGTTATGGACTGAATCCGTGTTAGCTTGATTATGTTATTTGTGGACTGCGAAAAAACTGAAAAATTAGGTGACTAAAATAATTTAATATGTATAAAATCAAATTATACCGTTTTAGATAGACCGTGAGACTCTTTTTAATAAAAAATATGCTAATGCATGGTCGTGAAAAAAAAAGACACGACGCAAGACTAGTCGTGGACTGACTCCGGAAATCCCTCTCGTCGCGCTCTGTCCGAGTGTCGAGCTGACTTTTACCTTCGACACCTTCTCTGCCCTTGGCTCTCCCCTTAGCTACCTTGCATCCGCACCCCCCCTTCCCCCAATTCGCCGACCCGCCGCTCCTGAAATCCCATCCAAATTCTTCCGCATCTTTTCAAAAAGATCGGATTTTGGGAGGTGCACCGCCCCCAGATCGGGGAGGAATCCCCGTTCCGTCTGGTGGGTCGGCCTCCGCTGCCCGTTTCTTGGCTATTTTCCCCTTCTCAAGGGCAGCTGTTGGATGGGCTGCCTGCCGTGCTTCGGGTCGGCTGGTGAGGGGGCGGCCAAGAAGGGCGGCGCGCGCAAGGACGGCTCGTCGGATCGCCGCGTCACCCGCGTCGGATCAGGTACGGTTCCTGGGGAAAGGCTGGATCTTGGGTGCATTTGTGGTGGGAAATGGTCCGTAATTTCTTCTGACATGGCCGGCTATTGCGTGCAAAACCCGGATTTGGGTGGGTCGGATTAGCGAATGAGCCAAGCTTGCTGTTCGGGCAGTGCTTGTACCGCGTAGAGTATTCGACTCAGATACCACTAGAGCTGAAGTTCATCTCTTGTTTCTCGTTTAGCAAATGGCTATATGGTGCAGTGATTAATGTTAGCCTACTCTGCTCAGGAAGTTTAATATGTGCAAGATAGGACCATGACCATTACAGCTTTGTTCATCCTTCATTGTTGATGCGGCGGCCGGGATAATTTTGTCCCTGAAAAAAGGGCTATGGCTGTTGTTTCAGTAATCCTAAAGCGAAGAGCTTATGGGGTGAGGTGTGCCAATGATATGGTCTTTCACTGATAAGAAGTGACAAATAATTTTTTTGATGATGGTTATTGACCTCATATTTTCCTGCACCTACCCCTAGATTTTGTGATGCATAGTAGAATCTTGATCATGTGATATTAATTAGCATCAGCAGCTCCAGTTTTACTTAGTTTTCTTTACTTTTATTTATTTCATCATTGTTTTCCTTGATATGAATCAGATATGAGACACCTTTCTAGTGTCTTTTCTAAAAAAAGTATTTCATCAGTAGTTTTAGTTTTTTTCTTTTTCAATCAAATACTATGTTTGTAAATTAAAATGATGTAAATGCGATGCTCAGTGTTTGCTTTGAGAGGCTAGAAATTCACATTCTGGTCAGATTAAAAAAACAAAAAGATATAGCATTTATTTGTGGGTGGGCGTGCGTGTGTGTTTGTGTGTGTGTGGGGGGGGGGGGGGGGGAGTGGGTCAGATTATACAATTGTATGTTAATGGGTTGTGGCGATGTGCATATTAGAAATGTTTTGTTTTATCAATTGCATAATTAATACAAGTATATTTCAGGTATGTCTTAAACGTTTATAAGGAACAGAACTCCACTGTAAGGCATAAAGATAAGAGTTCTAGCATCAACTCATAATTAAATATTTGATGCACGACCTGTGTTGCACTGGATTAATTTGGTGTCACATTTACTGCTTTAAGTTTGTGTTTTCGTTGTAATTCATCTGGTTTATGTTGAGCTCTTTAAGTTGGATGAGACCTGACTAGCTTCTGCTTTAGATAAATCAAAGCCACAGGGTGGATCGGACTCTAAGAAGGATGCAGTTATCCTAAGGGATGGGAACAATCAACATATTGCAGCACACACTTTCACTTTTCGTGAACTTGCTGCTGCCACTAAGAACTTCAGACAAGATTGCTTATTGGGTGAAGGAGGTTTTGGCCGTGTTTATAAAGGATGTTTGGAGAATGGGCAGGTTTGTGATTCGAAAAATGCTTTGAATTCCATGTTTTTATATTGATCCTCTCATATTTTAGGTTCAGCAATTTAGTTTTATTGCTAATTTAAGTCCTGATATGGTTGACACATAGGTGAGGATACCTCTTGGTGTATCTCTTGATTAACCAAACTATACCTTTACAGATTGTTGCAGTGAAGCAACTTGATCGCAATGGCCTTCAAGGAAATAGGGAGTTTCTTGTTGAAGTTCTAATGCTGAGCCTATTGCACCATGACAACCTGGTCAACCTAATTGGATATTGTGCCGATGGAGACCAACGTCTTCTTGTATACGAGTTTATGCCATTGGGATCACTTGAGGATCATTTGCATGGTTAGTTTTCTATAATTATTAATACTTGTTTTAATGAAACACTTCTATTCAAAGAGTTTCATTAAGTAGTATCAATTGGTGGAACTTCTCTAAGAAATCTAAATTGGCCTAGGAATAAAGGATCAATTAGTGGTTTTGCTTTTGTGGTTGTTGACAATGTGCATGCATCCAGATTATTTGTTATTGCACTGTCAATACTTTGAAATTTGCAATTAGAGTTTCTTTAAACCACCATACAAAAATGACGACTTGTGATTTTGTAGTGTAACTCTTAATTTTTTTTCTCAAAATGATGTTCATGGATTTATTCTCATTTATAATTTTTCCCTAACCAGCAGCCTAATTATATAATTAATTTTTATGTTAGATATTCCACCTGATAAGGAACCTCTGGACTGGAATACACGGATGAAGATTGCTGCTGGTGCCGCCAAGGGCTTAGAGTACTTGCATGACAAAGCAAGTCCTCCTGTTATTTACAGGGATTTCAAGTCCTCAAACATTCTACTTGGTGAAGGGTTTCATCCAAAGTTATCGGACTTTGGCCTCGCCAAACTTGGCCCTGTTGGTGACAAGACTCATGTTTCAACACGTGTTATGGGAACTTATGGCTACTGTGCCCCAGAGTATGCAATGACAGGGCAGCTTACAGTTAAATCTGATGTATATAGTTTTGGCGTTGTGTTCCTTGAATTGATTACTGGTCGCAAAGCAATTGACAACACCAAGCCCCATGGAGAGCAAAATCTAGTTGCATGGGTATGCTTCTTTTCTCTACATAACTTTCTTCATAAAATTAATGGTTTGCATTCAATTATGAATGGAAAGGTCCCATAACTTTTAAATTTCTTGAGATAAAGTAAAAAAAAACTAAATAGTTTATCTGACTAAAAGAAATGCAGCCACGTTTTGTCAAAAGAATTAAGATGGGGTTAAACTATTTTCCTAACCTGGAAAATAAGATAGTTCCAAGAAACAGAAGAGAATATGTCAGTTCAGCCTGTTTAATCAGCAGACAAATACCCAACCAATAAGTTTTTACAAAGCAACACAGATTTTTGCAGTCAAACAAATTATTTGCTTTATTTTTTTTTGTTTTTGAGGCAATTCCCTGTGTGCCACTGAAATTAATCAAAATCCTCAACCTCTCACTAAATAACCTCTGCCATCCGTGCCACCACTTGAAAGTTTTCCTTCCTCGAGTGCCACTTCCGTCAGCTAGATGTGGGAGAACCGTGGTACTAGAAAATCCAGTAATGCCCTTTCAGTTGCTTGGACTTATTGTAGAGAGTTGGGCAAACACCACACCCTAGTGAGGGGGGGGGGGGTGACCTTTCATTATATAGGCCGTATAGGCTTGGAGTACAAGTTAGGGTACAAATATAATACAAGACCATATACAACTCTATATCTAACACCTGCCCGCAGTCGCAGGGGAAGCATCACGAACACCAAGACTGGACCTAAAATCAGTAAACAACTGTACAGGAAGACCCTTAGTCATGATATCAGCATACTAATGTGATGAAGGAACATGGAGGACCCGGACCTCCCCCAAAGAGACCTTCTCACGGACAAAGTGGATGTCAATCTCAATGTGCTTCGTTCGTCGATGGTGAACTGGGTTAGCTGTCATATAGACAGCACTAACATTGTCACAAAAGACAACCGTAGCCTTCTTGAGAGGAAGATGAAGCTCCTGAAGAAGCTGACGCAGCCAACAACACTCAGCCACAACGTGAGCAACTGCCCTGTACTCTGCCTCGGCACTCTAATGAGAAACTGTGTGCTGCCGCTTGGACTTCCAAGACACCAGAGTCTTGTCACAAATAGAGGCTTGTTGTATTGATAGAGGCCCAAAGAGCAATATATATAGAGTACATGAGACACCCAAACCCTAGAATATGTGAAGTGACTAAACTACCCTTGACACATATATAGTGACTATAATACCCTTAACACCCCCTCTCAAATGCAACGTGAATGCAATGTCGTTGCATTTGGAGAGTTGATACTAAGCACTAGACTCAAACATAAACATGAAAATAATACATCCAAAGTCCGAAATCAAAAGATGTCGTCGAAGCGTGCAACTCTTGGAACATGTCGATGTAGAAAAGGATCTCCTCCACAAGAGGGTGTTGCCTTCACAACCGTACTTCAGCAAATACCTCAAGTCTTCACAAACCAGTACTTCAACTCCTCAAACATGAGCCTTGCTTTGGAGAATTGAACCCGACAGTAACATGGAGATGTGTCAAACCAGCCAAAATGAAGGAATGAGAGATCACTGCTTGAAGACGGCAAGCAGGAGGACATGTGTTGATGACGACGAATAGACGGCCATTGATCATGATGTGGAGCAAAACGGCTCCGAAAGGGACCAAGAGGGCAAAGGTCGCATCAACAACTGATGGGGCAGCCACACATCATGGCAAACCCGAAAGAGAATGAAGGCTGATTTGACAGTGAAATTGTGGAACGCATGGCTTTGACGAACTGAAGTGTATATGGACTTGGATTGACACTGATGTAATGTGGCAATGATTGACAAATTGAATGAAATGGTGGATATGATGTGGATCGACGTTGATGCAAATGCAACAAAGGCAAATGACACTAATACTAGCAGCAGACTTGGATGGACTCAACAGAAACAACAAGCAAGGGTACTAGCAGCAGGCAAAAGATGACAGTGGATAGGAGCAGCCCAAAGTATAGATGCAGGCCCATATGTGGCCCAGGCAGATGGTCTCAAGGGGCAGACGGACGGCAGTCGGCAGGAGCTGCGACGGGCAGAGATGAGGGTGAGCCGCGACGAGCAGCTGGAGACGGTGACGAGCGGAGATGAGGAAGCGGCCGGCGACTGGAGGAGGGGCGGCCCGGCTGCCAGGACGGCGACGGGCAGCGCGAGGACATGTGCCGCAACGGGCGGACGCCCTGACGACGAGCGGACGGCGGACGACGGCAGCGACGGGCCGCGCTGTCCGCGGACGGAGAGGAGCAGGCGAGGACGGTGACGGGACGACGGTGCGGCGGCGACGGATCCGCGATGGGCGGATCTGAGGCGGCCGTGACGGCGGCAGGCGGGCAGGGCGACAAATCGAGGCGGGGCGGAGCTGAACTGGGTGGACGACGGCGCCCGACGGGGAAGAAAAAAAAATGGGTATGCTGCTCTGTGCTGCTGCTGTGACTCGATCTAAGAACTGAACTCGGGTTTGGGGCTGAAGGAGATGCCGCCCCCAGGAGCAAGATCGATTCTCCCAGGGGCAGCGCAGCGGGATGACGAGGGTGGTGGACGGATCGAAACCTAGAGCTCTGATAGCATGTCACAAATAGAGGCTTGTTGTATTGATAGAGGCCCAAAAGGCAATATATATAGAGTACATGAGACACCCCAAACCCTAGAATATGTGAAGTGACTAAACTACCCTTGACACATATATAGTGACTATAATACCCTTAACAAGTATCACCAAGATAAACACAATAACCCGAAGTAAAACGCCTCGAATCAGGACAACCAGCCCAGTCGGCATCAGAATAGGTTGTGAGAACAATGTGCCCTTCACATAGCGCAGGATGTGCTTGACAAGCGCAAGGTGTGGCTCCCGAGGATCATGCATGAACAAACAGACCTGCTGAACAGCATATGCAAGATCAGGACGAGTCAAGGTGAGGTATTGCAAAGCTCCAGCAAGACTCCTGTACTCAGAGGCATTGGCCACAGGCGCACCATCTGTGGCGGACAACTAGGACTTAGAATCCACGGGCGTGGATACAGGATGGCAATCACTCATACCAGCACGCTGAAGAAGGTCCAAGGCATACTGTCGCTGAGACAGAGACAACCCATTTGAAGAGCGAGTAACAGAAACTCCCAAAAAGTGATGAAGTGCTCCAAGATCTGTCATAGCAAACTCAGCATGAAGTCGATCAATAATGCACTGAAGCAGGGCAGAGGACGAGGCAGTGAGAACAATGTCATCCACATATAACAGAAGGTAGGCAGTGTCAGCACCAGTCTTGTAGACAAACAAAGAGTGGTCAGACTCTGAAGGAACAAAACCCAACTGTCGTAAGTATGTGGCAAACCGCTGATGCCAAGCACGAGGAGCCTGCTTCAAACCATAAAGGGACTTCTGGAGAAGGCAGACATAATCAGGATATGCTGGATCAACAAAACCAGGAGGCTGCTGACAATAGACTGTCTCATCAAGACGACCATAAAGAAAAGCATTCTTCACATCAAGTTGGTGAATCGGCCACTGTCGAGAAGCTGCAATACTCAGAACTGTCCGAATAGTCTCTGGCTTGACAACCGGACTGAATGTCTCATCAAAATCCAAACCAGGCTGCTGAGTGGAACCGCGGGCAACCCAATGAGCCTTGTGATGAGACAACGAACCATCTGAGTTATACTTGAGCTTATAAATCCACTTCCCTGTCACAACATTAGCACCAGAGGGCCGTGGAACAAGACGCCAAGTGCCATTGTCAGTCAGAGCCTGGAACTCATCTGCCATAGCTGCCCGCCAATTTGGATCAGCAAGAGCACTGCGATAATTGGCGGGAATAGGAGATGCAACAACATGATCAGCAGTCAAGTTCCGATAGTTGACAGGCGCAATGGTACCGGTCTGAAGCCGAGTCTGGCGACGAACGACAGGAGACGTAGACGGGCTGCCAGGCGATGGTGGCGGCAGCACAGTCGGTGCAGCAGGACGACGCTCATAAACAGCACCCTTAAACCGACCAGGAAGGTCAGCAAGAGGTGCTGGAGTAGAGACACCATCGAGAGGCCCTGACGGGGGCACGAAACCACACCCGCCCGGACTACCAGCAGCTGCTGGATCGTCGAGAGGTCCTGGCGGGGGCACGAAACCACGCCCGCCCGGACTAGTAGCAACCGAAGTGCCAGAAGGGGAGACACCCAGGGCGCTGGGTAGGGGCACGAAACCTCACCCACCAGGCGGAGAGACGTCGGGACTTGGTGGGGGTGCGGAACCAGACCCACCAAGCGAGCGGCCACCAGCTGCATGATCATGATCAGTAGAACAAGGTGCAGTATCTAAGCCACGACCGACGAGAAAGTCAAAGGAGCCGGTAGGAGTGCTAGAGTCACGCGCAAACGGAAAATTGAGCTCATCAAAGACAACATGATGAGAGATGATTATCCGGCGCGTGGAGAGATCCAAGCAACGATATCCCTAGTGAGCAGAAGGGTACCCCAAAAACACACAGGCGGTAGAACACGGCGCAAGCTTATGCGGGGAAGTAGCCTATAGGTTGGGATAGCAAAGGCATCCAAAAACACGCAAGTGCTCATAGGAAGGAGGGGACTTGTACAGATGAGTGTACGGAATTTCGTTGCAAATGGAAGAGGAGGGGCGGCGGTTCAGCAAGTATGTGGCGGCTGCCAGGGCCTCAGCCCAGTACTTGAGTGGCATGGACGCATGAATAAGCATGGTACGCACAGAATTATTGAGGGTACGGAGGACACGTTCAGCTTTACCGTTTTGTGGAGAAGTATAGGGGCAGGAAAGGTGAAAAACGATGTCGTGGGCAGCAAGCAGGTCGTGCATGGCATGATTAACAAATTCTGTCCCATTATCAGCTTGGAAGCATTTAACGGTAGAGCTAAACTGTGTGCAAACGTATGGGATAAATTCAGCAAGGTGCTGGCGAACCTCAGACTTGTGCTTAAGTGGAAACGTCCAGCAAAAGTGAGTAAAATCATCGAGCAAAACCAAGTAATAAGAGCAGCCAGAAATACTAGGAACCGGTGAGGTCCAAACGTCACAATGAACTATTTCAAAAGGAGAAACAATTTGGGAGCGAGATGAACTAAAGGGGAGACGCACATGTTTGCCAAGTTGACAGGCATGGCAAATAGTGCGGTCTATTTTATTACATGAAAGCAAACTGTTTTTCTTGAGACTAGCTATGGCGGCTGGAGCAGGATGACCAAGGCGACGGTGCTACACGGAGGAGGATGCTGCAAGGAGGGCGCGGGCAGTGGACTGGGCAGCAGGCGAGATGGTGTAGAGGTCGCCCGAGCTATTGCAGCGAAGAATCACGCGTCTCGTCTTGGGTTCCTTGACAGAGAAACCAAATGCGTCAAATTCTATAGAACCACCATTATCGCGGGTAAACTGACGAACGGAAAGTAAATTACGAACGAGAGAAGGAGCGACAAGGATGTTATTCAAGATGAATTTAGCGGAATTGGTGTCTAGAATCGAGGAGCCGCGGGTTGTGACAGGGATACGTGCACCATTGCCTACTAGAATCGAAGAATTAGCAGTTGGAAGGCGAGAGAGGAGTATACCTTCAGAAGAATGCATGTGAGTGGAAGCACTGGTATCCATCACCTAGGTGTCACCTTGCAGCGACATCTGTTGCAGAGCAGCCATGAGACCCGCCGTGTCCCACTGCGCCTGGCCGCCGTGTCCCACTGCGTAGCGACCGCCGAGTGGGCCTGGGGAGCAGGCCCGAGAAGTCCAGGGCCGCCGTGCTGCTGTCCGCCACACGGGCCCTGGCCGCCGCCGCTGGAGCCGCCCGCCTGACCCTGCTGGCCCCATGGATTGATGCAGATCCATGGGCCATTAGGGTTTGGCGCGCGCGGCTGCTGGTTCCCGCCGCCACTGTTGCCCTTGCGGTTGTTCTTCCGCCGCCTCTGCTGGCCACCGCCGCCGCCCTAGTACTGCGGCTGCTGTTGCTGCACCAGGAACTGCTGAGGAGCCGGCGTGGAGGAGCGACAGGAGGAGCAGCCAAATGACGAGCCGCAGCCGGAGGACGTCGAGGATGCGCTGAGGGCGGTGGAGGTGACCAGCTTGGCCTCCTCTGCCAGGCGCAACTCCTTGAGAGCAAGGCGATCCAGGTGGTGGAGAAGTTTATGGTGGGATCGCCGGCGATGATGTCGCAGGTGGTGCTGAAGCGAGGATTGGCGCCACGGAGCAGATTGAGCACCATGGTGGAGTCGTCGACGGGTCTGCCGACGTCACGAAGACGATCAACAACCTTCTTCATCTCCTGGCCGTAGGATTCGACGGACAGATCCCCCTGAGTCAAGGTCATGAAGGCCTGACTCAGGAAGATGGCACGGGGTGCCTGATTCGCTTGAAAGCGGGCAGTGATGCCGGCCCAGAGCTTGTGCGCCGTCGGGTCTACCTCCATGACGTAGTCGTGGATGGCATCGGAGATGGTGCTGTAAATCCAAGAGCGGACGCAGCAGTCCTCTTGGATCCACGCAGGAGTGAGGGGATCGGGAGGCGACGTCCCGTCGATGTGCAGCAGCAACTCGAAGGTGCCGCACAAGGCCTCAAAGCACGCCTTCCACTTGGAGAAGTTGTCGGCGCGGAAGTCGAGCTTCATCGGGACGTAGGCGTGCACGTTGATCGCGGCGTAGGGGCGCGCCATGGAGGGATCAATCTGTGCAGCGGAGTCGGCGCCGAGGGAGAGGCTGATGGAGCAATCAGAGTCGCTTTCACCGGCGGAGGAGTCCACGTCGGTGACGGAGGACATCAACCGATGGGATCTAGTGTGGTGGACGCGCGACCAGGGAGGGCACATGCACAGCCAAGGAGGGGGCGGCGCGTGCTAGGGCAGGGAGGGAGGGAGGGAGAGAAGAGGCAGGCCTAGGGTTTAGGCTCTATACCATGTAGAGAGTTGGGCAAACACCACACACCCTAATGAGGGTGGGTGACCTTTCATTATATAGGCCGTATAAGCTTGGAGTACAAGTTAGGGTACAAATACAATACAAGACCATATACAACTCTATATATCTAATACTTATGTCTTAGAGTTGGGGGCTCACCTGTCACATCTCCCATTCCCGAAATCTCTCCATCCTGATCACGAAATCACTCTTATCCCGCAGGACTTCTTTTTTCACAACCTCCATGCCACCTTCCATCGGTCTGCTGCCCATGCATGCTGCCCATCCTCCATTCCACAGCGTGCTCCGGTATGTGGTATCCATGGTGTAGTGGCTGCTTGGAGCGGTGCTACCATGGTGGACATGAGATGAACAGTGACGGCGGCTACGAGGTGCATGCAGGAGCTGTGCGCTGCTCCGAGCATATGGGCAGCAGCAGTGCTGTTGGGAGAGGACCAGCAGGCCCACAAGGACATGTTGGTTTGTGGAATTGAGCTATGCTTGTGGATCAATGTACAATGACACTATCAAAGAAGATGTGCACGAGGGACGGCAGGCACATATTCATCAAGTTCCTAGGACAACGACGTCGAGGAACAAGGAATGGGAACGTGGTACGACACTTGGGTTGGATTTTTACACGGCGAGGATGAAAATGTTCCCGTGTTCCCATCCCTAGAATGGCGTTCCCACGTTCCCGGTGACTAGGCATGTGGCAAGATGCTAGCCAAATTTTGTTTGTTTATAATGGACCTTTTGGAGTTCTGTTTCTATAGAGTCGATGTGTAAAACTAATTGAATTGATGATGCTTGTACAACTCGAATTTGGGAGATGAAGCAACTTGTGTTGGGGAATGGGAAAAACATATCTTGCTCCGCACAGAGCACCAAGAATATGTTCCTCCATGGAGTGGATGTTCCTGGGTAGATGGAGGAGCGCATGGTGGAGATGTCGTGGATGCTTCGTTTGTTAGTCTAGGTGAGGAGGGAGCTGAAGTTGGAGATGTCTGGCGCCAACAACCGTGGTGAGGGAAGTGCGGAGGTGGTGCTAGGCTAGGAGGGAGTGGAGTGTGAGGGAAGCTTGGTGAGCATGTGGGAGGGTGCAGCGAGGAGAGAGTAGTGTCATCGTCATGGGGACCGGGGGCTTGACCACTGAACAAAGAGAGCTGCCCTGATGTAAGGCCCCCACTATGGACAACTCCCCCATGGAAGTGGGCATGGCAAGCGGGAGCACGCTAACTCAGGGGACCTTCCCCGAGGGATCGACGGCCGGGCACGAAAGCTTGGGAGGAAGGAATCAGGAAAAAAAATCTCCCTGAAGTCACGTGGGCTGGTCGCTGTGGCAACCCATGCCGCGCGCCTTCCCTGTAAGAGTGCCATCATTATAGTGAGTCTGAATGGGTGCAGGGGCATTAGGCGGGCATTAGGATAAGGGCCGGCACAGGTGGATTTGATAACCCTTGATCAAAGGGGGGAGGTTGGAGTCGGCACTTCCACCCATAAGAGGAGTAAAGGGCTAAGAAAGCTCTCTGCCCCTCCTAGGGAGCCCAAGGGACTCCCGTGAGCCACACAACGGCTAGGGTAGTGTGGTGTCGCCGTTCATGCGACCAGCTCTAACGAGCGTTCGGTGATGTGACGGGTCCTTGAGTGATGTGTTACCGACTCCGGCGCGCGCACATTATCAAGTCAGAATAAAGAAAGGGAAACCGTAGATGGAGGTCGGGCGTTCACAAGTAAGGCAGAGCCAAACGCCTAGGGCTTAAGGCAGTTCAGGCGTCGGGGTCCCCAAACGGCTGTAAAAGGAGACCCGAGGGAATTGTAGCGGGAGTCTTTTGGAACCACACATAGAGTGAGGGATGGATGGAGGGTCCCTACTCGTTAGATTGGGCTCTGCCAGCCGCGCGCGTGCGGCGGGGGGGGGGGGGGGGGGGGGGTCTCTAGCATCTGGTAGAAGGAAGAATTGAAGGGCAATTTTGTCATTAACGCAAAATTCTGACAACATCCTGGGAGCTAACAGCGAGTTTGGGTAACCGAAGTGATGGAAGTGGCATATAGAAAATTTCAAGTAGTGGCAGGTTGGTGAGCAGGAGTTTTTGGGTAGCACATTGAATTTTGATATTATTCAGGGTACACAGGGAATTCTATCTTGTTTTTTCCCCCTTTTATACTGTCATTTGATTGTTCTATTTCTTTTATTCCCTCGTCATATCATATCAGTATTTATAGTTAACTGTCTGTAATCTTCATTAACTCACATATGGTTATGGACTTGTATCTGTTGCTACTTGATACATTATTGCCTTCTCCTTTTTCTTTTCTTGAATGATATCTCCTAAATACTAAAGTATAATATCATTATGTTACTTAAGTTCAATCAAATTATTTTTTCAAAGTGGTATAGACCTCATGTGGCATCAATTGGTCCTCCATAGAAGTACTTTCAGTTGATGTGATATAATTAATATGAATCTGTCATACTAAAAAATGTTTTTGGTCCTGCAAAAGTATGAATGGGATTATATTACACTGTTGAGTCTTCTTGGGCTGCTTAGTCTTAAACAAATATTGCTCTGGATATATGTTCTGATATTAAAAGTTTGGATACCTTATTTATGGTTGATTTTTTGCAGGCTCGTCCTCTATTCAAGGACCGGCGAAAATTTCCTAAAATGGCTGATCCATTACTTCAAGGCCGTTTCCCCATGAGGGGTCTGTATCAGGCTTTAGCTGTTGCTGCTATGTGTTTGCAAGAACAAGCTGCTACACGCCCCTTTATAGGTGATGTGGTCACTGCTCTTTCATACCTAGCTTCTCAGACATACGATCCAAACGCACCTGTTCAACATAGTCGGAGTAATTCATCAACTCCGAGGGCTAGCCGAGGTGGCGGGAGCAATGACCAACGCCGTCTCCGCTCACCAAATCACCATTCTCCGGATTTGAGGAGAAGGGAAGCCACCACAGGGTCAAAATACGAGGCTGAGGTCAGTAGGACAAACTCTGGCAGTGGTTCTGGTCGTCGGTCAGGCTTGGATGACATGGATACGGCAGGTTTGCAATTGGGCAGTCCTGGACATGCAGGAAGGAAGAGGGAATCTTTGAGGACCACAGAAAGGCAGCTAGCTGTTGCTGAGGCCAAAACATGGGGGGAGAATTCGCGAGACAGAAATTGACCAAAACTCTCAGGGCAGCGTTGGGAGTATGAATGAGTCGAACTCTGAAGCAGAAGGTTCAATCCACTCATCAATCAGAAGAAATGATGAGTTCCTTGCCAGCACCAAACAGGACGATTAGGAACTCTGCATCTGTTCCATCTTGGTCCCTTGGTCATGTGAATAGAGCTTTTCTTTTTCCCCTTTCCTGGCTATTGCCACTGCTTCACAGCTTCTCCATACAAATGTCATCACCACCACAACCACCTTCAAAACGCCCATTCCTGGCGTTCATTCCTCGTGAATGTGATCATGCTTATGAGCCTTTGTTGTCATGGAAAAGAACAGCATTCGGCTGAAAATGTAACAGGCATAGGGAAAATCGTCTCTGAGGAGCAAAGGGTTTTACCCAATGCCAATGGGTATCTTATGTTGCTATTGCATGATGGGTGTCAGTGGCCGCACCAGTGTTGGAGTGTAGAGCTTATGTCAAGTCCATGTACCGAGGGTTGAGGGATGTGATGTTCTTTTTCTGAGGGGTTTGTACCTGGGTTACAGCAGTGAGCAGTCCACCTGTGTTTGATACATCTGTCTTGTTACATTTTTGGGTTGAGTTGTCAGAACACATCCTTTTATGTTGTCTGCATCAACAAACTGTCGTGCCCCTTACCTCTTGTGCATGCTATTTGGAAAACTGGTTTTGTTCCCCTTCCTATGAACCAAACTTGCAATCATTAGATCTGTTGCATCAGAACTTGACGCGAATCATGATTTGTGATATACTCGTTCATTTCCAATTGTCCTTTTCCGGAGGATTTGCAAGTTTTAGTACATTCATCTTCCAAATAAGCATAAACATCAGATATCAAGTCACTCAGTAAAAACACAGCTGTTATTTCCTTTTGAGAAATCACAATCCTGTTTGTCATAAGTTATAAAATTTTGCTAGTGCTACAGTATGGATGTCCGGAATTTTGGAAAAATCAGACGTTCCGACATACGTTGCAATAGTTAGGCATCAATATTGCAACCCTTGTTTCTACATGTTTCATAGTGGATGTTGCATGAAACATAGTGTCCCATGTTGTGGCGGAAATTTTCTATCCTAGATTCGAACGCCAGTTATTTTTACATATTATTTTTTTCCATGTTACAAATAGTAATCTCTTTCCATGTTTTGTCGGAGCGTCCGAGCCATCGAAAATCCAGGCGCTAGCATTGCCGAAAAAGTTTTCAGGGATCTCACTCACTCAGATCTTACGGTGTTTGGTTTGCAAAATCGAACTCACTTAGAAGGGGTGTGAGATATCAAACTTGGAAGGAAAAAGTGTATTTTTCATCCTTGAAGTAATACTAAAGTGTGGCATTCATCCATCATGTTTCATTTGGTGCAAATCAAGCCCTTAACTAACTAAACTGGCGTATTTATCAAACTTAGAAGGAAACAGAGGTTTATACCACACAATCATTTGACTAATCTCCACTTAGCAATGTAATATGCGGAGTTGAATATATATAAAGTCCAAAAAAATAGTAAATCCTCTAGATTGGGTGCACCTGAAAATTTTATCCGAAAAATTAACGTAACCCATTCACATCGAATTATTATAGAGATTGGCCTAACATTAGATGTGCCTAGACCATGATTAGTAAGATAATTACATGATCTAAAATAATATTATATGACACTAAACCATTATTAAATTAAGGTGGGGATTATAAATGCACCATTTTAGTTAGTAAGGGGTTGATTTGCACCAAATGAAACATAAGGGATGAATGTCACACTTTTACAATACTTAAGGGATGAAAATACAATTTTTCCAACTTAGAATGACAGTCCATCATAGGTTCGTTACATAAATTTTGATTGGATGAGATCATTTTTTTTCTTAGCCACAGGTTGACACTACGGGGCAATTTTAATTCTAAGATAGATGAAGGTGACCACTAAAACGTAGCTTGCTAGGAAACTCGTCGAAACCAGGTTCTTGAGGAAGTATCCACAAATTAGTGAGCCCACTGTTATAAAGCCCATGTACTTGTGTGGCAAAGTGGTGATGGATAAACTCACCATTTCTCAGGTCCAACTGACTTGGCTTTAGGGATATATCAACAATACACTCAAACTAAACACCCATTTAGTTCGTGCGACTGACCATAAAAGTAATCATCAAAGCATATCAGACTATTTTGTCTGCAAGGACAAGGAAAACATAGTCGAATTTCCTTGTAAACAAGTACTCGCTTTTACTGTAATGCTATACAAGTTGCAGATGCTATGCTGGAAAGTTGGTATAAATACATATATATGTATATACAGCTGACAAGTACACCCTATAAAATGAAGATTGCTACCAGTATATTTACATGACGGAACAGAACCATTCACAAAGTCATTCATCCTACATATCCCCTTTTGATTTCATAACAATAGGAATAAGCAATACATGGAAATTTATTCATGCATCTTGAGTTTATTCATTGCGCACTGTGTAGCTCATCGAATGATAAACCAGGCTGCTTGGAGAATACAATGTTGCCAGCAGGATCCATCTTGTACTGCAGGGTTCCTGTGACAATTCTGCAATGTCCCAATGACTCAGCATGCATGCTGATGCCAAGATAGTGAATATGGTCCTGCACACTGTTTCCACTCACAGACCTGGAAAGCAGAAAAGATGATGTTAGAAGGGGCACCAATTTATGATGCACAGAAATTGATGTGTGTGCGAGAGGGACCTGCTACAAGTTGGGTCTTCTCCAGAATCATCACAAATTTCCTCTATTGAATATTCGAAAGTTCCTAGGCCAACATTGTGGATCCATACCTGAAAGAACAATACAGTTGATATGTGCTAGAAATCAAGAAGAGACAGTTAAATAACTCAAAGGGAAATAAATAAAAAGCACACCTCTCGTGGAAAATGGTGGTACGTCTTTTGGGGGAAGTAGCGGTAGTAGGGGGGTAAATGAGGCACAATGTCGTGTGCATTGGTCACTCGGATTGCATTTGGCAAATGCCCTTTGAAATTAGAAGCAAAGACAGCATTGCCAATCCGTGGTTGTCCAAATGTCATGAGAGTCACATCCTTTAACCCAAAGTTAACCTACAAGAACATAGAATGCCGATGCATGATTTATATTTTTTTAATGCCCGTAAGTATGTTTTTAGAGGGTTTTCACATTTCCACTAAGAAGGAAAGGGAAAGAATGCTTTAACACAATTCACTTTGTATGCTTGAGGCAACAGTTATGTCCAAACTGAAAGGTATTGCATCAGATCAGTGTGTAAGTCCATCTTAGTCTCTGGAACGGGATGAAGTTTGGCACTAAATTTATGCCCAGCCTAGGTTCTTAATATCAGATGGAACTGGTAGGATTAGCAAATTAAGTGGTTACCACTGTTTTCCGGTATCGCATATCAGACAGATGCAAACTATGCAAGGTAATGTAACAGTCACAACTAATGCCAGAAAAATAACCAGCGTATAAAGGTTGTTACTCACAACAAGATCAAGGGCGCAAAATGAAGCCATAGCTCCTCCCATGGAGTGTCCAGTGATCATGATAGGAATATTACCATACACTCCCCTTGTCTTTCGAATACCTCTGACAACTCCATCACGCAATGTTGTGTTATGGTAAGCAGAATAAAATCCACTGTGAACCTATAAGAAGATAGAAGACCAACATATTTGCCTGCAATCTGAGTGAATGGAGTTTTATCATAAATAAAAAGACCATGCTCACCTTTGCTTCAGGCATACCCGGGTAATCGAGATCAAGTTGTTTCCAAAATAAGTCCTCTATCCAGTTCTGAATGCTGAGAAATTAGAGGAACAGAAATTATTGCAAAAGAATAACATGGGCAGACTTCCATATCTATTTGACAGGCCTCATTAAATTTGAAATGCTTCACATTTTAGCACCTATGACATTCAGAAGAAAGCGAATAGCAAAGCTTTCCAAAGAACCAGAACTTCAAGGGCACCATTTAAAAAGTAAGAGGAAGTGGTAAGAGATATATAATAATTACCTGTTTTCTTGTGTGCCCCTGAACACGACTATAACTGCATTAATATCTCTAGCAAATCCAACATATGCCTGATTCATCATAAATACATCATTAATATAAGATAAAGCCTATTACCAAGTAATAAGAAAAAAAGATTCAGGCGAGATAGGCAGAAGTCCAGCAAGTAAAAGACATATTGTTGTTACCAGTAAGCAATTTTTCACATCAACAATCAGCTCTACCACCTCAAACCCCTGAGCCACAAAACAAATTTTACGAAACCAAATGTGAATTTGAAAAGCTTTGGTGAAATCATAAACTGTTTTCAGATGATGATATACCTCTGTTAAGTCGCCACATCGCTCACACGTCCAGGTGAACAATTGGGTCAGATCAGCAGTATAGACCTGCACAAAAGCGCCAGGTTCAAGTCCACCAGAGCCACATCATATTTTACTAGAAATCAGAAGTATTCACCAATATGATAATCTAAAGCGGGCCATAACAGCAACAAGGTCAGATGAACCTACAGCCGAAGTATATTCAGCGAGCGTCTGGGCAAGGGCTGGGTCATATATGGGCGCATGTTTGGTCTTCAGTTCTGAGTAAAAAATCAGAAGCAAAATGAGAATGCAGTAAAATGTGCCATACATGAGACACAAGAAGATGGAAACAGACTAATTAAACTACGAATCCTTGCAGGTCATGCCAACACATTGTGTATGACGGAGCATCTTCAAGACTTAAACCTTGCGTTTCACGAACAGAAGAAATGTTCACAACATGTAACCTTTGAGCGTTAAAACGATTCTGCAGGCTCCACACATCACTGAACGCCCACATTCCACAAGCAAACCTAGGAAAATTAACCGGCAGGCAGAGTCCGTTTGTACCGTACGGCGCTCAATCGTCAAGCTGAAACTAATCCAAGACGGAATTTATCCTTATAAAAAAAATCCAAGAAGGAATTTTCCCTTTTTTTTCTTCTTTTTATGCGGTGAGACAAACAAGGAGCAAAGAAGGGCAACAGCCTACCTCTCCCGCAGCAATGCACCAGCAGGCACATCAAAACAGCGGCCGCGAGCCACCTCCGCGGCTCCATGCACTGGAGCCGCGGCGCAAAAACCAGGGCGAAACCGCCCCCAAAATTGCGAGGACGAAGACAAAAATCCTGCCCAGACTCGGCACAAGAACGACGGAATCCGCCCCGCCGGAGACCAAAACCAGCGAAATTGGTGCGAGAAGGACCTGGCCCAACCCGGCGACGGCGAGGATCAATGATTGGGGTTAGGTGCGCGCCGAATCGGATTTAGGAGCCATACATATACATATACACGATTCGAGTTTGAGGAGTACTATAGGGCAAGTTAAATAAAAGGGCATAAATAGGAGAGGGAAAAAAGTTAGCGGGGAGGGGAATTGAATTATGAACTCGAGGGAGGGGTAACTGGTAAAGACCGCGCGTCTTGGTTGTAAGGGAACATATTTGGTGCAAACTAGAGTAATAAAGTCATCTAAATTCACAGAAGAACCCGTGCAAACTACAGTAATAAAGTCATATAAATTCACAGAAAAAATCACATAAACTAGATGATATGATGATATACAATTTTGTAAAATATCTTGTCCAAACTCGACTTTGTTTTTGAGATATAAAAATAATAAATTTAAAGCCAAAAAGCTGTCCAGATAATTTGTAAGAAATTTGTTATTTTTATATCTCACAAATGAAGTCGAGTTTGGACAAGATATTTTACAAGGTTGTGTATCATCATATTATCTATATGTGTAATTTTTTTGATGAATTTAAACGATTTTTTTATCGTGATTTGCATGAGTTTTCACAAAAACTGTGATTTGCACTACATACATTCCTTGTTTGTTGTAAGGGTTAAGTGTTAAAGTCCTTCGAATGGTTCGAGGCTTGTTGGGTCTGGACATGTATTTCGACTTTGGGCAGGATAGCAATCGGGCCCGGCCCAGTTGAAGAAGATCCTCTTCTGAACTGGCTGATTCTTTTCTATGCAGTCATAATTCCCTTTCATTCAGTGGAGGAGACCAGAGATTCCTGGAGCAAACAAACCAAAAGCAGAGCAAACATGAACGCATGCTGTTACCTGTTTCTCAACGTGGTTCTTTGAGTCTCGAAAATATGACTGTGTAACACCTTGGCTGCTAGTCACACGTCTAACTCCTAATAGCCCCACGGGACATTCAGGTGGGTACATTCTTCAATCCTCTTCCATACAGGATAAATACAACTCATCAGGTTTCCTACATTTCTCTCTTATCAATTTTTATCTCGTCGTGTTGGCACCGTATTTTTTGTTCGCGCGTTCTTTTTTCTTGAGAGCCACTGATGAACTTGTTCGAAGTAGCCAATCCGTAATGATGTTCTTCTCTCTCTAGCCGAGAAAGCTCCCCACCCCGCCGGTGACCACTCCGGTCCCGGCGGGCACTCCTGCACCGGCGGCCACCCATCCGGCCACTTGGGTGCTGACGGCCACCTTCCCGCTGGACCCCGGCACTCGCGCCGCCGTCAGCGATGGTCCCCCCTCCAGTAGCCCCCCGAGTGCTGTTTCGGCCACTCCGAACGAAGCTCGTTGCCCGCCGCCGGCATCCTCCCCACTCTCCGCAGCTGCTCGCCCCTTCTTCCCGGGGGAATCTTCCTCTGGCCGCGCCAAGACGGTGCGTTGGGCCGAGGAGAGCGACGAGGAGATGGTCGATTACGACTTCACCCCATCACCTTCTCTGCGTCCTACGAGCTATCAAGATGCTGTCTGCCGCGCGCCCCCAAGCCCGATACGTGGTCCTGCTATCCCCGCACTTGTGGTCGCACATCCGACGGCGGCGGCACCGCCCCTGGGACCTGTTCCGGATCGCCGCAGGCGTCGGCGGCCATCTCGTCGTGTGCGCCACCGCAGATCACCCCCTCTTCGCGTCAATGCCTTCCCTCGTCGTCGTGATGGTCGACGCGCCAATGGCACCACGGACTGGTTGCGTCGCGTTCCGACCACTGGTGGGACCGGCTCCCAACGGTCAGGGTCCACGATCCCCGATCCCGAAGCGGAATGCTCCTCACCTGACAGTCGGGTTAGGCTGTCCACAATGGCAAGAGCAAGAGCAAATTTGCTCTTGCCTCGTTTCCCACGCCCTCTCTGTCTACAGTGCCAAACAGTGCATCTACAGTGCCAAACAGTAGATTTACTCCTCCATTTCCTCCTATCGCTGTGGACGGTCTTAGACCTGCAAAGAGACTCTCCTTCCTTGGCTGCGACCACCAAGTCGTTGACAAGACCACTTCACGGGCCTCTGAACATGCCCCTGCTGTGGCTAAAGTGGGTGCTACATCCAATGCCACCCGATCCCCTGCCGAGAACCGTGCTAAGGTTGTCGGGCCGCTTCCTGTCGATATGGCAGAGGCGTTTGTCCTCAACCTTCTGGCAGCGAGGGATGCCCTGTCCGCAAGAGTTGACGACCCCATGAGTTCTGAAGCTTCCCGCTGCTCGGTGCATGCACCTTACTGGCAGGGCTCTATCCTGCGACGGTTAACGGGGCATGCTCCCCGGCATGCATGCCTACATCGGCTCCTGTGGGACCCCTTGGTTGGTGACTCACGATTGTCCACTGCGGGTGCGCCGACGGGTGGGGTCGTTATTTCGACCGCAGTGACTGCCGACCCGGGCCGGATCGAGCTGGAGGACCACATTGGCTATCCCGTGCCATCTCCAACCCTTCCACCCACCCCTGCGCATCGACCGCGTGTGGATTTGGCAGCTGCTGCCTCGTCACTGGTGGCATCCTCTGATCTCGACGCCGCCGGCATGCCAGCCGGATCCCCTGGTTCCCATGCACCGGGCTCGTCTGGGGCGATGCTGTCAACTTCCAGCCCAGATACGCCAGCATCTAATTTGATGGGCGATGCTTTGCAGCTGCCGCTAGACTCCCGCCTAGAGGCTTTCACTGATTTGATGACCACACCGCTTCACACACCGCTGGCGCAACCACCGCTGGCCGCTCTACCGCTGCTGCCACCTTGCCGAAGCACAGCAGCAGGATTGCTAGCCAGAGCCTGGCCAATGTCCCTGCGGCCAAACGAGGGGAGATTGTTGTCATGCGTCGCCTGGGCTTCATTGATGACAAGGCCCCAGCGACGGCCAGCTCGATGAAGGCGTACAATGAGATCCACCGCGGCAAGCATATTGAAGCTATGAATGAGCTGTTCCCCCCTCGCGCCAACGCCGTGTCGACGATGTGAGATGCCATGTCATCGGTTGTCTCGAGTTTCCATGGATAACATCTCAATCCTATCTTGGAACGTACGTGCGTGGTCTGAACTGTCGTGCCCGTCGTGACACGGTTCGAACCATGGTAGAGGATGCACGAGCATCGATCGGGTGCCTGCAAGAAACAAAACTTGATGCTGTAACCGATGGCCTAATGCTTTTCATGATGGGAATACAATTCCGTGAGTTTGCGCACCTCCCTGCAAACGGAACTTGTGGTGGCGTGATCATTGCTGCGAAGCAATCCATCTCCCTCTCGGATATCCACATAGGTTGTTTCTCGTTGACAGTAAAAGTGAAAGTGGAAAACACCATGCCTCAATGGTGGCTAACTTCAGTGTATGGGCCGCAGCCCGATGGGCAGAAAGATTTATTCCTAGAGGAATTGGCGGCTATCAAGGGCTCTTGTCCGGGCCCCTGGTTGATTATCGGAGATTTTAATCTCATCTTGAGCGCAGCGGATAAGAACAACCAGCATATCAATAGAAGGAACTTGCAGAATTTTAGAAGGACAGTTGATGAGCTCGAGCTTCAAGACCTGCACCTCCATGGTAGGTTGTACACTTGGAGTAATGAGCGAGACAATCCAACTCTGGTCAAGCTTGATCGAGCACTTGCCTCCTTAGATTGGGATCACCAGTTCCCATCGTGTCACCTGCAAGCATTATCCTCTGACGCCTCTGATCATTGCCCGCTGTTGCTGCAAACCAATGTGATACCTGCTGCAAAACCTCGCTTCCATTTTGAGGTTTTCTGGCCCAAGTTCGAGGGATACATGGAGGCAGTGGAGTCGGGATGGAAATGCCCGGACTCCATAACTGACCCGTATAGGCGGTTGGACAACTTGTTCAGGAACACGATCAAGCAATTGCAGAGTTGGGCAGCAAAAAGGATCGGGCAGATCAAAACCCAATTACTGGCATTAAACCCTAAACCCTAAACCCTAAACCCTAAACCCTAAACCCTAACCCTAAACCCTAAACCCTAAACCCTAAACCCTAAACCCTAAACCCTAAACCCTAAGTACTGAGAGCGGTCGGTTTCAGCACAAGATGGTGCAACTAGATCTCTATCCTGATGGCCACGGCCACCTCACGTATATTAGTTAATGGCAGACCTGGGAGGCCAGTTCAACATAGAAGGGGCGTCCGTCAGGGCGACCCACTGTCGCCAATGCTATTTATACTGGTGATGGAAGTCCTTCACCAGCTTTTCCTTAAGGCAACGGACGCCGGCATCATCCACAGACTAGAAGTGCCAGCGGTCAAGTATCAGTGCAGCATCTATGCTGATGATGTTATCATCTTTGCAAGGCCAACACAGCAAGAGGCCAGGGCGATCAATATGTTGGGATGATGATATGTGAGCTTAAACAGTAAGCTCATTAAATGAATGAACAGTAAAGTGATAAGATAAAGTCAGCAGAGTCTGGACAAATTCAATACACCGGTTAAACCGACGTGTTTGAAATTAACGTCGGTGCATTAGTCCAGAGTTGGTTTTTCCAGGGTATTTCAAGTTCTATACACCGGTTAAACCGACGCTGTTTAAATCAAGACGTCGGTGCAATTGACCAGTGAGATGGTTTTTCAGAGGAATTCAAAAGTTGTACTCACCGGTTAAACCGACGATAGGTTTGAGTTAACGTCGGTGCAGTTGTCCAGAGACTTGGTTTTTCAGTTGATCAGTGGACAACTACACTCACCGGTTAAACCGATGATACGTCGGTTAATCTGCCCAAGTGATAACGGCTAGTTTTCAGAAGTGGCAGTTTACATTCACCGGTTAAACCGACGATGACTATTGGAGGGACGTCGGATTAACCGGCGCTACGCAGTTTTCTGGCAGCTTTTCTCCAACGGCTCTATTTGTGTGAGCTGCCTATATATACCCCTCCAATGGGTCATTTCGCCCACTCTTGACACTAGGCAACATCCATACACTCATACTATAGTCAAGAGCCACCTTGAGCTTCATCATTCACATACTTGTGCATTCAATCAATCAAGAAGCAAGATTAAGGACTTGAGTAGAGAGAAACTAGTGTGCATCCGTTCTTGGTGATCGGTTCTTGCTCAAGTGAAGGACTTAGCTTGTTACTCTTGGTGATTGGCATCACCTAGGTGATCTTGGTGATGAGGTGTTTTCTCGCGGAGCTTGCCAAGGATTGTGGGAGCCCGGAGAAGAAGATTGTACGTGGCTTGATCTCCACCACGCCGGGATGGTGAACGGAGACTCTTAGTGAGCGCCCTCGTCTCGGTGACTTGGGAGGTGACAAGACTCTTTGAGAGTGTCACAACGTGGATTAGGGGTGTGTGCCAACACATCGATACCACGGGAAAAAAATCCGGTCGTCTCTTGTTCACTCTCTTTATTCAAGCATTTTTTTTTTGCAATTTACTCATGTGCTTGACTTAGAGATCATAACTTAGCTCTACCTTGCTAGGCTTTACTTTGTTTTTATCTCTCTTAGCTTGTGTAAGTAGCTTAGTTATCCGGTTGGTGAATTGGTGCCCTACTAGCTTTGCATAGGTTAAGGTTGCTTTACTTTGTTTTAGAAATTGAAAAAGGCCCAATTCACCCCCCCCTCTTGGTCCATCGATCCTTACAATTGGTATCAGAGCCTCGTTGCTCATTTGGATCATTAGGCTTCACCGCCCAGAGCTATGGCCAAGATGGGTGGTTCGCCGCCCCCACTTCGAGGGCAAGAACTTTGCTTATTGGAAAGTTCGCATGGCCGCATATCTTGATGCGATTGCCCCCGAAGTGTGGTTGGCCACTAAGACCGGATTCACCGGAACTCCCACCACCGAACAATTAAAATGGAATGCCAAGGCTAGAAATACAATTTTCGAAGCCATTAGTGAGGAAGTCTTTGCTAGAGTTAATGGCATGGACTTAGCAAGTGATATTTGGAAGGAGCTCATTGAAATTCGTGAGCAAAAATATCACTTGTTTAGAGATAAGTATGATTCTTTTAAAATGCTAGCTCATGAAAATTGTAATGATATGTACTCTCGCTTGAATATCATTGTCAAGGACATTAATGCACTTGAAATATCCAAAATTGACAGTGCCTCCATCAATCGCAAGATTCTCATGCTCCTCCCGAAGCCCAAGTATAACATCATCAATGCTATGCTTCAAAAGGAGAATCTTGACACAATGGAAGTAGGAGAACTTGTGGGCAAAATTCGCGCTCATGAGATGAGTATCCTTGGTATGTCCGAAGAGCCAACTTCAAGCAAATCAATTGCTCTAAAGACCAAGGCAAACAAAGCCCGCAAGCTCAAGATGATCAAGCAAGATTCAAGCTCAAGCAATGAAGAAGATGATCATCATGAAAGCTCATCCGATGTTGAAGATGATGGAGAGCTTGCTCTCATGATGAGGAAGTTCACCCGCTTGAATGACAAGATCAACAAGAAGGGTTTCAACTTTGACTCAAAAAGGGGAATGTTCCGGCCAATGGATGTCAAGAACAAAATTTGCTACAATTGTGGAGAAAAAGGTCACATCCATCCAAATTGCCCCAAGCCGGACAAAAGAAACAAGGACAACAAAAGCAAGCATCGCCATGATTCAAGCGATGATGAAGAAGAAGAAAGGAAAAACAAGAACAAGAGACTTGGGAAGAAAAAGAGCCATGACAAGAAGACCAAGTTCTTCCCAAAGAAGAAAGGGCACACCAAGAGAAGCTTCTTGGTGGAAAAACAAGAGTGGGTGACCGATGTCTCATCAAGCGAAGAGTCAAGTGATGAAGAAGACATAGTCACCATCGCCCTCACAAATGAAGAACCATCACTACCTCCACCTCCAATGTGCCTCATGGCCAAAGGTAACTCTAAGGTATGTGAGAGTGAAGATGATAGTGATGATGAGCTTGACCCTAATGAGTTTGCTAACCTCATTAATGAGTATACATCCGTTATCAAGAGGGAAAAGGGCAAAGTCAAGGTTCTTGAGAGCACTCGTGCCAAGTTAGAGCTTGCCCACTCCGATTTGCTTGGCAAGTACAATGACTTGCTTAAAAAGCACAATGAGTCACTTGTACTTGCTAAGCAAGTTGAAGAGAGCCACAAAAAGCTTAAACAAGAGCATAGGGAGTTGGCTCACAAGTATCAAGAACTTGAATTTGCCTATGAAGCAATTGACCCAAGTCTTGAGAACTTTGCTCATGAAACTATTGAGAAGGTCAATGCTTCTACTTCATGTGATGACCTACTCATTAATGCAAATGCTACTAATGTTTTGCCCGAGCTTGCACCTTCTAGGAAAAAGGAATTGATGGATCAAGTTGCAAGCCTCAAGAGTAGTGTGGAGAAGCTCTCAAGAGGAGAATACATCCACAAAGAGATTCTCTTCAACAATGCCCGTGACTATGGCAAAAGAGGTCTTGGTTCATTTCCGGAGCCAAACATAGCCACTACTCCTTCTCCGGAGATAAAGATTAGCTTCATCAAGGAAGTTGGATCATATTGCCAACATTGCCAAGTCACCGGGCACCACACTAGGGAGTGCACTTTACCATCACGTCCTCTTCCTAAATTACCCAAGAATTACTCTTCAATGTTTCAAAATAACCATTTTCTCTTGAGTAAAGTGAAGGGCAAGGTGAAGGCCAAATTCATTGGCAAACTTACTAAGGAGTCAAAGAAAAAGCTCCCCAAGCAATTTTGGATCCCAAAAGCTCTTGTCACACATGTGCAAGGCCCAAAGCTTGTTTGGGTTCCTAAAACTCAAAAGTGAATTCTCATGTGTGTAGGTGAACTACAAAGCCGGTGGAAAACATTGGGTACTAGATAGCGGTTGCTCTCAACATATGACCGGCAATGATAGCATGTTCACCTCCCTTGAAGACCCCGGCGATCATGAACATGTCACCTATGGTGATAACTCAAGGGAAAAAGTTTTAGATTTGGGTAGAATAGCTATCTCTAAAGATTTATCCATTTCTAATGTCTTGTTTGTAGAAGCACTTAGTTTTAATCTTATTTCTATTGCTCAATTGTGTGATCTTGGACTAACGTGTACCTTTGACAAGAATGGTGTTGTAGTAACTCTTGAAGAAGACAAGTCAATGGTATTCACGGGGTTTAGGCATGGCAACATCTATTTAGTGGACTTCTCTTCAAAGCAAACAAGTACCATGACATGCCTCTTCACCAAGTCTTCTCTTGGGTGGCTTTGGCATAGAAGAATTGCTCATATTGGCATGAGCAACCTCAAGAAAGCCCACAAGAGAGGGATGATCACCGGCTTGAAGGATGTCACGTTTGACAAGAACAAGCTATGTAAAGCATGTCAAGCCGGGAAGCAAGTTGCAACACATCATCCCATCAAGACGATGTTGTCTACCTCCAAGCCGCTCGAGCTACTTCACATGGATCTCTTTGGTCCAACTACATACAAGAGCATTGGTGGTAACCTCTATTGCCTAGTAATTGTTGATGATTTTTCACGTTACACTTGGGTTATGTTTCTAGGCGATAAGGGTGAAACTCCGGAAATCTTCAAGACCTTTGCAAGAAGAGCTCAAAGGGAGTACAACTCCCCAATTGTGAAGATCCGGAGTGACAACGGCACCGAGTTCAAGAACATGAAGATTGAAGAATGGTGCGATGAAGAGGGCATCAAGTATGAGTTTTCCGCCACCTACACGCCTCAACAAAATGGAGTGGTGGAAAGAAAGAACAAGACTCTCATCACCCTAGCTAGAGCAATGTTGGATGATTATGGCACATCCGAGACGTTTTGGGCGGAAGCAATCAACACGGCGTGTCATGCATCCAACCGAGTATATCCTCACCGACTCCTCAAGAAAACTCCATATGAGCTCATCACCGGGAAGAAACCAAATATATCATACTTTCGAGTCTTTGGTTGCAAATGCTTCATCTACAAGAAGAAAAGGCTCGGTAAGTTTGAAAGTAGATGTGATGAAGGTTTCTTTCTTGGTTATGCATCAAACTCCAAAGCATATAGAGTATTCAATCAAACCTCCGGGTTAGTTGAAGAAACATGTGATGTGGAGTTTGATGAATCTAATGGCTCCCAAGAGGAGGTTGTTGGCTATGAAAATGTAGGTGATGAGGAGATTGATGAAGCTTTGAAAAATATGTCCATTGGGGATATCAAGCCGGAAGAGGTGCATGAAGGCAATGATCAAGGGGGAGGACCTTCCTCATCTACACCAAGCACCTCCACGGCGCCCCAAATGGATGAAGATCAAGAAAAAGATGATACACAACCTCAAGAAGATGTGCCAACGCCAACACCCCAAGTTCAAGTACAAGAAGAGCAAAGTGTTCCACCACAAGCACAAGTCACCCATGATCCACCCCAACAAGCATCCACGCAAGTACCGCTAGTGAAGCATGGTCGCATCTCCAAGGATCATCCAATTGGTCAAATCATTGGTAGTCCATCAAAGGGAGTAAGAACTCGCTCTAAACATGCTTCATTTTGCGAATATCACTCATTTGTTTCTTGTATTGAACCCACTAGCATAGAGGAAGCGCTTGAGGACTCGGATTGGGTGATGGCCATGCAAGATGAGTTGAACAACTTCACCCGCAATGAAGTTTGGGTCCTCGAAGCTCCTCTGAAAGACAAGAACATCATCGGCACCAAGTGGGTCTTTCGAAACAAGCAAGATGAACATGGGGTGGTGATACGCAACAAAGCAAGACTTGTGGCAAAAGGGTTCTCTCAAGTCGAAGGTTTGGATTTTGGTGAAACTTTTGCTCCGGTCGCAAGACTTGAAGCTATCCGTATCCTTCTTGCTTACTCTTCACATCATAACATTAAATTATATCAAATGGATGTGAAAAGTGCATTCTTAAATGGCGTTATTAACGAACTTGTTTATGTTGAGCAACCTCCCGGGTTTGAAGATCCGAGGAATCCTAATCATGTTTATAGGTTGCACAAGGCACTCTATGGGCTCAAACAAGCTCCAAGGGCTTGGTATGAGAGGCTTCGTGACTTCCTAATCATGCAAGGCTTCAAGATCGGGAGGGTGGACACCACTTTGTTCACAAAAGATGTCAACGGGGATCTTTTCATTTGTCAAATTTATGTTGACGATATTATCTTTGGCTCAACTAATGATTTACTAAGCCATGAGTTTGCTACCATGATGTCTAGAGAATTCGAGATGTCCATGATTGGCGAATTGACCTTCTTCCTTGGTTTTCAAGTCAAACAAATGAAGGAAGGGACATTCATCCATCAAGAAAAGTATACTAAAGATATATTGAAGAAGTTCAAGATGGATGAGTGCAAGCCAATCAAGACACCCATGGCAACCAATGGGCATCTCGACTTGGATGTGGACGGTAAACCGATTGATCAATCCCTCTATCATTCTATGATAGGGTCTTTGCTTTACCTTACCGCATCTAGGCCCGATATAATGTTTAGTGTGTGCTTGTGTGCCCGCTTTCAAGCTAACCCAAAGGAGTCACACCTTTCGGCTGTGAATAGGATCCTTCGGTATCTCAAGCACACCCCTAGCATAGGCTTGTGGTACCCCAAAGGCGCTAGTTTAGATCTCTTGGGATACTCGGATTCGGATTTTGCCGGAAGCTGTGTGGATCGCAAGAGTACCTCCGGGGGTTGCCACTTGCTTGGGCGTTCTCTAGTTTCTTGGTCAAGTAAGAAGCAAAATTCCGTGGCTTTGTCCACCGCGGAAGCGGAATATATAGCGGCCGGTGCATGTTGTGCCCAAATCCTATATATGAAGCAAACCCTTTTGGACTTTGGTGTGAAACTAGATAGGATCCCACTCCTTTGTGACAATGAAAGTGCCGTAAAAATTGCCAAGAATCCGGTTCAACACTCTCGCACAAAGCACATTGATATTCGCCATCACTTCTTGCGCGATCACGAAGCCAAAGGAGACATATCTCTTCAAGGTGTGAGATCCGAGGAGCAATTGGCGGATATCTTCACAAAACCATTAGACGAGAGTACCTTTGTTAGGCTAAGGAATGAGCTTAATGTGTTAGATGCGGCAAACGTCATGTAAGTTGCCATGTCATATAGAAAAATGCATACATATAGGACACTTGTCTAACCATGGTAAGATAGTGATGAGCAAGGGTTTAGCTAGAGGTGGTGGTCCACTTGTTTTCCTCTAGGCTTGTAGAAAGGCTCATCATGAAGAAGCTTCCCGTGGGTTCAAACTTGATAAGTAGATCTTAATTTCTTGTTATGCATTTCTTGTCATATAGATGTGCACTTCATATTTACTTTACTTTCGCATGTGGTTGTAGCTTGCATTATCATTGCATGCGTAAGGGTCACAAAGGAGATCACTTAATGAAAATGAGACTTGTTTTGATATACAAGATCTTAATTCATGAAAAGTGAAAAGAGCAAAGTGTTAGGTGCGTTATTGCCTAGTGAGCAATGTCATGATGAGTTTGAAGCTTTCTATCTTCAATATTCCTATGACATGACTCATACATTTTATTTGGCGCTTTGTCTCTCTTGCGGCTTTTCCTTGTGTTTGAAAAGAAAATTATTTAAGCAAGTGTGCTATCCTATTTATTTTTGAGGGGTAAAGTCGCCTATGCAAGTCCATTAACTTGAGTTTATTTGAGTTTTATAAGTTTACTGGACTTAGCATAGAAGAGTGAGCTGAGTGTGGGGTTTTTGGCTTCACCGGTTAAACCAACGTTCAAAGGATCTATACCCATCGGTTTAACCGGTGTTACTATCTTGTGGCTCAGCTCAGTCAAGTTTCAGGCGTTCAACCGACGTATTCAAAAGTCAGAGCATCGGTTCAACTGGTGATCATAAATGCAGATCAGACCTAGCAATCAACCGGCGTTTTGATCAATCAACCGACGAGTTCACTTTTGACAGCATCGGTTCAACCGGCGTTCAGTTTCAGATCTGCAGGAGTCTCGGGAGAACTGCACCGATGAAATCAACCGGCGCTCAAACCCTAGGCATCGGATCGACCGGCGTTAAAGAAATTCGCGGGTCCCACCTGTCATATATGGGTCTTGTGCGGGCCGTCGGTTTCTCCCTCCTCTGTTTCGCCCGACTCCTCCCATCTCACGCCGCCGCTGCTCCGCAGTCGCCTCCGCGCCGCCACCACTCGCCGTCGCTCGCCCACGACTCACGCCGCCACTCGCCTGCACGCCGCCAGCAGAGCCGCCGCCGCCGCGCATTCACCACAGCACCGCCTGCGCGCCCTCCTGCGCCGCCTGCGCATGCGCCGCTCCGCTCCCGCACTCGCGCCCGCGCCGCCAACACGCCGCCCGTGCGCTGCCGCCACCGTGTGCCTCCACGCCGCCGTCAGGGTCAGAGCCGCCGTCCCTGCACCACACCCCTTTCACACCGCAGCAGCACCCGATCAGCGCTCACCAGGTGTTCGAGGTTTTGACTGATAGAGATGGGTCGCGAGAAGAGGAAGGGGAAGGAAGTCGTTGTCGAGAAGCCCGCTCGCAAGCGGACTCGTGCAGAGAAGGAGGCCGAGAGGGCCGAGATGGTGGCCAAGGCCGCCGAGGAGCAGGCATCAGGCCGTGCTCGTCCGTTCCAGATCAGGGAGGACCCCAGAGGCAGAGGCGGAGGCAGAGGTAGGGGTATGGGCAGAGTGAGAGGTTCCAGGGCCACCAGAGCCGCGACGGCAGCAGCAGCAGAGTCAGATCAGTCAGATACAGCTGCAGATTCAGATTCTGAGGCAGAGCAGTCTGAGCAGTCTCAGGGGCTGAGCACACAGGAGTCACCGACTCTACGACGGTCTGGCCGCACTCGGCAGACATCCCTAGCAGCAGAGACTTCACCAGCGACCGAGCATCGCACTGGACCGAGGACGCGAGGAGGTCACCAGCCACAGGAGCCTCGCAGGTCTGCAGCTGCAGCAGCAGCAGCTCGTAGAGCCGAGGCCCTAGAGGCCGAGCGCGCAGTGTTCCGTATGGACACTGTTGTGCGTCTGGAGCCAGGTGTGCTGCTCCAGAACTTGACCAAGGCCAATGCGGCGAAGGTCAAGAGGCTCAGGTGGAGTGTTCAGGAGGAGGACTGGTTCCCCGTGACCCGTGACAGCCGAGTCGACCGTAGGTTCTGGACGCTTCTTCAGGCCAGTTTCTACGAGACCTACCAGAGGCGGGGTCACAGGATCTTCCCGCACAGAGTGCTTGACTGGGTGTCTCTGAGGACAGCCGCAGGGGGAGCAGATGTCAGAGAGCACTTTGCTCACTTCAGGGGCCTGCCCAGGTTACTCCAGATTGAGCAGAACAGATATATTGAGGACTGGGTCAGAGTCTTCTATGCCACGGCCTGGATTGCTCCCGAGCGTCGAGCAGTACACTTTGTTTATGGAGGCCAGGTCTTTGGTTTGTCGAGAGCGACGATAGCAGGGATTCTCGGAGTTGACTTAGTTGACGTCTCCCTGCACGAGATGGTTTACGAAGATGCAGATCCACCGCGCAGAGCGATGATTGGCGGGATTGCACCTTCTCATGAGGCGATCTCTCAGTGTTTCCGCCAGCCGTTCCCTGCCTCCTACGCCAGAGTTCCCAGCCTACTGACCCCAGAGGCATACGCAGTACACATGGCACTCCGGAGGACTTTGCTACCGAGGAGTGGCTACCCAGAGGGGTTTACAGGACTGCAGCAGCTCCTGCTTCTACACATCCTCACTCACGAGCCGTTTGACATAGTTGACTTTATTCTGGCTGAGATAGAGGATGTGATCACAGACGGGATGGGTGTGGTGCGACAGTTTCCCTTTGCACACTGGATCAGCTATATATGTTCTATGATTGTGCCAGCAGAGTCACCCATCAGCGCTCCCTACCGTCACGACGAGGCTCCCCGGTTCCCAGTTTACCGACCGACAGCTCCACAGGACCGGAGGAGGGGCAGACAGGCAGAGAGAGCTGCCATGGCGCAGTTGTCACCAGAGGCACAGGCCCGTGTGGCACAGGAGGACGAGGCACTGCTTGCCGCCGAGGCACAGCTTCCCAGAGGAGAGGATGAGATACACTGGTCTGAGCTTGAGTCAGACTCCTCCGAGGACGTAGAGTACTTCCCTGCAGCAGCCCCAGCTAGTCACGACCACGAGGCAGGGGGGTCTAGAGAGCCAGCTCCAGAGTCACCAGCACCTGCTACAGTCTCTGAGTCCCAGGTGTCTCAGCCGTCCGAGCTCACCGCACTTCTACAACAGCTCGTGACTCAGCAGAGAGAGGACAGGCTTGCACAGGAGGAGGCCAGGAGAGCCCATGAGGCTCAGCTTGCTGCTATACAGAGAGAGGCCGCCCGAGAGCGGGCTGCGACCAAGGAGCGTTTTGTCGGGCTTATCGACAGAGTTTCACAGAGGATAGACGCTCAGTTTCAGCAGATGCAGCAGGGGATGATGGCGATGTTCGGGATGATCTCACAGCTTTACTCTCACACCGGACTCGCCCCGCAGCAGCCAGGACAGCCAGGCCTTCAGGGTGTTGGAGCACCTCAGCTTGCCGTTACACCAGCTCCAGCCCCTACTGCAGCTCCAGCTACCTCAGCGACATCGGAGACCACGTTCTCGATGTCCGCATTACTTGGGTCTGCCGGTCGTCCACTGTTCTCTCCACTGCCAGCGACTTCACTCTTCCAGGAGTCTCCTTCAGCAGTCCAGTCAGTCGCCCTCCCCGTCGTACCACAGACACTACCTTCAGGGGGAGGAGGAGAGGGTTCCTTGCTTCAGCAGCCGTCACAGCCGGCAGCTTCAGCACTCACTACTTCAGATGTTGACACATCTTCTGCTGAGCCGGTTACTACTTCTACGGACCCTCTTCCAGGCAGTGCCAGCACGCGAGCCTCTACCACAGCTACACCCCCAGTCACTTCAGATCCAGCAGGCAGTTCTGTCCAGCAGCTCCCGTCTGTCACCGAGGGTACACCGTCCGACGACGACGACGATGATGACCCGGACCGCTTCCTTGCAGTACCACGACAGCCGGACCAGTAGCTCGCCTTTTTGGTGCTTTGACGCCAAAGGGGGAGAGAGTCAGGGGGAGTCAGAGTTAGGGGGAGGGTAGAGCTAGAGAGAGCTCGTAGTTATCAGGATTTTGATTCTTTGTATCACATTTGGTGTTAGTTCATGGATATGTACATTTGTCGCTTGAGTATGCCGTGCTTTGAGACATATCTATGGATTTCGTTTGAGCCGTTGAGCTCTTTGGTCCTTCTTTTCGAGTTCGCTTGTGTTTATCTTGCTTTATCTTTCTCGCTCTCTCGTTATTTATGGTTGTGTTGTCATCAATCACCAAAAAGGGGGAGATTGTAAGCATCTAGGCCCTCAAGGTATGTTTCGGTGATTAATGACAACCATTATTGTGACTAATGAGTTTGTGCAGCTTAATAGATCATTATCGCTCATTTGGTCATATGTCAAAAGAGGCCCCTCAATTTCATTATTCAAAAAGGCGATCTCGGTATTCAACTCAATTTTATGTCAAGACTAAGGATCTTTCTAGTCCTAAGTGTCATAAGGTTGAGAAGGACACTTAGGTTAGTATAGGTTTTATAGTTTTGTAGTGATCGCACTATTAAGAGGGGTTAAGGCTAAGTAACTTGAGCATGGACATGATCATTTGAAAATGGATGCACACTATGGTCACTCAGGTTTCTAGAAGTTCAAATAAGTGGTTCTCAAACTATATCTCAAGAATATTTGGATTTCATTCAAGACTCAAATCAGAAAAGACAAAATCAGAAAAATTCTATACACCGGTTTAACCGACGCTCTCAATTTTCTATACGTCGGTTAAACAAAGTCAGCGGAGTCTGGACAAATTCAATACACCGGTTAAACCGACGTGTTTAAAATTAACGTCGGTGCATTAGTCCAGAGTTGGTTTTTCCAGGGTATTTCAAGTTCTATACACCGGTTAAACCGATGCTGTTTAAATCAAGATGTCGGTGCAATTGACCAGTGAGATGGTTTTTCAGAGGAATTCAAAAGTTGTACTCACCGGTTAAACCGACGATAGGTTTGAGTTAACGTCGGTGCAATTGTCCAGAGACTTGGTTTTTCAGTTGATCAGTGGACAACTACACTCACCGGTTAAACCGATGATACGTCGGTTAATCTACCCAAGTGGTAACGGCTAGTTTTCAGAAGTGGCAGTTTACATTCACCGGTTAAACCGACGATGACTATTGGAGGGACGTCGGATTAACCGGCGCTACGCAGTTTTCTGGCAGCTTTTCTCCAACGGCTCTATTTGTGTGAGCTGCCTATATATACCCCTCCAATGGGTCATTTCGCCCACTCTTGACACCAGGCAACATCCATACACTCATACTATAGTCAAGAGCCACCTTGAGCTTCATCATTCACATACTTGTGCATTCAATCAATCAAGAAGCAAGATTAAGGACTTGAGTAGAGAGAAGCTAGTGTGCATCCGTTCTTGGTGATCGGTTCTTGCTCAAGTGAAGGCCTTAGCTTGTTACTCTTGGTGATTGGCATCACCTAGGTGATCTTGGTGATCGAGGTGTTTTCTCGCGGAGCTTGCCAAGGATTGTGGGAGCCCGGAGAAGAAGATTGTACGTGGCTTGATCTCCACCACGCCGGGATGGTGAACGGAGACTCTTAGTGAGCGCCCTCGTCTCGGTGACTTGGGAGGTGACAAGACTCTTTGAGAGTGTCACAACGTGGATTAGGGGTGTGTGCCAACACATCGATACCACGGGAAAAAAATCCGATCGTCTCTTGTTCACTCTCTTTATTCAAGCATTTTCTTTCTTGCAATTTACTCATGTGCTTGACTTAGAGATCATAACTTAGCTCTACCTTGCTAGGCTTTACTTTGTTTTTATCTCTCTTAGCTTGTGTAAGTAGCTTAGTTATCCGGTTGATGAATTGGTGCCCTACTAGCTTTGCATAGGTTAAGGTTGCTTTACTTTGTTTTAGAAATTGAAAAAGGCCCAATTCACCCCCCCTCTTGGTCCATCGATCCTTACAATGTTACTAGCCCCATCATAGCCTTGACCCCGGATTTGAGATAGAGTCAATTGATGTCTAGTAAGTAAAGACTGAATTGCTTCCTTAAGTGATAAAGAAGTAGTATCAGGCACATGCACAACTCCAAGAAAGTGTTCACAAGGTCTTGCCGATTTATCAATAAAACGCAAGCAAACAACTAGTTGTTCTTTGTGTGATACATCACTTGACTCATCAGCTAGAATTGCATAGTGGTCATCACCAAGTTCTTCAATAATTTTATTTCTAGTTTCTACGGCACAGCATTGAATAATTTGCTTCTGCATATCTGGGCAAGTCAAGGTACAATTACCTGGAGCATTCTTTAAAACATACTTATCCACCTCTTCATTGTTTGATGCAAGCCATTTCAAAAGTTCAAGAAAATTCTCTCTGTTACTAGACTCTTCAGTTTCATCATGGCCACAAAATGCCAATCCTTGATGCAAAAGAAACTTCAAGCATCTAATTGAATAAGTTAATCTGATCTTGTAAAGCCTTAATTTCTCACTAGTCACCGTCTCCATTACGTTATCAGTTTTTGCATTAGGAGTCATGTATAAGTTGTATCTTTCTTGGGCTGCATTGTGTATGCTGTCTACACCACCCACATGTTTAACAAGTGCATCCTCTCTGTTCCAATTTCTCCATCCACCTATAGTAAATGTATCAGTCCCCTTCCCCTTGCCTTTTTTGTTCTTGAACAGGTAGCATACAAAGCAAAATGCAGCATCATTCTTGATACTATATTCAAGCCAGTGATAGTGATGTAACCATATAGGATTGAAAGACCTATCTCTGGTTCCAATTTTCCTTTTCTTGAATTGATGGGCAAAAGGTTTGAATGGACCTTTAATAATATATGCTCTTCGAACTGCATCTTGATCATTGGTGGGATAACTTAAAATCGGAAGCCCGTCTGCTGGATCTTGTGGAAGGCAATCAGGATCATAAATCGGTGGGGGTGGCGCTAGTCGAGGCGGTGATGGTGGCAGCACTGGTTAGACATCTTCAGGGGCTGGTGGTGGTTGAGGCGGTGATGGTGGCAACACTGGTGGGACATCTTCAGGTGGGACTGCAGCTGCAGGTGAGGAAGGTATTCCATTGTCTTCTTGTTCTTGAGCCAAAATTGAGACAACTGCAGTATTTGGTGAAGCTGCATCATTTTTCTTTGCTTCATGTTTCCGGAAAAGAGACGCAATGTCTCCCTGTTTCATCTTTTTCATGTTTCCACTCTTAACAATCCTGCAATAAAATGATGCAAGAAGTTACAAAGTGCAATAAGTAATTCTTAATTTTACCATGATTAATTGGGCTACCAATCTAGAACTTGCACTTGCAGGGTATCTGTACAAGAAGCAATCTAATTACCTTGCCTTTGCCTCCGTCGAATTGCAGAATCGCAGTCACAGGCCGCAGCACACGCTCCCGCCGCAGAGACGTCGCCGGCCGCCGGCTGCCGCCCACACCTGCGCGCTCCTGGTCCTGGGCTCGCCGTGCCGCCTGCCGCCGCCCGTCTGCCGGCCGCCGCCTCGCCAGCCGCCGGCCGTTGCCCGTCCGCGGTCCGCCCCCACCGCAAACCTAGGTCGCAACTCGCGAGGTGGCGTCGGCGAGAGAGCAGCCAGTGGAGGAAGCGAATCGATCGATTTGGGCCATTGGGGAGCAGTGCTAGCATTGAGATGAAAAAAAATATACATCTTGGGCCATTTCTTAGGGTGGGCCGCGGCCCACCCGGCCCACCCTCTAGATCCACCCCTGCTACCAATCTAGAACTTGCACTTGCAGGGTATCTATACAAGAAGCAATCTAATTACCTTGCCTTTGCCTCCGTCGAATTGCAGAATTGCAGTCACAGGCCGCAGTACACGCTCCCGCCGCAGAGACGTCGCCGGCCGCCGGCTGCCGCCCACACCTGTGCGCTCCTGGTCCTGGGCTCGCCGTGCCGCCTGCCGCCGTCCGTCTGCCGGCCGCCGCCTCGCCGGCCGCCCGTCCGCGGTCTGCCCCCACCGCAAACCTAGGTCGTGACTCGCGAGGTGGCGTCGGCGAGAGAGCAGCCAGTGGAGGAACCGAATCGATCGATTTGGGCCATTGGGGAGCAGTGCTAGCATTGAGATGAGAAAAAATATACATCTTGGGCCATTTCTTAGGGTGGGCCGCGGCCCACCCGGCCCACCCTCTAGATCCGCCCCTGCTACCAATCTAGAACTTGCACTTGCAGGGTATCTATACAAGAAGCAATCTAATTACCTTGCCTTTGCCTCCGTTGAATTGCAGAATTGCAGTCACAGGCCGCAGCACACGCTCCCGCCGCAGAGACATCGCCGGCCGCCGGCTGCCGCCCACACCCGCGCGCTCGTGGTCCTGGGCTCGCCGTGCTGCCTGCCGCCGCCCGTCCGCCGGCCGCCGCCTCGCCAGCCGGCGGCCGTCGCCCGTCCGCGGTCCGCCCCCACCGCAAACCTAGGTCGCGACTCGCGAGGCGGTGTCGGCGAGAGAGCAGCTAGTGGAGGAAGTGAATCGATCGATTTGGGCCATTGGGGAGCAGTGCTAGCATTGAGATGAAAAAAATATATACATCTTGGGCCATTTCTTAGGGTGGGCCGCGGCCCACCCGGCCCACCCTCTAGATCCGCCCCTGCTACCAATCTAGAACTTGCACTTGCAGGGTATCTGTACAAGAAGCAATCTAATTACCTTGCCTTTGCCTCCGTCGAATTGCAGAATCGCTGTCACAGGCCGCAGCACACGCTCCCGCCGCAGAGACGTCGCCGGCCGCCGGCTGCCGCCCACACCCGCGCGCTCCTAGTCCTGGGCTCGCCGTGCCGCCGGCCGCCGCCCGTCCGCCGGCCGTCGCCTCGCCGGCCGTCTGCGGTCCGCCCCACCACAAACCTAGGTCGCGACTCACGAGGCGGCGTCGGCGAGAGAGCAGCCAGTGGAGGAAGCGAATCGATCGATTTGTGCCATTGGGTAGCAGAGCTAGCATTGAGATGAAAAAAAATATACATCTTGGGCCATTTCTTAGGGTGGGCCGCGGCCCACACGGCCCACCCTCTAGATCCGCCCCTGGTGATGGGAGGTCCTAGTCACCAAGGTTTGTGCATCTCATGACATTCTTGTGGTTCCTTTTGATCTAGAGATCCTAGAAATCCTAACAATGGCATAAGGAGCAAGGTTTAGCTTCAAATTGGAACCCTCTGTCATGTACTTTTGCGCCCAAATCTTGCAACCCGAAGCCCTAAAGACCCCCAAAAAATTCCCCACTGTACAAACCCTAACCCTAACCCTAAGATCTAAAGAGAAAGGCAGGGAGCTTACATCAAGGGTCGCCATGGCCGTCGCTAATGGCGAGCGCTCGCCCAGGACTTGGTCCCGAGCGGCTTCGCAAGCCCCGCACCGGCCGGCGCCGACCCACGCGCGCGCCTCGAGGCCGCGGTGGCCAGCCGCCAGCCGGATCTGACACCGCCATGCCCGTCTTTGTCGTGGCTCGCCGTTGTAGTCCGGGGGCGTGGCCGGCGGGTGCCTTAGGGCACCAACGAGCGGTGCTCGACGGAGCTGCGCGCCGGCTATGGCCGCACGCACCTCCGGCGAGCAGAGCTCGGCGGCGCCGCTGCTTTCCCCGCACCGGCGCTCCGCGCCGCTCGCTCTCCGTCGCCGTCGGGTGAGAAGAGAGAGAAGGGGAGGGAGCAAATGATTAGGGTTTTGGGGGGGGGGCGGCCGAGCCGCTTTTATGCGGTAGGGCGAGACGCGCTGGCCGTCGGATTTGATCCGACGGCTGGCATGCGTCGGCCCTGGATCGGACCGTGGCAGGCCGGCGGGGGAGGACGAAATCCCAGCCCAGGCCCAGGTTTTTGGGCCTGAGGCCTGGGTCAGGGGGCGGCACGGCTCTTTTGGGCCGGGCCGAAATCGGCCCAGGTCATTTTATAGTTTTTGGGCCAAATTTCGTTACTATTTTTTCCTGAAAAATTAAGAAAAATGCATTGTGCTGCATAGTAACGGGCCAAATAAGTTATTGGGCTAAGATAATGCTATTTTTTAGGCTATAAATATTGTTTTATCTTTAAGCATTATGATTATAAATGTTATTTAATGTTTAATTCTTTAAAGATGTTTTATTGTGTTTTAGCAAATAATGATACAAATAATAATTAGACTTATTATATGATGAAATTTTCTTATGTTTATTTAATTTTTGATGATTACATTATGTTTATCATTCGAAGTTATTATTTTATGTGTTATAAATTATTTCCGCTGCAAATAATTACTCTGACTAAGTGTGACAAATAATTGTCATTCTGGCCAAAACTGATTGACGCTTATTTGATCACAAAATTTTATTAATTCAAATCAATTCTGGCCAAAGCTGATTTTATTGAATTAATAAAAGAAGTTCATGAAATTCAATAAAGTGTGGTTTGTATTTATTATTCTGGCAAAAGCTGATTAATAAATACTTATTCATAAAATTTTATTGTTCTTATTTATTTCTGGCCAAAGCTGATTTGGATTTGATCAATAAAAGAAGATGCTTTTTTAATAATGTTGATTCTCTCTTATGCAGCGTCTCAAATTACCAGTGTCTTAGGCAATATTGAGCAGCTTAATGGAAGCAACTATGCTTCATGGAAGGAGAAGCTGGAAATCACTCTAGCTCTGCTGGATATTGATTATGCCCTCCATAAGGATCCTCCGATTGAGCCTAAACTAAAGGATGAAAATTATCAAGTCCTGAAAAAGGAATATGATGAAGAAAAGGCAAAATGGAGCATTTCAAATCGAAAATGCCTTATGATCATTAGAAGCCCCATTATTGATACAATAAGAGGAGCAATTCATGATACTCAGTCAGCCAGGGATTATCTTACTAAGATTGAGGAGCAATTCAAAGACTCCTCTAAAGCTTTTGCCACCACCCTCATCAAAAGGTTGGTGGGTGAAAAATATGATGCTACTGGTAGTCTAAGGGAGCATATTATGAAGAAATGCCACATGGCTTCCAAGCTTAAGTCAATGGAGATGGAAATCTCTGATGGTTTTTCTTGTCCATTTCATTATGTCATCACTGCCCCAGGAGTTCTCTCCATTTGTGATCAACTACAACTCTATGAAAATAAAGTGGGGCATTGATGAGTTGATTGCCATGTGTGTGCAAGAAGAAGAAAGGCTTAAGGTAGAAAGGATTGATAATGCTAATCAATTCAAGCATTCTGAAAAGAAAAGGTATAAGAAATTTAAGAAGGAATACTTGAAGCCTAAGCCTGATCAATTCAAAGAAAAGGGGCAATCTTCTAAGCAAGGATAGCAGAACAAGCCAGCAGGTGGATCCAGTGCAAAGGAAAAAGGAAAAGATCCCGAAGGATGCCACTTTTGTGGAAAAAGTGGACACCGTCAGAGGGACTGCATCGGCTTTATGAGATGGCTCAATAAGAAAGGTACTGATGTTATAACTTTTGTTGATGAATCCCTTTATATTGATTATGCCACCGATTCTTGGTGGATTGACTTAGGTGCAACAATTCACGTTGCATTCTCTTTACAGGGATTCGCTACGAGGAGGACCCTAAGAAGAGGGGAAAGAAGAATTAGAGTCGCTAATGGAGTTGAAGCAGAAGTCAAGGCCATTGGAGACTTCACTCTTACTCTTAATACTGTCTTTTGACTTCAGCTGAATGATGTTCTTTATGTACCCTCTATGAAAAGAAACTTAGTTTCTGTTTCATGCTTAGATGATAGTGGTTATCGTTGTAGTTTTGGAGACCATAGATGTATAATTATGTATGACAATAAAGAGGTTGGTCTCGCCGTCAGACGGGAACAACTTTATAAAATATCTTTATGTGATGCCACTTATCATGTTGATTCCACCTCAAATGCAAACGTCAGTACCAAACGAAAATATAATAATAATGAGACTTCTTCGAAATTATAGCACTACCGTTTAGGCCATATTTCGAGGAGGAGAATTGAGTGTCTCATTAAAGAAGATATCCTCCATCCTTTGGATTTCTCGGATGCAGATGTGGAACATTGCATTGATTGCATCAAAGGGAAGTATACAAAGAAAATCAAGAAAGGTGCAAACCGAAGCACGGGAGTTTTGGAAATAATCCACACAGATATTTGTGGTCCTTTTAATGTAAAATCAGTGGATGGTTTTGATTCTTTCATCACATTCACTGATGACTACTCCCGCTGTGGATATATTTATCCAATCAAAGAAAGATCTGAGGCATTAGATAAATTCAAAATTTTCAAAGCAGAAGTTGAGAATCAACATGATCGAAAGATCAAAATTGTAAGGTCTAATCGTGGTGGTGAATACTATGGAAGGCATACACCTTATGGCCAAACTCCTGGACTTTTTGCAAGGTTTTTGGAGGAAAAAGGCATAAAAGCCCAGTACTCTGCACCGAGCGAACCTCAGCAAAATGGAGTGGCGGAAAGGCGTAATCGCACTCTAATGGATATGGTACGAAGTATGTTGAGCCACTCCACTTTGCTTGTAAATTTGTGGATGGAAGTTCTAAAGACAGTTGCACACATCCTTAATAGAGTTCCCAGCAAATCTGTTCCTAAGACACCTTTTGAATTATGGACTGGGAAGAAACCAACTCTAAATTATTTGCATGTGTGGGGCTGCCCTGCTGCAGCTCTAGTTTTCAATCCAAATATGGAAAAGTTAGACCCCAAGACAATTAGTTGTCATTTTATTGGTTATCCTGATAAGTCGAAGGCATATCAGTTTTATTGTCCAAATCAGTTTACTAAGTCTATTGAAACAAGACACGCTGTGTTCTTGGAAGATGAAGTGATCATGGGGAGCATGACTCCCAGGGAAATTAATCTAGAGGAGAAACGGGAATATGTCTCAATACCTATGATTCAGGATCCTATTTTCCCTGTGCATGCTAATGTTGCACCTCAAGTCCAAGGGACTGTTGTTGCAACACCTGTTGAATCTCCTGCAACTACTTCAAGTATTGCACCTAATGATGAGCCTAATGAGCATATTCAACAGCCTCCAGTTGTGATGAATGAGCAAAATAATGAGCAACCACTCAGAAGGTCACAACCAGAAAGAAGATCAGCTATTCCTAGTGATTATGTCACTTTTATGAGTGAAGATATGAATGAGCTAATGTTGGACGATGATCCCACATCATTTAAAGAGGCCATGAATAATGAGCATTCATCTGAATGGCTTGATGCTATGAAAGATGAAATGGAATCCATGAATGCTAATGAAGTATGTGACTTAGTAGAAATTCCTAAAGGAGCCAAAACAGTAGGCTGCAAATGGGTCTACAAGACTAAACGTGACTCCAAGGGTAATATCGAAAGGTTCAAAGCAAGACTTATGGCAAAAGGTTTTACATAGAGAGAAGGCATTGATTACAATGAAACCTTCTCCCCTATTTCTTCTAAAGACTCGTTTAGAATTGTTATGGCACTTGTGGCTCATTATGATTTGGAGTTGCATCAAATTGATGTTAAAACCGCATTCCTGAATGGTGATTTATATGAAAAATGTATACATGGCACAACCTGAGGGTTTTGTTGTGGAAGGAAAGGAACATTTGGGATGTAAATTGAATAAATCCATTTATGGGCTGAAACAAGCGTCAAGACAATGATACCTTAAGTTTGATCAAATTATCAGAGAATTTAGTTTTGAGGAGAATAAAAAGGATAACTGCATTTATGCTAAGTTCAGGGGGAGTAAATTCATCTTTTTGATATTATATGTGGATGATATACTCCTGGCCAGTAGTGATAAGAATTTACTGCTGCAAACAAAGAGGTTCCTTACCTCTAAGTTTGAGATGAAAGATCTAGGTGAAGCCACTTATGTTCTGGGCATAGAAATTCACCGAAATAGATCCAAAGGGATCTTGGGGCTATCTCAAAAGACATATATAGAAAAGGTGCTAAAAAGTACAATATGCATAAGTGTTCAGCCTCGCCTGCTCCTATAGTTAAGGGCGATAAGTTTGGAAAATTCCAATGTCCAAAAAATGAGTATGAAGCTGCGCAGATGAAGTCAATACCATATGCTTCGGCTGTCGGAAGCATAATGTATGCACAAGTGTGCACTCGCCCTGATTTGGCATTCGTGACCGGGATGCTTGGCAGATTTAAGTCAAATCCAGGACCAGAACACTGGAAGTTAGCCAAAAAGACCTTTCGCTATTTGCAAGGCACTAAAGATCTCATGCTCATATATAAGAAGTCTGATAACCTTGAAGTCATAGGTTACTCAGACGCTGATTTTGCGGGATGTGTTGACACTAAGAAATCCACGTCAGGTTATATCTTTACACTCGCAGGAGGAGCTATATCGTGGAAAAGCTCCAAACAAAGTGTTACTGCATCGTCGACAATGCAGGCTGAATATGTGGCATGTTATGAGGCTACCGGGCAGGCAGTATGGCTGAAGAACTTTATCCCGGGACTTAGAGTGGTTGACAGCATTTCAAAGCCACTCACGTTATACTGCGATAATCAACCAGCAGTAATCTATTCGAGTAACAACAAGTCAATGAGTGGTGCCAAGCACATTGACATTAAGTACCATGTTGTGAAAGAAAGGATCCTGGATCAGACAATAAGTATTAAGTATATAAACACTAAGTATATGTTGGCGGATCCACTCACAAAGGGCCTACCACCCAGTGTATTCAAAGATCACGTTACCGGTATGGGTCTGGTAGATAAGCCCTTGATCCTAGATTAGTTGGGACCAATGTGACATCGTCTCCCCATAATCCTAATGTGGACTTTCTCTGAGATCGTTCATGAACCATAGTCACTTAGTTCAGTAGTACTTAATTGACTATTGTAACTTAGTGTCTTGGTGTACTGTCTGTCAAAGAGTGAGTCTGTAAGTTTGTATAAGTCTGATGTAATAAGTTCATGGAGCTCCTAAGTTAAAGAAGTTTGTTTCGAAATAAAGTGGTATGTTATAGTCACTGGGTTCAGTGGTGCATTTTGTTAACCATTGTAATCTTTTGTCTTGATATACTATTTCATTGAGAAATAAACTTATAAGTTTAAGCCCTTACGATCAAGGTACGATCAAGGGGGAGAATGTTGGGATGATGATCTGTGAGCTTAAACAGTAAGCTCATTAAATGAATGAACAGTAAAGTGATAAAATGAATTAATGAACGAAAAACAAAGAACAGGAACGAACGTTCCCTACCGTCCTGATCAGGGACGGCAACCGACCCAAACGATGGCGGTTCCCCTGGTGTGCAACGGGTATAAATAACGGGGTAAGAACCCGGTGCAAAGGGACTGATCACCTTCCCGTTGTCAACACCGGGGAACAAAAAACCGACACACACACACTAAAAACATACACATAGAGGCAAGTGATGGGAGGTCCTAGTGACCAAGGTATGTGTATCTCATGACATTCTTGTGGTTCCTTTTGATCTAGAGATCCTAGAACTCCTAACACAATAGGCTGTTGGAAATCTTTGGGGATGCTTCTGGCTTGCTCACAAATCTGGCTAAATGCTCCATCACCCCGATATTTGCCGACGACACCACTCTCACTGAGGTTCAGCTAAATTGCCTCTTTTCCGATCAAATATCTTGGACTACCTTTGAGTAAAAGTCCCTTCCCAAATCCGGCTGGCAACCGCTAGTGGAATCCGTTGCCAACAAGCTCCCCACCAGGCATGGATCATTGATGGCCAGAAGCGGACGCCTCATCTGGGTCAAATCAGTGATGAGTGCGGTGCCAATTTATGCAATGCTAGCTGAGAAAATGCCAGCATGGGTACGAGAGGAAATTGAAGCTATATGTCGCAAGTTTTTCTGGGCAGGCAAAGATACTTCTGTCCGGGGAAAGTGTATGGTCAATTGGCCAACAGTGGCAAGGCCAACTGCAATTGGTGGCCTTGGAGTGCTTGACCTCAAGCTCTTTGGTTATGCCGTGCAAACAAGATGGCTTTGGCTTCAAAAGACAGACAATGATTGGGCTTGGGCTGAATTGCCAATCCAAGCGGACCCTGTAGTCTTGGCATTTTTCAGAGCATCAACGTCCATTATTGTTGGCAGCGGACGGACTACGCTTTTCTGGGTCGACAACTGGTTAGACGGGCAAGCCATAGCTGATCTCGCACCGATTCTATTTGCTGCAGTCAACAAAAGGGTGAGATCGAGATTAATTGTCGCGGAGGCAATGCATGATCGGCAGTGGGTCAGAGGAATCCAGGGTGGCTTGTCAGTAACGGCAATTGCTGAATACTTGCAACTTTGGTCGAGGCTTGACAATGTGCAGCTACAGCCTGCTCAAGACGATCAATGCATTTGGCGATGGACCAACAACGGTCAGTACTCAGCAAAGTCCGCGTATCTAATGCTGCATCAAGGATCGGCCACCTTCCTCGGACACAAGCTTATATGGCAAACTTGGGCGCCCCTGAAAGTGAAAATTTTCCTCTGGTTGGCATTCAGACAGCGTCACTGGACGGCTGACAGAAGAGCGAGGCATGGATTGGAGACACACACAAATTGCCCTCTGTGCGATCAAGAATCGGAAACAAGCGATCACCTATTCGCTTCTTGCTCCGTGACTTTACAGGTCTGGCACGCGATCTTTGCAACCCTGGGTGTCAACCTGTCACTACCAAGAATTGCATGCTCCATCATGGAAAGATGGCTTGAGTTCAGAGCGTTGCTTCCTGGTAATTGGCAAAAAGGTTTCGACACACTATTTGACTTGGTCTGCTGGCGGATTTGGAAGGAGAGAAATGGCAGAATATTCAGAGCACAGGTTTCTACGCTCCCTCAGATGTTAATTTCCATCGAGTCCGAAGCCGAACTCTGGGTGCTAGCAGGAGCCAAAAGGCTAGGTCGTTTATTCTCTGAGTAATCAGGTTCCTAGTTTTCATCTTTGTTTTTTGTGGCTAGCTATTTTTGTAATAGTAGCTGCACAACTATTGTTGCGCGTGTCTTGGTATTGCGCGTTGTAACAGCACACTTTATTCTTTTTTCTTGATCCATTCGTCCTCCACTCGATTAGGAATCACTGGTTTCCCGCTTTGCCTTTTTGTTTGCTTCCCTTCTTTCATTCTGCTACCCGTGTAGGTCCGATTATTTTTTTCACAACTTTCAATCATCTTTTGTCGACTGAATTCTCAAAAACTCACTCTTTCTAGTTTGGAGATAGATATATAGGAGGGGCGGTCCTACGCTCTCATAGTCTCATGGCCGAGAAACATCCATCCTGGGTCCGGTCCGAAATTGACGCTATATGCAGACGTTTCCTATGGGCGGGCAAGAACGGATCAACTCGTGGGAAGTGCATGGTCGCATGGCCGACCGTTTGTCGCCCGGTCGAGCTCGGCGGCCTGGGCGTCACTGATTTCCGGCTTGCTGGTTATGTCCTGCAAACCCGTTGGCTTTGGCTGCAGCGCAAATTAACGACGGGAGTCAGTCGGTAAAATTGCAATATTACCAATGGACAGTCTGTGGATAAAGCTTCCTGATGGATGACCTGCCGGTAATTCTTATTTTATAGAGAAACCATCCGTCGGCAAATGTACACGTGTTTACCTATGAATGGTCGAACAGTTAGCCGTTAAAACTAACCCATTCTAGCGAAAAAGCCCATTTTTACTAGCGTGGGCTCACACAGCACGCGGGAACTCTATCCAAATCTAACCCACTCGGCCCATCTGACCTCAAACTCAAAACACGCACGAACCCTTGCTCACCCACGCTGAAGCAGAACCCCGCCTCCCACGCCCTACCCAGTGCCGCCGCCCCACCTCCTCTCACCCAGGGATTTTTTTACCGACCGTTGAGTACGAACCGCCGGCGCCCGGTTCCGGCTAATCGGTCCGATTTGACCGGTTACCGGTAAAAACATGTTAAACTCAAATTTAAATTCAAAACCCGCAGTTATACCGGTTTCGAACGGCTAACCGGCCAGTTTACCGATCCGGTTTGACCGGTTACCGGTCGGTTTGAGTGGTAACCGGTCGGTTTGAACGGTAACTGACCAAATTCAAATTTTTTTCTTTTTTAGTTTAAATTCAAATGCCCGCAAAGTATACTAAATGAATATTTGTATAATATGTTTTAGTATAAATGAACCCTCAAACCCTTTTTTTACTACTTTTATATTGTATTTGTATACTTTTGTATGCACGTTTTTTTGTTTAACTTCAAATGCTCGCAAAGTATACTAAATGAACGAATATTTGAAAAAAATTGACACCATTAGATTCGTCACAACTTGAAGTATTTTTAAGAATTTTTTGAGATTTTTCTATTTTTGGAATTCAAATTTAAAATTTAAATTTGGCCCGGTTTCTAACCGCCCGGATCTAGAACCGGGCCGGTTAGACCGGTAACAGCGGTAACCGGTCCGGTTCCGAACGGTTTTTTTAACCCTGCTCTGACCTCCTCGCACCTCCTCACAGCGCCGCCGCCTCGTCTCCCACACAGTGCCGCAGCCCCTCCTCGTCGCACCTCCTCGCAGCGCCGCCGCCCCGCCCCCCACACAGCTCCAGCCACCTCGTCCCGCTGGCGCCCCCAAATCCCCCAGTGACGCCGCCGCCCCTGAACCACACCATCACCGGTGCTGCCTCCAAATCCCCCCAGCGACGCCGCCGCCCCCAAATCCCCCATTCCCAGCGCTGCCCCCAAATCCCCCATCGCAGAGCCTTGGAGGAGAAGGTGTGTTCGAGTAGGAGGTGCAAGGAGATGGGTTTCTGGGGAAGGAGTTGCGACTAGGGAGGCAGGATTGGGTGATGCAGCTGTTCAAGGAAGACCCACGGGATGACAAAAGGAAGTCTCACTGTGAAGGAGAGAAGGATGGCTCGGCAGAAAAGAAGAAACAGATCTTCATGCTTCTGAAGGTGAGAAGGAAAAAAAAATCTTTTCTCAGTGCTTATGGACTGCTACTTCAGTCAGTGCATCTTGTGACTATGATATGCTCCAATTGCTATATCTTTTTTTTTGTGACTGTCCAATTGCTATATCTTATTAGCAACTTATTTGACATAAGTTTTGGCTGTTGATTTGTGTACGAGGTTATGTGATTCCTATAAAACTGTTTAGGTCATGATTTCTATCAGTATGCTCATGCAGTAGTCAATTGATAACTAGGAAGCCAGAGTCACCAAAACCACGGTCAAGACTCTATGAAGGGAACATCACTCCCACGAAGAAAAAGTGCTGTAACTGCAGGAACTCTAGATGTTTGAAGTTGTAAGTTGGATTCTGTCCTTAGCTTGAGAAGAACGCAATATTGCAAAGGGTGTTTTGTCAGGAGGATTGTGTTCTCCTTTTATCAATATGAATTCTTTGACATGTTGCAAATGAGGCATGCGGATTGTTTGGATAATCAAAATATTTATGTCATTTAGATGCATAATCTGCTTGAACAATTGTCTTTACTGAACTCTCTTCGTGATTTCAAAAGAAGCTAAAGTTCTTACAAATGGTGCTTGACTAGAGTTATAAGCTATGCAACATGCTAGAAGACGAACATAACAAACTGCTTGTGTCGTCTGCTTGTTTATTATGAGTAACACCAAATTATAATTTATAATACAAATAATTTGGGAAATATTTCCAGCACCACTTCAATGCTTCATATCACCTCCAAATGCCTCATTTCCCACTGTCCACAGACAGGCAAACTATACCAGCGTGTCATTGTTTTGACCTTCATTTTGAAATACATCCCTTTCTGAAATGTGAAGAATGCCCTGCTGTTTTGATACTCTTTTTGAGCTTTGTCTGTTTTGTGTAGTGTACTGATGCTATCCATCTGAAATCTTTTAATGGTTTCTTACAGGTACTGTGAATGCTTTGCGCACTCGTGGGATTTCAAGGCCAAGTGGTGCATTGGATTCCCCATCTCTCGGAGACTCCGATCCCCTCCATCTTCCCAATTCGAGCCCTCCAGTTTCAGTATGAACCCCCACCACCGTCGCTCGCCGGAGTACAATGCCCTCCTCCTTGCCGGTCCGCGCCTCGGCCCTTTAAAGCAAGCCCATGCGCGCCTCGTCGTCGCCGGCCACGGGAGCTCCCTGCCCCTCACCACAAAGCTGGCCACCCTCGCAGTCGCGGCCGGCGCCGCCTCCTATGCCCACCTCCTCGCCGCCACCCACCCCGCACCGGACTCCTTCCTCTTCTGCACCCTCACGCGTTCCGCTGCGCACCGCGGTCTCCCCGCCGCCGCTCTCACCTTCTACCGCAGCCTCCTCACCGCTGCCCTGCCCTTCTCCAGCTTCGCCTTCACCGCAGTTGCCAAGGCATGCGCCGATCTGTCTACGCTCCGTGTCGGCATGGCCGTCCACGCTCACGCCATCCTCCTCGGGTTTGGCTCCGATCGGTTCGTGCAGACGGCGCTTGTTGTGCTGTACTCCAAGTGCGGCCAACTGGCCGTTGCACGCAAGCTGTTCGATGCAATTCGTGACAGAAGCGTGGTCGCTTGGAACACTATGATTTCTGGGTATGAGCAGAACGGTCTTGCTGAGCGGGCAATTGAGGTGTACAAGGAGATGCAGATGGCTGGGGAGGCGCCTGATTCTGCGACATTTGTAGCCACGCTATCTGCTTGTGCAAAGGGTTGTGCTCTGGACTTGGGACGTGAAGTGGAGAGACGCATTGTTTCTGAAAGGATGGACATGAGTGTGTTTCTTGGTGCCGCCCTTGTGAACATGTATGTAAGGTGTGGGCTTGTGAACAAGGCTCGTGAGTGGTTTGACAAGCTTCAGGAACGAAATGTGGTTACATGGACTTCCATGATCGCAGGATATGGCATGCACGGACATGGCCATGAGGCGATCAAACTATTCCATCTCATGAGGTGCGAAGGGCCACCACCCAACGATGTCACTTTTGTTGCAGTCCTATCTGCTTGTGCGCATGCTGGGTTGGTTAGTGAGGGGCGTGATGCCTTTGCTACAATGAAGAGTGTCTATGGATTGGTCCCTCGTGCTGAGCACTATTGTTCTATGGTTGATATGTATGGAAGGGCAGGACTTCTTGATGATGCCATGCAATTTATACACGACTCTATACCTGGAGAACCCGGACCTGAAGTTTGGACAGCTATACTTGGTGCATGTAAGATGCACAAGAATTTCAACCTTGGAGTGGAGGTGGCTCAGCGACTGATTGCCCTTGAGCCTGAGAATCCATCTCATCGTGTGCTGCTTTCTAACATTTATGCTTTATCTGGTAAAATGAACCATGTTGAGAAGGTAAGGAATACCATGATCAAGAGAAGATTGAAGAAGCAAATAGGTTACAGCTTGATTGAGATTGGGGGTATTGCCCATTTGTTTCGCATGGGTGAGAAGTCTCATCCGCAAACTCGAGATATTTACCAATATTTGGAGGAACTAATCCATAGGATTACTGATGCTGGCTATGTGCCTGAAACTGACTCGGTGCTGCATGAATTGGAAAAAGAGGAAAGGGAGTTTGCACTAAGATATCACGGTGAAAAACTGGCTGTAGCCTTTGGACTCATGATGAGCGCTGGGAGCACAGCTCCAATCAGGATAATAAAAAACCTGCGGATATGCGGGGATTGCCATCTAGCTATCAAATATATGTCAGTTGTGGAGAATCGAGAGATAATTGTCAGAGATAAGCATCGGTTTCATCATTTCAAAGATGGAAAGTGTTCTTGTCAGGAATATTGGTGACAAGGCCTCCTGTTGATAAGCCAGGATTTTTTTTAGAGTTTTAGGAGCAACAGCCCCTGTCTTAACTATTGAAGCAAAGACAATTATAGTACGATACAGCACTAAGTTTGAAACCAGCAATTTGTGCGCACCACGCAGGGCATTTGAAGAAAATGCAATTTGCTGTTTGAGGTGCTAAACAAGTTCTCCCTTATTACCCTATACACTGACATAAATTTTCCACATGTTTTCAGTAGAGATGAAAGCCTGATTCATTTCCTAAAATTTATGGCACTGATCGTTGTTAGGTTCTGAAGCTTTAGGGCACACTTATATCCAATTCAACTCCGACTCAAACCTGATTTGATCCACTCCACGACCACCTGCCTGCGCCTTCGCTTCCACCGCCGTGCACTTGCCTTGGGGCTTCACCTGATTGAAAGTTGACTAAATTGTATGTTAGAAACATCTCAGGCTGCGATATTGATGCACTGTCGGAGGCTATTTAGGCTGCGATATTCATGCACCATTAAGATTTGCTCTATAGGTAAGATATAATAATCCATGTACTACATATTTCCATCTTTCTTATGGTTAAATTGTTTTAGACTTATATTGGATTGCCTCTACAACATTGTTAGCAGCTCGCACACCGTTTTGGAGCATCTACAACACTCATAGCAGCCAACCTTTGTAGCTTAGAAGTTATTAGGTGAAGGAGCTTGGGTGTAATGGTAAGATTTTTTTCTCTCTTGTATCTATTACTGATTGTTGCATTGCCTTTAGTGTTTATTTTTTGTTACATCATTGTGCTATCTGCTGTGCAATTGTTTAGTGTTAAAAGATATAATTTGGCAGCAGCTTGATCTCCACAAAGATGGATGGATAGCCAAGCATGGTTCAGGGTTAATCAAAGGTAATAGCCAAGCATATGAACTCATATGTTTGCTTGTCAATCCATCACATCATTACAACAACTAGTGAAGGTATCTTGAGCCATCCCACCATGAAGGGCTTAACAGATAATGAGCACACAAATGTCTGTTTGGGATCATTTCTTTTATCACTTTGGTGTTCTGCACAACCTTGCATATTGGATTCTCTTACCTGTTAAGTTCCCTTTTCTCTACTCCTAGAGAGTAGGAAACTCACTAGCAAATAAAAATACTATAACATGCATAAACAATCTGGCAGGATTTAATGATTGATAATATAGATACTTATACCAGAGTTTGGTTTCAGGGGAAGAGTTGTATGCTGGTCGCTGCAGATGTTTACAGGCCTGCTGCCATTGATCATCTTACTTACTGGGTAAACAGGTACCGCTTATATGATTTAACCTTGAATAGTTGCATGTGACAGTTGTAAAAATTAAGAAGTGGATTAACCATCAGATTTCAAAAGTTAAACCATCATGTAGCATTTACTTTGTCACTGACTTATATTTTTTTGATTGATAGGTGGGTGTACCAGTTTACTCAGAAGGAACAGAGGATATCCAGCCTCTTGTAGAGTTAACCCTAGGAAATGGCTGACGGTGAGGATATCCAGGCTCTTGTTTGTGACAATGGAACTGGAATGGTTAAGGTCAGGAACTGCATCCATTTACCAGGGTTACATCATTCGTCCCCCAATGCAACTATACCAATTTGAAGTTGTGTTGAACATTGCAGGCTGTGTTTGCCGGTGATGATGCACCAAGGGCTGTTTTCCCTAGCATTTGCTCACCTGTTATTCGAATAACTAATATAGATATGTCTTTTGTACAACAAAGCTAATATGGCTGTGTAGCTAGACTATAGATATATAAACTGTTAGCGGTTATCAGATATATGGACTGTTAGTTGTTATCTTAATTCTTAGCTTGTACGGATATGTACTAATATGTCTGGAATTATATTGGGACCTTGTTATGAATGTATGTTCTCATTGTATACTAATTAAATTGCAGTTAAATGATCTTTTATTTTTTTTAACAATTGAAATTATTGCGTTGGATGGTCAGTCGGTAAAGATACTTTTAACATCAAACTGTCTGTCTGTATAACTACCTACGCACAGTCAGTCGGTAAATATTATTCTAACGGATGGTCCGTCGGTATGAGTCAGTCGGTAAAAACTTTTAACGACGGGACTTGCACTGACGAGATGTGTCCGTCGGTATAACGACTTGTACCGATGTTCTGTTCATCGCCGTTGCGGGGTTGTGGTGTAGTGCGATCGGGAATGCGCTAGTCGGAGCTGCCCCTGCCGGTGGAGCCAACAGTCCGAGCTTTCTTTCACTCCTCCATGGCTCCTCAGGGTGCAAATCGGAAACGGGCGTTCCACCCTATTCTGCACCGACGCTTGGCTTCACGGTCATTCAGTCAAGGATGCTGCACCGACTGTGTTCGCACTTGTCGGCAAGAGGACATGTAGCACTCAAACCGTTGCCGATGCTTTGCGCAACCGGAACTGGATCAGGCGCATCACTGGGGGGCTTTCTGTGCAAGCCATCTGTCAGTATCTCATGCTTTGGAATCCGCTGGACGGCTTGGAGCTGCAAAGTGAGGTTGATGACAAGATCCTCTGGCGTTGGTCCGCGGATGGACAGAATAGTGCCAAAACAGCTTACGCCGCTCTCCACTGTCCACTCGGGCTCCATCCATTTGGATGGACACGCGTTGATTTGGGATACTTGGGCTCCTCTCAAAGTCAAGATCTTCCGGTGGCTTTCCTTCCTCAAGCGGCATTGGACTACGGACCGACGGTGCCGACACGGCCTCGACGCCAATCCGAACTACACCCTATGTGACCAGGAGCCGGAGACGAGCGATCACTTATCCATCTTCTGCTCCTTCACTCGGCAAGTTTGGTGGGCACAACCTTAGTCCGGGAGTAGTCGGCTCTGGTTTGGCCACCGGCCATCAATGTTGTAATTCGGTTGTTAATTGCTTTGTAATCTCTACGGACTCCTTTTCCCATTGCGCACTTGCGTGTTGTACAACATTCATTTTACCTTAATACAAAGATATGCAGCTCTCCTGCGTATTCGATAAAAAAAATATACGTACTCCTCTTCTCAAAAAAAGAAAATGATAATTGCAGGTTTACTGACTCTTGTAGACCATGTGGCAATTACTTGTCACGACGCCCGTAGAAAAATTAGTTGGGTAGCTAATTCATCGGCAACATTCTATGCCATCCAAAACAAAGAGTACGGCTTCCAAAAGTCGAGAGCACTTGGCAGAGCGCTAGCGGTGGGACGTCTCGTCCAGGGTTTTAAATTCCAGTAGGAAAAAAATCGGCCCTCACCGATAAAACCGTAATATCGGAAATATCGAGATTTTTTATTTTTTATTTTTTAGTGAAACAAATATTAAAAAACAATTTCGGCCATAAAAAAATATCAGACCCCGTCGATAAAACTCAAATATCAGGTATATCGCAAAATTTCGAGAGATATTGTGAACCCTGGTCTCGTCCCTGGGCGCCTGCGGAGGCTGCTGCTGCATGCGGTTCCCAGCCTCGTCGGAGTTACCAACGGTGAAGAATACTGGACTTTTATTTAAGAATACTGGACTTTTATTTTATTAAGTGGAATGAAAAGTTAAAAAAAATCTCAAATCCCGGCTAAGTTGAGACTGTAGTACACGGGAAACAAGTTAAGACCCATTTATTTGAAGTTGGAAGTGGTGTTCAAATTGCATTGAGTATCTATTGCCGAGCTACATGGACAAAGAAAGCTTTTAAACATTATTCAGTGTTTCAGGCAGGGCAGAACAACTGAAACCGACGGTGTTGCCAGAGGATCATCTGAGATATGAGTCCCTGATTGTATGCAGCTTGGCAGCCACCTCCTGCATGCTGATGCGCTCGCTCGGGGCTGACTTGGTGCAGCAGAGTCCAATGTTCAGTACAGAAAGAAGGCAATGTGCTGCATTTTCATCGTCAGACACCGGATCTTCTTGGGAGAGGCCCAGCTCTTGTACCAGCTGAGGATCAACAATCTGCAGCATCTTATCAGGGATGTTCATCTCCGTATACTTTGCAATGCTCAATCCGTCCCTAAACATGTCATCTGTTGGCTTCCTCCTTATGAACATCTCCAGGAGAACAACTCCAAAGCTATATACATCTGCAGCAGTTGAAACTTGACCACCCGCGGCACATTCTACAGATTGCGTGTTGGAAGAGTTCATCAGGTTAGATGTTTACATAAATAGAAAACTTACGAAACTATTCTCTGGAGTTAATTAATAAGAAAATACAGTGTGAAATTGATCACATATACCTGGAGCAACATATCCTATGGTTCCATTTATCGCAAATGAAGAAGTAGAATCTGAGTTACCAAAAGATGTGGAATCAATTCTGAACCTTGCAAGACCAAAATCTCCGACATGAGCTGTCATATTGTCATCCAAAAGAATGTTGCTAGGCTTGAGATCACAATGAATAATTGTTCCCTGATTGCTGTGGTGTAGATATGCTAATGCATCAGACACGTCGACTGCAATGTTTAACCTTTGGGCCAGTGAAATATAGCACAGATCTGAAGATCTATTAACATGTGGAGTTGAGTACAATAATTTATGCAGGTCTCCTCGTGGCATGAATTTATATACCAATGCTTTGAAGTCATTTCCACTTGAATCTATGCTTGAGCACGCCGTTAAGATAGGAACTAGATTGCGATGCCGTACATTTCTTAGAGCATTACACTCTGCAATGAAGCTCTTTTGTGCTCCCCTTATCTCTTGATTGAAGACCTTGATAGCAACTACATTTCTATCTTGAAGCAGTTGTCCTCGGTATACAAAACTGTATCTCCCTTTGCCAATTAAATTGGCCGTCGAGAATCTGTTAGTTGCCCTAGCCAAATGAGGGCAAAGATACCGATTTCGTCTCTTTTTTCCCCTTCAAAATTAATAAGAGCAATATCACTATGGCAAGTGTCAACATGCTGGCTAATGGGATCCACTACCTTGAGTAGTACAGATAGCTTGTGTTTATTTTTATGTGATTTTTTAATAGGACATTCAGGTAGGTGTAACTCCTGTACACCTCCACAAAGCTCCTGATTTCCATCAATTTTCATGGCAGTTGAATTCTTGAAGATTCCTTTAGTTGGGACCTGACCTGTAAGATTGTTGAATGACAAATCTAGCAGTTCAAGATGCTGAAGGTCACCAAGTGACACTGGTATCGATCCACTTAACATATTGCGTGACAGGTTGAGAAGTTTCAGGCTAATTAATTTGCCAAACGAAGAAGGAATACCTCCACCAAAATTATTCTGGTCCAGCACTACTTCTTGCAAATTTTCACAGTTACCCAAAGTATCAGGAATATCTCTCGACAGATTATTGGATGAAAGCTGCAAAATCCTGAGCTGCTTGGCATTCCCTACTTCTGTAGGAAGTTCTCCACTGAGATTGTTGAATGCGAACTCAACTTGCTCCATCGTTGGAATGCTGAAGATCTCCTTTGGAAGACTACCATGAAGATTGTTATAAGAAGTGGTGATTGTTGCAAGGAACTGAAAGTTTCCAAAGCTTGAAGGTATGTTTCCAATGAACTGATTTGAGTGCAGATAAAGCTGTACCAAATGTGACAGATTGGAAAGGGAGGGAATATACCCTGTAAAATTGTTGTTAGTCAAGCTTAGTACTTGCAATGTTTTCTGGCCTCCAAGCCATTGTGGCACAGAGCCTGTAAACCGGTTGTAATTCAGTCCAAGAGCTATCAGGTTTGGAAGATTTGCGATGCCTGAAGGAAAACTACCTGATAATAGATTCTGTCCCAAGTAAAGAGACTGAAGCTGAACTGAAAAATTTCCTAATGAATTTGGTACCTGTCCTTCCAGCTGATTCCCTGCCACAGAGAATCGTTGTAGCTCAGTGCAATTAGCTAAGCTATCCATGAAATCCCAGTCTTGCTTGCTACGAGCATGGAGCTGATTCATCTCCAGATTCAACCATGTAAGATTGGCAAGCTTGCCAATGGAGGCAGGCACCACCCCGGTGAAGAAATTGGAAGCGATATCAACCTTGACTAGGTTCGAAGAATTTGCCAAGGAAGAAGGGATATTTCCTCGAAAGAAGTTGCCGCCGACGAAGAGCCACTGTAGATTAAGCAGCGAGCTGCCGATGCCGGACGGCATCTTGCTGCTGAAGCGGTTGGTGTCAAGGTCAAGCCGAACGAGCGCCGACATGTTCAGGATTGCCTCTGGGAACCCACCTGTGAACCGGTTGCCGCCGATAGCCAGTATCTCCATCTCACGCAGCGCCGCGAGCTCACCAGGGATGCCACCGTCGAGGCCGTTATTGAACACACAGGCGAAGCGCTTCAGCGCTGTGATGTTGCCAAGCGTGGAAGGGATGGTCCCAATAAGATTGTTGAACGAGAGGTTCAGCTCCTCCAGGCCAAGAGGCAGGTCTCCAGGTAATCCTCCGGCGAGCTCATTTCCATCCAGCCATAGCACCTTCAGATCAGAGCAGTTTGCAAAGCTCGGTATGATCCCTTGCAGCGTGTTGTTGGTCAGGTAGAGTGACCGGAGACGACGCAGGTGGCCGAGAGATTCAGGAATTTGTCCGTGGAACCTGTTCGTCGCTAGTGATAGATTCCTGAGGAAAGTCAGGTTGCCAAGTGCAGGAGAGATGTGGCCAACCAGACCTTGGTTACTGAGATCAATGGCGGTGACGCGAGGTGGGTTCTTGGAGCTGCATGAGACGCCTTCCCAGCTGCAGAAGTGGATGCTTTCGTTCCAGGAGATCAAGGATTGGTGTGGATCGAGAGTGATCGCATTCTTGAATTCTAGCAGAGAGCGTCGATCTGTATCGTTTCTGAAAGTTGAGCAGATGACTGAATGGGAGATGGAGGCCAGGAGCCCAGGAACACCAAGAGGAAAAGTGCAGTTGAAGTAGGAACCTTCATGGCAATCTTGTTTGGTCGAATCTTGATCGATCTTGGTTATATTTGTATATAGAAACAGAGCGGGAAAAAAAATCAGATATTCAGAAGACTGAAAATATTCAGACAACCTGTGGATAGTAGTTGAAGTACCTGAATGATTTAACTTGGGATGGGGGCTATTCTGAAAACTTGCTTTCTGTTGAGACGTGTACTGAGTTGAGAGTTCTCTTTATGACGCTGCACACAAGGACAGACAGTAGTGTTATAGCTCAGACCTCAAGGTTAGTCACATAAATTGAACCTGCAAGAGAACCACACCACCAGCCAAAATCCTACAACTGAACCTGCAAGAGAAACAACAACGTCCAGGGTGCAAAGGTCTACAACATAACAAAGGTGGCAAAGCATCCACCCTATCAATCAACCACGGCGGCAAAGCATCCGCCCAAAGCAAACTTCAACCAACACGACGATGGCGGCAAAGCATCTGCCAAACCGGAACGGCGGCAAAACATCCGCCAGCGAAAAGAATCCGACGACCAAGCGCGACACGGACGATGCAGATGTAATGAAGCGAAGGCAGGCGCAGAAGCAGAAACTCTCCAAGGAGAGCAGATGGCTGCCGCTAGCAAAGCTTCCAAAATAATGCATTCAGGAAGGAAATGACGCTCACAGGCACCATCGTCATCCGACCAAAGATCTAGGTTTTCACCCGAAAGGCATGCTAGAGAGGGAGGAGAAGGGTGGAAGGATGAGCTTCAACAAGGTAAGTGGCGCCCGAGGGCATCATCGTCATCAGTCCGCAGGCGGATCCAAGCCTTTCGCCACCACCACTTTCGAACCCAGAGCCGACGGCCGCCACAGCGCATACGGAACCCCCGACAAGGACACCACGGACAAGCCACCGCCGCTGGGGTCTGCAACACCCACACGCCGCCCGGCAAGGGAGCGTCGGGGGAGGGCCCACCACCAACAGAGCCCCGACCAGCAGCGCGCGGCAGCGCCCGGCGAGGGAGCAGCGAGGGAGCGCCGGCTACTAGAGCCGCACCTGGGATGGGGTGCCGGCCGCACGCATCCATGCCCAGCGAGGGGGGCCCGGAAGCCACGAGCCCCGACGCGGCTCGGCCAGGGAGGGCCAGCCCCTGGCGGTCGTGAACCCCAAAGAACGAGGGCGCGCCGGCCACAGAGGAGATCGTGAGCGGAGGGCCGGCCCCCGGCCAATCCCGTCGAAGAAGCCCAGATCTGGCGAAGGGGATGCAGGATCCGGCCCTCGACGGCCGGTGGCCGGCGGCGGTGCAGGAAGCATAGAAGCTTGTGAGGTTGGGAAGGGAGGGAGGGAGGGAGGGAGAAAGGAGGCAAAACGAACCGGCTTTGGCTCATTCGCCGGCCGCTGCCATCACCTGGCCGGTCGCCGGCGACAGCGGCGGCCACCGGCTGTGACCTGGTGGGAGGGCGGGAGAGGGCGCTGTGTCGCCCCCCGTGCCGTCACCAGGGTTTTTTATCCAACCGTTTGGACCGAACCGCCGGCGCCCGGTTCCGGCTAACCGGTCCGGATTGACCGGTTACCGGTAAAAACCGGTCAAACTCAAATTTGAATTCAAAACCCGCAGTTATACCGGTTTCGAACGGCTAACCGGCAGGTTAGACCGGTTTACCGGTCCGGTTTGACCGGTTACCGGTCGGTTTGACTGGTAACCGGTCGGTTTGACTAGTAACCCGCTAAATTCATTTTTTTTCTTTTTTTGTTTAAATTCAAATATCCGCAAAGTATACTAAATGAATGTTTGTATAACATGTTTTAGCCTAAATGAACCCTCCGACCCTTTTTTGTACTACTTTTACATTGTATTTGTATACTTTTGTATGCACGTTTTTTTTGTTTAACTTCAAATGCTCGCAAAGTATACTAAATGAACAAATATTTGAAAAAATTTGACATCATTAAATTCGTCGCAACTTGAAGTATTTTTAAGATTTTTTTGAGATTTTTCCATTTTTTAGAATTCAAATTTAAAATTTGAATTTGGGCCGGTTTAAAACCGGCCGGAACCGGAACCGGTCCGGGCCGGTTAGACCGGTAACCGCGGTAACCGGACCGGTTCCGGCCGGTTTGGTGAACCCTGGCCGTCACAAGGACGACGATGCGGGGTCCTGTGCGCTTACCGTACCTCATGAGAGGATGATGTCATCAGAAGATTTAGAAATTCGTTTGTTTTGGAGCATTTTTGTAATTATGGTAGATTTAGTTGCTTGTTTTTGGTCAAGTTTGCCAAGTCATGTCAAGATAGAAGTCTTAATGTCAGGTTATAAATAGCAGACCTGAGGGTTTGAAAAAAAAAACAATCATCACATCAGTTAACTTCATTTCCGCATCACGCTAAACCCTAATAGTAGGGGTAGAGTCGAACTTAACGTACTCTTCGGTGAGCAGGGATACATTGGTTAGGTCCGACCTCCAATTTGCTCATAAGTATCGTATTTATCAGATTTGCTAAGCTTTAATTACTGGTTCATTTAGTTCATCTGCCAGTTATCCGATCTCTTACAAGTTAAGCAAGGCTGCTATTTTTTTATCTCTTGTTTAATTTGTTTGAGTTCATCTCGATTTTTAATTATGTATAATATTGTCTTGGTTAGGTCCAATCTTTTATGTATTGTTATTAAATTTCACAACTTATTGCGTTGGTCGAGAATTTATCGGTTGTTCTCTAATGCTTTCCCAGCAGAATCTTGAGATCCGACAAGTTTTGCCATCTTCGTTTATACTAAATTGATCAAATCATGTACCATGTCATATTTAATCTTACCTACCGATTTGTTTAGTTTGGTCTTATCATCCTAGACTGTCTTGGTTAGATCCGACCTTTGAGTGGCACGGTCAAGCTAGACTCATTGGTTAGATATGATCTGTTATGGCTTGAGTTGTTAATCGGCTACCTCAGTCGATCAAAGTCGTGAGTTAAGAATAAACTATAATTAGATTCATCGGCAAGTTATAATCAATTTATCGTCTTCGTTGTTAGGTTGTCTCTGTTAGATCCGATCCGACTAATAGCGAAGGTTTGAGTTTAATAAGCTAGATGAGTTTTTTTTTATAATTGGGTTTGTTTTTCATTCTAGCTGTTATACGAGAATCAGCTCTCTAGCCGATGATCTTGTAAGCATATAGGACTACATGGCTGATGCCATTTTTATGGAACTATTTGGAACACCAGCTGATAGGTTTCCTATTAATTATCGATTAAATTTTCTTTCCCTTATTAATTGCAGATCAAATTGACTTGCATGCAACAAACCTAAAGAGTAGGACCTGCACAGGAGATAAGTAGAGTTCCCAGACCTTAGCGTATTGTGTTCTGTAAGATACATTGCATCGAATTTTACGGCAACACATGCGTATTTATCGCCTGGGTGCTGGTTTATCAAACCTTGTATTGCATACTCCCTCCATCCTGAAATGTAAGGTGTTCTGATTTTTTGCAAACAGATTATGAAGATAGAGAAAAGACATATGTACCTCTCATTATTAGATTGTTTAGTTAATCAATTGCTTAGTTTTTAGTGTGCGCATCAAAATCAAGAAGACTAGCATGCCTTTTTTACTCTCTTGTCCCACCACAATTGATTTTTTTTACAAAACTAGCTCCGAAACCAAGGAGATTAACCTGAGTTTTTGTGCAAAGAACTCTAGAATGCCTTATATTTGGGTATAAATTTTAAACTCTATAATTCCTTATATTTCAAGATGGAGGGAGTATGCATATAAAGTAGTAGATATAGGTCCTACAACACACAGTTCATCTCTAGTCAGTCCACTAAACTACCGAAATGGCTCCACTGTACTTTTTAATAATATTACTGTATTTTAAGCTGCAATTTTATAAGATGATAGTATATGTCTCGTCAGGAAACCGAGAGGGTACCTGTCCACGCCATGAGAAATGATGTTGTTACCCCTTCCAAACAAAGAATGCAATTCTAGCTATGTAATTCTTTGTTGGGATAAAGTACTATAACAATTATGATTGAAATTGTGTTATTTATTTGATTTTATAGATTCCCAATAAATACATATAATGTATGCATTGTACTAGAACAATAGCATCTATTTGTACACTTACGTTTCTCTATGTAATTTTCTCTTTATATTTGTCATTATTCTAATCAGATGAATCTTAACACTTTTCATAGAACAAATTTTGAATATTAAATAAATAATTATTTTTAACGGAACGGGGTACATCAGTACTTATTACTCCCTCCGTCCCAAAAGAACTAGTTGTTTAGCCTTCAAATTTTGTCCCACAAAACTGTTCGTTTAAATTGTACTGATATCCATCAAATTAAAGCAATATCAAATACCAAGAAATAATTGTGTAGAGAAGGGTGTGGAGCCAATCAAATTCTTCAGGTAGATGTTATTTTTCTTGTTTCAATGCATTTGCATTTATTGAGGATCTAGGGAACAAAATAAATAGCGTCGTCTTCAATCACAATTGCTATAATTTTGTTTGAAGGAAAATTATGGAGGAGTTCTCCACAATGCTAAGGTTATTAGGGATTAGAGATAAGCGTACATAATACTTGAAAGTGCATCTAGGCTCCTAATTGGTTTTGATGAGTTGAATGACAACATGATTAAAGAACTAATGATTTTGTTTAAGATGTCATGAGCAGGAATTCGTTTGTACAAGTATTGGTGTTATTGGCTCATGTAATGAAGAATCAAATAAAAGGGATAAATTGTTGGAAGTCATGCATATTGTGATTGGAAGTAGAAATAAGGATTCATGTAATGGTTAATGATAGTTTCTAATTGTGGCTTGGCGCATTGAGGAGTTCTTTATCAAAAGGATCAAAGGTTCATGAGTATACTGCATGATAAATATATGAGAATGTGACAAATGGAATTCATTGTTGATGTGCAAAACTTAACTCAATGAAGTGAAGGTAAGTTGTGAAAAAACCCAACCGAGATGACTAGTACGAGGCACTAAGGAAAGCTTTGGTGAAGCGATAACTTACCATGAGGCGATTTGCTAGGGTGAAGTGGCTAGTATCCATAGGGTGTTCAAAGTACCATATCTAAGATTTGTTAGGAGAAGCAATGCAATGCATCAAATATTTTTTTGGAGTGACCTAAGCTTCCAAGGATAAATTTTCAAGTGCAATGAGAGGTCTAAGTCACTAGCTCAAGTATGGAGTTGCTCAAAGGAAGAAAATGCAATATTGAAGTCTCAAAATTGATAAAGTAAAAAGTATGACAAAGCTGAAGTGTTTTAGAACTCAATTGATTGAAGATTGATTTTTATTTAATCTTGAGTATAGATATGTCGTACTATCAAGAGAGATGCAACATTAGCTGATTGACACGGTCAAAAAGTGCTTATAGGTCACCCAAGTGAGGATCCTATGAGAAAACCCATGTGAACTAACTCCGTGCTACTTGGATGATCAACTGTTAGCTTGCTGGGCCAAGTAATGCAATTTAACTTGGGTTTGGGCTCCTCTGGCCTGATCGGTCCATGGTGTCTTCAGTAGCGTCTAGCCCTGACCGGTCTAATCGGTCACAGGGCTAATGACTAGTTTTAGCCAGGCCGGTCTGACCAGTTTACACTGATAGTTCAAGCGGCTAGTTTTAGAAAGTTGGGTATTTATACACCTTGGCCCTCTCTTTTAGGGCTGCTGGTTCTTTGGCTATTCTTGAGATTTCTGAAGCTTTCTCATGACCAGCAAGCTCTGCCCAACACTACTTATGAGTTGTGCTAACTAGATTTGATATCTTTAATTGGGTTGAGAGATTGAGCGTGTGTGTGAGCAAAGTGAGCATCCTGAGAGCTCAGATTTGAGTTGCATAGAGCATCCATAGCTTGAGCATCTGAGATCGACGTCAATAAAGCTTTGTGGCATTTGTTACTCTTGGAGATTTGCCTTCTAGACGACTAGGCGTCGCTGGCTAGCACCCAATGGTGCGGTGAGCAGTGACAAGTTTGTACGGACATGATCTTGCCCCCTTGGTGGAAAGGATCAAGATAGTGGAAACAAGAAAAAGGTTGAAAATGACCTAGCTCAAGGGGATCGAGTTGAAAGAGACTCACATCCAACGAGCTCCTCAACGGAGATGTATGATTCATGTTGGTGAATCTGAACTTCGAGAAACAAATCCTTGTATTTCTATTGTGGTCTTCCTCACTATTAATTGTTCTAGCGTTACTTTGTGCTTCCGCTTCGATCTACTTGGTTGTGTTATTTTTGTATGTGCAGGTGCTTGAAATATACTTAAAATCACCTGCAGAACCCCTACACCAAGTTGTATTTGTGCTAGAGCTCGAGGAGGGAAGATACTCTGATTGTGTGGTGTTTCTGCTCCCAACCGGTCTGACCACTGGATTTGCAATTTTAACCAGCATCTCCTAGCAAAGGGGCAACCAAACAGGAGGTGATCCACATCTTCATCTATCCCAGATTGACATAGTACATAGTGCACCCCTGTCTAGATATTGCAGTTTCTTCTTCTGAGCATTACCCTTGTATTTAATCGGTCCACCAACATGAGCCATGCAAAGATTTTTATTCTTGGGGTGCATTTACTTTTCCACAACTAGGAAAAAGTTCTTGGAACTTCGAGAGTTGAAAAGGCTAGCTTGTAAAGCTTTTGCGATGAGTATCTGTCATTACCCTAGAGGAAAGACTCGTGGTCATTTGAGTCAGGATCATAGGGGATAGTTGAAATCAAATCTTGCATATCAATTAGTTTATCATAGGCTTGTTGCGAGAGAGGGAGGTTAAGCACAGACACCAAGAATAAGTTTGGGAATGTTTGTGCAAAAACTACTAGGCACCACAGCTCTTCATAGAAAAGAATAGTTGACCCATCTCCAAGAGAACACTTAGCGATGCCTCTGTAAAGGACATTAAGTCTCAGCACATCTTTCCACCGAAAGGAGCCAACCTCTTGAGGCGTGGGGAATTTTTTTTCTGATCGTATGTGCTCCAGATCAGATTAACCCAAGGTACATCCCGCTGAGAATAGAACTTGTGATGTTGTTTGAGTAGTAGTGCATAATTTTGGAGTCTCAGATTGATCACTCCAAGACCTACCTTTTCTTTTGGATTCTGGACAATTGTTCACTCTTCTTCTCCATATCGTTTTCCCTCCAAAGACTTGTTTTCTTGCTCTATCAATATTATCAATCACTCCTCGATCTATGCAGCTTGATGGAACACATTGTGTAAGTAGAGATTGGAGTAAGCATAAAGTCGATCAATTTGCTATAGTTAATTAGAGATAACATGGTCATTTTTCAAAACTAGTTGTATGTTTAAATTTTTTTTAAATAAACTAGCATAGATGCATGTGCGACACGCACGTGATTTAAAAAACATAATTAGATTTTAATTCAAAAATATATTTAATTAAGTATTAATTAAATTAATATTCAAAATAAATTATAAAAATATGTATAATGATAAGCTTCAATGATATCTTATAGCTTAGATCAACACAAATCTAATGCAATAGGAATGAACTACAATGGAGAATTGGGAACAAATTATAAGCATTATTTCTCACTATAGAATCAAATTTTCCAAACATAGAAAAAGAAATTTTCTCACCTTCATTCTCATTCTTAGAAAAGAAAAAGAAAAAAAAAGTTAAGATGAAGATATAGTAGTGAATAAAAATTGATAACTTAAACTTTAGTGGTAATAAATAAAACGTGAAGTATACTCACACTCATGTACTTGAAACAATAAGACAACACATCCGTCCCTTTCCGTGTTGGCACAACAACAGAGTCTAGTTGCCTTTCCCCTCTCAGTCATGCCAATATTTATGCACGGCGGGAGGTTGTGGCCTTGTGGCTTTGGAAGTTTGCAACATAGGCTTTCAACAGGTTGTGGTTTGGAAGTTTGGATGCCCCTCTTCCCGTCGTGTGCATCCCCTCGTCATGGAGCTCCACGGACCTGCTTGCCTGCGCCCTGCGCAGTCGAGCTTCCTGCTTGCCTGCGGCCCCTGCACTGGTGCCTCGTGCAACCGTTGTATGCTTAGGCCGTGTTTAAATGTTTTGTAAAAAAAATTTGCGATGGAATCTTACGAATTTGAAGTACTAAATGAAGTCTATTTATAAATTTTTTTACACAGATGAGTTGTAAATCGCGAGACGAATTTAATGATGCTAATTAATCCATAATTAATTAATAATTAGCAGATGGTTACTGTAGCATCACTATTGGAAATCATGGATTAGGTAGGATCATTAGATTCGTCTCGCGATTTACAGCCCATCTATGCAGAAAGTTTGTAAATAGACTTCATTTAGTACTTCATGTATGTGTCAAAATATTTGATGTGATGTTTCTTTTGTATTTACAGGGTTTATGTAAACATGGCCTTAGAATTGGCGAGGGCACTGCACCGGAGAGGATCGGAGTGCCGCTGACGGCCGCTGTCACGGCGATCAGTTCAATCAATGCCGCCTGCGCCGAGAGACTTGCGTAAAGGGAGACGAGCACTAAGAAGACGTGGCACGCGCGGACGGGGATAACGGACTCGAGGAGACGCGCGTACAGGCCGTGCAGCTACTCGTTGTTGTCGTTCGCTTGGGGACTCGGACTCTTCTTGTATACTCGTTGTATATGCGATGATTTCGATGGTGGGGGTGGGTACAACCGCGATGGGTGAGAAAAAAAATTAAGTTTTGGATAAAAATATTTTCTAACTCTCGATTTTTATGGGTCTCCACCCCTTCCCACCTCCCTCGACCCTGACAAGTGGGTCCGACGTGAAGAGTACTACGGACCCAATCTGAATGAGAAATATTTTCAATTGTTTTCGATCTTTATAATATATATAAATAAATTATTTTTTAGGACGGAACAGGTCAAAAGACCCAGGACCCCGTAGGTCTGCAGCTGGAAACGTCAATCGGACGGCCAACCGAGCGACACTGCGTGTCGCACCGGGCAAGGTTGACCGGCTAGTCTCCATCTCCCGATCCCGAGCCCGTGCTGCGACTGCCCGGGCGGGCAAGGTCTCCGAGTCACGCGCCGCGGACTTAACTGTGGTGTTCGCCTGCGCGTTGATCGGCGGGCACCGTACGGCGACTGTCCAGGGCTACTTGTAGGAACTAGCATCAGGAACTCAGCCCGAACTTGTCGGGGTCGGGCGCACAGGTACACGCGCTGAACGGTGCCAGCAGCACGAAGAAACGCATTTAATGGGTGCGGACAAACAAATTTGAAGTTCGATGATGTTTAGAATTTGAATCAGTTTTAGGTGCTTCAAACCTATATAAACACTGATAGAAAAAAAAAAATCTAAGACAGTCGACGTAAGTTGTAATCACCACATCAGAAAGACAGAAACAGCGACAACCAGAACCAAATTCAGTCGTGTTTGATTACTCAACACTTTAAGGTCAATTAGCTCAGGAACCTAGACCCGATGCAATAATTTGGCTTCGGCTTGAATTCAAAAAAGAAAATTGAAACTCCCGAAACGTTATCCAAAACTTTACTCAAATGAGAACCAGCGGGGTAAACGAGATTGAGATTCTTGTCGTTCAAATGCCCTAAATCCTTTCGCAAAAAAAAAGCCCTAAATCCGAGAAGTCCCAAATCAGAAATTCTTAGAACTCGTGGGCACTGGGAATGATTACGTACCGAGTGGAGCTCACCGCCTTCAGACCTCCCACTGCATCGATCAGCACCTCACCGTCGCCGCCGTGGATGCATCAGCTACTCGGCGGTGGCATCGTCATCGTGCCGCAGTGATTGTAGTACCTGTGGCCGCCGGTGATCGCCGACGATGTGAGGGGAGCGGACTGGATTGGAAGAGCGAGAGAGCTTGAGAGCAGACAAAGAGAAGTTTCGTCCTCTCGCTTGCGCTTCAGTGTTTTGTTTTTTTTTTCGATAGAGATATATATAGTTATCAAGAGTGGACTCCAAGACCATGAAACCAATATAATAATATATAGACACACGACAGCTAGCACTAATCGACTATAGTTTCCGGCCTCCTCCTGGGGTGTCACACACGTCCTCCGCTAAAGACGTTTCTTGTCCCCCTATGCAACCGAAGCAGGAAATGGGGCCCCTAAATTATTTTGCTAATCACAGGGTTAGGGCCCCTCAAGACTCTGAATTAGCTCAAAGCCATGTCAGCAAACTGGCCCTTGAGGCCATAATAACAAGTCGTTCTTGCAGCGATCGACCAGGGGCATGAGCCGGCGTCGATCATCCTTGCCCAGGCCGGGCATTCTCTACCTCCTGAGGGCATGTACAACGCCATTAGTTAAGTCGTCTATATACGGTTTTTTCCGATTAACGATGTGGTTTTTTCCGATGCTGCTGCTGCTGCTGCAACCTGGGGGCAGCAGGGCATTAGATGCCACAATGATTTAATTGTTCCTTCTCCCAATAATTCTTATGGACATTATTTGGCCATGAAGAAAAAGAAAACAACTGATTCAAGTCTATCAGTGGCTGGGTACGTAGTCTTAGAAAAACCGCATAGTTGACATGTAGCTTTTTTCTAATTTTCCATGTTTTGTATTTCATGCTATTTTGTTGAAGCAAAGTTGACTACGAATACAATTTTCTTTGTGTCGCCAAACAGATCTCTATCCAACATTTTTTTACCAATGCTCGAGCAATGATCACAACTATTAACTATCGAAAGGCTCCATCACTTTCACATTTTTTTCATTGAAAACAAAAACGATACAATATTATCAGAAACGAAAATGGCATCAGTGTTACGGTAATTCGGAAACAAAAATATACGGTCGAGAACACATTGATAATGATCGAAACCTATCAAAACGATATTTTGAAAAACGGTAAATATGTCAAACCATAAAGCACAACTCTAGCTATACGACTTGACACATTTCGTGCACAATTGATATGACATTCTAAAAATATATATAGCAGCTAATGGCATTGTACGTGAATATGCAGTGGTGGATGCAGGATGAGAGGCAAGGGGGGCTGAAACAATGGAGATGTTGATTTGTGTGAAAATTTAATGGTGATTTGATACTTTTGCTACAGTGTTTTACGTGTAATTAGGGGAGCTTAGGGGGGCTGGAGCCCCCCTGCTGGATCCGCCGCTGTGAATATGATATTTCTATCAGTAAAATACGGTAGAATACCCGAAACTATGATAGTTCTCGAAAATGATCGAAGGATGCTCTAATCATTTCCGTTTTCACTTTCATATTATTTTACTATTTTCGTTTTTGTTTTTTTGATAATTACTTTTATTTTAATTTAGCCTTAAAAGTCGACAAAATCTAAAAAATTATTCTCGAAAATCGGAAATTCCCATTTTCGCTTTCATCCCTAGTTCTAGACTCTTTCAGCGATCGACCAGGAGCATGAGCCGGTGTCGACCATCCTCCCAGGCCGGGCATCCTCTACCTCCTCCTAATGCTGCTGCAACCTGGAAGACGGCAACCGATGAGCCTCGGCTATCCAATTAATTTCAAGTTTGCAGCTTGGACTCATCAGTGGGGGAGGCAGCTAGGACAGCAGGGCATTAGATGCCACGAAATAACCCCCTTTGTAGTTATTAATGATTTAATTGTTCCTTCCTCCAATAATTCTTATGGACATTATGGGGCCATGAAGAAAAAGGAAACAATTGATTCAAGTCTATCCGTGGCCGGGTAGTCTTAGAAAAAGCGCATAGTTGACATGTAGCTTTTTCTAATTTTCCAAGTTTTGTATTTCATGCTATTTCGTTGAAGCAAAGTTGACCACGAATACAATTTTCTTTGTGTCACCAAACATATCTCTATACAACATCTTTTTTTACCAATGTTCAAGCAATGATCACAACTATTAACTATGAACTCATCACTGTAACCAATCTATACATATTTGGGTTATAGAACCTAACCACTATTACATGGCAACACGTAGGAGGACCCATTCTACGTATACAACACTACTACGAACAGTGCTACGAAAAGGGTTTGTAGAGTGGTTGAAAAGTATTTTCAGGGGCGGATGCGGTACCCACTCTTCTTCTTCACAGCAAAAAATATTGTTTGCTGCGATAATATCAATGTTGGTCACCCTGAAAACACATTTACAGAGGCGGGTCACCCTCTCGCAAGAATATCAATGTTGATCTCTAATAGCAGTGTCATCACCGCAGGGTCAAGGTTTACGATAGATACATATTTTGAAACAAAGTTTTTTAACGTGAGTCTGAAAATATACATCATTAGAGTATCAAAATAATTCATTCACAATACAAATAAGCACCAATTTAAAATTATTCACATTCATTACATCACCTTTATCAAATGGGGCTATTACGTTCTTACCCCTATTTTGATCACGAATTGTGATTTTGCCCTCGTTTTTCCAATCTTTGTTACTTTACCCCTATTTTATGAAAACAAAGAGAGAGTTTACCCCTACTCTGTTAACAGAAATTAGATGTGAAATGGGCTGGTAAAAGACAAGTTTACCCTTATGTTTTTCTCTGCTTTTGTAATCAGTTTGTGATTTTATCCTCATTTTGATATTAAACATATGGCTCTAAATACTTTATCATTTTTACCCTTTTGGCATTAACCATATGGACAATATTTTATCATTTTAAGTAAAGCTCAGGTAACTTGAGCTTGTCTCTCACGACTGTGCCAGTGCAAATGGATGGTTCATTTTCATAAATAGGGATAAAATTACAAAGTTGCACGAAGTGAGGGTAAAATCATAATTAGCTTTCACAGGTAAAAACACCAATTCTCCTATCTTTTGTGTTTTTCTTTCATTGCTGTGCTTTCTATTATTCTAGTCGAAATAAGCCCAAGTTAATTAATACTTCATTTGTTATGTGATTTGTGATGCTTAGAGAACTGAGGCTCTTCACATACAAATATGTATGCTACGTGCTACTATGTGTCATGTATGATAATTGTTGTTACCTGCGTAAGAGATGGATCGAATTATATTGCTAGTGTCATGTTGTATGCCTTTTATCTTTGAAATACCATTTTGATAGAGTTCGATCGTTGTCGATGTGCTATCGGTCGGATAATTTCGTTTTTGATATATACTGATGCTGTTCCGTTTCTGACAATATTGTATCATTTTTATTTCTGAATAAAAAATATGAAAATAAAAGCAGTGGAGCCGACCATTTTCTTCCCCGTAGTTAGGGATGCAAGCGGGGCGGGTTCTGCCGCAAGCCCGTTGGGCAGACCCGCACCGTTCCCCCACATAGCGCTGCATATCAGCCCGCAATAGTGAAGCGAGCCTGCGCGGCCAGCCCGCGAGAGCCGGTGTCGCCGCAAAGCCAGCCGGCACCTAGCGCTCGCCTGTACTGCCTCCTCGGCTCCGCGAGATCCACTTGCACCGCCGCCTCCTCCTTCCTTACCTGCGCGGCCTCCCCCTCCTCCCTCCGCGAGATCCGCTCTGCTCTCCCGCTTCCCTCATCGGCATAGCCCCCTCCTCCTCCTTCCACGCCGACGCGCCCCTCCATTCCTTCCTCGCCGCCGGCGCGCCCTCCGCGGCCACGCCGCTCCGCTCCGCCCCTCGGCGCCCATCGCCACTCCGTCGCGCCCTCCGCGCCCTGTGCTGTCCCTTCGCCGCGTCCTGTGCCGCCTCCGCCTCCGCAAGCCACCGCCGCCACAAGAACTCACCGGAGCATCCACTCCGACAGCGACCCACCGGAGCGTCCACTCCAGCAGCGACCCACTGGAGTAAAAATTTGTGATTGGTAATTACTTTGCTATGTTTTGAGCGTCCACTCCGACGGCGACCCACCGGAGCGTCCACTCCAGCAGCGACCCACTGGAGTAAAAATTTGTGATTGGTAATTACTTTGCTCTGTTTTGTTTTGAAAGTCAGTGTTTGCATCTTTTTGAAATTTTGTGAGTTCACGTAATAGTCTATTGGTTGATTGGCTTATCAGGAAAACTGTATCTATGCTTACTACTTAACAGACTACCAGCTTTAGCTGAGTAGCATGGCCGGGTGGGGGACAGTGCCTCGCTGCTAGTGTACACGCGGAATCACGCTGGCTGCTGGAAAGCCCGCATAATTATTGCGGCGGCATGCGGGTAGCCGTGTTGAGCTGCAACGCGCATACGGATTAGAGCAAGTATAATTGCTGACTGAGAGCTGGCTGAGAATCTATGTGGAGCAAGAGAGAAAGCCGCGGGCGACTCACAAATCGCCTGCTTGAGCCGGCGAAATAATCCTATCTTTGTTGCTATTCGCTGAGAGTGTGGGATCCATCATTATAATGACAAATCTCCTAACCAACGGACGGCGAAGCTATTAGCTCTGCTCTTATGCGGACGCGGGGCGGCCAGCCGCAAACCGGGCCGGCCGCCCCGCTAGCATTCCTACTCGTAGTGTCTTCTTGGGCCCCGGGGGGCATGCCAATTTGGGGGAACTCTCACTCAGCCCGTGCTCGCCGCTCGTGTGGCCACGAACGATGAATCCCAAGCCATGCCTCGCTCTGGCACAAGTCGTAGCCGCGCACGTGGAACGTGAGAGACAAGCTCAAGTTACCTGAGCTCACTAGAACAGGCACAGCCGTGGCCGCGGAAAGAGGGATCGCACGAAATGGAGCTCTCGCCGGCGCCGGCGGGGAGGTGGGCCGACCTCCCTGAGGACATCGCCCTCGCTGTTGCCTCCCGTCTCCAGGTTTCTCTCTCTCTCTCTCTCCCCCCCCCCCCCCCCTCGCTCCCGCAGTCCCGCTAAGATACTAAAGGGCTCTCTCGTTGACTCCGCTGGCTCGGAACCGCGCGCAGGAAGCCGACGTGTGCGCGCTCGGCGGCTGCTCCCGCTCCTGGCGCGCCGCCTGCGACGCCGACTGCGTCTGGGAGCGCCTCTTCCGCTGCCGCTGGCCGGCCGCCGCGGCGGAAGCGGCAGTAGCGTCCCGTGTGCAGGTTGGTAAGGGAAGCTCTTGTTGTAGGCGATATATACCGAATTACAGAATCCTGTAGTCGCCCTGACTGAAACTGAATTTCATCCGAATTTGTGGGTCATCCTGGCTCAATTTTCACCGGGATTAGAACCTCGAGCTATACATCTTCGGGACTTCTAGTATCAATGTATCATCCGGCCTTTAGGATCGTTCTGGAATTTATCTGCTATGCTGATTGATATCAACGAAAGTTTACATGTGCTTGGTCTGAGGTTAACATTAATACGATTTGCTTCTTGTACCAATCAGAAAACTATTGTTCATTGCAATACAAACTTCTCGAATTTTCTACTGAAAAAGTGATGCTCGCCCTATGGTCTTTGATTATGCTAGTAGATTGTCAGACATTCAGCCTATCTGGAATAGTTAATAGAAACAATGCCACCTATGTCCTGGTATCCTTGTGCATTATTCTTCACTTGATGAAGTGGCATGTTCCCTCGGACCTCATTGTTCATGATGTCCTGATTATAAATGTTATTATCTCTTTATCCTGTACCCCTTCTTCATTTATCATGTGAGACCTTATTACTAGTTTGTATCAGGTGGAATCACCAAACTGGATAATAACTTGCAGGTAATGTTAAGTCTTCAGCTGTGGTTCAAAAATTACCTATTTAACTGATTCCATGAATAATCATTTTCGCCACTTGATCATAAGTATACAAGAATTCAGATGTTAATCCATTTTAAGGCTCAACTTATATTGGATACAGTTAGCCCTCCAAACTTCCTCTCCATTTTCCGAGTTCTCTTATAGAGAGAAAGATACAGAAAACTGATTGGTCGTATGCAAAGCTTTAGCATTTAGCAGACTGGCGGAACCAAATAATGGGGCCAGAACGTTACCTGCATACTGTAAATCGTATTCCTTTTAGAGATTTTGTTACAAAATTGAAAATAAGTTCACCCCAAATTGAATATCTGATGTACCATTTCCGGTGTATTTTCTTTATATACTTATATGCTCCTGTGATACTGAAAGCATGGCTGATCAAGCTTTCAACTTGTGTACAAATTTTGCTGCAGGGACGGAAAGCTCTCTACATCAACCAACACAGAAGAATGAATGTTGCAATATCTAATGTGGTTGAATTTGTGGGGAGCAGCTTAAATAACGGGTGGCTTGAATCTGAATGTTATTTGAAAGCTATTGCTGATCTGGCGTTGACGGCTGATATAGGATTTCTCGATGTCCAGTTTTTCTTGTTTTCAAGGAATCATAGTGCAATAATAAACCTCATTGGATTGCACTTCTCAATTGCATCTTTGCATGTGCCGGTGAGTAAAGCATTGCTGGTGATTTTGCTGTATTTCTCTTATGGCTAAACAGGCTTCATGTTGAAAGAACTCTACACTGCTTCATTTCTATATTGCTAAAGCCACTGTTTTTCATTGCTTTACTCCAAACCTTGTGTAGGCAGATTTATAATTGCGACCTTAGCAAATTGTTTTGGCACCAAACTTAATCTTATATCTCCTAGCAGAAGTCAGAAATAGCTACACTGTGCTCAAGCTTAATTCTGGCAACTTCTATGTTTTTTTTCTTTGAAACAGTCATGTATTGATTAGCTGTTTTGCATATCATAAGTCCATAAGAGTTATTAGTAGTAACTGTTTATAGGCATCACATATTTTCTCTATTTTATCATTTACCACTATATGCCTGATGTGCTATGTATAATCTATCATAAATCAAAGTATGGAAGTACTCAAAGTGTGCACTTCAAATAAAATATGATTGTCATGCTCAGAGCTTTGGACACAAGAGTTGTCAAATTGTCTGAAGTTTTCTTTTGGATAATGTCAGATGCCGTTGACCAGAACAATCAAACCAAGCTTTGGGCTACTCAGAAATGTAGTTCTGACACGAGCTTTGTCTTTTTTTAGCCAATTGAAGTCAGTAAAGCACTCCAAGCTCGCCAAGTAGCAGGAAGGAAAGTATGTGTGAACTTGCTCAAGCTTGGTAGGTGGTTCTATGGTTTCAGATTGCCTGATGAACACGAGTCTCATAAAATCTCTCTGAGTGAGCTCACCATGGCTGAGGGAGCAGAAATTCTAGCCATTCTTAACCGTGGAGCTGTTCACGAGGTATTTCGCCTCCAGATCAGTTGGGGGACATAGATAAGTGGCATAAAAGTATGCACACGACATTACCATAAGTACTTGCTCTATCGTGCCCTTTGTAAATATGTATAACTTTTGTCATGTGATTCCCTCGTGGCTTTGCTTACTTGTAAATGCAAGCATAGGGATAGATGGAAGTGCGGAACCATGTAAACTTCTTGCAACATAGTCATGTATAAAATAAATAATAAAGCCTAGCCATGTGTACACATTTCAATAAATGATAAGCTCTGTTGAATCTTTTCTATTTTCATTTCCCTTTACTACTTACAGTCTACTGCAGCAATGATCCATCATTTTCTGTAGCGATGGAATATACCATGCAGGTATCTATATCACTATGTTAGATTGTGTATACATGTAGAACAAAACTATGGTAGCAAGATTTAGAAAGCTTTCCTGTAGCCAAACCATATACAGGACTGATTATGCGGTTGAGACTTGAGAGTGCAGTAAGAACAGTAAGAACCTCTGTTCCCAAGGCGACGCCTAGGCGTCCATGCGCCGTCCACCGATTTGCGCCTTGCTCGCCTAGGCGTCCAGCTGCCCCACCTTGCTAGGCGTCCGCCTTACCGCCTTGAGAACAGAGGTAAGAACCAACATTGTTGATGTAAGGGTTGGAGGAACGTAACATCCCACCCGTGGGCGTAGCTTCGCGGAATACTGTAGCAGCGTGGGTTTAGTACCATACTGGATAGCTAAGGGGGTACAGACCAACTTAAATACCAAGCCCAGGGCGATTGAATAACTCCGGTTGTAATTTTTTGCGCGAAGCGAGGACGAAAGCGCAAGAGAGTTAATTAGCAGGTGTGTTTTACTCAACGTGCAGAGTAGATCTTAGCCGTTCTCCCAGGTCGGGTCGTTACAATGGTATCAGAGCCAACTCTCGCGGTTTCACGCCACATACGGGCAAAAGTGCGCGGGCATGAGCACGGGTGCGTGGGGGCGCAGTTGCCACTGGCATGTGGACGGGCGCGTGCGAGGCATGGACGTCGCACAGGGACTGTTGGCACTAGACGCACGGACGTGGCACATGGGACCATTAGCACTAGACGTATGGGACGTGTCCAAGAGAGAAGATCCTGGTATTTAGGTTGATCTGGTACTCGACGAGGACGTCGAGTCCTCAACGAGGGGTGATTGTAACACGCCAGTGGGCCGATTTGCGAGTTAATGCAGCTGCCGGGTACTGCAGCGTCGCGGAATACTGTAGCATGGTGGGTTTAGTCCATACTAGATAGCTAAGGGGGTATAGACCAATTTAAATACCAAGCCTAGGGAGGCTGAATAACTCCGGTTGCAACTTTTTACGCGAAGCGAGGACGAAAGCGCAAGAGAGTTATTTAGCAGGTGTGTTTTACTCAACGTGCAGAGTAGATCTTAGCCGTTCTCCCGAGCCGGGTCGTTACAGGAACTAATCCCATGTCACAGTTAACCCAAGAGGACAACCCAAAGAAACGGGGAAAATCTATTTATCGCATATGCGATTTTCCATCAATGCATCGCAGAAGAGGCGTTGTGACTCCTACTCATCTTCTTCGTTGAGGTAAGCGGCGGCCGGAGCTTGGGGAGGGGGAGGGGGTGGTCTGGGAGGGGTGGTAGGTGGGGAGAGCAGTCGCTGGCGGCCGGGGTGGGGGAGGGCGGCGGCGGAGCTTTAGGGTTCCGGGTTACCTGGGTTCGGGGAGCTCCATGACCGCCGGCGATAGAAGAGGAGGAGGCTGGCCGGGATAGGACCCCGGTGGGCGGCGAAGGCGAGAAGAAGCCTGCGGTATGGCTGGGCATTCGGGTTACCCGAAATTTTCGGGTCGGGTAGTTCGGGTTTTAGGAATTTCGGGTTTCCAAAAATGATACCCGAAATCAATTGGAAAAAAGAAGAACTCGAAAATTCGGGTTCGGGTTCGGGTTTTACCCGAATTACCCGAAATTCTGGAACTCCACATATGCAGTATAAAATCAAATCAAACACACCCAACCATACATCCAGTTCACACGTCCAAACTGACAGTTCAAACGAAATTAACTAACACTTCACACGTCCAAACCGTAACAGTTCACACTTCACATATCACAATTGATAAACATAGTTTTGAAGCACACAAATCAAATCATAGATGAAAAAACAAATGACTAAGACAGATTCGCTTCCAAAGTCCAAACCACCCAGCACTCCATCTGTCCAGCAGACCAGCAGCACTACTGCACCAGCACCACCCACCCTAAATGCAAAGCAATAAGACAGGGATTTTCATTAACATAACAGAGATTGAAAAAAAAGTAAAAACCATTAGAACATTACCTTTTTAAGATGTAGATGACCCAGGTTTGGAGATCGACTTGGAGTTGCTTCCTGTTGGTGTTGCTTGTGCTTGTGTTTTCGCAGTGGAAGCCTCTTTTTCTTTCCCTTTTCCTATGCCAATATTCTGGGCTTTATGGTTACCAAATTCTTCTATTAACTCTACAATGACAGGAATCGAAGCAATGAGTGAAATTTTACAATGATGCAACAAATGCATAAAGGAGTTAAGAAAAATTTTATACCTTTTTCCATCATTTCTAATTCCTCCATATTCTCTTTGATGTCAATAGGAGTTGCTCTCCTAAGCCAATCCTGTGCACAAACTAGAGCCTCTACCATGAATGGAGTAAGAGAAGTACGGAAATCATCTAAAATATGTCCACTTGTGCTGAAAGCGGACTCTGATGCTACTGTGGAGACAGGTATAGCAAGCACATCACGAGCCAAGTGAGCTAAAACTGGAAGCCTGGGTGCGTTGTCTTTCCACCAAACAAGGATGTCAATCTTCTTATTCTTATCCTCTGTATCTTCACTAAGATACTTGTCAAGTTCTGACTTGGCTGTGTTGCTAGAACCACTTTCCATCCTCATCCTTTTTGCAATTTTTTCAGCAAGCATGCCTTGTCTAGTTCCACTTGATTGATTGGGATCATTTACTTCAGTTTGTACTTCACTTGGAGCATGAATTTGCCTATATTCATCAAACAGCTCACGGAGACAAGATTTAATAGCTGCCCAAACTAGCTGTCCTCTTTCCTCACCAAATATTTCTTCAACAGTCAATTTAGTGTACAAAGATAACTTGTATCTTGGATCAAGAACTGCAGCAATAAAAATCAGTAAATTAATGTTCTCCTTTTCCTTCTCCTTTGCTTTTCCCTTCCCCCTACCCCTCCTCTCACTATCCCTCTCACTCTCAGTCTCTTGCTCCTGCTCTTTGTTGGTGTGCCAAACTCCCCAATACTTGTCAAATTTATCTTTCATTCTCTTGCCCATTGATACTTGCAGATCATTTGTACTATTCATCCAAGATTGAATCAGCAAATGCACTTCCCCAATTTCTTGAAAGAATGTATTAGAGGTGACATGGAGACTCGAGGAGACACGGACAGTAAGATCATGAAAATGCTCTAGAAAGTCTGCCATTTTCTTGGCCCTATCCCAGTCAGTTTCATCAGGGTGACCAGGGCCTTCTCTCTCTTCAGATAGGTCAATAACATAAGTGTAGTCATCTTCAGCAAGCCTTGTAAACACCTTCTCATAAGCAATTGCAGATTTCAGCATAAGGTATGTGTAGTTCCATCTAGTTGGGATATCAAGCTTGAGAAATGCCTTGCTCTCCACCTTCTCTTCCTCAGCAATTTCCTTAAACTTTACCAATCTTGAAGTCCCATTCTTAACCCATCTAATAGCAGCCCTGACACGCTTCACAGAGAGGTCAACTTCTTTCAATCCATCTTGCACAATGAGGTTAATGATGTGTGCAGCACACCTCATGTGCAAATACTTGCCACCAGCTATGTTGGTTCCCTGCAGCTGTCTCCTCAATACAGCCACACCATTGTCATTAGCACTAGCATTATCAACAGTGACAGTCATTACTTTGTCCAAACCCCATTCAGTCAAGCATCTAAGCAAGTTTTTCCCAATATCCTCTCCCTTATGTCCTTTTACCTTGAAAAAACTGATCACTTTCTTATGCAGCTGCCAATTATCATCAATAAAGCTTGCAGTGACAGTCATATAGCTATCTTGCTGCTGAGAAGTCCAACCATCCGTTGTTAAGCAAATTCGCTGACAAGAATCTTTAAAAAATTTCTTCAGCTTGGCTCTTTCTTGAAAGTAAACACGTACAGTATCCCTAGTGCAGGTTCTTCTAGATGGTAATTGGAAACGTGGGCAGGCTTTGCTCATAAATTTCCTAAAGCCTGACCTCTCACCCATAGAAAAAGGCTGCTCATCTTCTACAACCATCTCAGCAAAAGCCGCTCTAAGTGCATCTTGATCGAACCTCCATGTGGTAACACCTTCCCCTTGCAATGTGCCTTGTTTTCGGTCATTCTCGAACTTGTTAGGATTTCTTGGGCAACTTTGCATGTGTCGAGACAACGAAGATGTACAGTGTCCCTTTGATTCAGCCTTCATTGGGCGAGAGCAATATTTGCATTGTGCAGACTTGAGAAAACCCTTGTCATCCTTGATCTTGTTGAAATGATTCCAAACATTTGACCTTGGTGCCATTTGCTTCCTTTCCTTCTCTTTCCCTGTGTCATTCTCTAGATCAATAACCTCCTGATTAGCAGCTTGTCCATTCAACTATGATGGTTGTGAATCTTGAATCTCCATTGGCACAATTGAATTGTCATGCATAGTCTCGGTGTTCATTGATTGTGTCTCAATCTCAATGTTATCTTCAGCTTCAGGCATCTGAAAGACAAAGAGCTCTGATTTCAGTGAGTTCATCAAGACACTGCAGTTCAAAAGTCGTGACTGAAAATTGTACACCTATCCATCTAACCATTCCTATCCTTAAGGCTTAAGCTATGCATTCCTATGACTTCCAAATGTTCTACTGATTCGACAAAAAAAAATGGCATTCAGACATGCGTGAACAATGAACAAATAGACCATAGGTTGAACAAAAATGTTCTACTAATTCAACAAAAATGTTCTACTCATTCCTATCCTTAAGCTATGCATTTCAGATTTCAGAGTGTAACTAGTACAAAATGAGAAGCACATTACACAAGTTACTTCCTACTAAGATCATGGGAACAGACGAACAATGAAAAAATTGTACTGCTGTCCATCCGACCATTCATATCCTTATGGTAATCAAACGTTCTACTAATTCAATAAAAAAATGGCATTCAAATAAGAGTAGAACCGTGGAATGAAAGCAATGCTACTAGATCAAATAGACCATACTAGATCTGTACTAACATGAACAAATAGAAGAGGAATGAGAAGCTGAGTTCTTGGACATACGTTGCAAGATTCCTCCGTCTGTGCTGCCGTTCTTTACTTGTCTTCCCGGCCAAAGAAGCCCCTCACCCGTGATTGCAGCGCCGCCGGGCACTGGATGTCGATTGCCGATGTGGCGACCGCCGACGGAGAAGATGAGGTGCTCGGCTGCAGCTCGAGGACGTCGTCGTCCTGTCGCAGACACACACTCACGGTCTCGCGCTATCGGAGGGCGGTGTCGCGGTGGCCGGTGGCGGACTGGTCGAGGCGAGATGTGCCGCGCCGCTGCCTCTCGAAGGTCCTGCGCGGCTGCGCTGCGTGGGGGGTGCGGCCGGGGCTGGTCGCGCGGGGCGAGGCAGCGCTGGCGGGCTGGGGGCTTCCTGGTTCCTGCGCCGTGCGGCTGGCCGGCTGCGCTGCGCCGCTGCGTGGGGGGGGAGGGGCTGGCCGGCTGGGGGCGGCTAGTGTTGGGAGTTGGGAGTCGGGGTCGGGGGTCTCGGGGTCGGGGCAGTGGTGGGATGGGATGGATGCGTTAAACAGGCTTGGTCACTTAGTGGGCTAAACAGGCTTGGTGGATGGTGGGCTGGGCTGACTCAAATTACTTGGGCTGGGTTGGATTTCGGGCTATTCGGGTATTTCGGGTACCGTGGCCCAATACCCGAACTACCCGTATTAATTTCAGGTACCGTGGGTTGGAACCCGGATTAGGGTTCAGGTTTTTCGGGTTCGGACTTTTCGGGTTCGGGCTCGGGTTTTTTCGGGTTCGGGTATCGGGTTTTCTGCCCAGCTATACCTGCGGCGCGGTGGCGACGAGCTTGGTTAGGGTTGGCGGCGGTGGAGGGCGGCGGCGGAGGAGTCGGGGGCAATGCCGGAGCCAGGGGAGGCGGGGGAGCAGCTTCTACGATGCGTTTTGTCCCCCCCCCCCCCCTTGCATATGCGGGGAATAGACTCCCCCAAGAAACGTCCTAATCCTGACCGGACAACATAAAGACCAAAGTAAGAATTACTCAGAGAAAGCACTTTTTGCTCGTCTTTATACGTGTAACATTTCACTACTGCACCCTGTGAACACCATAATAAGTTGAATGATTTGTAATGAAATGCCCGGATTATCGACAAAAAAAGGAAGTCTGCCATAGTTCAATAATAATATAATGTTGGATATCAATGAATTGATCTCGATGAATTTCGCAAAAAGCCAGTTAAACGTGGCAGTAACTCTGATCAGCTCACGTTATCTTTCATCTTTCAAAGGATTTTGGATATCTTCGTATTTTATTGTCTACGTAATGTTGTTGTCAAAGCACGTTTTGTATTATGACGTGACATGGGGGATAAAAAAAAGGGTCATTTTGATCCATGCCACTACAATTTCTTGAAGTTGGATTTCATGTTGAAATCAATGCCATTGAGTGGCATGATTTTGAACGTGACACCCAATTTCACGGAGTTGTGGTGGCACGAATCGAATTTTCCCTAAAAAAAAGTTATTGAGAGTAGTATATCTGATGGCATTGATATGTGACAACACTCCATTGCCATCTCCAATCCTTACTGGATCACAGGCAATCCCCATCAAGCTGTCCAAGTCCAAGTGATAATATGCTTAATAGCTGTCCAAGTGCTAACATATTTTGAGACTAGATCTCATCTCTGCAGAATTTCTAAGTCGAAGTCTTCAGGTACAGTGAGGTTTATTGTCTCCAACCCAATGTAAATTCTCACAAGCGTGATCTAAGGTTGGTGATCAAATCGATCCAACGAAGATAAACAAAATCCTCTTGCAACGTACAAATCTCACTGCTGGTAATTTCAACTCTTTAAAAAGGAGGAAAGAAAGAGAACTATGAATTGCAGAAAAGCATCAAGGTCCTTCCTCTGACATGGACAATGATATCCGACGATAAGCACAAAATCAACTAGCTGAATGTGGTCTTTTTTACGAGTTCTGATCAGTTTCTAATATATATCTGCCTAAAAGAGTAAAATCTTTCTTTTACTACTTTTCTAACATTGTTTCTTTTAGTGCTTTCCTCGTGGAAGCCACTAGTGGAGCACAACCACCTTCAAGCAGAGTACAACTCAGGCTAATACTGCAACATAATATCAACAATATTGCAACATAATGGTTTCAGAAAATGTCTACCATTTGTCCATTTTTCCCAAAGCTATAATATCAACTCAGGCTACAGAGAACACTCGGCTAATATTGCAGTAGGATGAACATCACAATTAGGTGGAAGAAATTATTCAGAAGGGAAAGAAAAAGAAATCAGGAACCGATCGATGCCTGGCCCAGCCACGAGTCTTCTCCCTGCGTGCATCTTGAGGCCAGAGAGTGCTCTTCCTCCCAGCGAGCCAGAGAGAGGCTGCCTGTCTTGCCTTGCCTTGCCTTGCCTTGCCTTGCTTTCCCTTGTTCAGCAGCAGGGGTAGATGGTGACGCAGCGCCTCCTGGGCGGTGTGCAGAGGAGCATGAACACGAGCGCGATGACGGCGGCGACCAGCAGCCCCAGCAGGTTGAACCCGGCCTCCTCCTCGGATTCGTTGCTGCAGCACAGCTTGCCCATGGCGCGCTACCAGACTCTGTGGGCGACGACGGATGGCTGGTGGTTGGGACCTGGGAGAAGAGAGGAAGGAGGCTTCCTGTTCCTGGTGCTGTGCTGACTACCACCGACGCCTGCTGGTATGGTGACCCGCTCGAAACTAAACTTCGTTAGGGTCCTTGGCTTTGAAGGCATTGCAGAGGCAGTTGTTGGGGCATCGCTGTCGCCTCCCCAATGATGCCTGTCATCCCATCCCCTCCTCCATCCTCCCAAGATGGAGAGGGGGGACAGCTCAGCTCCGGCGCCGATCGCACCCAGCCGGCGTTGGATCGGATCAAACTGTTCGGCAGATCAACAACTGCCACGCTAGATATATATATATATATATATATACACACATATATATCTGGTAAGTAGGCCCGGTCTTTTCTTCCGTCAGGATGGAATGTTCTGAGCGAGGTCCCGGGTTTTTTACACTTTGCTCACCTTCGAGGCTTCGACGGCGATGGCGATGAAAACTACAGAAAGTCGTGCTTTGCTGTCCTGTGAGCAGGTTGGTGGTTCAACTTCAACCTAGGATGGACGCGACTTGTGTGACCGGGGGCCCATTCAGTTACCTGTCGGGAGTTCCTTCCTGCCCGTCGGTTTCAGAAAGGGTCCGGCTGAAAACCACCGGACGGAGCAGAGCAGCCAAGTGAAGTGAATAGCATCCTCCTCGTGGTGAGATTGTGAGAATGCAGCAGCGCTGACGGCGACTCGTCCGGTCCGGGGCTGATGGCGACGCCGAAAGCTACGCCGGTAACGTAACTTCTTGCTGACAGTCGTTTCATGTCCTTGGATTTGTATTGTAGCCAATATCAGCGCTGGACAACGTGGTGGCACGCGGTGTGGTGACGCATGTTGCGTGCCGGCTCGGCGCCATGGGCGCGTCGCCACTCCTGCTCTGAGATTCTGAGTTGTCGTCCTTGGTAAATGCGGCAGCGGCACGTTCTACGTTTGGCTCGGTTGCTTGCTTGCTTCAATTCGTTTGGCTAGCCCCAGAAGCTTCTTGAGTTGCTTTCTGAATTCTGCATCTGATCTGATCCATCTTTCTGAGACTGTTTGGGATGGTGCTCCCTTTTCATGATCGGAAATTCGGAGCGAGCATCGTCAGTTTGGACATCTGGCTTGGTCCACTCACCGAGTGAACTCCACAGTACTGTTCATCATCCCGAGCTGCAGAGAATCCAAAGCGGGGGACGAAAAGGGGTGTTGGGCTTGCTTCTCTTTTTCGCCGTTTGCTCACTGGCTTTCAGATTTGTAGGTGTAGGTTCAGCACTTGCACTTTGAACGGTTGGTTGCAGCTAACCTTCATGCTGCGTGCGTGGTACCAACGCCATGAACCATGGCGCATACTAAAGAAGTGTTTCACTCTCGCATTTGCTTGTAAACGTGCTATATTGAATGTTCATTCAGTTGACCCAACCACGCATCTTCCCAGTATGATTGACCCCCTTTTGTGAACGGAGTTTGCGTGCCGCCTACTTTCCCACTAAGCTATGCATTCTGCCAAAACTTGAGGTAACCGAGCGAAATTGGATAGCAAATTGAAGAGTTGGATAGGAAACTTGAGGTAACACAAGCATTTCTCTTCTGGATCTATCAACTTTATGAGTGTTTTAGGATCATTTCTCTATGTAGGCTTTCCCACTGATCAGGTTTTGGACTCTACCTCAGAAGGAGCAACCGCGATAGGCGATACTTTCTCGGGAGCTTGTCAAGTGCTGGAATCCGCAGCTATATATATATGGAAATATTTATGAATAACGGATGGCAGTTTAGTAATAGACTTTAGTTTATGCAGAACCAGTTTTCACATAGAGTAAAATATATGAACGGTCCTCGAACTTATATCGAAGTGTCATCTAGATCCCAAAACTCTTAAAATGCATTTTTAGATCCTAAACTTATTTGGAGGTGTCATTCAGGTCTCTAAACTCTCAAGATGCATCTTCAGATCCCCAAATTTATCTCAATGTGTCATTTCAATTCCTAAACTCTCAATCTGAATTTCATATCCTAAAAGTTATCATTAATTATTTGTATTAAGAATGGACTATTTATTAAACTATTTTTTAGTCAAATTATTTAGAAATCTTACCACTAATACCATTTTAATTATGAATTAGGTGCTTCAAAAGCATACATTATTGATTAATCTAGATAATTTGATATCAACGGTGGATATTATAGTTTTCTCATTTAACATGGAAATATCAGTGCTAATCATGAATATTTACTACTAACTATTTAGATTTTGTATTCTCTTTATATAAATTTTTTAAGATAATTTATTCCCCTCAATAAGAAATAAAATATCAATTTTATTAAATTTGAAGTAGCAAAAGATTGTTTTGTTAACTTAAAGTAGCAAAACAACATTTATATTAAATTAAAAAATAGCATCCTGAGAGTTTAGGATCTACATGACACCACGGGACAAGTTTATGGAACTAGAAATGTATTTTGAGATATTAGGAACCTATGCGACACCATGGAATAAGTTCAGGGGTCTGAAAATGCATTTTAAGATTTTAGGGACCTAGATGACACACCATAATAATTTTAGAGATCGCTGGTATACTTTACTCTTTCAAATATAAGTGTGCTCCTTTTTTCAATAATAGTCGCATATGCTTATAGAGGTTGGGATATTCCTATTCCTTATCTAAAAAATGTAGGTTTTCTCATATCTACTGTCCTGTTTTTTGTTGGAAAATGAGTGTTCTTACATTCTTCATCAATGGTGATCATGAATGTGACAATACTAGACCTGGTATTTTAGAGGTTAGTTCTTTTAAAAATTTTACGGGTTACGTCTTCCTCTATGCGAGTTTGTATACGGGATTAGTGGTAGTACCGACAGTCGTGTTCTCTACTTTTGATCCTTTGCTATTGATATATTCCTCTATTCTTCGTCGGGCAATCCTAGTAAAGTTTTATTTGGTTGCAAGGAAATTAAAGAGGATTAGAGGAAGATTGGAAGGGATTAAATCCTCAATAAGTTAATATCTTCCTCAATCCTTTCCAACCTACCAATCCTCTTGTGGAGGAGATTAACTGAACAAAGCCTAAGTCGACTGCTGATGGATTTATGTAGTTCGGAGATGTTGGGTAGGACCGTTTGGATCTGTTGACTAAACTTTAGTTCCCATCACAATAGATGTTTGGACACCAATTAGAAATATTAAATATAGGCTAATTATAAAACCAATCACATAAATGGAGACTAATTCATGAGTCGATTCAATTAAACCTAATTAGTCCACATCTTAACAATATTGTGCTATGGTAAACATGTGCTAACGATGGATAGATTCGTCTCGTGAATTAGTTTTCCATTTATGCAATTAGTTTTATAGTTAGTTCATGTTTAGTCCCGTAATTGTCATCTCGACATCCAATGTAACCCGGACTAAAAAGTTGTCATTAGGATATCCTCATCGGTATGGTTGGACCAACCATCACACACGTGAAATTCAAGTGAAGTAAAAGGCACACAAACTCTTTTGTGTTGGCGAAACTCGTTTTCCACGATAAAGTATTTGGGGAGCTGTTAGAACTCAGCCAAGTAATAATGAATTAGAAAACTCAATTGCTCTTGGTAGGTTTTTATTATAGCAAGACCAACCACCAATGGACGTTTCTCGTCTTAAGTAGAGTGCGTCTGCTCTCTCACTCTCCCCGAGTAACGTCCAAACTCAGCTCCAAACATAAGGAAGAGGTGGCTGAAGTTTTCTTAGCTTGCCACTTCCACTTCTTAAATGTTGAATCAAGCAACGAATGAATGGTGCATAATTACTGGGCTTCTGTCCTTTTTTTTTTTGCTGAATTTAGCTGGGCTCTAAGTCATCGTTCATGTGAAGAGATTGTCAAACGAAAATAAGTAAGTGATAGAAAAATAGCGGCAGTTTTTCATTTTTATATCTTAAAAAAAATAAAATTTCAAAAATATATGTCGATTTAGAAAAATTTTAAAAATGGGTGCCTGTCGCCCCTTGCACGGGCGACCGGATCCTGTCGCCCGTCCAAAGGGCGACCGGGTCCTGTCGCCCGTCCAAAAGGAGACAGGGACCTTTTTGTAATAAGAATATTTGCATTAAAATCTCTAAAGATCTATTTATAATAAAAATATATCCGGAGAGACCGGTCGCCCGCTAGCTAGGCGACTGGGGGGCCTGTCGCCCGACAGTTGGGCGACTGGGGCCTTTTCGCTGCTGGCCGCAAGGAATCTTGGGCGTCAAAATATCTCGGGCAGCACGTTGGTTTTGGGCTGGGTGAGCACGCAGTTCAAAACCAAAACGCTGGGACCGACCGGGAACATGCACAACTATTGCGTGGTGGGCTAGTAGGCTAGTGTAGCCTGTACATTTCTTCCCTGTACCGACTGGTGTAGCATGTAGCTTTATCGATGAGCATCCAAGAAACCTACGCCTTGTTTAGTTTAAAAAACTTTACACTCGAAAACTATCATATCGAAAGAAATTTTATATGTATAGAGTATTAAATATAGATAAAATAAAAAACTAATTGTATAGTTTGTTTGTAAATCACGAGACGAATTTAATGAGCCTAATCAGATCATATTTGGGCACTAAATTGCTACAGTAACAGGTATAGTAACTATATTCTAATGATAAATTAATTAGTCTTAAAAAATTCGTCTCGAAGTTTACGGACGAGTTCTGTAATTAGTTTTATAATTAGTATATATTTAATACTTGAACTGTGAAATTTTTTTATTTCAAAATCTTTTCTTGTGTAACTAAACAAGACGCTAGTACAAGCAGCAGGGCCTATCATGAGATCGTGACGTGACAACAATGCCCTTAGTCTGCCTGCCGTTCTCCTCCTTACTGTAGACATCATCCAACATGCTGCCCGAGATATTTTGACGCCCAAGATTCCTTGCGGCCACCGGGAGCAGCGAAAAGGCCCCAGTCGCCCAACTTCGGGCGACAGGCCCTAACTAGCGGGCGACCGTATCTCCGGATATATTTTTATTATAAATAAATCTTTAGATATTTTAATGTAAATATTTTTATTACAAAAAGGTCCCTGTCGCTCTTTGGACGGGCGACAGGACCCGGTCGCCCATGCAAGGGGCGACAGACACCCATTTTTGAAATTTTTCCAAATCAACATATATTTTTAAAATTTTATTTTTTAAAAAATATAAAAATGAAAAACTCGCGAAAAATAGCTGGGCCGGGATCCAGGGAGCACCTAGATAGCCCGTTGGGCCGATCCAAGAACGGGGCCGCAATGCATGAGTTTTTCGTGCATAATCAGTAGTTGCGTGAGCCACCAGCAAAGGTAGCAGTGCCCACAAAGGTAGCAGTGCCGAACCATACGTGAGCTGACCTGCATTTTATTTTTGGCAGAAGTCTTGATCACCCCCAACTATGAGAGGTGGACTATATAATCCTCTCAAGTATAAAACCGGGTATTCTACCCCTTGAACTTTCCAAAACCGGTCAAATTACCCCTGGGGCGGTTTTGAACGGTAGTTGCTACAGTAACACAGTTTTGCCATTTTCTTTTTTTATTTATTTCGGTTGAATCTTTGAAAAATTATAGTAAATCATAGAAAAATTATGAAATGAAAAAAAATCCAATTTTGTTGGACTCCACATGAGTAGATCTATACAGTGAATACATAATATACTATGTTTTAGTACAAAGTTTTTTCTTTAAATTTAGATCAGTTTTTTTTATAATTAAATAGAATAATTCATAGCCGCAGTTTCTATGACTCAATTGATGTGAAATTTTTATGATGACTTTACTATTGTATGCTTAAACTATAGTAAAAATTTCATACTCATTAGATCATGTATAACTTAGTTATAGATTTATTTATCTATAACTAAGTTATACATGATCTAATGAATATGAAATTTTTAGTATAGTTCAAGCATACACACATCTGGTGTGTTGCGCGCGTGCCCTGAATTAATTCAAGACCGTATGGATGGTTTAATATTTTTTAATTATCTGGCTTGCATTTGATTACGTGATGAGGGGGTGTGCAGAACCGTGTGATCCTGCAAGCGAACGCGACGACGACGACGACGCCATGACTCATGCACGTACGGTTCAATGCTACCACGCCATACGGCCATAGACATCGCAATGCAAGAATGCATTCATTGATCGATCGAGCATCCACAACCATATATATTGATTCCACGTACGTACAACGAAAACGCATCTCAATCCAGCAAGAGCATGTCGTTTAATTTGCTTGTTTGATCGATGCGCTGTGGTTGCACGCCGCCGCCTCTTCGCCTCCTCCTCCTTTAATCAATAGTACTCCATTAGTTGGCCGGCGGTTCGCTTGCGGCTGCGGCGGCGGCGGGAGTCTGTTCGTCGCTGGCGTATTTCTCCTCCTCCTCCTCCTCCGCCGTCGGCTCTGGGACGGTGGCCGCCGCCTCCGCCTTGTGCTCCTCGACCGGTGTGGCCTCCACGGGCTCCGCGTTGTTCTGCTTCCCGGCTGATGGTTCCCCTGCAAAAACAAGCGCTTGGCATCAGTTTAATTAGTTATCCTCGTGAATTGTGATCGCCGATCGGCAAGAATCACGAATAATATTAACAGCTTGTTATTGAGATTAGTTGTGTAGATTGATAGAATCTGATTTTACTCACCATCCTCCTTGGCCGGAGCAGGAGACGTCGCCTTCTCCTCCTCCTCTTCGGCTTTGCTCTCCCCAGCCTTCTCTACCTTCTCCTCCTCGACCTTACCCGCCGCCTTTACCGGCGCCTCCTCGGCCATGGTCGATTCCGGCAGCTGCTCCTCGTCCACCACCTTCTCGGCTTGCTCCGCTACGGGGGCCGCCGCCGAAACAGCAGGAGCCGCGGCAGCGACGTCGACGGCGACATCCTTCTTGGGTTCCTTCTCCTCCGCAACGGTGGCAGCGGCGGCGGGATCCTCGAGGGACATCACCACGATGTCAGCCGCCTTGTCCGCCTCGCCGGCGGCCCGCTCCCTCACGGAGTCGTCATTCCCTTTCTTCTCGTCGGGCTCCCGGCGGAGGCCGCCTCGACGACGCCCGCCGCATTGTCCGCCTCGCCGGCGGCCGGCTCCTTCACGACGTCCTTGACGGCGACGCCGGCGCTGCCGAAGGACGTGTGGCTTGGGCCGGTGGAGACGGAGGACTTCCTCCGGAGGAGCTTGCCGGCGGCACCGCTGGCGGTGGTGTTGCCGGTGGCCACGGCGTCCTTGGAGCCACCGCAACCCATGGCCGCGGCCGGCGCTGGCGACGCCGGCGAGACGGAGGAGGAGGAGCGGTAGGGAGAGAAAGCGGTGGGAGGGAGAGGGAACGGACGGGGGAGAGGAGTCGTCGGGCGCGCTCGAAGGATCGGAGGCAAAGAGACGCCGTGGTGGGACGACGGCCTCTTTTATAAGCAGCCGCGCCGACGTGCGTGCCCGCATGCATATGGCAACGGCTCGCCCTCACGCGTGGAAAAGTCAACCCTGACGCGTGGGCACGACAGGTTTGGGGAGTCACGGTCGATGGACAAGCTAGAAGAGGTTGGCAGGCGCATCAACGCATCGTTGCGTGACGTGCGGCCCCAAATTTTCTCCCTCAGATACTCCGTCCGCCGGCTAGCCGGCCGCCGGAATGCAGTTTGTTTAGGGGCCGCTGCCAGCAACCAACTCGTCGTTTGGTGGGTGGCCTTCGTTCGTACTTGATTGAGCGGCCGGCAACAGGCCATCTGATTTTGGAAGGACATTTTTAATCAATGGCAAGGTTGTACTACCACAGCAGCCGCATAGCCCCAAGATGGCCTTGTTTGGTTAGGCGCGCCTATTCTAGTCTCCGCATGAAAGACCAAATGAAGTCTATTTACAAATACTTTTCAAGAATAGATGTAATTTTTTGCGACGAATCTAACGACGGTAATTAATCGATGATTTGCTACAGTGATGCTACAGTAACCATTCTCTGATCGCGCGTCAAATGCCTCATTAGATTCTTCAGGGTCACTAGCGCGGGGTTCTAAAGTTGGTTTTGTAAACTGATTTTGTTTGACACCGTAATTAGCGGTCAAACTGTCACTATTCACTAGCTGCAAACCAAACGTGACCATATAGTAGTATAAACAGCAACCGGTCATCACCGATCACCAAATCTTAAATGACTGTTTGACTGGTTCCACAAACTTCTGGTAGTTTTCTTTCTCTTTCAAAATTTTTTACAAGAAAACAAGAACCAACGGGTGTCTATACCATCATCTTGACTCTTGAGCAGCGTTCATGTGCTATTTCAGAACGGATCGGAGAACACTATGAGTTCTATACAGAGTAAAATAACGCTGTTCTATTTCTATACGGTCCAGTAACTGTCACCCTGAGGTGTATATGGAAATCCACCAACTAATATGACGGTCATGACGCGACGGTAGTTTCTCTCTGATTAAGTACCCTAGCAACCTCTGAAACTCGGCCGCTCCAAGAAAGATCAGCGATGCCTGGCCCAGGCGCTTCATCTCTGATACTCCGTTCATAGGTGCAGAAGGTAACCGAGCGACATGCCAACAACTGCCATATAGACGACGAAAAGCAGGGGAAAACCAGTGCTGGACTGACCCTGTGAAGCCCCCGCCCTTTTCAAGAATACCTATTCAAGAGATGCAAAGCGTTAGATATGAATCCAGGAAAAAAAATACGCTTGGGAACAAAACCAGTACAATGTTTAGCAAGTGATAAGCTATTGTAGCATGCTACATAATCGAATTGTCAAACTATATGCAGGAGAAAGTAACTGGATATCGTAAGGGACAATAAAAGCAATTTCAATCTGCATTTACGGGCTCATGGTCGTGAATTATCGCACTGACACTTCAAAAGCATACATAGTTTGGGATAATTATTAGAGGAGGCATAGTTAGGCATATTAATAATATGGATATTTGGAAATAGAAAAGAAATGTTTAAATTTATAAATTAGGAAAAAAGGATATATATTTAACAGAAATGCAAGCACAACCTATATGAGTATCAATAACCCCTACGGTTTGTAGTCTGCTAATTTAGCCAGATGCTACCCATCACCATTCAATACAAAACAAGATGTTAACAACTTAAGTACTTAACATGCCAGGAGTAGCCATTTGTTTGGGCTTGTAAATTGGGACCACAATTCCAAAGTATTAGGATGTCAGCAGTGGAACCACATGTTTTGGTAGTTTCGTTAGAATAAGATGTGCCTTCCTCTGGTGGAAACAGGCAAACACCCAATCACATTGATAGGGATTTAGCTATGGTAAGCTGGAAGACCGGTAGACCACATGCAGACTTGGTACTATATGCCATGGATGTATTTAACAGAGTTCTGCGCCAGGTGACCTCACTTGACTAAAATGGACATATGGATGAAAAGAATGGTAGCCCTTCACCAGAGCTTATAATTGTTCTTTCAATCTTCAGTTATCACAAACAATGGAACAAGGACACGTAAGAAAGTTACTGCAAGATGGTTTATACCATCAATGCAATAGAATTTTACCATCTCTTTCCGTAATTTATCCCGCTCTTGGATGGTACCTCTGGTCTCTTCCATCAAATTTAGGATCAAAGTTTCTGCCTACAAAAGAGGATGATCCAACATTGTAGCATTTGAGAAAAGGAATCTCTTGAGTGATTCAATATTCAAACAATCAAACTCAAATATTTGGCACTATATGTTCCTTACCTCTTCAAGTTTAACTCCAAGATTGTTAAGTTTCATTTGTAAAGTGTGGACATCTTCGGTTACCTGCTAGAGGGGTAACAAATAAAGTTAAAAAGCAGACTGTGAGGTACATTAGAACTGTTGATTGCTAACCATGTGCCTGTATTTAATATTCATCACCAAGACAAAAGTATATTAATGCAATTTATGGTAATGGACATGGAATAAGCTAAACAGAATTAGCAGAACATGCACAATACTTGAAAAGAAGCTTACATGAGATATATGAATATTATCAGTATTGGTAGATTCTATATCACTTAGTGATGGAACTTCACTTGGAGCAGGAGTATATTCCAATGGTGGCGATTTCAAGTCCGCACTTGTTTCTGTTGAAGCAAACTGAGATTCTACAGAGGTAGCAGATGTTTCTTGCAAATTGGGAGCAGATTCCTACAAAGTAAATGAAGATTGATTTGATGGGACTAGAAAATCTTGCAGAACAGTAGGGTATTCTTTTACAGGGACGGAAGTTTCGCTTTCAAAGGGGAAGATCTTACATTCAGGGGATGAAAAACTTCATTCACAACAACAGGCGCTTCATCACATTATCCAGTATTTCCTCTGTCACAGGAATCCCAACTGTTTCCTTGGCATGGGAAAGTCCATTTGTGGGTTGCTCTACTTGAGGCTGTGCCATGCTGACAAGGACAACTTTCAACTTCTTCTCCTCAATATATCGGTCGGTTTCTTTGGAGAACTGCAAATAAGACTCAGTCAAACTAAAAATAGAGAGAAATATGCAAAGCAACATCGCATAAGCCAAGCATAAATTGCTGCATACTTACAAAAGCAGGAACGATGTCTTCATCAGCTGTACCAAATGGAACAACTGTGGTCTGCACAAGGAACTTGTCTTTTATTTGCAGATCTGGTGGAGCATTCTTTACCGCTTGCATAGTAACTACATTTTATATAAACAACAAAGTCAAATAAAATAACATAAAAAAGGAAGAAAAGTTCACTTCACCGAAAGCTAAATCCAGCCATGAGCCATGGCATCTAGGAAAAGAGGCCATCTAGCTTGCACAATACTCTATCGTAATCAATTCCTAATATGCCAAATCACCAATTTCACCAGTAGCCAGTAAAGACAACATTTACCTGTAAAATCACACGATGCCAAAGGAAGAATAACTCCTACATTTGGTCGAACACAATATCTTTTTGGATAAGTTGTTTTAACCTATTACATGTTCAAATACCAAAACTATCAAAAGAGGAAATGAAATTAATGTGAATGCATGAAACATTAGGTGTTAAATTGTTTCTTCTAAAGCAAAAAAAAAACACAAAGCATGAAGTCAAACAATACCCAGTATGACAGAAATACTTCAAAGAACAAAAACATGAACAATAATTCATTACGTAAAATTGGAGACTAACCTTGAATGCAACATATTGATCTGACTTGTTCACAAGATGGACACAACATGAACTCTGCTTCTTAAACTCAACTGATAAACAAGTGAAAATCAGATAAATTTCTGGAGATGGTAGACTCAAGGGCAATTTGAAATATTTACTAATCGCTGAAGAATAACATTTATTCATAAAAAGAAAGAATGGCGCGTTAACATAAAATTACAAAGATATCTATAAAAATAAAAACTAGAGCTTATGAACCATGAGAACACTACAACTACATTTAATTTAGCAATCTAAGATATGGATCGTGTGGAAAAGCATGTGATGTTATTTGATTAAATAAATTGCTTCATAAAGTGGATAACTGCAAGTAAGTAAGATTTCTTAAGGGCTGACCAAATCCTGTGACCTACAAACTAGCAGAACCAACCAGGGTCACAAAAGAATTTACTGTGACAGTTGGTCACAGTAGTTATTTTCAACCTAAATAAATTAAGTACCCGTTCTAAGTATTAACAGTAGCTATCTAAAAAACAGTACCCACCAGCAAATCTGGTAAGGAAGGCAACCATAGCTGGTTTTTGTAACCCAGGTACTAAAAGTACTTACAAAATTCAGTCATGTTTTGTTTCATTTCTAGTTCACTTTCTCTAGTTACTAGTATATTGCCTTGGTACATAGCCAGCATTTATTCTCTAGTTTAAAAAGATTCATGTTATTATATTTCTCAATTCTGGCCATATGGATCTCCACTTGTCCTGTTCATCTTGTTTCACAATACATAATAAGTAGTTTCTTTAGCTAACCTCATTCAAGTGTATTGATATACAAGACTAAGCCAGCATTTAGCTAATAGTCCTAAGTCCTAACCACCTCAGTCAATGGTGAGACAGGAAGTCCAAACGGGTTCCACCTCTCACCTTGAATCATAAACACAAAGATTTTTTTGGGGATGATGTAATAGGCCTGAGGCTTCTATACAGATGTGAACAGCAAAAAAACACTCAATTAAACAATAAATTTAATCAATTTTTTACCCATCAATCATAAATTATTTACATAGAATATCTTGCGATCATATACAATCAATAATACACCCCTTCTAGCACAAAAGCAATCAATAATACACCCTATCTGGCACGAAGCCATAAATAAATTAGTTTGCCCCATTACTACCACTGGCCCCAATTGCCCTACTAATAAGTACAGTGTGACTGAATACAGCAGTCTAGTACAGTCCCCCAACACCATGTTCTGCTATTATTTTCTATCATCACAAGAAACTGGTGAACTTACATCATAGTAACCAATTTACCAAATTAACATATGTGGCTAGCAGATTTGTCACATGCCTGCCTATTCCAATACTTGCAGCAAATGAACTACCTATTCCAATATCACATCCAACCACCAGCACTACCACCACAAGAAAGGATCCATCCTCTTAAATAATAACTTTAAAAATTATTGTATTAAAAAAAGATACCAATCCAGGCACGATGTTACGAAGTGTTAATGCCCACAGCAAGTCCCTAAATTTTGTATATATTCACCGGAGGAGGGGAGGGGGTATGCATCTAACTAAATGAACCATGAACAATCAGTATTGCATCGTTACACATAGTAAAAGTATACCGCGCAAAACAAAATTTCAAGTAAAAACGTCATCTAGCACGTTACAAACAAATGAAAGGCTTTGACAGACTGATTTTACTCTGTTACCAACCATGTCCAAACCAGTCCCATTTCATTACCAGTATGTTCCCTTTTAATCCGTTTCCAAATTCCAACACAAGGTAATTCATTCACATTCAATACAACTGTAGGATTTTGTTTCGTCAAATTACATGATTACTGAGTTGTAAGTGCCTTGCACAACCTCACACAATCACAGCCAGCTTTTGTCTAGTATAATTACAGGAACAAGCTGTAGTTCTGTCCCATGTTTACACAGGTCTCCAGACCAAAGCTACATTCTATATAACAAATAGGATTGCTTGTTCACTCACTCTTAGTCTCCTTTGTCACATAGAAGTATAGAACAAACCGGTAGTGTTTCACCACCTCCCTGCAGGATACCGCATCTAACACACATTCAGCAGTCAGCACTATCTGTAACATAATATGTCCATTCACTATTTCTTGAATCATCAGAAGTGGCAAGCAAACAATCAAGGGATCTAGAATGTCACTATTGCAACCAATTAATCTAATGTGTCATCTCCTCACACACCAAACTTCAGTGCCATTGACAGCACAGGAGCTAACATTTGTCCACATCCCAACCACCTATTAGCACTAGCACTACCAGAATGCACTCGACCTTCTTGGAAATTTCAGACTGGAAAGTGGACGAATCCGACCGCAAGTGCAAATCAGGATAAGAACGCCACGCTTGGTCCCTAAATTTGTTCGCGCAAACCTCACGCAATTGAGAATATAAAACAGTAGAATAATATAATATTTTCCCTAGAATGCCAGTACGTCGTGACTCGCAAGTACAAGCTGAACGCCGCAAAATCAGCTATTATCTGTACCAAAAAAATCGGTTAGCTGTTGCGAGAGTACAATTGAGAGGGCGAACTCGGAGCAAGCGTCAACAGATCGCTTCGGAATGTGGGAAGAAATTTCGTACAATCTAAGCTACGAATCGCAACCGCCGCGTCATGGTCAGTTAAACCCTCCCCCGCGAAACGCACGGGCTGGCGAACCCATCCGCAAAACCCCAATCCGACCCAAGCGGCAGCAGCACGCGGACGCATGAACCGAAAAAAAAAATACGAGTCGCCAGGTAAGCAGCAACCCGCCAGCGATCGGAGAGGCCAATGCGTCAGGCGGATCAGCCCAGGGACGGATCATGGCGACCGAACTCGAGCCCCCATTGGGCTGGAGCGGAGCGGAGAGGAGAGGAGGGATCAGGGGGAGGCGAGAAGAGGGGGCGGGCACGTACAGAGGAAGCGGAGCTCGCAGGGGTGGATCTCGACGAGCACGTCCTCGCTGCCCATCGCGGCGGCCGCCGGCCCGGCCGCGCGAGCGATAGACGGCGCGGACGGGGAGAGATCGCAGCAGCGCCGGGTCGCTCGGCCCGCGGGCGGGCGGGCGGGCGCTTGTCTGTCGTGCTTGCCTCGGAGAAAAAGGGTAGACACGGGCTGACTGGGACGCGGGACGGGACGGGACGGGAGTCGGGGACGCCACCTCCGCCCGGCCGTTTCGGGATTTCGGCGCCGAAACGCAGTGCCAAATGGTGCAGGGTTTCTCAGTAAAGGCCTATAGTTGTCCAACGGGCCGAGCCCGGCCCGACCCGGCCCGTCACGATTAGGCCCGGCACGATTAGCCCGGATAACTAATCGTGCCGGGCCGGGCCGGCCCACATGCCGAGCGTTGTGCACGAGCACGGCACGAGAGCCTCTTTGGCGTGCCGGGCCGGCCCGATATGCCAGGCGGGCTTCGTAGGCCGTGCCAACCCGAGCCCGGCTAGGCATCTGCACTAGACCGTCACTCCCTCAACTCAGAATGATTTCAAATCTAAGATTCAAATTCACAAATAGATCACAAAACAGAAGCACATTTCATGATAACAAATTTATTAAATTGAGCTGTTTTGGGTGCTGCCTCATTAAAAATCTTTGTAGGTAAAACCCCACACCTCGTGAGGACAAAACCCTACAAAGAAAAAGAGTACAGCCAGCTCTAAATGTTCAAATGTTCATCACAAGTTCAAGTCCACAGTCCACACTACATAGTTATATAGATTCAACATCTAGATATAAGTTTTCAAATGATTGTTCAAGTTCTTCATCCTCTATGAGATGCTGAAGTCTTGCATCGGCTTGCTCCCAGTCCTTGATCAGAGCCAACATCTTCACGACCTCAGGGCCAGACGCCGTCGTCGCTCCTCGATAATCCTGCCAGTCATACTAAATGCAGATTCTGATGATATTGTTGAAATAGGAACAGTTATTACATCTCTAGCTAAAATTGAAAGAACAGGATATGATAGCTTATGCTCATGCCACCAGTTCAAGATATTGAAATCATCATCATACTGGTTAACAGTATCACTGTCCAGGTAGGCAGACAATTCAGAATCAGATGATAGAGAAGCACCAGAAGTTGCAGCTTGCAACAGAGCACTAGCAGAGGTTCTTCTATGCAAGGAGGAAGTAGAACCAGAACCAAGACTAGTAACAGAACCAAGAGTAGTGGCAGCGGCGGTGCTCGCGCTGCCAGTGCCAGATACAGCGGCGGTCCCCTGAGGAAGGCCTTCTGGATCCAGGTCGATGGCAGCATTGCTGCCAAACAGCTTAGCGGCATCCGCAGACAGGTCATCCTCATCATCTCCGCGAAAGCCCATCGACAGTAACTCATTGTTGTAGGAGTCGTCGGCGGCCATCGCCGGTCTTCGGTCCCTCACGGCCTGCACAAGGAGGACCATCTGTGAGGGGGATTCATGAGGAAGAAGGAGAAGAAAGGCGAGTTCTGACTTATCTTTGGCCGGAGCACCGAAGACCGAAGTTGCCGTCGACGCCCTCACCGGAGTTTCAGGCCACACAGACTCGCAAAGAGGGGAGAGGAGGATTCGTGAGGAAGAAGTAGAAGAAAGGAGAGGGGAGGAGGTGAGGGCCTGAGGGGAGCGGCGGATCTGGCTGAGCAGAGTCGGAGGAGGTCCACTGGAGCGGCGGATCTGGCCGAGGAGAGGCGGAGGAGGTCGGAGAGCGGCGGATCTATGCGCGGAGAGGTGGGGTGCAGGTCGGGGTGGAGCGGATCTGGCGAGGAGCGGGGGAGGCGGAGAGGCGGAGGAGACGAGGCGGCGGCCAGGCGGGCGGGAATGGAGGGGGCTAGGGTTACCGGCGATCCGCGCGACAGGAGGAGGTCGGAGAGCGGCGGATCTACGCGCGGAGAGGTGGGGTGGAGGTCGGGGACTCGGGGTGGAGCGGATCTGGCGAGGAGCGGGGGAGGCGGAGAGGCGGAGCGCGGAGCCGCGGAGGAGACGAGGCGGAGGAGCCAGGGGGGCTAGGGTTACCGATGCCCGTCTCCTCCCCCTTATATGTGGCCGGCCGGCTCGGGCTGGCGGGCTACGTGGGCTTCGTGCTCACGGGGCGGCCGCTAATCGTGCCGGACTGGGCCGGCCCACGTGCCTGAGACGCAGCCCAAGCACGGCACGATGCCCGTGCCGGCCCGGCCCGAGCCCGTTTACCTTCGTGCCGGGCCGGGCCATGTACCGGGCCCATTTCTCGTGCTTCGGGCCGGCCCACGGGCCTCGGCCCTGATGGAAAACTATACCTGAAACTGCGCAAGGATGATCGTAGGATCATAAACGAATCTACTCCATCTTAACAGAACTTTACAGTTTTGGTTTTGACGGATTTATTGGATTGATAATGATTGAATCTGAGTCCACTCATTCATATCAACTTACTTCAGCTTGCTTTTAAACTATTCAATCAATCATAATTTGATTTCGAATCGCTTATAAAGATCATAAAGTATCATGTATCTTCGTTACATGATCAAGATACTATATATTATACTAATTATGGGATCACATAAGATCCTCCATCTAGAATCACAGTGCTTTTTATTCAAAAAAAAGAATCACAGTGCTTTAAAATAAACATACACAAGTAGCTATGGAACCATAAGCATAGTACTTTAAGATGAAAAATATCCATCTTGACACATTGTTTATTGCGCCCATGCATTTTTTTAGATTACACGATACAACTCAGACACTCACAATGTATGCACACTCACCCCTATGAGCACACGTACACTAACCCTACCCCTATGAGTATCTTCAAAGACCGAGCCAACGAAATCTCGAAATTAACAAAGTCAACACATGCGCCTCGCTATCAACGGGAACATCGCCTATTCGAAGACTGAGCCAACGAAATCTCCCACAGGGAGTCGAATCCTTTCGCTGCGCCCATACATCTTGGCCATGTGTTCATACAAAGTCTACTTTTTAATAGAAAAAAAATTTAAATTACTCTTCTCACGTATGGAAAGTCTGGATAACCTTTAACCATTTATTAGTTCAATTTGCTTCCTAAACTATGTTATTTGATTCAATTTATCCTCTAATAATATTTTTTTCTCCACACACAAGTGGAATCTGAATTTAAGACTTTGTAAGGATTAATGTAATGGTATCACAACGTATGTTTAAAGAATATATTATAATTATTTTTTCAGTATTTTTATATAATTTTGTATTGTAACGGTTAATCTATTATTAAATGGCATACCCTATCAAAATTATAATAAAAATATGTCATGATATCTGTCATCATCCTACATAATTTTAACTTAAGATGTCACTTGTGCGTGGATAAACAAAAAAGATAAATTTTGAGATGGGTAGGTTAGACTAAATAACATAGTTTAGGAGGTTATCCGGAATTTGACAATATTTGAGGGGAGTAATATGAACATTTTCTTTTCTACAAAAAGGAATATAGGAATAATGGAATATAGAAACATACTGGATAAAAACAAGTGAGAAACCCTTAGCCATACTTACTTTCTTGGTACTTATATCAAAGTTTCCGCAAGTAAAGTCAAACGTGCCACTAGCTTGCTGCTACAGTGCTATTTGTTATGTTTTTCCGTTTCAAAAAAACTTTTTAAAATAAGAAAAATCTTGCTGCTACCTCCTTTTTTCAATGGTGCGAACGCAACCACGACGGTGGGCGCTGCGTACTCTTTGCCCTGTACTACCCCATGCCCACCTATATGTGCAGCATATCATCCTAAAATGCCCCCAGATGAAAGGATGAATGGCACATATACTTAAAGATTTTTTTTTGTTTGGGTCACTACCAGACCTCTGTTTGGTGGTAATGAAGTTGTAGTATTTGCAGGAGGTTTACTCCATTGCACTTGAAATTAAAGAATGTATATGCGAATACGGACAATCATATCTATGATCAAAAGAACACGCAAAAGAAATCAAAAGTATACTAGGTTCATACCCGTGCGTTGCTACGGGCTTAAAAAAATCACATCAAAACACAAAGCATGAACGACAAATAATATTTTTTAGACTTTCAATGATATCCACACATAAACTCACATAATGCTTGTTCTTCCATAGTCTTACACAACTCATGCCGCTTCTAGTTACTAACATTCCTCTTTCCTCTTTTCATCAAATATGGATTGCCTTACAGTAAATTATTTACTCCTACTGACCTACATAAAAATCAATGGGTTACCTTCCTATAGTCAATATCAGTTTTGCCTATCAGGAGAAACATTGAGATCCCAAGAAGAACCCTAGCTCTTCACCGTCACTGCACTCAGGCTTGGGAATGGTGGATGGTATTTTCTTTCTCAAGCAAAGAATACAGGGAGTCCACCCTTGCCATCAACTACTCCGTTGCAGGCAGAACAATGATATATCTCCGAAGAACCTGGCAGGCTAAGTAGCTATCCTGTAATGTGATGTAGATTTCCTGTAAGGACTTCTTTCGTCTGTACAAAATTGAGCAAATAAAAATGTCCTGGCAGCCTGGGAAAAATTATGACGTGAGAACATTTTCTGCTTTCATAAGGATAACTTGGATAATTCAAACTGAAAACTCCAGACAAGAAGAAGAAAAATACAAAATTACCTGCCGCTTATATATTTTCTCTTCCATTGTTCGATGTGCCATTAGGTCTACCCATACCTGGAAAGAATATTCCCACTGAATAAATAAATAATAGCATGTACTGTACCTGGAAAGAATATTCCCACTGAATAAATAAATAATCGCATGTACTGAACAATAAATAATCACATGTAAGTGGAACTAATGAGCAACTCAGGTGACAAGTTCTTGCCTCCAAACTCGATAAATGGCTTGCAGATCGTGTGGTGGATTCCATGATGCATCCAGAAGAACTACATGATTTGCAGCATGAAGGTTAATGCACAGAGATCCAGCATGAGTTGATATCAACGTGCATTTTACTCTTGCATTTTCAGGGTCATTAAACATCTCCGCAAGATTCTATTGATCAGAAGATGGACTGCTCCCACCAAGCTTGTTCAGCATTATACACATACATGATTTTTGCAAAATCAGACAAGACATGAACCAGATTCTTAATATTCCTAGGGCAAATTTGTAGGCCCATTGGCCATTACTACCCTACTTATGAGCATGCAGACACAAAGTATAAGGACCAAAAGAAAACAGATACTTGGAAAACTACCACACCAGCAACTGCAATGTTCTTGTGTACAAAACAAAATCAAGTGTGGAATCATACCTATACCAATCCTTCCCTTGCTTCAAATGTTTGCCCTCTTTTCCTTTGATTTGCACTTTTGACAGATAAAACTCCACTAAATCCAGAGTGGTCAAGCTCTGGCTGAACACTAATACCTTGTCGCTCAATTCAGTACTTTTTGACAGGATATCAAGGAGCAAAATCATTTTGCCACTGTAATCTGTCTCCATTTAAGTTCCTCCCACCAGTTACTTTCCTACAATAAAAATTAAAAGGTAATACAAAAGGTGTAATCAGAACTAAGTATTTAATGTGTCATGCAGATTATTCCACCACAGAAGTATTTATTGGCAGACTGATTTGAATTAAGTTATTAATCATCCATTATTGGCACATACATAGAAACCAGAAAGGTATCTAGTACACAGCTAGAGACAATAGAAAAAATGTGCAAGAAGTCCCTTAGAGTACTATAGAACGGAAGTTTCAAATATTGTGTACTAAGATAAGTACCTCATTCACAAATTTGCTTTTTGTGGACTGCTGATCAGCTCTATCCTTCTACTTCTCTGCAAAAATATTAAAGTTAGAGTAGGTGTACGTCATAGGGACTTCAAATTAGATTCAGGCATACAAAGTGATTAAAACCTATCAATAATATAGAATGTCATTCCCAAGATTTGAAAAATACAGCTAATATATATCCTTAGGGCATAGTTTAAGGATCCAACAACGCTGAAGGTATTTATTTTTGTGCTAGAAGTTGTAATCGTAGACCTAATGTTAACTTTAAGAAGAAAAAGATAACATATTGATTAGCAAGCATCAGGTATCAAAAACTCAGAGAAGCTGACTGCAATCAATATGGAAAAACAAAGATGCAGAGAGGATATTTGTCTCACTGAGCTTTCTGTCAAAAGAAAATGGAAGCAGTTACATCACAAACTGCCTGAATGGTTTATCTTTTTGGATTGCAGTTTCCTATTGTTACTTAAGGATGTATGCTTAGTCCCTTTGATGCGACTGACACCTCCTAGTAGTTCAATAATGGAATTAGCTTTATTTTTTTTCTCTTGATTACCATCCAGACGAACACATGAACAATGAATGCACATGTATACATATAACCAAATTAGATGTCTGAATAGCCAAATGACACCTCCTAGTCCAATAACGGAATTAGCTTTATTTTTCTTTCTCTTCATTAACATCCAGATTAGCGCATGAACAGTGTGGAGACCGGATGATAAGAAACTATGTACGTACCACTGGCGGACTCAAAGGGTGGCCAGAGTATGCCGTGGCATACCCTAAGTCAGCCCTCTTTTACCCTAATGACTTCTTTAACTTAGATTTGATCAAATTCAAATTGCAACTTAACAATTATATTGGTGATAGTAGACATGGGAACAACTTCAAATGTCTGACCAATCATGGTTATCTCTCAGTTAAGCTAGTTCAAACTGAGAGAAATAAGATTTATGATATGGTTTATAATCTTTTAAAATTGGTCATTGATTTTAGCAAAAATTAAGCTAAGAAATAAGATGGGAGATAGTCTTTTGGATGATTGTCTACACATTCATCAAGCGAGATATCTTCTTCGAGTGGATGAAGATGATATAATTAATACTTCATGGACTTTAATGTTGAAGCATAAATGAATTGTCCACCTCTTCCCATCAGCTTAAGGTTTTGGGTTGAATTGGTTGGTACATGCAACTCAATATGGTATCAGGGCCAGAGGTCTCTGTCGGTGTTTTACTGCCAAACTCTCCGAGGTATATTTCGAGGAGATTGTTTTTAGGCACGGACTCGTCGAGATCAGAACACGATGGTGCAAGGAACACAAAGATTTAGACAGGTTCAGACCGTCATACCATACGTTCTGTGTGGTCGTTTGTATTGTCTTAGGTGTTGAGATGTTTTGGAAGGATCCCTGCCCGCTCTTATATAGTCTGGGAGGACAGGGTTATATGGAAAGTACTAGCCGAGTACCTCTAGAGTCCTACTACAACGAGGTCGAGTAGTTTCCATGTACATCAACTAGTCCTACTGCCGTACGAGTAGTTACAAGAGAGGTAAGGTGTATCCATGTGCTATTCCTTACTCTAGAATATTCCACGTCTGTGAGTAGTCCCGCTGCCCTGGGTCTGACAGTCTCGAGTTCGAACCTCAGCAGGTGCGATTAAATAAAATAATTGCAACCGACTCTTATTTTCACGTTTGAGGCATAGCAGAGCCTACACGCGAGGGAGTGTTAAAGTATAAGTGAATTGCCCACCTCTTCCCATCAATTTAAGCTTTTGGGTTGAATTGATTGATAAATACAACTTAATAGTTAAGAAGCGTAAGCCTGATAAGAAGAAATTAGGTAATCTCTTTGAACTATTATAGGTTTGTAAGCTTATTTTATGTTTTCCTAGGACTTAGTGTGCTTCTACTACTTATATTGTAATCTATGTAAGTATTGAATCTAAGTGCTTATATACGAATTGGTCGTGGAATTTTTTGTTGTGTATCGATTTTTTTAGATTATACCGAATACCGAATTATATATTGAAGTTTTGACATGGCATACCCTAAGTTCCAATCTTAGGTCCGCCACTGGTACGTACAGAAGGCCAATAAGGCAATTACCTCTGCTCTCGTGCCTCTTTCCCCTTCAAACCGCATCCTGAATCTCATCCCAATGGAACAATTGTTCTTTAGTGACTCCATATCCTGATCATATGGTATGATGAACTCGTCCTAACATTGATATTTAGAGATCAGACACAGGGTTTAGTTTAGTTCGAACAAATTGCAAGTTGCAATTTTAATATTTCATGCAAGATAACTAAGATAAATCAGTAAATTTGTCTCAGATATGTAATCAGTTTGTCGCAGACATGTCAGCATACCTAGGTTTGTAGTACACAATTAACATGGATTTAGTGTTGATGGCATGCTATGTAGTTCCAAGGACTCCGAGGGGCATGCTTTGGCAAGATATGACTGAAGGAGGTACATTAGACAACTGCCTCACAGGCCGCCAAACACTAACTCGAAGTACTTCACCATTTTATCCTCATGGGCAGGAAACAACAACAGACCTGAGGAAAATAGCCTTACATTCAGTTTTAGAAATTTGTAGCATCTGATCTAATCAACGGGGTTCATAGTATATTAAAAGCCATAAACAAGCTATCTGATTTGAAACCACATCACAACCATAGATAGCTACAATAATCTATTAGTCTGACCCTCAAACAAAAAAACTTACAATGAGGAGAATATCGGAACGGATATGCAATGGTTCATGGATCAGGACACGAGCGAGCGATTAGTAGTGCAATGCTACTTAAGCACCGGTATCTTTGACAGTAGTGACATAGGGGATGGAGCGACGTAGTGATAAGACCATAAAAAAATTATGAAACTGCAAGATCAGACAAGCATTAGAGGAGAAGAGTGACAAAAATGAAATTAATGGAATCCAAGCAACTTGTACATCAATCTGTGTAGATGGCACAAGTAATTCAGTTATCTACTACAACCATCACACTGACAGATTCAAACTTTGACGTTTAAGCACTCCATGGAAAGGTACAGAATAATAGAAATTATCTAAATCCATCCAGTACTCCACTTGATAGGATTCAGTATAAAAGACCCTCACGAACTACTGCAACACCACATCTCAAGAATTAACAGAGCCCTTCTGGAATGATTAGCTCTAATTACCAAACCTAATCAAGTGGCTGCACACAGGAGAAACAAAATTTGATCTAATCACTACCTAATGGAGCTCTAATTATTAGAATGCAGACAATGAAATTGAATACCTGCTTGCCTCTTCGACATCTGGTTATTGGTGCTTGCTCTCATCGACATCTGGAAATGGGAAACTTTTTTTTCCTTGCAGGAATAGCCTTGAAAGACAAACATCACGATCAGGGTTGAAAACGGTCGGGATCGGTCGGGATAACCCCGTTACCGTTTTCACTTTTACATTTTAATATGGTAACGATATCGAAAACGAACAAGTCAAACACGAATACGAATACAGACTCACGGTATATCGAAAACGAACCAATTCGAACGGAAATGTGTCAAAAACAAACAATCTGCGAAAAGGCAAAAAGGAAACACCGATCCTGTACGATGTGTATCGAAAATGAGATGTCAAATTTGAAAACGGGTCGAAAATGGTTTGCCCGGTATCCCGTATTTCGTCAAAATCAACCTGGTATGATTGAGTTAAATGAGTTGGAGAAGTACATAGCAGAACCACTTCTACAAATTGCTAGTCAGTTTGACATCTTAGCATGGCGGAAGAACAAGAGAGAAGAGTATCCTATTCTTACACAAATTGTTTGTGATGTGATGGCCATACAAGTATCAAATGTTGCATCTGAGTCCGCCTTTAGTGTTGCTGGTCGTGTTGTTGATCCCTACCAAAATGATCTTGATCCAGAAATTATAGAGGCATTGATTTGCACCAAGGATTGGGTAGCTGCAGCAAGAAAAAGGTAAAGATAATACATTTGGTTTAGCTACAAACTCTAATGTAGCAAATAAATGCATATATGATATTTTCCTATATTTCTTTTTGTCTTTAGATTCTAAAATTGTTGGCTCAATTGTGAATGATCTTGACGTTGAAACTTTATCTATTTCCATGGCTAACAAATTGAAGGTTGAGGTATGTGTGAATCAATTCAATTAAGTTGTGTTTCTACCATTATTTTTGTCAAGTCTGCAGGATCTCCTTGCTGTCTTGCTCTAGCTGCTAGATCTGATTATTCATCAATTTTGTAGGACAAAAACAAGAAGGGGGATGAGGAACAGAATGAAGATGGAGATATGGAAAGTGTCGGATTGTTATTCCGGCCAGTCCACCAGGGGCGTACCCGCGGTAGAGTTTTAGAACAGGGATCTCAGGACCAAGAGCTCGATGGTAACACGAAGACACAGGGACTTAGATAGGTTCAGGCTGCAATGTGCGTAATACCCTACGTCCTGTGTTCGGTGTTGTATTAGAGTTTGTGGAATGATGCGAAGAAGAAGCTTCCTATGGGTCTACCCACGCCTCCTTTATATAGAGCAGGAGTCGTAGGGGTACAAGTAAGATATGTTCAGGTTGTTTACAAGGAAGAAGGTCGATTAAGATCCCTAGATATCCGGGCTTCTAGTTGGAACCTTTCATCCTGATTTATTGAAGATCCTTCCTGCGCACAGCCGAATCCTTGCACGTCGGGTAGTTGTAGCCGAGTCATCGAGCAGGGTAGTCACCCGGACACGGGGACCCTACTCGGCAGGGAGGTACATAGATCTACCTCCGTCAGAAAGTGATCCGGATATCATGAATGATGAAGATGAGCTGTAGCCTACTGTACCTTTTAATCAAGATGCTTGTGTTCGGTTGAGATATTTGTTTTATTCTATGTGTGTGGAACTAATTAAACTATTGTCTCTGAGATTGTCTCCTTTCTGCACTACTATGTGCGTACTATTGTTGAGTCGTGGCTGTGAATTTGTTCAATGTTCTATCTTTAAATGTGCGCTTGAGAATTGTGGTTGTGACCTGTGACTACCGTGTATTACTGTATGGCAGTGAACTTGTGAGGTTGTTAATTATTATTATGTTTACAAATACTTGTGCTATTATTATTTGTCTATGTGTTTTCATGTTCAACTTTGTCGGATGATTGGGTATGATCGTACAAGGTCGGTGTTTCTGTTTTGCCTTTGCGTAGACCGTTCGTTTTCGACACATTTCCGTTCGAATTGATTGGTTTTCGATATACAGTGAGTCCTTATTCGTATTCGTGTTCGACTTGTTCGTTTTCGATATCGTTTTCGTATTAAAATGTAAAAGTGAAAATGGTAACGGGTTATCCCGACCGTTTTCAACCCTGTTGATAACAAAGTAAAGGTGCTATGCTTGTGACAACAATATGATGTTTGGAGTTAAAAAAGAGTTTAACTTATGACAAAACTATAATAAGCTACTATTTTAATACAATGCATGCGCTAATTTTATTACAACTACAAGTTTCTTCAAATAAAATTTTATTATACTAAGCACATGAGAAGGAAGTCAACGCTTTCTCGGAAAGCTAATACTAGCTGAAATGAAAATCAGCACACGTCCTGACGTCCTGCTGCACTGCACCTGCACGCGCCTTGGTATCACTGAGGCGCGGTGAAGTTGAAGCCACTGCAGCTGGCCCCCGAGCCCCAGAGCAGGCCGCTGAAGTGCAGCACCTCCTTGTCCATGTCGAACACCAGCAGGTTGTCCTCCACCTGGTACCCGCCGATCACCACCGCCGGTGCCGCGGCGCCGGGGCCCATCTCGATGACGGCCAGGCACAGCGTGCGGTCCGCCGCCTGCACCATGGAGTTGCCGCTGGCCACCGTCCAGTCCATCGAGGCGCCCGCCCCCAGCTCCAGGCGGATCGACGGCACGTCCCACCCCAGCACCCTCACGTGCCGCAGCGAGAACGTGTCGAAGCACAGCTCGAACGGCGCCACCGCCGGCATCGGCTTCACGTACCCCGGCGTGCCGATGGTCTCGTTGAACGCCCGGACGAAGGCGCGGTACACGTCCGGGCGCATGGCCGTGTACCGCTGCACGGTGCTCAGCGCCACGCCGCCGCGCCCGGTCACGGCGTCGAGCTCGAGCGCGCCCGGCGGCAGCGCCGCACGGGCTGTGGGCGCGTTCCAGTTGGGCCAGGACACGGAGATGGCCTCGACGGGGAGGTAGTAGCCGCAGCTCTTGGGGTTCGCGGCCAGCGGCGTCGACGCGACGGTGGTCGTGAGATCGGGAGGGTAGTAGCCGAGGTGGATCGGGGTGTCCCCGAAGATGGCGACGCCGGGCAGGCAGAGCGCGAACCTGCGGCCGAACCGAACCCAAGCCGCGCGGCCAGCTGCGCCGGCAGGGACAGCGGCGCGCGCCCGAAGCCCGCGACGCCCGCGGCGCCGGCGGGCAGCGAGCGCGACCGCAGCAGCTGGTCCGGCGCGCACGCGCCCACGGCCTGGAACGGCGCCGGGTACAGCGCGTTCCGGCCGTCGGTGGCGTTGGCCGACATGGCGAAGGTCGTGAGGTCCCCGGGCGCGCACCGGTCGCGCGTGACCGGATCGCAGGCCCGGGCGGTGCACGCGCAGTCGTGGTCTCCTCCATCGACCTCAGCACCGGCACCATAATCCTGCTGCCACGGCCGGCCCTGCTGGTGCCAGCAGAACCCGCCGGCGGCGTGGCACTCCGCGGATCCGCAGGGGAACGTCGGGTGGCCGAACGCGCACGAGGACCAGACAAGCGGGCCGGCGAGGTCGACGACGAGGGGGGCCCGCACCGTCCTTGATGGAGATCGTGTAGAGGGAGGTGGCGGGGTCCTTGGCGAGCGGGGAGACCAAGGGAGCGCGGTCGCCGCCGCCCCCTTGCGCCGCGCACTCCTGCAGCACTGCCGCAGCTAGCACCAGCACTGGGACGGCGAGGTAGTGGTGGAAGTAGAGACGACGCATGGGAGCAAGCTGCTTGGTCGTTGACACGGCGTGCCTGGGTAAGGATCTGGTTGGTGGATGGAGATATGTAGAAGCAGATCGAGAAGAAGAGTTGACATGCCATGCATTCCTCCTAGGCTGAGTAGTACTACTAGTCTACAGTATGGGGATTCGAGACACAGAAAAACAAACAGTGGGTTGACCTTGATAAACTCACAGCTCGTCCAAACTGCTCACGAATTACGGTGAAGAAAAAGGCAATGGTATACTAGGAGGGGATTGTCTTCTTTTTTTTTGGGAACATGGAGGGGATTGTCTTCTTTAAGGATGGATCTAAACATCCGAATTCTTAGAATAAATTTAATATTTTAAAATAGATATGCTTAAATTTTATGCTAATTTTTTTATATTATCAAGCATATTATTACACATAAGAATAAAATTTTGTATAGATTTTTTTATGTATTATTTGCTCCCTACAATTAAAAAGGTGAAAAAAGATTCGAATCCGTATCCGATCCGTATTCAAAATTTTATATCTATTATTTGAGAATATATATGATAAATTTGAGGTTTAGTTTTTATGAATCTTTACAAGATCAATGTTAAATACAAGGCTATGAATTTACATAGTAAATTTTATATCTTATTTGTCCATAATCAAAGAAAAATGACAAAAAATCTCACATTCGAATAAACATCCTAATCCATTCTTAGTCTTCTTACACCTTTATATCGTCAAAAAGGATATCAGGGCACGTACAACGGACAGACAGCCCCGTCGACGTACACAGATTTTTTGCGAAAACCCCCCTCGTGCTACAGGGCTGCGAGGCGAAAAAAGGGCGACTCGTTCTCTGGGTCTCCGCCGGCGGGATCTGCGGTCTTCCTCATCTCCGGCGTCCGTTTCGGCGCTACGAGGTGGGGATGGCCGTGGAATCCTTGCTGGTCGGAGTGTACAGGTCCTAGTTTATCTAGGTGTTGGTGTCCAGGTGGTGGCGTTGAGGCAGCGGCAGCGGCACCACCATGGAATAAGTCCCTCCGTCCCCGTCTCCGTCTTGACAGCGCTCACTCCGGCGCCGTTGAGGGGTCCGTGAGGGAGGAGTCGATGGAATCGTGGGGTTGCTTCACTGGTTTTGAGGCTGCTTCCGGTTCTGGATGGCTCCTGTGTAGGAGTCTGCTCTCCGGCGCTTCAACCTGGTAAGGTTTGTGTGTCGGTGATGCTCTGCAGTGGGATGGCTGTTCTGGTGGCGGTTGTAGGGTGGGTGGACTGCTTCTCGGTTATTGCTGTTCGTCGGCGACGAGGGCGGTTCCACGACCATAGGGGCTCGGGGTGCGTCCCCGGCCGATACGCCTTCTCTGTGGTTTCTTGTTGCGGCTCATGTCAACGCCTTCGTGCTATGGAGTTTATGTTGGTTTTGGGGTCCCTGACGTCCTGCTTTGGCGATGGCGTCGGTCATGGCGGAGGAAGACGTCGGCGGCGAGCGGTGCTTCTAGAAAGTGCAGAAGATCCACAGGGCCTTGTTGTAATTTCAGTTTTGTTTAGGGCCTTCTGTGCAAATGTATGTGGACAGCTGTCCCCTTTGTACGGTTCTAGATGGTGCTTGTATGGCCATGGTCTTGTACTCGTATGCTGTTTGGTTTAATACAGGTACCGTTTATCAAAAAAAAAGATGAAGCGACGAGCAGCGCGAGCGCTGTACGAACTGCTGCGGCTCGTCGACGGCGGCGAGGATCCGGTGCGCATGGAGGGAATCGTTTGGCGGCAGCAGTTCGCGCCATCTTCCCCGAAAAATCCCCTCCTCTCTTGATAAAATCCCCCCGCGCGGTGCTCCTCTCCTACCTGATGCCACCATGGCGCGGCAGGCAGAGAAGGCGGTGGCGGCGGCCCGAGGTGCTCTGCGCACGGCGCTGCGGCAGGCACGGGTGCGGTGGCCTGCGGACCCAGCAGTGGTGGCAAGAGGGCGAGGCCCCGCCCGTGCATCTCAACGCCTAGCCGCAGCCTGTGGGACAGCGGAAGCCTCCCCACCGCAGCTCAAGCCCATGCTCGCTCGCGGCACGGCCGCCGAGATCTCCCCACCGTCGCCGAGGCCTCCATGGCGCCGCTCGCCCACGATGTCTCCTCTGCTCGCTCTCGTAGGGGCTCCGTGCCTCCATGGGGCTAGTGGCACATCCAATTTTAGTTTTCGCCAACGCCTAGACCTGATCCAGGTCCTTTTCATGGCCTCCCCGAGCACGACGCTTCTAGCTTGACGCACAGGCACCAGCTCAGGTATGCATCCATGTTGTTTGATGAAATGTCTGTGTGGGTGTATATGCTAGAGAACAACGTACAATAGTTGACTTCAAAGATGCCCAGACAACTGAGTACTATATGTCCCTGTTTCTTTTGCAGCCGCTTTCTTTGCTATTAGATGCGAAGTATTTTCAGTGAAATACAGCTTGACCTGAGGGGTAATTCTATAGGCATTTTCAGTGTAAACAAAGTGATCATTCTATAGGCAAGTAACTATAGAGGGGTAATTTAAGAAAGATTTGCTTCAGATGTTAATTACAAACTGAGTCAAATAATTTTACTACCTGGACCAATTGCTCTTCACTGAGATTTGTCAGGCCAACTGTTATAGGCAACCTTCCAATGAATTTTGGGATAAGGCCGTAGGCAATTGGATCATAACTTTCAACCTGAGTAGGAGAACATTAGAAAATATCTCTGTTGTTAATGCAGAATTAAATTTTGATTGGTTGCTGAATTGTTCATATTCAGATATTGCAAAAGCAGAAAACTTTCGTACATTTTCATGAATCGAGTTAAAGAAATGTATTTAGCAGTTAGCATTGAAGTTTAAGATGAAATATCCCATGTTTGTTAGACGAAACCCTGACCAGATAAGCTCTCAACAAATTTCACCACTTGTCCTGAACCATGAAAGATGCAACAAAACAAGAGTATGATATTAGCCTATATCATCTGAATGAATTTACTTCATGGTGCACTGTATCACTAAAGTTGTCGGCGACTATTTTTTAGCTGTCCAACGACTATTGTTTTTTCTAGTTATGTATTCCCTGTTCCTTCCTAAAGTTGTCAGCCCTGATGGATGATAGACTAAAACACGAATCTGACCTCAAAGAGGCTGGAACTCATAGCCTTAAAATCAATTTGGTAAACACCATGTTTGAACATCTCAGCATGTACTTGATAAATTCCATAATGATATCATGTTGCCCATCTTGCAGCAAAGGAGCAAAAGGAGGCAACACAGATGAAAAGTAGATCATGCAGATACTATGAAGTATTTGAAACAGAACTTATTTGCTAAGAATTGAGGTAAGTTTCCTACACTTCACTAGAAATTTGGCACTTTGTCACTAGAAGTGAGCAGTAACCAATTTGAGGTAAGAAGAATTCATTTGTTTAATTTTTTATCTAGCTTGTTCTATCTGTTTTTCTGCCCATGTCTATCTGCTGTTCCAGAACCAGAAAATACTTACTCACAACTGTCAATAAAGCTGTATTTCAGTTATTTTCAGTTTCAGTTAGCACTGAGAATTGCTGAAATGATTCTGAAATGATATAGGAATCCAGTTAGCACTGAGAATCCATATAGATTCAGTTCCACTTCTGAAACCTTCTTAAGTGCACTTCAGTTGCAATTCTGAAATGCCAATTATTTTTCCTGTTGCAGAGGGAAGCGTTTGGACCTGGTGTTTAAGGATCTGCTGGATTTTTATGAACCGAGTATCTTCTGCAAGTGTAAACTATCATCTTTTATTTATTTATTTGCCTCCATCTGTGAACAAGTGTGAACTGATGGATGCATGTATGCTCGTGTGAAATAACATGTCTGGGTGCTTGCATTCCCTTGTGATTATTATGGTATGGTTGCAACACAATGTTCTAGTGCAGTGGAAATTCAAGTGTCGTGCTGCCTGCATACATTCCTTTGTGTATTTTTATGTATATAAGCAGTTAGTAAAGTATTAGAATATATTTATTCCATTCTCTACTCCATGGAACCTACTTTGCCTGACGAAGTGCTGCAGCCTGGTGCTCCTGGTGTGTATTCTTTCATGTATACAACAAATTGGCTTCAAAGATCAAATTATGCACTAGATCACCATGATTCATGTGTCAAAGAGTGAATTAAATTCCTAGCAGACAGCTAAACAGACAACCCGTTGTACAAGTTGTCTGTTGAGCTGTTTGTATGTAACAAACAGACAGCAGCTGTCTGGACCTTTGTACATGCCCTCAATTGGTATGTCTCACAAAAAAGAAACACTCAACTATTAATTTGGTCAAAATCTAATGGTGACCACTAGGGTCATGCCGGTAACTTCAAGTGATCTTTATATCATGTCGCTTGCCTTCCCCAGTGCTCCTACCTGGTTGTCGCGCGGCGTCGTGATCATTCTGCCGCCTGTTATCGTCACATACCACTGTTGCCGCTTTGTCGGCTTCGAGCGTGAGTCATGATTGTGTGAAGATGAATCAGCAACTGCCAAGACTCGAGGGCAACAGGGCAAGCTAGCAGGTCTTTAGGGGTGGTGTTCAACGTCTGTCACTTACATTTGGATCGACTAAAAGCAACTCCAGCAGCAGCCCTTAAATCAAACCCTCTAAGTGCTAAATGGGCTGCCTCTATTTGTTAGAGGCCTCTAAATTTACTCCAACTCCAACAATAAGTCTCAATTCTAACTTACGATAGAGGGTTCCCTAGAGACCCATTAGGAATGGAGGAAGGAGGAGAAAATTTGGAGACCTCCGTGAAATAGACGGTCTAGTAGAGAGTCTGCTAGAGTACATATTTTAGCTTCATCCTCTAAACTTGAGATATGAGTCTGTTTAAAACATCTGCTGGAGTTGCTTTTAGAAATAAAACAAAACCTAATTAGTAATTATTAGGCTAATGAGATTAATTATGGTGGGCTGCGGATAAATGTTGGCCCCCAGAAAATGGGCCCGCACTACTACAGAATAGGCATTTGTTCCAGGCCATTTGTCCCGGTTACCTTTGGGCCCGGGACAAAAGGTGGCTTTTGTCCCGGGTCCAACGGCTAGCTGGGCCAACGTGGGGGACATGAGCTTTTTGTCCCTGGTGGAGCCACCAACCCGGACAAAAGGCCCCCCTTTTGTCCCGGTTGGTGGCTCCACCCAGGACAAAAGGCCCAACCCTTTTATCCCGGCTGGTAACACCAACCGGGACAAAAGGCCCCTTTTGTTCCGATTGGTGTTACCAACCCGGACAAAAGGCCGCTCCACGTGATAGTTCAAAAGGAAGTTATTCTATACTGAGTCACGTGTACTACTTAGGTGAGTTGGCAAGGAAACCATGCGCTAGGCAAGAGGTCTTGTGATCGAATCCCGTGGTGTGCAAAAAAAATTTTAACGTCAGCCACCTTTTGTCCCGGTTCTGCCACTCGAGGCTTTTGTCCCGGAAGCCTTGTCCCGGTTCCAAAACCGGGACAAAAGCCAGTTTGGAACCGGGACAAAAGGCTGAATCTGTAGTAGTGCCGGGCGGCACGCCCTTCGCCCCGGCCCTGGTGACCACATGAGGAGGCTGTGGTTAACAGGAGTTAATTAAGAGTGCATTCATATTCTAATTGGTAGTGAATGGGGGATGGGAAAATACCAGTATTTTTACAGAATGTTATGTGCTTGAATTTTTGGTATTTCTAGATTTTTTGTGTGCATCTGATAATAGTCCAAAAATAGTATAGAATTATCTTCTATGTTCCTTTAATTCTCAGTAATTTAGATTTAAGATTGAATTATGGATGGTTTATTGTTAGTGTTTTATTTGGATTTTTGATGGTTTTATTTGGATCTTTGTGTTGAAGTTTGAACTAGCATGGTTACCCACGCAAGCTGGCTAGATACACATTTGATAAAGGTAAAATTTTCTTAACAAATTTGATTTAGCATAAGTTGATTTATAGCTTAATCAATGTTCCATTATCATCAAATCCATTGTTAGAGCAGAAAATCCTTGTCCTTGTGCTGCGGCGGCATTGCTTAAAACCAGAAGCGAACAGGCACGCTTGGTTTGCTCATTTTTGGCACATCAGATGAGCAAACTAAATAAACCGAGGTTGTTGCTTCTTAGCCATCAATATACCATGGTTTGAAAGGTGTAGAGATTCGGGGAGAAGACATGCATTAATCATGGAAGTACTACCTAAGATTTTTTTTTTCATATTTTCGCATCAACGTATCCGCCTTAAGAAGCAACAACCTTGGTCACACTTAGTTTCTGACCTGGCACCTATTTTCCTTGTACAAAAATAAGTTCCTACACCGAATAGGCCCTACCTAGAATTTGAAAAGTTTAGGAAGGCAATAAGCTTTTGTTCAAGCTTCAATTGAGAATAGAGATGCTAATAAAGGAAGAGTAGCACCTAGTGGACTATATGCTGAAGGGAGATGCTAAACTGAGTTTTAGGTTACATTTTCAAAAAAAGAGCTTGACATGCCTATGTGGTCCGGCGACAAAAATGCTAAAGGGAGAGTAGCACCTAGTGGCCTTATGGTGTAGGTGTGGCAATTAAGAGCTAGACGGGATGAGATAAACAACCATATTAGATGGGTACCTAAAACATGCTTATAAAATATGAGTATCAATCTTTGATTCAATATTTTCTTATTATTTACGCTCAAGTTTAAGGCCACGTGCCCGGACCCTTGAATCTAGAAGTGATTAGTGCTGGCGAAACATTTATCTTACATTTTTCAAAAGCCGAAAGGTACGATCTCTATATGGGTAGTATCTTTACAAATTTAGGGCAAGGAATGTAACGGGTAAAAAGCAACTCGTGATGCGATATTGTAAATGCTTTTGTGCAACTATTTACGAGCTAGGCATTAGAAATAAAACATGCAAAATTTAATAACAAATCAAAAGATATGAGACACATCTGTAGGGAAAAAGGTAACTACTTATATTAGTGATCAATAAGCAAAGATTAAACTTAAAGATATGTGGCTCTTTGCATTGACCTGATCATAATCACAGATATTTCTACGTAAAGAACATACACATGCATTTGTCAAATGAAGGGCATGTAGATCCTACATTGGCAAATTGGAGGTTTTCCATGCAAAACTTCTTTATATTTCCTAACAGGTGCAACGAAGAAAGAAAAAAACTTTACTAAAAATGCTTATATCAGTGCCCAGAATACCATAATAAATAAGCTAAAATGTATCTTAAGCTGACATTTATATTCTTCCTACATTGTACATATATTATGCTTTCTAGAATTTACCATTACTTTAAGAAACCTTTCGTATATATTTTTCAAATAGTATTTCTTTAAGTTGGCCTTCTGAATTTGCTGCATCCGGCCAATTCACATTTATTTTCTTTCTTTCCTACTATAAAGTGAAGTTGAGCTGCATCTATAATTAATGCGGTGTTTTAGTATTAATCATTTTTTCTCTTACAATTTTCATGGGGCTTTTACTAAGTTTCTGTGATCTAAACTTTTTAGATAAGTGGAGAAAATCATGTGGAGAAAATATCAAAATAATAAGTGGGGAATAAAAATGTGGTTGCCTTTTTAGATAACGGATAGCCTCACTCTTTCTTATACCTAGCCACCCTTGCTCTCATGTACCATGCTCATAATTAAATGTCATGGCAAGGGAAGCCTCTAGTTATAGGCCATGTGGGGTCATGAGATTGAGAACAGTATCCCTCTTTCTAGAGATTTTCTAGATATTATAATATTTTCTTTATTACCAATCTTAGAGCACTCTATGAAATATCTCTCCTTCATGTATGGTAGAGAAGTCTCTACAAGGTTACCTTGCTTTCTTTCAACACGCAGGGGAATAAAAGCAATAGACTTGCTCATATTCTTTGTTTATCTTCTACCAAGCCTTGTAAATTTAATAAGCATGTAAGCCATAATCAGGATAAATTTATCAAATCACAACAAGAAGGGCTTTAGTCCCCATCAATTTAGTGCAAAGCATAGGATCGATTAATTTTGTCATTCTTCTCAACTAGATTGTTGTCTCAAGTTATGGTGTAGGGGGGAAACTACGAGATATGAAAAATGTGAATTTCAATGCATTAACGAAATGCGTATCAATTTTAGCTTGTTGCCTATGATGAAAGTGGCATGCTATTGTTACACTGCACACAACACAGTCACAGGTGCACACAAAGTCACTATAGTTCTTCTCGAGGTTCTTTTCTTAGGATGGGCATACAAGCTGCTTCACGGAGTGATGCTTCCATTGCTATGGATCAACTATTGGCACATCTTGATGTCTGCCTTGGTGGTAGTGTTGCCGAAGAGCTCATTCTTGGCTAACAAGGTGTGATTTGTGGTGCTGAAAATGACCTTATCACTACACAAGAGCTTGCTCAAAATATGGTAAATATTGACAAATATTTTGTCAATATATAGAGAACTATTAATTATTGGATATATAGTGTGTTTTGATTGAATGGTGACTTCATAGGTATCAAACTACATATGCAAAGTTACCAAAGAGCTAGATGCAAATGTTGTTCTGATCATACAGGTTTGCAGGAGATGAACAAAGTTCTAAAAGAATCTTATGGGCAAGTAGTGAAACTCTTGCTCAAGAAGTTACGTCCCGTATTGTAGCTCACGTTTGTTGATCAAAAAGGAATAGACAAAAGAAGCACTCACTTTCCATTGATGAGAAGATAAGAACCTACATTTTCATTCAAGATAGCATAGCAATCACATCATTGATAGGGAATACAAGCCAGAGTATCTGAACAACATTATTCTGTATCACCACACATCCACAAAATTGTCATCACCAACTCATAAATCTCAAGTTGACAAGAATACCATCAGAAGAAACACCTGACTCGACAAGAAGATTAAGACCAGATTACAATCAATATGAGGTCCAAAAAAATGCCACAACGGTGAACACCGCGGCGGTGACACCCAGAATGTAGCTTGCACCATCAGCAGAGCAAGTCCCCGCGACACCGCAGTTGCTATACTGGTATAAGGAACATGGCCCCATTAGGCTATAGTTTGTGATTTTGGTGATTGAGTGATAACATAGTCATGCGACTCATATGTGTGTCAAGAATGAATATTTGTATGGTTTTATAGGTTCCAAAGATGAAACACAACGAAAATCTTCAAAGCCAGGACAATGAGAGAAATGAATTGGAAGTTTCCCATCCATATTTATATTTACTGATTAAATGGGTAGTTGAAAGGATCTTTGGATGTCGCCTAGAGGGGGGTGAATAGGCGTTCTTAAATTTCTGCGCAAATCAGCACTTAAAAACAAAATCAGTACACTGACCGGTCAGACCGATACAAGACTTAACCGCAGAAACAAAACAGGCAACCGGTCAGACCGGTTGGAGTGGCCGGTCAGACCGGTCCTATGCAGAACCTGTCCAATATCAAAGTTTCTCCCTCTTTTGACTCTAGCACAAATATAACTTGGTGTAGTGTCTCTGCAGGTGATATCAAGTATATTTCACGTCCCTGCACACACAGAAACAACACAACCAAGTAGATCGAAGCGGAAGCACAAAGTAATAGCTAAAGAAATTAGTAGTGAGACAAACCACAAGGAGACACAAGGATTTGTTTCCCGAAGTTCAGATTCACCAAAGTGAATCCTACGTCTCCATTGAGGAACTCGTTGGGCTTGAGTCTCTTGCAACTCGATCCCTTGAGTTGGGTCCTTTTCAACCACTCCTCCTTTCCACTATCTTGATCCTTTCCACCAAGGGGGCAAGATCACGCCAGCAAAGACTTGCTGCTGCTCACCACACCGTTGGGAGCTAGCCGGCAACACCTAGCCGTCTAGGAGGCTCACCTCCAAGAGTAACAAATGCAAATTTGAATCTTTGACGGAACCAAGAGTGCTCTAGCTATGGTTACTCTCAGCTGCTCTAAATGCAGCTCTCACAACAGTCACTTTGCTCACAACCACTCAATCTCTCAACCCAATCCAAGGATATGCAATCTATTTGGCACAACTCACAAAGAGTGTTAGGGAGAGCTAGCTGGTCAAGAAAATACCTCAAGAAGGTCAGAAATATGCAAGGAACCAGCAGCCCTCACAAGAGAGGGTCAAGGGGTATAAATACCCACCATTCAAAAACTAGCCGTTAGAGTTGTCAATGCAGACCGGTCAGACCGGTCCTCCAGACTGGTCATACCGGTCTGGCTAAAACTAGCCGTTACTCCCCTTGACCGGCCAGACCGGTCCCCCAGACCGGCCAGACTGGTCCCCCAGACCGGCCAGACTGGTCCCCTAGACCGGTGAAGCGTCCCCTCATAAGAGAAGACTTAAATGTGATACAAACATCAGTCCCAGGAGGCTGATGACACATTTATTACATCAGATGGTTCATTACCGTACAACTCTACGCGGTAGTGAGCAGAAAAGCGCCACTATCGCGAGGATTACAATCCACACACACGCAACGATATTAAATACAAAAAGGGGGTCATCAGAGTATTGCGCCATGCGGTATCTCCTGCGGGTGACCCTAATCCACAGGCAAGGCTGGGTGCAGGACGGTACCCCTACTCAACGTCGTCAGGTACAAAGTCTGGATCTTCTTCTGTAAAAATAAAGAATGGGGTGAGTACAAACGTACTCAGCAAGTCCAACCACACCCACGGAGGGGTTATAAATAGATTATAATGCACAGGGTAAATCAAGGATAAGGCTAGTGTTTGATTTGCGGAAAGCAATATTTTATGCAGGAGTTCATTTGAAAGAAAACATTTTCCAAAAACAAATTTTCTTATACCGAGTAACACGAGGGATTGATCCACACAGGATCTAAGTTTTAAGCTGCTACCGGACTCCTCATCCGCCGTAGCACACCACACAACTGCCGGACACATTTCCAAAACAACTCACGCCAACCCATCCCACAATAAACACTAGTTATGTGACCACACCGTAACTCGCCCAGTACCATGGGCACAGCTATTCGAATAGATTTTAACTCTGCAGAGGTGTGCAACTTTACCCACAAGCGGGGTACCGCAACTCGATCACCTTAGTGTCGGTGCAGATCCCAACTAAGCCATTACCCACCTTATCTAGACCTGACTAGCCATCACGGGATGCACCAAGGGGTCATCGACCTTTCACCTAGGTTTAACCGGGCATAAGTCACACGGAGCTTATCCCTTCTCCTTAGTCACCCGTTGCTCTCAGCTCTCCTGATGGCTATCAGACTAACTAGCGGGATTTATGCTAAGCCGTTGCCCATACAACGGTCGAGTGGTTTGCACGATAGTGGGTTAGGTGAGATGTCACACCAACTCGGTCCTTAGTTGTGACAAGATGGATATCTCCCTTCCTTGCCCTACCACACAGGCACGAGCACACCAAACGGCAAATCCCACAGAAATGCCATCCATCCCGTCTAGACTCATCTTTCGAAAATCCACTTTTATCCCTTCCCACACACTCACACTTTTTCATTATAAAACAAGTTGTATAAGGTCCTAAGCATTCTAGCGCTGATTAACATCCAAGCAAAATCAGACATTAATCTAAGTGGTCAAGGAATGGGTATAACAAATCAAGGGGTGGCTATCCAACCATGTTTTTAGCAGACAAAACATATGCAATTTTGTAAAATAGGCCAATAGGTTGTGTTTATAAAAACTAGGACGAAAGCATGCATCAAGGGATGGGATTGTACTTGCCGTCTTCAAAGCCTTCAGGGAGGTCCTGATCGAAGCACTGTCCGTCGGGTTCGGGGTCGCGGAACTGGTCCTTGTTTGCTTGCTCACAGTACTACGCGTCAATGGGCTCTCCTTCATTCACACCGAGGTCTACGACGCATACAAACAAACACACAATCAAGAAAAAGAAATAAAAGTTTATCCTTGAGCTCGAATCTGAAATAATTAAGATATGGAGTTTGGAGTAACATTTTCGGGCGGTTTCCTAGTGGCATGGACAAAACTATGTCATGAGAGGTGTGGTAAAGTTTTAGGTAGATTCGAGGTCGTTTGGCGCATGAAATGATAGATTACAGGAAGGTTTAGGGGTTAAACAAGGGTCCAGGGACTTGTTTGTAATTATATTTGGGAAGGCAGGGGCTTGATTTGTATTTTACAAACTATTTGGGTCATTCTAAAAAGAGGTAGGGATCTATTTAAAAATGTGTCATATAGTGGAAGGGTTTGCTTGTGAGTATCATAAAGGGTAGGGTGTTATTTGAAAGAAACCAAAGGGTGGAAGGGTTCTTAATTAAATAGAATAGAAGGGAGGGGGTTATGGGCAAAAGTGCCCTGTCTCCTTCCTCCCCCCGCATTGAGGAGCAGGGGAGGGGGACGGTGCTCGCCGACGGCGGCCCTGGGCCGGCGGTCTGGGCCCGGGAGCGGCTCTGGGGTGAGGGAAAAGGGAGGGAGAGACCCAAGGGGTCGATTCCCCCCCCCCCTCGATTTCGGAAAAGGAGGCCCGCAGGGCGGGGATTCATGGCGGCGGCGGTCAGTAGGCGGCGGCGGCCATGGTGGCGCCGCGGTGGGGCTCGACGGCGGCCAAGGTGAGGAGGGAGAGTGAGAGGAAGGCGAGAAGGTCCTACTGCACCTCTTACCCTGGGCAGAGGTAGCGCGTGGAGGCAGCTCCGCGGTGGCCGGCGTTCGGGGGCGGCGGCGATGGTGGGTGGTGGCGCTAGGAGGTCAGGGAGGAGGCGCGGCTCGTGGTGGTGGTGGTTGCGGAGCTCGGAGGCGGGTCAGGGGCCTCTTTATAGTCGCGGGAAGGCGGTGGGGAGGGGTGCGAGGTGGTGGCGGGTCGGTGCCGGCCGGCGAGCATCGCGGGGCGCCATTAATGGCGCTCCGGCTGCTTGCTCATGTCGTGGCGCAGCGGCGCGGGCGGCGAGGCATCGCTGGGTGATGGGACGTCTCGGGCAGGCTTGGCGAGCGGGCCAGCGATGCTGTTGCGGCTTGACGGCGGAGGGCGCGGCGAGCAGTGCCGCTCGTGTCGCGCGTGGGCGTGCACAGGACAGTCGGCGGCGAGGGCGGGGCATGCACGTGGGCTCTGCTCGCCGAGTGGCGCGGCGGTGATGGCGGGGAGCAGAGCCAGCGCTGGTCAGGCGGCCGCGTCGTGGCGCGCAGAGGGGCAAAGGCGGTGCGGGTGCGGGCACGTGCGCGCGGGCGGCGTGCGTGCGCAGGGAGGTGAGCGTGGCCGGGCAGTGCAGGAAGCGAGGGGCAGTGCCAGCGCGCGGGCAGGCGGCCGTGGCACGACGCGGGCGTCGCAGCGTGCGCGGCGAGCGCGTGTGCACGCGCACACGTGTGCGTGGACAGGCCGAGCGGGGGGCGCGCGCAGTGGCGGGCGGAGACGGCCGGGGTGAGCGCGCGGGCGTCTGCGTGGGCTCTGCTCGCGGGGCTGGGTGAGTGAGACTGGGGCGGCCGGCGAGCGACGCGCGGGGGAGCGGAGGGTGAGCCAGGCCGTAAGTGTCGAGCGGGCTGCGGAGCGGCTCGGGTGCGGCGGGGTGCCCGGGCCAGAGGGAGGGGAGGCTCGTGCGGGAGGGGGCTGGCCGGGAGCGTGGAGCGGCCGGGCTGAGCAGCGCTCGGGAAAGGAGAGACAGAAAGGAGAGAGGAGGAAAGAAAAGAAAAGAAGAAAAGAGAAAAAGAAAATGGAAAAAAGGAAAAAGAAAAAGAAAAGGAGGGAGAGGGAGGAAAAAAAGAGATTCGCGGCGAGCCTTTCGGCGGCGACCACGATGCCGGTCGGGCACGCGCAGCTGTCGCGTCCGCGTGCCGCAGTTTTGGCGGGAAATGGCGTGCACGGATCGAGGGAAACAGAGGGACGGAATGGAGACTGGATTCGGGTGTCGGGACAGGGGAAAGATTTTGGGAGTTAGGGTTCAGGTTTTTAGGAGGTTTTGAGCTCAACGACGAAAACTTTTGCAAATAAATAATTTAGCATGTGATTTAATTTTAACAGATTCTAGGGATGTCACAACCGGCCAGACTAGTCAGGGCCAGAGAACCCCAAGCCCTTGTTAAAAGACTCTTCTCGGTCCATCAAGTCAAGACTTGATCATCCAAGAATTTCTAAGTTAGTTCTCAAAGGTTTTCTCTCAGAATCCTCACATGAGTGATCTATGAGCACTTTTGACCGAGTCAAATAATCAATGTTGCATCCTTTTGATAGTACGACATACCTATACTCAAGATTAAATATAAAACATAATTCAACCACTTGAGCCTTGAATTACTTTCAGTCTTGCCATACTTTGACTTTGTCAACCTTGGGATTTCAACATTGCATTCTCTTTTCTTGAGCAAATAAATACTTGAGCTAGTGACTTAGAAATTACATCTCTTAGAAAAATATGTCCTTGAATCCAAGTCACTCCATAATATACTTGATGCATTACATTGCTTCTCCCAATAAGGCTTAGGTATGATCCTTCGAACACCCCACGGATACTAGCAACTTCACCCTAGCAGTTCGCACATGGTAAGCCGTCGCTTCACCAAAGCTTGCTTAGTCCCTCGCACTAGTCATCACAGTTGGTTTCTTCATCACTTACCCTTGCCACATTGAGTTAAGCTTTGCACATCAATAATGAATTCTATTTGAACTTTCCTTTGATTGCTTGAGCTTGATCTCATAGGTAATATTCCATATCTCAAGCTTCCTCCAAACATCAATGACTTGAATAAGAAATAAGCTCATACATGTGTTTTGCTTTGCAATCATTCTTTTGATCAAATACTTCTCAATTTATGCCAAGCAATATAAAGAAACCACCTAATGTCATTGCATGAATACTTGTTTCTTATTTCTCTTCACACCATGCTTGACTTTCACTAATATATGTCTTTTGTTTGATTCTATATCACATGAGCTGATGACAATAATTGATTTGCAAATAAATCCCTGCTCATGACAACTTCAATAATATAGTTAGTCCTTTAATCATGTTGTCACTCAACTCAACAAAACACATTAGGTCCTAGATGCACTTACAATAGTATTTATGGAGAATCTTGTAAGCATTTCACAAGTTTTCCATAGAGTCCAAAATCATCAAAATCGGAGTTCGGAGTAGAGAGCTATGATCAAAATACAAAAAAGTCGATCTGTGTGAGCGATAGGGTAAACCGACACACTGCAGGGTGAACCGATGTATTTAACCGGTACCCAAAATGTGATCTAATGAGATATAATTCTGTAGAATCTTGTAGATCATTTTACAAGCTTTCCATAGTGTCAAGATCATCAAAAACGAAGTTCGGAGTAGAGAGTTATGACCAAAATACGAACCACCACGAAGCTGATTCGTGTGGGTGACCGTTTAAACCAATGCTATACACATGAGGCATTGGTTCATTAGTAGTGGCATTGTCCAGAGAGCATGTCAAGCAGCGCTAAGGAAAAGCAGTCGGCCGGTTAAACCGACACTATGGAAAAACAATAGGTCGGTGCATTAGGAAGAAGCTGAGGCGATCGAAGTAGAGAAGAGCCACTAGACCAGTTGAATCGACGGGCGTTGATGCATACCGTCGGTGCATCCACATCAGCAGTAGGCTCTATCAGAAGTTCAATGGCTAGCTGGGACTGTGTGCGACCAGTTAACCGACCCAAATGACCGGTTGAACCGACACTCCGTGCAGTTTTTGGATAACAGCTAGTAACAGCTATGAGTGAATCTCTAGCCTATATATGACCTCACCCCAGGCCATTTGAAGCTGCCGGAGTCCAGAAAAACCACACACACATTGAAAACACATCCAAGCCATACAAGAGCCAATTGATCAAATACTTAGGTTTAGCACAAGCTTTGTGAGTGAGAGTGCTAGGCTAGCTCAAGATTAAGTGAGTGTGCAAGGTGTAGTAGCCTTGTGGGTGATTCTAGGAGCTTTGGTAGCTCACCGGCAAGTCTTTGACCCTCCAGCTTGGTGTGGAGCAGCAATGACGGCTTTGTGTGGGGACATGGAGACTCTTATCCTTCACGGAGAAGCTCCTTAGTGGAAAGTGGGATAAAGGTGACCGGAGAACTTGGCGTGAGCCTTAGTGGCATAGCCTTCATGGCAAGGCAAAGGGTTCCCGGAAGAGACTTGGTGGCCGAGGAGCAATACTCTTAGTGAGTGCTTCAACAACGTGGACTAGGGGTGGTTTAGTGCCTACAGATACCACGGAATACATCATCACATCAAGAGTTTGCTTCCCTTCATCCACTCTATGTTTCCGCAACTCTTTCTTGCGACTTGTGTGCCTTTGCATTCTTAGAGTTGTATCTTGTTAAGATTGGCTCTAGGTTGCAAAACTTGTTTTGGGATGAGGGTTTCACACTAGAAGAATCGTAATTGCATATCTAGATAGCACGTTCTAGTTTACGTTTTGTGCAATTTAGTTGGGGCCATATGTTAAGATTTTTAGTTTCACTAATTCACTCTCTCCCTCTTAGGCTACAAGCACCGATTCCTTTCAACTGGGTACCCACAATCCCAAATTGGGCGACAACACAGGCGAAGAGCAACAGGAGACCAGAAACCAGCTTGGAAGCAGACAATGATAACTGATCCATCTTGCTCAGTTCAGAACTAGGATACGCTCGCATGTTCTAGCGAACGGCTGGCTTAACACAGCCGCCCTGCGTCGGGGGTGGCATCAACGAAATGTCAAATGGTATTGGAAGCATCGATCGCTCGTGATGGTAGCAACAAGAAGCTGGAATCTCTCCATGTGTTGAAGCATTGTTGCAATATTAATCTAACAGTTGGGTTACAAAATATTCACATGAAAAAACAATGAAAATGGACAGTTGGTTAGGTTCCTTCTCCCCCACGTCACCCTGAAGGGAGACACGGGCGAAAACCAGGCCACCGGCTCTCAACTTCCCCGCGTCGCCACCGGAACACCTCGCCGGAAGTTCGTGCAGGTGCCAGGACGGTGGCGGAGGGGCCTCTCCGCCTCCCCCCTTTTCCCTCTCGGTCCCTACCTCCATTGCCTCGCCGTCCATCCGATGTTGCAGCCGTCCATGGAGCTCTGACATCCAAATTTGCACCCGGCGCTCGAGCGGAGCTTGTGACTCCTTGGTGGGGAAACTAGTGGGGTGGCCATGACCAAGCAACCGCCGCGACGACCATGTGCAGTGGACCTCCCCTCTGTGCTGTCCTCAACGAGGAGGTTCACGGCAGCTACACCCCTCCACGCCATCATGGCTGTCGTTCCTCCATGCTGCCGCGAGCATCGCATCTCCACGTCGCCGCGAGCACCCCACTGCTCCTCCACTGCCACACAGTGCTTCCTTGGTTGGGCCAGTGGCTTGGGCACTTGGCGGCGGGAGGGGGCATGTTCCTTCTCCACTAGATCTAGGTGGGTCTCCCCTCATCGCCACCATGGCAGTCGCCCTTTGCCCTTCCACCCACCTTGGTCCAGCCTCAGCTAAGGCCGATCCACGGGTAGGGGGGTGTCGGCGTGGGCTTGATTGGTGGCGATCCATGGGGTTCTTGGCAAAACCTCTGCCTAACTCAAACTAAGGTCGGAGACAGTTGCGTCCTCAAACATCACATCTTTCGCTGGAGGTGTCATTAAAGAACCTCCAACCAAAGTTACCATGGATTCTCTTGGTAGCCTTACTTTCTCTATGTGAAAACCATGATCCAATTCTGCCGGGTCGAGCAATATTGGCATCTTGTCATCAAGTCCATGTTGGAGGTATTGTCTCAGAGATGGGCATCATGACCTTGTGCCAGGCTCTCAATGTGAATCTCAGCCACCAAACTCATGGCATTGCCAGTGGTGCGGTGTCATGGCTTCCTGCTACATTTTGGAGCTCGTGGTTAGCGCGGTTGTTTTATTTGCGGTTAAGCCGGAATTTCGTCCTTGCACTAGGATATGGCGTTGTTATTCATAGTTATGCCACATTTTGCTGCAGTGCTGGGGTGTGTTGCTTGAGACCTATAGTTTAGCTAGGTAGCATGTTGCAGTTTTAATTCAGTTTTCCTGAATTAACCAAGCCATATAGGAGTAGGTTTTGCTTCGTTCCCTAAAAAATAAGGCCATTGATCTGTGGTCTGCTACAATAAAATGAAATCATGTGGGGGATTCTCTTCCCTCCCGTTGACCTTAAAAAAAGAACAGTTGGTGGACTGGTCCTCACTACAGCTACGATAGCTACAAAGGTGAGAAGGTCTGGCTTTTTTATGTCCTCATGCCATCCGTATATGGAGCTTGATTCTTGAAAACGTCAGTTCCAGTCTGCTATGGCAATCAACGGGTAGATGATAATAAACCAATTTATTCTTGACTCTCGAGTGAGTGCCAAAGCGGCAAAACCTAATGCAAATAAACATGAGCTCCTGGGTCAAATTCCGAAAGAAAACACTGGTATGAGGTACTCTTCCACAATCATTCAGTTGTGCCTAGGTTTGGCAATGGGCACAGACCCGTCGGGTTTTGCCCACCCAGACCCGTGCCCGCGACACTAGAATTAGACCCGCTAAGAAACCCATTCCTGTCACGGGTACATTTTGAAGCCCAGACCCGTGCCCGTTTGGGTCTCGGGTTGCCCATGCCCGTTAACCTGCACTGTGCACTGCTGCAGCCAGTATGCTAGTGAAGGACCGGCGAGTGAGAAAAGAGCGAGGGAGCGAGCAGCAAGGAGAAAAGAGCGAGGGAGATCGAGCCAGGGAGTGCGCACGGCGAGGGGCGACCAGCGAGTAGGTCGGCAAGGGAGGGGGCGTCGGCGCGCCACATGGGCTGTGCACGCCTGCACCTGCACCGAGCTTGGCGCGGGGGCGCCTTCAGACGCTTGGCTCGCCTTGCCACGAAGCTGGCCGGCCGCCGCCGCACGCAAGGGGCTGTGTCGTTGGGAGCCTGGGATGCTAGGTGACTGGGTGTGCGGCTGGCGGATGCTGGGGGATGGGTGGGAAATGATTAGGTTTAGGGTTTGAGATGCTTTTGTCTATTATATAGTATCTATATTGGGCCAGGCTATTTGAGCCAAGTCATGGGCTGAAGGATGTAATATAAGCTATTATGAATATTGGTCCGGATAAAAAACCCATGGGTTTACGGGTACATTCCCAGACCCAAACCAGCAAACCCGATGGGTTTAACTTTCTACCCATTAACAGACCCGCGGGTCAAGAAATTGACCCAAACCCATGCCCTAATAAAGAAAAAAACCATCGGGTTTCGGGTTGTGGTACTGACGATGTGCGATTACCGCTAGCAGAGATTACTGGGAATCTCCGTTTAGAGATTCGGCTAGGGGTATAAACCGCGCAAGGATCTCCCTTAAGGAAGCAGGTTGAGACGGTGGATTTAGACAGGTTCAGGCCGCTCGGAGGCATAATACCCTACGTCCTGTGTGTGTGGTGATTGGTTCTTTGGTGATCCCGAGTTGGTAAGTCTAAGCCCGGAACCTGTGTATCAGTTAGATCCCAAAAGGATCGGTCCCCTTACATGTTCTGTGATCTTTCTATTTATAGACTATATCTGCCTTCTTTGTTGCTTCACTAACTGGTGTGAACACACTCTTTGCATGGTGGGCGCCGTCTTCCAGGCCGCCCTGCCCTTGTCAGGCAGGCAGGCGCTTTGTCAGGCCCACCGTAGCAGGCTTTTGGGTCTCGCCAGTGTCAGAACCACCCGGGGTCACTCCGAGGGTGCCCCGGGGTGCCCGAGGGTGGCTGTGGACACTGACCGGTGGGTCTTCTCAATCCGGGGTGCTCCGGGGCCTTCTGTCCGATCCTTGCACTCTGGGGCGTCCCTGGGGGCGCCCGGGGTGGCACGAGTACGGCCACGTGGTGGCCTCCGAGGTCATCCAGCGGACCCTCCCGGCCCGGGGTGACTCCGATCAACCCCGGGGTGCTGCGCGGGGTGGCTCTGGCTTTTACCGCGACGGGGGCGCGGTAAATGGAGGTGTGTCCCAGCCATCATCCATCTTCAAGCCGATGGGACGGGCAGCACAGAGATAAGCTGTCCGCTGCCTATCATCTTATCTTCTGAGCGCACAACATCCCCGTAATCATGATTTTCTTACGGAGAAGCCGCACATCCCCTCGGGCTCTGCATGGAGTCCAGCGGTGAAGCGTCGTAACCGCCTGGTAAAGATCTTTTTACCAGGAGGGTGTCTTCGTGGGGAAGGAAACATCCCCCGGGCTTCACGCACCGAGTCAGGCCCGACCCGTTCTTGGTGGGTGCCCACACCCTGTGTGTGGACGTCCGTGGTGGGGTCTACGGCCTCGTCCGGCTGACGTTGCCGGCTGACGCGGCTGGCGGGCCCCCATCCTCCTTAATCGCGCATAAGTCCAGGGTTATGGGGATCCGTCCTCATTACGCTGGCAGGTAACGTTGCCAACTCTAGTTGTGCCCCTCCACTTTATCCGGGTTTGGGACTGGCATCGGCAGTGTTAGGCACCTCCAACCCAACACCTATCCCCAAAGCATAAAAAAGAAAATTTAACAAAAGGAGAGATGCAATCGGCAGTGCCCCTCAAATCACATTAGATTTCATCACGGTCAGTCATAAGTACAAGCCCCATATTATCTAAAGTTACAAACCGGGCGGGGGAGGCGCCGGGCAGCCCGGCCACGTCGGCCCAAAATCCCTAGGCCCTGCGATGGCTATGGTGTGCCTTGTATTTGTTTTCCGTCGGGCTGGCTTAATGAGTTTGGCAGTCCACGCACCTGGCTGCTTGCTTGCGTGTCCCCGTCGGCCCGTCCTTTCCACTTCCGCATGGTGTGCCGCTGCCGTCGCCGCGTGCTTTTTGCGGCGGCCGCTGCCGAGTTGCTTAGGATAAAGAATCCTCTGCAAGCTTCCGTGCGCCTCCGCTGCTTGTTCTTCTCTATCTTTTTTTTTTGTCATCTGCTAATCATTGGCGATTTGTTTTTGTTCCTTTTGCTATCGTTTCGTTGGGTCTGCGCGATTGGTTTTGCTTCTACTCCTTGTTTCCGCTTGCCCGTGCTGCTTAGAGGCCTGGAAGACTCAAGATGACAAGATCCCGTTCCCTTATCGCGAGACCTGGGCAAAGCTAGCTAGCCTCGCCACGCCTAATGCAGCAGCACGCACGGCAGCACAGACAGCTCCTGACCTCGTGCATGACCTCTTATCCAAACAGAAGGAAAAACAACTAGCTAGGCAGGCTAATGAACTATCTAACATGTATAACTAACATGTACAAGGTTCTGGCTAACAGAACTATGAATTACCTCCTATTTAAATTATCTATATCTATTTAAACTGGTATGTTTATGTACATATTTGCTCCAACTTTATCAGTAATGTTGCTGGTACTATATAGTCCACACTGGTTTTTATGTACCAATTTCCTCCAACTTAGATCAACAATGAACTCTGCAATTTTAAATTAGCTAAAACTTTCACACCGTGCTTATTGAATATATTTGACAAACTATTTTGATGATACACTATACAACACATCAACAACCTGCGCGCATGGGCGCGCCCCAAACACCAGTAGAATTAGCTATACGGCTAAAACGCAACCATCACAGCTAAAGCCACTAAAAACGCAACCATCACCTGAATTCCGATATCAACAACCTCGATTTAATGGTATAAGATTATCTTCTCTGTTTCTTTAATTCTTAGTAATTTAGATCTAAGATTGAATTAAGGATGGTTTATTGTTAGTGTTTTATTTGGATTTTCCATGGTTTTATATGGATCTTTGTTTGAGGTTTGAACTAGCATGGTTACCCGCACAAATAGTGCTGGCTAGATACACATTTGATAAAGGCAAAATTGTCTTAACAAATTTGATTTAGCATAAGTTGATTTATGGCTTAATCGATGTTTAATTATTATCAAATCCATTGTTAGTGCAGAAATCCTTGTCCTCTGTGCTGCAGCGGCAGCGGCAGCGCTGAAAATCAGAAGCGAACAGGCACTCATTTTGGCCCATCAGATGACTTTCCGGCCCAACAGCCCATTCCTTGTGCCCTAGCGCACCTCCATAAAAACCTAGCACCATCCCGTCCCCAAACCCCACCCAGAGCCAGCCGCCGCAGACCGACCCGAGGCGAGCACACGCAAGGGGCGAGCCGCCGACGATCCTTCAGATCCTCGGCGAGCCGTGACTGGCCCTCTGCTGCTGTCCGCCGAGGTACTTCGCCGCCCGCACGCACCTCTCTTCCTTCTCGTTTCTCTGTGCTGCGAAGCCTTTTCGTTGGATGCCGAGTAGATCTACTATTTTGTTTGTGGAGCACCGGTAAAAGTGTTGTTCTGGCCTCCTCTAGTATGTTCATGTCTGATTGCAACTGATTTTCGAGCCATGAATCTTTACTAATGCCTCCTCTAGTATGTTCATGTCTGATTGCAACTGATTTTCGAGCCATGAATCTTTACTCATGTTAGTATCTACAGTACTTTCTGGTACGCCACTTCAAATAATTAGTAGTTTTGATACTGACCGTCGAGTTGTATTGTTTGATTACCCGTTCTCTCCATATATTGTTTCTGATTGTTGATTCATCTGTGGATTGTCCTATGCAGCAGTGTAAGCTTTACCTGCAGCCATGGATTTGATTCTTATGGTTGGATTCATCTGGATCCGGATAGTTACATTCCTACTGTAGGTTGAATTGTTACTTTTACCTGTGGATCGGATGTTTATAGTTTAGGGTTGCTCTGATTCCTTTATATTTAGGAGGCTGCTGCTGTTTATCCTGATGTATACATTCCTACTGTAGGTTGAATTGTTACTTTTACATGTGGATCGGATGTTTATAGTTTAGGGTTGCTCTGATTCCTTTATATTTAGGAGGCGGCTGCTGTTTATCCTGATGTATAGACGTATAGTTGATGTTTATGTAGATGCACCGTCCTTGTTTGATCTAGTTTCCGATCTGATTTGTGAAACTGTATTGTTACTTTATATATATATATATTTGGATTTCAAATTCAGTGCTGATACTTGCTCTTTTGCTCTGTTTAGTATTTCTAAATACTGATTCATCTGATGCAGCGGTTTGAACATCACCTGCAGCCATGGGTAAGGAGAAGTCCCACATCAACATTGTGGTCATTGGCCATGTCGACTCCGGCAAGTCGACCACCACCGGCCACCTGATCTACAAGCTTGGAGGCATTGACAAGCGTGTGATCGAGAGGTTCGAGAAGGAGGCTGCTGAGATGAACAAGCGGTCCTTCAAGTACGCGTGGGTGCTCGACAAGCTCAAGGCTGAGCGTGAGAGGGGTATCACCATTGATATTGCCCTGTGGAAGTTCGAGACCACCAAGTACTACTGCACTGTCATTGATGCCCCTGGACACCGTGACTTCATCAAGAACATGATCACGGGTACCTCCCAGGCTGACTGTGCTGTCCTTATCATTGACTCCACCACTGGTGGTTTTGAGGCTGGTATCTCCAAGGATGGCCAGACCCGTGAGCATGCTCTCCTTGCTTTCACTCTTGGAGTCAAGCAGATGATCTGCTGCTGCAACAAGGTATAATCCCTAAATCCTTGTGCCAATCATGTTTGAGGATACGTTGAATATGCATGTCAGTTCTTGAGGGTCCAGCATTTGTATAATTCTGTCTGTTACTTCAAGTTTGGTGCTTTATGTTTCAAGGATTAATGTGAGCATGCATGCATATTGATTGCACTAAGCACGATAGTAGGTTAATCTTAAATGATTTGCCACGAAGTTTTGTCAGTAATTTAGTTAAAAATTCCTGCTCACCTATTCGAGTAATGTTGGGATCCAAGTGGATACTTAAGTTGTCATAAAAATGCAAGCAAAAGCTGCTCATTACTTAGTTCTCTTATAAAATGCTTGCTATTGTTCATATGCCTTTTTCTTTTACTTGAATGTTTTGTTGTTTATATGTTGTGACATCTGTTTGTCTGCTGTGTTACTGGGATATGGTCATATACATCATGATGTCTGTACAAATACTAGATGTTTGCTACTAGGTTTGTCCATGCTTATCTACCTGTATGTATATTATTTGCTTATAGCTGTTGAGATGCCATTTGAAAAAGTTGATTCCCTGAAAGAGTTTATGTGGGCTAGTGAATTTTTTGATGTATTGTCTATTCTCTCATGTAAAATGTGAATTCTTGCTGTTGAGATCACTAGTCTCGTGCACTAATTTAGTTATCATTTGCTGCTTTTTTGTTTGTAGATGGATGCCACCACTCCCAAGTACTCCAAGGCCCGTTATGATGAGATTGTTAAGGAAGTCTCCTCCTACCTGAAGAAGGTGGGATACAACCCTGACAAGATTTCCTTCGTCCCCATCTCTGGTTTTGAGGGTGACAACATGATTGAGAGGTCCACCAACCTTGACTGGTACAAGGGCCCAACCCTGCTTGAGGCTCTTGACCAGATCAACGAGCCCAAGAGGCCTTCGGACAAGCCCCTGCGTCTACCCCTTCAGGATGTGTATAAGATTGGTGGTATTGGAACTGTCCCTGTTGGCCGTGTCGAGACTGGTATCATCAAGCCTGGTATGGTTGTTACCTTTGGTCCCAGCGGTCTGACTACTGAGGTCAAGTCTGTTGAGATGCACCACGAGGCTCTACAGGAGGCTCTTCCTGGTGACAATGTTGGCTTCAACGTGAAGAATGTCGCTGTGAAGGATCTGAAGCGTGGGTATGTGGCCTCCAACTCCAAGGATGACCCTGCCAAGGAGGCTGCCAGCTTCACCTCCCAGGTCATCATCATGAACCACCCTGGACAGATTGGCAATGGCTATGCCCCAGTGCTGGACTGCCACACCTCCCACATCGCCGTCAAGTTTGCTGAGCTCATTACCAAGATTGACAGGCGATCTGGTAAGGAGCTTGAGAAGGAGCCCAAGTTCCTCAAGAATGGTGATGCTGGTATGGTCAAGATGGTTCCCACCAAGCCCATGGTGGTGGAGACCTTCTCTGAGTACCCTCCTCTTGGTCGGTTTGCTGTCCGTGACATGAGGCAAACCGTTGCTGTTGGAGTCATCAAGAGTGTGGAGAAGAAGGACCCGACCGGTGCCAAGGTGACCAAGGCTGCTGCCAAGAAGAAATGATGTGCCTGGTGGTTTATCCTGCGTCTGGTTTTGTGATACCTTACCTTTGCATTATCCCATAAGTTGCTGCTGTCGGGTGAACTTTTAATTGCTGCTGGCGGTGTGCCATTTGTATGTTTAGGTACCGTGTTATTTCAGCTTGGGCGAAACTTTTGCTAGACCTATGGTGTGCCCTTTTGGGCGTCGTTAAACGTATTATCAGAGTCATCTCGTTATCTGTATGCATTTTGCTTAGTTTTCTTTTTATTGTTTGCTCGTCTGATTTGCATTTGGGTTGGGGCTTTGGTTTCTGAAGCCTTCCTGGAGCCTTTTCTTACTAGTGTTTGCCCTCCTGATTTTGCGTTTGGATTGTTGTGGTTTGTGAAGCGTTGTCTGCCTCGTTCAGTTTTTGGCCCCGTTTGGCACAAAGCTTTACGGGTAGTTTCATGTGAAGCTCTGCTAAACAGATATTTTTGCTAGCAGCTTCAACCGTGAAGCATCCGGTGAAGCTGTTTTCAGCTTACACTGGGGAGAAGAAGCTGGAAATCGTAACTTCTGCATATCTAAGTTTCACCAAATGATACTTGAAGCAGTTTCAGCTTAGCAGTTTCTTTGGTGAAACAGCTTCTGATGAGGATGGTGGCGTGGTATTGTTGATCATCTGTTACGGAAGATTACCCACCAACACAGGAAGATCATCACGACGTTGGTGAGAGCCTGACCGCCCAGGACGCGGGTGCACGACGGCAGCTAGCGTGTTGCTCTCCGCGTGCGCTGCCCACACGCATAGTCCGTGGCCTAGTTCCCCGTGCTTGCTGGGTAACACACCTCTGCGCGCCTGCGCTTCCTCGATATGCAACGGCTCGTTCCGCGAACAAACCTAGCAATAAGCAGCAAACCAGACTAGTAGTAGTACAATAACAAGGGATGTTAGGATTCAAGTGCTGACACCGTAAAGTGCTAAAATTTAGCATTAACCATGACTTCAGATAACATAGATCGGTGCTATTTAGCACTCAACTTTAGTCCCACCCACAAGCCAAAAACTTGGTCTCGATTGGTTATTCGGATAACATAGATTGGTTGCGAGGGGCCCGCTATGTCGGCGGTTAATTTTGGAGCCCGCGCGCCATGCCCCCACTAAAACGTGCCGGGTACTCACGATCAATTTGGTTTTTGATGATCTAACGGTCCTATTGTATCGACGAGCATGGGAATCTAGCCTCCATTATAAGTGAAGTTGGTTAATTTAAGTCATACTAAGGTCCTATTTGGATCACCTAAAACTAAATTTTAGTGCAGAATATACGTGACTAAATATTATTTAACTGAACTTTGTCTGTTTGGATCCATGACTAAACATTAGGTGGATCGCACATAGAAATATAGAAACATTCTTTCTACCCTTGGATTATATTTTTGTTGTTATGACTACATACACATAGTGAGGGGATAGATTGCTCTTTTCACAGTTCGCATATTGATTTAGTCCTTATTAGATTGAGTTTAAGGACTAATAGACTAGTCTACCTATTTCGATTTATCTAACGGACTAGACTTTAGGTCTAAATTTTAGTCCATATATCCAAAGATCCGTACGGGGGCTAGAATAGAATGGAACTACGTGAGCTCCATCAATGCCTCACACGTATCCCCATCCAAAAAATATCTTAGGGTTTATTTATTTTCCAAAAATTTTCTTGCTAACTTCGAAGGTTTGATCACTAATTAGGAGTATTAAATGTGAATAATTGACAAAACTCATTCCATAACCCCGGGTAAAATCGCAAGACGAATTTAATAAACATAATTATACAATCTTTGCTACAATAAGCAATATCTAATGATGAATTAATAGGGCTTAATAAATTCATCTCGCGATTTTCCGTCTATCTATGTAATTAGTTTTGGAATTAATCTATATTTAATACTTCTAATTAATATCGTAAAAGTTGCTCAAAAATTTTATTTGGCAACTAAACGCGCCCACTGGCTCGCATGGTGGTAGCAGGGAGGGCGAGTCTTCCTGGTTCCTTCCGAAATTAATTTAGCCCGTGTTTAGATGCAAAAACCAAAATTTCAAATTTTTTTCCGGCACCTGCATGGAGACTTAAATCTAGACGAAATAAAAAACACATTGCGACTGCTGTCTGTAAATGGCGAAACGAATCTAATGAACCTAATCGGGCTGTAATTAGATGCTAAATTAATACAATAATGCTACAGTAAATAATATCTAATGACGGATTAATTAGGCTCATTAGATTCGTCTCGCGATTTACAGACGAGTTCTGTAATTATTTTTGTGATTAGTCTATATTTAGTACTTCAAATGTAGAAAGATGCTTTTTCAAAATTTTTACATCGCGCAACCAAACGGGGCCTAGCTTCCTATTTTTAGCAGTCAGTCAGTATGGTCAATCAACGCAAAGACGCGTAGCAACAAATCCTTTTTTCTCCTACGGCTGTGATTAGTTCCGCGAAAAGTTTCTAAAATTTTTCACTGACACACATCACACCGAATCTTACGATACATGTATAGAATATTAAATGTAGTTAAAAAATATAACTAATTGCACAATTTGGTTGTAAATGACGAGACGAATCTTTTGAGACAAATTACTTCATAGTTAAACAATAATTACCAAATAAAATCGAAACATGCTACAGGAACTTTTCCGCGAACTCAACACACCCGGACACAAAAGTTCCGCGGCGCACCTCCTCCCAACAGTAAAAATACCGCGTGCGAGGAGAAACAAAAGGCAAAGTTTGTTTTTCACCTGTGGATAAAAGGCAAGGATCTTCGTGTCGGAAGGGATACGGAAGGCGACCTTTGCTGGTGCTGGTGCCTGGAGGTATAAATACCGGGCCGCGGCAGGGCGAGGCGGAGGCCAAGCGTCAAGGCATTTGCTCCTGGTCTCGGGTCTCCTCAATTTCGGTCCATCGCTTTCAGAGTTTCACTTGGTAGCCGTCGCCTCGATTTTTCCAACGTTCGGGAGGGAAGGCAGGCGGTCGGGGATGGGCGGGTGCTTCTCCGGAGACGTCCGCGGCGGCATGGAGGCCGTCGGCGTGGGCGGCGGCGGGCGGAGCCACGGGGGCCCGGCGGCGGCGCAGCAGCAGGGCGGGCCCAACGACGCCGTCGACCACTTCTTCCAGGCGCGCGGCCTGCGCGGCCTCTACACGCCCGTCGAGGTAAGCGAAGCACGCGCCCGGCCCGTCGACGGCCATGAGTCCGCTCTCCGGTGGATGGGCTGGTTGGGGGCGGGAGTCGGGTGGTTGCGGTTTTGGGTTTGGGTGGAATTGGGGTTTTGTTGCTGTGTTTGGTGGGTCTGCCTCGTTTCGAACCGGTTAGGCGCGATAGGAAATTGGAATCAGGATTCTCGGCTGAAATGTCATCGTGATTTTTTCGAAATGTACTAGGCTGATCTACTGTACTTCGCAAATGCGCTGATTGTAATTCTGATGTGCCACCTTCCTAAAGTGCTTGCGATTTTAGTGGGGTTTGGGGTCTTCGATTACTGAGGCCACAATGTAGGTTTTGGTGCTTACTCCATAGTTTTGGGAAGTACGATCCGTTCGCGGAAATCGCTCGGAATCAGGCGGGCCAAACTTTTCTGGCTGCAGTTGAGTTGCATACCTCGATCATTTTGTGTTCCTACCTCGATCATTTTGTGTTCCTTTCTGTTGCGATTGATCTGATTAGACTTCCCGCGGGGTAGCACGGGGTCTTTTTTATTAATAATAATAATGGAATACTTGGAATTAGCAGAATTCTCTAACTACGGAACTAACCATAAATAGCAGAGATCGATCCAGGTTAAACAGATCAAGGGAAAACCCAGTGGAAGGCTCCCACTGGGAGACATGCTTATATGTTTCTCTTATGAATTGCTACATCATTGTACAGAATTGCATGTGATTTGTAAATCTTTTTCATCACTCATCAGCCCCATCACTCAAATGTTGATTGCATATCATAGCATTGTGTCAGAAAACTTCTGTATTCATTTTCGGTACCTTTCATGCCAGATGCATTTTCCTTAAGGGATTAGGAAAGGTCAAAGGCATTTTAAGTTGGAGTGGGTGGTGGAGGAGCTGGGTGGGGGAAAGAGATATTTTGCTTTATAACAAAACCATGGGACTTGTGCAGGGACTGCTTGGTACTAATAGCTTTTCTTTTGACGTAGACTTGGTGAGGTTGTTTCCTAATGTTTTATTTTTGTAGGATTTCTGTTTCTTTGATAAAATTTAAAACACTTTAAAGTATGTAAGTTTACCATCTGCCACTTACAAGAAGATATTTGGGCTCACGAATTACCTTTCTTAATTCTACACTCATCACTCGGTTCTTGTCACCACAACCCTTGTCGCAAGTTCATGCACCATGATAGTTGGATATAGGGTGGTGTGCTATTTCTTATTTGTTGGTTTGTTTGTCGGAAGTGTTTCTTAGTGATCTTATTGCCTTTGAAGGGTGGTGTGCTAACCAATGATGCAGCAGTTCAGTCTACATGTCAAACCTACTAAACATGTTCCCAAGTTGATTGTGGATGACAAGCTCATGATCTGTTCTGATATGCTATTTTCGTCCTTTATTTACAGCTATCGTTTTCGGCAACGAAGCTACGGAATATGGACGCATTTTCAAAGGTGCAAAATAGCCTTTTTTTTGAAGTACTTTAATCTCAATATTCCTACCTCTATCTTGGTAGTGCAAGTTGTTCTCCAGAGGCTATAACATTACCATGAAAAATAAAATATATCAGCACTGGATGGTTGTCTCTGATTTTTGTAGTGTTGTGGAAAACGAGCATACTAAAAGTTGAGAATTGTTTATACTTTTTATTCCATATTGGTATGCCTCTCTTTTTCCAACAAGTGGAGTATACAACCTTCAGTTATATTATACACCTAACACTCATAAAATTAATCATTACAGTGTATAATTATTGAAACTACATGCATATAGCTTGATTCTGCTTGATTACTTTGTATATGTACTTTTTCTTCAGGAGTTAATATGTTATATGTTTGCTCTAGAGTGATCCTATGTTAGTAGTCTACACCAACATAAATGGAAAACTAGAGGAGATTGGCCGTACTGAAGTGATTTTAAATTCACTGGAGCCCTCATGGATCACAAAGGCTACAATGTCTTACCAATTTGAGATCGTGCAACCACTTATGTAAGTTTCTTATGATAGAAATGATTTTACTTGTAGAAAACTCTTACTAACTGCTACTGTTTCTCAACTCATTGTAGATTCAGGATATATGATGTTGACACAAAGTACCACCACACTCCTGTGAAGGTATAAGTATTATTGTCCCTTAATTCATTATTTTACTTTTTCGCTTATGGGATATTGCTTTAAATCAGCCAACAATTCTTTCTTATTTAATTATAATATTCTGCACATGGCTATATATGCCAATGTGTATCTTCTAATCATTTGTTCTATATTACATGCATACTGTAAATATTTGCTTCAGAGAAGATGGATGAATAGCTGGCAGAACATTTCTCTCAAGTTTTGAAAAATTTAGCAACTGCAAAATAGCCTAGAATCTCCCTTTTTCCTCAATCACTTGGATCCATTATTTTGTTATGAAAAGTTTTCTCAAGTGGCAGTGGGAAAATGATTTCTGACTTTGTAACAGAACTATATATTCATCAGACATTAATTTCTATGTACCTTACAAAATCTGCATTTATTGATCTATGCAGATGTTGAACTTGTCTCACCAAGATTTTCTGGGGGAAGCATGCTGCAACTTATCAGAGGTTTGTATCAGATTGCAACTAACATGAATAACTTGTTGCAGCATTTTTTGTATTTTTATAGTCATCTAACCTTTTGCATACTAAGAAGTCAAACAAGAATACCTTGTCTGATGTTTTGTTCTCCTTTCGCAGATTGTCACAAAATTTAACCATAGCCTGACATTGAAGCTTCGAAGTGATTGTGGACATGGTCTTCATGGAACAATAACAGTACATGCTGAAGAAAGTGACTCCTCTAGAACGGCAATTGAGATGACGCTGCATTGCCTGAACTTGGAAAACAAAGATGTGTTCTCCAAAAGTGTATGGATAAACTTCCTTCACTACATTAATGTAAAACCTGATCATTAGTCACAATTCTCGAAATCTTACTTGATATTGATTACACAGGACCCTTTCCTAAGAATATCGAAACTGGTAGAAACTGCTGGTCCCATTCCTATCTGCAAAACAGAAGTAGTGACTAACAACTTAAACCCTGTTTGGAGGCCAATCACTTTAACATCACAGCAGTATGGAAGCAAGGCAAGTGCAATTTTACTGATATGAAGATATTTCTGTTAGCACTGATTAGCACATGCAATATTCAATGTTAACCTGGTTCCCCCACCATCTATTGTGCTAAACTGCTATATATTTCAGGATAACCCACTGCTAGTTGAGTGTTTTGATTTTGATTCCAGTGGTGACCATGAACTGATAGGGTATGTGAATAGTCATTGAAGTATTTTGTAGCCTTTGCTATTGGGAGAACTTTAGTAACCTTGCTTTGTCTGATAATAGGGCATTCCAGACAACTATTACTCAGCTTGAAAATCTATATACTTCCAAGTCTGGAGCAAATTTTTACAGCCACAAGGGACAAAGAAAGGTTTGAGTTTTCCTATATGATGTGATACACTGAACAAAGGAGTCACTCGAAACTAACTCTTCATATCATCATATGTATAAACTGGTTTCAGATGAAAGGACAATTGTTTGTGGATAAGTTGCAGGAAAAAATCCAGCATACTTTCTTGGACTATATATCCAGCGGATTTGAGCTCAATTTTATGGTGGCTGTAGATTTTACTGGTTAGTTCGATTTGTCAGCTTTTGTGATATAATATTTGTAGCTCTGCCTTGGTTTTAGTTCTTAGGGTTTTCTCTCCTTTCCAGCTTCAAATGGTGACCCCCGTGTACCTCAGTCCTTGCACTACATTGACCCCTCTGGCAGACCTAATTCATACCAACAGGTTAGGATTTTCTGATTTTCTAAATGTATTTAAGGCAACATGAGCTTGATAATTGGTTCATACACCAGGCAATACTGGGGGTTGGCGAAGTTCTGCAGTTTTATGACACTGATAGGCGATTTCCTGCATGGGGTTTTGGAGCAAAGACACAGGGTCATGTATCACACTGTTTTAACTTGAATACAGCTACAAATGACTGTGAGGTGAGGTTCATGTCTGCTGAGCATATCTTTTGACTACGCTGAACTTTTTTTTTGTTGTGTTACTTTCCAAGCGTAAAATTATCAACTAACATTTGAATATGTGATAGTATAGTGGGTATAATTTCCAGATCATCTCTGATGTCAAGTTCTTGTTTATGAACACAGGTTGTTGGAGTTGAAGGCATCATGTCAGCATACACCTCTTCTCTTTACAGTGTTTCCCTTGCTGGACCAACTATGTTTGGGCCTGTTATCAACAAAGCTGCAGAAATTGCTACTCATTCCCTTCAATACTCAAACAACAAATATTTCGTCCTACTCATTATCACGGTATGCAATAAAATTTCTATGCGTGACCTCTGTTGGTCAGTGTTATTTACCTGAGAATTCTTGCAGGATGGGGTTCTGACTGATATTCAAGAAACAAAAGATTGCATTGTCAGGGCATCAGACTTGCCATTGTCGATTCTCATTGTTGGCGTTGGTAATGCTGATTTCAAACAAATGGAGGTAGAGCAAAATTTCAGAAATCTCCATTATTGACAAATACAAAATATTCTGAATATGTCCCTGTCATCTTTACCCTGATCAAACACTATGCACATTTACTCTATGCTTGACGCAAAATCATTGTATTGATAAAAAGGACCCGAACAACTCACGGTGTTTACTTTTTCAAGATGAGCTGTTCCATGTATCTGCCCATATGGGTAATAGTTGTTTAGTCTGGCAGTGCATCGCAGCACGGCTCTGCACTTTTTTAATTGCACCTGTAATGTAGTACCATGCATTTGATGAATCATAGGCACACCTTCACTCCATATGCCAGAAAGTTTGTCTACTTATGATGTATACTTTATTCTTTTCTGATCTATAACAAATGCTGTTGGATTGCAGTTCACTATTCTGTGATCTTCTTTTCTGTCCTCTTAACAATCCTCCACTGCAGATCCTTGACGCTGACAACGGTAAGCGACTGGAGAGCTCGACCGGGAGGATCGCGACACGCGACATCGTCCAGTTTGTCCCCATGAGGGAAGTCCAAGGTCAGAAGCAATCTGCCCCATCACATTCGCTCTTGTTACCATCAACCAGCTCCAGCTGTCACGTTACAGCCACAGAATAACCGTTGCTGATGCGATTTCATTGCCGACGATCTTATGTCTTCATGCGCAGGTGGCCCGATCTCCGTTGTGCAATCTCTTCTGGAGGAGCTGCCCGGCCAGTTCTTGCAGTACATGCGCACCCGGGGGATCAAGCCGCAGCAGCAGGCTCCCGCTCCTCCAGGGTACGCTTCAGCACCCGTGTACCCTCCACAGCAGTGACCCCCCCCCCCCCCCCCCCCCCCCCCCGCGTGCTCTGCGCACGAAGCCGGGTCCTTCAACTGAAGAAGTGTAGATTCCGCAGATGCCCCTTGCTAGCCTAGTAGTGCTCTTGTTCATAGAATGTCTGCTCTGTTTAAGGCCTGCCTGGTCGCGCTTGGTGCCTGGAATGCAGTTGAATCCACGACCCTAGTTCAAGCAGTTAGATACTGGCGAACCTGAGAGCGATACTAACTGATTTTGCACCAAGTATCACGCCAACTTTATCATCCCTTGCTTTCATGTTCCTCACCTTGTTTTTTCATGTTCCTCTCCTTGTTTTGAGGTTTGGTAAGCTACAAGTGGAATAGATTAGCTGGGGGTTTGCACTCCTTGTCTGGTGATGATAAAAGAAAGAAAGAAAGAAGGAAAGGAAAGAGGAGGATGTGTCTTTGGTGGTGGTTATGAGTTGACCGCAGGCAGCTATGCCTATGCTCCATGATGGCCCAGCGGCTGGCCGGGGGAGGCACGGGGCATCATGTGCTTGTTAGCCTGGAGGCCAGCCTAGAGCTCGTGGGCATGTTAGCCTGGAGCTCACCACCACCGGGCGACATGCTCGCGCACCTCCTTCCCTGGCAGTTCTGTTCCCTCGTATCTTCTAGTCCTCTTCCACAACCAGAATTCGCTGGAGGTGGGCACCCTGCTGCTTGCCGTCTCGGTTTAATTCGGTAGGAATTCCGTGACTGAAGCTGATCCTTCCGCCTTGCTAAGTCAATTTACCTGTACGAACAAAAAAAAAGTAAAATGCACTGTAGGTCCATGAACTTGTACAGATGTGCCAAATAGGTCCAACTACCAAACCAGGTATCTGGCCTTTCAAACTTGCGAACCCGTTCACTCCAGGTTCAAATGCCAAAACCAGCCCGGTTTTGCTGACGTGGTCTTCCTGTCCCACATCAAAATTCGCAATTACACCCCTGGGAAAGCTTCAATTTGAAAATGGTCGACCGGCAGCCGCAGCATGCAATGGCCGTGTGGCGCTCGCCTCCTGCGTGCTCCTCGCCGTCTTAAGCCGCGTGGGCGAGCTGCCCCGACACCCCCACTCCCATTTCCACTTCGCCGGCCACATTTCCCATCTCCTCGCCCTTCTTCTCCAGCGCGAGCAGGGCGACGCCGTCGCTGCTCCTTGCCGCGCCGCCGCGATAACTGCCTCCGCCGCGGCCATTTTCTCCCTCTCCTCGCCATCGAGCTTCGCCACCACCCGCTCCATCTATGTACGCCACCGGAAGCCGAAGCCGAGCCTAGGTGAGCGCCTAATCGGCGATTTCGCCATCGCCGCCGCTGGCTGAGCTCTGGCAACCCCACGCCCCACCGTCGTCGGCATAGCTCCGACCTCCCTCCTCTCTGTAGGGTCGAGATAGCGGACTAGAGGGGGGTGAAAAGTCCTTTCTAAAACTAATTGCGCCGGCTAACCGAAACTTATGCGGAATTGAAACTATTCGCTTAGCCAAGACTTCACCCCTCTAACTATGACTCTAAGTCACCTCCAAAAAGATCCTACACAAAGCAAATTGAGTGCTAAGCTAGTAAGAGCTCTCCTAACAATTCTAATGCCAAGACATACAAGCCTAAGCACTAGTACTTCACAAACCGGGGGAGCTTCTACACAATTCTAATGAGCAAAAGCACAAAGCCAAACCTAAGCTCACTAGATGCTCAAGGACAAGGATACACAATCCAAATCCAAGAGCTCAACTTGCTTAGCTACACAATCTAAGCAAGAGCAACTAATTAAGCTACACAAGCTAACTAGTTACACTAGGATCTCTACTTCTAGCTACACAAGCAAGAAGATGATTACCAAGCTACACAAGCTAACTAATCACTAGATAGCAACTACACAAGCACAAGATATAGATGAATGTAAATACAATGCTTGTGATTTGGAGAATGCAAACCATCGAGAAGAGTAGACAAAATTGACACGGTGATTTTTATCCCGAGGTTCACTTGGTTGCCACCAAGCTAATCCCCGTTGAGACAAGCTCCAAGGTTGCCGCCGATCCTCTTGCTAGTGGTGACTCTCAAGTCACACTCTCCCACGTGGAGTGCTCACACCGAGCTCTAGCACATGATCCGATCGAACCACTTGTTGCTCTTCACGTCTCGCTCAACTAGAGTTGCTCTTCGCGGCTCCCGCGGGGTGAGCACAATACCCCCTCACAATCTCTTCTCCGGAGCACCGCACAATCTTCTTGCGGGCTTCAACGGAGCCTCTTACCACCAAGCCGTCTAGGAGGTGGCAACCTCCAAGAGTAACAAGCACACCGGCTTGCAACACGATCACCTAGTGCCACTCGATGCAATCTCTCAAAGCAATCGCACTAGAATCGCTCTCTCACTCGATCGGATGATTACTATCAAGTTAGAGTGAGTAGAGGGCTCTCAAGCACTCTCACATATGGACACCAAGTCCCCAAGGTGCTCAGCGCCCTCAAATGGCCGGCCACACCCTCTATTTATAGAGGGAGGCTCCAAACTAGCCGTTACCTCACAACCCCGTCGAAACAGAGCACTCGCGGACTGTCCGCCTTACAAAAACTGGACTGTCCGCCTTACAAAAACCGGACTGTCCGCCATTCAAACCCAACGGCTAGATCTGTAAAGATAATGTGTCAGAGTCGACCGTTAGAGCCTTCGCGGACTGTCCGCGTCCTACTGGCGGACCCTCCGCAGTTCAGATACTCCGAGCACTCAGAGAGACAGCGTCTCTGGACAAACTTAAAGTTTGAGGGGCGGACTGTCCGCACCCCTTGAGCGGACCGTCCGCCCTTCACAACGTGCAACCCACCAAAAGCAAAAACGTCTCTGGTCATTTTCTCAACTGACCGGCGGACCATCCGCACCCAATGGCGGACCGTCCGCCCTTCACTCTTAAATCCCACCAGGGACCCAACACGTCTCTGGTCAAAAAGTTAAGTGACCTGCGGACCGTCCGCATCCATGGGCCGGACCGTCCGCAGTCCAACCTTTCAGCCCAAGCCAGAGAAACAACCTCTCTGGACGATTTCTCTAAAACACCTTCGGACTGTCCGCGCCCCAGGAGCGGACCGTCCGCAGTACGGCCTTTAAGCCCAAACAGAGCTGCAACCTCTCTGGACAAAAAGAATTTAAGCTAGCGGACCGTCCGCACAATAGGGCCGGACCGTCCGCCCGTCAATTCTTTTTCCCCCAAGTTGTTCAACATCAACTCCAACTCTTTCTCCTTTGCAAATGTGCCAACACCACCACGTGAACAACATCATGTGCATGTGTGTTAGCATTTCTCAAACATTTTCAAAGGATTTTCACTTAATCTCACCACGCCACTCGATCCTAACTACATCGCAATGTTAGATCGCTCAAGTGGCACTAGATGACCGATATGCAAACAAGTTTGCCCCTCTTGATAGTACGACCATCTATCCTAAATCCGGTCATGCACTTCTCTACACAACCTTTGACCGGTGAAATGAAATGCCCTACAAGTCATACATTTGCCTTGCGCATTCCATTTCATCTTCCCAAATGTTGATGCCATACAAGCACCAAACTCCATCAAGCCTTTTGATCATCTTCATGAGTCAACACTTGGCTTGATCTTTCTTAAATGATATGATCCACTCCATATCATCACATGACCTCTTTGGTCCATCGATCTTGACCTTGCTCGCTCTTCACCGTTGCCTCGGTCTATCGGCGCCAAATCTTGCCCAAGCTTCACCGCCTCGCGGTCCCTCGCTTCAAAGCCTTGACTTGCCCTTCTCCATTGCAACCGGTCCATCAAGCCAAGCCTTGTCTTGATCTTCTCCACTTTGGTCACATAACTCCATGTCATGTCTCATATGCAATGAGCTCCTCGATCACACTATATGAGCATAGCATCAACCTTTAGCCATTTCTCCTCCATGGCACACGTTGCTCATACTAGTGTCTTTGTGTGGACTAATCTCCTATGTATCTCAACATAAACACTTATTAGTCCACCTAAGTTGTCACTCAATTACCAAAACCAAACAAGGGCCTTTCACTCTCCCTTTTTGCGTGCACCGTATTCGCCTTGCCATGCCGGTGGTCTTCCTATAGCTAAAGGCGCCGCTCTGGCCGTAGGCTCGCCAGAACGCAGCTCGCCGTCAACGCGCTCGCCGCCGCGCCGCCATGCGCGCGGCCAGCTCGCTTTGCTTCACGCCGCTGCCACGAAAACCCTAGATTGGGCTTCGCCCCGTTGCCGCGATGCTCACGCGCGCCATCGCCAGACCTCGCCATCGCCGGGAACGGCGAGGTCGTCACCGCACCACGCCGCCGTGCCGCCTCTCTCGCCGCCGCCATTAGCTAGGCCATCGAACTTGCGTCATCGAGAGGAGTGTGATGGTGGTGCTCGCGCCGTCGGAAAGCTCACTGTCGGCGAGACCCGGCCACACGCCATTGCCGCAAGCTCGCTGGAACACCACCATGCAGCCGCTCGAGCACCACCACCGCAACACCGCCCTCTTTAGATCACGCACACGCCTCGCCACTGCTCGCTCAACCTCACCGCACCACCCGCAGTGCCATTCGACGAAGGTAAGAGCCCAATTTGGGCGTTTTTTGTCGCGCCGCCGCCGCCATAGCTCCAACGAGCTCGCAGCTCGTCGTGGCCGGCCGCTGGCGCTGCCGCTCATTCCCCTCTCTCTCGCGTTCATGCGTCGCCAAGGGGTGGCCAAGCTAGTGCTGCCGCTCGGGAGAGCTGTTCCGCCGCCGCTCTGCCGGGACGCGTCCGCATCGCCGTCGCGCCCTGCGCGCCGCTCCGCCATGCGCGGCTATGCTTAACTGTCACCGCTCTGTGCCCTAGCCCAAACCCTAGCCCTCCGCCGAGGTCAGCCTCGTAGCCGGATATTGCCGGGCGCGCGGTTTCACCGCCATGCCGTGCCGGCGCGCTGCCGTATGCCACCGCTGTGCCGCCATTTTCGCCGTCGATGCTGCTGTTGTAAGCATCTAGGCCCTCAAGGTATGTTTCGGTGATTAATGACAACCATTATTGTGACTAATGAGTTTGTGCAGCTTAATAAATCATTATCGCTCATTTGGTCTTATGTCAAAAAAGGCCCCTCAATTTCGGTTATTCAAAAAGGCGATCTCGGTTTTCAACTTATATATGTCAAGGCTAAGGATCTTTCTAGTCCTAAGTGTGACAAGGTTGAGAAGGACACTTAGGTTAGTATAGGTTTTATAGTTTTGTAGTGATCGCACTATTAAGAGGGGTTAAGGCTAAGTAACTTGAGCATAGACATGGTCATTTGAAAATGGATGCACACTATGGTCACTCAGGTTTCTAGAAGTTCAAATAAGTGGTTCTCAAACTATATCTCAAGAATATTTGGATTTCATTCAAGACTCAAATTAGAAAAGACAAAATCAGAAAAAGTCTATACACCGGTTTAACCGACGCTCTCAATTTTCTATACGTCGGTTAAACGAAGTCAGCAGAGTCTGGACAATTCAATACACCGGTTAAACCGACGTGTTTGAATTTAACGTCGGTGCATTAGTCCAGAGTTGGTTTTTCCAGGGTATTTCAAGTTCTATACACCGGTTAAACCGACGATGTTTGAATCAAGACGTCGGTGCAATTGACCAGTGAGATGATTTTTTCAAAGGAATTCAGAAGTTGTACTCACCGGTTAAACCGACGATAGGTTTGAGTTAATGTCGGTGCAGTTGTCCAGAGACTTGGTTTTTCAGTTGATCAGTGGACAACTACACTCACCGGTTAAACCGATGATATGTCGGTTAATCTGCCCAAGTTGTAACGGCTAGTTTCCAGAAGGGGCAGTTTACATTCATCGGTTAAACCGACGATAACTATTGGAGGTACGTCGGATTAACCGGCGCTACACAGTTTTCTGGCAGCTTTTTCTCTAACGGCTCTATTCATGTGAGCTGCCTATATATACCCCTCCAATGGGTCATTTTGCTATTCTTGACACCAGGCAACATCCAAACACTTATACTATAGTCAAGAGCCACCTTGAGCTTCATCATTCACATACTTGTGCATTCAATCAATTAAGAAGCAAGATTAAGGACTTGAGTAGAGAGAAGGTTGTGTGCATCCGTTCTTGGTGATCGGTTCTTGCTCAAGTGAAGGCCTTAGCTTGTTACTCTTGGTGATTGGCATCACCTAGGCGATCTTGGTGATCGAGGTGTTTCTCGCGGAGCTTGCCAAGGATTGTGGGAGCCCGGAGAAGAAGATTGTACGTGGCTTGATCTCCACCACGCCGGGATGGTGAACGGAGACTCTTAGTGAGCGCCCTCGTCTCGGTGACTTGGGAGGTGACAAGACTCTTTGTGAGTGTCACAATGTAGATTAGGGGTGTGTGCCAACACATCGATACCACGGGAAAAAATCCGGTTGTCTCTTGTCCACTCTCTTTATTCAAGCATTTTCTTTCATGCAATTTATTCATGTGCTTGACTTAGAGATCATAACTTAGCTCTACCTTGCTAGGCTTTACTTCTCGTTTTATCTCTCTTAGCTTGTGTAGGTAGCTTAGTTATCCGGTTGGTGAATTGGTGCCTCACTAGCATTGCATAGGTTAAAGTTGCTTTACTTCGTTTTAGAAATTGAAAAAGGCTCAATTCACCCCCCTCTTGGTCCATCGATCCTTACAGCTGTGCCGGAACCCTAGCCATCGGCGAGTTCCACAGCCGTCCCGTGCGTGTGCTCTATTCCAGTTCGCGACTAGGGACTCTATTTTCAAGATTGATGTGGGACAGGAAGACCACGTCAGCAAAACCGGGCTGGTTTTGGCATTTGGGCATGGAGTGAACGGGTTCGCAAGTTTGAGGGGCCAGATACCTGGTTTGGTAGTTGATGAACCTATTTGGCACATCTGTGCAAATTCATGGACCTACAGTGCATTTTACTCAACAAAAAAAATATGCCAGTCTATCTGTAGGCCCCGTTCGGATGGTAAAAACATTGCTGGGAACGCAAATATTTTACTAAACATAGTGAAAAATCTCTGGTGCTGCCTCGGATATTGCGCAATAGTACGTTGTAGTTTTCGTTAGATTCTGCATAGACGTTTAAGCGTGTGTTAAGTCTGCCGCCTGGGTTCCTGTGAATGTGAGATGGGCTTGCAAGCTGCAACATCTATGGAAGTGACACTTGCCAAACGTTGTTCTTGTGGTGATTAGATTAGGGCCTTTTTTTTTTCTTTTTCGAGACTTTTTTCCCGTGAGTTGACTTGTTTTAAGGGATATTTTTCTTTCAAGAATTTGGAGTATGTGAAAGTAGTGAGGAGAAGTGCATCGTGTGTCGAGTCCCAACAAAATTGCCGTTTAGCAAGTCTAAGCAGACAGACAATCATTTGAGACAATTAACTCTCCGTATCCTATTACACGTCACTTTTTTTTTGGAACCGGGACTATTACACCTCACTATCTTTCCCTTCTCTTAACGTATGCCAAAGCAACGGCACAATCATGTGGGATTGCTAGGTGCACCATGTGTGTTATTCCCCTTTCTTTCCTCTTCTTCGGCACCATTTATTAACTCCAGTATGGTCTCCCATTTCTGCATTGGCAATTCCATTGATAGCATTTCTATCTTTAATAAATTATGTACTGATTATTATACCGCACCTTCTCAGTATAAACAAATCATTCTCCCCTAGCTAATCTCAAAAAAGGTGGTGCTCAACATTACACCACATTCTTGCCAGCCCATCCTGAATAACATTTGATTTGTTAGCATTATTAATATGCATATATAGAAGTAGAGAATCTAAACTTTGTCGAGCTAGTTCAGATCTGAATTAATAACAAAAAAAGCGGTACAACCATTCACTATGTTCGCTTGGCTTGTCAACCAATCAGCCAGCAGTGTTTTTCTCTCACACCAAATCAGCACCAGGCACTAGACAGCCAGCAATATTTTTCTCTCATAACAAATCAGCATCAGCTACTAGCTATCAGCCACAACCAAGCGAACAGAGTAATTGTTTGTTAGTGATCCATTGTGTTGTCATATTATTTATGCATGGAAAATTATATTCCACAGTGGATTTCTAGAAAATACATCAATTAACAAAAATTATCTTTTGCTCATGTTCAAAAGTACCTATTTGTATACACTATTACTGTTTAGACAGTAACTTCTTTTTCACTGTCGGACTTACATGTGCCATCATTTTGGCCCCACTGGTGTATCTAGCAATTTCTTGCTCGGCGTGCCATCTTGCGGACAAGTTTGAGAGGGAGAGTCTGAAGCTTCAAATTGCCAAGTTTCTGTGCAGCTCATCTGTCCCTTTCCATAGTAGCATGATTGGTAAAAAGGATCCATCACACACATGGTTAGCAAGTTACTGTCGCCGTTTCGGACACTGGAAGAACAAAAAGGACGCCAACTATTTCAGCAGTAACATTTTGACAAATTGCATTTTCGTTTTGGAAAAAAAAAAGAACTCTTGTTTTGCATTTCCTCTGCCAAATTTAAGACAACTTATGACTAAATGTCTTTTGGGAGATTTTTGAAACCTGTGAAGTTAAAAAAGAAACGAGTTTACCCGGTCTCGAAACCGTGAAGTTAAAACGAACAATTTCATGCTATAGTGTGTTGATTTGCGCAGAACACGTAAAAACGAAAATGAACAGGAGTAAACCCTGCTATAGAGGGGTGTCTTTTCTGAACACAAACTTTTTTTGAACAAATTCCAAACACAAACTGATTGGAGTAGCTTTGAGCCAGCCGTTATCGTGCAAACGTTTCAGAACACGTTATCGGGTTAATTAAAGAGAGGTAGCTCCTCCGGGCTTGTCCGCGTTTCGCGGCTTGCGGTGCGGTTCCCTCCGCTTCTCGCCACGTCATGTACAGGGGCGTAAGAGGGATGGGTCTGGTGTTGCTGTGAGAACTGGGTTGCTCCATGCTCCCAGACCATAATGCACCACGTCACGGTTGCTGGCGCATGTTTTTACCCCATCTGTTATTCTCATGGGCCGATTCTAGCCATCTGCCTTGAACGAACCACAACACTCTCCTACTGCAACGTGAGCATTCAAGTGTAAAAAGTTAGCGGCTACATACCTCATCTGACATATCTCAGTTTATGTGCATGTACTCCAACTAAAAAAATTTGTATTTCACAAACTAATTATCTAAATCAAATTATGATTACACCGTACTGATCTTTGTGTTAAGATCTTCAAAACTAGATCACACTTGCCTATATTTGAAAAATATTATTTAAAATATTTTTTTGCTCTAAAACATTTTTTAGAATATTTTCTTAGAATATGAAATTTTATTTTTGAAATAATTTATTTTATCTTCAAACAATCTTTCTATGATGAACATTTTTACATCTTCTTAGTAACAACATAATCAAAATATTGTTGTCTTTCTAAAACAATTTTTGTTTTATTTTTAGAACATCTTTTATGATGCAAGTTCACGGGTGCACATCCAGCGGGCCGCGGTGGACCAACCTCCTGCGGCGACAACGGCTGCTGTCGTGCGTGTTATGTATAGATGTCCCGCGAAAAAGTAACTACAGTCTGGAGTCTGCTGGATTTGCTCGCTAGCGAAGTCAGTTGGATCAAGAGAGCTGGCAATTCTGCAACAAAGATAGAAAAGACTATTGTAAGAAAAGATCAACCTTATAAACATAAATTTGTTTTCTTCAACATGTCAAGTAATACCATGATAACTAACATGTTTACTTTTCCGGTTTCACTACTCCTCTAACAAGAAAATCGTCAATAAGCTACTGCTTCATAAAGACACTAGAAGCAAAGCTCATGGTTGTGAACATGGCATTCCCAAATCTAGGTATCTCCTTGCTACAAACTGCAAATAAAATAGATAGACCGACTAGATCATGGCTGCACTTGATCGTAAAGCATTATCTTTATTAGTCGTCACCAAGTTGGACATTTGGTAGATCATAGTAACTATAAAATTGATAGTGCATATATCATTTATACTAATGTAAGCATCTTCCTCTACTTAGCACTGCAAAAAGATATCTGATTTTGCATATTGCTGCCCTGTTTACATATCCTCCTGCTTATATAATTTGCCTACCTAGACAACAGCCTTCCTCTCAAGTTGAATGACAACATAGAATTTCTAATAATTCTTTACATGTGCCTCTTTATTGTTTTATATCTTTCTCTTCCAAATTGTGAGTATATGTGAGAGACATAGCCATAGGTACCATAGAGATGCTTCTGATCACTTTAATTTTTTTCAACATCATATCCTCGTTCAAATATGGCTTCCTCCTCAAAATATTAGATTTACTGTAAACTCTTTGTGCGGCTATTACCAAGCTCTATAGCAACTAACTGTCGTTCCTATATTTACAGTTCTAAATGACGATACTTAGAAGGAAGAAGGGGAGCAGCTTAGGGGCCGTTTAGTTCCCAAAATTTTTTTGTCTCCCCTTTGAACACATGCACGAAACATTAAATGTAGTTAAACAACAAAACTAATTGCACAGTTTGGATGTACACGACGAGACGAATTTTTTGAGCCTAATTAGTGTGTGATTAGCCATAAGTGCTACAGTAACCCACATGAGCTAATGATGGTCTCAAAAGATTCGTCTCGCGGTTTCCAAGCGAGTTCTGAAATTAGTTTTTTTAATTAGTGCCCGAAAAGTCCTCCCGACATCTGGTCAAACAATCGATGTCACCTTTGAACCAAAATTTTTCACTAACTAAACACCCCCTTATTTTATGTTTACACAGTTCCAACCATGCCTCGATCTGCATCTGATGCCCAGCTGCTTGGTGCTATATACATTTAGGCATTTTATAACCTGGTGCTTTCAACATCAGTGAAACTCTTTTGGATACCGGATGACTACAAAGTGTGTTATCTCCTCCTTTTAATATCTTAGTACTCCACTCTTATTTGGATCATTATTATAAGTTACCTGCTAAAATATTTGGTAACTCCTAATGCTGATTGTTAAATATAATTTATGGTTTTCACAACACCTATGAGCTGCAGATCCATTCAATCAACAATATTAATATTATTAGAATATTTGCATGGGAAATTGTATGCAACTCGTGATCGAGCGCGCAAAGGGCGCGTTATGTTCTAGTGGTTTTAAAATGGCAAGGCCCCTGGAACCTGATTTAACCGGGCAAGGTTTTGGCTGCCCCCAGGATCGGGACAAGCCCTGACAGAGGAAGAAGACAAGAGAGAGCGCGCCAGAGGGGCAAGAAAACCGTCGGCCTTAAGCCTTGGGCTGCAGCCAGCGGAGAGCGAGATCAATCACAGCTACAAGCACCAGCTCGTGTCCCTGGACCCTGGCTCGGCTTCTCTGGCTTCCCTCCCCTCTCCCCCTGCCTTCTCCCCACCTCATCATCACCCTCGCCACGCCACCCTAATTTAATCGCCATTTATTAACTAACTGTATTAATCCCGGCTCCTCCGCCTCCTCCGCCGAGAGGCGACCAACCAGCCCCCAATCGCAGCCCACGCGCGCAAACCCTAGCCCGGCCAGCCAGCCAGCCAACGACCGGCCAATGGCGGAGGACGGCGGCGACCGGGACCAGCAGCAGCAGCAGCCGGCCGCGGCGGAGGGGCGCGGCAGGGAGAGCGTGAAGCTGTTCGTGGGGCAGGTGCCCAAGCAGATGTCCGAGCCCGAGCTCGCCGCCATGTTCGGCCGCGTGGCGCTCGTCGACGAGGTCACCGTCATCCGCGACAGGGCCACCAAGGTCTCGCGAGGTAACGACGGATCCGTACGCCTCCCCTCGGGCCTCGGCCTCCGCCCTCGGATCCCTCAGCACGCGCCGCCAATGCGGCTCCGGCGCCGGGCGGCTTCTCCCGGCCTGGGATCTGGGCCGCGGGGAATGGGCGGGGACGGAGCTCGGGATGCTCCGCCGTCCGTACGTCATCTTTCGTTTTCGGGAGGGTTTCGTTGCTCTCGGGGGGCTCTCGGCTGGGTTCTGAGCTTGGTCCGGGTGGCAATGCCGCCGCCGAGCTCCAGCTCTTCTGTTCGCGGATGCTGCGGCGGGTCCGAAAGCTCCCTTGCTTTGCTGGGAATCGGTTGCTTAACTGCCCGCCCCTGTGAAATGCGGTGGGGGATTTCGCGCCTTTTGGGGATTCTGGTACCTTTTGCGCTGGAGTGGATTGGTGGTACTCGTGTTCTCTGTGGGCGCTAGAGGGATGAGACGACGTCGTGCCACTGCCAACTCCATGTGGTCTCTTTGAGCGCAGGGCATTTCTCTTTTTGGTATTTGTTTTCTTCAATTACTGGGGCTTGACCCAAGGCTGGCATACAATGTTGCAATTTTCTGTGTGTCCATCTTTTGATTTATTTATCGTAGGACTAGATCAGAGTTTCCAGTTTTGGATGTTCTAGTTTCCAATAGTGCTATGGTTTTTGCTTTTATCCTGTGGTGCAAATTTAAGATACGGTATCATGTTGAATTCTTGCGATTTAGATGCAGTTGAGCTTCAATTCGAACTTGTTGATTTCACTTGGCCTGCTGAATATAGAAGTCTTTGGTGGCACAGGCTAACTGTGAGTTTAACAAAGCTGCATTTTCCTATGCATGTGATTTGGCTAAAATTTAGGGACAACCGAATTGCACACATATTTCCTGCGTCTGAAGAATGAAGATTTAAGAACTTAAAAGAAAAGTAATCTGGTATCCAAACTCTTTGGTGTTACTTTAGTATGATTCTGATTGTTTTCAATACAACAGGGGAGTGGAGGTTTTCTTTACTTTGGTTGGTCTGAATTTGTGTGAAGGGCCTGATTCAGTATGCCTCTGCTTGTAGCTGTGTTTTTATTCTCCCTTGAAGGAGTCATATGTGAAATGATAGTGAATGATGTTCTCAATGTGCAAATTTCAACTGGAATTCCATTTAGCACAAATTTAGAAAGTTTGATGTAATAGTGTGAATATGTAGTCTACAGATGGCAAGCTTCTACCCTTTTGCTCCTTAATTTGATCTTTAATCTAAGAACTAAGTGTAATGGAACTATGCAGGCTGCTGCTTCGTGATCTGCCCATCAAGGGAGGAGGCGGACAAGGCTGTGACTGCATATCACAACAAGTGCACACTACCTGGGGTATGTAGACAGGACCAAGCTCTATTCACCTACATTTGCCTGGGCATAGTGTGGTGACTGATCCGTCTGTAGGTTGTCTTCTTTGGGGTCAGGAATTGCTGCAATATTGTACATTTTGCTTAAAATTGTGGGAGCTGGTACTTCCTGCATTCAAATCTGTTTCCATATAATCTACACCTTACATGTTAAGCTTGGAGATCTGAAGTTCTGAACTCAACCCTTGTGTTCCCATATTGCTGTCTAGTTTAACAGATGTTTCCATACATGAATTAACCAATCAGTCCTAAACCCTGAAATATATGAGCAGGTCAATGGTAGAATTGAAATTTTGGAACCTGGATAAAGCAAAACAAAACTTACCATTGCTGACTTAATCTAACTGTGATACATTAACATGCTTCCAATGATGGACAAAATTTGAAATGCTTCAAAGAAAGTTTCGAAGAGTCTCCAACTCTCCATATAAAATTGCAACCCATCAATTAGGAATTATTTAATATTCCCAACATGCATTATATCTTGTGAAACATCTTTTACTTCTCTCTGGTGCTTTAAATGTTTCTCTTTTCCCATATTTTCTCTATTTTAAATCAGGCCTCAAGTCCATTGCAAGTAAAATATGCTGATGGAGAGTTGGAAAGATTGGGTATGAGGCTCTCATAATTTGTATCATCTATTATAAATTTTCACATTGATCTTGGCTCAGTATTTATCATTTTCACTGACATGTCTTGTGCTATTACTTCCAGAGCACAAACTTTTTGTTGGAATGCTCCCAAAAAATGTAACAGATGCTGAAATGACTGACTTATTTTCACAATATGGGAATATCAAGGATTTGCAGATTTTGAGAGGTTCGCAACAGGCAAGCAAAGGTATATTTATCTTGTGGGAACAGTTGATAGGGAAGGAAGATCTCTTATTCACTTTTGTTACACTTCCGTACATATTTAACTTCATCGTCCACTGTGGATGTTGCAGCTGGTTGTGCCTTTCTCAAATATGAAACAAAAGAGCAAGCTGTGGCTGCGATAGAAGCTCTAAATGGAAAGCACAAGATAGAGGTTTGTTAGAATAAAGGATTCAATTTTTCCTTGTCTGTGCTGGTGATATTCTACTCCAATTCTCCTGAAAACATATCACATAACCCCACCTACTTGTAACTGGGTTATGCTGCCCAGTTTTCTTCAATCATTAGACTACTGCCACAACTCCACAGGCATGATCCAAATTGTATTAACAGAGTTAGCCCAAATCTCATGTTGGTGTTGAATGAATATTCCACTTACTGTCATTGAATTTCAAAAGTACCAAAAGAAGATGCTCACACAAAGCAACATGCTTACATGCACCTGGCCAAATTGTTTAGTGCAATGCAAACATCACCTTAGTTCAATATTTTCATGTGTTACTGAAATGTGACTTCGGGCCCCACTTACGAGCCACAACATTCGATGCTGTTTCTACATCTTCTGATGGTTGACTGTTGTGCTAGTTTCCTATATTTAGAGCCAGAAATTCTGGATTCCACTTCTCTCATTACTTGAACATAATATCACAGATTCAAGCGAAGGTAAAATTATGCATACTGGACTCCAGTCTTCTAGAGTAGCTGTTGTGTGCAATTATTTAAGATGTTTCCTTCATGACATTTTGTCTTATATTTGATGGAGATATTGATGCATACCGTGAATCATTAATACCTTGGTATTATGTGATGTTTGATTGTTTCTATTACCTCTGAAACTTAATGACCAGTTACATAAATTTAACATGACCTGTTCATTTTTGTTAGGGTTCAAGTGTTCCCTTGGTTGTCAAATGGGCTGACACTGAAAAGGAAAGACAGGCTCGAAAAGCACAGAAAGCTCAATTCCAGTCTTCTAACATGTTGAATGCAAATGCAATGCAGCAGACCTCATTGTTTGGAGCTTTACAAATGGGATATGTACCTCAGTACAATGGATTTGGCTACCAGGTAAATTATGCATAAATTGTCTTGGTTAGATTAGTCCGTGATACAGCAAGATAGCTCCATGTCAATCTTTCATATGCTAACTCCGATGCTCAACAGATGTGAGCATTCGTTTTAACTGCTCAGTTTGCCATCATCCTCATGTTTGTATACTAGCAGTATACTCTGAATAACCAAAATAAGAAATGCTGCATGAAACTTTATTTGGATTTTATAAAATATGCATTGACCAAAAAACTTAATTATGCAGTATGGCAATATGCATGTGAAGTGCCAGTGTGCTCCAGTATTTAACTTGTTTGGAATTGTTTTTTTTTTAACAAACTTGTTTGAAATTGTGTAATGACGGGAATAATTCCTCTATACCTCCAACCCTAGATGGGTGGGTATATATGGATCTAATACATGGGCCTCTAGATGGTCCTTTATACATATGGGCTCAATATACTCCAACACCCCCCCGCAGTCTGAACTACCGGCGCAGCGGTGTTCAAGACTGGACAACAAGAAAGCTAACACCCCCCCGCAGTCTGAACAACCGACGCAGCGGTGTTCAAGACTGGACAAGATGAGAGTACAAGTAGAGCACAAAAGGGCTAAAAACCCCCCCGCAGCCACAACTAGCCACCGGCTACGTTGAGGCTGGATCGAAACTCCGAGAATGTCGACGAGGGCAGCCCCTTCGTGAAGATGTCAGCAAACTGGGAGGTAGTCGGGACATGGAGTACCCGAACATCGCCGATGGCGACCCTGTCGCGCACGAAGTGTAGGTCGATCTCCACGTGCTTCGTCCGCTGATGCTGGACGGGGTTGGTGGAGAGATACACGGCGCTGACGTTGTCGCAGTAGACGAGAGTGCTCTTGGCGAGCGGGCTGTGGAGCTCCGCCAAGAGCTGTCGCAGCCAGGACGCCTCCGCCACGCCGTTAGCGACAGCCCGGTACTCCGCCTCGGCACTGGAGCGGGAGACAACCGGCTGCCGCTTGGACGACCAGGAGACCAGGTTGCCGCCCAGGAAGACGGCGTAGCCGGAGGTGGAGCGACGAGTGTCCGGGCAGCCAGCCCAGTCAGCGTCGGTGTAGACCACCAGCTCAGCAGAGGACGAGCGGTGAAGTACCAGGCCGAGGTCCACAGTGCCACGGACGTACCGGAGGAGACGCTTCAGCGCAGCAAGGTGGGACTCCCGGGGATCATGCATGTGGAGACAGACCTGCTGAATAGCATAGGTGAGGTCGGCCTGGTGAAAATGAGGTACTGCAAAGCGCCGGCCAGACTCCGGTAGGCTGTAGGGTCTGCCACTGGATCACCCAGATCAGCAGATAGCTTCGCCTGAGTGTCGACTGGAGTGGAGCAGGGCTTGCAATCAGTCATCCTAGCCCGCTCCAGAATATCGAGGGCGTACTGCCGCTGGTGCAGAAGGAGACCAGACGGGCAAGGCTCAACAGTGACGCCCAAGAAGTGGTGGAGCTGACCAAGATCCTTCATAGCGAACTCCTGCTGCAGAGAGGAGATGACACTCTGAAGCAACTGCTGACTGGAAGCTGTGAGCACAATGTCATCGACATATAGCAGCAGATATGCCGTCTCATTTCCACGGCGGTAGATGAAGAGAGACGTGTCAGACTTCGCCTCGGTGAACCCCAGTGTCAGCAAGAATGTGGCGAACCGAGAGTACCAAGCCCGTGGAGCCTGCTTCAGTCCATAGAGAGACTTGTTGAGCCGGCAGACCATATCCGGACGACTCGAGTCCACAAATCCCACAGGCTGAGAGCAGTAAACAGTCTCTGACAAGGTGCCGTGAAGAAATGCATTCTTCACGTCCAGCTGGTGCACAGGCCAAGTGCGCGAGAGCGCAAGTGAGAGGACCGTGCGCACCGTAGCGGGCTTCACAACCGGGCTGAAAGTCTCATCATAGTCCACACCAGGCCGCTGAGTGAACCCCCGGAGAACCCAGCGAGCCTTGTAGCGCTCCAGTGTGCCGTCAGCCCGACGCTTATGCGTCCAGATCCACTTGCCAGTCACCACATTGCAACCAGACGGACGCGGCACGAGGTCCCACGTCTGGTTGGCAAGAAGAGCCCCGTACTCCTCTTCCATCGCGCGACGCCAGTGAGGATCCGCCAAGGCGTCGCGGACAGAGGAGGGTACCGGAGAGACCCGCGGCTCTCCCTCGGTGGCGGAGAGAGTCGCGGCCTGGGACGCCATCCGCCGAGTCACCATGGGATGGATATGTCGAGGATCCCGATGGATGACCGGCGGGTGGTACACCTCCGGCTCTGTGCGAGGGGGAGCCGGAGGAGGCGGCGGCGGCGGCTCCGGTGTCGGCGTCGCAGGAGCCTCCGGAGCAGGAGCCGGAGCCGGTGTCGGCGCGGAACGACGCCGGTACACCTGCACCGGCTCAGCGTACCGCTGCGGCGCCGGGTTCGGCGCCGGACGACGCCGGTACACCTGCACCGGCTGAGCGTACCGCTCAGGTGCAGGGGAAGGCACCGGGGCCGCGCGAGGCGCAGCAGAAGACACCGGGTCCGTGCGCGGCACAACCGGAGGTCCGGGGGCCGCGCGTGGCTCGACCGCGGGCCCCGGGGCCGCGCTCGGCGCAGCAGGGATCACCGGAAGCGGTGCCGGTGCGCCGTGAAAACCTGCAGGAAAAGGACAGACAGGTAACTGTAGCTGAACCACCGGGTCAGTCGGAAACAGAGACGCGAGCTCGGGATCAGGAGAAGGTGTGGAGGAGGTGGAGTAGGGGAAATCCGACTCGTCGAAGACGACGTGTCGGGAGATCAGAACGCGGCGAGAGGTGAGGTCAAAGCATCGGTACCCCTTGTGGTCAGGGGAGTACCCAAGGAACACACAACGAGTCGAGCGGGGCGCCAGCTTGTGAGAAGCGGTGGCGGAGGTGTTAGGGTAACACGCACACCCGAAGACCCGAAGGTGGTCGTAGCGAGGAGGGGTACCGAAAAGAGCGTGGTGTGGAGTGGGAGCAGGAGAAGTAGTGGACGGAAGGCGGTTGAGCAGGTAGGTGGCGGAGTGGAGGCTCTCAGCCCAGAAGCGCGGGGGGAGAGAAGCCTGGATCAGAAGGGTGTGCACGACGTCGTTCGTCGTGCGAATCATCCGCTCAGCCTTGCCGTTCTGAGGAGAGGTATACGGACAAGACATACGCAGCTGAACACCCCGAGACAGGAAGAAAGACCGGGAGGTGGAGTTATCGAACTCCCGCCCGTTGTCACACTGGACGGCCTTAACGGTGAGGCCGAACTGAGTGGACACCCAGGCAAAGAAGTGGAGGAGGGTGGGGAAGGTCTCAGACTGAGCGCGCAAAGGGAAAGTCCAAGAGTAATGAGAGAAATCATCAACAATGACCAGATAATATCTATAGCCAGACATGCTGAGTACAGGAGATGTCCACAGGTCACAGTGAATGAGATCAAAAGCATGCGCAGCATGCGAGGAAGAAACAGAAAACGGAAGTCTAACATGACGACCTAACTGGCACGCATGACAGAGGTGCTCAGCAGGAGCCCTAGTACATGGAACATCGGTACTACGGCGAAGCTGAGCCAAAACGTCGCGGCCGGGGTGACCAAGCCGGCGGTGCCAGGTGGTGGAAGAAGGCGTCACGGCAAAAGCAGAAGACGAAGAAGCCGAAGGCGAGGCAGCGGAAGCAGGAAGCCGAAGAGTGTAAAGGGGCCCCGGGCTGTCACATCGGAAAGTGGACGCCGGGAAGCCGAATCCTTCACAGTAAGACCAGAAGAGTCAAATTCGATAGAACAGGAGTTGTCGGCAGTAAACTGACGAATAGAAAGAAGGTTGTGAACCATTTGAGGAGCAACAAGAACATGAGGAAGACGAGGAGCAGAACCCACGGCGGTGACAGGAAGGCAAGACCCATCACCAACCATGATAGAAGAAGGACAAGAAGGGTGTGGGGGTCGGACAGAAGAGAGGATACCAGCATCGGGAGTGGTGTGGAACGAGGCGCCCGAGTCGGCGATCCACTCGGTGCTGGTCGGCGGCGTCAGTCCCATGGTGCTGAAGGACTGCGCCAGAGCGGCCTGGTCCCACCCTCCAGGCCAGGTCGGCTGCTGGCTGGGCTGAGCGGGCGGGGTCCAGGAAGGCGCGAAGAGTGGAGCAGCGCCAGTGAACATGGCCGCCGGCTGGAGCTGAGGACGAGGCCCCCCTCCCGGACCCTGGAACGGCCACATCGAGATGCGCCCTGACCATGGGTTGCTGAAGGATGGCCAGGGTGTACCTCCAGCAGCAGGGGTGGGAGCGGGAGCCGGAGCCGGTGTCGACGCGCCGCCCCGACGGCCCCCACCGGTACCGGTGTTGCCAGAGGCAGGGCCACCAGTGCCACCACCACCACCCCGTCGCCGGCGACGTCCACGGCCTCCCCCTCCGTTCTGCCCAACGGGAGGAGTAACAGTGGAGGAGGTTGGTGGAGTAGCAATGAGCGCGGCGGGGGTGGGCGAGGACGATCCGGGCGCGAGACCCCTGGTGATCTCCTCGAGGGCGAGGTCGTCCCGGACCTGCAGGAAGGTGGGGAAGGGCCTCTGGCGGGCGATCCAGCTCTTCAGGTGGTCGTAGGTGCTGCTCAGTCCCCGTAGGACATTGAGCACCAAGACCCGATCGGACACCGGATCCCCGAGGTCGTGAAGAGCATCGGCCATGCTCTTCATCCTCCGGCAGTACTCACCGACGGAGAGGTCCCCCTGCACGAAGGTGCGGAAGGTGGCGTCGAGCTGGAGGGCGCGGTACTCGGCGTTGCCGAGGAACTGCCCCTCGAGCGCCACCCAGGCCTGCCGCGCGGTGCCGCCGTGTGTCCTGACGAGGTCCTGAAGATCCAGGGAGATGGTCCCGAAGATCCAGGACAGGGCGACGCTGTCGAGGCGCAGCCACGTCATGTCCCGCGCCTCGATCGGCGAGTCGACGAGGACGTGGTCGTCGAGGGCGTAGCGGCGAAGGGTGAGGAGGACCTGGTCCCGCCAGCGGCCGTAGGAGGAGGACGCGGGGTCGAGGATGACGGAGACCAGGGCCCTGATGTTCTGGACGCCGGCGGCCTGTAGGTGGAGCTGGGCGACCATGGGGTCGGTCGGGTCGTACCGGGCTCCAGATCCAGTGGGCGGGGCCTGGTGGGAGGACGAGGCGCCGTGCTCGGGGTCGACAGGCTGGCCGGAGGAGACGCGGAAGAAGCGCTCCGCCTCGGCGACCCGGAGAGCGAGAGCGTCGGCCGTGGCGCGCTCCGCGCTCCCAGGCGAGGGCAGCCACGCGGACCCGCTCCTGGGCCGCCGAAGCCTCCGACTTGGCGGCGAGGAGGGCCGCAGCCAGAGCGGCGTCGGCCTGCTGCCCGCGTATGGCGGCGGCGGCGAGCGTCGCATCCGCGGGAGACATCCTGAGGCCCGACCACGTGGGATCGGGCGCGGCGTCAGTGGGCTGCTTCCCGGCGGCGACGGCGGCGCGGTGGGCCGCAGCGGCGGCTGCTGGATCGGCGCCCGCGGTCTGCAACCGCTGCGCTGCAGCCTGCAGGGCGGCCGGATCGGCACCCGCGGCTTGCAGCAGCTGCGCTGCGGCCCGCAGGGCGGCTTGATCGACGGTGGCGCGCTGCTGGGGCCCCACAGCCCCGACGCCCGCGCCCGTAGCAGCGGCGGCGTCGGGCTGCAGGGGGGCCAGGGCAGGCTGCAGGGGGCCCAGTGCGGGCGGCGGCCCCTGTAGCTGTGGCTCCCGCGGCGCTTGGAGCAGAGCGTGGTCTGGAGCGGAGGTTCCCGCGGCGGCCTGGAGCAGAGGATCAGCCGGAGCAGAGGATCCCGCGGCTCCCGTGCCTGCGGCGCGTGCGGCGTTGCCCGCTCCAGTGGCGGCGCCCGGGCCGGCGGCTCCCGCGGCGGCGTCCCCGACCGGCGCGCCCGCAAGGACGAGCGCAGCGGCCGGGGGTGTCCATGGCTGAGCGGCGGCGGCAGGAAACCCGGGCGGCGGCGGCCGGGCCCAGGCGCCCAGATCCGCGCGAGCGGGAGCAGAGGAGGGAGAGGGAGCAGAGGAAGTGAGGGGTGGGAAGGAGGAGGAGGCGGAGGCCGGCGGCGCCGGCGGCCGGCCGGCCATGAGCCGGCGGCGGCAGGCAGCAGAGAACCGGCGGCTGGAAACAGAGGGGAAAACCTTAACCTAGGCTATTGAGACCATAATGACGGGAATAATTCCTATATACCTCCAACCCTAGATGGGTGGGTATATATGGATCTAATACATGGGCCTCTAGATGGGCCTTTATACATATGGGCTCAATATACTCCAACATTGTGGATAATATTTTTCTTATATTGCTCTTTGCAGCCACAAGGAACCTACGGACTTATGCAGTACCCTCCTCTATCTCCTATGCAAAATCAAGCTGCCTTCCAGAATATGGTTCAGCCTGTTAATCAAGCAAGCTCAATCCGTGGAGCTAATTCTGAAGTTTCCCCTAACTCAGTTCCTAGATCATTTAGTTCAACACAGTTCGGAAGCCCCTATTCACCTCTGCCTGGCATACAGTATCCTGGGACGTATCCTGGTGGTGCAATTAACAATCATCCTTTTGCAAATTCTCACAATTCAATCAGAGTTCTAAATGCAAATGCTAATTCACCCACGTCTTTCGGTGCCAGCAGCAATCCTGGTCCCCAGATAGAAGGTTTGCTGCTCATGAGATTTCACTTGTTTTATTTTTTATATGTTCTTAATTCTTTTTGTAACAGAAAAGTTTGTTTTGTATTAGATGCATTAACATTTGAAGATTTTTGTCTTAGACATGGTTGTCACATGTGCAGGTCCTCCTGGAGCTAACTTGTTCATATACCACATACCACAAGAATTCGGTGACCATGATCTTGCAAGTGCATTTCAGAGTTTTGGTAGAGTTTTGAGTGCTAAAGTTTTTGTAGACAAGGCAACTGGTGTTAGTAAATGCTTTGGTAACTAATTCTTCCTAGCCTGAATTTTGATGATAAGTCATCTTACAGACATGGTTTGCTAACTTATTCCTGAATGTATACAGGTTTTGTAAGCTATGATTCTCCAGCCTCTGCACAAACAGCCATTAGTATGATGAATGGATTCCAATTAGGTGGTAAAAAATTGAAAGTACAACTCAAGCGAGACAACAGCAAGCACAGTAAACCTTTCTGACAAAGCAATTCCAGTGTACGCTCACACGATCAGGAAAATCAGTACATATGTGTTATAATTGATCGTTACATTGTTTCATCTGTCCTCCCACCACACTATTGTCAGTGGCGGCTCTTGTATCTTTGTTCAATTCACATTCTTGTAAGCTGTCATGTTGTGTATTTTTGTCGCAGCATAGTTGTAGCACTTGTACCTCAGACCCCTTGTACATCAGACATTAATTCATTCAATTGTTATTTTATTTCTCTTGTGAATCATTTCATGTCTGATTTTTTTTATTTCTGGTTATGGCATGTTTTAGTGCATGCTTTCATCCTTGACCTTGCAGCAAATCTTGTGGTAGCGTTTCACTTAAATGGGTAATTATGCGTTCCTTCACAACTTGTTAAATTCTTTGGAGGCCTTATTTTGATAACTGGATTTGTACTAGTCACTGACCATTGTTCTATGCCTTGCTAATAAGGCCTATTGACTGGATGGCTACTGCCATTGGCCAAAGCTTGAGAAATTTGTTTCCCAAGAATATTTAACAGACAAAAAAAAAATGTGAAGCTGGGCAAAGCCTAGGCGGCAAAAATTTCATTTGCTCATGGCAGGATCAGTCACCTGGGCAAACCAACCCTCCTGCAAGAAGAACCGCGCTGAGCGTTGGTAGTAGGGGCTGGTGTAGGTATAAGCCAGCTCGGCTCATTAACAGACTGGCTCGGCTCATTAAACAAAAGCCCACAGACCATCTTTGTATCGGCTTGCTAAAAAACTCGAGCCAGCTCGTTTGGCTTGTGAGTCAAATCATAAAAACACAATATAGAAAGATTATAAAAGCAAGTGAGTAACAAACACAAAGTACTTATAATTTTGACAATGGAGAATATAATCAATCCATCAATTGATCCACAATTTCACAAAGTTTTTATCGAGCTAGCCCACCATAACCATGACGATGAGTCCACGATAGTCATACTTGTATAGTTTACACATCACTCATTCATCCATCCAGAATTCAAAAACAAATCAAAATAAATGAGCAACAACTTGAGTACTAGACTAGTGTAATTTTAGCTGAGCCAATTTCACTTGCAGACTTGAGAGTTAATTTGGCTTGTTATTCGTGTGCAGCTTGCGAGCCAGCTCGAGCTGGCTCGTTATAAACCGAGCTGGCTCATTGTAAAACGAGTCGAGCTCGAGTCGAGCCATGAACGAGTGAGTCGAGCGAGCTAGCGAGTTACGAGTTTTTTTTATCCAGCCGGCCGGTTGCTGGCTTCTTACCAGCCAGGGTTCGTGCCCTACTCGACGCCCATTTCTCATTGCGGGGATCTCATGTGTCTATGGACCGGTTCAACTACCTCTTCGATAATTACATCTTTTTACCCTTCAACCAATATATTTATCTAATATTCTAGGGATACACGGTAATTTCTCTCGGAACTCTCTTACAGCTCAGCATTCCCTGCCTACGCTCACCCCTTCAAGATTCTCTTCGGCTGGGGCGCGGTTGTATGTCGCTTAACCGCATGTCGCTTAAGGTGATACAACATCGCACCATCACCTGAAGAAGTGGTTCTATGTATGGGCCGTATCCAGTCCAACAAATATGACTGTTTTGCGCACACAAGGAGGAAGAGATGTGTATGCATGCAGATAAGACAAAACAATGACATCATCCACATGCAAACATATTTGAGATAAAAAAATCCATAAATCCCAGAGGGAATATCCAAAATAAATTCTGATTGCAGCATCGTATTTCTTGTGTCAAGATCGTCAAAACAAGACCCCACTCGATTATATTTGGATAATTTATTTTTTAAACATTTTTCTAATAAAGCTTGAATCGTATGGACTACTGCGAACAAATGCATATCTCTTAATGAACAAAATATTGAACCTGATGAACAAATAATAGTGCACTGTTGAACATCACGAACAAAATTTTGGTGTATGCATGTTGTCAGCTAAATAGGAGATAGGTTTTGCGCATGCATACAAAAGAAGACAACGAAGATGACATCATCTATATGCATGTAAATTCAAAACTAAAAAAGGTTATAGCTATTAAACTATGCATCCAAATTAAATTAAATTGCACCATTATATTTCTTATCATAATCTTTCTATGACAAGATTTTTAAAACTAAATAGTTATTTTCGGATACTAGGAACAAATAATTATTTTTACAAACAAAAAATAAATATATGGAATACATAATAATGTACAACAAATAAAATATTATACATAGTGAAGATTTGACTGTATAGGATAGATATGAAAAATGAATATCACGAACAAATGAGTCAATATCACGGAACAATTTATTCTACAAAACGAACAAATGAGTCAACATCACGGAACAGTTTAACCTACAAAGCGAACAATTTATTCTTATTGGCGGAAGAAGTCAGAGTGAAATCTAAGGAAGAAAACTGAAAACAAAAGGAAGAACAAGAACAAAGAAGAAAAAATATGTCCAAAAGGAGAAAAAATGACGGGAGGAAAAAATGAAAGAAAAAATACGGAAGGAAAAAGTGGTAGGAAAAAAGAATGAAAAAGAAAATTTGAAAGAGAATGAAAAAATAAAGAACATGTGAGGCACCCTTCTTTTCTAAAGAGTCCATTATGAATTTGTGTAGATACATGAAATGAAGAAGAATGGTATGTGTTATAAATTAGAGAAAACGTCTACTTAGGATAGAAGAAAAAAATACGTAAGTAAATAAGAGGGAAAAACAATAAATAGAAAAATAAAATGAGACTAAAAATTTGTAAGAATGGATAGAGGAGAAAGTAGAGGGGAGAAAATGAAACTAGCAATGGAAGAAGAAAAGGCAAAAAAAAAAAATCAAAATGAGAAAACAGCAAGGTCTGGTCGCGGTATACTGAGTAGCAGCAGCTTACAGTCTTCCACAAGTAGCAGTATATACAGAGACCTAGAGCTCAGATTGATAGTCTGATTTTACCTTGAGCCGCGCAGCAACAAATGGAAATAAATAATGAGCTGAATTTACACCACCAATCCACCTAGAATCCTTGAGGCGATGGATTCATCATTTATAGTGCGTGTGACATATAACCTTTCCGCCTCCAGCGGTGGTGGCATTCAGCGTCTTCCAAACAGTGCGCCCCTCAAATAAGTCGAACAACACTATCTCTAAAAATATATGCATCTATACTCTAATCTATACTATAAAAGTTGAAACAATTAAAATCTTTTCTCACTAAGATTAGGCTCACCGTACCTCTCACGGAGGTCCCACTTATCAGGCCAAAAAATTTGACGAAAGGAGGTGGAGACCCATTTTTTAATAGAAGGAAAATATTTCTACCAAAAACTAATACTTTTACACCAAAAATTCTACCATACCCACCCACCCTACCCGCATAACGTTTTCCAATTGTTTGGATTGGCAATTCCTCCCTTTTAGCAATCAGCGATGACTCCTTCCATTAATTTTGATTAACAATCACGGCTGACACCTCTCTTCCTTTTGTTTTGGATTGGCAATGACACCTCTTTCCATTCATTTGGATTGATTATTCCTTTTTTTTTGCAATCACTGCAGGAACCTCTTTCCATTTACTCAGATGGAAGAAGCGGTGGTTCTACCATTATATATTTTTTTCCCGTGGATGAGAGGGTTCATCTTTACTCAATTTTATAAATGGAAGAGAGGTTAAATATATAGTGAGTTCAAAATATATAATGGTAGAACCACCGCTTCTTCCATCTGAATCAAAATCATGTACAAGATGTCACAATTTTATAAATAGACTTGAATGATCCTTGGACGTGCAGCTGTGGCTTCCGTTGGATCCTTAGACTTGAATGATTTTGATTCGTATAGTACAGGGGAGCTTTGCTTCGATTCAAAGTAGGCAAAATTTACTATGCTGCATGCTTTGCTTTGGGATTTATTTGCACGCAAGGAATCATGCATGGTGTGATAGTACTTCATTTTATATAAGTGAATAAGTGATACTTATGTAAGTTGGACCTTTTATATCCATAAATATAATATAGGGAAAAGTCCTATTTTCAACCCTTAACTATCACGATCGTCCGATTTTCAACCCTGAACTCCAAAACCAGACATCTTGCACCCTCCAACTATCGAAACCGTGCAAAATACACCCCTAAACCAAATCCACCCCGGTTTTCAGCCACGTCACCCGTCCACGTGGCGCCAATGGCCACGTCAGCTACCCTCTCCTCTCTCTTTCTCTCACATAAAAGTATAAATATATGCATGTTAGATACACCCAATGGATGCATCAAAAAAAATACCAATCTTTCCTCCAAAACTCATGTTTTTTTTCACCTAGCCTTCTACGTGTACCCACATAGCGTACATGACTTCTTGATGCACTTTGCGGTCCGTAATTAGTTTAAACCTGTACTATTTTTTAATATAATTACTCTTTAAACCTGTACTATTTTTAATATAATTTTTCTTTAAACACGTGCCTGTGGCACGTGCACCTCTACTAGTGATTATAAAAACTAAATAAAAATGAAGAAAGATAGAAATATAAAAGTAAATAAATGGAAAATAAAATGGAAAGACAAAATACGTAGCAAAAAGAATTAGGAATAAAAAGATAATAGGAATAAAAAGATAATAAACATGATGGAATGGATAAAAAAGAGGAATAAGATAAAAGAAAAAAAGAATAGGAATAAAGAAAGAAGCTAGTACAAGTTGTGCATGCGGAATAAAAAATAAAATAAAGGAATGGCAAAATGGACTCTGCTGCTCACGATGGAAACACAACACTAACAGCTCTGCTGCTTTCTGATTGGTTCAGTTTTATTGTAGTTCAGTATGCATGGCATCCTTATGAGTAACCAACAAATTCGTGAGCCCGTAACAGCCACAAATTTTTATGGGCCAGAATTACTTCCGTCGGCCTGTTAATTTCCTTTAGGTGATAGAAACGGATTGTATCGCTCGCGCGATATATAGCCCTGGGCCCTGGCGCTTCGGCGGTCCCTTGATGCCGCAACAGGCACGGCTCGCATCGTCCTTCAGTCACCCAAGCAGTAGAAAAACAGGGTGCGAAACACCAACTTCATAATTCTTCAGCTTTTTTTAGCAAGTTGCTTATGTGGCCAGCAGAGGAAAACCTGATTTCAAATAAGTGTAAATTAAAATCCAGAAAGTAGCTTTTACATCTGGCAACAAAGCACCCTAATGACTTCTCTATCACCAGGAAGTTCACCAGCATATGGAATATAGCTAGCACTCAAGCGATGAATCAATGAGAAAGCTCTCAAGAAACCCCGTCTTTGTCTATTCTTCACCAACGACCCATGTAAAAAACAATAAACCCAGAAGAACTAAGAGTCAGCTACCACCATTCCACCAACCAAAGACATCACAAAGCAGTAACTGAAAGAATTATATGGGTATCAAGCATTAGATCCAGGTACTCTAATCTAGTAAGCAAAACAATCAATACAAAATCATAAAAGTGCAAATTGGTGAACCTTAGGTGCACCTCCAATTCTTTTTAGTTCAAAATTTTGTACTAATTCTTCAACCACTCCCATAATAAGATGGTGCCCTAGTCCGTGCTCCACTTCTCCTGATCCGCCCCCGCATAGTATTCAACACAGAGCCAGCAGGTTTAGGTGAGGCCCGGCCCAACTTTCGGCTTCTTCTTTTGTTTTTTTGAACGGAATTTTGCATTCCATTAACTCAAAGACTCAGCATAATTGCTGGCCACCAAGTCCTCGAGCCCCTCGGGCGTACAAACCCAAACCAACGAACTATCATGGACACTTACAACCACGCGCTGCGACAGTGCGCAACTCTATTACAAGTTCTAGGGGAAAATAAAACTTTGAACTCAGTAAACGAAGACCTGATCATGCATTTAAGCTCATACACAATGCCTCCTGTATCCGCAAGTCCGAACGAGTTCATCACCAACGCAGACTTCACGAGCTGGGAATCCATCTCGAGAAGCACACGGCCCATTCCCTGCTCCACTGCTGCAGTTACCCCATGGACACAAGCGATCAATTCAGCATGGAAGGCACTCAGTAAATGTTGGCAACTACCGGCTCCCGCATGGGTGATCATCCCGTCCACTCCGCGAATGACGGAACCCCAACTGCCGTGTTATATTATGATCCAAATTCATTGCATAAGAAAAGGCCGACTTCCGATGGAACGGAGCGGAGGCCCGTCGCAGAGAGGCTTGGGCTGAAGCAAAGCGGAGGCAGAAGTCGGCCCATTGTGGAAGGCCCGCGCCAGGGGATGCCTCGGCGGGTGCCGGGGGGTACGGTTCATATACCCTTTAGGATTTGCTCCTCGTTGTGTTATTCCTCTTGTAAGCCGCCGCTAGGCGTTGTAAAACACTCACCCCGATATAGTGAAGATTTGCTGGCTGGCGCCCGTTAAATCCTCGTGTCTCTTGTGGTTGATCTTGTCGTTCTTCGTCGTTTGTTCGCCGTCGATTCTAACACGGCGCTGCCAGTGATTGGGTTGAAAGAATCGTCAGTATTGATTTTCAGAAAACCCTCAGGTGGCCTACGCCAATGCTTCTGCTGGCTTGGCACCTTGAGACCCTCCTCCCATTTCAAAAGTTTAGTAACTTGTTTTCTGAACGACATATGCTAGATCCTCCGCCCTTCTAGGTAGATCGCCCTGCCTAATTTTGTTACGTTCCTGCCACCACAACCATAGAAGCATGATGACCATCAGCTTCTCTTCCTTCTTTAGTGACAAGATGAGCCTTATAACTTCCTTTACATTTGGCATCTTATGTATCCAGCTCCATCCCTCTCTTGCGCAGCTCCACTCGGACATCCAACTTTCGGCTTCTTGGGACCTGTATGTAGGGCCGACGAATCGCGCAGGCGATGCACTTGCGTGCCTCCACCCCCTCCTATTCGCTTGGCAATCTTGCCTGAACGGCACAACAATGACCGGTCTATTCCCTCCGTCCCAAAATAAATACAATTCTAGAACTGGACACGTAAACCAATGTTAGGTGTAAATTACCAAATTGCTCCTTGTCTTTTGTAGGAAAAATCTAGACATTGGCTTGTTTTTTGTACGGATAGTTTCCGGAGACTCTTGTCTTTTGTGGTTGGTATGTCAAAGTTGCATTCTTTGTGGGACAAATTTTGAATTGTAGAATTGCATTTATTTTGGGACGGAGTGAGTATGGCACTCTTGGAGCAGGCTGCGATCCTAGTCCCTCACTCTCCTTGCAATGCAGCCCCCCAGTCCCCCTTCAACCCCCTCCTCCTCAACCCCCCCCCCCACCCCCCAACCCTAGTGCTACACCTTTTTTTAGAGAAAAGGTTCCCCCGCTTTATTCCAGAGAAACAAAGCATCCGCAGTTTTAAGTTCTGGCAACAAAGACCACAGCACACCGCTGGGTCAAGGAGGTTCAAAAATTCGACCAAAGGGACAGCTACCTATTACATCCACCGTTTGTTCAGCAGAGATTGCTACTACATCATTCAAAGACATTGTTAACTGAGCACTTTTGGAGGTTGCCGTCCCAGCGGATGGAGCCGAAGAAGACACACTCGCCACCAGGGAGTTCGACTGCTGTGAGCTCATTCCCAGAAGGAGTGGTTGTTGCAGCTTGTTGTACAAGGACTCCAGGACATGGTCCAGCTCCGCCAAGTCTCCATCCTTGAACAGAATGCGCCAATTTTTCAATGGGTTCACCATTTTCCTTATCACCACTCTTTCCTCCAGTGCCACACGTTGGCGCGCAGGAAAGCTAGAGGGCGGAGGCACGGTTGATCGCCCCTAAGTTCTAATCTCCTGATTCTAACTGAGCTCAAACTCTTAATCGAACAGCACAAGGGAAAATACAATTGCTATACTACTACAAGGGAACAAGAAAAGGAACGATGCGTGAATGAATTGACTAAGTACTTGAAATGTGCTTGCCAAGAATAAACTAAACCTACAATAATACTGTTATTGCAGACCTGAAAAACAAGAATTACCAACAAAGCTTGTGATGTACAGTAACCTGAAAGCAACATGTTTTACCTGGCAACCAAACCTGATGCTGCACCAAATAGCTGGACCTGCTGATAAGAGGAGCAAATGCGATATGGTGTTGTAGCTGTCCTGATACCAAGATAAGAGGAACAAAGATTACAAAATGAAGAAACATACATCAGATTGAACAAAGACTATACGAGGTTCAGAATCTTTGAGAAGATCATCATTTTTATCTCCATGTAACTGATTTAATTCTTCAAAATTAGAATTGTCAAAGCTGCAGAGCATAGCATCTTAACCAAAATGAAAGTTGGTTTCCAAGCCATGTTTTAAGGTTGTATAAGATAATAAGCACATAAGTTAGTTAATACAAGTAAATATTTATAATGTAACAAAAGTGTTGTGGCCAAAATTCGGTACGCACACTGGACAAAATATCAAGTACATTTAAAAACAGTATACTCGAATCAGGAGCATTAATCTTGTTATATACAATGTAAGCTAGACAAAGGTTTGAGAAGGTGAAGAGAACAGTAATACCAGCCCACCATGCAGTACCTATTAATTAATAATATTGTAACACATACTAATATGCAATGTTGCAAAAGGCTCTAGGCGGGGCGGTGCTTTATATTTTATAAAAGAAAAGAAAAATTGAAAACTAGTGGGCCTAAAGTTGGATAGAAGGCCCATCAAAACAACCCAACCCAACCCAAATCTAAGCCATGTCTTGATGGGCCTAAACTTGAAGAAAAATCTACCTATGCATCGTGACCCGGGAATTGTATACATCTTTTGGAAGATTTTTCTGCCCCCATCTTTCAGTGTTTGAGATTCATGGCAAGGTCTACGTTTGTTCCATCGTCTCCACCCACAACCCCTCCCCTGCCTCCTCCATTCATGCCACCACCCTGCCCCCCGTGCTCCTAAACCCTGCGGCCTCACCGCGCGCCGCCTCCAGCCCCGCTCGTCTCTACCCAGAACCCCTCCCCTGCCTCCTACATTAATGCCACCACCCCCGCCACCGCCGTCGCTGCTGCCCCCGTGCGCCTACCCCTACGGCCTCACCGTGCACCACCGCCAGCCCCGCTCGCCACGACTCCTTCCTCGTGCCGCCTCCGAAGAAGAAGATATGCCGATCCATTTTGAAAAAATAATTTTGATCTAGATTTTATAAATGTTGAATCTATTCTCTTAAGATGTTCAAATAGTTTGTAAAAAATGTTGAAAGTAGTATTTTTTTCAACAAGTTGATGTATGTGTTTCTGAAAACTATTGAATCTACTGTTTCTAATTGTTGATCGATTTTTCATAAAATATTGAATTTAATTTGTGTTTAAATTACTGAATTCAAATCTATTGTTACAGGGTCTTAGGGCTGCTCCAGTACTTGTTCGAATCATTCTCATAGCACAAGTCGGATAAATCAAGCGTTCTGTCCCTACTGTGTTGGTGTCGCTTACATGGGGCCCAATACTCAAATGTGAAAGGCTTCTTTGTTTCCTTCACATCTTTATTCTTCATGAACCATCTCCATAAGTTGTTGATGACCGATAACTTTGATATGTGTTTGATAATTATATCCAACATCCATGTGAAATTTGGAAACAAGTGCACTGGTTGCATTCATATGCAACTTGCTTCTAGTAATGTGACCCCTTCTTTGAATTTCCATCAACTGGATCATGTGAGTTCTCTTCTTCGGACCAAAACATAAGCCCACCTATCTTTTCCTCATCTGAACCAGCATCACTCCATTCTTCAACTTTGATTGGATCTTTGTTTCTATTTTCTGCTAGAGCTATTGGAGAAGTTACTGGAGAAGCTGAGTCGTCACTTGAAGCACCAACTGCAAAACTAGCTGAACCTGGTGGTGATGATGGACTGGCAGCCATATCACCCACAATAGAAATTTCCATGGAAAGAAATGCTATGGTGATAGTTTGAAGAAGGGAACTGATGGTAAACTGGTTGGACACCAAAAGAATTGAAATTTTGTGGGTAGTAGGGAGGTGGAAAGGACCTGGGATCATATTGATGTGGTGGAAAAATCATAGATACATGGGGATGGAAACTGCTTATGTGTGTTTGTATTTTGAGGATTTGAGCTTGGGATTGAGGAACTTAGCAGATTTGTGAAAACTAGATGAGGAAGAGTGCTCTATTGTAGCTATGTGTCAATTTGAATATTTGCATGTGCAAACTTCATGTATGCATATAGATGGAGCAAGCAAGCTGGCGGTGGCAAAAGCTCGCGGCCAACGGTCATATGTACTGTATCATGTTATATATATTCAGGGGGGTATCCAGAAGATAAATATTAGGGGGGCTTATCTTTCCTTTCTTGTTCCTCCTCCTTCACTTTCTCTTCTTCTTCTTCCTCCTCCCTTTCAACTATGGATGAAAATTGCAAAGGGGTTCACGGCGCAGTGGTAAAGACCACTAGTTGGAGTGCTCCCACCCAGGGTTCAAATCCTGGGTGCCGCACCTTTATGTTCCGAGAGCTTCCCTTAGAGTTTTCATATCAAAATGAAACTATGGATGAAATTGTAGGAGGGGTTTAGGAGGAGCTCCATGGACTCCATGGACCTCAGCACCCGACCTCAGCACCCCGTGTGGATCTGGGTGTCGAAGGTAACAACCATTCGGGACCAGCTCAATAATTAATTTGCACGAGCTGGCGCGTTGCAGAGTTCGATTTCTAGTCTGACAACCATGATTCGAATGTCACAATGTTGACTGTTCGACTGAACCTATTCACGATTCATTTTTTCCGCACACTAGTGGTGCCCTTAGTAGACTTTTATGGTCCACCCTCCACAATATGTATGGCACAATGGTCGTGACCTCTCTCCTTCGTGCGGGGTTGACGAAATGGCCGGAGAAGAGGGGGGGAACCGCACCGATTCGTGAAATACGAGCGCGTGTCCAAAATAGAGGTGGGTCCAGAATTTGGGGGTTTGAGTATTCAACATTTTTAAATGTTGAAAAAAAATTTGTCCGCCGCTGTGCATTGCGCAGTTCCTACTACCGCAGGCCGCTCGCGTCTCGTCGCAAGTGGCCCTCACCGTGCCGCTAGAGTTCGGTTGTCGCCGGTCGGAATCAGAAAGGACGCGGCCACGCGGGAGGGGCGTGGAAGTGGAATCGGATGGATGGGGTTAGGGATATGGGGTCGGTGCTAGTTGTGGGTCTCGACTGGTAGTCGCGGTTATGCCTAGAGGAGGTGAAGTATAACTAATCATGGGCTATCTGACCTAATAAACCCGACCGATTAATGCGTAGGTCGGGCTCGGGCCAAATGTTTTTGACACGACAAAAAAGTCCGGGCTCGGACCAAATTTTTTGACCCAAAACCCGACCCGACCCGAATTTTGTACATAAAAAATCGGGTTTGACCCGACCCGACCTGAACCCGTCCCGATCCGACCGTGTGACAGGTTGGGCTCGGGCCAAAAAATTCAGCTCGATGGTCGGGGCGGGCCGATGACCCGACCCGACAAATGATCAAGTCTAAGGGGAAGTGGGCAATTTGTGCACAAGAGGCAATATGAGATTGGGAAGCCTGTTTTTGTGATTTTAGCTCATCTCCGAGAGACACCCTAAAGACTATTCTAATTACAAATTTATGTTTTTTTATGGAAAACCTTCCACCAACAGCTAAAACTAATCCCGACCGTCAAGGTAGCAACATCCTAAATCATCTATCTTCTTTTTCCGGATCTGAGAACAAAAATCCACATCCGATCCCAAATAGTTGCCATATCATTTTAGAACGGGATCTTAGAGCATCTCCAGTAGGATGACTAAATTTGGGTGACTAAAAGTCACCCACCCTAATATTTAGTCACCCTAATATTTGTTCCCAACTCCAGCAGGACTGATCAACTCACTCCCTATTATTCATCTTGACATGTGGGTCCACCCTGTCATAGAAACATAAAGAACCCCCTCTCGCCCCTCCGCGCTCGTGCTCCCGACCCCGACCGCGCGTGCGCCGGCACCGCCCCCGCTCCGCCTGCCGGCGCCGCCTAGGCCGCCTACCAGCGCCTCCTCCTCCCGGCGCCGACGGCCCACCCGAACATCCCTACCCTGCTCGGCGCCGCCCCCGCTCCGCCCGCCGGCCGCCGCCAGGGCCGCCTCCCAGCGCCACCCCCGCTCCGCCCGCCGGCCGCCGCCAGGGCCGCCTCCCAGCGCCACCCCCGCTCCGCCCGCCGGCCGCCGCCAGGGCCGCCTACCAGCGCCGCCCCCGCTCCGGAGGATCGATGGGTTGAAGAAGCCCACGGAAAAGGCCGACACGGTGGAGAAGAAGACGCCGGGAGAGTGGACGAAGGCGGGTAAGCGGCTCCTTCATCAGCGACGTCTTCGAGGACTAGGAGGAGGTGGTGGACGCCCGCCTCCCCACCTCCAAACTAGAAGCACACTGTTCCGTCCTGCGAGATCCAGGCCTCCGTTCTCCTCACCTTCCCTGCCTCAGCAAGCCTCTCCCCTGCCCCAAGCCAAGAGGTGAAGGTGAAAAAGTTTAAGCTTTTGTCTCAATGTTTACTTAGTTTGCATAGGTTATTATTATAGTATGAACTGCTGTGATGATTGCTCGTTTGGGTGCCGTTTGATGATTGCTGCGGGTAGTAAATAATGGTCAGGATGTCCTATTTTCAGATGATACTTGGTTGAAAGATGTCCCACTGAAATTTGATTGCTGCAGAAGAAGAAACAATTGTTTTATATATGTTCTTTTTCAGATGGCATAAAGAATTTTATCTGGGATTGATAGAAGGAACAAATATTATGACATAAATTTTTTTTGTCTTGCATAAAGAACTATCTCAGACAGCTTATTAGTAGATAGAAGAAGAAACAGATGTTTTTATGCAGGAGATTACTGAACTTGCAGTTAACTTGCTTATTCTCTTATGCAGGAGATTACTTGTTTGGCATGAAGGGGTAAACTTTGGAATTGTCAGGGCAAATTGCAACAAACTGTACAAGCAAATGGACCATGTGTCTGCTCTTTCTTTTACTGCCCTGTTCAGGAGATTAATCTCAGCTAGCATCTCCATAGTTTCCTCTGATAGTTCATCGCTGACCAAGCTTCTCTTGGCAAGGATATCCAGAAGCTTCTCTTGACCAAGCTTTCTCATGGTACCTGGATAATGTATGGATGTAATAGTGGTTCACGAAAATAATGTATGGATGTAATAGTGGTTCACACTGTATACCTGGATCCTTCTTTGCCTGTAACTATTGACCTTCTTCGCTTGTAACTACTGACAGAATGTGTTACTGAATTCTGAGCAGAAATAATAGTCTAACAATGGTTTTGTATGAGCTTACTGGTAATTACTCACATGCTTCTCCTTGGCTTGCATCCAGCTTTTGTACTCCTGGGTGTCACTTAGAGAATGATTAGCATGTCTAAAGAGTGCAAAACTATTCCTGAATCTCCACATCTTGTACTGCTGTCTTGGATTCTGTGTGCACCTAGATTCACGTATTGTCGGTTGAGATATGGATGTTGCCTGCTTGGTTATGAATGAAATTTCTGTGGTAACTTACTATTGTTAGTACCTGAAGTGCAAGCTGGAAGTACAAACGAAGACCAGACTGCATTGCAAGGAGGCTGTGTTACAGCTTTAAACTATGTTTGCTGCCAAGAGTAATTGAAATGGGCTGTGCTTATGTGCTTCTGTATAATTTAATTTGCTTTACTAGGTATATATACCAGGCGCCAAGGAATCAAATTAAGCTGTGCTTCTGTGCGTTATGCGTGAGAAATAATTTCAGGTGATAAATAATTTCATTGACAAATAATTTCAGTAACTCAAGTGCGTTACACTTGGTGATTGCACTTGTTCACATTCACACAGACAGGAACTTGATTCAGCCTTCCAGAAAATTACATTCAGGTGACAAATAATTTCAGTGGCAAATATAAATACTGGCAATAGATTCAGAAACAGTACTTTCTGCTCATGATCATTCAGGTGACAATCCACATATACATTCAGACCACAAAATCTCTCAAATGGGAGATACTCAAACATTCAGCTTACAAACATTCAACCTAAATCCTTTTTTTTTTGCCACAGCCTGTCCAATAAACTTAATTTATTGCTCAGCTCAACCTGTCAGCATAACCTGCAAAACAAAACAATCACAGGCCCATCAAATGCAATACAGCATGCATACTAAAAAGAGTAACACAGAATTTCGGTTGCTCAAATATATGCAACTGAACAAAATGCTTCTCTGCAGCATCACTATTAAGCAAACAAAATCTGAACACAAAGTGTAACCCAGAATTTAAGTGAGGATCTCTCATACCTCGGGAAAGGATCACGCGGAGCTTACGTCATCCCCAGCCGCCCCGCTGGCATGCTCGCTTGCCCCCGAATTGAGTGAGGCAACCTTTGCCGCTGCAATCTGTGCCCTCATCACTCGAACGTAGGCCCTCTGACTCATAGTAGATGCAGGAACTTTATGACGCATAGTAGATGCAGCAAAGAATAACTGCATTGCGCTACAATTAAGCCTAAACTAACAAGATAGAGTAGACAGAAGACAAGAGTCAGCTGGTTTTTCAGAAGCGAAACGCTCAAGAACACTGCATCGTCTCAAAAATGAATATCACAAAAAATTGACTTAAAAGATGTAACATTGCACTTGATTGAGCTCCACTTATTGCTGAATGACGACTTTATACATAGATATATTGAATCCATAGGATCATTTCGACCTCCAATAATGATCGATACTGTTCTTGAAACGGTAAACGACAAAGCTACAAATAGTTTGAAGAAAAAAGCTAAAGCAGTAATCAAACAAAAGGAGAGCACCTCTAGTATTGGTATGCTGGAAGCCGCCGGGAGAGTTGTTGGGAAATGGACGCAGGCCGCCGCTGGTACTTGGTGGAGGAGCCGTCTGTCGGGGAAGCGGTACGACGAAGGACTGGCGCGGTTTCTTGGAAGGGGTACAGGTCGTCGGACGAGGAGGTTTGCGGCCGTCGGAGATGGCGCGGGCCTGCGGCGCCAAGTTCATGGAGCTCGCCCCGACGCCGGTAGCCTGCTGCAGATGGCGTCTTTCCATGGCTTGGAGGTGCAGCGCGCCGCGCGGTCCGACTTGGGGTGCCGGATCCTGTTGGTCTCCGGCGGCAAGAAGCAGGGGCAGGCAGGTCCGGCGGCGGATCCGGGGAGGACGAGGACCACGGTGTGCTGCTGCTTCGGCGGCGGGAGCGGCGCCGGGGCCGAGAGGGCCCGGTGGCGGCGGCGGGGGCGCGCGGCGTGCGGCGTGCGGCGGCGGCGTGCGGGGCGGGGCCGGCGTGCGGCGTGCGTCGCCCTGGCGCTCGCGGATCGGGCTCGCCTGCGTGTGTGGAAATGAAAAAAAAAGAGAAATGGGTGGGGCCCACAGTTGGCAGCTAAAATAGAAGGCCACTAAATTAGGAGGGGGGAGAAATTTAGAAGACCTACCAAAATGGCAGCTCATTTGCTCACCTGTTGGAGTTTGATTTTTGGTGTCCACCACTTAAATCTTAATTTGGTAGTCCATTTACTCCCCTGCTAGAGTTACACTTAGACACTCATCCTTCAAATTTGTGAATCATGTTTCCTATTATGTTAAGGTTCAAAAAATAGGATTTTCGGTACAAGAGAATTGCCGTGGGGATAAGATATACAGAGAAGTAATATTTAGCATGAGTATATACATAAGGATACAGAGAGTTATTGACTAGGATTTAATTTTTTATAGATGCTTTTATTTTTCAATTTTAAATAAATATATGTTATATATTATGTATGCAATTTTTTTCATGCATACATGGCAGGCGCGCCCCAGTCCCAAAACCAAAATAGTAGAGGTACAGGTGGGCCCATATGCCTAGGGAGAGAAATAACAAAACAGAACGCCAACGGGGACCAAAGGTAACGGATTCATTGCGCGGATGATCGGACGGCCCCAAAGTCGAGTGCCGGGCGACGGAACGCCCGGGTGCTCAATCAATAGATTTTCCCATGCCAATGCCATGGCGTCCGCCGTCGCCTCCATGCCGGCGATGGCCGCGGCCACCATCACCGCCATCTTCTCACCGTCTCTCCCATCCTTTTTCCGCTCACACCATACCTGCGGCCATCGAGCCGCCATCACCACGACGGTAGCCTTCTCCCGCCGCTTCCGCGGTGTAAACCCTAGCCATAAACGCTCCGGAGGCAAGGCCACCCTGCCCCCCGCCACCGACGAAGGCTTCGGTGTCCTCGAGGCGGAGCTCTGGCGCCTCCGCCGGCGCGTGGAGCTGCGGCTCCACCGTCTCGCAGTCGAGGCCGACGAGGCCTACCGTGACCTTCGCTACGCGGCGCGCGACGTCGGCGGGGACCGCCTGGTCATAACGTTCCGCCGTTCGTCGCTGCGCTTCGCTGCCTGTATGCTCTTCTGGTCGCTTGCCTTCACCGTCGCGGCGCGAGCGCTGCTGGGGATGGTTATACGGGCGTGGTGGCGGCCGGGTTCTGGGAGGGGATGGTGGGGTGGACGGGGTGGCGGCGGGGCGGTTGTTAGGCGGAGGGACCGCAGCCTTGGAGGGAAGGAGGTGGCGGTCGCTGTTCCTTCGTCGCCTATGTCTGCAGCCTGGACTAGCCAGGTCCAAGAGCCAGCAAGGGTGGTCAGGAGGACGGAGCCGCAAGCGAAGGTCCCAGATTGGTGGCCGGAGGTGGAATTGCAAGTAATGGAACCAAGTCCAGAGAGGGAGAAGTGGACGCGACTGGCCAACAGATTGGTCCGAGGTGAATGACCATAAGTATTTGGTGCTAGCATAAATTCTGAAATTATGTTGCAAAAATTCTCCACTTTGCTACATTGCTTAGTTTTGTACTTTTGACAGTGCTGGATGTTTATTGCTTGCAAATTAGATAAGTGTGTATATTATTGAAGGACAAAAAAAAGTTGAAGAATTGTGGAATTGAATGCTTGTTGTGATTAATAAAAGTATAACTTTTGCATTCCTCAGGGTGGTAGGATTGGTAATGTTTGCTCTGGTAGCGGTTTTTAAAATATCATAAATACAGTATCAGTATGGCGTTATATTCCATAAAATTGGGCCTTCTTCTTAAATGGTACAAAATATTAGATCTTATCTTACTGATTCACTATGAAAGATTCCTTTTCTTTTGGAGTCGTAATAGCTTTAGCATTTACAAAAATGTTCCAGTAAGAGCAGAAATGTAAGGATCACCAATTCCTTCTAACACATTTTGTTCAATTCTACACCTTGGTTTCATTATGCATTAGTAACAATTCAAAACTTTCGGATGTTGTAGCCTTTGAAATTCGAATCATAACTGAGCTACTGTCCTGCTTATTACCTTGAAATCCTATTTATCTTACGGTTTTGCTAGATCTAAGGTTATGTGGCAAAATCAGAGAGGATTAAGGTTTAGGAAGAGGGGGAGGGGGCGGTTGGTGACTGGGAGGTTTAGATCCAGAATTTCATGATAAGTTACTTTGGAATTCGCAAATGCGAAGTTACTTCATAATTGTACGTGATGATTATTTGAATCTTCCTATCGACCGAATGGTGAATGATAGATAGAATAATGTTTTTTGAGGCATCGCCTAGGCATCCAATCATGTCCCCTACATCACAGGACACCATGAGGTCCTTGTTAAGACAACCAGGCATGCCCCAATGCCACAGGATGCTACAGTGCATTAAAACCATTAATATAATATATCACATGAATTTTCCATCTGTAGTTATGTACAGTAGTCCAGTGTGAAGCCAAATTGAAAAACCTTCCGTTACTGTTTCAAATCAAATTACCTTCATCATGTTTATGTTACTATAGTCTTTTCCTTATACGTAATTATAACTTATACCTGTTTCTTTGCCAGGTAAAGTGGATAATCCATCACTGTCAAGACAGTTCTGTTGCAGCTTTTTTACTGAAATTTATAAATCTTTTGTTTGGGCCAGCAATAATTGATAATAGAATCACTGGGAGGGATTACAGATATGATGATGCAATTCAAGTTAGTGCCTTTTACCTTTCAAAGCTGTGGTGTTATAATCTTTCATGTCTCTGAATGTCTTGTTAGTTTATATTGTTGCATTCAAGAAGCATTAGATTCCTCTTCACACCATGTTAATTTATTAGATGTCAGATGTATACTCAGAGACATCAGTAAAACTACTTTAGTCCTATGGAACATCCTGTCATCATGATCCTTCAGGTTGTACTATATGTTATTTAGTACTGCAACATTGATGTACTTTTTGAACACAAGTTGCCCTCAATCATGCCAGCATCCAGATCCTAGTACATAGGTATCCTACCTTGTTGGAAATATTTTCTTCTCATTTTCATAATAGTTTTGTACTTTGGTTTCTCTATTTTAGTAGAAATCAAGGACTTGGAAGCAGGTAGCATTAAAGTGGACCTAGGGAACAACCATATGCTTCTGTGACTGTAAAAGTGTCAATGAGACTCATCACAAACTTCACTCTATGTAGTGATCAGAATTAGGAGTTATTTAAGTGTATTTTTCATCCCTTAAATATCTCAAAAGTGTGACTTTCATCCTTTATGTTTCAGTTGGTGCAAATCAATCCCTTAACTAATTAAACCAGTGCACTAGTCATCTCTACCTTGGCTTAACAACGGTTTAGTGTTATCTTACGGTGGTTTATGTCCCATAATTATTTGAATAATCACTGTTTAACCACATCATTATTGCTCGAGTGAAAAAAGTTTATTTGTGCACTTATACTAATAAGAAAAAAGAAAAGTTCTTTACTCATATGTCCAAAAATATTATGGACGCTGAGTTGGACAAATCACTGCAACATTCTGGTGAGAATCGGTTTCCATTCTGGTGCTTGGCTGGGGCCTCCAAGCTCAAAGAGCTCCTTGATAGGTCACTGGCCCCGGCCAATTAGGCTGTGGTGGGCTCTGGTCATGTTTTGCCTTTACTGTAATAGTTTGTAAAGTGGTGTGAGTTGTATTGACTACAGGGGTGGTCTAATCCCTGTACTCTTTCTTTTTTTCCTATCTTAAATGAAATGACACGCAGTTTCTCCTGCGCTGTTCGAGAAAAAAGAATCGGTTTCCATTATTTTCCCCTCCTAAACGTTTGTCAGGTGGCACTAAATTATTGTAAGCCAAGGCATGAGTGATTAATGCATCAATTTAGTTAGTTAATGGGTTCATTTGCACCAATTGAAACTTAAGGGATTAAAGTCACACTTTTGCGATACTTAAGTGATGAAATATACGGCTTTTCCTTCCTTTTTATGCCACAACAATATAGATGTAGATTTTTTTGGTTAAATAATTGAATATATTAATCCGACAATCTTTTGCTACCTGAATCATTCATTATTGAATTGATGCTGCGACTTGTTCCATATGGTTGTCATTGTTGCCTAATCATATCTTGCTTTTGTATGCAGCTTAGGCAAATATGCAAGACATGTGGCATAAAGGTCTCCTTTGACACTGAGAATGCTCGTAATTCTTTCTACAGAGCAACAGTGAACTTTGTTTTAGATGATTGCAGCAGGTATATTTTTCTTTTGTCCATGGTTTCATATGAATAATCCTTATTACCATTTTATCTGTCTGCAATATGAAATCTGTCAACGCTAAAAGACTATTATGAAATATGCCATCCTTGTTGCAAATCAACCCTTATTTGCCAATGTTGACCAGTCAAGCTGTGATAGACATTACGGAAAAGACATTATTACCCCTGACCTCTTGTCCAATCCATTCTACTATGTTATTGATTCATTGCTGTCCCATTGCTGTCTCTTCCTGGTTTGGGGAATTTTAGAAACTTGCAGCTTCTCAACTCAGCCCTTTTAACCCTCTCGCCAAAAAAGATGCTGCAACAGAAGTGAAGGATTTTCCACCTATCAGTCTTATTCATAGCTTCACTAAGCTGGTTGCAAAATTGATGGCCAACCGATTAGCTGGGAAACTCAGCAAGTTAGTGTCCCCAAATCAGAGCGCATTTGAAAGGTCGGTGCATTCATGGTAATTTTATCTTAGTGCAGCAAACAGCCAAGTTCTTACATCAACAGAAGCAACCTCGTATTCTTTTGAAACTGGATATTTCTAAGGCATTCGACTCAGTGTCATGGCTGTTTCTATTAGAGGTTTTGCTCAAGAGGGGCTTTGGACCAAAATGCTGCAACCTGATCAGTAGGCTACTTTGTTCTTCAACTAGAGTGCTGTTAAACGGAGTTCCTGGGGAGGTTCTCTACCATCAATGAGGGCTTAGGCATGGGGATCCCTTATCCCCCATGCTCTTTATACTAGCGATGGATGTCCTGAATAGCTTATTCCAGAAGGCTAGTGATGAGGGGCTGCTGCAACCTCTCTATCGAAGAAGGATCAATCACCGGGTCTCCCTGTATGCAGATGACGTGTCTTGTTCCTTCACCCGATTGCCACAGACCTGCAGCTGGTAGTTGATCTCCTTCAGCTATTTGGAACAACTTCGGTGCTCAAAACTAACATTCAGAAAAGCAGTGTCTCCAATACAGTGCTCAGAACAGGACATGGCGGTGGTCCAGACAATTCTCCCTTGTCGAATTCAGGACTTCCCTTGCAAGTATCTCGGACATCCCCTTTCTATCAAGAAATTAACGAAAGCTCATTTACTGCCTTTGATAGAGAAAATTGCTGATTGTTTGCCGAGGTGGAAGGCAGAGCTTTTGAACAGGGCTGGTCGAGCCATCTTTGTACAGTCGGTGCTCACCTCTACTTTGGTGTATTCGGCCACTGCTCCAGATATTCCATTTTGGTATTTGAAAGCAGTGGACAAGCTTCGTCGTAACTTTCTTTGGGGAGGAAGGAAGGAGGCTAATGGTGGTCACTGTTTGATTGCTTGGCCCAAAGTCAGCCGGCCTAAGGAACTGGGTGACTTGGGTATACTGGATCTGCAGCGTTTTGTTTGGGCACTCAGAGCTCTTTTTCTCTGGCTTAACAAAATAGATCCTGGGAAACCTTGGGCATCACTCCCAGTTACAATTCACGGCTGTGCTCAGTCCCTTTTTGCTGCAGCTGTGACCATGGTTGTTGGTAATGGGGCAAACACTAAATTTTGGACAGATAGATGGCTGAATGGATGCTCCATTGAGTTTGTGGCACCCCACTTATTCGCCTGTTTGCCGAAGAGACGGGTTAATAGACGCACGGTTCAGGAAACACTCCCTGAAAATGCTTGGCTGCAGGATATTCAGGGTCAGTACTCCGTGGTGGTCTTAGCTGAATTCCTGGACATTTGGGATCTGCTGCAGGAGGTAGTGCTTCAGCCTGCAGTGCAGGATAAAGATAAGTGGAAGTTTGAGGCCTCCGGCCAATTTTCTACAAAATTGGCTTACGAGGCTCTCTTCTATGGAGCAACCTTTTTTGAACCAAGCAAGCTGATCTGGAAGTCTTGCCCCCCCAGGAAGTGCAAATTCTTTCTCTAGATGGTCGCACATAATCGCTGCTGGACTGCGGACAGGCTCTCTTGGCGCGGCCTTCCTCATCCTGACTGCTGCCCTTTTTACAACCAGGAGGAGACCATACACCGTTGTTGTGTACCTGTGTTTTCTCCAGGCAGTTCTGGCAACAGTGTTGGGATGTTGCTCCCCCAGGCAGAGAAGGGAGAGTAGGGAGGAATGAAGGGCAGTGTTCTAAAAAACGTTTTTAAACGTCGTTTAATCTTGATTAAACGCTGAACGGTGGCCAAGCGTTGCGTTTAATCACAGTGTCGTTTAATCACAACACACGTTTAATCATGTTCAATCTACATTTAATCACAAAAAACTCTAAACCATAGGCAAGCGTTCGCCTAGCGTCTAGCGTTTTTTAGAACCTTGATGAAGGGTAACAAAACAGAGAAATGAAGGCACAAAACAATATGGCAAGTGTGGATTGCTCAAAGAATGAGTCCCCTCATCATACTTCTTGGGTCCTTTATATAGAGGAGGGATGGATACCAATTTGCACTCAAGCCCTTGGTGGGTACAATGTTCTTAAATAGGTCCTTGGACCTTTATATGAGGTCCATTTCTACAGGGCCTGGGCCATTCCCCCGACAAACAGCCGATTCGACCTTCCTGACCTGGCACCCCAATCCGCCTTGGCATAATCTGCTCGAGTGGTGGCAGCAAGCCAGAGACACTCTTAACAAAGAAACATGACAAGGTTTTAATTCGCTGGTCGTCCTAGGAGCTTGGGTCCTTTGGAAATTGAGGAATGACGTGGTGTTTAATGGTGCCTCGCCGAGGATTGATCAGGCTGCGAACGGGCCTCTAGCTGAGTTGGTTAGAGGGCTCTTGTAGCACCTCCTTAGGTCCTGGATTCGACTCCCCATGTCTATCCCACGCCAAAGAACATGGTCAAGAGCCGGCCTGACTCACAGGTTATGGTTCCCTGTGTAAGGGTGGGGCAGGGCCCGGTCTGCGTGAGAGACCTTTCACTAATGCTGGGGGGGGGGGGTGGCTAGCCCCTCGCAGGCTGAGTTTTTTTAGGATTCATCAGGCCCTTCTCCTGGCACAGAATGCGGATGATTTCTGGATGCTAGCAGGCACCAAAGGTTTGTCTGGTCTGGTCACTGCTCCACCTGGTGGTTAGCAGCGTGAGGTGGTAGTGGTGGTGGACTCTGAAAGGATCTTAAGATGCCTAGAGGGGGGGGTTGAATAGGCAATCTGCAATTTAAAACACTTAACAAAAATGTCAGACACAGACTAGCCCGGATACTCCGGGTTTTGTGATCTGGAGTATCCGGAGATATATCCGGAGTCTCCGGGTATGAATGACCTGAAAGAAAACTGCAAGAATCTATGTATGAAAAGTAGATCGAGTTAAAGTAAGAGTACCAGGGGTTCCTTAAGGTTGATATCTAGCAAACAAAATTTACTAGAAACTCGTGAGTGAGTAGATCGAGCTCAAACCCTAGAAATGAAGTCTCACAAGCAAATATCAAAGAAATCAAGTAAACTAACACAAAGGAGACAATGATTTGTTTCCCGAAGTTCACACCCGAAGGTGCTACGTCTCCGCTGAGGAAGGATTCGAGAGACGGTGCTCAAGAACCCTTATGCTCCTCTTCCAAGGGCGAGATCACCTCTCAAGCCCAAGGTTACTTACTATGGATTCCTCGGCGAGGAATGGAGCTTACAAACTTCTTGTGCAGCTCACAATCTTGATTGAGCAATCACAAGCACGCCTAGCCGTCTAGGAGCACAAGGCTCTAAGAGTAACAAACTTGAATCCGCGAGCTTGACCAAAACCAAGTGCTCAAGAGATGAAAATGAGGCTCACTAGCACTAATCCTTGCTCTTGCTTGCTTCTCACTCAAATCCCTCAAGGGAATCACTCAAGAATGAAGAAAGGGGAGTGAGAGAGCTCTTTCTTGGCTTAGGTTTGAGTTCAGCTCGTCAAAGTGGCAAAAGAGAGGGCTGAAGGGGTATGGAGGGGGTATTTATAGTCTTCAGCCCAAAAATAGCCGTTGGGCGAAAGGGTACCCGGAGACTCCGGGTATATGCCCGGAGACTCCGGGTATATGCCCGGAGACTCCGGGCAACACTGATTTTTCAGCCCGGAAACAGCACCCGGACACTCCGGGCAATGGGGTTCGGAGTATCCGGCCCTATACCCGGAGTATCCGGGTAAGGCAGGGAAAAACTTCGGTTTATGGCTCTTTTGAGTTATTTTGTGGCTCACAAGTGTTTGTATCGGTTCTCTTGAGCACAAGATTTAAATCTAAACCCTTGAACCAAGTCCCTCTTGATAGTACGGCGTTCCTATACTCAAATTTCAAATTTAAAATCTAATTTCTTGAGCAGTGTTTTAAAAAACGTTTTTAAACGTCGTTTAATCTTGATTAAACGCTGAACGGTGGCCAAGCGTTGCGTTTAATCACAGTGTCGTTTAATCACAACACACGTTTAATCATGTTCAATCTACCTTTAATCACAAAAAACTCTAAACCATAGGCAAGCGTTCGCCTACCATCTAGCGTTTTTTAAAACCTTGTTCTTGAGTAAACTTGAACTCCGTTTTTTCATTTCCTTTTTTAGGGTCGTATATCCTCACTTGATCCAATTATACAAAATTATCACCTGCACACATGCTTAATTACACGATTAAATGCACATGTGTTTTGTCATTAACCACCAAAACCCACTTAGGGGCCTAGATCACTTTCAATCTCCCTCTTTTTGGTGATTGATGACAACCCACATGTAACTCATTTGATAATCATAAAGCGAAAAACATCTAGCATATAAGAGCTCCCCCTAAATATATGCCATGAACTTTGAATTTCAATTTTGACTTGACATGTCAACAATTGGCATATATATCAAGAGAACCACAAAAGCTCTTATATGTTTTACAGTGGGGTGAACAGGTGAGTGCAAAACAAGTGTGATGCATATGACATATTATTCACTCAAGAAAAGAGGTGTTCAACAGCAGAACCCGGAGACTCCGGGTATAAGTCCGGAGACTCCGGTCAGGATCTCCGGAGAATCCGGAATGTAGCCCGGAGTATCTCGCCCTTCTGAACCAGAACACAGAAAAACAGAAAACAGATAGTTCACAGCTCAAATATGTCACATACTAGCATAAATTCCTTAGAAATAACTCAAGTTCGACAGCTAAGCACAGAGTAGCATACATTACAAAGGTTCTCACACCACATAGTCCTTACAAACGATCAAGAGAGTTTGAAACGGAATGGAAACGACATAAGTTCGATACAAAAGCAACACATGCCCAAATGAGTACATAAATGGCATTTTCACTCCCCCTTTGTCATCAAGTGCCAAAAAGGGAATGAAAAGAAGCATGAAGTCCATCTACTCATCATCTTCATCTTGGGCGGCATCCTCGGAGGTATCCTCATCTTCATCGGAGTCGGGGTGCTCACGGTAGCCTATGGGCGCGTCTTCCTCGGTCTCCTCTTCCTCATCAAATAATTCTTGGCCACTTGGAGGAGCACGGCGAGAGGAAGTAGAAGTACGACGACGAGGAGAACGGGCTTGCCGACGAGCACGAGGAAGTGGGGCATGAGCAGCAACAGCAGCCTCATCGGCGGCATCCCACTCAGCAAAAGGATCATCAAAGTCCGGGAGCTCGCGGTGAGAATCCAAAGGAAGCCCCAAGTGACTCCGAATTTCATTGATCGACCTTGTGTTCTCATGAACATCTTGTGCAATGTTTCTGCACATTCCAAACAAGCTGCGGAGGGCCCTCTTCACAAAAGAGTCATGGTGACGGTGACGAGACGATGAAGAGGCACCCACAGAGGATGGAGCAGGATCATGTCTTGGGTTTCTTGTTGCACCGGCATGAGATGGAGGAGGTGGTGCATCACCAGAGCGAGCACGCAGGTGAAGAGGTTCATGCTTGACTGTCTTTGGGAAAGTGACCTTTGTCACCCTCTCTATCATGTACATGATGTATGGTGCTGCAGGAAGTGACTTCTTGGCCTCAATCATAGTCCTTCTTAGGTCATTCCAAATGAAGTCCATGATGCAAAAAGGTCTTCCACTTGGCAAAGTACGGACTAGAAGGTTCACTGCATAGTATCTAAGTGCCACAGAATCACCATCCTTTACATCAATAGTGGCTCTAAAGAATTGATTCATTGCATAGTATACCGGTAGGAGATGGTTTGCCTTTCCTTCTTGAGCACAAATGGGATTGTAGAACAAGGTAGGTACTTGATATGGCTTGAGTTGTTCCTCAACATGAATGAGATCTCTTTTCTCATCCTCAGTGCCAAGTCCAAGTAACCTAGAGAATGTCATGTAATCCACTCCATACTTGGCTCCCTCGGTAGTCCAATAGAATGCAATCTCCCTTTCATCATAGTACAAAGAAGAGTGAAATTGAGTTAGGATTTCCTCATTCCAATCATAGCGAAAGCCCATGATATCATAAAGACCCATCTCCTTACACTTTTCCATAGCCTCATTAAAGAATGGATCCTTCATATTTTCATAGTATTTCCAATCCACGTACTTGCTTGGAACAATGGGAGCTCGAGACTTACGCATCACCACTGAAGAATAGAAGTCTTCATGAAGCTTGCACCAAAAGCGCCTCTCAAGACCTTCACACTTGTCATATTTGTAGACTTCCTCCTTGCGTGCCTCCCTAAGTGCCACATCTTGTTTGTAGTAATTTCTTTCCATTTCAACGGCAAAGCCAGGGACAATTCTAGGTCGATGAAGTCTTGGAATGTTTGGATAGTTGCGTTGCTCAGATGTGTATTCAACTCTCAAGCGAGGAGGGGTTTTAGGACAAATGTCATAAGCAATACCCTTGTTTGTTGGAGTTGGACGGGATGGAGGAGCTGCGGGTCGGCTTTGCATAATGTAAGGAGCTTTCCTTGGCTCCTTTCATGAACTACTCCCAGCGGGTTCCTTGCCCGCACGATGACGTGGACGCAACTCTTTTGGAGGATTTCGAGGAGCATCTTCTCTTTGAGTGTGAGGATCATGACGGCGCTTTTGCCTTCTTTGTTCCGCATCCTCCAAGGATTCACCAGCACGTGGCCTCACTATGCCTAAGGATAGATAAGAAAGATCAAGACCAAGCTGGATAGAATTGGGAAGAAAAAGATGTGCTGATGGTGATCAATTCTGGAGACTCCGGGTATATCCCCGGAGACTCCGGGCCAGAGGGTCCGGAGTATCCGGGTGTATATCCGGAGTATCCGGACATGAGCACCTGAATCCTTAAGTTTCAAAAATCTAAGGATTTGACCATGGGATTTGAATGAAACTTGAGCCAAAGGTTCCTACACATGCTAGGAAGAGATGCCCTAAAGATCTTTCAAAGAAACCTACGACATTGGGAGATCGGGCGATCCGAAGTTCAAAGTACCTTTGAGACCGTTGAGAGCGCGGGAACTTCAAATCCAAGGCCTCCCCGGAGTTTCCGGAGGGGAGGAGAGTCTTCCTTCAAAGATTGACGAGTTCTTGATGGTTGGAAGAGTAGAATCGCCCCTAGGGCGTGAGAGGGGAAGAAGAGATGGGTGAGGGCAGCGTTGGCAGTGAAAAAAGACTTGAAACCGTTTGACCCCGACCCCCCCCCCCCCGCGGTATATATAGTAAAACTACCCGGAGTATCCGGCCTCAGGGCCGGAGTATCCGGGCCCTGGGCCGGAGACTCCGGCTCCCCCTGAGACTGAGCACAAAAAGTTCAAAAGAACTTGATCTAGATAGATTTGGTATAAATAGATTTTGAAGATCTAATGGTGTGAGAGAAATTACTCAACTTGAGATCAGCCAACAATCAATCAAGGAGAACAATGATCTCAAGTGAGTAAAGTAAAGAACCAAGCCTTTTATAAAGCAAAAGTCACCCAATTTTTTGAAAGTTTTCAAGATCTTTTCCCTTTGATAACCACTTAATCTATGATCACTCAAGTGTATGCAGTAATTCAGGCTAGGTTACGAGAATCCAAGATGTTTAGTTCACTTCTCAAAGCACAAAACCTTGACTCATCTAGAGGCTTAGTGAAGATATCGACAAGTTGCCCGTCGGTGCTTACATGTTGTAAAGCAATATCTTCCTTAGCCTCATGATCCCTTAAGAAGTGATGACGAATATCTATGTGCTTTGTTCGGGAGTGTTGTACCGGGTTGTTTGCTAACTTGATTGCACTCTCATTGTCACAAAATAGAGGAATTGCATCAAAATGACAACCAAAGTCACTCAACGTTTGTCTCATCCACAAGAGTTGTGCACAACATGCACCGGCGGCGACATACTCGGCCTCCGCCGTGGACAAGGCAACCGAGTTTTGCTTCTTATAGCTCCAAGCTACTAAGGACCGGCCAAGAAATTGACAAGTTCCCGTAGTGCTCTTTCGATCCACTTTACAACCGGCATAATCCGAATCGGAATAGCCAAGTAAGTCGAAAGATGAGCCCTTGGGATACCATAAACCAAGGTTAGGAGTGAAAACTAAATATCTTAGGATTCTCTTAACCGCCATCAAATGACATTCTTTCGAGCTTGAAATCTTGCACACATGCACACACTAAGCATAATATCGGGCCTAGATGCACAAAGGTAAAGGAGGGATCCAATCATGGAGCGATATACCTTTTGATCCACGTCCTTGCCATCTTCATTGAGATCGAGATGCCCATTGGTTGGCATGGGAGTTTTGATGGGCTTGGCATTTTCCATGTCAAACTTCTTGAGCATATCCTTTAATTACTTGGTTTGACTAATGAAAGTGCCATCTTTGAGTTGCTTGATTTGAAATCCGAGGAAGAAGGTCAACTCACCCATCATAGACATCTCAAATCTCTTTGTCATAATCCTACTAAAATCATCGCATCAAGTTTTGTTAGTAGAGCCAAATATAATGTCATCGACATATATTTGGCACACAAAGATATCTTTATCAACTTTGCGAGTGAAAAGACTAGGATCGGCTTTGCCTATTTCAAAGTGTTTCCTTAAGAGAAAATCCTTAAGGCATTCATACCATACTCTAGGAGCTTGCTTGAGCCCATAGAGTGCCTTATGGAGCAAGTAGACGTGGTTTGGGAATTTTGGATCTTCAAAACCCGGTGGTTGCTCAACATATACCAATTCGGAGATTGTTCCATTAAGGGAAGCACTCTTCACGTCCATTTGATATAGTTTGAAATCATGGTGAGTAGCAAAGGCAAGCAAGATACGAATTGACTCAAGCCTAGCTACGGGAGCATAAGTCTCACCAAAATCCAAACCTTCGATTTGTGTGTAGGTTTGAGCAACCAACCTTGCTTTGTTTCTTGTTACCACGCCATGTTCATCTTGTTTGTTTCGAAAGACCCATTTGGTTCCAATGATATTTTGCTTGGGTTTCTACTAAGGACCAGACTTCATTCCGAGTGAAGTTGTTTAATTCTTCTTGCATAGCCATCACCAAATCCGGATCATCCAAAGCTTCCTCCACCTTAAGAGGTTCCAAGGAAGAAACAAACGAGTAATGTTCACAAAAAGTAGCCAAACGAGATCGAGTGGTTACCCCTTTACTTATGCTTCCAAGGATATTATCCACGGGATGATCCTTTTGAATTATGTGATGAACTTTTGAATGTGGAATGGAGGATTGATGTTGAATTGGTTCAGCTTCTCTATCATCTTGAGACTGGTCTTGATGTTGAGTTGACGCTTCGGCTTGAGTGTCCCGGATACTCCGGTTATTTTGTCCGGAGTCTCCGGCTTCATATTCGGAGTTTCCAGGTTTTGCAGCGGGTGTAGAGGTAGATGACCCTTGAAACATCCTCATCGTTGGTGAGATCTTCAAACAAGCTTGGAGGATGTGGAGATGATGCCTTGAAAGACATGGTTGCAACATCTTCTTTCTCGGACTCACTTTATTGTTGTGAATCCAATTCTTGACCAAGATGAGCTTCTCCGGCTTGCTTCTTGTATCTTGATCTATCTCTCTTGTATGTGCTTTCTTTGATGTCTTTGTTCTTCTTCTTCTCTTTCGGGCAATCGGGAATGAAATGCCCAACTTTGTTACACCCAAAACACGGCCTATTAGATCTTCTTCTTGGCTCATACTTCTTGTTCTTCCCAAAGTTTCTAAAGTTGCTTTTCTTCAATACTCTTGTGAAGTTCTTGATAAAGAAGGCCATCTGCTCACCATCAGGCTCATCGTCATCACTACTAGTGTCTTCATTTTTTGAGGATTGGTTTGCCTTTTGACTTAGCTTGAAGTGCCAACCCACTATTCTTTGCCGCTTGTTCTTGAAGCTCGGCTAGATCTTGGTTAATCTTGACTCTCTTCAATTGATCATGGTGAGCTTCAATTCTTTTAAGGACATTCTCGGCGGTGAAGTGTTTGAATCCTCTTTCGGCTCTAATCAAGCTAGGTAGAGTAACATCCCTAGCCATATACATGGTCAAGAGCTTGTCCACGATCTCACGGTCACCCCACTTGTCACCACCAAGAGATTTGATTTGGTTTGTGATCTTCTTCATGCGGTTATACATTTCTTTCACACCTTCATTCTTCTTCATGGAGAATAAGCTCAATTCATCTTCCAAAATTTTGATTCTTGATTCATGTACTTTCCTTGACCCTTGATGGTTCACTAGAAGAGTGTCCCAAGCATCTTTGGCAGTTGGTGCATCCTCTATCTTGTCAAACTCTTCGGGACTTACGGATGTGTAGGATGTCCAATGCTTGGAAATTCCTTTGTAGCACATATGCTTGAATCGGTGTTGGAGTTTCATTTTCATCCGGAATTTCACACCCAACTTCCACAACTTTCCAAAGATCCTTGTGGATTGCATTCATGTAACCGAACATCTTAGTCTTCCATTGATTATATCCGGTACCATCAAAGAATGGTGGCTTGGCTATATGAATTGATGCATTGTGCTCACTAGGTAGAGAAAAAATGTAATCATGAGCAACTCTTCAATAATCGCCTTTGCCTTTTGACTTTGATGAGCTGCCCTTGTTTGAAGAGCGTGAGACTCTTTTCTTGGAGTCGGTGTCGGAGTCATCACTAGAGTCAATGATCACTCGGGAGCTAGACTTTTTCTTCCTTTGCTCCTTCTTTTTCCTCCATGCCTTCCACTCCTCATAAGACATCTCATCATCGGATATCTCTTCTTCACTTTCTTCTCCACCATTCTTATATTTTCCCTTTTTGTTGTTGTTGGATGGCTCTACATTCTTGTCTTTGTCTCTTTTATCGCTAGGATCACCTTTTTCACCTTCATTAACCGGAATCTCTGGATTCTTCTCATCATCCGACATCTTGACCTCTCCGGACGGTTAAGCCCTTTGAATGGAGAGCCTTGCTCTGATACCAATTGAAAGGATCTTAAGATGCCTAGAGGGGGGGTGAATAGGCAATCTGCAATTTAAAACACTTAACAAAAATGTCAGACACAGACTAGCCCGAATACTCCGGGTATATGCCCGGATACTACGGGTTTTGTGATCCGGAGTATCCGGAGATATATCCGGAGTCTCCGGGTATGAATGACCTGAAAGAAAACTGCAAGAATCTATGTATGAAAAGTAGATCCGAGTTAAAGTAAGAGTACCAGGGGTTCCTTAAGGTTGATATCCAACAAACAAAACTTACTAGAAACTCGTGAGTGAGTAGATCGAGCTCAAACCCTAGAAATGAAGTCTCACAAGAAAATAGCAAAGAAATCAAGTAAACTAACACAAAGGAGACAAGAATTTGTTTTCCGAAGTTCACACCCAAAGGTGCTACGTCTCCGTTGAGGAAGGATTCGAGAGACGGTGCTCAAGAACCCCTATGCTCCTCTTCCAAGGGCGAGATCACCTCTCAAGCCCAAGGTTACTTACTATGGATTCCTTGGCGAGGAATGAAGCTTACAAACTTCTTGTGCAGCTCACAATCTTGATTGAGCAATCACAAGCACGCCTAGCCGTCTAGGAGCACGAGGCTCCAAGAGTAACAAACTTGAATCCGCGGGTTTGACCAAAACCAAGTGCTCAAGAGATGGAAATGAGGCTCGCTAGCACTAATCATTGCTCTTGCTTCTTCTCACTCAAATCCCTCAAGGGAATCACTCAAGAATGAAGAAAGGGGAGTGAGAGAGCTCTTTCTTGGCTTAGGTTTGAGTTCAGCTCGTCAAAGTGGCAAGAGAGAGGGCTGAAGGGGTATGGAGGGGGTATTTATAGTCTTCAGCCCAAAAATAGCCGTTGGGCGAAAGGGTACCCGGAGACTCCGGGCAACACTTATTTTTCAGCCCGGAAACAGCACCCGGACACTCCGGGCAATGGGGTCCGGAGTATCCGGCCCTATACCCGGAGTATCCGGGTAAGGCAGGGAAAAACTTTGGGTTATGGCTCTTTTGAGTTGTTTTGTGGCTCACAAGTGTTTGTATAGGTTCTCTTGAGCACAAGATTTAAATCTAAATCTTTGAACCAAGTCCCTCTTGATAGTACGACGTTCCTATACTCAAATTTCAAATTTAAAATCTAATTTCTTGAGTAAACTTGAACTCCGCTTTTTCATTTCCTTTTTGAGGGTCGTATATCCTCACTTGATCCAATTATACAAAATCATTACCTGCACACATGCTTAATTACACAATTAAATGCACATGTGTTTTGTCATTAACCACCAAAACCCACTTAGGGGCCTAGATCACTTTCAGACTCATGTTTGAAACGGACGCGTTTGTAATTTGAACCTAGGGGGGTGTGTGTGTGTGTGTGTATGGCTATTTTAGCCTTTCCACTTTTTTCTTAATGCAATGATACACAACTCTCCTGTGTATTCGAGAAAAATTCATTGCTGTCCCTTCCCTTTTTCTTGTGTGCATGGATCAAAAGTAAGTTGGTCTGCTGCATACATTCTCGAGTAAATAAAATGATCCACCAAGTATAGCTTTTTTAATTAATTCAAAGCCATCCAAATAGTTGCAACTTGCAACAAACGGCATCAGGATATGGGGTCGTGGAATGAAATGGGATTGCAGGATCGTTCTATTTGCCGTTTCAAGCGAGGGGCTCAGCCAGGAGGGCTATGCAATTCTGTCATACCTCATCAGGAGATGCCGCCATTTATGGATTGGCAATGCTGCCGAGGAACCAAAGATGCTAATACAGTGTCTGCCTGCAGCGTCCTCCATCCCCACAGACTCAGCCCCCCGCTCACATGTTGTCCAGCGCTTGCCAGCCCTCCGCCACCTGCACCCATGCTTTTACCATAAATTCCTTCACAAAGTTCCATGTATGACCAGCTCGTCTAGCAGCTGGCAGAGCACAAGCTCATTGTTCTGATAAAACTATACAAGAACAAATTTGTCTTCCCCATCTGCCTATCCGAAGATGCCACCGCATGGCTCTAGATCTCGCTAAGCTTCAGAAATACATGTGTGGATTTGGGGTGAAAGCAAATGTAGCATGGAAGGAGCATGTTGATGTGGACATGTGGTGGATGACAAGAAGAGTTGCTGAGTGCCTAGAGCTAACTGCTTGTGAGCTTGCTGGGAGAACAGAGGAAGAAGACGATAGTATTCGTGGCATTCTTAAAGAAATTTAATAGAAAAACTTAATGGCACTGACAGAGGTAGCAAATAAGGGTAATATTTATAACATGGATGGCATATCTTGGACTAGACTTTTCACGATGGCAGATTTCAGATTGGGTTCAATTATGGCAAATAAATAAGTGTAACTGTTTCGGTTACTACATTCTCAGCTTTTTGTAAAAATTTTCCGTTCACGTTTTTTTACCATATATGTTCTACATGCATGATCTGGATTACTGATATTTGTGCTTAATAAAGAGGAGCACAAGTTAATGATGAGAATCCAAGGGACTTTCTCGCTGGTCTTGCTACTAATATTGGATTGGACAATTCTCATGCTGCCACTCTTGTATGTGCTTCAGTTGCTGCTCGCACACGTACATGTTTCTTACAATGCTGGGTATGGATGGATTTAGAGTTTGACTCTTATAGATACCTATAGCACTTATGTAGGGGTCATTTTGATTCCATATTTTTATGGTCCTCAGGCCCTAGAGATTCAAGGAAAACGACCAGAAGCACTTGATGAGCTTTTGAAGATTTGTAGAATTCATAACATGTTTCCTCCTGAGGACAATTCTGTATGTATCTGGTTATAGAACTTGAAAGCTTGTCTTTTGGCATTACTTTTCCTTTTGCATTTACTCTTATTTCAACCCATCTCCCTTGTCGTGTGTCTTGAATGTTGACCTTGGTCAAACTGTATGTGTTCCAAATTATTCTTTGTGGGTTTGCATTTGATTTCAGTTCTATAATGTCGGTTTATTCAAGTTTAACCAGACAAGCTCAACATACCCAACCACCCAAGTGTAAGTCTTAGACAATGTTAAATCTGTGTTGCTTAAAGCTAAGAGGAAAGCCCAAGTTTGCTGGGCATGGTTTGTCCTTATTAAACCTGGGTTAGGACATAACATGTTTAGATCCTGGAGCAGTACATGATTAGCATCATCACCTTTATTGTTTACATCTCTCATACAAACCTTAGTTTTCTTGTGTCAATTTGATGAATATTTTTGACATGCCTCTATTCAAATACCTGAGTTTCTCCAGCACGTATCTGCATATTTTGGTAACTTGGTCTTAAGAAGATTAATGCTTATGATTGATATCCATTTTTAACTATACAACAGATCTTTGTATTTTTCTGTACAAGCCAAACGTCTTGTATCCACATAGAAATAGTCTAAACATATTCGCACTGTTAAGTCTTTTTACTGCATGGTTAACTGGTTACCCTATTGCTAAAATACATAATCACTCTTTTTTTGTCACCTACAGGCAGAGATGGAAATGGTGGCTGCTGGACTCAAAAAGAATTTGCAAGTTGCTGAGAGGGTTCACCTTCTAACATTATTCCGGAGGGCTTGTACTACTGGGAATATCAAAACAGCAGTAGAGGCTCTTGGCCTGGTAAGTAGTTTCTGTGACCATGATTTGTTTTATGACACCAAAACGTGTGCTACATTGTAGGTCACTATTGACTGAACTGTCATCTAAATACTTATTTTTACTGGACTGTTTACAGCATATTGTAGTAAGTAAATGGCTTGTAACTAGTCAAGTGACATTGTGACAACATGTGGTAGCACCAATATTTTTAAACAATTCTTTTGGTTTGGTGCGCCTTCTTTATTCTTTAGGCATATATGTCACCTAGGATGGAACCAGGCATTTTAGGATGAGAGAAGGTTGAACAAATTGACTGGATTGAATTACAAAGGGCCTGTTTGGTTCGTTTACCGAACTTGCCGCAGCGCAAGTGTGCTGCTGTTCTTGCGAAGAAAAAGATCACCAGATTCTCAGTGAGTTATGCAGCTGTAAGTTATAGAGATGCCAAAGAAAGTGCAGCATGCCAAACGATGGGCAGCAAAAGCAAACAGCAGTGAGGTGACCTGACTACTAGTACTAGTAATCTCACCAAGCATGCCGTTACAACAGAAAATGAATTAGCAATTATGACAATAATATATTCTTTCCTGGACACTGTCCTGCCTGTTGCTCCTAAGAATCCTTCTCTAGTGTTAGCTGTGGAACAATCTTGATTTTTTTCTTGACATTTTTATCTGATTGTCTTGTCATTCAGAATTTGCCAGATGAATGAGAGTGCAGCAGAAGAGTTAGTTTTGTCCCGACATTTCTAGTTCCAACTGTCAACTCCCATACATCAACCGCAGATGATCGCCTGAAGCCCTCAACAGCAAATTATGGTTGAAGCTTTAGGTATCCTTAGTTTGCAAATATGCAGAACAAGGCATACCGCAAGCCCAGGTTTCCACCTCATCATGTACAGGCGGACATATTTGCGCCATCTCCCATGAGTGATGCTGAATCATATCTAGATGACAGATCTGCCCTCTCCATCATGAATGATGATGAACCATTTCGATCCATTCATTTTCTTGTCTGCTTCATCAAGCTTCTATGTTATTTAGTTTTATTTATTTATTTATTGGGGGGGGGGGGGGGCTTTGTTGTGTGTGGATCGACCATCATTATATTACCTCCGTTTTTAAATATGTAATACCATTGATTATTTTTCATTCACTAGTAGAGTGCACGTAGAGTGCGCGTGCGTGCTCTCTGTTCGGCTGGAAGATAAACAATGAGTTATTATTTGTGGTGAAAATGAACAAAATATTCCAAATATAACAAGTACAATATTATAAAAATTACATTGCTTATTAATATTAAGAACTGAGCAATCATTTGGTTCATCTAATCATTGCCACTCCCATGATCAGCCGATATTTTCTCACGCAGGTGCATGTAATTTTTGGAAATAAATTTAAATAATCATGATGGCACATTGGGTGTATAACCGATGTCCTGAGCCACTTGGATGATACATTTTAGCGTGTTCGAATGGTGGGAGAAGCAGCTGGTTGGGCTAGTTCTGGCTGAGCTGCCAGCCCAGTCGTTCGGCGGCCTTGGTGGATAAGCCGCCGCCGGCCTCCTTTCATCGCTCCTCTAGATAGCTCTCTCATTGGTCGTCCCTCGCAGGATAGTTGGCTGGGGTTGGGCAGGTCCAGCCCAGCCAGTTATTCCTAGACGAATAGGCTGTTGTGAAACTCATTAGTACACTCCGGCAAGTATAAGATGTCTGCTCTTGGTACCAACTTGTCCAGGCAAATTGAGTATCCAAACTTGGCGTCAAGGCACCCTTGCAATAGGGCGGTACACAAATTGGATGGTGAGTTGAATGGAAACCTCACAAACTGCAAGCACAACTGATACGAAGCATTCTTTGATGATGGACTCAAAGATTCTTGGGAATGACTTTGTCCCAATCTGCGCTGGTCAAGCCAGTGTACTCATCTTCATCGTTGAGAGCTTGAGCATCAGATACTTCATGATTACGGGCATTTCAACAATCTTCTTGTCATAGTTCGGAGTGCGGATTGATTATCTATGCAGCCCAATGCCAATCCATCTATATGTTTCTGTTCTCAGCACATCAATGCCTAATTTACTTGGCCAAGCTTCAACCGGCCCATCAGAAACATTGACTCTTACCGTGCGAGTCGTGATGACAAATCTGTTGGGCACAGTTCGTAAATCATCCATGTATAATTTTCCGGTAAAGCTAGAATTAGGGCGTCCGGCGCATAGAAAAAAATGAATGATTCGACCCCTGTTGCAAGAGTCAAGTATCGATGTTGTAACTATGATTTCATTATATTCCATAGTGGATGTTGCATGAAATATGATGTTAATGTTGCAGTGGAATTTTCCATCCTTGAATTGGATATCAGAGTCATTTGTATACATTTTTTTTAGATGTTGCAAGTGTTGATTTCTGATGTTGCAACTATTATTTGTCAATATTGTGACAGACTCTGATGAATTTTTTTTGATTGGATGTCCAAGTGCTAGCAGCGCCGATAGTTTTCTGGTAAAGAATTATGAATGATATTACAAATGGTTTTCTAGTAAAGAATTATGATTTGGTATCACAAAAATGATGTGAGTTTCAAACTGAACAATGAATAAGGAATTTATAAGTTTTACATAGGGACGTCAATGCATGACTAACTTATAATACAAGATAATTAATCCATAAAATAAGATCACACATAATAACTAACTTTAAAATTGAATTTTTACTTATTTGCAAAATAATGTACTTCCAAATGTCTTAGTTTAGCTGTATAAATGTATAATTATGTCATTGACCGAAAACATGTACGTAGTTCTACATGGTAAGTTGGTAACATGTACTTTTAGAGTTATATCAAAGATATAGCAATTGTATACATATATAGTGCGTGTTCCACCGTCAGACAACTAACAAAAAGAACTCAAATCATAATTTTACATCAATTATATATTCAGTAATATGTCAAATTCCCGCATGGGAGGATGAATCTGAAACACGTGTGAACAAGATAGAGAATAGTTACGAAGAGGCATGTGAGGTACTCCGCTGCTGTACACCACGAACCGCCGCTTGCCATCGTAAGGCTAATTCCAGTGGAGTATTTCATATTAATGTTTTCAAGATAGCCACATCAGCAACTAAGAAATAAAATAGTGTTTGAAACAACTTCTACAATGCATAAGGCTAATCCCAGTACAAAGTTTCAATACATGATTACCAAGAGTGATATATCATCAAAAGATTTTTGAAACTATGGATGAAATAGGACCTCCCAATGCATAATTTCATTTCACGATTTCATAGGCGAGCCATTGCATTCAATTACAATGAACATGATTGGTTGAAATCAGATGAGACGAAATTCTCTAGCCCCAAATGCTAGTTTCATCAAGTTTCATAGTCTTGGAAACAGTGTAACCCAAGTTTCATCTGGATGAAACTCATTTCTTCTCTCTCTTCATAAATTTCTTGACATGTCATCATTTTTGCCTATATGGCACCCCATTTAATGTGCATGAAACCTCTATGAAACTTGCACTGGGATTGGCCTAATTTCATAGCACGGTTTCATAGGTTTCAAGTAGCATTTAATTTTATGACTCAACAAGAGTTGGTATCCGTATAGACATGATTTCATCTAGATGAAACTGGTTTCCTCTCTCTTCTTAAATTTGATGCCATGTCATCAAAAAATGCTATATGGCATGCTATTTAATAAGAATGGAACTCCATGAAACTTTGCACTGGGAATGGCCTAGCAGTACTCGTCGTCCACCGCGCGGCCACTGCGACACACTTCACGGGGCCTGTGTGCCCAGCGAGCACGGCGAGGCGGGCGTGCCGGCATCAGTCATCGTCGTCCGGGCCGTCGCTACTACAATAATCTTTACAGAGGCGTGCAAAATTGATTTTCTGATGCGTGCACAAGAAACGCCTCAGACCTAAGGTCACAGAAAATGAGCATTTTCTGAGGCGTTTTTGTGCACGCATCAGTTAATCAAATAAAAAATAAAAAAGAGAAAAACCCGCGATAGGCCTGCCGAGCCCATCTGCCGCGCCGCCGCCCACTGCCGGCCGCCTGCCGTGCCGCCGGCCACCGCTTGCAGCGCGGCCGCGCCGACACCCGCCATGGACGCCCGCAGCCCGCAGCGCCGCCATGGACACCCGCCACCACCGCTCCGGCCGCGGATCCACCCGCCACCGCCGCTCCGCCCGCTCCGGCCCCATGGACGCCCGCTCCCGCCGCTCAGGCCGCGGATCCGCCCGCCACCGCCGCTCCGACCGCTCCCGCCACCCGAAAGCCGCTCCGGCCGGCCGCGGCGGATCCGCTGAAGCTATTGCAGGAGAGAGAGATAGGGAGGGAGAGAGAGAATGCGGCAGAGAGAGTGTGGGAGGTAGAGAGAGAGTGTGGTAGAGAGAGTGCGGAAGGTAGAGAGAGAGAGTTAGGATTAGGATATATTATATGCTCCTCTTCCATTGGCCCAGTCCATTAACTGAGGCGGACATTTATAACGTTTCCATCTATGAAAATATGACGATTAACAGAGGCGGTCATGTTATATGTGACCGCCTCTGTTAATAGATTTTCTGAGGCGGTTATTGTAACCGCCTCTGTTAATTAAAAATGACCGCCTCTGTTAATGCCGGGCATTAACAGAGGCGATTATTTTTTATACATGCCTCATAATTTTTTTTAATGCCTCTTAAAATCTAGAATTGTAGTAGTCGACACCACACCAAAGCGTCCGGTCGGCGGACCCGCTCGCGACGACACGCCCGGACACGGCCAGGCACGTCACGGCCATCCCGTGGCCCACCAGTACGCCATCCAGCCTCGGCTCGCCGTCAATGCCATGGTGCTTGCCGGTGTGGAATCTGAAGGCACTCATGCAGCCATGACCCTCGCTGCATCGGGGTGCTGTGGATGTGCCCATGCCCCGTGGTGTCATAATTACTTTGATGCCAGCCGCGAGGACATGCCAGTATACGGTGTAGCGTAGGTACGGTCATAGCTAATATACGTATAGAGTTGGATTGGATCGGTGATTTTAGATGTGGGTGGGTATAACCGTGGCGGGTGAGAATGAAAATCAGTTTTTGGCATAAACATCTCCTAACATCATGTTTCCCTTCCACCTCCCTGACAGACGGGTACATCGTGAGTGGTAAGATGGACCCGATCTAGGTAATGAATATTTTCAATTGTTTTCGATTTTTATAGTATAGATAAAAGCGAAAGGGAGACCCGCGCGGGGGACAAACGTTCAAGGCCACTCTCACTCGGACGAACACTCGAACCACCACACACACGCACGCTCATCCGATTGCACGAACCGCCGACCGGTCGGACGAACATAGAACGCACACCACCACATTTCAGACCAGAGACTTGGGATACTTCTCCCTCTCTTATCCGTTTGTATCCCTTACTATAAGCAAGTGCAAGATACACGACCTGTCCCGAATTAGATGTAGGGACATTCTGACCGAACCAGTATAACCCTTGTATCTTCTTTGCACACCATCCGAGTCAAACGTGCAAAGCACGAAATTTACTGGCCGATGATTCCGAACACCGATGGTTGGTGTTTTTAACCACCGGCTAGTGATTCTCGTGCTTTGCGCGTTTAGCTTTGATGGTGTACAAGGAAGACACAAGGATTATACTAGTTACAGAATGCTCCTACATCCAATTCGCGGCTGCTCCTGTATCCTACACTGATTTGCAATAGGGGCGTTACAAACGGGAGAGAGAGGGAGCTGAGGTCCCAAATCTCTAGTGCTGTGTGTCTGTTTTTAGGTCTTGGTTTTTGTCTAGGGTTCGATCAGGTTGAGTTGAGTCAGCCCGGATCCTCTCGCGCGAGGGCCTCCTCTTTCCCTTTTATAAGATAACGGAAAGGGGTGGTGTACAATGTAGAAAGGAAGAGAGAGAGGATATGCGTGTCTCGAGGTGGAGGAGATTTCTTGTGATCACGCCACACTTCCCCTGGATACGGGGGCCTGCCTATCACGGCAGCACGCATCCTCCGCCCTGCGTGGGCCCTGTTGTGGCCGCCCTTCTCCTCCGCGGCCATACAACCATATTTGGAGCTAGGATGGAATGAAGGCCGAGAACACCAACATTGGTTTCCAAAATGAGAAGGAGGCCCAAAGCGTATCTGGTTTGAGTAGCTACGGTGGATGCACAAATCAAGTTCGAGTCCACCTCGTTGTCCGGTGTCCAGGACCCGCATGCACAAAAATGATAATTTCAAGGAGCTTCCAATGACATCGGGTCAAGGCCCAAATTCATTAGGAGTTGACGGAAATCATCGAAACAATGGGACGTCCAGAATCTGTCACGGTGCTGCAACACCATCTTTTGGGTTGTTGGCCCATGTATCTTGTTCGGGTCCATTATGGACATGGCTAGGGGTTACGCACGCCCCAACTCTCATATAATTAGTAGCCGCCATCATATTAGGGTTTGGGTTTTGTTTAGTGCTTGTTTTCCATTGAGAAACAACCATTTTTATTGTAATTGTGACATCGAGTCCTTTTGCTGTGAATCAGGGCCCATATTCTTGTTCTTCACCATTGTGGCGATTGATACCGGGAAAACGGGCGGCCGAAACGGCCCGTCTCCACGTCAGCAGAGACAAGTTTAATTTGAGTCAATTTAAATAGAATAACCTAAATAAATTTAGGTATTGCGAGTCCATACTTCCATAATTCTTATATTTGTATAAAAGTTATATTAATTACATCTCCGTAGAGAACACCCCTGATTAAGAATTCTGACATGAATACATAAAAGAGAGATTACATCATATGGCAGCCTATTACATGACTACAAAAGAAAAGTCTTCAATCTTCTCGCCGTAGTGACGAATGCTTGCCGAATGATGCCTTAATGACATGATGATCATCCATACGTAGAGCACGATCCATGAATATATGTTTATATGTATCAGCTATGCTAGTTTTATGCTAACACACTAATGTTTATTTATTTATACCACTAGCACTATCATTTATGTGCGCTAGTTTTATGCTAACACACTAATATTTATTTATTTGTACCACTAGCACTACCATTTATGTGCACGTAGTATATTTTGCGGAAAGACACTTCATTTACATATCCATATTTGTTTTTGTTCATGGCATGCATAATTTTGCTAGCATGATTATTACTCCAATCATGCATGGAGCCTATTTCATCCGTAGCATTTCAGATATTTATTGGTTTATATATGCCCAAAATTGAACATGTCTATTGAACCATAATATAGCATGCCCCAAAATAGTGCTCCTTCTCTAATATTTAATTTTAGAGCCAACACTAAGCAGCATGTGTGCTCGGCGTGATTTTTATTTCAAATATGTATCCGTGTTTCTATCAGAAACATGCCGGAATGCCATTTGATAGCATTTCCTTTATCTTTAATGAAGGATTATTACCGGCGACTGGAGAGCAATAGTTTATGGAATTCACAATGTTTAGGACTAGCAGAACTCATGAAGAGCCTAAGATGGAATTTATTTGTATTTTTATTTGATCTGGTTCATTAGCGAGAGACCCAAGCATGAATATGCCATTTTATGATTTTATGCAATGTCGCTATACACGACCTCAATTTGTATCCATCGTAGAGACCGAACCAACATTTATGACTTGTATCCACTAGCTAGACTGAATTGAGGGCATAATGATATCAACAGTGCAATTGCAATGATAATAAATTTAATTTATCTAGACTTGTATCCAACATGGAGGATCGAACCTTGATGGTAAAATCATTATGCATAGCCTCAGTTTGTATCCATCGTAGGTCCTGATCTAATATTTATGACTTGTATCCGCTAACTAGACCAAACTGCAGAGCTTATGCAAAATATGATGGCGAATGCATTGATGACGAGTTTAATGCATGAGCCCCAATTTGTATCAAAGTAGGGACCGAGCCAATATGAATGGCTTGTATCCGCTAACTAGACTAAACCGCAATGCTCATGCGAAATATGATAGCAAGAATCATATAATGAAGATGAGATAGTGGGAGATCCGGAGAGGCGCCGATGGAGTGTCTCAGCTTTTCGCAGTTAACTTAGTACTGCTCTTGATTTCCTTCGCTTGCTTGCCGGTGCTTGGTTCCTGCAGTTGGCCGGCGATGCTTTCTCTTTTCTTGACGATGGACCAGCGCAGCAGCAGCCTGTCGGTGCTTTTTCTTCTCTTGACGATGGATCAGCGCAGCAGCGGCCTGGCTTTGGATGTTTCATGGACGGTGAATGGCTAGCAGCTAGGGGCCTTTTCTGTTGTCTGTGATCCTGTATTTATAGAACTGACAGGGATCGATTAATGGGGAGGTCGGCGAGCGGCAATCGCGCCAGCGTCCGCAGGCGTGCGCGCGCAACGAGCGGCGTGCATGAGTGCGCCTCGTGCAGGGATTTATCCAGTGAGCTATTCCTTTTATTTTATATACATCTTTTTTTTGGAATTTATTTGTTTACTCAACTAATTAGCTAAAAGATGTGTCAGGCCCACATATACATAGGCGTGATCTTATTCAATTTCTCTTGTCTATTTATTTTATTTTCCATCCAACAAGAAGTTGTTGTATATGTCTATTTTAATTTTTCTCATCAATTAATTATTTAATCAGTCAACAGAATTCTTTGGTTCACATGCATATGTCAGCATGGATAAAACCGTTTGTCAATCGGCCGTGTGCTCTTATCTGCTGCCCATACTTTCCGGTACATGGTATATCTTTCCCCCTTTCAAAGGCTATACAATGCCACGGCCAATTTAAAGTTATATTGATTCCCATTATAATGAGCAAATATTTATTTTATATAAAAACATTTAATTTTTAGTATTATTTATATAACATTTTACGTATATGAGGAAAGGTCAAAATCCGTGTCAACAAATTTCCCCTCAAGGTCCAGATGCAAAAATTATAGATTGGCGGACCCGGAGCTCGAAAATATATCTTCTCTTCTGATTTTGGGCTGACCTTTGCACTAAATAAAAAGAATTATGAACTCCAATTTTTTACACGTAAGTTCTGGACGCCCATTTTTCCTTCCTCTTTCTTTTTGGCCTGCGTGCGCCGGCACAACACGTCGACATACAGCATAATTGGATAAGTTCATTTCTCTTCTCTGTTTGAAAAGAAACAACAAACTCCTGGAATCTCTCTATTGTTTCAAATAGTGGTTACGTGAAGAGAACTGCCCTCTCGCCAACAATATATTCAGGAAGCTCCATCGTAGCCCTGGCTAGTTGCAACTCCGGCGGCGGTGGAGATCCAATCTTGGTACGCTGTCCAACTGCTGGCTTTGTGTAAATTGATCTCCGTGTAGGCACTCTTGATACACATAATCATTTATAAATCTCTCGCTACCCATCTTTGCAGTGTGCTGAGAATTCGGCTGCATTTCGTCGTTGTCGTGCGTCTGCTATACACCGCAGGTACAATCCACGCCACCATTCTCTTTATCTTCGCTGTGTATCTGTCATTGTCATGATTATTCTTTACATAATCATGCAAGATTTAGTGTTATTTTATTTGAGTATTTAGCTTCACTCTGGTTTTCTTAGCACATAGTACAGTAGACTCGATGTAACCACCGATCTAAATTGTTGAGAGCAATTTTTCTATACACCCTTCTCATATGTGCGTGCTGCATTAGTGTTCAGACTCCACCAGATAGCCTAAATATCACCACAACTGATATATATCTTGCCAATCAACTTGCCACGTTCTATCTTTTGACACTTCACTTTATTGTTACTTTTCATTGCCCGCACAAAACATTTTACTATACAATCTCTCTCCCCTTTTTTAGATGGCCGCGAGTTACAACATGTCTATTACTGCGCTAGCTAAGCAACACTTGTACCAGCCTGACGCCAGTGATGAGGCCAACCTTACAATAAACAAGCAACGATTGGTCCCTGTAGAACTCGATCATAGTAAACGGGGATGGAGATCCACTGGCCCCTCATTCACAGGGTTATGTTACAGCCCCCTTGCTCTTTTGCCCCGGACTAACAGAGCTATTACTTTGGGTACAAAAGTGGTGGACAAAAGCCTCGGTTGGGAGACTCATGATGTAGAGTATGTGCCATTTCCTCGTGGGTACCGGTCATGGGGTACTAATATTCTGAAGAATCACTACATCCATTTGATGGGGCAGGAGGATGGTGCTGATTTTATTTATGTAGCGATCTATTGCTCACTTGGAGATTATTCTATCTCTCCGCCTTTACTTAGACCTTTGTTAGAGATGTGGGATTCTCAAACCAACACTTTCTTATTCCCATACGGAGAGCGCACAGTAACTCTATTAGATTTGCATCACATGGCCGGCTTACCTGTAGATGGAGAGTATTATGAAGAGTACATTCCACGTACCCACGAGCTTGACCCCTCCTTGCTATTATACCCTGACTCTTTATCTGTCCTTCTTGGGGTATGGAATAAACTTGCCATCGATGGGGAGGTAAAGTTCCAGGCTCGGTGCGACTATTTTTATAATAGGCATCAAGGTCTTCGCACATTATCCAGTATTCATGAGGAACGCATCTTTGTCACTGCCTTCCTTGCTCTTTGGCTTTGTTGTTGTCATATACAAAAGTTCTAGGGTTCTACACTGGATCGATTTCTAGGCATACAAGATCGAGTACGGGGATATCTTCTAGTAGATAAACATGGGATTCATCCTAGTTCTAGTACAACAAAAAGAGAGGAAGGTATGGAGATAGAGGTGCAAACCATCCGTGGAAGGGGGCGCAGAGGAGCTCGACCCCGCAGGTGCCATGGCGTCGATGGAGTCGAGGATGGAGGCGAGGAAGTCCGGGTTGGCGAGACGTGGATCCGGCGGCGACGATGGGCGGCGAGGGTACCGGTACCCTTCGGGCCGGTACCGACACTGGCCGGGAACGGCGGCGTCGGTGGGGAACGTCGTGGCGGCGCTGGGGTGCTTCCCGTCGGCCTTGCGCTCCCTTAGATCGGTAGGGTTTGTGGGAGAGGGGTTTGGCAGCGGTCAACTTGGGCGTCCGTGCCCCGGCCCCCCTCCTATTCTATATAGCGCAGGCGACGGGGGCCCACCAGCCATAATGACTGGGCACCCCCGATCAGGGCGCGATCAAAGGGGATTTGGCCCGATCTTTGGATCGGGCCTGGAGATCATATCCAACATTTTCCCCCTTGATCTCTCATTTTCTTATTCTTGTTCTTTATCTGAGTTTGGTTCATCCCATCGCAGATCAGTGTATAGGGCGTGCCTCGTCATGACAGTTATTACTGTCAGATTAACAGCCACAATCACTTTTCTGGTCTAAAACAGAGTCTCATTCTAGGGCCCTCTTTATCCAGGAATCATAGGCTTTCCCTTAAACCCATGCCGGCTAAGTGTTCTCTGAACACATTGGGTGGTAGGCCTTTTGTAAGCGGATCCGCTAACATCTTGTTCGTTCTGATATGTTCTAGACAAATAGTTTGATCCCGGACTTGCTCCTTAACAACATAAAACTTGATGTCGATGTGTTTGGCAGCACCACTCGACTTGTTGTTATGAGCATAGAATACTGCTGGCTCGTTGTCGCAGTATAATTTCAGTGGTTTTTCTATGCTGTCGTCCACTTTCAATCCGGCTACGAATTTCTTTAGCCATGTGACCTGCCCCGAGGCCTCATAACATGCCACAAATTCAGCATACATCGTGGAGGATGCTGTAACTGTCTGTTTGGAGCTTTTCCATGATATTGCTCCTTTTGCAAGAGTGAAGATGTATCCAGATGTGGACTTTCTATCATCTGCATCTCCTGCAAAATCTGAATCTGAATGTCCTTCTATTTCTAAAGTTTCTGATTTTCTATATGTTAGCATGAGGCCAGTTGTGCCCCTCACATAGCGCAAAGCTTTCTTTACCATTTTCCAGTGCTCTATGCCTGGATTGCTCTGGTATCTGCCAAGTACCCCCGGTAACGAAACTTAAGTCAGGGCGTGTGCACACTTGTGCATACTGTAAGCTTCCGACAGCTGAAGCATAAGGCACTGCCTTCATTTGCTCGAGCTCATACTGGTTCTTAGGACACTGATGTTTCCCGAAACTGTCGCCCTTGACTATTGGAGCAGGTGTGGGCTTGCTTGCATGCATACCGTATTTCTTTAATACTTTTTCTAAGTATGTTTTCTGTGATAATCCTAAAACCCCTCTTCTTCTGTCTCGGTGAATCTCAATTCCTAAAATGAACGAAGCTTCACCAAGATCTTTCATATCAAATTTCGAGGACAAGAATTTCTTTGTCTCCAGTAGTAGATTAACATCACTGCTAGCTAGCAGAATGTCATCCACATAGAGATGAGGAAAATAAATTTTTCGTTCTTGAACTTCGCATAAATACAATTGTCCTCTTCATTTTCTTTAAATCCAAATTTTCTAATTGTTTCATCAAATTTCAAGTACCACTGCCTCGAGGCTTGCTTCAAGCCATAAATCGATTTTCTCAAGCGGCATCCTAAATTTTCTTTGCCTTCCATGACAAAACCTTTGGGCTGTGCCATGTAGACATCTTCATACAAATCCCCATTTAGAAATGCCGTCTTCACATCCATCTGATGCAATTCTAAATCATAATGTGCCACTAAGGCCATTATTATTCTGAAAGAGTCTTTACATGAGACCGGAGAGAATGTCTCATTGTAATCTATTTCTTCTCTTTGCGTGAAGCCTTTTGCCACGAGCCGCGCTTTATATCTTTCTATGTTCCCTTTGGAGTCACATTTCGTTTTGTAGACCCACTTGCAGCCTACTGTTTTGGCTCCTTTGGGAATTTCTTCTAAGTCCCAAACTTTATTGGTGTTCATGGATCTCATTTCATCTTCCATGGCTGCAAACCATCTGGATGAATTGGCGCTTTTCATGGCTTCTTCAAAAGAGGTGGGATCGCCCTCATTCTGTATTTCTTCACTATGATAGACTTCATAGTCTTTAAAAATAGCTGGTTTCCTAGTTCTTTGTGACCTTCTCGGGGCCACTGCGACAGGTATTTCTTGCACAGGAGGCTGTTGTTGCTCCCCCTCATCCATGGCAACGGGTTCTATTTGGTCCTGAGGAACAGGGTCCTCATTTCCATTTAATGCCAAGCTAGGAAAAACAACAACAGGTGGTGGCACCACAGTTTCTTGCACTGCAATGTCAGGTAGACTGACAGCAGGTGTTGGCACTGCAGTTTCCTGCTCTATCGGTGCCACAACCACAGGTAACGAGAAATAAGGCTCTTGAATCATTGGAGTGGGAACGTATACCCGCTTCTCCTCAAGGTCGATTTTTCTGGCTACTATGCTCCCCCTGATCATCTGATCTTCTAAGAAGGCAGCGTGTCTTGTTTCTACAAACTTCGTGTGTCTGTCGGGACAATAAAAGCGATATCCCTTAGACTTTTCTGAATAGCCAATAAAATGACAACTGACTGTCTTGGGATCTAGCTTCCCAATGTTTGGATTAAACACTTTGGCCTCAGCTGGACAGCCCCATACGCGAAAATGATTAAGCGAGGGTTCTCTTCCTGTCCATAGTTCATAGGGTGTTTTCGGCACCGATTTACTTGGCACCCGATTAAGAATGTAAATGGCGGTTTTTAATGCCTCCATCCACAAATTAATCGGTAACGTGGAGTAGCTCATCATACTTCTGACCATATCCATCAGGGTACGGTTTCTTCTTTCTGCTACTCCGTTCTGCTGAGGCTCGCCCGGTGTAGAATACTGGGCCACTATGCCATTTTCCATAAGGAACCTTGCAAAAGGTCCTGGAACTTGGCCATAGGGGGTGTGTCGACCGTAGTACTCTCCCCCACGGTCGGATCTGACTATCTTAATCTTTAAATCATGTTGGTTTTCTACTTCTGCTTTGAATATCTTGAATTTATCCAATGCTTCTGATCGTTCTTTAATTGGATAAATGTAGCCTTAACGCGAGTAATCGTCTGTAAATGTTATGAAAGAAACATAACCATCTACAGTAGTGACAGGGAATGATCCACATATATCTGTGTGAATTATTTCTAGAATTCCCGCACTTCGTTTGGCACCTTTCTTTATGTTCTTAACGAATTTTCCTTTAATGCAATCAATATATTGTTCTAAATCTGAAAATTCTAACGGTGGAAGAATTGATGCTGTCACTAAGCGCTCTATTCTCCCCCTCGAAATATGGCCTAAACGACAGTGCCATAATTTCGACGAAATTGCATTAATTCGTTTGCGTTTCTTAGTAACATTCTCATATGAGGAGGCATTTTTATTCTCAGAACATACTACATTCACATTCTCAGATAATGAAAGCAAATATAATTTGTCTTGTCGGAAGGCAAGACCAACACATTCTGAATTAACTTGTATCTTACACTTGCCATCACCAAAATGACAAGCAATAGCGTCATCATCTAATTTAGACACACTTATTAAGTTTCGTTGCAAAGACGGTACATAAAGAACATCTCTCAAACAAAGTACAAAGCCACTATGTAATTCTAAATGAAATTCTGCAATGGCTTCAACTTCAGCTTCTACACCGTTTGCAACTTTAATTCTTCTTGCGCCTCTTGGCAGGGTCCTCCTCATACTTGATCCCTGTAAAGAATTAGCAACATGAGTAGTTGCACCAGAATCAGTCCACCAAGTGGATTTGTCATAACTTAAATACAGGGATTCATCTACAAAAGTAATGGTGTCCTCACCCTTTCTTAACAACTCTTTCAGGAATTCTGGGCAGTCCCTCTTGTAGTGACCTCTCTTTTTGCACTTCAGGCACTGGTCTTGTTCAACTGGAAAATTTTCCCAGTCTTTCTGAGGACGTGGTCTGGAAGGACCACTCTCATGCTGATTCTTGCTTGGTGGGAAAGGTCTCTTGTTATGCTGGAAGTTCTTATTCTGAAAATTCTTTTTCTTGTGTTGAACTTGAAAAGCAAGCTCACCACCATTGGAGTTCTTAAGGCGATCTTCTTCTTGAACACACATGCCAATCAGCTTGTCAATAACCCAATCTTCTGGAAAAGCGTTATAGTTGACATGAAATGCCTCAAACGCCTTTGGTAGGGACTTGAAAACCAGCTGAACAATGAACTTTTTTGGCAAAGGCATGTCCATTGTCTTAAGCTTGTTGGCCATGTGACTCATTTCTAAGATATGTTCTTTGATGCCACCGCCAGTGTATTTCTTGGTGATAAGCTGCTCAGCAAGAATGGCAGCATAAGCCTTGGAAGAACCAGTAAACTGACTCTTCACCTTTGCTAAATATTCTGAAGCGGTGTCACAATCTGGGATCGCCATCTTGATGGCATCTGAAGTGGAACCCTTCATGACCATAAGACACTTGCGGTTGGAATCATTCCAACGTGTCTTTTCAGCATCATATCTAGTCATAGCAGAGTCATAATTCTTCTCTCGGATAGCCCAAGCAGCAGCTTCTTTATTCTGTGCCCGTACGGGCTTTTCTGGTTCTTGTGGAGCTGGCATTGTGATGGCCAAATCTATATTGGCCATCGCCAGAGCTATCTCCAATTTCTGGTACCATTTCCCATAGTTGTTGCCATCCAGTTCAGGAATGGCATTCACATAAGTCATAGCATTGGAGCCTGAAATTTGAATTCAAAATTTGTGAGGACAACAATAAATGCATGTATCAATTTAACGTTGGTCAAAATTAAAACATGCAATAATCTGTACATTAAATCTAAATCACCGTTGGGCAGAAAAAGATATAATGTATACAAAATTCTAAACAAAATTATAATATTGCAATATCAACTTTGGTCAGAAATTACAACATTATAATATACTGAAAATTCTGAGAAATTAATTCTATAACCCTCTATATCAATTATCTCGTTGGTTCAAATTAACATAGAGACAAAATAAATTCTTTGCAGCGGAAACATGTAAAATTCTAAATATTCAGAAGCATAATTCTTGTAAATTTCTGCTCTTAAAATAATACACGTTGGTGCATTTATTTACAGAGATCAAATTCTAAGCAAATTCATTCAAATTCATATTCAAAATGCTTCTGAAATAAAAGAAAAAGTGAATTCTGGAACTGTTTATGCGGCCCGAGACGGAAAAACGGCCCACGGCCCGTTTCCGCGCGGCCGCTCCCCCGCGCCTGGGCCCGCGGCCCAGCAGCCGACGGCCGGGCCGCCGAAACGGCCCGCGCGGCTCGCCCTCTTGGGCTGCTTCTGGCCTGGTTGGCCGGCGGCCGCCCCCAGACCGTCGGATCAAATCCGACGGCTGGGCGCCAATCCCGGTCGAGCAAAACCGGCGGGGCGTCACCCCAAACCCTAACCGGCCATTTCTTCTCCCCTTCCCCGTTTCTCACGCCCCAGCGAGTGGAGGCGACGCCGACGGCGGCCGGCGCCAGTGAAAGGTGGTGGCGCCGCCATGGCTCCCTCGCCGGCGCACGACGCTCGCCCAGCGAGCGCGCGGCCGTCGAGATGGCCATGGATGGCGCCCATGTTCTGGATTCGGGCCGGGTCCCGAGACGACGGCACGACGGCGTCCGGCGACCGGGTTCTTGTGCGCGCGCCGACGAGCAGTGACGCGCGCAGTGGTTCTTGACCGGGAAAGGTAAGTTCCACCCTTTTCCCGGGGTTCCCTTTTAGGGTTAGGGTTTCTGGATTGGGGATCTCGGTCAATCCGAGATCAATTCGAGGTTCTTTCTTCGATTTGCATCGAAAACAATTCTTTCTCCTTCTAAACTCTATCCCAAGACCCGATCTATGCACTAGATCGGCGAATGATACCAATGTCATATACAAAAGTTCTAGGGTTCTACACTGGATCGATTTCTAGGCATACAAGATCGAGTACGGGGATATCTTCTAGTAGATAAACATGGGATTCATCCTAGTTCTAGTACAACAAAAAGAGAGGAAGGTATGGAGATAGAGGTGCAAACCATCCGTGGAAAGGGGCGCAGAGGAGCTCGACCCCGCGGGTGCCATGGCGTCGATGGAGTCGAGGATGGAGGCGAGGAAGTCCGGGTTGGCGAGACGTGGATCCGGCGGCGACGATGGGCGGCGAGGGTACCGGTACCCTTCGGGCCGGTACCGACACTGGCCGGGAACGGCGGCGTCGGTGGGGAACGTCGTGGCGGCGCTGGGGTGCTTCCCGTCGGCCTTGCGCTCCCTTAGATCGGTAGGGTTTGTGGGAGAGGGGTTTGGCAGCGGTCAACTTGGGCGTCCGTGCCCCGGCCCCCCTCCTATTCTATATAGCGCAGGCGACGGGGGCCCACCAGCCATAATGACTGGGCGCCCCCGATCAGGGCGCGATCAAAGGGGATTTGGCCCGATCTTTGGATCGGGCCTGGAGATCATATCCAACAGTTGTTTCCTTGTTGTGGGCAGCGGGCCTCACATCTGGCGGGGTGTACTAGTCATGGCTGTGTGGATGTCTTTGGGATGGCATTTTTCGTTAGCTCCCCCAGCCTTATGATCTTTATACTATTCCTTGCGTCTAATTAGTAATAATCCTATTGGCCCATCTTATTCGAAACGGGTTTGGCCTGTCCATTTCATTATTGGATGGGTGGGTTTATATATAAAAAGGCCTTTGGGAACAAGGAAAGAACTGCAGCTTTCCCTGTCTACAAGCATCGGTATGCCCACTATAAGCCTTCCATGGTGAATACTATGTGCCGAACTCCAGAACCCTTGACTCAGAGTATGCACATGATTTCCTATGTAAACTTCCAATACATGGTGGCGCCCGTATGACTTTGCATACATGAGGGTTGCGAAGCAACTGAGACGAACCATTTGGACTTCTACCCGTCATGGGATGCTTGTTTGGAGGCGTGCTGGTCCAAAATCTGATTTATGCATAGCTGAACCATACCATCTGTTGGTGTCTCTTATGCTCAATCTAAATAGATATTCTGCAAGCGTACAGAATTCACTGGTGTAGCACTTCACATCAGAGTATTCCGGGGTATCGTGAAATCTTCAGGGAAGCACTATGGTAAAGTGTATCGTAAATTGTAGTGGCAACCTTTACTGAGTTTATCGACCGACTATTTCAGCATAGGTAAGCCAGATAACGGGTAAGATATATGGCCAGTCTATGACCGTTTGACACACAGGAGATTCTATATCTTAGAGAGGTAGCAGCTGGGAGGACAACGAGCGAGAAAGGACTCCTGAAACACTTCAAAACTACTGAGCTAGCCTCACTAGAACTAATCTAAGCTTCTATCTTGATGTCGGAACCAGGAACTTACTTCGGCGGCCTAAGAGAAGGGCTCAGACAGGGGTGAGAAGGGAGCCCAACGTTTCTTCGGCAACTACTGCTATGAAAGCACCCGAACGTGGTGGACTACAAGGGACGGACAAGGCTGACACCACTTACCGCCTACCACTGCGGTGCCGTGGGGTGGAACACACTTCCTAGCTAGCACTAAGTCCGACACCACGTCTGCTCTCGGTACTAGAATTTCTCTTGAGGCCTTCAAGAGAAATCCCCCTCAATCTAGTGAACTAACTTGAGTTACACTAGTACGGGCGAGAAAACCCATAAGACTAACTCCGACAAGGCAAGAAAGAGAACTTAAACTAAACTAGATGTAAAACTTACTCCCGCAGACAAGTACTAGTACTTGGAAAGATAAATACTTGCGGAAAGTAAAGCTGACTCGAGTAAATAAAAAAGATTACTTATATTAAACTAGTCAAAGGAAAAGATACAAGAGCTTATATCGAGCTCCGATGACGACTCCGGATCCCCGAGACAAGCCCGACTTGACTCTAACTCCCAACTACTAACCTACTATAGACTTGAGAAGAGAGAATTGCTCCTTTGAGTGTGTGTTTACAAGTGAGGGGGAGAGTGCTATTTATAGGCTTCCAAGGTCGGTAGAAGGCCGGTAATTCAGGTAGCGCCCGGTGCACGCAACTGTAGAGGCGGTGCTTAACTTCCACGCAAAGCCGGGAGCCAAGTCTCTGCAAGGTGGGGCCGGGCGGCCCACCCTAGGCCGGCCGGCCTAGGGGTGTGCCATCTGGCCACCGACCTCCCGTGGACGGCTCTTGATATCTCCTGGACGTCGGTTCTCTGGGTGGTTTCCTTGGATGCCTCCTTCTTGGGCCGGGCAGCCTGAGGTAGACCGGGCGGCCTGCCTCTAGAGCCCCTTGGTCCTCCGCTTCACCGACGTTACACAATAACACTCCACATTGCCTCGGGAATGGGTGGTTTCCCCATTTGACAATCTTGGCACTGGCATGTGGGCTTTTGGGTTGAACATTGTGCCTTCCGGGTCTACCGATAGGATATGAGATGTTCGCCTTGTTCTTGAACCTTATGAACGTGTCACATTGCTCCAGTAAAAGTATTGGACCCATGTATGTGGAGATGTCAGGCCGGTCGGCACGGAATGTGCCGGGCGGCCGGGATTTTCTCTGATTTCGACCATCTTTGGACAGTGGATTCCTGCAAGCACAACTCATCCAAAACTTGTGGAACTTATTAGAATTAAATAAAATATGCATGGAACATGGTGCAAAACTCAATTTATTTCCGAGAAGTTGACGGTCAAAACATGAAATAATGACCGTCAACACCATCCAGAATGTGCAGCCTACCAATTTGGGTTTGATCAAGTAGTACCCTTCACTCCACTATCCAACCTTTATACAACAGATGACATCATAATTGCATACGCTTATTGGGAGCATCTACTACGCCCGAAGTAGGAGGAGGTGTATATTATTCCTCCTCACTCGCAGCGGAGCAGATCTTCAGTGCAGTGGGCTGTTTGGTGCGCGTTTACCCTTTCTTGCTTGTGTTCTTCGATTCGCTTGCAGGAAAAGCCTTATTGGCGAGGTCAATCAAGTTGTGCTTGGTTGATAACCAACGAAGCAATGGTGTAGTGGTTCCAGGACTTCAAATCATGTCTGATTAGAACCCAGATCACCAACGTCGATACTCCACCAATCGAATTTACTCCTACCTCTCGAAAGATCGGGCCACGTCTACATCACATAGACCGTGGAGTATGTTGTGCAAGACTACACATACGAGTGGGGAATGCCCCTATCCTACAGAGTATCACACCGTAGGCATATAGAAGCGTGTGTTCCACTATTCCTGTGTTAGTACGCATCCCATCGCCCGGTCATCTGCTCCCACATCTGTCAGCGGATGGCGCGGGGTGTTGTGGTCCCCTTTGAGGGGTTGGGCGCATGGCCGCTCCGCCGATCAAGGGTTGGGCGAGACGGAAACCTCTAGCGAAAGGTGGGGTGAGGTAGAGCCCCTCGCGGGGGTTTGACGAGATGGAAACCTCACACGAAAGGTTGGGCGAGGCGGTGCCACATTTCTAGGGTCGGACAGAGCAGACATGGCATACTAATCTTTCGAAGTGATCGAGACATTTGGTCGCCTATCCCTTACTCTGGATATCCCTAAAATTGATACTCGACAGTAGCCCACGAGTCCCTGCTGGGATCCTTGTGGATCGCACAGGGGGTCCGCCTGCACCATTTTATCACTCCATGTCCTGTCCATCTGAGGCATGCTCCTCTTGGGCCCCTTCTCACATGGGTGCATGCGAGTGCACCTAGTGGGTGTATCCCCCGAGCCTCTAGGTGAATCAAAGATTAGCGTAGAGGATTCTTTTGTCTTATGCGAACTGGGCCAGGAGTGGATAGAAGTGATCTTATCCTGACTTGATTCATATGGGAGCCCGCAAGCGCACCCACTGGGTGTAGCTCCCGAGCCTCTGGGTGAGCAAAGGGCTCGCTTAGAGGATTAACTCAAGGGAGAGATAAAGCTCGATGCTCTGTGCCCGAGTGTCCACCACCCGGTCCTGTCGTGTGCGCCGGGGACCGCGTGTGCTCCACTGACGTTCGACTCCTGAGCATGTTAGAGATCTACACAATGGGCCAGCTGGCCTCTCCTCGGGTCGCCCTGCGCCTAACCGTTCGGCCAGCGTGCTCCCCATCAGGTCTTGTCGTCGCCAGACATTTTTAAGGATGCCTATACTAGTGTGGGGTGACGTGGTGCACAACCTCCATCACCAGGCATGTTGTCTGCCAGAACGCTGGTGCGTCGTACACCTCATGGCCTTGACACGTCCGGCACCCATTCATGATGTCGCATCCCACGCCGCCCCATGCCATCCTGACAGGCAGGCTTGATGGCGGCGGCAAGTAAAGGTTATTGACGCCCCGAAGCTATCCTGGGCTCATCCTGGCCTTATTCTGTGAGCCACTGGTGTGGAATAAATAGGGGTGTCGGGCTCTTGGCACCATACGGGGTTGTGTAGCACATTTCTAGCCATGGCACATTATAATCTTAGGCCTCCTAGAGCCCGAGTTTGTCCAGCTCGAACCGGACCTCAGTTCATTGTCAGCTGCTGTTAGAGGATTGACCATGAGCATAGGTGGATGAGGTCATGAGGAGAAAGGAACCGGGGGTCCAATCCCTCGATGTCGCCATCGTTAGGAGATTGCCCAGGTTTCACTGTCGGAGCTCCTTGGGGGAGAGGCTGTTGAAGTTTTTTTGTTGTCAGGTATCAATATTAGGGATACCCATAGCCAAGGATATGTGATCACGTGTCTTGATTGAGTTCGGGAGATTACCACACAGTGTCTACTCTATCCGACATGGGAAGGGTGGGGACAGCCTCGCCCGACCGTTGCTCGGGTGGTTTCCGCCTCGCCCGACCCCCGCGAGGGTCCTCGTCTCGCCTGACCTTTCTCGGGGAGTGTCCGCCTCGCCCGACCCTCATTCGGAGGTGCGGTCGTGCACCCGACCCCTGAAAGGAGCACACAACACCATGCCCCCTGCGTCCTCTGCTGACCAACGAGGGAGCGAACAACCGAGAGATGGGACACATACTGACACAAGAACAATGGAACGTGCTCCTCTACATGCTTATGAAGTGACAAACCGTAGGATAGGGGCATGACCCGCTCATACGTGCGGTCTCCATACAACCAACTCAAGGGTCTGCGTGGTGTGGACGACCCGGCCGTGGAGGAGAGGGGTGGCAACCATGGGGCCTACATGAGGCAGAGGGTGTGGCACTGGCATGACAGGCACCCTCCCCCTGGTATCTGGAGGAAGTGTTGTGGGATCCCAGAAGATCTCCTATACCTCAAGACACGCACATCTAACATCTCCATCTCTCTCTCTCTCTTCCTTTCCTATGTTGCACGCCGCCCCTTTCCCTTGTCTTACAAAAGGGAAAGGCTTGGCCCTCATGCGAGGGATCCCGGTTGCTGATCCAATCCAGGCTTACCCAATTCAACCTGATTGAACTCTAGAACACACACACACACACACACTATTGACTTGGGACCTCAGCTCCCTCTCTCGCCCGTTTATAAACGCCCTATTGCAAAAAAAGTGCAGGATACACGAGCTGTTAGAAATATGCCCTAGAGGTAATCATGAAGATGATCATATTTCTATGTATCTATGTTGTATTATGTGTTTTTTGAATATATCCATGAAAACACAACTTGTATTGATTGATGATTTTGTGAATTATATGTGAAATCTTTACTTGTATGGTTATTCTAAAGAAGTTCCTTGCCGAAGTTCATGTATGGACACACATGAATATTAGACTAGCACTTGTGTTAGTTGATGACTATGTTTCACAAGTCATGGACATGGAGATGTCAAACTAATAATGTGGGTGTATGTATGAAATTAGGCTGAACTGACCCAACACGAAAAACTATGTACTCTCATTATACAATATGTACGCTATGTCCTAAAACCTGAGATTGTCGCATGTACTCAAGATGTGAACCGGCACACTTAGGAGTCATCAAACGCTACTCCGTAACTGGGTAGTCATAAAGGTGATTGGTTTGTGAAGAAGCATGGTAGAGGTTAAGTGTTAACCAAGGATCTGAACTACGACATCGAGAAAGAGAGGTCAGCTTGGAGCTAGACCAAATATCGTGAGGCAAAGGGAATAGGATTGAACAATATTGTGATGGCTCATCTGATATGACCTTTGCATGAGTATAGGAGTTGTGTCTTGCTAGAGACCGCTATCAACTATTGGGCCAAGTAAGAGTACTCGGGCCATGTATATTCGCACGTGAGCCCATAGGGTCACACAATTAAGGGGTCGGAAGCTAATGATGATCTGATCTGAATTAGACTGGGCTTAGGTGCACTAATGGGCCTAAACTAAGAAGCCCATTAGGGGACGCCTAGCAGAGGCCCTCGTGCGAGGGATCCCGATTGCCGATCTAATCCAGGCTGACCCAATTCAACCTGATCGAACTCTAGAACACACACACACACACACACACACACACACACACACACTTGGGTGCGCGCGCGCGCGCGCACACCCAAACATACACGCATGCGCGCGCACACACACACAACACTAGAGACTTGGGACCTCAGCTCCCTCTCTCGCCCGTTTATAGCCCCCCTATTGCAAACAAGTGCAGGATACACGAGTTGTTAGAAATATGCCCTAGAGGTAATCATGAAGATGATCATATTTCTATGTATCCATGTTGTATTATGTGTTCATTGAATGTATCCATGAAAACACAACTTGTATTGATTGATGATTATGTGAATTATCTGTGAAACTCTTTACTCGTATGGTTATTCTAAATATGTTACTTACCGAAGTTCATGTATGGACACACATGAATATTAGACTAGCACTTGCGTTATTTGATGACTATGTTTCACAAGTCATAAACATAGAGATGTCAAACTAATAATGTGGGTGCATGTATGACATGAGGCTGAACCGACCCAACGCGAAAAACAGTGTACTCTCATTACACAATATGTACGCTATGTCCTAAAACTTGAGATTGTCGCATGTACTCAAGATGTGAACCGGCCCACTTAGGAGCCATCAAACGCTACTTTATAAATGGGTAGTCATAAAGGTGATTCTCGGATTTGTGAAGAAGCATGCTAGAGGTTAAGTGTTAACCAAGGATCTGAACTATGACATCGAGAAAGAGAGGCCAGCTTGGAGATAGACCAAATATATCGTGAGGCAAAGGGAATAGGATGTAAACGATATTGTGATGGCTCATCTGATACGACCTTTGCGTGCGTATAGGAGTTGACACATCTTGTTAGAGACCACTATCAACTATTGGACCAAGTAAGAGTACTCGGGCCATGTCTATTCGCGCATGAGCCCATAGGATCACACACTTAAGGGGTCGGAAGCCTAATGATGATCTAATCTGAATTAGACTGGGCTTAGGTGCACTAATGGGTCTCAGCTGAGAAGCCCATTAGGGGGAATCTTGGGGTGCCTATAAAAACATGAGTAGGGGTGCATGGAAGAGAACTCCGATCTCCAAGCCTCCTAGCCGCTGCCCCTTCCCTCACGCCCATGCCCACGGTTGCCCCCCACGGGCCTAGCAATCCGTAGTGTGACGCTTCCGCCGTCGTACGTGTGGATACCTTGGAGGTGCTGCATTTGCTGCACAAGGGCGAGCCGTAAGTGAGAAGGTCTCACAATTGCACTGCCGGCGACCATCTGCACTACACCGACTGTTGACGCTCCTTAGCGCCCCGATTTATATACCGCAAGCGCACGGTTCATGTAGCTTTTCCCTTAGAGTATTCCCCCAAGGTTTATCAATCTGTGGATCGACAAAGAACTACCTAAGGTTTTCCATCTAATCTAACGGATCTATCCTAACATGAAGCATTGATTGCATATAAAGGGTAAACCTTTGATAGATATGAGTGATGTATAAAGGTTGATCTCATCCATGAACATAGGCTTAATCATAGCAAAATCAAAGACATGACTAGACCTATCGTCATCTAGTTGTAGTTCAAGCTAACGAGCAAATAAATCATGCATCTCAATCAAAAGCATCTTCAAACTCAAAATCCCCAATCCGGTCCCTCGATACTCCGCCTACTCTGTGGAGACGGCCTGTCACGCCCCCCCCCCCTTTTGAACGAAATACCCTAAAGCAAGTCGAATCCCCTTTGGTAGTTCCGCCATGAATCTCTAGCCACCATGACTTCAAGATCATGCTAAGAGATCTATCTCGATAATAGATCTAAGATGAAGCAAACCCAAAGAAAAGAACGAAATCGAAAGAGAGAACATGATCGCTAATAGATTCGGAAGACATGATTATCATTACTCACATAATAGATTCGTTTGGATCGTCACCACCGAGTACATACCATTGACGACTCCAACTAGCTCATGAACTCCACCATGGCACAACCACGCAGGGAGGCCATGGCAGCTAGGGGTGGCCTAAGCCATCTCCTAGACAACTTCGAAGACATGCGGCGGTCGTCGTCTCCCTCTGGTCTTGGCCTTAGGTATTCGTCGAGTTCTGGGTGGATGGATGCTTCGAGTTGAATAAGGTGCGAGCTACTTATAAGCCGAGGAAGCCACCGGTCGAAGGGGAGGCCAAACCGCCTCGAAAATGGGCTGGGCCGGCCGGCCCCATGGGCCTAGGCCGGCCGGCCTACCCCCTTTCGGGCTCGCCTCGGTCTCATCTTTTGCGTGTAGACTCCTCGCATCTTCTAGAGTTTCTGTCCTTCACGATTGCACCCCTTTGGATGTTGTTATCTTGGAGATATCTTCGAGGAAAGGATAGGATAGAGAATCCTTCCTTAAATCTTCATTTGCTTTGCTTAATCCCGAAGTATCTTGATCTCATCTTCGTGGGCTCGGTCCTTTGGGCTCTCTTGGAGGATGGATGTGCGTGAATAGGCTTCGAATCAACATGGGCTTTGGTCCTTCCTTTGGGCTTCGGCCTTCATCTTTCTTCGTGTTAGCGCTCGATCACGGGCCTCGTCATTTCATGCTCTAAAATAGGCCAAAAACCTGCAAAAACAAAGTTCCTCCAAATTATATGTGCAAGTGTGAAAATGACCAATAATTAGGCCGGGGTTAGAACGGTTAGTGATTTTGATATTAAATTAATGCCATTATCAAGGATAAACAAGGGATAAAAAGGGTACTTAAGGAGCACCAACATTCCCCCCATGCTTAAACCTTGCTCGTCCTCAAGTAAGTCCAAGAGCTTTGCTTATAAAGAAATCAGCGTTGCCCCTCAATGTCCTCTCTGCACTTAGTCATATATAACAAGACATATTGCTCTCTCAAGTATTTAGCAATTAAGTTCATGTTATGACCGGCTACTTTTTTATTATGGAAGATAGACTAGTAATTAAAGAACAAGCCACAATAATAAATAAATGCAATGCTCTCAAACTTAAGCGAACTTCAAACCTTTACCTTTTTTCATCGTGAAGAGTTTTCAAAAGAATGCATATCAAACATAAGTGAGGTTCTCTTGCAAAAGATCATGGAAATACTCATCTCATCAAGTCGCTCAAGCCTACATTAGATTGTCTTCAACCTATTCTACTCATATGTAAAAGTGGAAGGCTTATGTGGAGCTTGGTAGGTAAAAACAATCCTAGCAAAATATTATATCTGAAATATTGTCAAACTAAGAGAGAGATCTATTGGATTTACTGAGACTAGTCAAAAAGGCCATTGGAAAATAATGTTGGAGAGGGAGAAAGATGAAACACACACATTTAGATAGGTGGACATGTGCAAGTGACAAATGGATGACCCCGAGACACAAATAAAGTTCTCGTTATCGGATTGCACATAGTTGGAAGATTTGAGTATGGAATAGTTCTTCAAAGTAACTTGGAAAATTAATGAAGCCAAAAAGAACTAAGGAGCATTTTATTCTTCTCTTTTTTTCTTTCATTTTTCTTTTCTTTTCTCCTTTTTTTCATTTTTCTATTTTTCTCTTTTTTTTTCTTTCTTTTTGCTCCTTAGAACTTTTGATAACATAGAATACTTACCCAGCCATCCCCCCATGCTTGAACGAATGCTCGTCCTCGAGTATGAATAATGGGAGAACCAACTCGCTAGGGTAAGTATCTCAAATTCACCTTCTTCTTCGTAGAACCTCTTGAATCTCCGGAGAGCCTTGTCTCCCAAAACTTTTCTTTATATGGTGCCCTTGATTCTTTTGATTCCGTCTAAATGATAATCCATACTCAAATTGGGTTGTGGTCAAGGAGGTAATCACAAAAAGATATTTTTGGTTTAGGGTGGATATCCAGCGAGATTTGCAAAATTCCCGAATTAGAAACTCATAATGCATGGATAAATAGGCTAGCAAAAAGAAGGTTACCCAAAAAAAACGGAATGACCAGCTTCTTAGTCTCATACCAAAGAAATCAATCTTAATCCAACTCATCAAAATATAAATTTGCAATCTAAAGGTTTCATCATGAAAGAATATGTATGTATAGGCTTTGGTAGGTAGAACTTTGCAAGAGATTCACAACTGTAGATAGCATAGGAATTAAGTTTTCAAATTAAACAACACAAGGTGTAAGGTCATCGGTAGACTTAAATCAAAGAGCAACATAGAATATGTGGGTTTAGAATTTAGTCATTTAACCTCCACAAATAAAAGAGCCGGTATTTAATCATTTTAATTCCATTTAATTGAGAGCAAATGGTCAAGTCATATACAACATAGCGTAGGTAAAACAAAGCAGCAACTTTCATCACTTTTCCATAAGCAAGAGCATATAAGAATATCATCGTGGTGAGCTCAAGGTGATGGTGGTTATCATTCATTGAAAACAAAAACAAATCTAGGTTGTACTCCTAGTAGCCATGTTATTATACGGAGAGATATACAAAGGTTGCATCTTTGGTTGAAGGCATATATGTACAAGCATTTAGAAAAAAGAGAGTTGAGGAAGAATTGCCGTCCTTCTCGATGCTCGTAATGAAGTGTAGCGCGGCCTCCTCCATACTTAAGCATTGTGCTAAGCATGGAAGAAGAATCATGAGCATCTTGTGGCAACCGTGATTATATTACTCCATGAGATCTTTCTTCCTTGTCCACAAAATCCTCCCCCATGCTTAGCATGATGCTAGGCGTGGATGGAGAAGATGGACCATCTTGTAATTGTTGAAGTTCTTCCCTCATGTGTATGAATATCATCTTCAATGTGTCTTCACCTTTGTTGCCTTAATTTCCTTCAACTTCTTCTTGTACTAAGTCATGGTCCCAACCCTTGCTTCTCATCGTCGTCGCCTCCTTCAATTCCTCGTTGTCCCATTGCTGCCTCATCTTCACGAATTTTTCTTTCAATTTCCAGAACAGAAAATGTACTAAAACATTGCTCCATTGCGAAGTGCACGAATTTTCCTTTCCAACGAGTCCTCATTCGCCCAAAACTGATTCCGAACAAGAGAGTTATGTCCATTTCATCCCAGCATTACAATCTGTCTTGACGAATTTCAGAACGCGCAACGTCCAATGTTCTTGCCATATCTCCTTGTACGGGTCTTTAAATTCATTGATCTTGGATGAGTTGGAACGGGAATTTCATGGAGCTTCTGAATATCAACTTATTCTTCCTTGTACATCTCTGTCCATGTGCAAAATTTGATGAAAACATCGGGGCTTGCTCTCGAACTTTGGAGATGTTGACGAATTTGATTTCTTCTTTGATCACGAATTCATGGGAACGCTTTGTGATGCTTGCAAAACAATCAAGTGCACAATCTACCCCCAAGGTGACAGTTGGGAGTAGAAACAATTGCCAACAAACCAAAAATATCCCCCAAGATACTTAACTTGTGGCATAGTTAGTCTAGTGAAATTTAAACCTAATGGGTGTATGTGAATGCAAGTGAGAGGTGTGTCTATGCAAATGAGGGGAAAATGGATTGCTATCTTGGTCAGAAGAGCTTAAAGATGGAGGTCCGCAAACAAGTTTAAACACCACGTTTACACAAGATTGCAAAAGGTAAATGCTATCATGATTAGCATTACATGGATAGGAAAGCATACATCAATAAGATTGAGACCAAGCTAGCAAAATGAGGGCATGAACAATGGAATGGATGCAAGTGCAAATGCAAAGTTGGAAAAAACAAGTGTTAGCAAGGTTGAAAGGACCTTTCGATGTTGTTCCGCAACTAGCTTATTCAAAAACTATTGCTAAGAGTGACAAAAAACCTTCGCGACACTTCATAAGAAGTGAGGCTTTTGTCAATGAAAAGGTTATTTATCGAAAAGGAGCAAGCAACCGAGCTAACAAGGTTTTAGAAGTAGGCTTATGGGTTTCCTATATTTTTTTGGCTTAAAACAAAAATTTTGAAGAGAGAGTGTTGGGTATAGAAATTCTATCTAAGGTGGTTTTTAAAAAAAAACTAGAGAGAAACAAAAGTTAGATTGTTTTTGAATGAAAAACATACCCTATGGTTTTGGGATTGCTCTATGAGTGGTTTTCCTAAGGGTTTTAGGATCTCAAAAGCGAGGCTAGTCAATGTTTTTAGAAAAGTTTTTTTTAAAATGCAACATGCAATGCAATGCAAGGGTGAGTGAACAAAATGATATGACATGATGAGGTGGTCTAAAATAAAACAAAAAGTTAGCCTAAGTTAATTAGCCACAAGTTTAGAATCAAAGGGTGGTGCAATGCTTCATAAATCTCTCTAAAAAGACTCAAAGAAAAAGACTCAAAACACTAATAGGCACACAAAAAGGTCTACAAGTTTCCCAAGATCAAATAACAAAGTGCTCCCTCAATAACATTTAGAATGAACAACATGAAGTTGTGGTTTTTGTTAGAGCAATGGTACAATGTTACTTGATATTCCGATTAAAGAGTGCAATGTAGATATATATATATATATATATATATATATATATATATATATATATATATATATAAAATAAAAGATCGGGTTGCCTCCCACAAAGCGCTTCATTTAAAGTCATAGAGCTCGACTTTCTTACCTTCAAATTAATGCGAAGTCATGGTCCTTCATGCAAGAGGTGAAGGTGTTCCATGTAGCTCTTATTCCACTTCCCATGTTGGACATGATCAATCACACTTAATAGAAAACTTGACCAATCGTCTCTCACATCACGGTTACGTCCTTCTTTGTTGTCCTTCGTCGCTACCTTTCTTTTCACGGATTTTCCTCTCTGTCCAGATTGGGAGTTGCGCCAACCAATTGATCCAATGCAAGGTGTACGAAATCTTCTTTCCAACAAGTCTTCATTTTCCCAAAACACATTCCAATTGAGAGAGTTATGCCCCTTTTTCCCTGTCACAACAATCTGCCCCGTGCTGATTTCAGCACGTGCATCTCCGATGTTTGAGACATAGCTCCTCCCGTGGGTCTTCAATTGTATTGATCATCGATGCGTTGAACCGAGGACTTGATGGAGATCCTGAATATTCAACTTTCTTGCATTGTAAATCTCTGGACTTGTGCACAAAATTGATGAGGCTTAGCGACGTCCATTCTTGAAACTTGAAGATGTTGATGATGGTGTTCAAAATTTTGGGCATGGTTTCCCTCCTCATCATTTGAGTTTCATGTTCGGCATGGTTAGTGAAATTCGGGCTTCTCCCGACATGTGCTCTTTTAGGGTCATGAGATTGACCAAGCACAAAGCAAGATCGAGATTTGCAATTATTTGTAAACATATGCAACATAATCACATCCTCAATTAAATTTCATCAACAAGGCATGGTGTAATTAAATGCAGCATGTGTTTCTTGCATAGCGCGGAGCTCATTATTAGGCAGAGGTTCTTTAAGCATGAAATCAACCTTCTCAAGAAACTCTAGCCTATCATCATGAAAAGAACAAGGCATAGAATTTAAACTTTCATTCCGACTATTGGTTCGAGCATGAGATTTTTAACGATTATCTACAAAACCAATAGAAGCTTGAGAATTCAATGTATACCTTAGCCTCGGAGCTTTTTCATACTCATTGGAGTCGTGGTGCTTTGTGCGAGATGTAATCTTGATGCATCCTTCGTGGTCCGTCGTGGTTTGCTTCTCACGTCTCCATGTGTTGAATGTTGCGCTCTTGTAATCCGTCGTGGTTTGTTTGCAACACCTTCGTTTGTCGAAGGTCGACCGCTTGTGCCTTCATTTGCCAATGTCATTGGGGTCCTTCCTCTGCTCCAAGCCTCTGAATTTTATCATGTACACTTGATGAAAACATCGCCCAAGCTCGCCTTCATTGTTATCATCGTCATCTTCTCTATCTTGTTCTCATCGCGTTGCTCCTGCCTCTTCTTCGTGGAATCTCTCCTGTATACTCAACAGAACATATACCAAAATATAGATCTATTGAAATGTTTATGAAATTACCTTTCCAACGAGTGGTCATTTGCTTTAAACAGAGTCCAAACGAGGGAGTTATGCCCGTTTCACTTTTGGCGCTGCGTGCTGTCCAGAAAAATTCAGAGTGCACGACCTTCGATGTTTTGGCCATAACTTCTTGTAGGAAATTTCGATTGGCTTCATTCTTGATTCGTTGGAACCGGAACTTCATGGGGCTTTTGAATATCCAAAAATATGCCGCTATTTGCTTCTGAGGTCGGGCTGGACATTGATGAGAACAATATCTTCTTGTGAATTCGCCCGAAGATGTCAATGATCTCGATCATGTGGTCTTTGGAGCGTAGTGTCATGCGTCCCTAGGCTTCAAGGTCATCACCATTGATTCACCAGAAAATATCACAGCTTCAATGATGTGTCTTCTCTATTGTTCTTGCTTTACCCAAGGTGTCGGGATTGGAAGATGCTCCTGTGCTTCATGTTGATGATCCGAACGGTTTCCTTCCTTGATAGCATTACTCGATTAGAAGTATATCGAGCATCCCACTGGAGAAGATAGGTGGTGTCGTGGTTCTTCTAATCTTGCTACCTCCAGCTTTGGTCAACTTCAAATCATCATCTTTTACGTATACAACCTTCCAATCGTCCTTTGACATCGTCATCACCTTCTTCGTCGGTTGCTACTGCCTCGGTCCTCGTTGAATTACCCTTCATACAGTGAAGAACATGTACCAAACTTCTCCTCCATTGCAAGGTTCATCAAATTATCTTTCCAACAAGTGGTTATTCAACCCATTTAGACTCCGGATGAAGAAGTTATGCTCGTTTTATTACGGCACTGCAATCTGTCTAGAGGGATTTCAGAACGTGCAGTGTTGAAAGATTTTACCATAACTCTTCACACCGATCTCCAAAGTTGATGGTACTTGATCCGTTGGAAAGAAGACATGATGGAGCTTCAAAACTCATGGTACTTCTCTTATCTTGGATGAAAAACTCATCACAACAGTATCACTTCATAGATGATGATGATCGCACGATTTTCTTCGCGGGCATGCTTCAAACCTATTGCTTGAACAAACAATTCTTCCCAAAAACATCAGTCTTTAAAATTAATTGACACGGCGGCGTACCTTATTTATCATCTTTTGCTTTTGGGGAGTGGGGTCTCTATAGCGGATGCTGGGCCACTAACAAAAGTTAGCACCTACAACTAAAGAGTGAATCTTGATGTTGCCGTCATGTCGATGTGGACGTTGTCGATGTTCCATGTCGAGGCTCCTCGATCATCTTGTTGCCGATTGTTGAAATTTGTTGAAGTGGATTACGGACTTCTCGAAGTCCAAGTTTGGTGTCTAGCTTTTTCCACCTGCTTTCAAGGACACAAACAAGAAAATAAGGGTATATGCAATAATAAAAATTAGGGTTAGTCCAAAAAAAACTAGATAGATCGCCCTAGGGTTCGAGTTGCCGATCCCCGGCAACGGCGCCAGAAAAGCTTGTTGACGCTCCTTAGCACCCCGATTTATATACCGCAAGCGCACGGTTCGTGTAGCTTTTCCCTTAGAGTATTCCCCCAAGGTTTATCAATCCGTGGATCGACAAAGAACTACCTAAGGTTTTCTATCTAATCTAACGGATCTATCCTAACATGAAGCATTGATTGCATATAAAGGGTAAACCTTTGATAGATATGAGTGATGTATAAAGGTTGATCTCATCCATGAACATAGGCTTAATCATAGCAAAACCAAAGACATGACTAGGCCTATCGTCATCTAGTTGTAGTTCAAGCTAACGAGCAAATAAATCATGCATCTCAATCAAAAGCATCTTTAAACTCAAAATCTCCAATCTGATCCCTCGATACTCCGCCTACTCTGTGGAGACGGCCTGTCACGACGCCCCCCTTTTGAACGAAATACCCTAAAGCAAGTCGAATCCCCTTTGGTAGTTCCGCCATGAACCTCTAGCCACCATGACTATAAAATGATGCAAAGAGATCTATCTCGATAATAGATCTAAGATGAAGCAAACCCAAAGAAAAGAACGAAATCGAAAGAGAGACCATGATCGCTAATAGATTCGGAAGACATGATTATCATTACTCATATAATAGATTCGTTTGGATCGTCACCACCGAGTACATATGTAAGGATCACCGGGGTGTCCGACCCTAGAGGGGGAGAGGGTGAATAGGGTCGCTAATCGCTTTTTAACCTAGGGCTCAATCTAATCGCATAAGATAAACCTAATACGTCCTACACATGCTAGTTATGACTAAGGTTTATCTATGCTACCCTCTACTTACCCCAAAAGACTTGCAACCTATAGCCAATCCTAATCAAACTAACTAGGAAAGTAAAGGTAAGCAAGAAAGAGTAAATGCGGAAACGTAATGCGGTAAATAAAGCGGTAAGGGAGAGGATATGCAAACTTCCGTGAAGACACCAAGACACACGATTTAACGTGGTTCGGTTAGGACACCAAAAGTCCCTCCCTACGTCCACGGCCACTTGTCCAACACGAACAAGTGTGATGCCGAGTCTCTTCGCTTGATCACCGTCTTGCCACGCCTCCAAGGCTCCCAACAAGCAAAGGCTAAGTGACGCCAAGTCACAAAGACGAGGTCACTGCCACCGTCTATCTCGAAGCGTCACCACGGCACCGTCTTCACTATCTTGGAGCTTTAACACCAAGTAGGGGCCTCCTTCCCCGCACAAAGTGTCGTTGCCACTCCACACCAAGTCGGAGGGTCACACGACGAGTACACAAGGTGCTTGCCGCAGCAAGGCTTTCTCTCAAGCTAGTTCTCTCAAGAACTAAGCTTAAACAAGCACTAAGCACTCTCACAAGTGTGCTTAAGCCTATATGATGTACAATGAAGCTCTATGGTGGTTGGAGATGATCTTTAGCTCTTGTATACTTTCTTGAGCTCCAGCACTCTCAAATGACCCGACCTTGGGGGTATATATAGGCAGCACAAGCAAATATAGCCGTTGGAGAAAAGCTGCCAGAAATGTGCTTAACACCGGTTAATCCGACGTACCCCAAAAGCCATCATCGGTTCAACCGGTGTATGTAAACTGCCACTTGAAAAACTAGCCGTTAGCAATTAACCGGTGTATCGCCGGTTTAACCGATGCAATCAATCGGTGTATGTAAAATTAGCGTCGGTTTAACCGGTGTAGGTATTTTCCTCGTTCTTCTTCTGCCAATGCACCGACATATAAAACTTTCGTAGCGTCGGTTCATCCGGTGTAAAACCCTGGCCCGCAGACCTTCTCTGTGATTGCACCGGTGAGTTCATTTTGCCTAGCTACGCTTATCTTCTCTTTGTCATCACTTGAACCTAAAAGCCTACGAATGTTCATCTTAACAATCATATTAGTCCAAGTGTTTTTTGTGTCATCAATCGCCAAAACATTATATTGAAATATGGCATGAGAGGCCATTTTCGCTACAACATACCATTGACGACTCCAACTAGCTCATGAACTCCACCATGGCACAACCACGCAGGGAGGCCATGGTAGCTAGGGGTGGCCTAAGCCATCTCTTAGACAACTTCGAAGACTTGCGGCGGCCGTCGTCTCCCTCCGGTCTTGGCCCTAGGTTTTCGTCGAGTTCTGGGTGGATGGATGCTTCGAGTTGAATAAGGTGCGAGCTATTTATAAGCCGAGGAAGCCACCGGTCAAAGGGGAGGCCAAACCGCCTCGAAAATGGGTTGGGCTGGCCGGCCCCATGGGCCTAGGCCAGCCGGCCTACCCCCTTTCGGGCTCGCCTCGGTCTCATCTTTCGCGTGTAGACTCCTCGCATCTTCTAGAGTTTCTGTCCTTCACGATTGCACCCCTTTGGATGTTGTTATCTTGGAGATATCTTCGAGGAAAGGATAGGATAGAGAATCCTTCCTTAAATCTTCATTTGCTTTGCTTAATCCCGAAGTATCTTGATATCATCTTCGTGGGCTCGGTCCTTTGGGCTCTCTTGGAGGATGGATGTGCGTGAATAGGCTTCGAATCAACATGGGCTTTGGTCCTTCCTTTGGGCTTCGGCCTTCATCTTTCTTCGTGTTAGCGCTCGATCACGGGCCTCGTTATTTCATGCTCTAAAATAGGCCAAAAACCTGCAAAAACGAAGTTCCTCCAAAATATGTGTGCAAGTGTGAAAATGACAAATAATTAGGCCGGGGTTAGGACGGTTAGTGATTTTGATATTAAATTCATGCCATTATTAAGGATAAACAAGGGATAAAAAGGGTACTTAAGGAGCGCCAACATTCCCCCCATGCTTAAACCTTGCTCGTCCTCGAGTAAGTCGAAGAGCTTTGCTTATAAAGAAATCAGCGTTGCCCCTCAATGTCCTCTCTGCACTTAGTCATACATAACAAGACATATTGCTCCCTCAAGTATTTAGCAATTAAGTTCATGTTTTGACTGGCTACTTTTTCATTATGGAAGATAGACTAGCAATTAAAGAACAAGCCACAATAATAAATAAATGCAATGCTCTCAACCATAACTTTTGCATACAAACTCGGATTGAGGTGATCTTGGTATCAAAATTCATCTACACAAAATTTTGCACATAAAATTGAACGGCTCCTCCATTTTCACTGATTTATATTTGTGAAATTCAGCCTGGAAGATCAAGTTTTTTGTTTTCCATGTTTAGACGTCGGATCAATTAACTTGTTTCTGCAGGATCATGTGTGATCGCTATGGCCCCCATGTATATGTGATGCATGTATGTAATCTTTTTATGACCTGCATGTCGTGATTAATGCAATACAGTAGGAGCCAAGTGTATTGCTAATTTGTGTAATGGTCTGCTCGCCAACTTGTGATTATTTGTTCCAATAAAATGTAATTAGATAGAAATAGTTATCATCTTTGGAGGCTTCATCACCCGGAGGATGAAGCACATGGGACATGGAGATTGAGATCAACATGGTGGACAGGTTCTATGGAGATGAAGATCACCATAAGAACATGGGCCATACTGATTCACAACTATGTGCTTGTCATTCTCATCATTGTACTTCCACATGCGATAATGAGTTTTCTGCATACGGTAGATTCCCTCACAATGTTTAAGTCTAGATGCCCTCCCAATTAAACCTTGCTTCATCATTGATCTTGTACAACTAGTGGCGGGTCTATGAAATTAAGGTGCCACTAGTTTTCCTTGACTTGATGAGTTTGTTCGGATACTTACACGCATAAAGGGTTGGTTAGCTTAAACAAGGTCATCTTAACGGTTAAGCTCCTTGGGGCATAAGGGTTGGGTGCCGAGACAAAGACTTGTCACCCAACAATGTGATACGATTAGCAAACAGTTGCTTACCGATCTACCTGTCTTCTAGCGGTGATGCTAAAACTCACTAGTCGACTTGATATTTGTGGGTCTTGAATCACTAAGAATCAATAGAGGGATATTGATTTCAGTGGGAGTAGATTCTGTTAAATGTTTAATGAAATTCACTCTATCATGGATACGCTTGTCTTAGTATTTTTCATTATTATTTTGTTGTAGATCAATGGCACCCAGCACTACCAATTTTACTTTGCATTCGATCCTTGAGAAGGAAAAACTGAACATGACTAACTATATGGATTGGATCTGTAACTTGAGAATTGTTCTCGGGGTTGAGAAAAAGGAGGATGTTCTAGACAACCCCTTACCTGAAGAACCTGAAGAGGGTGCTTCTGCTGCTGAAAGAAAGCTTGTGATGCGGATCTTGAAGGGAGTTGCCTTATGCTCACGACCATGGAACCCGAGCTGCAAGTCCAGTTTGAGAAAAGCCATGAGGCGCACGATATGATTGTGTCACTTCAGGACATGTTCCAGACACAGGCCAAGACTGAAAGGTTCAATGTGTCCAAGGTCTTTGTTGAGACCAAGCTGGATGAAGGTGGAGCAGTGGGGCCGCATGTGATCAAGATGGTTGGTTACACACATAGTTTGGAGAAGCTGGGCTTCCCACTTGGCCAAGAGTTGGCCATTGATTCAATTCTTATATCTTTACCACCGAGCTATGGGAACTTCGTCTCGAACCACCACATGCATGGGGTTGAAAATGGCTTGAATGAGCAATGTGGCATGCTTAAGATAGCAGACAGGGACATCAAGAATAGCACGAGCAGCAGCCATATGATGGCAATCCAGAATAAGCCTAGCTTCAAGAAGAAGGGTTCTTCTTGGAAGAAGAAGGGCAAGGCTAAGGTTGAGAACCCTAAGCCGAACCTAGATCCTAAGGCTAAACCTGGACCAACTGCTGACATTGAGGGCTTTTATTGCCATGAGAAAGGTCACTGGAAGAGAAACTACAAGTTGTACCTAGCTTCATTAAAGAACTACGGAAGTAAGAGTACTTCCACCTCAGGTACGCTTGTTGTTCATATTACAAAAATATGCCCTAGAGGTAATCATGAAGATGCCCTACAGGTAATCATGAAAATGATCATATTTCTATGTATCCATGTTGTATTATGTGTTCATTTAATATATCCATGAAAAGGCAACTTGTATTGATTGATGATTATGTGAATTATATGTGAAACTCTTTACTTGTATCGTTATTCTAAAGATATTCCTAGTCGGAGTTCATGTGTACGGACACACATGAATATTAGACTAGCACATGTGTTAGTTGATGACTATGTTTCACAAGTCATGGACATAGAGACGTCAAACTAATAATGTGGGCACATGTATAAATATGAGGCTGAACCGACCCATTGCGAGAAACAATGTTCTCTCATTACACAATATGTACGCTATGTCCTAAAACCTGAGATTGTCGCATGTACTCAAGATGTGAATCGGCCTACTTAGGAGACATCAAATGCTACTCCGTAACTGGATCCGAACCTGAGATAGTCATAAAGATAGTTCTCGGGTTTGTCAAGAAGCATGCTAGAGGTTAAGTGTTAACCAAGGATCCGAACCACGGCGTGAAAGAGAGGTCAGCTTGGAGCTAGACCAAATATCATGAGGCAAAGGGAATAGGATGTAAAGACATTGTGATGGCTCATCCGATATGACCTTTGCGTGCGTGTAGGCATTGACACGTCTTGCTAGAGACCGCTATAAACTATTGGGTCGAGCAAGAGTACTCGGGCCATGTCTATTCGCGCATGAGCCCATAGGGTCACACACTTAAGGGGTCGGAAGCCAAATGAGGATCTGATCCGAATTAAACTGGGCTTAGGTGCACTAAAGGGCGTCGACTGTGAAGCCCATCAGGGGGCGCCTAAGGGTGCGTATATAAACATGGGTAGGGGCACATGGAAGAGAACTCTGATCTCCACGCCTCCTGGTCGCCGCCCCTGCCCTCGCACCCACGCCCACGGTTGCCCTCCTGGATCTAGCAGTACGGAGTGCGACGCTTCCGCCGTCGTACATGTGGATACCTTGGAGGTGCTACATCTTCTGCACAAGGGCGAGCCGTACATGAGAAGGTCTCGCAACTACACTGCCGGCGACCATTTGCACTACACTGACGCGCTACAGAAGTTCCTCACCCACGCATCTAGTGGTAATCCCATGATCTATAATAGTAGTGTTCCTGGTTTATGCGGAGGAATTTTTTATTTATTGCTAGCGTAGCCCACCTTATATCCCTTCATGAGCAAACGGCGAACCAGATGTAGGGACATTCTTCCCAAACTAGTATAATCATTGTGTTTTTCTTGTACACCATACGAGCCAAACACGCAGTGCATGAGAATCACTAGCCGATGGTTAAAAACACCAAAAGTTGGCGCGCCAGGTAGGGGAGTTTTGTGTGTTTCGTTCGTTTCCCAGGAGGTTGCGGATGGCAAGCCACACCGGAGTATGGGTCCCGGGCGTGCTCATGCGCTTCGGTGACCTGAACTTCATCTTCAACATGGAGGGTGGACTAAAGAGGATCCACGCCTCCATCTGACCCACCGACACAGTCAGCACCGACCTCTTCGTCGAGACCCTGCGGGACTTGCAGCTGGACGTTGTGGAGGACCACTGTTGGTATTTTGCAATGTCACGAATAAAATCCGCAAGCGCACGGATACCGTTGTAGCTTTCACCCAAGACTATTCTAGGGTATCGTATCCACTGAGGAACGTGAGTACGCTATCTACAGGTTCAGGCTCATCCAAGGACACATGCGCCGGTGTGGAGAAGACAAAAGAGAGGACTTTCTATATCTAGAATCTATGCCTAGAAGAAGAGATCACGTCGCCGTTATACTTCAAGCTAAAGGTATCGAACGACTTATGCAAACCGGTAGTTCCAATATGTGCTCTATCTGATATCCGAACGTGGAGGATTACTAAAAGGCTCAAACAGGGCTGTCACCACCTGCCGGCTACCTGTACAAACCGTGGGACTATCAGACAACTGAGTGGTATAGTCCAGCCTAGACACCACGTCTACGCCTTTCCCTACTAACCTTAGCCCTGGCCAAGACTACCCTTTTCTATCCGGGGTCTTAAGCTAAGATCAAATGCTACTCGCTAGCATACACATCAACTAATATAAGTCAGAGATGATAACTTGCGATCTAAACTCTAATTCCAAATAGACAAACAAAGAAAGTCTCGAACACTTACAACCGAATAAGCATCCGTCAAGGTACAAGTGGAGAAAAGTGCCGACAGACCCGGCACTCCCCCCCCCCCCCCCGACTCCTCACTCTCCTCCACTTCTTCGACACCTCCTAGTCTACCTAAGCATCTAGGATGAAGGCCTCAAGCTCCAAGGGAGAAAGGTGAGTTGAGAGGGTGTGATGTGTGTGTGTGTGTGTCCATTCCTTACCCCCCTTCCCTTGTATTTATAGGAGGGAGCTAGGGGTCTTGCGTCGCCGAGCTGCAGCTACTACTCCTCAAACCGACGTTCTCCACCAATGAGGAAGAGCCATGTCGAAGCTTGAGGCGGTGGGGCCCACTAGGCCATCGGCCGACCAAGGGGTCGGCCGACCTGGCCCAGCTGCCAACCGCCTTCAGCCTTCGTCCAGTGGTTGACACGTGGGTCCCTCGGTCTTTAGCACGTGGTATTGCCTCTGGTAAGTCAGTTTAACTACTGCATGTGGGCCCATGGATCCTCGCGCTTGTGTCTGATTGGTCGAGAGGAGTTTGCCTTAGATTGTTGATGTGGTATTGCGCATGGGCTGGTTCTCATCCTCTTGTGTGGCTGCCATATGGGCCCTTTTGGCCCATGGGCTCTCCCATGAGTAATTGGGCATTTGTACCTTGGATCATTCTTGCTAGTTTTCTATCTTTTTAGCCCAAATTCACCTGCACACATTCTCAGACCAGCATCTGTGGAACTCGTCAAATAATCATCCTATGCTAACATCTAATCCTTCTGATACTCGACTTTTGCACGATAGCTGAAGGTCAAAATGGGTCGTTAGTGACCGTCAACAAGATCCCCCACACTTAGTTCTTTGCTCGTCCTCGAGTAAAGCCAATAACTAAGGCGGACCCAACTTCATATGACATGGTACCTGCATACAGATTATTCTAAACTTCACCCTTACCTGTGAATTTTGATGTGTCTACCATGAACTGTTTGGAAAGTTGAAGAGCGGAACGGTATTGACTTCAGTCTCCTCCACTTTCCTACTATATGACTGGGGTTTTGAAAATATTTTTGCAAAGACCAACCATAGCTTTACTTCTCCATAGGATCTCTCATGTCGCTCATTGTGTATATGTATCCTCACCAAGGCATTACTTCTTTTCACCCTACCTCTAAAGATGGCTTATGTGGAGCTCAAAGTAGGAGAAGTGGAAGCATGCACTTGTGTCACATATATTGCAAAATCAAACAAAGGATCCATGGAGATGACAAATCAAACAAGCTGATCAAGATTGTGCACATATGTGGAAGGTGGATGGTGGAAATGGAATACTCCTTCTATGGATCTCTCTCCCTTTTATTTGGATAACATGAGGGCATGGCTATATTAATATATATATATATTCCCCTTTTTTTCTCTTGGACCTTCATGTGTCCAATTTTTTTTCAACACTGGGACCTTCATGTGTCCCTATTTTTTTTTTGGGTCATGCTTCTTGGGCATGCCATCTTTTCTTTTTTTATATATCTATAGCCCATGCCTCATTTGAGAGACACTAGAGATAGATCATTCAATATGGAGTTTTATTTTGTGGATGGATGGAATGGCATAGCTAACTTCCAGTGTAGAAGTTTAGCTGGTGGAGTGCACGTGATCTTCATCAAGCAAGTATGAAAGACATCTCACTAGGGTCACAAAGTTTGTATCATGAAGGTCAATATATGGCTTTGGTAGGACAAGCACGTGGAGTTGTAAAGCTATGGAGGTTTTCCTATTGATAAAAATTTCCCAGACATATAAACAGAGAAAGAAAGGATTCTTCCATCAAACCATATCTCACTAGTCAACAACTTAACAATTATGGGTTCCCTAAGATATGACTCACAAGCTCAGGCTTAGCAAAGAATAAAAGATATGCGAGCCAATCATAGAGAAGCACAAGAACCAGAGAATACCTTGAGTTTAATATTAATGATTAATCAAAGATTTCATTTAAACTCATTGGTTGAGGAGAGTACGAGGGGTAGAGTGCACAAACCGTCGCAATGAAGATGATCGGAGCTGGTGCTGGTCAGCCAAACCTGAGGTTCCACTGCCCAATACGAGTTCTGATTCGTCTTGGCTTTTTGCATCCTGAGTTGTTCGGTGTTGTGCACGTGTTGTGGGAGATCTCGAGTGTATATGCATAAAAGTTCTGAGAGATCTCCCCCACACTTGTTCTTGTACCTGGTGCTTACTCAAAAACAAAAAGGTGGAAACAAACTAATAGCTCTACCGGTTTTAAGAACCAGGGAGCTCTTAAAATTTATTGAAACTAGAATTTAATCTCACCAAGATACTTCCTCAGGCAAGGCTGAACTAAGATTGCATCAACATGAGTATGTTGTGCAACATTAATCCAAAACCTTGTCTTACCTTTTCCCTTTGGATTCAGCTCAATGATTCACCCAATCGGATTTGATTTTCCTGTAGGGGTTAGTCCACATATGTAACCAATATCTATACAAGTATCAACTCCAGAACATCAATCAAACTTGACGCAAAGTCTAGTTTGACTGAAGAGGACATTTTAACCCAAACACCATGCTTGATTTAAAAGGCCTATGAATGTGTTTCATGAGACACATTCAAACTAGAGCGTACGAGGATAGATATAGGGAGCACGAAGCATGCTTGAGCTTTATTCAAAGAGAGATAGGCATGAGCACATACATGGTGATCCTCGGGCGACCTCCCGGGAGGGCTTTGTTTAATGTCAAAAGCAGGACATTGAGAGTACTTACCATGGCATTTTGTTGATGGAGATAATATTGTCACCATGGCAACTCCTCTCTTTTTTCATATTTTTTTATGGAGCAAGATGCGAGGACATACACCAATTCCAAGACAAAATATGAATTGAGAAAAATAACGTGCTTTGGGGTACTCACATACCTCCCCCACACTTGGAGTTTGCAGAACTTCAAGTGTATGGAGTTCAAGTCTCCTTTTGTAGTTGTTTCTTTATCAAGGCATATCAAGGTGTTGTAGTCGGTGTAGCTCACATGTTCATAGGTGTTGTCTATCCATCGTTCTCTTTGATCTTCCCCTGGAATGGTTAGCGACCAAAAATACCCAAAGGACAAATACATCCTAGAACATGCCCTTGCTTTTTATTGAAAGGGAAATAAATAAGTAAATAAATAAATGATAGTCCGGGCTATCTTCCGGTAGTGCTTTGTTTCTGGTCATAAGCTCGACCATGATAACTCTTATAGCCATCATTGTTGATGGGTCATTGTTTCACCACCAATTGTTACAGCTAGCTACAAGGTTAGTGCCACAGTGCACCCACGAAATCTGCAATGTTTACGATAAACATATACATCTACAACCAACCTTTTGAGGATTTTACAGAAGAGGACCATAAGGTGGTTGTAGTCCTCGTGTGTGCACGATGCGCTAAGCATGCCTGACTCTGGAGTTGCACTGAATGAGCATGGTATATCCAGAGTGAAGTTCCCATGCTCATGTGAGGAATCCTTTTCATTGGACTCCAGAGTCGGCGCCTCACAAAATTCCTTGGCCCATGATTTCTCCATCTCAAGAGATTTATCGTGGAAGCTCATAGTTGTATCTCGATAAAGATCGAGAACAACGTATTCAGGGCCAGCGAGAAGAGGCTCACACTCGATCGAGGGGGACGATGAACGTTCGTCTTCACAAAAGTGAAGGCTATCTTCCGAGTCGTATTCTTCAGAGGATTCTAGAACTTCCAAGAGAACGGGCTCAGATGATATGAACGGAGATGTATGCATCATCTCCTCAAGCGGGTTTTGCTCGGGAAGAGGCCTTGCCAGAAGATTTTCTAGATGAGGAGTAGCAGTGGCCGAGCCGGTTTCTCTAAGCTTTTCATCTAGGCTCCCATGAGATGCCAGAAGTTTTTCTAGCGGGAGGCCAAGGAGAAGATCAAAATCGAGGATATCGTAGATATAAAAATCTAAATGCACCTAGATTTTGTCTATGGTGATAGGCACGTCCCTTGCAATCCCGCGACATTCAAAGTACAGTCCGGATGGACTTTTAATGTATTTGTTGGTCGGGGTTAAAGGCTTGTTACCCACAAGAGTATCCAAAAGGTACTCGGGTAAGATGCAAGCCTCAGTAGCAGGGTCATGAAGAGCTTCTATGATTTTTCCCTTCATAGAACAAGTGATGGTTGCAGAGGTTGGGCTAATCTGAATCGCTTCGGAAGCACGCTTTGCCTCATTTGACCAATCAATTGCGGGTGTATGGCGGGAAATTATATCGAGGGTCTCATAAAGACACATCGATTTCATAGGTTCCTCGTGCCTAAGATTCGAGGTGTTTCTGATGTTTCTTGAAGGATCACCCTCGAATCGGGAAGAGAACTCCGAAGGTTGAATTTCTTCTTCCTTCGGTGTTCGTGGTTCGGGAAAGGGCTCAACAAACGAATATTGAGATGTGAAAGATGAAAGCTCAGATTAGGGTGTTGAGAGACTCTCATGGCTCGACGCGGATTCCTCCCGGCGGGGTTCACTATGGTCGGTAGGGAAGAAAGAGTCTTCTAGGAAACTATCTAAGATGTCTCTTCCTTCTTCCGGATTTGTGTGTGCGAACCATCCTCTGCTGGCGACGTCAAGCTCTAGGGCAGTTTCCATGTCTAAACCCGAGTAGAAAACGTTCAACGATACTTCATCGAGTATAGACATGTCCGGGATAGATGCCAAAAGGCGTGAGAATCTAGCCCATGCTGCACCTATGGACTCCTTCTCTAATTGCTCAAAATCAAGGATGTCGGTCAGTAGGGAGTCTATGCGTCCGGTGAGGGAGAACGAGTAACAAAATTCATCTCGAAGCTCCTCCCAATCACCGCTCATTTTTCCTATCATGCGGGTGTACCATTGCTCCGCCCTCTCTGTAAGAGAGAAGGGAAACAATTTCCACCGCAAGGCTTCCTATGTCATGCCTAGAATCTCTAGACCCGAACACAGTTCCTCGAATTCTTGCAAATGGTCGTAGGGATCTTCATGAATTTCCCCCAAGAAGGGTCGCTTCCGAACCATGGCTATAAAGCCAGGACTGAGTTCACAGCTAGATGAGGAAGATGGTGATGGCTCAGAGAACTCGCCCCTTGGGGTAGAGAGCTGTGGAAAGGATAGCTGCTCCATGGGTAGTGGGGGTAGAGGTAGAATCAAGGAAAAAGAAAAAGAAGATACGAGGACGACTGAGTCCGCAGATAATGTAGCTGCCGTTCCCTGGCAACGGCGCCAGAAAGCTTGTTGGTATTTTGCAACGTCACGAATAAAATCCGCAAGCGCACGGATACCGCTGTAGCTTTCACCCAAGAGTATTCTAGGGTATCGTATCCACTGAGGAACGTGAGTACGCTATCTACAGGTTCAGGCTCATCCAAGGACACACGTGCCAGTGTGGAGAAGACAAAAGAGAGGACTTTCTATATCTAGAATCTATGCCTAGAAGAAGAGATCACGTCGCCGTTATACTTCGAGCTAAAGGTATCGACCGACTTATGCAAACCGGTAGTTCCAATATGTGCTCTATCTGATATCCGAACATGGAGGATTACTAAAAGGCTCGAACAGGGCTGTCACCACCTGTCGGCTACCTCTATAAACCGTGGGACTATCAGACAACTGAGTGGTATAGTCTAGCCTAGACACCACGTCTACGTCTTTCCCTACTAACCTTAGCCCTGGCCAAGACTACCCTTTTCTATCCGGGGTCTTAAGCTAAGATCAAATGCTACTCGCTAGCATACACATCAACTAATATAAGGCAGAGATGATAACTTGCGATCTAAACTCTAATTCCAAATAAACAAACAAAGAAAGTCTCGAACACTTACAACCGAATAAGCATCCGTCGAGGTACAAGCCGAGAAAAGTGCCGACAGACCCGACACCCCCCCACCTGACTCCTCCTCACTCTCCTCCTCTTCTTCGACACCTTCTAGTCTACCTAAGCATCTAGGATGAAGGCCTCAAGCTCCAAGGGAGAAAGGTGAGTTGAGAGGGTGTGATGTGTGTGTGTCCATTCCTTACCCCCTTCCCTTGTATTTATTGGAGGGAGCCAGGGGTCTTGCGTCGCCGAGCTGCAGCTACTACTCCTCAAACCGACGTTCTCCACCAATGAGGAAGCGCCACGTCGAAGCTTGAGGCGGTGGGGCCCACTAGGCCGTCGGCCGACCAAGGGGTCGGCCGACCTGGCCCAGCTGCCAACCGCCTTCAGCCTTCGTCCAGTGGTTGACACGTGGGTCCCTCGGTCTTTAGCAAGTGGTATTGCCTCTAGTAAGTCGGTTTAGATACTGCATGTGGGCCCATGGATCCTCGCGCTAGCGTCTGATTTGTCGAGAGGAGTTTGCCTCAGATTGTTGATGTGGCATTGCGCATGGGCCGGTTATCCTCCTCTTGTGTGGCTGCCATATGGGCCCTTTTGGCCCTTGGGCTCTCCCATGAGTAATTGGGCATTTGTACCTTGGATCATTCTTGCTAGTTTTCTGTCTTTTTAGCCCAAATTCACCTGCACACATTCTCAGACCAGCATCTGTGGAACTCGTCAAATAATCATCCTATGCTAACATCTAATCCTTCTGATACTCGACTTTTGCACGATAGTTGATGGTCAAAATGGGTCGTTAGTGACCGTCAACAAGATCCCCCACACTTAGTTCTTTGCTCGTCCTCGAGTAAAGCCAAGAACTAAGGCGGACCCGACTTCATATGACATGGTACCTGCATATAGATTATTCTAAACTTCACCCTTACCTGTGAATTTTGATGTGTCTACCATGAACTGTTTGGGAAGTTGAAGAGCGGAACGGTATTGACTTTAGTCTCCTCCACTTTCCTGCTATATGACTGGGGTTTTGAAAATATTTTTGCAAAGACCAATCATAGCTTTACTTCTCCATAGGATCTCTCATGTCGCTCATTGTGTATATGTATCCTCACCAAGGCATTACTTCTTTTCACCCTACCTCTAAAGATGGCTTATGTGGAGCTCAAAGTAGGAGAAGTGGAAGCATGCACTTGTGTCACATATATTGCAAAATCAAACAAAGGATCCATGGAGATGACAAATCAAACAAGCTGATCAAGATTGTGCACATATGTGGAAGGTGGATGGTGGAAATGGAATACTCCTTCTATGGATCTCTCTCCCTTTTATTTGGATAACATGAGGGCATGGCTATGTTAATATATATATATATATATATATATATATATATATATATATATATATATATATATATATATATATATATATTCCCCTTTTTTCTCTTGGACCTTCATGTGTCCATATTTTGGTTTTTGAAACATTTTGAAAGGCTGGTGCAAGGGAAAAGAAAAAAGGAACTAAATGAAGAATATGAAGCTCAAAAAAAGAAACCTAGGATAAGAATGAGGACACCTATGCTACTGCAAGCTGGCAAATTTTACACAGCCCCAATATTTGAAGCATTCCAAGCTGAATATGAATGGCTGCATGTTATAGAATTGAATGAAAATAACACCTATGTTGTTGCAATTGTGAGATCTGATGGTGATTTCAGTTCTGAAAAAGAGTGTGTTGGAGCAACCAGCTTTATGTAGCTTTTGAATGGCGATCCTTTGGAGCAAACAGCTTTATGTAGCTGTGAGCAATTTAACAAGACAGCTGTTGCCATGCGTTGAAAATTCTTGACAAGATGAATATCAAGTTATTGCCGAACCATTATATTCTAAAGCGTTGGACAAGGGAAGCAAGGTATGGAACTATACAAGACAACAAAGGAAGGAGCATTATTGAAGATTCAAAATTGGATGCTATGCTCCGCTATAAGACTATGTCTCACAAAATTTTGAATTTGGCATATCAAGCTACAAGCTTTCCAGAATGTTGCCTGTATGGTGGACGATGCACTTGATTGTCTTGGCAAACAAATAGAGGAAAAAATCAGTGCATCTACAAGTATTTTGTGTGATTTAAATAGTATCCAACCTGAAGTTCAACAAGATGAAGATTTGCTTAGTGCTGCACATCTAAAGAAAAAAGAGGTTCAACAAAAAAATTCAAAACGACACATAACTTGGCTCGACAAGACACGGAAGTACACAAAGAAAATGCCAAATACATCTAGTGTATGTTGCTTAAAATTCTTGCAATATTTTATCAAGATTTAGTACTACTTGCTAAATAACAAGGTTGGATGTTTTTGCAGGGTGGTGATGTAGAAACTCAAGTGCCAATGCAGGTTCATAAGCACTGCAATGCGTTCACTAGCTTCACAGATTTGCTAATGGTAATATTTATATTGTTCTACTGCAACTTCTTTGAACACATCTCAATATTGCCCAATTTAATTTTTTTTCTTTGCATTTGCAGGGTTCTAGAGAAATTGATGATATGTCTGTCCAAGATCTTTTTTAGGTCCCCGATATAGCAGTATGGCACATGGGAGCTTATTTCCTTCTTTTGGGATGTATGTGCTGTACACTTGGTGAAAATTCAGTGCTAGGCTATGCTAACTGATGGCTTTTGGTGGAGATTCAGTGACCAGTAAACTCTAGGTTATTGCAAAAATCTAAAGTGAAACTGATGCCTTTTGGTTTTTTAGTGCATGAATCTGCACAAAAAGATAGTATGAAACATGCTTATTTAATTATGAAAATATAGTGGTGGATGTTTTTGAACTGCCTACTGCCTGTTTATTCTGTCAATCTCGAGATCAACTCGTCAGAACGGCGCCCCTGCACCTTTCTATCCCGAGATGGGCCTATGAGCTGGGCTGACTTTTATGTATTGAGGAAAGTAAAATCTGTAGGCAACGCCGGAGCAGGGGGTTCGAGGATCGTGGGTGTGCGGCTTGAGGGTGATAGTCTCGTGGTGGAGTTCAGGTGGCTGCTCGGGCTTGCAGCAGGCTGCGGCTTATGTCGTGGCCCAGCGTTGGTGAGGTGGCTGCTCGGGCTTGCAGCAGGCTGCGGCTTATGTCGTGGCTCAGCGTTGGTGACGACGGTGCAATCTTTGCGGCTTGCTGTCAGCTTCTCTCCCAGGTGGTGGTGGTGTAGCGTTGTGTTGTGTGTGTGTGTTTTGTTTGTGTGGTGTACGCTTCGGCGCGTTATGTACGAATATTTTTTCTTTTTCTTCTTATATGCCAGAGCAGTGCTCCTGCTATTATTTCAAAAAAAAAGTAAAATCTGTAGCAACCGTTGGATGAATAGTGGATGGCATCCGGCAAGGGGAAAGGCAGCGGTAACTTTCCTTCGAGACGTCAGAGAATCCACACCGAGCCTGAGAACTTACTATCAGACTTGAGGAATTTTTTTTTTAAAAAAAAAGAATTGTTCTATGTGAAGCAAGCCAGCTACAAAGTGCTAGACGAAATTGGCACTGCCCAGGTTTTGGAACAAGAAGATTTTTCACTCATCTAGTTGTAGCAGCTTTCTTCCAACGCAAGAGCTCATTTCAAAGTTTCGCAAGCATGTATCGGCCGACGCAAAGTCCGAGACTCGGAGTCTAATAGAACAGGAGACAAATCTTTTTGTATAAGCGCCTATACTGGATTCTCACCATCTGTGTTTTGGGCAAACACATGTGCTAACACACAAGGGCCTGCCGCATCTGGCTTTGGCCACTATACACACACGCACAGATGCCCCGCTGCTGCTTTATATCCCGATCCATATACACGCTCTCCAAGTATACAGCATCACCTCCAGCCTGGGTGCGTTATTCTGCGCCTACAACCGTCTCGGAACAGCAGTTCTGCTTGTTCTGGACTAATTTTAGTTTCGAACAGCTGTCCTCGTCATGGCAGACCCATCAGCATACACATGAGCAGTGTGAGGGCCCACTGCCAAAGGCAAGAAGAATACCTTTGTGTGCCATATGCTGCAATTGCATAAACAATGGATGGTCAGTAGCAAGTGAGGAAATGTTGATAGCATTTGAAGAAGGAGATGCAAGGTAGCAATTGAGCAGTTTGCACTCCAGAATTGTGGCAACTCGCAAGGATGATGCAGTGAATGAAATGAAATCAGAGAATTCATTTAGACCGTGGTGCACTATTGTAGTTCCATTCAATATGTGTGACCTTGCATTGCTACTAGGAAAACTACTAAAGTAGAAGTACAAAAGTTTCACTGATTGGATATTCTTCAAATTTTGGGAATAGAGCTACAAGAAAAAAAAAAGAAACCGCCAACACCACTATTTGTTTACTTTGAAAAATCATATCGCTCATAATCTTTATGAACAAGTATTTCTTTAAAATAAGAGCACCTGGTGGTTGAGAAAACACAAATAAGGACCAAGCGAGAAATGACTCACATGAATGAGGAGCAGGGGCCACAGCTGGTGTTGGAGCAGGATGATGTCCAGGAATGCGAGGTGCTGTATGCAAATGGGGCTTCACAAGTGCTGAAGAAGGAGCGAGGGCACTGTTGTGTCTCCTGGGATTATTAGGAGAGTGATGAACAGAAGGCGATGGACTAATGGATGGTGGCAGCACTGCACAAGGTATGGTTGCAGGGGAAGCATAATGATGGTTGCTAGCTACTGGTTCAGCAGTTGGGCCTACAGGAGCTTTATTCTTTGGCTTCTTGGTGTATCCGTATGCACAAGATGGGGATGGAGATCTATATTTGGGCTGTTGGACAGGAGAATGTACAGGAGCAGGAGATGGAGCAAAATGCTTCTTGTCCTCATGAATATTGTGATGGTGGTGGTGGTGTTCATGGTGATGATGGTGGTGGTGGCGGTGGCGGTGGTGGTGGTGGTGAGGACGATCTTGATAAGGCATAGGTGCCGGACTAGGTGCATCAGTACCACCCTCCCTGTGCAAAGAATGTCTAAGATAAGAAGAAAGGCTTATCTGCTTTACTCTGCCAAACACTGTGTGATTCAGTCCCAAGTTTCCTGAGGACGAATTAGCAATTGTTTGGGCCAACTGCTTCATCCTTGGAACGGATGGCTGATGATTCCCAACTTCAAGAACTATGGAGGCCTCAACAATTGTTGGAGGAGCAACCGTTGAACCTTTTGAATTCGTCAATTTGATGTAGAGGTTCTGCAAAGTACAAGAAAGGTGACTCAGTTGAACTAACAGGAACAAGATCTAACAGTTGAATTCGTCTTCAGTTGAACTTGTGTGGCCTTTGCAGCACGTTATTTCCCCATCCCAAAATTTTTAATGCCCAACAAATAAGAGTTATTACTCATTAGTCCTAAGGCAAGGAGCAACTGTGAATGACAAAAACAAAAATAGTAGTGATCTCTCCACATTCTTCATGCACTACATGACCACCTCTTACTGACTTGCTAAAACATTTGTAATACATAGAGAAATATCTTCTTTCATTGTTATTTTTAAAATCTTTGCCCGAGTTTACTTTTTAAAAAAGATGGTAATCAGTATCAGTTCAGTCACCAGCATACTAGTGATTACATGGGATAACCAGTGCTAAAGTGTCCTAACCAGCCATTATATGCTAATAAGTACTGGCGCCCATCCTTGTGTATGACACCTACCAAACCCATTTTTAAACCATCACATTTCCTTTTGTAAGAGTACAAAGTTCTAGGATAACATCCTTGTGTATGACACCTAGCAAACCCATTTTTACACCATCACATTTCCTTTTGTAAAAGTACAAAGTTCTAGGATAACATCCTGTAGTTCACTAGTTCATATACAATGCTTGCAAGTTCTACTATTCTCTTATACATGCACAAATGCTGCCACATAGACCATATACATCCGATTCACAAAGGACAAAATGATGCAAGCTATACTCCATCAAGTGCCCAGTTACTCACACACAAATACAAGGAATCGAACATGCATGCATGCTGATTAATTGCATGCCCATCAGGTCATAGAAATTAAATGTACTGTGCATGTTTACATGCAAGATCAGGAACCCAATGAAAACAAGCAGGCAAACAGTCAAACCATTCAGATGTAGTCCAAAACAATTTCGGGCAAAAAGATTAATACACTATCAATAGTATAGTACTGCAGATAATGATGTAATAGTAAAAAAAGGGTAAAACAGAAATTTAACCTAACTGATACTAACCTCATAAGGATTGAGACGTATTCCAGACTTCATTTGGTGTTTCAACTCATTTGTTTTCTCTTTTACTTTGTAGATTGGGAAATTCAGAGTGAAGTTGAAAGATGCATAGGGTTTCTGAAGAAGAAACGCAGCCTGTGGAGGGATAATGGTAACTCCACCAGGGAACTTAACCACCTCAAAATTTGATGAACTCCCAAATAGAGACTCTGTCAGGTGGAGTTTTGATTGTTCTACAACCAAGGACATAAAAGAAGCCCTAAGGATGCTCAACCAAGTTGGTGACATAGTTGAGAATATTGGATAAGGAATAATACTGAAGATCACATATGTCCAGTTTGATGCACCTAATGGTTGTAGAAAATTAATAACCACCTGTACAATCATTTGGAATTTGGAAATCAGCATGATAGAACATTGGATACACTGTGCATGACAAGAAGAACATAAATGTACAACGTTGTGACTTACAGTTGAGTTAGGGATGCCAACTTCCTCATAGATGTCAAATTCAAGCTTAGATGTACTTCCACTCAGCTCAGAAACTGTCTTCTGTAGCATAAAGCTTGCCACAATATCAGCTGCCAAAATAGCATGACTTCAATGGTAAAAACACTGGTATTTATCAACAAATGAAACTAAAAGTTACACCTAGTATCTATGTCAATATAATTTTAGTAGTTATATTCAAGGACATATCTAGTGCTCCCAATGAGTTAGACGCTCCCATGGTCACGATGCATGGTTGAATCACTAAAAGTGCATGAAAAACTCCAAACAAAATTTTATGAAGTTGGCATGATGCTCCCATGGTTGGAATTTTGATGCTTCTAGAGTGCCTAACCCGCTGGGAGCACTAGATATGTTCTTGCCAGTTCTGCGACACAGATGCTGCACAAGCCAAAAGTGAAACCAGAATAGTATCTTGCACAATGGAACTACCTGAATTAATGTTTGAACACAACTCATAGCTTTGTATATGATGGAGAGAATAATTGCTGAACCATTTGAGGAGCAACAAGAACATTAGGAAGACGAGGAGCAGAACCCACGGCGGTGACAGGAAGGCAAGACCCATCACCAACCATGATAGAAGAAGGACAAGCGGGGTGTGGGGGTCGGACAGAAGAGAGAATACCAGCATCTGGAGTGGTGTGGAATGAGGCACCCGAGTCGGCGATCCACTCGGTGCTGGCCGGCGGCGTCAGTCCCATGGTGCTGAAGGACTGCGCCAGTGCGGCCTGGTCCCACCCCCCAGGCCAGGTCGGCTGCTGGCTGGGCTGAGCGGGCGGAGTCCAGGACGGCGCGAAGAGAGGAGCAGCGCTAGTGAACATGGCCGTCGGGTGGAGCTAAGGACGAGGCCCCACTCCCGGACCCTGGAACGGCCACATCGAGATGCGCCCTGACCATGGGTTGCTGAAGGATGGCCAGGGCGTACCTCTAGGGGCAGGGGCTGGAGCGGGAGCGGGAGCCGGTGTCGGCGCGCCCAGACGGCCCCCACCGGTACTGGTACCCCTAGAAGCAAGGCCACCGGTGCCACCACTTCTCCCTCGGCGGCGACGTCCACGCCCCCCCCCCCCTCCGGTCTGCCCAGCGGGAGCAGCACCGAGCAGGGAGGTGGCAGGAGCAGCGGAGGAGGTCGGTGGAGCAGCAACGAGCGCGGAGGGGGTGGGCGAGGACGATCCGGGCGCGAGACCCCTGGTGATCTCCTCGAAGGCGAGATCGTCCCGGACCTGCAGGAAGGTGGGGAAGGGCCTCTGACGGGCGATCCAGCCCTTCAGGTGGTCGTAGGTGTTGCTCAGGCCCCGCAGGACATTGAGCACCAATACCCGATCGGACACTGGATCCCCGAGGTCGTGAAGAGCATCGGCCATGCTCTTCATCCGCCGGCAGTACTCACCGACGGAGAGGTCCCCCTGCACGAAGGTGCGGAAGGTGGCGTCGAGCTGGAGGGCGCGGTACTCGGCGTTGCCGAGAAATTGGCCCTCGAGCGCCACCCAGGCCTGCCGCGCGGTGCCGCCGTGGACCCTGACGAGGTCCTGAAGATCCAGGGAGATGGTCCCGAAGATCCAGGACATGGCGACGCTGTCGAGGCGCAGCCACGCCACGTCCCGTGCCTCGATCGGTAAGTCGACGAGGACGTGGTCGTCGAGGGCGTAGCGGCGGAGGGCGAGCAGAACCTGGTCCCGCCAGCGGCCGTAGGAGGACGCGGGGTCGAGGAGGACGGAGACCAGGGCCCTGATGTTCTGGACCCCGGCGGCCTGGAAGTGGAGCTGGGCGACCATGGGGTCGGTCGGGTCGTACCGGGCTCCAGATCCAGCGGGCGGGGCACGGCGGGAAGAAGAGGCGCCTGGCTCGGGGTCGACAGGCAGCTGGCCGGAGGAGGCGCAGAGGAAGCGCTCCGCCTCGGTGACCCGGAGAGCGGAGGCGTCGACCGCGGCGTGCTCGCGCTCCCAGGCGAGGGCAGCCACGCGGACCCGCTCCTGGGCCGCCGAAGTCTCCGACTTGGCGGCGAGGAGGGCCGCGGCGAGGGCGGCGTCGGCCTGCGGCCCGCGGAGGGCGGCGGCGGAGAGCGGCGCCTCCGCAGGAGACATCCCGAGCCCGGTCCACGCGGCGGCGGCGACGGGATCCTGCAGGGCGGCCGGATCGGCGCCCGCGGCCTACAGCAACTGCGCCGCGGCCCGCAGGACGGCCGGATCGATGGCGACGGCGGCGGCGCGGTGGGCTGTGGTGGCCGCAGCGGACAGGGCCGGCTGCAGGGGACCGTCGGGGGTTCCCGCGCCTGGGCACATGCCTTGAGTAGGGAGGGCGGTGTCCAAGGCCTGCTGCAGAGGCAGGGCCGGCTGCAGGGGCCGCCAGGGGCAGCTCCCGCGCCTGGACCCGCGCCTGGAGCCGGGAGGGCGGCGTCCAGGGCTCCTGCGGCGGCGGCGGCGGCCGCGTCCTGCCCAAGAACGGCGGCAAGGGCCACCGCGGGGCCTCTTGGGTCCAGGGAGGGCGGCGGCGGATCGGGGCCCCTCGGGTCGGGCCCAGGCGGCGACGGCGGGCTGCAGGGGCCCCGCGCCAGCCGAAGCAGCGGCGGCGGTGGTGGGCTGCAGAGAGGCGGCGGGGCGGATCTGAGGCCCAGCCGCGGCGGCAGCCCACGCAGAGGCAGCGCCCGGCGCAGGGGAGGAGGAGGAGGGAAGAGGAGGGAAGGAGCAGGGGGAGGGGGCCGCGCCGGCGGCCAGCCATTGCGCCGGCGGCGGCGGCTGCGGCAGGGGAGGTAGGGGAGAAGAGAGAGGAGAGAGAGAAACCCTAGGCTATTGATACCATGATGGAGAGAATAATTGCTGTATTCCTCCAACCCTAGAAGGGTGGGTATATACAACACCTATACATGGGCCTCTATACACATGGGCTCAATATACTCCAACAGTATACATGCGGAAGATAGAAGTGTTGATACTCATGATCGTTACTGGTCATCCAAGTCAAGCATCAAAACCACCACCCTACATCTAATCAAGAAAATAAAAGTATCAACTTTCCTAGTCTTTATGATCAAAGCAATTTTGACAGATCAAATTCTGCATAGGGATGCAAGTTTGGGTCATCGGGTAGATCTAAACTCGTCCAAATGAGCTACTCCAGATTTCAAAGCAAGAAAAATGGAACAAAAATGATCTATCGTAGTGATTCACTACTCACTAGACATCCGCTTGCATTCCTACTCATACAGCATCCAATATTTTAATTTCCTTATCTGTTATGTGTTGAATACCCCAGTTGACGATTATAAATAACTGATCTATCGTAGTAACACTTTAATTTATGTAAAAAAAATTGAATGAAAAATATATACCTCCTAGTAGTCATATAGTCACTTCCAATAGTAAATGCTGCTTATCATCGTTGGATTATCAAATGGAATATGATTTTTTTTCTTCCAAAACAATGCTGCCAATTTGTAACATCGCCATTTGAAGTGTTGGGCTACTCTATCATGGAAATATTTGTTAGCGTCTTCTAACATCACCACCCCATATGCAATGACTTCTTTATCACGGCAAATTTTGTCGAGATATTCTGACATCACCATTCAACAAACTATGATGTCCTCTACCGCGGCAGTTTTTGTCGGACCTTCTAACATCATCATTCAATAGAAGTGCTATCCTTTCTATTTTGGAAGTTTGCCAAAGCTTTGTAATAACTATTTTATATAAATCATTGCCTTGCACGGCAATTTTTGTCGGTATCTTTGAAGTCCAACATAACCAAGAGATAAGTTAAGGAAACTTAAATATTTCCATCAGCGGCACCGACTAAGAAACTTTTTTTTCTTTTCCGAGCACAGAAGAAAATATTATCTCCACTTGGCTTCTAGAGAAAATCCGGAGAGAGAACAAGCCACTGCTCACCGGCTCACCGCAAAATTAATCATCCAGTTTGATAAGAGGTAAACAAAATTCAGTTTGATAAGAGGTAAACCCTTGAAATTGTTTTTAGTAAGTGTTCACAACGGACGGCTGAAAGGCACATACCAGTCTACCAGAGGTACCACCTGAAAACAGAATACAATGGCCCAACCCAAATTGGCAATCCACGCAAAAATCTCCGACCGGCACCATATAGGGAAATGCTGATACGGTAAAACTGAATGTGGCAGCACCCAACCATCCAGGGAACAGAACCATCTTTTTTCCACTAGGCACATATATAGGTCGGCCTCTTATTTCCTATCCTGTCCGCTATCAAGAACGGCACTTGAAAACAGCTGCACTGCACATACATTAAGAGCAGCACAGCACGGATCACATCAATACACGTGAGTCCTTTGGCTATGCCACCTAAATGTTGCGCTAGAATCTAGCATTCACACACTAATAACAGCGTATCTAAGAAAGTGACATAAGCGCACGGAAAGTGGCCAAGTTGCTCCGGCAAAGAAACAGGAGACGCAACTGAAAAATCCGTCGAATTTGATCAAGTTGCCATCTAAGGAAGCGAACTTTACAGCTTTGCTGCAGATGAAGAATCCAAGAACAATCGGACGCCGCGCTCCAATCCGCACGAACTACTGAGCTGAAAGCTAACAAGTCAATCGCTAAGTCACTGCCCGTGGAGTCCGTACGACGAAAGGGATTTTAAAAAAAAGGAGGAAGACGGAAGCAAGGCGCGCGAGATCCCGCAATGCGGGTCTGACCTGCGAACGCGCCGCCCGGATCCGGCGCGGCGCCGCCGCCGCGCCGCCCCGCGAATGGCGGGAGCAGGAAGAGCGCGGAGAGCGCCACGGCGGCGCCGAGCAGCAGCGCGGCCACGCATTGCGGCCGCACGGCCCCGCGGCACCAGCTGCTACACCGCCCCCCTATTCCTCTTCCTCCGCCTCCTCCGCCGCCGCTTCCTCCTGGCCCTCCCTCCGCCGGCGTCGGCTGCTGCCGCCCCCCGCCCTCCTCCTTCCCCATGCCGCGAGCGCTCACGCATCGCCGCCCGCAGCCATTGCCGCCGCTCCGGCGAGGCTGAGCAGGCTAGGGCCCGGGTCTCCCCGGCGCACGCGGTGCTGCCGCCGCGCACGGGCGGTCGGGTGGTGGTGGTGACCGGTGGGATGGTCGAGCGGGGGAAGAAGAGGAGGGAGTAGTGCGTCGCGGAGTGATGGCTGCTTCGCGTTTTGTCCGAGCCCGTGAGCAGACGTGTGGGACTTGTGGGTGAGTTTTTTTTTTTTTGAAAGAACCGTTTGAAATCTTCTGCGATTTGTGTTTGGAATTATTTCAAAAAAAATTGTGTTTGAGGTTCATTTGCTCAGAATTTGCTCGGGGTTCAGGTATCTGTGTCTTCTCTCTAGTGATAGGTTTTGTTTCGCGTGAAGTGTGGGGTAGGGTTGTTTTTTTATGGTCGGGGAGAGTGAAACCTCTCAAAGTAGATCGTGTACGGCCAGTAGGATCGGAGGAGGATATACGGGTTTGTGTTAGTTTTATAGTAGGTGAACATGATAGCTTCGACCTTTTCCGACTTTTCTTTTAGGAGTACAATCCCTGACCAGAAGCTACAAGATTTCCTCATGCTAGCTTCAGCCTTTTTTATTTTCCTTTTAATAGCATGGATAACCTGTGTCAGGACACGAGAAGCAAATAATGCTTTCATCCTACGTCTAGTTTCTGTTGGTGTATATATTCAGAGTCCCATCTAGAGGCCTATATACAGCTATTATTATACCCACCCTTCTAGGGTTTGGAGGAATACACTAAGTCATTCTTCTACATGGTATCAGCTAGCCATCTCTCTCCCTCTCTTCCTCTAGCCGCCGCTACCGGCACCATGGCCGGCCGGCCGCCGCCCCTCTCCTCCTTCCCTCCCCCCGGAGCGCCGGCTGCGTGGCCTCAGGGCCGGCCACCCAGATCCGCCGCCACCCTGGCCATCCTCGGGCCCGAGCCCGACGCCGCCGCTGCCCCCGCCGCCGCGGGCGCCGGGGGTGCCGCTACCGCCACCACCGCCCTCCTCCTCCCTGGACGCGCCGTTCTCCGCCACTGCCTTCCGCGGGAAACAGATCGTCGCCGGAGTAGTTCCTCGGCAACGCCGAGTTCCGCGCTCTCCAGCTCAACGCCACCTTCCGCACCTTCGAGCAGGGAGACCTCTCTGTTGGTGAGTTCTGCATGAGGATGGAGGGCATGGCTGATGCTCTTCACGACCTCGGGTGCCCGGGGCCCGACCGGGCCTTGGTGCTCAATGTCCTGCAGGGTCTCAACTCCACCTATGACGACCTGCGGACATGGATCACCCGCCAGAGGCCCTTCCCCTCCTTCCTGCAGGTCCGAGATGACCTCGTTCTCGAGGAGATCATCAGGGGCCCTGCGACCGGCTCGTCCTCATCCTCCTCCACCGCGCTCGCGGCTGCTCCACCGGCTTCCCCTGCCTCGCCAGCCACCTCCCTCCTTGGTGCTCCTCCCACCGGGCAGCCCGGTTGTGGGGGGGCCGTGGTGGACGTCGTCGGCGAGGGGGACGTGGTGGTGGTGGTACTGGTGGCCCTGCTTCTGGTGGTGCTGGTACCGGTGGTGGTTCTGGTGGTGGCCGTCGGGGCACAACGACTCCGGCTCCTGCTCCCGCTCCTGCCCCTGCCCCTAGAGGTACGCCCTGGCCATCCTTCAGCAACCCATGGTCAGGACGCATCTCGATGTGGCCGTTCCAGGGTCAGGGGGGGCTCTCACCCACAGCTCCAGCCGGCGGCCATGTTCACCGGTACTGCTCCCCTGTTCGCGCCGTCCTGGACTCCACCCGCTCAGCCCAGCCAGCCATCGACCTGGCCTAGGGGTGGGACCAGGCCGCGCTGGCGCAGTCCTTCAGCACCATGGGGCTGACACCGCCGATCAGCACCGAGTGGATCGTCGACTCGGGTGCCTCCTTCCACACCACCCCTGATGCCGGTATCCTCTTTTCTATCCGACCCCCACATCCCTCTTGTCCTTCTTCCATCATGGTTGGCGATGGGTCTTGTCTTCCTGTCATCGCCATGGGTTCTGCTCATGGTTCTTTCCGTCTTCCCAATGTTCTTGTTGCTCCTCAGATGATTCATAATCTTCTTTCCATTCGCCAGTTTACTGCTGACAATTCTTGTTCCATCGAATTTGACTCCTCTGGTCTTACTGTGAAGGATTCGGCTTCCCGGCGTCCGCTCCTCCGATGTGACAGTTCGGGGCCCCTTTACACCCTTCGTCTTCCTGCTTCCGCTGCTCCGCCTTTGACTTTTTCTTCGTCTACTGCATTTGCCGCGACGCCGTCTTCCACCACCTGGCACCGCCGGCTTGGTCACCCCGGCCGTGACGTTTTGGCTCACCTTAATCGTAGTACCGATGTTCCTTATACTAGGGCTCCTGCTGAGCACCTCTGTCATGTGTGCCAAATTGGTCGTCATGTTAGACTTTCTTTTTCTTCTTCTTCTTCGCATGCGACGCATGCTTTTGATCTTGTTCACTATGACCTGTAGATTTCTCTTATACCTAGCATTTCTGGTTATAAATACTATCTGGTGGTGGTTGATGATTTCTCTCATTACTCTTGGATTTTTCCATTGCGCGCCAAGTCTGAGACCTTTCCCACCCTCCTCCACTTCTTTGTCTGGGTGTCCACTCAGTTCGGCCTCACCATTAAGGTCGTCTAGTGTGACAACGGGTGTGAGTTCGACACCACTACCTCCCATTCTTTCTTTCTCTCTCGGGGTGTTCAGCTGCACATGTCTTGTCCGTATACCTCTCCACAGAACGGCAAGGCTGAGCGGATGATTCACACGACGAACGACGTCATGCGCACCCTTCTGATCTAGGCCTCTCTGCCTCCCCGCTTCCGAGCTGAGAGTCTCCACACTGCCACCTACTTGCTCAACCGCCTTCTGTCCACGGCTTCCCCTGCTCCCACTCCACACCACGCTCTTTTTGGTACCCCTCTTCACTATGACCACCTTCATGTCTTCGGATGTGCATGTTATCCTAACATCTCCGCCACTGCTCCTCATAAGTTGGCACCCCGCTCGACTCGTTGTGTGTTTTTTGGTTACTCCCCTGACCACAAGGGGTACCGATGCTTTGACCTCACCTCTCACCGGGTCCTCATCTCCCGACATGTTGTGTTTGACGAGTCGAATTTTCCCTACTCTACCTCCTCTACACGTTCCCCTGACCCCGAGTTGGAGTCCTTGTTTTCGCCTGCCCTGGTGGTTCAGCCACCTTTGTCTGTTTGTCCTTTTCTTACAGGTTTTCCTGGTACACCGGCACCGTCTCCGGTGATCTCTGCTGCGCCTCGCGCGGCTCCGGTGCCTTCTCTCGTGCCACGTGCGGCCCCGGTGTCTCCTTCTGCGCCACGCGCGGCCCCGGTGCCTCCTTCTGCGCCTGCGCGCTACGCTCAGCCGGTGAAGGTGTACCGGCGTCGTTCGGTGCCGGCATTGGCGCCGACTCTGGCTCCGGAGGCTCCTGCGTCGCCTACACCGGAGCAGTCACCGCCGCCACATACACCGGCGCCGTTGCCACTGCCGCCTCCACCGCATCGCTCTCGTGTCGAGCCGGCGGTGTACCACCCGCCCGTCATCCATCGAAACTCTGGTCATATTCATCCCATGGTGACTCGGCGGATGGCCTCTCAGCCCGCGACTCTCTTCGCCACCGAGGAAGAGTCTCGGATCTCTCCGGTACCCTTCTCTGTCCGCGATGCCCTGGCGCATTCTCACTGGCGTCGCGCGATGGAAGAGGAGTACGCGGCTCTTCTTGCCAACCAGACATGGGACCTCATGCCACGTCCGTCTGGTTGCAATGTGGTCACTAGCAAGTGGATCTGGACGCATAAGCATCGGACTGATGGCACACTGGATCGCTACAAGGCTCGCTGGGTTCTCCGGGGTTTCACCCAGCGGCCTGGTGTGGACTATGATGAGACCTTCAGTCCAGTGGTGAAGCCTGCTACAGTGCGCACGGTCCTCTCGCTCGCTCTCTCTCGCTCTTGGCCTGTGCACTAGCTGGATGTGAAGAATGCGTTTCTCCATGGCACTTTATCAGAGGCAGTCTACTGTAGTCAGCCAGCGGGATTTGTGGACTCCAGTCGTCCGGACATGGTCTGCGAGCTCAACAAGTCTCTCTATGGTCTGAAGCAGGCTCCTCAGTCTTGGTATTCTCGGTTCGCCACGTTCTTACTGACATTGGGGTTCACCGAGGTCAGGCCTGACACTTCTCTGTTCATCTACCGCCGTGGGGATGAGACTGCCTACCTGCTACTCTATGTTGATGATATTGTGCTCACAGCCTCTAGTCAGTAGTTGCTTCAACACATCTTCTCCTCTCTGCAGCAGGAGTTTGCTATGAAGGATCTTGGTCAGCTCCATCACTTCTTGGGTGTTACTGTTGAGCCTCGCTCGTCTGGCCTTCTCCTTCACCAGCGGCAGTATGCACTTGATATTCTGGAGCGGGCTGAGATGAGTGATTGCAAGCCATGCTCCACTCCTGTCGACACTCAGGCGAAGCTGTATGCTGCTCTGAGTGATCCCGTGGCTGATCCTACTGCCTACCGGAGTCTTGCTGGAGCCTTGCAGTACCTCACTTTCATCAGGCCGGACCTCACATATGCCGTTCAGCAGGTCTGCCTTCATATGTATGATCCCCGGGAGTCACATCTTGCTGAAGCGTCTATTCCGCTACGTCCGTGGCACTGTTGACTTCGGCCTGGTTCTTCACCGATCTCCCTCTGCTGAGCTGGTTGTCTACACCGACACTGACTGGGCTGGCTGTCCGGACACTCACCGCTCCACTTCCGGCTATGCCGTCTTCCTGGGCGGCAACTTTGTCTCCTGGTCGTCCAAGCGGCAGCCGGTTGTCTCCCGCTCCAGTGCCGAGGCGGAGTACCGTGCTGTCGCTAACGGCGTGGTGAGGGCGTCCTGGGTTCGACAGCTCTTAGCGGAGCTCCATAGCCCGCTCGCCAAGAGCACGCTCGTCTACTGCGACAACGTCAGCGCCGTATATCTCTCCACCAACCCCGTTCAGCATCAGCGGACGAAGCATGTAGATCGACTTGCACTTCGTCCGCGACAGGGTCGCTATCGGCGATGTTCGGGTCCTCCATGTCCCGACCACCTCCCAGTTTGCTGATATTTTCACCAAGGGTCTCCCCTCCTCGACTTTCTTGGAGTTTCGCTTCAGCCTCAACATAGCAGGTGACTAGTTGTGGCTGTGGGGGGTTGTCCCTGTGTGTCATTTCTTTGTTGTCCAGTCTTGAACTCCGCTGCGCCGGTAGTTCAGACTGCGGGGGGTGTTGGTGTATATATTCAGAGGCCCATCTAGAGGCTCATGTATAACTACTATTATACCCACCCTTCTAGGTTTGGAGGAGCAATTCATTCTTCTACAGTCTTTTAGGAGCACAAGCGGTAGCGCGTGATCTGTGGCTAGAAGCGACAAAATTCCCTAATGCTAGCTCCATCCTTGTCCTAGCCTCCCTTTTTGTCACTTTTCTCTAAAGTAACATTCCATTTTTAGAAACTTTTTCATAAGTATTTTGGAAAACTTTTACGCTACAGTTGGGGATATTTTTTCTAAAAATTCTTAAATATACCTATTGATGGGAACTTTCCAATTAGTATATATTTTAAGGAGAAATTTTGAGGAGATTTCTAGAAAGTATTTTTAGGAGAACTTTAAATAAATGTTCTTGCAAATATTTTCAAATAAGTTTTCTAAAAACTTCTTCATATAATGCTTTTGGATTTCTTCTAAAAAGTCTTCATATAATGTTGACTTTTCATGATATGGGCAGTTAGAACTATATATGGTACAGGTATTCCTGCTTTATGCATGGTTTTGTACCTCCTTTTTTGAGAGGTTATTGTATAATCAACGAAATAATAGTGCAAATCAATCAGTTCTCTAGCACACAGGATGGTAGGAAACCATATCTCGACTGGCTACTATCAGTTGACTCTATCCTTGCCTCCTTGGTAATGAGGTTTTATGTCTGCCAAATGTTAGTGTGTTGCTACTACTTAAATGATCAGGAACTTATCAGATGATGTATGAATATCTCCATGCCACGCACCAAAGCAACATTTCAGAATCTGGAACCAAATAGAAACTTGTTTCTTTCTTTTCAAAAAAAAAAAACTTGTTTCCAGCTCTAGCTTATATGTTTACGGTCAAGTACATTCCACCCAAGTTCCGACACAAGTTCCAGCCACTAAGCCACGAAACATTCGTTTTGAGTTGGTTTAACAAGACATTCACTACCAAATTCACAAATCCTCCAAGTGAGTCATACCGTGAATATATTTTCAAACAGAAATCATAATCAGAACTTGGCCTATGCAAGTTGCCAGCAGGCTAATCAGTAAAGACCTTGCCTCTATTCTAAATCAAAATCATATGTCAGCGCATACAGGAACTAATTGCCCCTCGAATGCATGATGTGTCTAGAGCAAATACAACAAATGAAAAGGAAAAGGAAAAGAAAGAATAGTTTCCTTGAGTGTGTCCTACATGTGAGTAAAAACTGGATACATGATCGCCAGCTCCATCACCCCTGGCTGCTGCTAGCTTCGGATATATGGAACATCAGCTGCAGGGCACAATGTCACCAGCTATGAGCAGAAGTGCACAAAAGTTCAGCTAAAATTGTATTGCGAGCAATCAATCACCTTAACTCCCACGTAGAATGTAGTAAATATGAAAGCAAGGGCAGGCAGGGCTGCAAAATGAGAACATGTATTAGCTATAGAGATCATCAGACCGTTTATGCCTGACTGAATAAAATCCGTCACACCTGATGGGTATGATTTATTGATTTTGCAACTCACCTTCCTTCCCAGCCATTTTTGAGATCAGAACTTTAATCCCGGATGGTCCCACGACGTAACCAACAAGGTTTGCCACCTGTGTGCATGAAACATCTGAGAAATAGCATTCACAACTTATGAATGACCAATCTAATATACCACTGAAATTCCTCTATGTCCACAATTGAGCAAATGATCATGGCGCATTCGAGACCATCTGAAATTTCCGTTGAATACAGCTAGACAAATGGTTTCATGTAGTCTCTTAATACTTTTCTTGGATATCAATTATTCAATATCTTTGATACTTTTACTGATCCGTTATCAGGAGAAAATAATTGCATTCTTTTAGCAGTGCATTCAGAAATACACATAGAACATACCATAAGACAGCTGATGGTCACAGCACCGGCAATTGCTTTAAATTCTCGGTGAACAAGCATCCCAAGGGAGCTACTTGCCTGCCAATAATTTAAATGCATATTAGATGGTGGCCTTGTCAAATTTCCATGAAGCATCTTGCAAGAATGCCACAATATTTAAGCATTTTAGAAACTTTCATTCCTGCAGATATCTTCAATCTTTTCTTTACATCATAATGGCATGGAGTTATTTGGATCCTCAATTAATATGCCTTAACTCAATTTATAAATTGGATTAAGTTTCTCAAATAAAGATAATTTGATAGCTTTTAAGTAAATTTACTATCTTGCCATAACTGGCCTGCAACCTTTTGAAACCAGATTCTATTAACTTCTAAGAAAAGCAGATAAGCTTCCAGCACAGCAAATCTACTGAACCACAGTTGTCTGAAAAACTATACCTGAAATTTGTTGGACAGAGATTTGACCAATATCTCTGGAACGAAAAATAAGCAAGTTAACCATGCCCATGAAACAAGTTTCCTGTTTAGAGAATCAAATAGAAGAATCCAAGTCATCACCAATGGATCTGGAAACAAGTAAGCAAGGCTGTCGATTGTAGGATTTTGAAGAAGCTACCATTCCAGATCATGCCACACTGCTACAAACGTGAATATTACCCAGATACTCAGAAGCTTTCTTCGAGAACCACCAAGAGGAATGTATAAGTACCTGCAATAATCATGTGGCTTGTCAAAGAAAGCAAGACAAATGTAACATAGTATAGACATGTACCAACTCTATATATAAGTTTCATTTATGGGATACAAGAAATGATGTAAATCGATGTACATTATACCAAGTAAGAAATTGCTGCAACTTCCATATGCATAAAATCAAAGGTGGCAAAGGAAACAAGTAAGACGTGTGGTAGCAAAGATGAAATTTAAACCAGACCTGACCAACCATCTGTTAAAAGAAGCATGCCAGCTCTTCCAGAAACTCTCCAGATCGTGGCAATTATTTATACACCTAGGCATGTTTTCAGGTGTCTCGACTCCCCCAACCTGCAATGAAGTGCTTCGCTTTAAAACATATCAAGAATATATGAAACAAATGCTGAGATCAGAACAAAGTTGTGTTCATACTGATGCTATCTATTAGATAAAATGAATGTCCAAGACAAGATAAAGCATACAATACACTACATAAAAGCCTGTGCTGATACAAAATTTAAATATTGAATTACCAGTGACCAAAACCGGAAGTAGCGCCAAATAAGAAAGAATTTCAACCACATAAAGTTTAACACCTGTATTGGAAAGTTTGAGAAGTCAATGAGATTGATTATCAACCATAAGAACGAAGTCAATAAGCTACAATATATTAGATAAGAGCAGAGACAGAAGTTTAAAGTATAGCACAAAACCTACCCAAACAACTATAAAACAAAAATGCAATTTCGGAATAGGTCCTGCAAAAGAAAAAACTTATATGCGGCCATGCGGGCAATCAATTCATAAAATCTAAAGGGCACAGTGGAAAAATATCAACTGCTGCAACCTGACTAAAAGGGGATAAAGTTTCGCAAGTGGCAACTTAGAAGCCCTGAGCACGTTTACAGGAAATATAATTTGTATCATACAATGCAATCCTTTTTGTGAGAATGTGCAATATAATCTTACCCCATAACTGATGATGAAGACCTCAAATGGGGATAACTTCTGCCATAATCGGCTGTCATCACTCATCAGAATATTCAATCAATTCAAATTTCAGAATACAATATTAACAATAGAAACAAATAAAAAGTTAGCCATATAATATGAGGAAAAACAAGTACCTTACTACAAAGGAATTGTAGTGGAAACAGTGTGTCATGCCTTCCATAAGAAGGAAACTTAAGATCCACCTCAGACCATACCAAGATATTTGTGTAAATGAATAATTTTTCTGAGGTACTTCTAACTGCAAGATCGCTACATCAAAAACTGGTTAGTACATGAAGACTTAATTAAAAAAATAAGCTTCAATAAAAAAATACCTAGAGGAAAAACTAACCTGAGCAGCAAATGCATTGTATCCAACAATAGGGCCAGCAATGTAGAGTGGAGCATATGTCAAGTAGCATAAATACATGAGGAATGTGTATCTGTCAACATTGAGTCCTCTCTCCTGCCAAGAGCAAGGCTTTATCACCGGATAAAAAGAATAAATAAATATAATTCAGCTTCTAAAGGAATTGCTTAGGCCAAATAGTTGCATCCGCTAAAATTCAACAATGGTATAATGATATACCATACTGGAAATGAATAAAAAAAATGCTAAGTCCTACTTTACAGTCGACAACCTAGAAGATCTATAATGAATTCACCCACAAGTCAACCTGGTGTCAGCAGAACACTAGTCACTCCTTAGTAAGACTTCCTTCACTTATCCTCTCATGGGAGACTTAATTCCTTGCCCCATGCAAATCTCTACACCAGTTATTCTGCACATACCAAAACAAAAACAAAAAAAAGACCTAGTCCATCTAGATAAAAAATACAAGCTTCTAGACAATTTTGAAGGCTCAATTTTAGGAAATCTAAAAGTCAGATGACTTCCACAATAGAGAATCGAGAATCCAGCTGATTATGGATTCTCGATTCTGGGAGTCGTCTGACTTTTGGATTCTCAAAATCGAGCCTTCAAAATCAGCCATAAGCTGAAACAAACAGGGCCTAAAACCAACCTCTTACATGTCTAAAACTAATTGGGTCTATCATGTACGACCTTACCACATTCAACTGTTACAAGAAAAGTTGGAAAAATGAAATACCTGCAAAGCAAAGTAACATGTCTTCCCAGAATAACAAACCTGACATCTTTGCATATGTTTCTGTACCAAGAATACTCATGTTACTATACTAAAGTATCAAACCAGTATTCTGTGTATATGAAAGTTGGAAAATCAACACATGAGTACATTGAAGGTATAGTTAAAAATAAAATATAATAGTTAAAAATAAAATATAGAGTTCTTGATATCCATGAGAACTATGTGTGACAACTATTTAGAAAATAGTACCAACTGCAAACATTGTTTTGAAATCTGACTTGTATACCGATGTGATCAGATGATCAGAATGCACTTCAATCAAACAAGAATGTCAACTAGACAGAATAACTTTTCAAACATTGAAGATCTCATGCTGCAAAACTAACATGTCCAAAAAAAATGACATTAGGGAACATTGTACCTTGTGATCAAAGTGAGAAGAATGAATTGTCCAGCAGTAATCACATCCAAAACTAATCATCCGTAACACAACTGCATGGAAATTAGAAGGTGTAAAAAAATTTGAACCAAGAAACCTACAAAAACTTGATATATAAACACAAGGTATAAAATTGGTGCAATGCTTGTGATTAAATAAATACAAATAAAGTTGTGTGATAATTGGATCACGCCTGATGCAACTTGAAATAATTGGAGAAGCTGCAAGATAATTAACAAAATGAGGTAGCCAGTTCAATGGCATCTGACCTCACAGCATTAGCCAAAATGAAATAGTGGTCAATGACTGACAAAAGAGTACCACGAACCGTTCAGTAACTTCAGTTTATTAACTCAGTGGTTTTAATGTTTTTATGCAACCAGGAGATTTTGATATACCTGGAACCATGTTCATATCAACTGGGATATTAATTATCCACAGTTGATAATTTGTGAACCGGCAACTCTAAGAATATGTCTTTAGAAAAGAAGTGAAGAAACTAGTCTTCTTTAGGTTTCAAAAACAACAATAAATTCTTCAAATATAAACCATTCGATGACTTCCCCAGGATTCGAGGAGCAACCAATCTGAAGAGCTACAATAAGCTTCAATATGCAACAGCACACAATTCATATATGATTTCAATAAATAAATGAGATAGCATAGGATAAAATATACCAAAATTGAAGCATATGTGCCATCGAAATGTACCCCGATAGTTATCTAGAAAAGCAAGATTTTCCCTGTTTAGATACAAAAGTTAAAATCCCATAAAAACGAATAAGAAAAGACATCTTAATAGGATAAACTTCAATATGCAATGCAGCAGCAAAAAGAATCTAACCTGAATGATGAGAACGAATATCCTTCATAAACTCGGTTTAGAATAAGCACAGATAAGTTGAAACTCCAAATGAGGCTTATGCAATACTTATAATTAGCAAATAGCTGCAAAATATAGAACTATGGTCAACAAAGAATGAAATAGACATTCATAAAAATTCCAACAGGAAAAGTGAAAATCTATTAGCTAGTCACTCTACAGCCGTCGATTTGGTTTTAATTGGCAATGCCACTTATTTGTTGGTGACAATCACATAACAAGATGGCTTATTTCTTTAATCTGTTGTATGTTCCTTCTCTTTCTTGGCTTTAACATACTCAAGATTATGTGTATCAATACTTGGAGTAATTTCCTGCTTTTGACACAATGTTCAGAACTAATACATCCTCCAAAACAGGTTCACACACTCCAAAACAAAACATTAAGTGATTATTTCATTACCCCTGAGACCAGATTCTTCCATTTATGTTTATTTGCCATATTATTTGTACACATACAAACAACATAAGGATAAAGAGCAAGAAAGTTCCAACATGGAAGCACTGACCTTCACTATGGAGTAATTAATCAATGAAATTAAAAGAATGAACACAACACTGCCATGAAAACAAACAAGTTAAAAAAAATAAAAAAACAATGAAGAGGCAAAATAATATGGTATTGTGAGTTGCATACCAAGCGCCATGAAGATAATATAGATAGCTCAAGGAGAGTATAAGCCACATCAAAGCAGTCCCTCGGCCCTTCAAGACATAGCAATATCGCAATGTATTGACCACAATCAGAAACGCCCCCATTACAACAGTCAGAATCGGCAGGTTCCCACGGAAGTTTCTCCATTGTGCATCAGACAAGTCCTGCAATATACGACTAATGAAATTAAACGGGCAGCTCCTCAATGTTCAGGTAAGGCACGTGACTGACAAAAATAGATGAAATTTTACCCACATTCAGATGACCGGCAAGTGATCCCGCGCGTAGTCCGTAGAGCCTCCCGGAGTAATCTACAACCACGAAGCAGCTGTGAGCCCGTGAAACGAGCGGCAATTGCGGAGAGATGACGTAAACTGGGTGCTACCAACGTACCGTGCGAGAGACGAAGCGACCTGCGGATCACGACGAGGTAGAAGCCTAGCGCGTACAGAACAAGCGCGACGAGCTCCACCCGCTTCCAGGGCACGCCGCCCATCTCCGCCCAACCTCAAACCTCTCACCTCGCTAGCCGCGTCTGGGAAATGGGGCAGCGAGCGGCGGGAAACACCAGCAAAGAAAGGGCCCCGCTCAGCGATGGATGCGGCGGGGGACGCGCGACTGTGGCCGGGAGCAGAGGCAGCGAGGCTGCCGAGATCCGGGGCTGAACGGCGGCGGACGGTGGCGGCGCTGGCGGCCGCTGCGAGGCTGAGAGGGGAGGAGAGCTGCTGGCCGTTGGATCTGCGTCGGAACAGAACAGCCTCTCATCAGCCAAAGGACTCGGCTGTTTGGTTCGGGTAATTGGTGCGATCATGGGAGTTCAGAGATACGCACAGGCCCTCTCATCAAAGGACTCGGCTGTATCCTGTCAAAAAAAAAGGTAAAATTAGCTGGTGGACACGGTTAAAATGTGTCTTTTGCTGTAGGCCACTAATAAAATATGACTTTGCTGAGAGACATTACAATTCTATGTTAATTTGACAGGGAACACTATAGCTCATACAATAATATTGAGTAAAATGCACTGGGGGTCCTTAAACTAATTGACCTGTTCTGTTTAGGTCCATGAACTTCGAAAATGCATTTATAGGTCCACAATCTATTCAAGTGTGTCACTTGAGGTCCAAAACACATATGACCAGTGTTGACCGCCTACATGGACCGCCACGTCCGATCCACGTGGCTGCTGGCCGCCACGCGTGCTCCGCCCTCCCCCTCTCTCTCTTTCTCTCTCTCCCTTTCTCTCTCTCCCTGTTCTCCCGCGCCGGCCCCAACTGCTCCGCGTCGCGCCGGCCCCGCTCGCCTGCCCCGGCCGGTCGCCCCACCCTGGCCGCGAGCCTGCCATCTGCACGCTATCGGTCGACGTGGCGCCCCGCGTCGGCCTCCGTGCCCCGCGCCCAGGCTCGGCTCGCTTGCCGCGCTCCGCCGCCGCCTCGCCACGCTCCGCCGCCACAGGGGAGGAGAAGCATGGGAGGGAAGCACGTCCGCCGCGGCCGCTCTGCCTTGCCTTGCCTCGCCACGGCCGCCCAGCCTCGCCAGTGGGGGATGCAGGGGACAGGGCGACGCAGCTCGGCGATGGAGGGAGCAGGGGAAGCCGGCGGTGAGAAGGCAGCGGGCGGCGGTGACCTCCAGGGACACCCGCGAGGAGGAGGGCCGCGCCGCCGCGCGCAGGCAGGCCGCGCCACATGCAGGGGAGGGAGGAGGGGCAGCCACAGCCGCAGATCCACGAGGACCCGTGGCCGCCGCGAGGACCCGCCGGGCAGGGGAGGGCCGGGTGGCAGGGCCGGCTCCGCCGCCTGGGGGCACGGGCCAGCGCCGGCCCGCGCGCGGCGCCACTGCCGCCGTCGATGAGAGGAGCCGTGGCCGAACTCGAGGGAGGCCGCCGCCTGCGAGGACGAGGATGTCGGAGCTCCCCACCGCGGCCGACTGAGCGCCGTCCTGGCCCGCTCCGCCGCTCCGACCTGCCGCGTGTCGGCCCGCCGCCGCCGAAGCACGCCGGCCGGAGAGGGGGAGCCGGATCCGACAGCGCGCCGATCCGCCATGGCCGGCCGAGCTCCGCCGCGCGCAGATCTGCCATGGCCTTGCTTGCCCGCCGCAGCTCCGCGCCGGCGATGTAGAGGAGGACGTGGTCGCCAGGGCGTCGGGCAGGAGGGCCCCTCTGCCGCCAGCCACGCCTCGCCGGGGCTCCGGCCCCTCCGCCGCGGCTCGCCTCGCCGGCGGCACAGGGGGGAGAGAGGGGGCGGCGCCGGCTAGAAATGGGAGGCGGAGGCGCGGTGCAGGGGGAGAACGGGGAGAGAGAGAAAGATAGAGAGAGAAAGAGAGAGAGGGGGGAGGGCGGAGCACGCGTGGCGCCCAGCAGCCACATGGATCGGACGTGGCGGTCCACGTAGGCGGTCAACACTGATCATATGTGTTTTGGACCTCAAGTGACACACTTGAATAGATTGTGGACCTATAAATGCATTTTCGAAGTTCACGGACCTAAACAGAACAGGCCAACTAGTTTAAGGACCCCCAGTGCATTTTACTCAATAATATTTTCTATCGAAATGGGTCACAAAACACTCATACAGCACAATTATATCCCTACCGCTGCTATGGCCGGCTCGCTCTCGCGCTCAACGCCGATGGTGGATTTGGATTGGAGCACCTCATTCTGCACTGTTCCGGCTCCATGGAGGCTTGGCTGCTAGTCATCAACTCGTTGCGCTTGCTGCCGTTGCTGGGGTCGTGGTCGTGATCCGCTTAAGCTGTAGGTGCTCATCGCGGGATCTACAGCAGCTGCTTGTCCACCAGCAGCTCGGGCAACAACGCCGCAAGCCCGCTACGAGGACCAAGGGGACTAGCTAGGGAAGCACAGCTTGGCGCGACCATCAACGCCGGGGAGGCGACGACCAGGAGGTTGAGGATGTCCGCCTGCCCACAACCCTCCATGCGGTGCTCGCTCAAGCGGGCCGTGGTGCTCGATTCCAGCAGTATGGCTTGCTCCCGGCGGCCGCAGCGCTCGATCCCGGCGGGGATTCCTCCAGGCGGCATCAGCGACGATGAGTTCGCAGGGCGACGATGTACCCGAATCGGCCGGTTGGGGGTAGAATCGAGTCATGCCCAGGTAGAACTCCAGAGAGAGAATGGGAGGGAGAGAGAGCTCGGTGGGTAAAAAATGGAAAGAAAATATGACGTGTGGGCCCCACATGTTGGTAGTTGATATAGAGGGAGATATAGAGGATGAATGGGTGCAGTGAAACTGGAGATAGATGAGAGAATCTCGGAATATATTTTTAGATGATGAATTTAAAGTATGACAAATGCAGATAGCCTAAGTCCAATAGAGCCCAACTGGCCAGATGGCAAATTCTATGGTGAACAGGCCAACCCCGCACCCCACACGCCCGCTCCCAGGCACCCAGCCGCCACATGCCAGCCAGCCTCCCACCCGACCTCCCAGCTTCCACTCCAGTATCGCGGCTCCAGTCTCTGGCAGTAAGGGTGTGGTTGGTTGCTTGGTTTAACTCAATCTTGGCTAGAAGTTAGCCATGGCCAGACTAAGCTTGGCTGCAGCAGTACCGAATCCACTTGTTTGGTTACTACATTAAGTTTAGCCTGACTTAGGAAATCTATGTTTGGTTGATCGGTTAGCATAGGATATGACCACCTCTTCTTTTCTCAAGGTGAGTGTAACTCCACTTCACCACTTCTTAGAGGCGGCGCGGTGAGGCTCGCGGCGGCGAACGCCACCGCGGCCAGGGATAGTGTCGCCGCGGTCTCCGCCTGGCTGCGCGCCGCGGCCTCTGCACGGCCGCGCGCCCCGCAGCAGCAGCTCAGCGAGCACGGAAGCCGCCATGGCTGGAGCCCGAGGCCACCATGGCCTTCGCGCTGCCGCAAGGCCTGCCATGGCCGGCATCGGGGAGGTTGAGGGCGCGGGCGTCACCGTCCCATCGAGTAGGGGGCGGAGCTCGAGGAGTCGCTTGTCCGCACCGAATCTCGAGCAGCAGGGGAGGTGGGCGCGCGGCCAGAGGAGCCGGTGGGGTCGAAGGAGGATTAGATCCGGTCGCTGAGATCCGCCCACGCATCTGGATCCGGTCGGACGGGGCGTTGGATCTCCGCCGCGGCCGGCCACAACGGGCAGGACGGCCGTCGCCGGCCATCGCGCGCAGGATAGCCCTCGTCGCTCCACGCCGCTGCACGCAACATTGCCAGCGTGCGCTCGCGATGATGGCCGCCCGGGCCGCTGAGGCAGGGAGGAGGGCCGCCGCGGCCATGGCACCTCCGCCCCCCGTCGTCGGGAGCTGCGCGGGCCAGTCACAGCGAGTGAGCACCGACGGTGACAAAACTCAGCTGGGCCCACCAAACTAGCACAATGCAGGCTGCACTACCTGGATACGCTTAAATCGACCGTTCCCAGCAATGCAGCCCGGAGGGGTGCCTAAACTGCAGAAGCCTAGCTAATGGCTAATGCACCCATCCAATCACACACCCTAAGGCGCCCCCCGTCCGGTCGTCTCGCCGTGCGCCGTCCACCGCGCCATCCCCCTGCCCAGTCGCCGGCCGCCGCCGAGTCGCCGATCCGGGCACCCGGCGACCCCGGTCCTGCGGTCCTCCCCCTGGCCCCTGACTTCGGTCAGGTCGTGCTCGCCTCGTCAAGTCGTCATCCCCACGGAGCGATGCGGCCGCGGAGGCGGGTCGGCCAACGCGGCCGAGGAGGCGGTGCACGCGGAAAAAACGGGCGCTCGCGTGCACCCCTGCCGCGATGCGCGACACCTGGGCATCCAAAATCATACAGCAGAGTCCTTTTTTTTTTGGAAAATTTGCCAGAGGACACCGTTAGAAGTTGTCCTTTGCTGTAGACCATTAAAATTTTGTGGCTTTGCCAAAAGACATTATAATTCTATGACCATTTGCTGTAAGACACTAGACCACTTATAATATTCAAGTTTAATATGAGGATACTGGAAATGACTAATCTACCCTTCCCTATCTTCTACCATGCCGATAGCGGGCGTCCTGGGAGCACGCGGGAAATAGGGGAAGGGCGCCCTTCCGCTAGCGTAACGTATTTTCCAGTATCCCGCTGCAGGGAATTTTACGGTAAATGCTTCCTCCAGGAAGCTTTCCTGTATGCCAGTGCGGGTAGTCTTAATTCACTAATATGTTGAAGTCTCGGTTCTCCTGCTTAACCAAGAATTGAACCGAATTAATTGAGAAATTCGGGTTTTTTTCTAGAATACGCGTGCAGTGTATCATTGTATTAAGACGAAAAAGAAATTGATACAGTGTTCGGTTACAACCCAAATGGAACGGACTCCAGATGAACACAAGCCGGCAAGCCAGCTGAACACAAACCGAAAGATAAACTCCAATGTGAACTACTCACATGCTGCACAACCTAACGACTAGCTCTAAACGTAGTCCTCAGTAAACGCTCCATCCCACGGAGAGAGAGCTGTTCCGTTTCTATATCAGATTCTTTTTGTTCCACTCTTTATTCTCGGTTAAATTTGCCTATGTGGATTCCAGGCTTGTTTGGTTGGCCTGAGCCAGGTAGCTGTTCCCAGGCAGCAATCTAAGCCCCAGGCTAATGAAATAGACGGCCTGGAGATGTTGCCTGGCCCAGGCAGAAAATGCCAGGCTCAAACCAAACAGACCCTCAGTGCTCCAGGCCACAGCTGTTTCAGGCCCACTCCGCCTCGTTCTCCGCAGTCTTGGAGTGGGCCTGAAACGGGCCTTCCGACACGGCCCAAACCACCCGTGCTCCCCGCACCAATAAAACCCCCCGAGTCAACATCAACACGCCGCAACGCCGCTTCCCCTCACCAGTCACCAACGCGCCTCCATTCCCGTTCCTCTCTTGCCTAGGGTTCTAGCCCTCTCGCCGCCGCCCTCCGGCGCCGACCATGACGGCCGAGACCGCGACGCCGGAGGAGCAGCTCCGCGCCCAGCTCGAGGAGCAGAAGATCCACGAGGTGAGCCGCGATGTGATCCCCATCTCTATCCCTTCCACTTCCACTCCCGCCCCGCCCCGCCCCAGGCTCGGTGGCGGCGCGCGCGGCGTGGGGTAGCCCCAAGGCGCGGCCGGATCACGGGCGCCGGCGAGGGGAAGATGCGAGTTTGGGGGTTTGAGGGTGCTAGACGGCGGGTTTCTGGCTGGATCTCGCGGGTTTCGTGCTGTGTTGACCGGGAAGTGATTTAGCGTGGGGATGGTGACGATGAGGGTTGCTGTTGGATGCGGGGTTTGTCAACCAGCGCTGCTGAGCTTCTACTGTAACGCAAGAAGTTTAAGCGTTATACTGTTGTACCCTCCGTTGCCTGCCTCGTTTTAGCTTGTGCTCAAGTCCGTGTTTTACTGATTGTGGTCTGCCTGTCGTCTGTCGTCTGATTGGCATTTCGTACACTTTGATAGTTCATGCCCACTCCATAGATAGATCACTTGTTTTGAATGTCCCAATCCTTGTAGCTCCTGCGTCCCTTCGTATAGAGCACCACAAGAGTTAGTAGTGAAAGGGGAAAATGATGCCTTACAGCTTCCTACAGAACTTGTTTGTTTGTTTGATGAAATCTGTATTCCTGTTCAGGCTGCCTTTTGCTTGACTTACATACTTTGAATTATTTATTTGAAGTAACATTGGTGCTATTTGTTGAGGCATGTTAACTGAACAATTGTTTGTTTCCTTAATTGCTTGCATGCATTTAATTTCTTTTATTAACTTAGCTGTTGTACATATGTTGAAATAAATCATACTCATATTTCTAATGTTCTGAATGGTGGAGTCCCTCTATACCTCTAGGGAGATGACCCGATTGTTGAGGATGACGATGATGAGGAAGATGACGATGATGAGGATGACAAGGATGACGATGATGCTGAGGGTATGTGAAAGTTTTAGTCACTTTCTTTGTTAGTATTATTATTTATCATTATGCTTAGGCAAAGTATCCACATGTGCTGTGTATATGTCATCGGTGGTGTTGATTTCTCCATACAAATTTGATTGCAAGATTCATTTTAGTTACATCCGTTTTTGCATTGTCTTCCCTTTGCTTGATTCCTCCATTTATTTAACTTTTTGGTTGAATAGCTACTATTAGTTTACATGCAAACTTCTTTTCTTTGGACATCTACTGAGACAACATATTTACTGAAGTGAATAGCTACTATTAGTTTACCACTCATTTCATTATGCAAGTTTCAAGAAGCTTTAGGATACCAGATCATACCCTAGGCTCCTTTCCTATTTCTAATAATTGGTTTCCATCGCGTACATGAGTGCGCTGTCATCAATATAAACATGGTATCTCAAAACATTGTGAAATTGTAGTCCAGCAATTTTCATTGTGCAGTGTCAGCCAATCCCGTAACATATTTGTTCTATGAGTTCTTAATATGCCATTCTAGTTCTAACCATGTGATATTTTTCTATTAGTAACTCAAAATTTCAATGATTTTAATGAACAGGAGTTGATGCTAGTGGGAGATCTAAGCAGAGCCGCAGTGAGAAAAAGAGCAGGAAGGCCATGCTGAAGCTTGGCATGAAGGCGATCACTGGTGTAAGCCGTGTAACTGTCAAGAAGAGCAAGAATGTAAGCCGTGTAACTAACAAAGAGCAGGTCTTGTTTTTTTTTTGGGCTTAACATTGGTTAGATTTTTGTTAACTGTTGTTCCATTTCTAGATGCTCTTTGTCATCTCCAAACCAGATGTCTTCAAGAGCCCTGCATCAGACACCTACGTGATCTTTGGGGAGGCCAAGATTGAGGACCTGAGCTCACAGCTGCAGACACAGGCTGCAGAGCAGTTCAAGGCACCAGACATGAGCAGCGTCCTGTCAAAGCCAGAGGTCTCCACAGCGACCCAGGATGACGATGAAGCTGTCGATGAGACTGGTGTGGAGGAGAAGGACATTGAGTTGGTGATGACCCAGGCTACCGTGTCGAGGGCTAGGGCGGTGAAGGCGCTGAAGGCGGCCGATGGGGATATAGTTAGTGCAATCATGGAGCTGACAACTTAGCTGGTCGTGCGCCTACTTGTGATATCATGTCAGTTTTATCTTGTTTAATGGATCTATGATCTGAGACACATGTTGTCACGTTGTGCTGTTTTGCATGTGTGATTGGAGACAAATGGAAAACACATGTTTTGAAGGCTCTTTTTCGTGCATTGATTTTGCCTTTACATTTGTACGCATTTTAAAATTTCCATATCCCAATTGGATGGGGTAAGCCTCAGCTATTATCCATTCCATGTCTGCTTAGGATTTGTGCTTCATTAATTTGACGAATGATGTGGATTTGTCGGGAGGCTCTGGTCGAGATTTCAGTTTTGTGATGGGCGCCAAATAAAATCTTATTGTAGTCCATAATAGCAAACCCGTTTTGAGGTATAAATTAACGATTAATTCGTAAGTTTAGGGGATACAGTTTCTTTTATTTTACAAGTTCAAAGGATCCAAGACGTTAGGCAGTTTTGCAAGCTTAGAGGGTAAAATCAATGTACAAAATAGTCCGCTGTTAGCTTTTTAGGAGATCTATCGCTAGGACTGGGCATAATTAACCGAGGACCGAAGACTGAACTGAAAAGACCGGGACCGATATCGAAAAGACCGAGACCGAAATGTTCGGTCAGCAGTTCGGTCCTAGCCTCTAGGTAACCGAACTTTCTACGGTTAGTTTGGTCTTTGGGCTCGGTTAACTGAACTGACCGAACTATGTATAAGGTTCATTACGTAGCTCAAAAACAACCCAGTCCAATAGTCGTATTAACCCTAGATATACCCTAGATATATAAACAACAATAATTCTATGTTGGTCTTTTCGTCTATTATGTACTGCTTGTAATTTGCGCTTTGGAAAGAGGCAAAATGTTGTCAAAATTTCTAATTAATTCTGCTATCACATGCCTTTTTTTATTGGTTCCAGCAGTGGTCGGTTAGTTCGGTCATGACCGAGACTGAACCGAACTAACCAAGACTGAAATGTCTCGGTCCTGTGTTTTAGAAAAGACCGACCGGTCTTAGATTTCTAAAGACCGAATTTTGAAAAAGACCGATGAACCAAACCGATCGGTTCGGTCTGACCGATTGCCCACCTCTATCTACCAATACGCTATACAATATTTGTCTGCTATGTCCGCTAAAGATGTAGTCAAAATAAATAAAGAATCAATATAACTAGGGTGGACCATAAACAAAACACCACGAGTACAATTGGGTAGTCAAGAGACATGTTGAGTCTATTTTAGAGTGTTAGACCAATGGTGTTTCTTATTCTGTATGTAATTATTGACTATTTTATCATTCCGCTAAATAATTTAGCTTCCGCTATAGCTTTCGCTTTAGCTCTTTTAACTTTTTGAAAGAGTTTCTGCTAAATATCTTAGCCCGTTATTTCTTCACAGTTGGGTAAAATTGACCTGCGCTCGTGTCAGCTAATAACCGAGGAACTCTGAAACAATCTGGCTCATGGGACGGATTGGGATGGACTGGAACCATTGATGCGCGTGAAATAAAATCGGTTTCCAGATGGGGTCCTTTGCGTTCTAGGATGAGCATAATTTTCTGATCGTGCCGTGGATCTGTCTTGTAATCCGTAGGCTGCTGTCGCGCATCGGTCGAAGATTGCTGGCGAGGCAGCTAACACGATAATCCTGCAACTTACCCAGCGTCAGCAACCACGACGAACTCAAGTTCAGTAGCCATGTACATGCAGTGGCACAATTTCTTGTTTTTCTTGAAAAGCTTAATGGCACAATTTTCGAAGATCCTACCACTACTACCATATTTTTTTCTGAGACTGTTGAAAAGTATTTTCAAAGGCGGGCAATGGCAACCGTCTCTAAACAAAAGTCTCTGTTAATGCATTTTCAGAGGCGGTTCCTTTGCCCGCCGAGCCCATATGCTGGATCTGAGGTGGGGGCCGCCGGATCCACCGCCGGAGATGAGCTAGGGGCCGGATCCGTCGCCAGAGACGAGGTTGGGGTCGGATCCACCCCGATCGCGGTGGATCCGCCGTCGTTGATGATCCGCGGGCTCTATAAGGATCGATGGACCAAGAGGGGGTGGATTGTGCCTTTTTCAAAATTCTAAGACAATTAAAACAACATTAACCTATGCAATGCTAGTAAGGCTCAATTCACCAACCGGCTAACAAAGCAAACTATACAAGCTAACAAAGATATGAAACTAAGCAAGGTAAAACTAAGTTATGATCTCTAAGGTCAAGCACAAGAATAATTGCAAGAAAGTAAGTGCTTGAAATGAAAGAGTGGACAAGAGACAACCAGATTTTTTCCCGTGGTGTCGATGTGTTGGCACACACCCCTAATCCACATTGTGGCACTCACTAAGAGTCTTGTCACCTCCCATGTCACCGAGACTGGGCGCTCACTAAGAGTCTCCGTTCACCATCCCGGCGTGGTGGAGCTCAAGCCACGTACAACCTTCTTCGGGCTCCCACAATCCTTGGCAAGCTCCGGAAGAAACACCTTCAATCACCAAGATCGCCTAGGTGCTGCCAATCACCAAGAGTAACAAAGCTAGGGTCTTCACTTGAGCAAGAACCGATCACCAAGAACGGATGCACACAAGCTTCTCTCTACTCAAGTCTTTAGTCTTGCTTCTTGAATGATTGAATGAACAAATGTGTGGAAGATGAAGCTCAAGGTGGCTCTCAACAATATATGAGTGTATGAATGTTGCCTGGTCAAGAGAGTGCAAAATGACCCATTGGAGGGGTATATATAGGCAACTCACATGAATAGAGCCGTTGGAGAAAAGCTGCCAGAAAACTGCGTAGCCCCGGTTAATCCGACGTACCTCCAATAGTCAGCGTCGGTTTAACCGATGAATGTAAACTGCCCATTCTGAAAACTAGCCGTTACAACTTGGGCAGATTAACCGACGTATCATCGGTTTAACCGGTGAGTGTAGTTGTCCACTGATCAACTGAAAAACCAAGTCTATGAACAACTGCACCGACGTTAACTCAAAACCATCGTCGGTTTAACCGGCGAGTACAACTTCTGAAAACCCTGGAAAAAACCATGTCACTGGTCAATTGCACCGACGTCTCATTTCAAACAGCATCGGTTTAACTAGTGTATTGAACTTGAAATGCCCTGGAAAAACCAACTCTGGACTAATGCACCGACGTTAATTCAAACAACATTGGTTTAACCGGTGTATAGAACCTATCCAGACTCTGCTGACTGCGTTTAACCGACGTATAGAAAAGTGGAAGCGTCGGTTAAACCGATGTATAGACTTTTTCTGATTTTGCCTTTTCTGATTTGAGTCTTGAGTGAAATCCAAATATTCTTGAGATATAAGTTGAAAACCACTTATTTGAACTTCTAGGAACCTGAGTGACCATAGTGTGCATCTATTTTCAAATGACCATGTCCATGCTCAAGTTACTTGACCTTAATCCCTCTTAATAGTGCGATCACTACAAAACTATAAAACCTATACTAACTTAAGTGTCCTTCTCAACCTTACGACACTTAGGACTAGAAAGATCCTTAGTCTTGTTATATATTTGAGTTGAATACCGAGGTCGCCTTTTTGGATAACGAAATTGAGGGGGCTCTTTTGACATATGACCAAATGAGAGGTAATGATTCATTAAGCTGCACAAACTCATTAGTCACAACAAAGATTGTCATTAATCACCGAAACAAACCTAGAGGGCCTAGATGCTTACAATCTCCCCCTTTTTGGTGATTGATGACAACACAACAACAAACATAACGAGAGAGCGAGAAAGATAAAACAGGATAAACACAAGCAAACTCGAAAAAGGACCAATGATCTCAACGGCTCAAACGAAATCCATCGATATGTCTCAAACCACAGCATACACAAGCGTCAAATGTACATATCCATGAACTAACACCAAATGAGATATAACATCAAAGTCCTGATAACTACGAGCTCTCTCTATCTCTACCCTCCCCCTGACTCCAACTCCCCCTAACTCTCTCTCCCCCTTTGGCATCAAAGCACCAAAAAGGCGAGCTACTGATCCGGCCGTCGTGGTACGGCAAGGAAGCGGTCCGGGTCGTCATCGTCGGACGGTGAACCCTCGGTGATAGACGGAAGCTGCTGGTCGGAGCTGACTGGGGGTGTAGCTGTCATCGAGGCTCTCATGCTAGCACTGCCTGGAAGAGGGTTCGTAGACGTGGTAACCGGCTCAGCAGAAGATGTGTCAATATCTGAAGTAGTGAGTGCTGAAGCTGCCGGCTATGTCGACTGCTAAAGTATGGACTCCTCTCCTCCTCCCCCTGAAAGTAGTGTCTGTGGTACGACGGGGAGAGCGACTGACTGTACTGCCGACGGTGAGTCCTGGAAGAATGTAGTCGCTGGCAGTGGTGAGAAGAGCGGACGACCGGCAGACCCATGGAGTGCGGACATCGAGAACGTGGTCTCCGGTGTCACTTAGTAGTTGGGGCTGCAGTAGGGGCTGGAGCTGGAGTGACTGCAAGCTGAGGTGCTCCAACACCCTGAAGGCCTAGCTGTCCTGGCTGCTGCGGAGCTGTGTAATCATCCCGAACATCGCCATCATGCCCTGCTGCATCTGCTGGAACTGAGCGTCTGTCCTCTGAGAGACTCTGTCGATAAGCCCGACAAAACGCTCCTCGGCTGCAGCACGCTCTCGGGCGGCCTCTCTATGAATGGCTACTAGCTGGGCCTCATGGGCTCTCCTGGCCTCCTCCTGTGCTATCCGATCCTCTCGCTGCTGAGTGACAAGCTGCTGAAGAAGAGAGGTAAGCTCGGACGGCTGAGTCACCTGGGACTCTGTAACAGTAGCCGCTGTCGGTGACTCTGGAGCTGGCTCTCGGGACCCTCCTGCCTCGTGGTCGTGACTGGCGGGTGCTGCAGGAAAGTACTCGGCATCCTCGGAGGAGTCTGACTCAAGCTCAGACCAGTGTATCTCATCATCTCCTCCGGGAAGCTGTGCCTCGGCAGCTAGCAGTGCCTCATCCTCCTGTGCTACTCGGGCCTGTGCCTCAGGTGACAACTGTGCCATGGCATCTCTCTCTACCTGTCTGCCTCTCCTCCGGTCCCGGGGAGCTGTCGGACGGTAAACTGGGAACCGGGGAGCCTCATCCTGACGGTAAACTGCACTGACGGGTGACTCAGCTGGCACAATCATAGAACAGATATAGCTGATCCAGTGAGCATAAGGAAATTGATGTACAACGCCCATCCCGTCAGTGATCACATCCTCGATCTCAGCCAAAATGAAGTCAACAATGTCAAAGGGCTCGTGAGTGAGGATGTGAAGTAGTAGCAGCTGCTACAGGCCTGTAAACCCCTCTGGGTAGCCACTCCTCGGCAACAACGTCCTCCGGAGGGCCATGTGAACTGCGTACACCTCTGGGGTCAGCAAGCTGGGCACTCTGGCATACGACGCTGGAAACGGCTGGCGGAAGCACTGAGAGATCGCCTCGTGAGAAGGTGCAATCCCGCCAACCATAGCTCTGCGCGGTGGATCTGCGTCTCCATATACCATCAACTCCAAGTATCCCTGCTATCGTCGCCCTGGACAGACCAAAGACCTGGCCTCCAAACACGAAGTGTACGGCTCTGCGCTCAGGTGCGATCCAGGCTGTGGCATAGAATACTCTGACCCAGTCCTCTATGTACTTGTTCTGCTCCATCTGAAGTAGCCTGGGCAGACCTCTGAACTGTGCAAAGTGCTCTCTAATATCAGCTCCCCCTGCAGCTGTCCTCAGAGAAACCCAGTCAAGCACCCTGTGCAGAAAGATCCGGTGCCCTCGCCTCTGGTAGGTCTCGTAGAAGCTGGCCTGAAGAAGTGTCCAGAATCTACGGTCGACCCTACTGTCACGAGTCACGGGGAACCAGTCCTTCTCTCCAACACTCCACCTGAGCCTCTTGACCTTCGCCGCATTGGCCTTGGTCAAGTTCTGGAGCAGCACATCTGGCTCCAGATGCACAACAGTGTCCATACGGAACACTGCGCGCTCGGCCTCTAGGGCCTCGGCTCTACGGGCTGCTGCTGCTGCGGACCTGCGAGGCTCCTATGGCTGGTGACCTCGTGTCCTCGGTCCTGTGCGATGCTCGGTCGCAGGTGAAGCCTCTGCAGCTGGGGACATCTGCCGAGTGCGGCCAGAACGTCGTGGAGTCGGTGACCCCTGAGTACTCTGCCCCTGAGTCTGCTCTGACTGCGCTGCATCTGAATCTGCATCTGAAATTGAGTGGTCTGACTCTGCAGCTGTCGGCTCCCCCTCAGACGAATCACCCTCGGTCTGCTGTGTAGTGGCCCTGGTGGCCCTGGCACCTCTGACCCTGCCCATACCTCGGCCTCTGCCCCTGCCCCTGGCTGGCTGCTCTCTGATCGTGAACGGGCGAGCACGGCCTAACGCCTGCTCCTCGGCGGCCTTGGCCACCATCTCGGCCCTCTTGGCCTCCCTCTCTGCATGAGTCCGCTTGCGGACGGGCTTCTCAACCACAACTTCCTTCCCCTTCCTCTTCTGGCGACCCATCTCGGTCAGGCAATACCTCGAACACCCTGCGAGCACTGGGTGAGGGTGTGCTGCGACTGCGGCGTGTGGCGTGGAGGCGCGGCTGCGTGGGTGTCGGCGTGCAAGGCGTGGAGGCGCGGCTGCGAGCAAGCGGCGTAGGCGGCGGTGATGCACGGGCGGCGCTAGAGCACGGACGACGTGGGCGCGCGCGGGCGGAGTGCCAGCGGCGGTGGCGCAGACTGCGCGCGGCGACGGCTGCTGGTCGGCAGTGTGAATGGCGCGTGGAGCATAGGGGACGCGGTGGCTGTGGCAGAGCGGTGACGGCGGCGTGTAGGCGAGTGCGGCGGCGGCTCGAGTCGGGTGCGGATCGGCGGCAGCGTGAAGGGAGAAAAGAAAACAGGGGCCGTCGGCGCGGGCAAGAAACATATATGACAGGTGGGCCCCGCGTTTTTCCTTAACGCCAGTTAAACCGATGCCTAGGTCTTGAGCGTCGGTTGATTGTATTGGTGTAGTTCACCCGAGACTCTAGCAGAAACTCATCTGAACGTCGATTGATCCGACGATATGCATTTTGTACTCGTCGGTTGAACGCTGCTAGCACCGGTTGATTGTTATGTCTGAAACACAATACGTTCACCGGTTGATCCGATGTTCTGACTTTTGTATACGCCGGTTGAACGCCTGGTTTGACTGAGCTGAGGCAGAAACTTAGTAACGCCGGTTAAACCGATGAGTTAAAATTCTTTGAGCGTCGGTTTAACCGGTGAACCCAAAAACCCCTCACTCAGCTCACTCTTCTATGCTAAGTACAATAAACTTATAAAATTCAACTAAACTCAAGTTAATGGACTTGCATAGGCGACTTTACCCCTCAAAATAAATAGGGTAGCACACTAGCTTAATAGTTTTTATTTTCAATCACAAGGAAAAACCGCCAAGAGAGACAAAGCGCCAAATAAAATGTATGAGCTTTGTCATAGGAATATTGAAGATAGAGAGCTTCAAACTCATCAAGACATGACTCACTAGGCAATAACGCACATAACACTTTGCTCTTTTCACTTTTCATGAATTAAGATCTTGTATATGAAACAAGTCTCATTTTCATCAAGTGATCTCCTTTGTGACCCTTACGCATGCAACGATGGTGCAGCTACAACCACATGCGAAAGAAGAATAAATATGAAGTGCACATCTATATGACAAGGAATGCATAACAAGAATTTAAATTCTACTTGTCAAGTTTGAACCCACGGGAAGCTTCTTCATGATGAGCCTTCCTACAAGCCTAGAGGAAAACAAGTGGACCACCACCTCTAGCTAAACCCTTGCTCATCACTATCTTACCATGGTTATACAAGTGTCCTATATGTATGCATTTTTCTATATGACATGGCAACTTATATGACGTTTGCCGCATCTAACACATTAAGCTCATTCCTTAGCCTTACAAAAGTACTCTCGTCTAATGGTTTTGTAAAAATATCCGCAAATTGCTCCTCGGATCTCACACCTTGAAGAGATATGTCTCATTTGGCTTCGTGATCACGCAAGAAGTGATGGCAAATATCAATGTGCTTTGTGCGAGAGTGTTGAACCGGATTCTTGGCAATTTTTATGGCACTTTCATTGTCACAAAGGAGTGGTATCCTATCTAGTTTCACACCAAAGTCCAAAAGGGTTTGCTTCATATATAGGATTTGGGCACAACATGCACCGGCCGCTATATATTCCGCTTCCGCAGTGGACAAAGCCACGGAATTTTGCTTCTTACTCGACCAAGAAACTACAGAACGCACAAGCAAGTGGCAACCCCCGGAGGTACTCTTGCGATTCACACGGCTTCCGGCAAAATCCGAATCCGAGTATCCCAAGAGATCTAAGCTAGCGCCTTTGGGGTACCACTAGCCTATGCTTGGGGTGTGCTTGAGATACCGAAGGATCCTACTTGCAGCCGAGAGGTGTGATTCCTTTGGGTTTGCTTGAAAGCGGGCACACAAGCACACACTAAACATTATATCGAGCCTAGATGTGGTAAGGTAAAGCAAAGACCCTGTCATAGAACGATAGAGGGATTGATCAACCGGTTTACCGTCCACATCCAAGTCGAGATGCCCATTGGTTGCCATGGGTGTCTTGATCGGCTTGCACTCATCCATATTGAACTTCAAGATATCTTTAGTGTACTTTTCTTGATGGATGAATGTCTCTTCCTTCAATTGTTTGACTTGAAAACCAAGGAAGAAGGTCAATTCGCCGATCATGGACATCTCGAATTCCCTAGACATCATGGTAGCAAACTCATGGCTTAGTGAATCATTAGTTGAGCCAAAGATAATATCGTCAACATAAATTTGACAAATGAAAAGATCCCCGTTGACGTCTTTTGTGAACAACGTGGTGTCCACCCTCCCGATCTTGAAGCCTTGCATGATTAGGAAGTCACGAAGCCTCTCATACCAAGCCCTTGGAGCTTGTTTGAGCCCATAGAGTGCCTTGTGCAACCTATAAACATGGTTAGAATTCCTCGGATCTTCAAACCCGGGAGGTTGCTCAACATAAACAAGTTCGTTAATAACGCCATTTAAGAATGCACTTTTCACATCCATTTGATATAACTTAATATTATGATGTGAAGAGTAAGCAAGAAGGATGCGGATAGCTTCAAGTCTTGCGACCGGAGCAAAAGTTTCACCAAAATCCAAACCTTCGACTTGAGAAAACCCTTTTGCCACAAGTCTTGCTTTGTTGCGTATCACCACCCCATGTTCATCTTGCTTGTTTTGAAAGACCCACTTAGTGCTGATGATGTTCTTGTCTTTCGGAGGAGCTTCAAGGACCCAAACTTTATTGCGGGTGAAGTTGTTCAATTCTTCTTGCATGGCAATCACCCAATCCGAGTCCTCAAGTGCATCCTCTATGCTAGTGGGTTCAATACAAGAAATAAATGAGTAATGTTCGCAAAATGAAGCATGCTTAGAGCGAGTTCTTACTCCCTTGGAAGGACTACCAATTATTTGACCAATTGGATGATCCTTGGAGATGCGACCATGCTTCACTAGCGGTACATGCGTGGATGCTTGTTGGTGTGGAACATGAGTGACTTGTGCTTGTGGTGGAACATTTTGCTCTTCTTATTCTTGGACTTGGGGTGTTGGCGTTTGCACACTTTCTTGAGGTTGTGGATCATCCTTTTCTTGATCTTCATCCACTTGGGGTGCCGTGGAGGTGCTTGGTGTAGATGAGGAAGGTCCTCCCCCTTGATCATTGCCTTCATGCACCTCTTCCGGCTTGATATCCCCAATGGACATCTTCTTCGAAACTTCATCAATCTCCTCATCACCTACATTGTCATAGCCAATAACCTCCTCTTGGGAGCCATTAGATTCATCAAACTCCACATCACATGTTTCTTCAACTAACCCGGAGGTTTGATTGAATACTCTATACGCTTTGGAGTTTGATGCATAACCAAGAAAGAAACCTTTATCACATCTACTCTCAAACTTACCGAGTCTTTTCTTCTTATAGATGAAGCATTTGCAACCAAAGACTCGAAATTAGGATATATTTGGTTTCTTCCCGGTGATGAGCTCATATGGAGTTTTCTTGAGGAGTCGGTGGGGGATATACTCGGTTGGATGCATGGCAAACCGTGTTGATTGCTTCCGCCCAAAACTTCTCGGATGTGCCATAATCATCCAACATTGCTCTTGCTAGAGTGATGAGTGTCTTGTTCTTTCTTTCCACCACTCCATTTTGTTGAGGCGTGTAAGTGGCGGAGAACTCATGCTTGATGCCCTCTTCATCGCACCATTCTTCAATCTTCATGTTTTTGAACTCAGTGCCGTTGTCACTCCGGATCTTCACAATTGGGGAGTTGTACTCCCTTTGAGCTCTTCTTGCAAATGTCTTGAAGACTTCCGGAGTTTCACCCTTATCACCTAGAAACATGACCCAAGTATAGCGTGAAAAATCATCAACGATTACTAGGCAATAGAGGTTACCACCAATGCTCTTGTATGTAGTTGGACCAAAGAGATCCATGTGTAGTAGCTCGAGCGGTTTGGAGGTAGACAACATCGTCTTGATGGGATGATGTGTTGTAACTTGCTTCCCGGCTTGACATGCTTTACATAGCTTGTTCTTATCAAATGTGACGTCCTTCAAACCGGTGATCATCCCTCTCTTGTGGGCTTTCTTGAGGTTGCTCATGCCAATATGAGCAATTCTTCTATGCCAAAGCCACCCAAGAGACGACTTGGTGAAGAGGCATGTCATGGTGCTTGTTTGCTTTGAAGAGAAATCCACCAAGTAAATGTTGCCATGTCTAAACCCCGTGAATACCAATAACTTGTCTTCTTCTTGAGTTACTACAACACCATTCTTGTCAAAGGTACACGTTAGTCCAAGATCACATAATTGAGCAATAGAAATAAGATTAAAACTAAGTGCTTCTACAAATAAGACATTGGAAATAGATAAATCTTTAAAAATAGCTATTCTACCCAAACCTAAGACTTTCCCCCTTGAGTTATCACCATAGGTGACATGTTCATGATCGTCGGGGTCTTCAAGAGAGGTGAACATGCTATCATTGCCGGTCATGTATTGAGAGCAACCGCTATCAAGTACCCAATGTTTTCCACCGGCTTTGTAGTTCACCTACACACATGAGAATTCACTTTTGAGTTTTTGGAATCCAAACAAGCTTTGGGCCTTGCACATGTGTGACAAGAGCTTTTGGGACCCAAAGTTGCTTGGGGAGCTTCTTCTTTGACTCATTGGTAATTTTGCCAATGAATTTGGCATTCACCTTGCCCCTTCACTTTACTCAAAAGAAAATGGTTATTTTGAAATATTGATGAGTAATTCTTGGGTAAAGTGGGAAGAGGACGTGATGGTAAGGTGCACTCCCTAGTGTGGTGCCCGGTGACTTGGCAATGTTGGCAATATGAACCAACTTCCTTGATGAAGCTAGTCTTGATCTCCGGAGAAGGAGTGATGCCTTGATTTGGCTCCGGAAATGAACCAAGACCTCTCTTGCCATAGTCACGTGCATTGTTGAAGAGAATTTCCTTGTGGATGTATTCTCCTCTTGAGAGCTTCTCCTCACTACTCTTGAGGCTTGCCACTTGATCCATCAATTCCTTTTCCCTAGAAGAAGCAAGCTCGGGCACAATATTAGTGGCATTTGCATTAATGAGTAGGTTATCACATGAAGTAGAAGCATTGACCTTTTCAATGGTTTCATTGACAAAGTTCTGAAGACTTGGGTCAATTGCTTCATAGGCAAATTCAAGTTCTTGATACTTGTGAGCCAACTCCCTATGCTCTTGTTTAAGCTTTTTGTGGCTCTCTTCAACTTGCTTAGCAAGTACAATTGACTCATTGTGCTTTTTGAGCAAGTCATTGTACTTGCCAAGCAAATCGGAGTGGGCAAGCTCTAATTTGGCATGAGTGCTCTCAAGAATCTTGACTTTGCCTTTTTCCCTCTTGATAACGGATGTATACTCATTAATGAGGTTAGTAAATTCATAAGGGTCAAGCTCTTCATCACTATCATTTTCACTATCCACTTCACATACCTTTGTGTTACCTTTTGCCATAAGGCACATGGGAGGCGGAGGTAGTGGTGGTTCTTCATTGGTGAGGGCGATGGTGATTATGTCCTCTTCATCACTTGAATCTTCACTTGATGAGACATCGGTCACCCATTCTTGTTTTTCCACCAAGAATCTTCTCTTGGTGTGCCCTTTCTTCTTTGGGAAGAGCTTGGTCTTCTTGTCATGGCTCTTCTTCTTCCCAAGCTTTTTGTTCTTGTTCTTCTTTTCATCATCTTCATCATCGCTTGAATCATGGCGATATTTGCTTTTGTTGTCCTTCTTTTTTTGTCCGGCTTGGGGCAATCGGGAGAGATGTGGCATTTTTCTCCACAATTGTAGCATGTTTTGTACTTGACATCTTCCCTTGGCCGGAACATCCTTCTTTTGGGGTCAAAGTTGTAACCCTTCTTGTTTATCTTGTTGCCCAAGCGTGTGAACTTTCTCATCATGAGAGCAAGTTCTCCATCTTCTTCATCATCGGATGAGCTTTCATGATGATCTTCTTCTTCATTGCTTGAGCTAGATTCTTGCTTGACCATCTTGAGCTTGTGGTGCTTGTTGGCTTTGGTTTTGAGAGCAATTGTTTTGCTTGTAGTTGGCTCTTCGGACATACCAAGGATCTCCATTTCATGAGCGCGAATTTCGCCCACAAGGTATCCCACTTCCATTGTATCAATATTCTTGTTTTTGAAGCATAGCATTTATGATGTTGTATTTGGGCTTTGGTAGGAGCTTGAGAATCTTGCGGTTGATGGAGCCACTGTCAATTTTAGAAACTTCAAGAGCATTAATGTCCTTGACGATGACATTCAAGCGAGAATACATATCATTGCAATTTTCATGAGCTAGCATCTTAAAGGAATCATATTTAGCTCTAAACAAGTGATACTTTTGCTCACGAACTTTTATAGAGCCTTCATGAATTTCGATTAGCTTTTTCCAAATATCACTTGCTAAGTCCATGCCATTTACTCTAGCAAAGACTTCCTCACTAATGGCTTCGAAAATTGTATTTCTAGCCTTTGCATTCCATTTTAATTGTTCCGTGGTGGGAGTTTCGGTGAACCCGGTCTTAGTTGCCAACCACACTTCGGGGGCAATCGCATCAAGGTATGCGGCCATGCGAACTTTCCAATAAGCAAAGTTCTTGCCCTCGAAGTGAGGCGGCGAACCACCCATCTTGGCCATAGCTCTAGGCGGTGAAGCCTAATGATGCAAATGAGCAACGAGGCTCTGATACCAATTGTAAGGATCGATGGACCAAGAGGGGGGGTGAATTGGGCCTTTTTCAAAATTCTAAGACAATTAAAACAATCTTAACCTATGCAATGCTAGTAAGGCTCAATTCACCAACCGGCTAACAAAGCAAACTATACAAGCTAACAAAGATATGAAACTAAGCAAGGTAGAGCTAAGTTATGATCTCTAAGGTCAAGCACAAGAATAATTGCAAGAAAGTAAGTGCTTGAAATGAAAGAGTGGACAAGAGACAACCAGATTTTTTCCCGTGGTGTCGATGTATTGGCACACACCCCTAATCCACGTTGTGACACTCACTAAGAGTCTTGTCACCTCCCATGTCACCGAGACTTGGGCGCTCACTAAGAGTCTCTGTTCACCATCCCGGCGTGGTGGAGCTCAAGCCACGTACAACCTTCTTCGGGCTCCCACAATCCTTGGCAAGCTCCGGAAGAAACACCTTCAATCACCAAGATCGCCTAGGTGCTGCCAATCACCAAGAGTAACAAGCTAGGGTCTTCACTTGAGTAAGAACCGATCACCAAGAACGGATGCACACAAGCTTCTCTCTACTCAAGTCCTTAGTCTTGCTTCTTGAATGATTGAATGAACAAATGTGTGGAAGATGAAGCTCAAGGTGGCTCTCAACAATATATGAGTGTATGAATGTTGCCTGGTCAAGAGAGTGCAAAATGATCCATTGGAGGGGTATATATAGGCAGCTCAAACGAATAGAGTCGTTGGAGAAAAGCTGCCAGAAAACTGCATAGAGCCGGTTAATCCGACGTACCTCCAATAGTCAGCGTCGGTTTAACCGATGAATGTAAACTGCCCATTTTGAAAACTAGCCGTTACAACTTGGGCAGATTAACCGACGTATCATCGGTTTAACCGGTGAGTGTAGTTGTCCACTGATCAACTGAAAAACCAAGTCTCTGGACAACTGCACCGACGTTAACTCAAAACCATCGTCGGTTTAACCGGTGAGTACAACTTCTGAAAACCCTGGAAAAAACCATCTCACTGGTCAATTGCACCGACGTCTAATTTCAAACAGCGCTGGTTTAACCGGTGTATTGAACTAGAAATGCCCTGGAAAAACCAACTATGGACTAATGCACCGATGTTAATTCAAATAACATCGGTTTAACCGGTGTATAGAACCTGTCCAGACTCTGCTGACTGCGTTTAACCGACGTATAGAAAAGTGGAAGCGTCGGTTAAACCGATGTATAGACTTTTTTTTGATTTTTGCCTTTTCTGATTTGAGTCTTGAGTGAAATCCAAATATTCTTGAGATATAAGTTGAAAACCACTTATTTGAACTTCTAGGAACCTGAGTGACCATAGTGTGCATCCATTTTCAAATGACCATGTCCATGCTCAAGTTACTTGACCTTAACCCCTCTTAATAGTGCGATCACTACAAAACTATAAAACATATACTAACATAAGCGTCCTTCTCAACCTTACGACACTTAGGACTAGAAAGATCTTTAGTCTTGTTATATATTTGAGTTGAATACCGAGATCGCCTTTTTGGATAACGAAATTGAGGGGCCTCTTTTGACATATGACCAAATGAGCGGTAATGATTCATTAAGCTGCACAAACTCATTAGTCACAACAAAGGTTATCATTAATCACCGAAACAAACCTAGAGGGCCTAGATGCTTACAGGCTCCATGCGGCGGCTCCATGCGCCCCCCGTCGCCGTCGCCGTCACCGTCACCGGCTCCATGCGCCCCGCTCGCGCCGGTCTGCCTCGCTCGGGCGCGCCCCGGCCGCGGCTACCACCACCGCCGCCGCCGCCCGCCCGCACGTGGGCTCTGGCGTGCTATGAGAGGGAGTGAGGGGAGGGAGAGGGAGAGAGGGGGTGCGGGGAGGGAGAAGGAGGGTCGTGGAGAAGAGCACTGCGAGAGGGAGAAGTGAGGTGAAGAAAACCCTAACTCTCGGCTTTATATACTCCAAATGTTTTATCGGGCTGAAATGGATTGTTTGGGCTCCGAGATGGGCTCAATCTATTAACCGAGGCGGGCACTTATAATACAACCACCTTTGAAAATAGGAGTATTAAAAGAGGACGTCAGATTTACATCCACCAACTTTGTTAATCGATTTTGTGAGGCAGTTTCTTTAACCGCTTTGGTTAATAATGAATGACCGCCTCTGTTTAATAGAGTCGATTATTTTTTGCCGGCCTCAGAGCTCCTAAAAAGTCCATGCCAATCTGTTTTTGAACTAGTGTGCTGCTTCAGCTCAAAACCTCAAAGCACCCAAGTGACGAAATGAATAAAAAACAAACGACGCGATGGAAACCAACTACCAGATGGACCAAAACACCAAGTTCTAGTGTAACACCTCTGGTGTTTAGCACTGTTAAACATGCATTTAATGTGAAATGACAAGTTAAACCCCCCAATTTTCAATTACTTAAAAGCCAGAAATCCGTTTAAATAAACCAAAAAAGTCAACTCTCACACCTTAGCTCAAATGAACTTTAGCCCAAAACAAAAGTTGTAGAGTTTGACAAGATAAACAACTTTCGTATTCAAAGTTTTTCAAGTTATAACATGAAATTTGGAGAAAACCTCGAGAAACAGTGGGTTCATTAAACTTGAATTCAAATTTTTAACTTTCAAATCATTGCTCAAACGAAGTTTGGCCTGAAAGGAAAGTCGTAGGAATTTGAATTTTGAACAACTTTCGTGTTTAAACTTTTTCGAGTTTCCATGGAAAATTTTGAGAAAATCCCGAGTCAACACGTTGACCTCTCTTTTTCTCTCTCTACTCTCTTTCTCTCTCCCCCTTTCCTCCTCCCTGCGCGCGCGGCAGGGCACTCGAGCACCCGAGCTCGCTGCGCCGCTGCACCGCCGTGCTCGCTGCCCGGCCATGAGTGCCTCGCCTGCACGCCTGCCCGCTGACTTCCCTCCCGTCCCGTCGAGCATGCCGCGCTCTGCTCTGTCGACGAGCACGCCGCAAACGACGAGCGCTAGACGACGCGCCACGACGCCGCCGTGGCTCCCAACGAGCCCGGCCATGCACCTGCCTCAGCCGCTGACCGCGGCCGGCCTTCAATGCCGCGCGCCACCGACACCCCAACCCTCCTCCCTCTCCTCCCTTGGTCTCACTTTAAACAGCCCAGAACCCCCTGCACGCGCTAGAAGCTCGCCGCCGTCCGCTGACCGGCCGCTGCCCCGCATTCCTCCCCTGCCCGAGCTCTCCCCTCCTTCATTTGCTCCCAGCCGCACCCTCGCCCCTCAACTCTTCCCTCTCGCGCCCAAGAAGTCCACCCGAGCTCCTTCCCGCCGTCCAGAGCACCCCCGCCGGCGCCATGGCCGTCGTTCCTCCATAGGCCGCTGCGGAGCCCCCTCCTCCGCCCCTCCTCGACCCAAATCGACCCCCAAAAGAGTTTCCTCGTGGTCCAGTGGACCTCCCCGGCCGGTCCTCACCATCCCTCCCGCACCGGAGCACCGCCGCCGCCGTTGACACCCGCCGCCGCCCCTACTGCTATGCCGGCGAGCCGCCTCCGGCCACCCCGAGACCAACCTGAGCCGCCCAGGGGTAGAGCTCGCCTCCCTCTTGCCTTTCCCCCACTTTCCCTCGCCGCCGGTGAGCTCCCTCGCCGGCAAACGCCGTCGCCGCCGCCTCCTCTGTTCCTGGCTCCGGCCAGGGGTTTATCTGCGAGCCCTCAAATCATTACAGGGGCCTAGATGCAAGATCTCGTTTTCCTTTTTCTTTTGTTTTGAAAAACAGCAAACTTGTAAATTCGTTTAAAAATCGTAGAAAAATCAGAAAAATGCAAACTCAACTGTTCTGGAATCTTTGCAAAGAGATCTACAACTTTTGTTACATTCACTTTTTCATTTGCTCAATATTTTTTTGCTTTATTTAAAATACAAAGAAAATATAGCTTTTATTAGATCTCAAGTTACATGCATGATATGTTGGCCATTTTTGGTCAGTGTGTTACATGTTAGATGCATAGACTGGTGTAAAAGTTTTGTGGACAGTTGACATGCCTAGCTATCAGTTATTTAAATCTTGCTTTATGCCTAGGTTAAGTAGATTTATTTATTCAAGTTGTTATGCTATGTTTCTTCAGCTGAAAATTCTACAGTATATCTATGCCATGAAATAGTTACGATAGAAAAAGTTTGGAACTTTTTAGTTAAGTGTAACTGGCCCCACAAATTGATAGTATGAGTAATTGTGCTAATTCAAGAAAAATAGTTCCTGCCCATGTAAAATTCTAATAATTTTTCTATGGGTTAACTTTGAGTCCATAACCATCCTGGTAAAATATGAGGATCTAGAACTTGCTATAACTGTCTGTAGGTTTTAAACTAGATTAATATAGCTTTATTTTGTCCTATTTATCATGCTCTGTTTCTTGCTGATTTAAATCTGAAAATTTACAGTAGACTTAACCTAAGTTTAGGAGCACTCAGTAAAAATTTTAGCATCTTTACTTGTAGGTTTTGTTCTGTATAAATGAATCTTAGTCCTAGCAGTAGATGATTAATGTATTTTTAATAATTAATATGCTCAATGAAAATAGCTGAAAATTTAATGGCAGGTTTGTACTTAAGTAGTTGGATCTCCATAAAAATTTCATCCTCAGAAACTTTACCCATCAACTGTTTTGAATAATCCATGCTTGCACTTGAAAATAATCTTTCTAAAATAACAAAACCCTCACTTACTTAATGAGTAATAGTTAATCTAGATAATACTCTATAAACGATTGCCCAAGAAGATGAAAAGAAAATATTTTACAACTCTATAATGATTTAAATTAAGTTTGTTACCATCACCACAACTCATGCATGTGCATTTCATATAGATTTGACTACTCTCGCCGACGGTACGTACGAGCTGGTGCCGGAGTCCGAGAGTGAGCAGCGTGAAGCTCAAGTTAATCTAACTGAAATTACTGAAGACCTGAACCAGAGTTCAGAAGAGCCCAAGGCTAGCTCCGCTCAGGAAGGCAAGCCCCGGAGCATGTCCTATCTATTTTAAATTTATGCAACTGCTTATATTCCTATCTACTTGTGCATTTAAGTTTGTAGGAATTGTTTGGAACCTTAGTTGCATGATCCTAGGTTCCTAAGCTTGAACACTAGTATGTGTAGGTCGCTAGTTGGCTATGCTAATGGTTCGGTAGAAGTCGAGTGATTTCCTGTCACTCGCGAGCTCATAGGAGTTGAATATTTACTACCCACTGCAATATAAGGTTTACAGGCGGGGTTGTTGTACTTGTGATACCCCGTCCGTTTAGTGAAAATGGATAAGGCCGCGGTGTGTGGTAGTGGTGGTTAAGCGTTTGAACGTACTAACCACATGCCGAGAATATGGTAATCGGTAAGGTTAAGTACATGATGGAACCGGCCATGGAACATACTCCCCACTGTCTGGTCTTTGGTCACGCACGGGTGCAGGGCACCCTAGGGCGGTGGGCCTGTTCCATGCCTGGGAAAAAGGGGAAAAGTCGCGTGGGTGATTTCATTCCCCATGTGTGTGTTTAGGTCTGCCTGGTCAGGTTAACAAATTCGATTTGAATCGTCCGTCTCTCACGGATATTGAGACTGCTTAACCCTTTTGCCACATAGAATAAGAAGTGGAACAATGATGATGAGAAATATGGTTGAATGATGAAAAATAATTGTTTTTCACCATGTATGCTATTGGATAGATGCTAACGTAGAATAGTTAATCGAACTAGAACTTGAAAGCTAAAATCTGAAAATAAGGACCTACTCTTTATTGCTTTTCGGCAAAAACAAACCCCTCAAATCAAAAGTCTTGCATGTCTAGTTAGAGGGTTAAATCTATCCTATTCGGGTAAGTCTTGCTGAGTATTAGTATACTCAGCCTTGCTTGTGGCTCCACTTTGTTTTCAGGTGATACGTTTGAAGATCAGATAGCTAGCTTGACTTGGCCGTGTGTTTTACCTCATGGTTGGTCGGTGGAGTGGGATACGACTCCGGCCAACGATGACAATGCCGAGTGATGTCATGTACGGGCTTCATCATGACATCTTGTATCGTCGTTTAGAACTCGCTTTATTTCCGCTGCAGTTGAACCCTGAACTACTTTCAGTTTGAACTCCAAGTACCCTTCTGAGATTTCGAACTTGGTTTGTAATAATTAAGTTAAGACTCTGTAATGTAATATATTTGTGAAATGTTGTACTCTCTAAACTCACCTTCGTGTGGGTTGCATGTAAGCTTTGGGTTCGATTGACGCTTAGGTGGATTCTTCGGGACTTTACCCGACAGCCCTGCCGGATTACTCCGTTTGAAGTGCGTGTTAGCCGGGATTACCTTTAGGGTGATGGTTAGCGCACTTGAGCCGGATTAATTTAGGTGGTACTGCCATATCTAGTAAGGGTAATTTTTCTCTATGACCTTAGAAATAATATCACTTCCTCCATCCCACAAAAAATATAGTTTTAGCATTCGAATTTTATTCCACAAAAAAGTGTAGTTTTAGCTTGTAATGAAATCCATTTAATTAAAGTAATACAAAGTACTAAGAAAGTATTGTATAGAAAAACACATGGAGTCAATTAAATATTTAGTAGATATTACTTTTTTAGTTCCAATGCATATGCATTCATTGAGGATCCAGGAAACCAAATAAATAATACGATTTTCAATCATAATTGATAGAAATAATTAGGGGCAACAAAGTCATTTCTTTAAATGAGTAGTATGTCTGAAATTTTCAGAAACTACACTCTTTGCGGGATGTAGGGAGTAGCCCTTAAAGTTACAGTAACTCGCATGAACAATAATTTTGATTTTCACCCTCTTTTCTTGACTAAAACGACCTTTAAATCACCTCTAAAATTCACAATTTTTTTACAGTGATATAAGTGATGGAGATGAACCCATTTTGCAAAAAAAAAAGACATATGTAGTATTTTGGTGAATTGGCTAATTTTAATTTTAAAATTGTAGATGCAATTTAACTGATAGAGTAGAGAGTAGGTCAAAGAAGATATGGAAGTTAGAAATAAGACCAAATAAGGAAAATTCAACTTTAAGAGCTATAGAAGGAAGTTGTGTTATTTCGAGGATCATAGAGGGAATACCTCACACGGAAGCCAAAAAGGCAAATGCTGTTAATTTTTACCCTATGGTTGAATTCCAGAAGAATTACGAGGTAAAGGTAAAACCACCGCCGTCCGCACGTGAGCTTTTGAAGGGGTCTATCGATACTTGTCATCGAGCTTTTCGTTTAAGAGCAAGTATTATAATAGATTATAAATATATTAAATACTGATATGAAAAAAGAGAAAATGAAAAAAAAGAAAAAATGAGTTGTAAGCTTACAGCCAATTTCAATACAAAAATTAAAAAAATGTGAGATAGATAAATAAATTATATATTAATAGTGAAGAACTAAATCATTATACAAGTAGACTAAACTATGAGCGGCAGCCAGCGATGGTCTAAGAGTTTGATTGGTCGGCTGCAAAATTTTTGGCATGTCAATGTTTTGGCTAGACAAAAATTGCTATTTTTTTGTCAATATTGGTTTGCTACCAACAGCTGTCAATATTTTACATTTAGCTTACTAAAATAGTGGCAAGTTTTTTATCTATATTTTAGCTTGCCAAAACTTTGGCACGTTAAAATTTGGATAGCAAACCAAACAGGCTCTAAATTTTTTTTCAGGCAAGCCAAACACGGCCCAACTCTCGGTAGGCACGGGCGGGCGCGCCGCCGGAGCGACGGACGGACGCGTGCTCCCCCGCCGAACACGTGCCCCGCGCCGCGCGTCAGCTTCGTCTAGGCTCTAGGCGTGGTGGCTTCCCGAACCCAAGCGGCGACGGCGGAGCACCGCCACCGCCCCTGCATCCGCCGTAGGGTCCCACGGCCTGCTAGCCCCGCCTGTCAGTGACGAAGGGAGCATCAACTATCTCGGCGGCGCGTTGGTTTGGCCCGTTCCGTCCCGTCACGCTACGCTACGCATCGCGCCGCGCCCCCAGGTGCTGCGCGCTGGTTCGCTCCGCTCCGAAGGCGCGCCAGGTGTCGGCGACACTTGGGCGCTGGCTTTCGGCACGAGCCCGCCGGACAGCCATCTAGCCGGAAGAAGGAGGGGATGCGTTCGGCGGAGCTCAAGGCTGGGAGTTGGAACGGTGTGAGAGCTGGTTAGAGCTGGAGTTGATGGTTGGAGTGATGTGAGAGAAAAATAATATTGGATTGGAGTTGGAGCTGGCTGCCGAAACGCACTGGGTGGGAATCCAAAAAGGTGGGCAGCGGGGCTGGCTCCCTCGTACTAGCACTCGCGCGGGCGCTACGCGTACTCGTGCATTAATTTTGCCTTTACATTTGTACGCATTTTAAAATTTCCATATCCCAATTGGATGCGGTAAGCCTCAGCTATTATCCATTCCATGTCTGCTTAGGATTTGTGCTTCATTAATTTGACGAATGATGTGGATTTGTCGGGAGGCTCTGGTCGAGATTTCAGTTTTGTGATGGGCGCCAAATAAAATCTTATTGTAGTCCATAACAGCAAACCCGTTTTGAGGTATAAATTAAAGATTAATTCGTAAGTTTAGGGGATACAGTTTCTTTTATTTTATAAGTTCAAAGGATCCAAGAGGTTAGGCAGTTTTCCAAGCTTAGAGGGTAAAATCAATGTACAAAATAGTCCCCTGTTAGCTTTTTAGGAAATCTATCGCTAGGACTGTGCATAATTAACTGAGGACCGAAGACCGAACTTAAAAGACCGGGACCGAGATCGAAAAGACCGAGATTGAAATGTTCGGTCAGCAGTTCGGTCCTGGCCTTCAGGTAACCGAACTTTCTACGGTTAGTTTGGTCTTTGGGCTCGGTTAACTGAACTGACCGAACTATGTATAAGGTTCATTACGTAGCTCAAAAACAACCCAGTCCAATAGTCGTATTAACCCTAGATATACCCTAGATATATAAACAACAATAATTCTATGTTGGTCTTTTCATCTATTATGTACTGCTTGTAATTTGGGCTTTGGAAAGAGGCAAAATGTTGTCAAAATTTCTAATTAATTCTGCTATCACATGCCTTTTTTATTGGTTCCAGCAGTGGTCGGTTAGTTTGGTCATGACCGAGACTAAACCGAACTAACCGAGACTGAAATGTCTCGGTCCTGTGTTTTAGAAAAAGACCGATCGGTCTTAGATTTCTGAAGACCGAATTTTGAAAAAGACCGATGAACCGAACCGATCGGTTCGGTCTGACCGATTGCCCACCTCTATCTACCGCTGCGCTATACAATATTTGTCTGCTATGTCCGCTAAAGAGGTTTTTACAAGATTCAGTGGTAATAAATGTCCGCTATGTCCGCTAAAGATGTAGTCAAAAGAAATAAAGAATCAATATAACTAGGGTGGACCATAAACAAAATACCACGAGTACAATTGGGCAGTCAAGAGACATGTTGAGTCTATTTTAGAGTGTTAGACCAATGATGTTTCTTATTCTGTATGTAATTATTGACTATTTTATCATTTCGCTAAATAATTTAGCTTCTGTTATAGCTTTCGCTTTAGCTCTTTTAACTTTTTGAAAGAGTTTCTGCTAAATATGTTAGCCCGTTATTTCTTTACAGTTGGGTAAAATTGACCTGCGCTCGTGTCAGCTAATAACCGATGAACTCTGAAACAATCTGGCTCATGGGACGGATTGGAATGGACTGGAACCATTGATGCGCGTGAAATAAAATCGGTTTCCAGATGGGGTCCTTTGCGTTCTAGGATGAGCATAATTTTCTGATCGTGCCGTGGATCTGTCTTGTAATCCGTAGGCTGCTGTCGCGGATCGGTCGAAGATTGCTGGCGAGGCAGCTAACACGATAATCCTGCAACTTACCCAGCGTCAGCAACCACGACGAACTCAAGTTCGGTAGCCATGTACATGCAGTGGCACAATTTCTTGTTTTTTCTTGAAAAGCTTAATGGCACAATTTCCGAACATCCTACCCCTACTACCATATTTTTTCTGAGACTGTTGAAAAGTATTTTCAGAGGCGGGTAAGGGCAACCGTCTCTAAACAAAAGTCTATGTTAATGCATTTTCAGAGGCAGTTCCTTTGCCCGCCGAGCCCATATGCTGGATCTGAGGTGGGGGCCGCCGGATCCACCGCCGGAGACTAGCTAGGGGCCGGATCCACCCAGCTCGCGTTGGATCCGCCGTCGTTGATGACCCGCGGGCTCCATGCGCCCCCGCCGCCGTCGCCGTCGCCGTCACCGGCTCCATGCACCCCGCTCGCGCCGGTCTGCCTCACTCGGGCGCGCCCCGGCCGCGGCTACCGCCACGCCGCCGCCCGCCCGCCCGCACGTGGGCTCCGGCGCGCTGTGAGAGGGAGTGAGGGGAGGGAGAGGGAGAGAGGGGGGTGCGGGGAGGGAGGAGGGTCGTGGAGAAGAGCACTGCGAGGGGGAGAAGTGAGGTGAAGAAAACCCTAACTCTCGGCTTTATATACTCCAAATGCTTTATCGGGCTGAAATGGATTGTTTGGGCTCCGAGATGGGCTCGATCTATTAACCGAGGCGGGCACTTATAATACAACCACCTTTGAAAATAGGAGTATTAAAAGAGGACGTCAGATTTACGTGCACCGCCTCTGTTAATCGATTTTGCGAGGCGGTTTCTTTAACCACTTTGGTTAATAATAAATGACCGCCTCTGTTTAACAGAGGCGATTATTTTTTGCCGGCCTCAGAGCTCCTAAAAAGTCCATGCCAATCAGTTTTTGAACTAGTGTGCTGCTTCAGCTCAAAGCCTCAAAGCACCAAAGTGACGACATGAATAAAAAACAAACGACGCGATGGAAACCAACTGCCAGATGGACCAAAACACCAAGTTCTAGTAAGGGTAATTTTCCTCTATGACCTTAAAAATAATATCACTTCCTCCATCCCACAAAAAATATAGTTTTAGCATTCGAATTTTATTCCAAAAAAGTGTAGTTTTAGCTTGTAATGAAATCCATTTAATTAAAGTAATACAAAGTACCAAGAAAGTATTGCATAGAAAAACACATGGAGTCAATTAAATATTTAGTAGATATTACTTTTCTAGTTCCAATGCATATGCATTCATTGAGGATCCAGGAAACCAAATAAATAACACGGTTTTCAATCATAATTGGTAGAAATAATTAGGGACAACAAAGTCATTTCTTCAAATGAGTAGTATGTCTGAAGTTTTCTAAAACTACACTCTTTGCGGGATGTAGGGAGTAGCCCTTAAAGTTACAGTAACCCACATGAACAATAATTTTGATTTTCACCCCTCTTTTCTTGACTAAAACGACCTTTAAATCACCTCTAAAATTCACAATTTTTTACAGTGATATAAGTGATGGAGATGAACCCATTTTGCCAAAAAAAAACATATGTAGTATTTTGGTGAATTGGCCAATTTTAATTTTAAAATTGTAGATGCAATTTAACTGATAGAGTAGAGAGTAGGTCAAAGAAGAGATGGAAGTTAGAAATAAGACCAAATAAGGAAAATTCAACTTTAAGAGCTATAGAAGGAAGTTGTGTTATTTCGAGGATCATAGAGGGAATACCTCACACGGAAGCCAAAAAGGCAAATGCTGTTAATTTTTACCCTATGGTTGAATTCCAGAAGAATTACGAGGTAAAGGTAAAACCACCGCCGTCCGCACGTGAGCTTTTGAAGGGGTCTATCGATACTTGTCATCGAGCTTTTCGTTTAAGAGCAAGTATTATAATAGATTATAAATATATTAAATACTGATATGAAAAAAGAGAAAATGAAAAAAAAGAAAAAATGAGTTGTAAGCTTACAGCCAATTTCAATACAAAAATTAAAAAAATGTGAGATAGATAAATAAATTATATATTAATAGTGAAGAACTAAATCATTATACAAGTAGACTAAACTATGAGCGGCAGCCAGCGATGGTCTAAGAGTTTGATTGGTCGGCTGCAAAATTTTTGGCATGTCAATGTTTTGGCTAGACAAAAATTGCTATTTTTTTGTCAATATTGGTTTGCTACCAACAGCTGTCAATATTTTACATTTAGCTTACTAAAATAGTGGCAAGTTTTTTATCTATATTTTAGCTTGCCAAAACTTTGGCACGTTAAAATTTGGATAGCAAACCAAACAGGCTCTAAATTTTTTTTCAGGCAAGCCAAACACGGCCCAACTCTCGGTAGGCACGGGCGGGCGCGCCGCCGGAGCGACGGACGGACGCGTGCTCCCCCGCCGAACACGTGCCCCGCGCCGCGCGTCAGCTTCGTCTAGGCTCTAGGCGTGGTGGCTTCCCGAACCCAAGCGGCGACGGCGGAGCACCGCCACCGCCCCTGCATCCGCCGTAGGGTCCCACGGCCTGCTAGCCCCGCCTGTCAGTGACGAAGGGAGCATCAACTATCTCGGCGGCGCGTTGGTTTGGCCCGTTCCGTCCCGTCACGCTACGCTACGCATCGCGCCGCGCCCCCAGGTGCTGCGCGCTGGTTCGCTCCGCTCCGAAGGCGCGCCAGGTGTCGGCGACACTTGGGCGCTGGCTTTCGGCACGAGCCCGCCGGACAGCCATCTAGCCGGAAGAAGGAGGGGATGCGTTCGGCGGAGCTCAAGGCTGGGAGTTGGAACGGTGTGAGAGCTGGTTAGAGCTGGAGTTGATGGTTGGAGTGATGTGAGAGAAAAATAATATTGGATTGGAGTTGGAGCTGGCTGCCGAAACGCACTGGGTGGGAATCCAAAAAGGTGGGCAGCGGGGCTGGCTCCCTCGTACTAGCACTCGCGCGGGCGCTACGCGTACACAGCCAGTATATGCCCGTCCAATTTTGTTGCCACAGTGTATGTATGATTTGAGGTTCCACGGAGTAGAAAGATGGGTCACTATTCTTGCAAAACAATTGCTATGTAAAGTTAACTTCAGCGCCACGCTAAAAGACATGACAAAAAATTCTACTTGCAACGTTTCATATGATTGATGCGTTATTGCAGGACAACTAAAACGGTGATGTACATTATTATATACTTAAGAACCAATTTCGTTTTCACTCTCCGTGCGACAAATCCTAGCCAACGTGCATTTTCCCTATCAATAAAGTTGAAAGCGTGTTGCCACAGTCATCATTCATGCCGAGTCCTAACTCTGACTTCGCACTTTGGTCAGAAAAATCTTACCAATAAAAACACTTCCTTGGTTCGCAAGGTAAAAAAGAAAAAAAGAAAACACATACACATAGCTTATTCGTAACCGTCTGATACCCTGATCCCGATCGGCGCTCGTGCTCCCCGCGGTGTACGCGCTCCGCGGACGCGGAGCCCTCTCCCGAAAGCATCGTGCGCGTTCGCAGGAGTTCGCAACCATCTCGGCCTCCACCTCGCCATTCCATCCCACCCCATATAAGCCTCTCTGCCACTCGCGGTCCCAAAACAAAGGCCAAGCCCCCCGCGCAGGTGCGATGCCTCTGCCGATGTCTTCGTTTTTCTTTTTTTTCTTTATGTACCTGCGGTCATTTGGTTGGTTAAACCGAGGGTTTCGTCGTGGTTGGGGATCAGGGGATCGATCGGGATCGGTCCTTGCAAGATTTCGTCGATCTGTTCTCGTGAAATCATGATGACGCCCGGATTAGCATGGGTTTGTTGCGGTTTTCAACTGGATGGAACGCTGGTGTGTGCGCGTATCGCTTGTTTGGTTGCATTAGAAATGGAAATGCTTGATTCATGATAGATCGTTGAAATCTACGGCTCTTGGCCCCGCAGATGGTACCGTACAAACGTTATTGGCATTATTTATGGATCAATTCGTTTAGGAGGAAAAAAACATAGATCGATTTTCGCTAGTGTTTTTTTTCCGATGAATTTTTTTTCTTTATGATGTAGTGCGATCAATTCGGCGATGAATTTTTCGCTAGTGTTTTTTCTCTGTCGTTCGGAGAGGGAAAAACATAGACCAATTTGGGGTGGTGGATTAAGTATCGTGATGTAGCGCTATCTGTACTGGATGGAGCGTCGACTGTGGGGATGTTCTTGCTCTGTTTACCTGACCAAGTCCTCTCTAGATTTTTGGCCCTGCATGGGTTGTTTTGTCCTGATCCAACTTTGTGTTCTGAAACACGCGCGTGCTTGCTCTTGATGACGCGAAAACATGCGTCCATGCCTGATCGTGTTGTCATGCAGGAGGATCTGCTCCTGACGGTGTTATTTGTATTTTTTTCTGGGTGACGGATGTTATTTCTGTATGCATCTAGATAGAGTTTGTACTTGAATTTCCAAGAATGTTATGGGTGTTCAATCTGCTTCTTTTATTCTCAAATTATGCGTTGGTTTTTACTTTTTAGGTCTCTTTATGATATCTCTGGATCTAGTTTACATGACATGTTCAGTTTAGTGAGACAGAAAGCCCTGGAATCTGGTTTGTTAGATTTATTCATTAGCATGGATGTTGAAGATAAGATATGCACTTGTTCTATTGGAATGAAAGAAAAATAGTGTGTCCTTGCTTCTTATTTGTTTATGTTAATATCATGATGATGCCGGCACCAATTTACAATGAAGTATCATACATGCAAAGGTCTTCTGGTTTCACATCATACCATTATTACGTATTTCTTTCTAATGAAAAGTGATAATATACAGTGCACTTATGCTCCACTATCAACTGTGGCTAAGATTTTGCTCTATTTTTTGGTACAAAATTTCATCCTGCTGATTACAATTGCTTCTTCTATTGAAATATAAGATACCTATTAGTTTTGTTCACCTCTGTTTTCACATAGATAGAACCTTGTAAATAAAAAACAATGTGTTAAGTGGATAAGCAATCTTTAAATAGCTATAAATCTGTTCATGTTGTGTTTGATGGACAGACCAGTGCCCATTTCTTGATTGATTTTTTTCTCCAGTACTCTCTGCTTGGCTTTTCCAACTTTTTTTACATGCATTTTTAGCAGCTCTGCTAGAGATGTTAGTTATCGGTTAGTTTGTCATTGTTAAATCATTTTTACTGTTTTAGCCTGTTTATTTCCATACGCATCAGCTGGTGCGTTCTTAATTATGTTCTGTCAAAGCTAGGACACTCCAAAATTGGCCTGGTTATGTATAATTCTTTTCGTGCAACCTCATGGAAGATCCTGAAGGTCCTAATTCCTAAATATTTGTGATGTTGTCATAATTGATTGAGTAGGACTATTGCAGCATTATTTCGGTAGTTGTCATGTTTTCAACTGTATTTGACTTGCCTGTATTTTTTCCTGACCTTCAGTTGTCTGTATTTTAGGTGAAGGTTAATGCTTAAACACTTCAAGATGGGCGAGGGACATGAAGCTGACAAGAACATTGAGATCTGGAGGGTCAAGAAATTAATCAAAGCGGTTGATGCTGCTAGGGGCAATGGCACTAGCATGATTTCTCTCATCATGCCGCCTCGGGACCAGATTTCACGTGTCACTAAGATGCTGGGTGATGAGTATGGAACTGCCTCGAACATCAAGAGCAGAGTCAACCGTCTGTCTGTCTTGGCTGCCATAACCTCAGCTCAACAGAGGTTGAAGCTTTACAATCGAGTTCCCCCCAATGGTTTAGTGCTTTATACTGGAACAATTGTCACTGATGATGGCAAAGAGAAGAAGGTAACCTTTGACTTTGAGCCATTTAGGCCCATTAACGCTTCCCTGTATCTCTGTGACAACAAGTTCCACACTGAGGCACTGAATGAGCTCCTGGCGTCTGATGATAAATTTGGGTTCATCGTCATGGATGGCAATGGAACATTGTATGGCACTCTGAGTGGCAACAGCAGGGAAGTTCTTTACAAATTTAGTGTTGATCTCCCAAAGAAGCATGGGCGAGGAGGGCAATCTGCAGTCCGTTTTGCCCGCCTGCGCATGGAGAGGCGACACAATTACCTGCGCAAAGTTGCTGAGCTTGCGACACAGTACTTCATCAATCCTGCCACCAATCAGCCAAACATTGTTGGGCTTATTCTTGCTGGTTCTGCTGACTTCAAGACCGAACTGGGAAAATCAGAGATGTTTGATCCGCGTCTGCAGGCCAAGGTTGTCAAGATGATTGATGTGTCTTATGGAGGGGAAAGTGGCTTCAACCAAGCCATTGAGATGTCTGCCGAGGTTCTTTCTGATGTCAAGTTTGTCCAAGAAAAGAAGCTGATCGGGAAGTACTTTGAGGAGATAAGCCAGGACACAGGAAAGTATGTCCTCGGTGTGGATGACACCATGACAGCCCTGGAAATGGGAGCGGTAGAGACACTGATTGTGTGGGAAAACCTTGATGTCAGGCGGTATGAGCTAAAGAACAGCGCCACTGGAGAAACAGTAGTGAAGTATCTGAACACCACACAGGAGGCTGATCAGCGCAACTTCACTGATGAGGCAACATCCGGAGATCTTGAGGTCATTGACAACACGCTACTGCTGGAGTGGTTTGCTGAGAACTACCACCAGTTTGGCTGCACGCTGGAGTTTGTCACCAACAAGTCCCAGGAAGGTTCTCAGTTCTGCCGGGGATTTGGCGGGATTGGTGGGATCCTCCGCTACCCAGCTGATGTCAGTGCCTTCCAGGAAGGTGATGAATTGTCTGACGGGGAGTACGACGAAGACTATGAATAGCAATCAACCGAAACTCAAGTGAACGCGGTCCGAGAGGAGCCTGTGCTGGCCCGGGCCGCGCCGGGACGGGATGACCCTGAAACATCCAAACGATCGGTGCAAGGAAACCGTGGTCGGTACTAGTTACTTCTTTTTGTTCTTCATGTTCTACTATTGGTTGTTTCTCTGACGCTTGCATCTTTCACTTCCAGGAGGAGCTGGCGGAGGGAAGAAGGTCTAAGCAACTAGAATCTGCAAGCATGGTGAGTTGGTGACGTTAGTGCTTTGGAGATGGTGTCTTTCTCTGTTGATCCGAGCTTGGAGTCTGGTGATGCTACTACGAAGCAGACATGGATGGTGCCTTCTGAGTTCTGATGATGCTCCATGAGGAGGGATTATTACAATCTACTATTGTCTTCTCAGTAATGAGTCAGTGTCAGGGTAGTATCTAGTATGGTCAATAAATTCCAATTGTGACAGACTCTAGTTCGCGTGGTCTAGTTGTCTGGTATGAGCTGGTGCATTGCCGATGCAGCTGTGTTTTTATTTCCTGAACTGAGGTCGTGGTGTGTTTGAACTTGTCACGGTGTGCCACAGAGGTGTGTGCGTTGCAACGCTTACGACGTATCTATATTAAGTGAACCAGTCTTACTATTTATTAATTATTGATCGTGACTGTGTTATTATCTCAAATATTCTTGTATGGTCTTGCTTATAGTATTTGTTTGCAGTTTGTCGTGAATTTTTTGTACCTCTTGTCGATTGTTACACGGAAATCCTAGGAGATGAAGGGAAGAGCATCTTTTTTTTTCCTGAAAAATGTCCATCGAAGAGGCCATTCCATAGGAATTTCAAAGAAATTGGTAGATTCAATTCTTTGTTTAAGCAAGATTTTTATATGAAAACAGAAACAAAATTGCTATACCTTTTCTTAATTCAAAAGAGGAAAAAAAAACAGAGAACAGGTGAGTAAGCGATCGATGGCAAGGCCCAAACAAACAGATAGGGCTGCGCTTCTGTGCCAACCATTTTTTTTTTATAAGAAACGTTGTGCCAACCACAGGCCCGTGGGGTCTGTGTGACCGCACGGCCCCCAAATTTAAGGAGTCCCCAAAATATATTAAGTATGGTCTAGTTATATAGTAAGTTTTGTTATAATTGTCTTTTGGTTAATACAAAGCAAACTGTGGTCCAAATATGCCATAGAAGAGGAAATGTGCCGCTCGATTGTTGTCTTTCGATTCAATCCACAGACTGCGGCGTGATCATTTCAGCTTCCGCCGTCACCGCTCGCCAGGCACAATGCGAGTCGTGACATCTGCAGTTTCGTCTCCCAAACTTCGCTGGGTACTCGCAGGTCACAGCGATCGAGCTACGATTGAGCGACACAACACCTAAGCGTTCGCTTGCGTGGTCTGGCACCCTGGCTGGTGCCTTAGCTGTGTCTGTCACTAGGGCCCCAATTCATAATTTCGCACAGAGCCTCCGGTTTTGCCGGCAACATTGAGTATGGATCATCATGTATATATTTATGCCATGCAATCTGTGAATTCCTATTTTGTTTGAAGTATATTACTAGTGCATTTACAAGTTGATTCTGAGTATATTTTTGCTCTCTAGTTTGAATCTAAATTTAGATTCCGTTTGGATCCAAGTGATATTGAGTGGAAGTGCTAAACTTTAGTACTAGGGTATCCGTATCCGTATCCAGTGATAATGGGGTGGTAAAATTTAGCCAAGTCTTAAAAATTTTAGCAAATGTCTAATAGGTGCTAAAATATAACACAATTTTAGTTCCTCCAAACATACTCTATATTTTTTTTGCTGCAAAACCCTTTATGTAACAAATGGAGAGGTTGTCGACGAGTTCGAATCTTTATGATCAAGGACCAGAAATTACTACTAGGAGTCTCGGAAAAGGTTCCTGCCGAATAATTGTTTCTTTATACCCATTGAATTTGCTTGATTTACTATGATGAAGTGCCATGACTGGTGTCGGTGTCCTGACCCGGCGGTCCGGTCCCAACTAGTGATGATGCTGCGTATTCCTCGTCCTAGATGGTTGATGCAAGAGGCAACACAATCACGCACGGGTTTATTCTGGTTCCGGCCGCGGAGCCGTACGTCCAGCAAAAGGGTGTGCGAGAGCACTGTACTGTCTTGCACCGGGGGTGCCTGTAGTATGGGGTACAAGCGAGGCGAGAGAGGGAGGGAAGCTCCCAGATCTCTGCTAGAGGAGGAGTTGATTGAGGCGAGTGCCAATATCGAGGCTCAGAAGAGCGTATGTGCTCTGTGAGTGGTACTGAGTGTTGTGTTCTACCGGATCAATCCCCCTTAAGATAAAGCCCGCCTCCTCCTTTCATAGACACAAGGAGGGGCGGTGTACATGCACAGGAGATCGCGGAAGTCGTCGTCTTCTCCCCGAATCGCGGGGGTGCAGTGATCGAGCACAGTAGAAAGTATACTGTGGGGTATGGCGTCTGGCGTGGCAGTCGTCCTGGGCGTCGTCCCCGGCCTTGCGGAGATCGCGCCGGTGCCCTTGTAGCTCCAGCGGATGGCGTGGTCGTTGCTGTAGGGGGTACCATCCTCTAGGCGTGGCGTGACGACGTTCCGAGGGTCATGCAGGCCAAGGTCTTGTCCTGGTCAAGGCCGGCGCCGCTTTCGAGGGTCGTGCCCATGCCGTTCGAGGGCTCCGCGGAGGGGAAAGTTTGAAGGAGGTATGGGGAGTTGGCAGCACAGTTGTCGGAGCAGTGCCGAGCACGTCTCGCACAGCATCGCAGGTTCCCACAGTGGGGCCGCAGCGTCCGGAATGGCGGAGCAGTGACCGGGGTTGGCAGATGAGACTCCGGTCACAGCCACTGTGGGGAATGGCGGCCTGACGCCGTCTGACTCGGGCGCTGTGGAGGAGTGGTTGACATTTAATGCCTTCGTATGGCGAGCGGGTGAGCGGAAGGGCCGTTTGTCCTTTCAGTCAAGGGGTGGCCTCAAGCGAGGCGAAGACGATCCGCTCCCCCGAGGGTAGGCTCGCTACCCTCGAGCGAGGCGGAGATGCGGGGCGTGGTCGAGAGCCTCGACGGGGAGCCCTCGAGCGAGGCGGAGATCACCCCGCGGGTTCAATGGAGCTTGGATGGGTCGCACTATGTACGTGGGCCGCATATTGGGCTTCTTTGAGTCCTTTCGTTTCTTCCGGATTGTAAGGAGGCTGTATGCCTTTGTGGGCCCGGTTGCCCAGCATATGTTTGTGTTTTTAGGGCGATTTTAGTCCCCTAATTAGGGTGCCCCTAATCATGGTACCTGACAGTAGCCCCCGAGCCTTTGATCGAGTCAGGTGATTCGGCCAAAGGGTATTTGATGATTTTACCCCTTGATGTGATCGATCATCGTTGCGTTCCCGCCGGGCGCGTCCGGGCGCTTGCACGGTGGACGTGACAACTCGTCGGTCGGGGTAGTGCGCCTGCAGAAAAAATACTCTGAGGCACGCGCCCCTTCTTGTTTTGCTTTGGTGACGAGATGAGTCAGCGTGCTGAGCAGGCCAGGGTCATGATGGCGCCTGCTGCTCTGCAGCCAGTGCTAATGCCGTGCTGTCCCACGTGCAGGGTCTCAGCCCTGCTTTCCCTGGTTGCCTTGTGATGCGCCGTTCGAGGGCAGTCAGCCAGCGCCGATGCTGCACTGCTCAGCGTCCAGGGGCTCGGCTTTGCCTTGTCTAGTCACGTCTTGGCACGGTAACCGAGGGCATCTTTTGCTCGTGGAGTGCCGCACCGTCACGGGCGGTCCAAGCCTTCCCCTTGCGACAGGCTTAAAGCTTGGCGCCTGACGCAGCTATAAATAGGGGTTGTGGGACTCCTTTTCCTCTCCAACTTCCATGCTCTTACTTCTAGCGTCGCCTAAGTCTCGTAATGTGTCCATTTGCCTTTCACGGCCGACCCCCAGACGGGGTGGCCTGGTTTCTTTAGGCTTTGATGCTAGAAGAATGCTTGCGAGCAGCGAGGAAATGCTGGAGAGGGCGTGCTCACCGTCCCTCAGCTTCAGTGGAATTAACAGAAGAACATGGGGCCTGTGAAGTCCTGCTTCTGCGATGTCCCTCAGCCTGAAGGGGCGTTGAGATGCCTGACCATGGCATCGGCGCCAGGTTTCGCGGCCGTTCTTTGCATCGTTCCTCTTGGCGACAATATCGCTCTCGGGAAGGTGGCGTAGAGGGTGCTGTCCGCCAGCTTGGCCCCCCGCAAGGTCTTCAGTGGAGGAGAAGCTAGAAGAAAGCTTGCGAGAAGGGCATCCCTTCGGACCCATACGGTCTAGGGGCTGCTCCTCGCAATCCCGACCAGCCTGGTCGTAATGTCGGCCAAGGACTCGGTGCTCTTCATCGGCGCTCGCTCCTCCCCAAGACAGGGAAAATTGCCATTCAGGTGGCAATGCGTTTGTACTTTTCGACGGCTTCGAGCCGGTAAACCTTTGTAATCTTTGTTTGCAAAGAGGAATGAAGTCTCCTTCTTCTTCGCGGAGAGGATGACCGAGAGTGTAAAGGTGAGCATCGGTCCTGCAGAAGCTTAACCCTTCGAGGGTGTGACTCGGGTACTGACTGTGGTGGTCTTGGTTTTCCCGGTGGGGGCGCAACGGTGCTCCGGGGAGCATTGTTAGAGGAGTCTGATCCGGGATCGGGGTTCGTCACTGGAGAAGCAGTGAAGTGGCCACTCCGAGTTGCCTATGCAGATCATAGTCGCCTCGAGCACCATGGTGCCGCCGCTGGGCATGTCGCCGTCATGCTGCCGAAGGAGTCCAAGCATGCCTGCATAGGATTTTGATCCTCGAATGTGTGAAGTTTCCTCCGTGGGGGCATGTCAGCGCACCCGCGGGTGTAGCCCCCGAGGCATTGGAGGAGTGTTTGCACTCGTCCAAGGGCTATAAACGTCGCCCTGCTTGGTTGCTTTACTGGGGAGGCTGCTCAGCTTCCTTTTCAGCTAGCATCGGCGTTCCTTTCAGCCGGCCTCGATGTTTTTTGTGCTGGCACAATGACTCGGTGTCCCGTCGAACCATCTGGCAGGCGCGCGTTAAAATTGGGGGTTTTGGCTAAACACGTGGAACTTCACAATCGACGTTTGTCGATCCACTCGAGGGTGCGAGGAGCCCCCGAGCCCTGGCCTGCGTGAAGGCATTCAGGGGATCCTCAACTTTTATTATGACCCTCGTCACCCTTCCGCAGGGAGGAGGGGTGAAGCGCACCATGCTACCCATGCCCGGGCCGCAAGCTATGGCTACTTTAGTGAGCTATTATCGGGTGGTTCAAGTGGACGTCCGTGCCCCGTTCGATAAGGGTCGGCTTGTGGTCTGTGGATACGTCACATAAAGCGCTCGCAAAGGTTCGCTAGGCGGGGCTCGGACCCATTCGATAGGGTCTGAGGGCTCTATGCTCTCCCTCGATGGGATCCTCCTGCTAGGCACCCTCGACTGGACTTGAACACTGTGTAGGATGTCTCGAACTCCACATTCGAGGGTAGCTTGTATGGCACATCCATGCAGTCCCTAACTTTGGCGATCTGGATTGCCTGTCGAACCCTCGACGGGCCAGGCTTCGAACCCCTGATCAGTAAGGCCTCGAAATTGATTTCCTTCGACGGTAAGGGATCCCCGGGGCAATATTCCGTAATGGTTCATTAAAACGGCGCGGAGTCGCCGATTGTGTGCGCCAGTTTCCCGCTAGTCGTGGGCTACGTGGCCCAGTATGCGTAGCGCGGTGCGGGGCGCGCCTTTTCATGTGGCTGCCTCGGGTAGGCGAAGAGGCGTGGGCGGCGGCTGAAGGATGGAACAGTGCTACAGTCGCGCCGCACCCGTCGGTTACCACGCCGTAATTATTACCAAGTGCGCGCGTGGGGGACTCCGCGGTCATGGGGCCCAGCTATCGGTGACAGCAAAATCTACTGCATTCAATGAGGTGGATTTGGGCTGCGGCAGCGATTCCGCCCGTCTTGATGGATAAAAGCGAGGAAGGGAGGATTGTTTGGGCTCACCTGGCCATCTCGCCTTCGTCTCCCCTGCCTTCTCCGCCTCCCCTGCACCTAGAGCCCAGAGCCGAGAGCGAGAGGAGGAAGAAGAAGGAGGGAGCGAGAGCGCACCTTAGCCATCATAGAGCTTGCTTCCTCGCGTTCCCCAGCAGTTCGAAGAGATGTTGGATGTCCAGGTGCCGTTGCCGTGGGGGAGGTCCACCGCCATCGCGGCGGTCTTAGAGCAGCTGGTCGCCAACAGGCTGCTGCCGGTGAACATCAACTCGGAGCGTTCGGCGTGGATTCGAGGAGACCAAGCCGAATCCCCCCGACGGTTACGTCGTGAGCCTCATGCGGCTCCATGAGCGGGGATTCGGCGTCCCCGTCGGCAGATTCATGCGGGCGCTGTGCAACTACTACGGAGTGGAGTTGCACAACTTCGGCCCCAACTCCATATCGCAGGCGGCGGTCTTCGTCGCCCTCTGCGAGGGTTACCTGGGGATTGAGGCACACTGGGATCTATGGATCCATTTGTTCTGTGGCGAGCTCTACGTCGAGAACGTGCGGGGCCAGCCGAAGAGGTTCGCCCGCACCGACGGTCTGATGCTCCACCTGCGCCCAACCCGAACGAATTTGTACATCCCCAACAGGATGACGACGAACAACGCCGGGTGGACCCGAGGGTGGTTTTACCTGTGCAACTTCGGTAACCGGCTCCCGGCGTTCACCAACAACGTGCTCCGGGAGAGGCCGGAAAAGTGGAACTGGGGGTATTGCCCCCACCGCATCAGGCAAGGCTCGAGGTGCTCACCAGCACGTTGCAGCATCTTGCGAGGAAGGGGTTGACGGCGGCGGCCATCATCGCAAACTTTCATCGGCAGAGGGTGATTCCTCTCACAGAGAGGAGCCTGCCAATTTTCGACCTCACCCCCGAGGCCCCGAGTGTGGGCTCGAGGACGTCGTACGTGCTGCTCCCCTGTGACGTCGCTGCCCCGAGTGCGAAGAATGCGGTGGCGGAGTTCCCCGACAACCCAGACGATCTCTGGGAGATCAAGATGCGCCCCGAGACGGGGTACCTTTCTGTGGTGAGTTCAAGTTTCCATTCATTGTCGATTTGTGCTACTTCTCTCCCCACTCCTTGATCCTGACTTGGTTGCGTTTGCAGGGGGTGAGCCAGAAGGGCTACACCTCGAAGCACCCGGTCTCGGAGGAACGTGAAGTCAACCACCTGCACGGAGAGGCGGTGAAGAAGAAGAAGAAAGACGCGGTGGAGGAGGCCGCCGCCAGGAAGAGGAAGAGGAAGGAAAAGCACAAGAAGGCGTGCAAGATTGCACATGCAGAGGGAAAGCCGCGGCCCGCCATGCCCGAGTCCACCGAGGAGGAGGACTCCTCGAACGCCGAGCTCAACTTCTCGAACGACGACGAGGCGGCGACAGGCGCAGGTTCCCCGCCGGTCTATCGAGGGGCTGGCGGCGAGGATGCGACAGTGATGCTGGGTGAGGCGAGGCCCACATCGAGGTCGTTGGTGGATCCGCCCCTTGTGGGCACAGAGCGGAGGTCGCCCGCGCCGGCGGCGGGACGAAGGTCGCCCACGCCGGCAACGGGAAGGAGATCGTCGACGCCCATGACGGGGCAGAGGTCGCCCCCGCTGGCAACGGGTAGGAGGACACCCATGCCTGTGGAGTCGATAGGCAGCGGTGGGTCCGCTACGAGTGCAGAGACGTCCGCGCAGACGGCCTCGAGGTGCCAGGCCGACCCGAGGGTGGCGCCCGCGGGCCAGTCATCGGGAGGCGTCAGCGTGCCGCGGGCCCGGAGGAGTGGCTTGGGCAAGCGTAGCATGAGCGCTCGGTTAGGGTAAGTGATCTTGATTTCATCGTTCGTATTCGTTTAATCGACCCTCCAGTCCTGTTGACTTCAATGCTTCTTCCCCGATTACCCTGCTCCGGGGCCATCGCCAGGGATGCGGCCCATCTTGCACCGACCAAGGCCTTCAAGACCGGGGGGCGCGCAACGCCGCGCATGGCACCGCAGCCCCTGCCCGTAGTGGACATAGTGGCGGAGGCCGTGAAGCTCCAAGAGGCGATGGCTCGAGGGGCCCAGAAGGCCCAACTGGCTCGAGCACCGGAGAGTGGGGGAGACGCCGGCCAGAGCGGCGTTGTAACGGCCGCTGGAGCCGACACCGAGGAGGAGGTTGGTCGGGGCGGCGCGGTTGACGCCGACCGGCTAAACATCGAAATTGAGGCCGGTCGGGGTGACACGGATAGCGCCGCCCAGCCGGTTGCAGGAGGAGGAGCTGGTGGGGATGCACCGGAGCGCCCCGCTGGCCGAAAAGAGGAGGAGACCCCCGCAACCGAGCCCCCAAGGGCTAGGGTCGAGGGTGTCACGGAGGAGGAGTTGGCGCCAAGGGTGCCGGCAGTGGAGGAAACCTACGTCCCGGAGCCTGCAAGGGCCAGGGACGAGGGCGTTGTTGCAGCGGCGACGGCGCAAACAACACCGAAGAACGTGGTGCCGGTGGTGCAGCTGCTGGAGAGCAGCGACGAGTTTGGGGATTCGAGGGACATCGACCCTGCTGCTGCGACCAGCACCGCCGCCCGGATTGACGAGTTCGCGTCGGCCTCCGAGGAGGTACTTAGCGCGGGGACGTCCGAGGGGCCCCGTCATGGGGCGATTATCCAGTCCGGTGTCCCCTTGGAATTTTTTCGCAACGAATAGGAGGAGGAAGCCGTCTGGAAGGTGCAGTTCGAGGTCGGCTCTCAGATTCAGGACCACCTCGACCGCGCCTTGGAGCTCCATAGAATGACGGATTTCCATATCAGCAACGTAAGCACCTTTCCCCTGGGAATTGCTCGTGTTCGGTTTTGTTTTCGTGTACTTTACTCACGCTCTTCCACTTGCAGCTGCTGAGGGACATTTCGCGCAAAAAGAGTGCCGAGCTGACCCGGTTGTACTCCCAAAAGCATTAGCTTGGGCAGCACAACGCCGACTTGGTGCTCCGGAACATCGATGCCAATACCAAGATGACAGACCAGGGGGCGCGCCAGCGGGCACTAGAGGAGGAGCTGGCGCGGACCGCCAGCGAGCGCGACATCCAGAGGGCCGTGCGCGGAGCGGAAGGCTCAGGAGGCCGAGGTGCAGACTACTGAGCTCCAGCATGTTAGGACGGCGCTCGAGCAGAAGGAGGCCGAGCTCCAAGGCAAGGAGGCTGAGCTCCAACGCGAGAACGGGACCGTCGCCACGCTGACCGGGACCCTTGAGGAGAAGAGCAGAGCCCTCAAGGAGAAGGAGGACTCCTTGTCCTCGCTCGAGGAGGCCGCCCGGGTCCAGCAGGAAGAGGCGCGGAAAAATATCGCGGGTGAGTGTTCAAAATTTCATTGTCGTTTGATCTGAGTTTATCACAACTTATCTTGGTTCCTCTGATCAGAGCTGAGGCAGAAAGTGGCGGACAAGGCTGCGGCGAAGGAGGCGGTCAACACCGCACTCACGGCGGCGCAGATTGAATATGCAGAACAGGAGCGGACCGTTGTGAGCGTGTGCCAGGAGCTCGAGGGGGACGACGCCATGTTTGGTAGCTCGGTTATCAGCCGCCTGCGAGCGCTAGGTGGCCGGATCGCCGAGCACGCCAAGAGCGCTTTCCGCCTCGGTGTCCTGCAAGCCCTCGCCGTGGCCTCGACGCATTACATTATGGACCTCCAGAGGGGGTCGTCAGGGTACGTCGTCCCTACCGATGCCAGCCCGGACACCACGTCGGCCATCATGAACGATGCCGACGCCACCGTCGAGGGGTTTGCCACCGTCCTGGCCGCGAAGCTTGAAGCTGACATCCCCCCATAGCTGAATTCGACGCTGCTGAAGACCCGCAAGGGGGGGGTGATAACCTGTAGGAAGTCTGGGCCTCAGAGCCCATGTAATAAGTTAGTACTTATTGAAATAGTACCTTTGAATTTGAGAAATTTGTTATTGTAAATCGACAGTGTGGCCCATCGAGGCCTTGTGCGTTCGAGCCTTCGCTTTTTCCTACTTAACTTCTGTGTTCTCGTATGCGTCTTAGATAGCTTTCAACGAGGAAGTTCGCATTCACAAATGACTTAGGCGTAGGGAGGTGAGTGGGGATGCCGTATCTCGGAGGCGTAGGCGGTCCCGCGGCTCGGCCGATCCCGTTCCTTAGTCGTTTGCGCCTTGTGTCTAGCTTTCTAAGTATATGAGAAACTTAGATACATAAATTTTTCGAAAAAACATTGGCGATTTTTGGGGACGTTCGGGGGTCCCCCCCCCCCGTAGTAGCCCCCCGAGGGAGGCTTGGCTTTGCCGAGGGTAAAGCCAGGCATACCTCAGTGTTCGTGCGAATCCGAGTCCCCGAGGGTCCGGAAGGTTCCCAAAAAATAAACAAGTAAAGCATACTCCTTTATTGTTTCGGGAAATCGTAAATACGAGTACAAACGATGTACAAATAGCTTGGAACTCTATGGATAGAAGCGACGTAGCTGCAGTATGTTCCAAGCATTGGTGAAGACTTCGCCGTTTTTGTTCGCCAGCTTGTACGTGCCGGGCTTGAGCACCTCGGCGATGATATATGGGCCTTCCCACGGTGGTGAGAGCTTGTAGCGGCCCCTATTATCCTGTCGAAGCCTCAGCATCAGGTCACCCTTGTTGAGGTCTCGGCGTCGAACTCTCTGCGCTTGGTATCTTTCGCAGGGACTGCTGATAATGCGCAGAGTGTAGGAGCGCCACATCTCGAGCCTCGTCCACTTGATCCAGCGAGTCCTCGCGGGCTTGCTGGTTCTGCTACTCTTGATAGTCTTTGAGCCTCGGTGACCCGTACTCTAGGTCTGTGGGGAGCATGGCCTCGGCGCCATAGACGAGGAAGAATGGGGTAAAGCCTATGGCTCTGCTTGGGGTCGTCCTCAGGCTCCAGATAACCGAAGGTAGCTCTGTGAGCCACCTCCGGCCAAACTTGTTCAGCTTGTTGAAGATCCTTGGCTTAAGGCTTTGGAGGATCATACCATTGGCACGCTCCACTTGCCCATTTGTCTGTGGGTGCGCCACAGCCGACCAGTCCACGCGTATGTGGTAGCTGTCACAGAACGCCAAGAACTTCTTGCCCGTGAACTGGGTGCCGTTGTCGGTGATGATTGAATTCGGGACCCCGAACCTGAAGACAATGTCAGTAAAGAACAGAACAGCTTGCTCAGATTTAATCTTGCCGATGGGTCGAGCCTCGATCCACTTGGAGAATTTGTCAATTGCCACCAACAAGTGGGTGAAGCCCCCGGGTGCATTCTGCAGCGGGCCGACGAGGTCCAGCCCCCATGTGGCAAACGACCACGTGATGGGGATGGTCTGCAGAGCGTGGGCCGGGATGTGCGTCTTCCGGGTGTAGAACTGGCAATCCTCGCAGGTCCGCACAACGTCGGTGGCGTCGGCGACCGCGGTGGGCCAGTAAAAGCCTTGACGAAACGCATTACCCACGAGGGTGCGCGGCGCGGCATGGTGACCGCAGATGCCGACATGGATGTCACGGACCAGTTCCTTGCCTTCGGGGATCGGGATGCAGCATTGCAAGACGCCCGAGGGACTGTGTATGTACAGCTCGTCGTCGATTAGGACGAATGACTTGGCCCGCCTAGCGAGGCACCGCGCCTGAGCGCGGTCCAAGGGTAGGATCCCTCGAATCATCCAGTCGAGGTACTGGGTGCGCCAGTCTCGCAGAAGCGGGGCCTCGTCGATCTCTATTGCTTCGGCCTCGTCTATGGAAGAGGTCTCGAAGTCAGTGTCCATGGGCTCGGCCTCATCCGCCGTGGGGTTCCCGCTGGGGGGCTCGGCATTCGAGGGGCCCGGTTCCACTGGATCCTTGAAATCGACGGAGGGCTTGGCGATGTCGCGAGCAAAGATGTTCGAGGGGACGGTGGTCCGTCCTGACGCGATCTTGGCTAATTCGTCGGCATCCTCGTTGTACTTGCATGGGACGTGGTTGAGTTCTAGGCCGTCGAACTTGTCTTCGAGGCGGCGTACTGTGTTGCAGTATGCCTCCATCTTTGGGTTGTGACAGCTAGACTCCTTCATCACTTGGTCGATGACGAGCTGAGAATCACCGCATACGTCGAGGTGCTTGACGCCGAGCTTGATGGCGATGCGGAGGCCACTGAGGAGGGCCTCGTACTCCGCCATGTTGTTGGACGCAGGGAAGTGTAGGTGAATTACGCAGCGCATGTGCTCTCCGAGGGGTGAGATGAAGAGGAGGCCGACGCCGGCGCCGGTTTTCATCATCGACCCATCGAAGTACATGGTCCAGCATTCAGCTTGGATTTGCGGCGGGGGCAGCTGAGTGTCCGTCCACTCAGCGACGAAGTCGGCCAAGATTTGGTACTTGATCGCCTTGCAAGGGGCGTAGGTGAGAGTTTCTCCCATCAGCTCCACGGACCACTTGGCAATTCTACCCTCGGCTTCCCTGTTGCGGACTATCTCTCCCAGAGGGAAATACGAAACCACGGTGACGGGATGGGCTTCGAAGTAGTGGCGCAGCTTGCACCAAGCCAAGACCACCGCGTATAGCTACTTCTGGATCTGCGGATAGCGTGTCTTGGTTTCGGACAACACTTCGCTGATGTAGTACACCGGCCGTTGGACAGGCAGAGCATGGCCCTCCTCTTGTCTTTCGACAACGATCACCACGCTAACCACTTGGGTCGTCGCAGCTATATACAGGTAGAGGGGCTCGCCGTCTATGGGTGGTGTGAGAATGGGGCATGAGTGAGCGATGCCTTCAGCCTGTCGAGGGCTTCTTGAGCCTCGAGGGTGCACGAGAAGCGTTCGGACTTCCTTAGGAGCCGGTACAGAGGCAAGTCTTTCTCGCCGAGGCGCGAGATAAATCGGCTAAGGGACGCTAGGCATCCCATGACCCTCTGTACCCCCTTTAGGTCCCGGATCAGTCCCATCCGAGTGATGGCCGAGACTTTCTCAGGGTTGGGTTCAATGCCCCGCTGGGAGACAATGAAGCCCAAGAGCATGCCTCGAGGGACTCCGAACACGCACTTCTCGGGGTTGAGTTTTGCCCCTTTGGCCCTTAGGCAATCGAACGCGATCCTGAGATAGGCTACCAGGTCGTCCGCCTTTCTGGATTTTACAATGATGACATCGACATATGCTTCTACGTTCCGCCCGATATGGTCCCTGAATACGTGGAGCATACACCGCTGGTATGTAGCTCCGGCGTTTCTGAGGCCAAAAGGCATCGTGACATAGCAGTACATGCCGAATGGTGTGATAAAAGAGGTCGCGAGCTGGTCAGACTCTTTCATCTCGATTTGGTGGTAACCAGAATAAGCATCAAGAAAGGATAAAAGTTCGCATCCCGCAGTTGAATCAACAATTTGATCAATATGTGGAAAAGGAAAGGGAACCTTCGGACATGCCTTATTTAAACTAGTGTAGTCTACGCACATCCTCCAACTTCCATTCTTTTTATTTACTAATACAGGATTAGCTAGCCACTCGGGATGGAATACCTCCTTGATGAATCCGACCGCCAGAAGTTTCTGCAGCTCCTCGCCGATCGCCCGGCGCTTGAGCTCGTCGAAGCATCGCTGACGCTGCTTCACCTGCTTGGAGTTGGGTCGGATGTCAAGGGAGTGCTCGGCGACCTCCCTCGATATGCTAGGCATGTCCGAGGGGCTCCACGCAAAGATGTCTGTGTTGGCGTGGAGGAAATCGATAAGCACCACTTCCTATAAGCTGTCGAGGGTGGCGCTGACCTGCAACGCCTTGTCGTCGGGGTGATTCGGGTTGAGGGGCACCTTCTTGATTCCTTCGGCGGGTTCAAAGCTGCCTGCGTGCCGGTGTGTGGAGTCCAAGGCCTCGCTTGCCATCTTGTCGAGGGTGGCTGCGAGGGCCTCGTCCTCCGCATGAGCCTCCGCGTGCTCGACACACTCGACGTCGCACTCGTAGGCGTGCTCGAACGAGGAGCCTACGGTGATGACACCCTTTGGACCCGGCATCTTCAGTTTGAGGTAGGTGTAGTTAGGGATGGCCATGAACTTGGCGTAGCAGGGACGGCCAAGGATGGCGTGGTAGGCTCCCTGCAACCCCACCACCTCGAAGGTGAGCACTTCCTTGCGAAAGTTGGCTGCCGTGCCGAAGCGGACGAGTAGGTCGATCTGGCCGAGGGGTTGGACTCGCTTGCCCGGCGCAATGCCATGGAATGGCAATGTGCTGGAGCAGAGCTTGTTCAATTTGATCCCCATGAGCTCCAAGGTGTGGGCGTACATGATGTTGAGGCTGCTGCCTCCGTCCATGAGCACCTTGGAGAAGCGGGTGTTGCCGATGATGGGGTCGACAACAAGCGGGTACCGTCCCGGGTGTGGGATGTAGTCAGGGTGGTCCTCGCGGCCGAAGGAAATGGTGTCCTCTGACAAGTCGAGGTAGGATGGTGTGGCCTTGGTGACGGAGAAGACTTCCCGGCGCTCACGCTTGCGCTGTCGAGAGGTCATGTTCGTCGTCGGCCCTCCGAAGATGAAGAAGGTGTTCTCCACCGGGGGGAACTCGTCGTCTCCACCTTTGTCGCCAGCATCCTTCTTCTTGTACTTGTCGCGATGCACGACGCGGTTGTAGTACTTCCGGAGTATCTCGCACTGCTCGAGGGTGTGGTTGACCGAGCCCTTGTGGTATGGACATGGCTTCTTGAGCATGTCGTCGAACAGGCCGCCACCGCCTCGAGAGGGGCCTCGAGGTCCTTTGCGGTCCGAGGCAGCGACGAAGGCCTCGTCGGAGTCCTCCGCCTGACCTGGTCCGCGCTGGTTCGATGGGGCTGGCTTCTTTCCTTTCTTCCCCCGCTTTTGCTTCTTGGCGGGGGCGTTGGTCTTTGTGCTGCCGCCCTCTGCGGGCGCATCTTCCTTGCGCTTGTTCGCCTTGTCGTCAAAGATGGCACCAACTGCCTCCTCGCCGGCGGCGTAGTTGGTGGCGGCATCGAACAGCTCATTGGTACTGGCGGGACGGCTTCGCGCAAGCTCGTGCACCAGGTTCCTGCATGTCGTGCCTTCGAGGAAGGCGTTGATGACCTCGACATGGGTGACGCTGGGGAGCTCGGTGCATTGCTTGGAGAAGCGCCGCACGTAGTCGCGCAGGGACTCATTGGGCTTCTGCAGACACCCCTTGAGGTCCCAGGAGTTCCCAAGGCGCACGTAAGTGCCCTGGAAGTTGCCCATGAAAACTTGACTAGGTCGGCCCAGTCGTGGATCTGGTCCGCGGGCAAGTGCTTGAGCCACGTTCGCGTGGCATCAGCAAGATGAAGGGGGAGGTTGCGGATGATGACCGCGTCATCCGTCGCACCATCCAGCTGGCATGCTAGGCGGTAGTCATTGAGCCAGACCGCGGGATCGGTCTCTCCTAAGTACTTGACGAGGGTGGTGGGCTGTCGAAAGCGCGGGGGAAAGGGAGCGGTACGCATCTCCTGGCTGAACACACAGGTGCCCGGAGGCTCCGGTGACTCGCCCCTGTCGTGCTCGGGGTCGAAGCGACCACCCCGTCGAGGGGTTACTTCCTGTCATTGATGACGTTGCGGGCGACGCCGTCGCCAGCGTGTCCGCGCGTGTCGTCGAGTCGCTCCCTTGCAGGAGTCCTTCTGATGCGGTCGTGCACCGAGGGTTCCTTCGCCCCGTCTGCTGCTGCTGCCTTGCCCTTTCCTTCTAGGGGAGAGTGCGCCGAGGCCTCGCGGCCTTGGTGTGCCGCACTGCCGCACCTCCGGTCTTCGGGACTGTCGAGCGCATGCGAGACACAGAGCTCTCAGCCTGCTACGCAGCAGCCTGCTCGATGAGCACCTGTGCCTCGTAGCGCAGGTTGCGACCCGAAGTCGTAGATGGCTCGGACATTGCTTGGAGTAGGTAGGCCGCAGTGATAAGTTTCTCGCTGGGCGTCTTTAGTTCCGGTGGTTTGTCGACATGTCAGCTAGGATTCGTTCCCGGGCGACGTGCCCCGCCGCCCGGGCCTGTGCGCCATGCGCGGTGCGCTATTGCTTGAGCATAGTGTGCAGCTCCTGCGTCTACCGGCGCTGCTCGTTGAGCCTGGCTTGAAGCTCCTTGAGTTGCACCAGCTGTGCCTACTGCGCCGTCGAACCTGACGAAGAAGAAGGGGTCGCGACAGGCACCACTACTTGGTTTGCCTGCGCGTCTGCCCCACCATTCCCGTCATTGCCCGAAGCGTCGCCGATTTGCCCGTCTGCGAGCTAGACCATGAAGCACTCCCGAGTGGGATCGTAATCCCCCTCGCTGGAGTCCTCGGAGCAGGTGAGGCAGTAAGCTGCCGTAAGCTGGAACGATCGGAAAGCATCGAGGTCTCGGACCCCGGAGTAGTCCTCGGCGTCCTCGGCCGTGAAGTTGTCCATGAAGAAGCTGATGTCGTCGGCGATCGAGCCCGCCGTCTCGGGGTAGGAGTCGTCAGGAGATGACGCGATGAGGTTGCGGATCGAGAGGAGGTGATGACCCGGCAGATCCTCGTACTCGGTGAAGTTAGTGCTGGATGAAGAGGCATAGGTGGCAGTGTTGCGCATCCCGAAGGGAAAGGTCGATGGCGCAGTCGCGCCTTCCCTGGAAGGCGCCAGGGCTACAGTCGATGATGGTGCCGGCGCAGATGGCGTCGGGGCATGTGATGACGAAGTGGTGGCTCTGTCAGCCGCGACGCTGAGTTGCGACATGCCAACCTCAACCCACGTGGGGGAGCTGAGGCATGCCGCCCTGCGCTGCTCCATGCGCGCTTGTCGCGAGCACTGGCCCGAGCGCCTGTTGCGCCGGGCTGGTGAAGTCAGAGTGTCGGGGTTTCGTCTGGGCGAGAGGAGCTCCATGAGGTAACCGTTGCCGGTTGCCCTGAACTCAAGACTCCCGAACCGAATCTCGTATCCCGCTGGGAGCGGATCCGAGGCACCCATGGGAAATGGGTTGGATCTGCTCGCCATCCCTGGAGATCAAATGGGAACAAAAGAGAAATGTCACACAACGCCCCTACCTAGCGCACCAACTGTCGGTGTCCTGACCCGGCGGTCCGGTCCCAACTAGTGATGATGCTGCGTGTTCCTCGTCCCAGATGGTTGATGCAAGAGGCAACACAGTCACGCACGGGTTTATCCTAATTTCGGCCGTATGTCCAGCAAAGGGGTGTGCGAGAGCACTGTACTGTGTTGCACCGAGGGTGCCTGTAGTAGGGGGTACAAGCGAGGCGAGAGAGGGAGGGAAGCTCCCAGGTCTCTGCTAGAGGAGGAGTTGATTGAGGCGGGTGCCAATATCGGGGCTCAGAAGAGCGTATGTGCTCTGTGAGTGGTACTGAGTGTTGTGTTCTACCGGATCAATCCCCCTTAAGATAAAGCTCACCTGAAGGATCGGTGTACATGCATAGAAGATCGAGTAAGTCGTCATCTTCTCCCTGAATCGCGGGGGTGCAGTGATCGAGCACAGTAGAAACTATACTGCGGGGTATGGCGTCTGGCGTGGCAGTCGTCCTGGGCGTCGTCCCCAGCCTTGCGGAGATCGCGCCGGTGCCCTTGTAGCTCCAGCGGGTGGCGTGGTCGTTGCTGTAGGGGGTACTGTCCTCCAGGCGTGGTGTGGCGACGTTCTGAGGGTCCTGCAGGCCAAGGTCTTGTCCTGTCCATGGCCGGAGCCGCTTCCGATGGTCGTGCCCATGCCGTTCGAGGGCTCCGTGGAGGGGAAAGTTTGAAGGAGGTATGGAGAGTTGGCAGCACAGTGGTCGGAGCAGTGCCGAGCACGTCTCACACAGCATCGCAGGTTCCCACAGTGGCGTCGCAGCGTCTGGAATGACGGAGCAGTGACCGGGGTTGGCGGACGGGACTCCGGTCACAGCCACTGTGGGGAATGGCGGCCTGACGCCGTCTGACCCGGGCGCTGTGGAGGAGTGGTTGACATTTAATGCCTTCGTACGGCGGGCAGGTGAGCGTAAGGGTCGTTTGTCCTTTCCGTCGAGGGGTGGCCTCGAGCGAGGCGAAGACGATCCGCTCCCCCGAGGGTAGGCTCGCTACCCTCGAGCGAGGCAGAGACACGGGGCGCGGTCGAGGGCCTCGACGGGGAGCCCTCAAGCGAGGCGGAGATCACCCGTGGGTTCGAGTGAGCTTGGATGGGCCGCACTGTGTACGTGGGCTGCGTATTGGGCTTCTTTGAGTCCTTTCTTTTCTTCCGGATTGGAAGAATGTTGTAGGCCTTTGTGGACCCGGTTGCCCAGCATGTATTTGCGTTTTTAGGACGATTTTAATCTACTGATTAGGGTGCCCCTAATCATGGTACCCGACAACCGGCGACAAAGTTTTCCCCGTACCAGTCAGTCACTTCACCCTTTAGCAACCCCCAAAGTTGCGGGTTATGTTTCTATTTCCAGGAGATCGACACGACTGCTGTGTGGGCTAACAACAGATATGCCAAGGACGGGAGAAATTTCAAGCGGCCCACGTGAAGTGTGGGACCATTTGAGTCCATTTGCATGCAATTCTAGGGCAGGGCCGGTCGGCGAATTTTTTTTATTTTTATATTATTTTTTATTCGATTTATCAAAAATATATGTCGCTATATTTTTTTGCAAAAATATCACCCTGCCGCCGGTTCGTTTGGCGGTAAGGAGTTACCGCTAGATGAACCGGCGGTAAGATCCTTGGCCCACGGCCCATGGAACTTACCGCCGTTTGATCTGGCGGTAGCTCCTTACCGCCACACGAACCGGCGGTAAGTGCTACCGCCGGGCTACAGCGCGGCTATAGCCGGCTGTAGCTGCCCTGTAGACGGCCAGCGCCCTACCGCCGTTTGAAACGGCGGTAGGTATTCCCACAATTTTTTTAAAATTATTTTATATGCTCTCACTGCTGTAATTAATTGTATAATTATTTTAAAGACTGTCTGACCTGTAATTATTTTCTTTACGTTTAGAGATATTTTAGAAAATAATTGAGATAGCGGAGGTTAGGGAAATATTTTTTTTTAAAATTTATACAAATTAGATTTAACTCTAATAGTCTGTGAAAATATATTTTCATGAGATATTCATGAGTTTCAATTACGATTTCGATGTCCTGTCACCTTGCATCAGATTCTTCTGCACCCCCACTATAATTAAAAATGTGGGAGTACCTACCGCCGTTTCAAACGGCGATAGACATGCGTGAACCATGCCTATAGACCAAATAGCTCCATCTATAAATAGAACATCGCCCCATCTCATATGAAGTCAGTAGCCATCTCATACGAAGTCTTTAGCCATCCCCGCACGACCACCATGTCTTTCTCTGGTTCTACCTACATTCCGTGGAACAAGATTAGAGAACATGTGCCTCAAGGAGTGCAGGTTCCAATGTGCTTCTGCGGTTCGTTGTGCAAGCTGATGGAGTCCAAAGTTTTGGGCGATGACTTCGGCAGGAGGTTCTTCATGTGTGAGAACTACGAGTACGATCCGCCAAAGCGTTACGACAAGGACAAAGCGAAGGTATCACCTCGCACTATCTAGTTTGCGCCTTCGGAGTTCAGTATGTTAATTCTAACTTGGCTTGGAAATAGAGTCCACCACCTCTTTGTGATTTCATACAGTGGATGGACACGGAGCAATCGACCGAAGCTAAGGAACACGTTGAGAGCGAAGCAAGGTGGGCTGCGGAAAGGTGGCAGCGAATGCTGCAAGAGGAAAAAATGGAGGAGAAGCGCAAGAAAGATAAAGAAGAGATCCAGAAGAGGTTCGCAGAAGTGGAATATCGGCAGGCTGAGGAGCGTGAAGCTGATAGGGAGAGGAAGCGAGAGAGGGCCCGCCGTGCGAAGGAGGCGGGACCCGAGGCTATTAGAAAGGGGAAGTATCCTCGGTGCACTCAGTAGATGACTATCATGTAATGTTCGAATTTCATATTCCCTAAGGCATGTTAGGTCTAGACGGAACACGACCTTATCGTGTTCCATGTACATGCCAGTGCAATTGTTATTTTAATTTCAATGTCAAATTAATTTGCATTGTGTAATTTGTACTAGCTACAACTAGATTTTTCATAAGCATTGCCCTACAAATAAACTTTTCAGACCGACGCGATGACAACTCCATGGGCATATATCGGCCAGTACACACAATAAAAACAATGAAAACAATCACCGTTCAAACATTGAACACAAATTAAATAGTGGTCCACACAATTCAACGCACAGAACACATGACATGGCATGTCAGGACCTGTTGCAAGCTACGGTAATGAGGTCCAATACTAAACCTAACATGCCTTAGGTAATTCGAACAAACGTTACATTATTTATTCAGACGGAGCAGTACAACATCAATCATTCACGGGCAGTACCCTTATCACGTCCCGCGATGTCTGGTTTTGCACGCTCGCCTTTGCGTAAATCTTCATTCACCTTCTTCAACCACTCCATATATTGCTGATCACGATGAGTGATCCACGTGTCAATCCACTAATGGAAATGACACCAATGAGTATGGGTGTCATCACCAGCGTACTTTTGCAAACAAGAAACGATTCAAAATTAATAAAAATAATAAAAGCATATTTACAAATTAATCTATACCTGTGATGTTGCACCTCTTTTTTGGACTTCCTCGATATTCTTGCAACACCAATACCTCTGGCCAAAAGTCTCGTAATCACGAGATATGTTCGGAACACAACGCATTTATCAATATCAATCGGGTGGCTCTACACCTTTCGGCCATACCTTGCAATCTGTAATACATCTATTGGGATCGTTAGGAGAGGGTCCTAAATTAGCCTCCATTTCCCGACGGAAAGCTGCCCGGGAGAATGAGGAGCTCATAGCTATTTGTTTGGGCTAATTAAGAAAAGTGGAAACTGAATTGCAAGTCTGTGCTCTCAGGAACCACAAGGTGCTCTTTTACACACGCAGGGCTGCTTGCATGTCCAAGCACTTTGAACACAGATATTACCTCTCACTGCTCCACAGTCGTCCACGGTTCTGCACTCGCACGCTCCACAGTGCGCACTCATTCCACTTTAAACAACAACAGGTCCTCTCACTGCTCGTACCATCAGTACTTGCACGCTCCACAGCGCGCACTGCTAGCACTTTAAACACGGATTATTGCATCGACCTACTCATCGCATCGCCCACTTTAAACTCATCGTACTGTCACTGCATCGACCTACTCGTGATTATTGCACTGCCCTGACACATCCCATCGCCCGGAACACTACACGGTACCGGCGTAATCGTCACAATGTAAACCATAGGAATTACATCATAATACAACGTTAATAAAACACACAGCAGAAATGCAGTGGCATGGCAGAACCCGTTGCAACTACGGTAAAAAGATTCTGATCTAAGCTAACATGTCACTAGGTAATTTAAAAAAACCCAACAAATACAACGATGCAGCATGTCACTAGGACTAGGTAGTCCTAATAGCCGTACCCCCACGTAGCAAACTGCGTTGAGCCTTCTCCGCAGTATCCACCCATTGCAAGTAGCGCAGGCGGTGGTGCCGGAGGGGCAGGGCCCTTATTCTTGTGACAAGGGCAGTTGCAGTAAGGAATAGTGCACGGTTCATCTTGTGAAGCAGCAGCATTGCTGGTATCATCATCTTCGTCGTCTTTGTTACCCTCGCTCACTTTCTCGTAATGGTTCACCTTGCACTCCAGATCAAAGATCTTTATCTGGAGGTACTCGATGAACTCCTGAACTGAATCAATTGGTGCAGGATCGACCCACCTGGTAAACCCACAGTTTTCTGGAGCATCTGAAGACTACAAAACAAATTTCATGTAAGATGTCTCAATGAAGATAAAGAAATAAAACAACCGAGCATTACCCATGCGTGTGGGCATTTGAAGAAACGCCGACCGCCATCCATCCCGTCGGTGCACATCTGCACTAAGCAGTACTCACCATGTCTGCATTTTGGCCACGTTTCTCTACGGTTATCGTATTGTCGAAGAGGAGTTTCATTGGTAAATTCACTCTTGTGCTGTGGCGGAAACTCAAACACTGGTTCTGGAAAAGAATCAGGTCCAAGAGGCCCCTCCCATATTATGGGGTCTCCCTTTCTTCCCCCTTTTCCTTTCCCAAAACCGTAGTAATTCTTCCCGCTAGACCCACCTTCAGACATTGGGTATACAATGAGCTTTGGTGTTTGAGTGGTGCTGGGAGTTCACAAGCTTGTGAGTATTTATAGGCGCACAAAGGTCTTATACCTGGAGTGTGGAGTATAAATGCACATGAAAAGCCTACAGTATTCGCACGCTCCACAGCGCTCACTCTTACCACTTTAAACACGGACACGACCTCTCGTTGCTCTTGATTTGTACCCTCGCATGCTCAACACCGCTCACTTCTCCCACTTTAAACAACGACACGACGTCTCACTGCTCATGACTTCAGCACTTGCACGCTCCACAGCGCTCACTCGTGATTATTGCACTGCCCCGACATATCCCATCGCCCAGAACACTGCACGGCACTGGCCTAATCGTCATAATTTCACTGCACGGACATATACCATCGCCCGAAACACTGCACCAGCCTACTCATCATAATGGTACGTAATGGACACATCGAATCATAGTCTGCGCATGCATACATAACATAGTATAACGGAACAAAGTAATTAACAAGCTACAACCTGTAAACTAGATGCATCCGCGCTTGCCCTCTCTCCTCCTGCCACGTCGCTCTGCAGCCTGGCCCGCCCTAGTGTGGTGCTGCGAGTACGTCAGTGGCTCCGGCGGGATGGTCTGGCGAGTGGACCGACGACCCTGCTCAGGAACAGGCGTCTGCTCCACCTGACTGTAGTCCTGCGTCGCGAGTGGGGCACCCCCCAGCTGTGAAGTGCCGACGACCTCCTGCGTCGGTGCAGAAGAGAAGAACGTGTTCACCCACTCCATCTGCGCGAGGTCGTCCACCTCCTGAATCTCCTCATCGTCGTCTGTCCCTCCCACCTGCCGGTACTCTGATTCACAAACTTCCATCCATCAATATTCAATTAAAATTGTACTTGTTACCGCAAATTAACAACTGGTCTTAGATGTACCTAAATCGTGTATTAGACGACGAAGAGACGAAGATCCGGCGCCGTAGGGATCTATCGACGGAAACAGCGATGAGCCGGGCGCTACACGAATAAGAAGTACAAGTTAATGAATAAAATTTTACATGATACGGTATTGTAAGTGACACGAGGTTAGAGTACGATTTACCTGCCGAGTACAAATGTGCCGGTCGCGGCACGTACGTGGGCCGAACTGCAGAACCCGAAGGTGTCGCCATCGTGTCAGGTGGCGGTGGCAGTGGCGGTGGACCTGACTGTGCCGCGGGTGCTGACCGTCGTGACGATGGACCGGTCACAGGAACCGGCCCCGAACTGCGAGGTGGGAGGAAGGTGTCGTCCTCACGACAGGTCACGGCTCGTCGGAATCGCTTGCACATATCGACGATCTTCTGCAGTGTGCTCTGGTGCTGGGCGGGCGTCATGTCATGGTACTGGCCCATACTCGACGAAGCCTCGGACTCAATCGCTCGTATGACATCGTACTGTACCGAGAAAGTAGTAACATCATATGCAACTAGTTTTTTATACTGCAAAATCAATCAGAGAAACGTACCGCTATGGCGAAGTTCTGGTCTCGAACTGCGGGGTACGTCTCCGACACCCTTGCGGCCTCGATCGGAGCCTCTGGTGGAACGTGCACGACACGTGTGTGCGTCCTCGGCAGGTACCACCGTAGGTAGTCCGCGAACGCCTCTTCGCTGTGCGGTCGATCCTCGAAAACGACGTAAGGACGGACCTTGTCGGCCCACCGCGAGCCTGGTGGCTGACCCTGACGTGTCCACCTATAATAGAAAGCTTGAGCGATTCAATGCTAAATAGTAGGTTATAAAAAATGATGAATTATTAACAGAACTATTTATTCGGTACCTGTGGACATGGGCCTCCACTGAGTGCACAATCGGGACCGGGGTCTGCTAGTAGAGACCGAACTGCCTCATAACCCGGTGAACGTGGTACTCCTCGACGTGGATGTCGTAAAGGATCGGCTTCCTCGTCATCCAGTACTCGTGATCTCGCAGGCATAAGGACGAAAGACCGCTCGGTGCCCGGGCGTAAATGTCGGCTGCAGTGTACGGAGTCCACCTCACGTCCGTGTCCACAAGAGCGTCAAACTGTTCAACGAAGTCGTGGTACGACTTCCTCGTCTGCACGCCGACCCAAGAAGGCTGCATAACAAAAAAAATAAGATAACCGCTAAATCGTACATTTGTGCACGCATGTAACAATAAGTAAAACAAACGATGTAACGTACCCTCCTGAGGCACCACAACGAACCCATCGTAGGTCTGTCGACGTCGTCGTGGTCTACGGACAGCTGGACGTACGGCTCGAAGTCCATCTCTGGCCTACCGACGGGAAAGCGCTCGTAAGACCAGAGCTGTAACAGTAGAGGACACCCAACAAAAATGGGTTCCTCTGCTGAGACCTTAGTAACGCCCGTGCAAAGACCCCTGTAACTCGCAGCCAAAACAGCAGAACCCCAGCTGAACTGTGGCATCTCGTGAAGTGGAGCATCAGCTATCGACCTCGCCAAAGGAATGAGCTGTTTGGGGCATGAGCCACCCTGCGAGCTGCAGAACATGACCCAGCCGAACAGCCACAGTAAGTAGGCCTCGAAGTGCCTGGCAACCGTAAAGTCGTCTGCGTCTGCCCTCATGTAGTCCACCTTCAAAATTATACGAGTCGTCAATGCAAATACATATCAATATAAGTACGGAAAGAATCAACATTTATGTACTCACACTGAACTGTAGGAGCCACCTCTTTGTCGGTCCGTGTGCGTGGTTCGCAGGCAAGGGCCGGTACGGCAACGCTAGCTCGTTGCGCTGAACCCCGGCGAATCGAGCCAAAAGGTCGTCGCGCCACGAGAGTCCCACGTCCTCTGCACCCACAGCTCGTCCAGCACACGGCAAGCCTAGAAGCATCGCCACGTCCTGAAGAGTAGGGGTCATCTCACCGACCGGGAGGTGAAACGTGTGCGTCTCCGGACGCCAACGGTCGAGAAGTGCCGCGAGGAGGGACATGTCGAACTGGAACCGTGGATCCCTGTCCCTAGGTCGACGTGCAGGGTCGGCCATATCTCCCTCCACAAGTCGCGCAATCGGGAGAAGACCTGAAGCGCGTAACCTGCATCGCAAAAATGAAAATCAAGTTAGAACAAACGGTTAAGGAAACAATTAAAATATGTGACAAATGTAACCCGTACCTAGGAACCCAGCGACGGTGTATCGGCATCGTCGACATGGGCACACGAGCCCGAAACGTCCCTAAGCTGATGCCACGGACGGCAGACATGTACGACCGGTGGCGATTGCCGACGAGAACATCTAGCAACTCAGGGGTGGCTCCTTCCTCGTGCGTCATACCTGTATAATAAGATTTATTACAAATAATTTTAGAACATAAATAACAATATTAAGCATAATAACATTAATGTAATAAAATACTAAATAAAATTTTAGAACATAAATTAAGTAATACAACAAATATTTAATAAAATACTAAATAAAACATAACGTAATAAACTTATAAATGATGCACAACAAATTACATATCATATAACTTCAATTTCTAATTACAGCAACAAAGTTGAACATACATTTGTGCCACATATTACAACAAATATTCGTACGCCAAGACGAAATTAGTTTACGACATATTAGTTCTTAATATTACATAATTTAACATCGAACATGATTCAATAGCGAATGACACAAATGACAATCGTCATCGATCACATAAGGCCATCGTTGTTAGGACGGCGGCCACGACGACCCGTTGCCTGCGGTGCCGGATTTGGAGCAGCTTCTGATGGGCCCGCTCCATCTGTGCGGCCACCATAACTCAATGCCGTACAATACTTGTACGTATGACCCGTCTCATGGCACTTCGAGCAGAGGCGGACATCTCGACCAGCCTCCGATCGATCCATGTTATTTCTAATGCATTTCTTCTTGCGTCGGCCCACCCCTTGAAACATTTCTGGATCTGGATCCGGAATGTAAGTTGCATTGTGTCCAGTATCAGTTATGAAGTCTCCCAGGATGCGAAACCCATAAATCTCGTGCCTCCAAGTCATCCAAATAGTTTCCTTCATGAAGTAATTTGAGACATATATACGAGCATGTAGTCCACCAGCTTCAAAACAGGCAGCAATGACATGTGTGCACGGCATGTGCAGCAGCTTTGGCATATGACATGAGCAAATACAAGCATCAGGACGGAGAACACACTCCTGCACATGCTTCTCACGCCGGCCCCCCATTCGGCCTTTGTCCCTACACATCACCTTGTACCGACGTTCCATAGAGCCAACTGGAGTCACCCGATGTAAATGGGCCTTTTTGAAAGCTTCCTCCATACGCTCCGTAACCTTGTATCCTTAAACTTTACGATTATCGACCATATCTTTCTGTGCCACAGCGTAACGGTCCCTGAAGTACTCGCAAGTGCGATACAAGAAGAACTCCACGATCCCAACAAGTGGCAATGATCTTACACCACGCAGCACCCAATTGTATACCTCGGCTAGGTTCGTAGTCATTAAACCGTACCTAGCACCTCCTTCATCAAACAGTAAAGCTCATTTCTCTTTTGGTTCGTGCTCAATCCACTCAGAGAATGTCTTAATTGCCCTTCTCCTTTTGCGCCTGACATTCGGACCGTCCAAGCCCACGTCTTCAAGCGAGACCTGGTCATCCTCCTCTGTATTGATAGATCTCTTCGCTAGCTCCGCCGTTTGCTTTTTTGTTAGCTCATCCAATTTTTTCCATAGGAAGTTGAATTTTCTTTCCTGATTCTGGCTGCATAACCGCTTGAATAGCTTCATAAGTATTTTGTTCTTGAACTGGCTATGAAAGTTTGCCCCCATATGCCTCATGCACCACCTACTCTTTAGGTCCGGCCAAAGTGCAGTCCTACTACGCTCAGTAGAACCATTCTGTATGTCATCGATTGCTTGTAATATACCCTTGTGCCGATCATGAATCAAACACACGTTCTCTACATCTTTGACAATCATCTGCTTCACCCTCTGCAAAAACCAATACCAAGTATCCCCTGATTCTTTCTCCACAAAGGCAATTGCCAAAGGCAATAATTGTCTGTTACCATCAGCTGCAATAGCTGTGAGGATTGTGCCTTTATACCTTTCTGTCAAAAATGTCCCATCTATACAAATGACTGGCCGGCAGTGCAGAAACGCCTCAATGCAAGCGCCCAAGGCCAAGAACGACCGTTGGAGTACCTGCTTTCCAGGCTTCTGGGCACATGGATACGTTTTCAAGTCGTAGTAGCTATCAGGATTTCTAAGACATATAGTGTGCAGCAATGCCGGCATATTGTGATACGAAGCTTCATACGTCCCCCACCTCATCTGCAGCTATTTCTGTTTTGCTCTGTAAGCTTTGTTGTAGCTAATTTTATATTTAAACTCCTCCTCAATAGCACAAATGATTGACTTAGGTTCATAACTAGGATTGTCCACGATCAAAGGGTACATGTAGTTAGCTATGAAACCTGCACTGAGGTTGCGGTGCTGTGGTTCTAATTGCTCAAGCAGGCATGTGTGCTCCACAATTTTTTTGACCTCCCAGAAATCCTGCCACTTGCCCATAGAAGCATACACCCTGAAAGGACATTCGCTTCTCACACAACGCACGTCATATGTTCTCGGACTGCTCTTGACAACTTTGAACTGTCTTTGCAAAGAGAGAGTCGACCAACGTTTTATAGCTTCCTTCATGTTGTCACTGTTGGCATGCACCGAACCGATGCATACCTCATTTTGCCTGTACTTCCAAGGCACCACTTCACCTTCATTTACACTTAATTTTGAAAAATCATAACCGGACCAGTTGTGTGGGACATGATAATCTTCGTCGTCATCATCATCATCATCATCCGAGGAGTCATCATTCATTGCATTGTGCTGTTCTTCACCCTCCCTCTGAAACTCTTCAACTATCTCTGGAATGTTTTCCCCTTCATCAGCCTGACCAGTTGCTTGACGAGGTTCGTGTGCAGCATGTCTATTATCTTCTAAAATCTCGAGTTCACCACCTTCTTCATGAGATTCATGCATCGTCTCAGTTTCTTCCGATACTATATCTCCCTGGCCTTCATGATCCCCGCCCGCTTCAGTTCTAAAACTAATCTTCTCGAATGCTTGAACATATGGGTGGGCATTCGGGTAACCCGAAAATTTCGGGTCGGGTTATTCGGGTTTTTGAAATTTCGGGTTTTGAGAATTGTTACCCGAAATTTGCCCGAAATAATGAAAACCCGACATTTCGGGTACCCGAAAATTCGGGTTCGGGTTTGAGTATAGCCCGAACTACCCGATTTCAAAATTGCCAGCAGATCTAAAGCAATAGCAAGTAGCAGGCGTGGGAGCAGAGGGAGCCAAGCTAGCTAGCGGCGTCGGCGGCGGCGAGATGGCGCACCCGATCACAGAGGCCGACGAGCGGCTGCCTCACCCCGGCGGCGGCGGCGGCCCACACAAGCACTGGACGCCCTGCGCCGCCTCCAGCGCCGACGCCCATCCGTCCTCGGCGCCTAGACGCCCCGCGCTACCTCCGGTGTCGATGCCCCGCCCGTCCTCGACGCCATCACCCAGCACAGGACGCCCCGCGCCGAAGCCCCTCCCGTCCGTGGCGCCGTCGCTTGAGGAGGTCGTCGCGGCCTCTGGAGGTTCCTGCATGGGGGGCTCGGGTGGGCTAGGGTTAATCTAATCGGATTTGGGGACGCAAGGAGCTGCTGGCGCAAGCAGCTCTGCACAGCCTGCGTGTGTGTGTGGGCCTTGGGGGGCCTAGGGGTGGGCCGTTCCTGCGTGGGGGGCTTGCGTGGGGGGCTGGTGTGCTGGAAGGTAAAGAGGCTTGGTGTATTGGTGGGCTGGGCTGACCGGAAGCACATGGGTTGGGCTGATTTTCGGGTTATTCGGGTAGTTCGGGTACCGTGGTCTGCTACCCGATTTACCCATAATAATTTCGGGTACCGTGACCTGAAACCCGAAATAGGGATCGGGTTTTTCGGGTTCGGGTTTTTCGGGTTCGGGCTTGGGTTTTTCGGGTTCGGGGTTCGGGTTTCGGGTAATATGCCCAGTCATACTTGAACAAACAACACAAGCGGTAAGCCTCGGCTACTACTTATATTGACATAGTTCCTCCAGTTTTGCGTCCCTTCAAGCGGCAATAGCTCCCAAAATGCTGGTTCCCTTCGACTGACCACTGCCATGTCAGAGATCTCATGTTCATCTCGACTAAGGCCGAAAGCTTTAAATAGCCAATTGGATATTGAAATCCAAGTCCTCTCTCTAGCTCGGGGTATTTTTTTTGTGATCGAGCTAAACTCTGACAAATCTACCCCTTCAGGACCATATCTAACTTCTCCTGACCCATAGAACACTTGAAAATACAAATCATCTGACATGCCTGCCAATATTTACGACAATAATTACTCTTTCTTAGAATTTAATCAACGCTAAAAAATAGTTCTGCTATTTTTACATCTATCTTAATTATTTCTCTACAATTTTTATTACTGACAACAATTTCTATTTTTCTGTAATATAATATTAATTAATAATATTTTTATGAGACAAATATGTTTGTTTGAACTCATTAATATTTTCAATTATATTCGTATGTAAACTAATATTTTCAATTACATGTTCTACGATTTTGTATCAAAATAACTTATTTTCAAATCACTAATATTTAGTAAAACTATTTCTACAAATAAAACTATATTCAAAATCACTAATATTTCTAATTCTAATCTACCAACTATTATTACTAAAATTAAATTTTAAAATGTACCTGCGATCCGAGTGGCGAGCGCCGCCTCGGTGCGGCGGCCGGGGGAGCTCCGGCGAGCCGCGCCGCGGGCAAAGCCCGGCACGCGGGGGCCGGGCGTGCGTGCGGGAGGCGCGCGGGGGCCGGGCGTGCGCGCGGCCGGCGGGGCGGGCGGCCGGCGGCGCGGGGCAGCGCGCGGGCGGCGGCGTGGGAGGAGCGGGCGGGCGGCGGCGCTGGGGGAGCGGGCACGCGCGGTTTTAATACGCAGGAACTTACCGCCTGTTGAAACGGCGGTAGGTGCTTAGGTCCGGCCCACCACGGCTCACGGCGGTACGATCCTACCGCCGGTTCATCCGGCGGTAACAACCTTCCGCCGGATGAACCGGCGGCTGGGTGACATTTTTGAAAAAAAAAATCACGACATATATTTTTGATAAATCGAAAAAAAATATAAAAATAAAAAAACTCCCGGTCGGCGAACTCTCCCACGGCCTCTCCAGGTCTACTACACAGTTATGAAGCATGTGCCCGACGGCCTTTCTTCTCATACTCCTGCCTGCTGTCTTGCTGCCTAGCTATCTAGCTAGGTTCAGAAATTCTCTCCTCCTGTTCTTTCCACTTGTGGACATTTGGATATATCACATTTTCCAAAAACATATATCTGAATGAAAAGAGGAATTTTGTGAAAATATTTTTCATGCATATCTACTCATACCACTTTCAAATATCCAAACTCAACACATAAAAATGACATGTAATCTAATTTTGAAATGACTTCAACTCTTCAAGCAACCCAAAACGTCATTTACATGTGACGAGCAATACATAGAGTCCGTTTGATCCCAAGTCCATTTTAATGTGAGTGCAGTCAGACTGTAAAAACTTTTATTTGTGAATAGTGAATAGGCCATCATGTGGAGTCTCTCTCTCTCTCTCTCTCTCTCTCTCTCTCTATATATATATATATATATATATATATATATATATATATATATATATATATATATATATATATATATATATATATATATATATATATATACGACTTCAGTAATTGTTTACAGTGTAGAGCTAATTTGTATTTTCCAACCAATTGTTCCACCTTATATTCATAATGGAAACGGTTTAAAAATGCAAAGGCAACAAGTAACTAGAACAGAAGAAAACAAAAATGAATAAACAGTAAAGACATGACAGATTGAGAAACAAGGCATTTTTTACAATAAAAATCCTAGTTAGTTCTCACGTGCAAATCCTATGAAATTCCTATCTTCTGAAATTTCCTTACTTCAGCATGTCAAATAGACATCTCAAATTTGAAGCATATACCAGAGTTATATCTAACCATTTTGGGTCCTTTACCATGAGATTGTAGGGCCTAATAGAGCTTGCCAAGCAGCAGACATATCTGAATAGCTTATTTGAAAGTAATTTGAAGAAAGTTGGCCCTCAGATGAAAACGAACTGGTTCTTGGATGTCAAATCCAGCATACTAAAAGTGTCCATTGCCACCAAAGCAGTGTAGCCAACCTGCCCAACTGCCATCCACTAATATCGACAATGGTGGCCCCATCCACTGATCTTGTAGTAGTGTGTAGGGGACTCCTGCTGGGACTGGGCGCCGAGCCTCCTAGCCATAGACAGCGCGGACCAAAACAGCGAAGGAACAACTCCTGAAAGCATGTAGACGCAGATCAATGTCACCTTTGCGAAATGCGATTGCGATGCATGTCATGGATTGCGGAATCTAGTCTCCATCCTGTCCTCTGGAGTCAACCTCGCCTTTAAAGAGATGGAGGCATCCCCATTTTATTTTATTTTCTCTTTTTGAAGAAAGAACCACACCGATTTGAATACATATTTATTTCATAATGTTCCATTAGGACTAGCATCATCCTAAAACTGTTTAGTTCAAATTTTGATGTAAAGTAATATCTTTGCAATATGTGATTCTGGCGTCAGACAGCATGTTTAAATCTCTTACATATATTCCAGTATAGTTCTGCTTGAATTTTCAAATATACAATGACAGAAACTAGTGGTTTCTGTAAGGTTTTCATGAATATGTCAATGTCCACAGCAACACTTATTTGTTGATCCCCACATGTAAATAGTGACAGATCAATAATCAGTGACAACACCTAAGACTCTAGCTAGGAGGCTAAGCAATCGTTTTCTTGGATTAGTGTAAACAATTCATATTAATCCTCTACCCATGGAGAGTAGTAGCAACGGAAATATACTGTCCACATTAGTTGATATAAGTGAAGGACCAAAAACATAAAGCAAGTACTTTCTTTTCAAATGAAGAAAGTGACTCAACTGCCAATCTATTACATAAGAAAAAAACATTTGCAGATAACTTATAGGAAATTACCTTTCGTTTTCCTGAAAAAGATTTTAGTCACTTTCAGCTCCATACATTTGCTGTAAAGATAGAGCAGAAAAGGAAAGCCCACTACACGAAGTCATTCCTTGATAATGATATGATAGGTACTTCCGGTAACAATTATAGATCATCCTAGATTTTACGTGCATGTGTTCAGGAAGTAGATGAAAAGATATTTTACCCCTTCAGTTATTCACAGATTAGGAATCATGATTCATTCGCTCATTAGAAGGATATCATTTAGCAAAGCCATAAGAAGAAGAAAAGGGTTTAAAATGCTGAGTCTAAAGTGACTTATAGAAGGAACTGGAGGGAGTGTAACTGGCTGCATCAGAAATAATACACATTCAACCAAAGATCTGGTGAACAAAAAAAACATTTAAAGGAGGCAATACTTCTAAACAATAATCAGTCCAGCGTTTACTCACATTAGTTGCACATCAATATATAATTAATGTCAAACACTTTACTTGTTGAGATTGCCAATTCATTTTAAATATTTTGGCAGCCCTCGCGCAGCTGGCTTTTAGCCAAACAGAGTTGCCTAGCTGGTTGTTTTTCATTGGTCAGAAATGAGACATGTTTCTAATCGTACGAATAATGAGTTTCAAAAAAAAGTATGATTAACGTACTTACAAATAATTTCAGCAATCTGGCAATTTGAGATACCTGATCACAAGTCATATTAACCAGTTAGATATATGGCAGAAAGTCAACAATAGATTGAACTTTGACATTTAGGTGGGTAGTATTGTTTCAGTCCTTTTGCTCACCAGAAAAGTTTCACTTTATATTGGTGTATGAAACTTTTATATATCCTGGTTAACTGCCAAAATATTGGTGCATGCGTAGAAGATGAATAAAATGACAAATCATGGTTAACTGCCAAAATATTGGCACAAGACTTACAAGACACATGGTATGGATTAGAATCAGATTATTCACAGGGGCATCATGCACCGAAGATGGAGAAAATCCCAAGAAGAGTACGACTGGTCTTTAGTAGTCTTTATTTTTCTACTAGGGGTGCAAATTGGTGATCCTTAGGTGCCCCTCCAACCCTGTTTAGTTCAAAATTTTGTACTAATTCTCTAAAATGAGACGTCATTTTGGAGAATTACTACAAAATTTTGAACTAAAGAGGGTGGAGGGGCACCTAAGGGTCACCAATTGACACCCCTATTTTCTACTTTATATGGCATAGCTGTCGCTTAATTTCAATACGTGTAAAGAGAAGATACAAAGTTGGAAGAACATCTGGTTTACTGTACAGATTTGCTTGTGTTGCCTTCAAAGTTCAAACAGATAGGACTAGATACCAGAAACAATGAGGATCAAAGAATCTATTAGATAAACTCTAACAATAACTTGGAAAAAAGGCTCTACAAGAACATGCCATTTCTTCCGGAGAAACCTTAGAAGGAATAACTGGGTAAGTAGCTAGGGTATAACAATCAACACCATGTTGGCAAAGGGATTCTACATTATCATGTGAAAGCTCTCGGTCACCACAAAGGAAAAGAATCCTTCAGCATTCCATGTCCATACGATTGAGCTAAGAACAAATATTGGCAATTTCTTTTAGCGATATATTAACATTGCTAAAATTGGCTAGAAAGGATTATTCTTATCGACATGTATGTTTTGCAGAAATAGATATGCAACTTTATGTCTTTATAAGATATGCTCAAGAGGATGTTTGCCACTGACAAGTCCAAAGGCACAAATATATTCACATCTACAGATGATCCTGCTGAAGACTGACACGAAATTCTGCACATGAAACCGGATTTTAAGCATCCAGTTGGCCTTGCAAGACAGAAATCAGGTCTGCCACTTACATATCTGCTAGGTTACCACCATCTGGCTCGACTAGAAGTTCAATCCTGCTGAGATATGCATCGCATATACAATTCAAAATATATATCTGTCACTGCACGTTCCTTGCAATGTCACTGTCCTCATGGGCTTGGTGTAATGGATGATATGAACCATGATGGACTGAGTCTAATGAATGGACTACATCTCTTCATCCTTCCTCCATTTATTTACTGACACATGTTTGTGCCATGCTTCAAGCAGAAGCAACAAAGCAAGATACTCTAGATAGGAACACTTGCACCAGTGCAATATGTCTGCAACTCTGCATCCATATTTTGCAGCCAAGCCTGTTCTCATACTGATCCTAATCTACCAAACAGTTCCAAAGTCTGGTTTGACGACACCACCCCCCACACTAGTCCACATGCAAACCCTCCAAGTGCCCCCTTTAAATCTCCTTCCCTCCCTCCATCTCCATTCCCATTGCTCTGCTCCTGCACTGAAACACACTATCGTACTACCGCTTTCATCTTTCTCCTCAAAATTTTGAACTGTCGAACTAGTCGGTTCTTGAGCTGTAGGTAGAGCCATGAAACCGTCAGTTCTGCAATACCTGAAGTTTTTCCTTTTATTTGTTTTTGGTGAAGTTACCACTGCACACGTGCCTGACCAAGATGTGCTTGCATCCCTCAATAAACTACCCCTTGATGGCCATTTCAGCTTCAGCGACATGTCTACCGCTGCCGCTGCCCAGGACTTTGGAAATCTCTCTAGCTTCAAGCCAGCTGCTGTGCTTCATCCAGGCTCAGTAGATGACATTGCCACTACTGTCAGGCATGTTTTCTTGAGGGGTGAGCACTCATCGCTCACAGTGGCGGCTCGTGGTCATGGACACTCACTCCGAGGGCAGTGCCAGTCAGCTGGAGGGATCGTCATCAAAATGGAATCCCTCCGGACTGCCCGAATGCAGGTGCACTCTGGTGCATCACCCTATGTTGATGTCTCAGGAGGAGAACTCTGGATAAATGTCTTGCACGAGACATTTAAGTATGGTCTGGCACCAAAGTCATGGACTGATTATCTCCACCTCACAATTGGAGGCACGCTGTCGAATGCAGGGGTCAGTGGGCAGACGTTCCGGCATGGCCCACAAATCAGCAATGTCAAGGAGCTTGAGATTGTGACAGGTATTGAACATACCTTGATGATATAATGATTTAGATTTTAGAAGTTTCCAAAGCAACAGAATGGATTCTTATCTGACTTCTATATCGTGACTGTCAAATGCAGGAAGAGGAGACATCGTCACTTGCTCACCTGAGCAGAACTCTGATCTCTTCCATGCTGCTCTTGGTGGACTAGGTCAGTTCGGCATCATCACTAGAGCCAGGATTGCCCTCGAGCCAGCTCCAAAAATGGTACAACAAAACAATTAATTTATATCAACTTAATGTTAGCAAAAATCCACTTGTTAATGATTTGAAAATGCAATAGGTGAGGTGGATTAGAGTTCTCTACTCAGACTTCACAAGCTTCACAGAGGATCAGGAGATGCTTATTTCGGTAGAAAGGACCTTTGATTATATAGAGGGTTTCGTAATCATCAACAGGACAGGCATCCTGAACAACTGGAGATCATCGTTTAACCCACAGGATCCAGTGTGGGCTAGCCAGTTCGAGTCGGATGGCGGAGTGCTCTTCTGCCTCGAGATGACGAAGAACTACAACCCTGAAGAGGTGGACAACATGGAACAGGTGAGCAGACAAATCGCATGCCATCAATATGGTTATGACTTGTGACTAATAATCAAATCAAGTTGTGAATGATCAAATTTTGTGTGTACACATGTCTGCAGGAGGTCAACAACCTGCTGCATCAACTTAGACATATACCTCCATCCCTATTTCACACAGATGTCACCTACATCGAATTCCTGGATAGGGTGCATTCCTCTGAGGTCAAACTGAGAGCTAAGGGGATGTGGGAAGTCCCACACCCATGGCTAAATCTCATGATTCCAAAAAGTTCGATCCACACATTCGCACGGGAGGTCTTTGGGAAAATACTGAAAGACAGCAACAATGGTCCCATATTGCTCTATCCAGTAAACAAATTCAGGTAATTAGCCGCTGATTAAAAAAATTCAGGTAATTAGATGATATGTGAAACCAGAAACCTCACGGTGATATGCCTTCTGTAGTTTGATTGACTGACTATTTCCATTTCGTGCAGATGGGACAACAGAACGTCAGTAGTCATACCAGATGAGGAAGTTTTCTACCTAGTGGGATTCCTATCCTCAGCACCATCTTCATCAGGCCCCTACAGCGTCGAACATACACTGAACCTCGACAACCAGATAATAGAATTCTCTGACAAGGCAGGTATTGGGGTGAAACAATATCTGCCAAACTACAACACTGAACAGGAGTGGAAGGCCCACTTTGAGGCAAGGTGGGAGACATTTCTACGAAGGAAAAATGCCTATGACCCATTGGCCATCCTAGCCCCAGGACAGGGAATATTCCAGAAGGCGTTGCTACCGCTGTCTTCATGATTGTATCTACTGTAGAACATATGTTAGTACAGAACCATAGGTGTAATACTCTTTAGCAATCTATGGAGCACAAGAAAACAGAGAAGAGTTACTTTATCTTTGAGACATCTTTGAAGCTCTATGGAAGCAATCGTTTGATGATTATATCAGCTCCATCAGCTGTTACGCCACAAAGAAACTGTACAAAGAAGAATAGTCAACTGAGCATTATCAAATACAACACATGCTGAGTCCTGTGTTAACTGATATGATAATAGCAAAAGGCAGAAACTACTTGGAATGACGAGGAAGAAATAAAACTGTTCAACATCTAAAGTACACCTACATGCACACACTGTATGAGTGTATTTCAGCAAGGAAAATACGCCATATGCATGCAAAAGAGTCAGCATTTAACAAGAAATATTCGAATCTTGATGTTTTCCTAGCCGAAGTATCATTTGCCTCATAAGTATATTAAGGCATTCTGTAGCATTCTCACTAAAGACAGTATATTTCAGTATTTTGCCTGTGATCAGTTATTGAAAACTTGCGAGATTAATTTGTCAATCTAGGAGCATATGAGTCCATTTGACCAGAAACAACTGCAAGACTCAGAAGTCAGGACATACACAATCAGGCTTACTAAAGGAATTGAAACTGATGATACAAGACATTTGTCCACTTCCCCCTGTGGCAATCAAATGGATGGGACAATCAATAATGGTTGACTAGTATTAGTGTTTGTAACTTATGTAGGTGTGGTATAGCTTGCATCTAAAAGTGAGAAAAAAACATCTGACAAACCAACATCCACAGCAAAGAATACTCCCCACCTGAATCTTTTACCAATAAAAATTATTAAATAGAAAAGGGAATCAAATTATCCAGTCAATTTGACAATCTATAATATGCTAATCATATTAAAACTTAAACAATCTTTTCTACAGACTGGACTGCCTAATAATGCATTATTTGCATAAAAGCATATTATTCTAGAAGAACTGAAGAGCATTGGAATGCCCTTTATTAGACATTCCCACCTTTTTCATGCTACCGTTCCCACAACTTCTTGAAAAACCCTAACCGCGTGCTTCTATAATCTTCTGATTCTAAATAATATATCATAGATATTACTTAAAACCAAGGTACAAAATAGCCCGCTAATAGCTCGCTATTGTCCGCTATTAGCTTTTTAAGAGATCTCCCGCTACGCTATACAATATCTGTCCGCTATGTCCGCTATAGGGGTTTTTTTATAGGATTTAGTGATAATAAATGTCCGCTACTTCCGCTAAAGATGTAGCCAAAAGAAATAAAGAATCAATATAACTAGGGTGGACCATAGAGAAAGCATCACGGGCACAGTTAGGCAGTCAAGAGATGTGTTGAGTCTATTTTAGAATGTCAGACCAATGATGCTTCTAATTTTATATGTATTATGGACGTATGGCTATGAAAAATTTGCTGAAATTGATTGCATTACTGATGTTATTGGCCACATTATGCATATTTGTTTTGCAAACCGCTAAATGGATAGCTCCGCTATAGCTTTCGCTATAGCTCTCTTAGCTTTTTGGAAGGGCTTCCGCTAAACGTCTTAGCCCGCGATTTTATACCTTGCTTAAAACTAGTGCAATACCAATAAATCATCTGAAACGAAACTACTTTAAAATGCATGCTTTCCACATTGTATGTAAGCTTAACCCTGGTGAACACCCTGTGGATAAACTTCTTCCTGGTGATTCATAAAGTAAATCAACAGAAGGGGAAAAAAGTACTGGCATGGAACTAAGCACAAAGATACTAGCAGACATGCATCAAGTATGTAAACAACATGTTAAATCTCAACTTTGCAAACAATGTCTGGAACTAAGCACAAAAACATAAAAAGCATTTTCTTTTTTTTTAACCATGCACTACTTACAATGCATATCATAAAGGTGGTAGTGGTCCTACCGGAACATGACATCAATTGGCCGAAACCAGTCCTTGTCAAGAAACCTAATATTGATGGGATACCAAAAAGGTAGCCCGGGGCCATAACTACTATTGGTGATTGCCAACATTGAACTGGCCAATGGAAGGTCTGATTCACCTTATCCTTTCCAGCAGCATCTAAAAGGGGTAATAAACATAAAAAGGAATATTGCAATCACACATGCTGATGGCTATGTCATGAGTTTTTTGAAATGGCTTATCTAGACAAACGAAGTCATAAAAAACGGTCTGTCATATCAATGCTCTGCAGTGCGCCTGTGTAACTGCATGTGGTCTAACTCCACGAAAAAACAATCATTGTACCCACTTAGGATATCGATAGCAATGTCGAACTCTTGAGTACCATTTGTCAGAACCTAAGAGATAGTGGTAAGGTCAGATCAAGTAAGGTAAATGTCACCTCTATAAACGAGAGTAGTTTAAGTTCCACAATCTTTCCCATTGGAAGCAAATGTGCATATCATTGAAGCAACAATAGATAGTTAGAGCTCCGTGAGCAGAACTGAAAATCTGTCTTTAATTGATGCACTACCGATGAATGGCCAGCACTGGAGGATCAGAATGGGGTTCTGATAGACTCAACAGGATCTCATGTAGGTGACCACAGTTCAAATTCTCTCAGCGTAATTTCGCGGCTGTGCGCTTCAATCTAACTGGAAGCACAACACAATACTGTCCTATGACGCGAAACGCGCGGCACAATTTTTTCCGATCCTTGCGTGTTCACCTGAGAAACCGCTCCCTACAATAGCATCCCCCGGCCATCGCAACCATCAAACAGCAGAAGCAACCCAAGAGCAGCAAGGACAGGAGGCGAACGGCTCGGAGCCGAGCCGCCGAGGCGCGCGATCGTGCGCCGCGGAGGGGAAGATGGCGGAGGGGAGCTTACCGGGTGTTCGACGAAACACTGCCGCAAACGCCGCGTCAGCATCGGCGGCGGCAATTTGCGCTCGGGCTTTCAAATTGAGAAGCGGGGAGGCGGAACCGAGAAGAGGGGCCGGGCGGACGGCGACGGCGACCAGCCAACATGGCCGGCGACGACAGGGGAGCCGGAGACTTTCGTGTCTCTCTGTGGCAGTCCTCTAGCCTCGGGTGGGCCGTGGCCAAGTTGATGCCTGAACAAACGGCCATCCGATTACACGGGCCAAACAAGGATGGGCCAGGCCGAGGAGTACCTCGGGAAAGGTACATGACTTCCGGCCCGCCCCACCGGCCCGCCGTCTTCGCCGCGCCCCGCGTGCTGCCCCTGCGGCCCTGCCGCTGGAGAAGAAACAATGAGCAAACCATTCTTTTTTAAAAAATCAAAATCATGGTTTCAAAGGCGTGGCTTAGGCGTCCAAGCGCTCAAACAATCCTAGGCATCCTGGTCGTCTACCTAAAAAGCAGCAAGAGAGAGGGAGGGAGAGGAAGAATGGAGGAAAATAAACTCCACTCGCTACTGTCGTGCCCCGTCCTACTCTCCTGCCTCCACTAGCTTGTGCCGCTCTCCTGCCTCCACTGCTACTGGCACCGCGCCATGCCACGCCTCGTCCTGCTCAACCACGCGTAGAGACTGACAGAGGGAGGGAGAGAGACGAGCAGAGATGGGGACACTGCTTAAGGGAGGAATCTTGGGAGGGGGAGAGAGTAGAGGTGGCGGCGCTGCTTGAGTTGGGAGAGAGAAGATGAGCAGAGGTGGCGACGCTGCTTGAGGTAGGTAGGGAGACGAGTGGAGACAGAGAGTAGATGAGGCCGAGAGAAGAAGATAAAGTTGGTATGATGGGCTGACTAGTGGGCTGGGTCAACCGAGTGCTTTCAGCTCGGTTCCTTTCCCTTCTTTTCTTTCCTTTCCTTCTCCTTAATCTTTTTGTTTTTATTTCCTCCACTTTCTATTGCTATCACTTTCTTCCTTACTGTTAAGGCGTCGCATAGGCGTCTACCGTCTTTAAAACAATGATCAAAATGTTGATTCAGATTTTAATAAATACTGAATGTATTCACTTAAGATGTTGGAATTGTTTGTAAGAATTGACGAAGGTGGTATATATTTTCAAAAGGTTTGTAAAATGTGTTTATGAAAAATATGAAATCTATTATTTTAAAATGTTAACCTATTTTTTTAGAAAAGGTTGAATCTAGTCTTTTAAAATATTGAATTTAGATCTCTAATTTGAGTCTAATACGTTTTAAAGCCACAATGCGTAACCACCTTCCAAAAGATATATAGGAGCTCCAATGAAGATGGTATTGTGTTTATGAAATGATTTTCTAAAAGCAGCTAAGGTTGGTAGCTAAAAACTACTTTATCCTTACTAGCAAATATACCCGTGCTTGTCACGGTTAATGATCCAGTATGGATCGCGGCTGATTTTTTTATGACGGGTTACCTTCAAAATGGATTTTGTTATGTTTTCATGTTATTATTATATTCAAGTTCGATTAGGTTATATTATACTCGAGTCCGTTTAGATTACATTGTACCTCAGCCCATTTAGTTTTGGTATTCGATTCTCATTATATACACTTCAGGTCTATTCGTTAGTGATACAGGTTGGACCAAACTAAAATATTAGATGAGAACGTTACATGCTTTAGAAATAGGTAGGCCAGACTCGCGGAAACATTAGAATCGACCGTTTTTGGCGGGCCTAGCTCACGGGAGCTGGGTATTAGCCTGCTAATGGTATTATTAGTACACGATTAGCATATATTAAGTAATATTAATATATTTAAATTAGATTAAAATTTACAAAGATCAAGTAAAACTATTAAAATAGAACTCGAGAAGTTAAATATTATAAAATTATTTATTTTTTTAATATTATCTCTTGCGACATGACACATGTAACTAAACACCTTCTCTTCTCAGTCAAGCTGGACACGTACAAACAACCAAACACGGAATTTGCATGGGAGCCTCATAGATGCGAGCCAGACTATAGGCAGACAACCAATCAGATCTTAGCAGTCTTGCCCCAAGCAGTGCTGAGGTGAATTAGGTCGATAAAAAAACGAGTCCGTGGCTGCAGTGACATTGGTGAAAGGTGAGGCAGCTCCCTAAATTAAAAAAAAAAAATGCTCCATACATATTTGAGGTAGGTCTGATTATCCAACGGGTCGGGTCACTTCGGATTTCGGGTCAAAAAATGTTGGCCCGCGCCCAACCCGTGACATGGTCGGGTCGGGTCAGGTTCGGGTTGGGTCGGGTTGGCCCGCATTTGTGTGTGTAATTTTGGAGTTATATTGGATTTTTTTAGTTTCGGGTTAAAAATTTCGGCTCGTATCCGATCCGTCATTTGATCGGATCGAGTCGGGTCGGGTTTATCGGGTCGGGTGGCCCATAATCAACTCTGATTGGGGCACTATCTATACTCAATCGTGCCGAGGCAAACCGAAAAAAATAAATGGTAACACTTATCTATTCAGCACGGATGTTACTAGCTTTAAGCCTCTAAATCAGATAAAAAATAATGCTGATGGAAGCTTTTTATGTAGACATAAATCAGGGTGCAACAGGGGATACCGTTCGAAAAGGAGGATTTTTATTGCTAGCTGCTCAGTTTGCCGCACTCCCGTATCCGAATTCAAAAATCGGCATCTACGAAGGCACACGGCAGTCAAACCAGACGACAGAAAGGCCCAGTTCCAATTTCGGAAGCAAACCCTCCAGCTCGCCTCTCTTCTGCCCCCCCCCCCCCCCCCCCCAATCAATCGATCACACACCCCCACCCCATTCCCCACCCTTCCAGAGGCCCCCGTCACCGCCGGCCGCTGCCCCGCCGCAGCAGGGGATGCCGCCGGCGGTAGCGCCCGACCCGCCCCGCCAAAACCCTAGCGGGCCCGACCTCCCCGCCGCCGCCGCGGCCCCCATGGCGAGCCCGGGCCTAGGGCTCGGCCTCGCGCCGCCGGGCGCGGAGCCCTCCGCCCGGGCGCCGCCGCCTTCGCGCCGCGCGCCCCGCCTGGCCAAGAGGCGACACGCGCCCGCCTCGTCCCGCTCCCGCGCCCCGCAGCCCCCCACAGGGACGTGGAACCCGTTTGGTGGTGGCGGCGGCGGCGATATGGATGGTCCGAGGCAGGATGGGACGGGCGGGCTCGGAAGTGAGAACGGAGGATTCGGGATGGGTCAGGCCGGGTGCTTTGTGTTTGGTGCTGCTCCGGCAGTGAGCCAACAGGTTCGGGAGCCGTCAGCGGCAGCGGCTTCACCCAGTGAGGCATCGTTTGTGTTTGGCAACGTGAGGGATTGCCTGTCTGAGGTTGGGGAGGGATTATCTGCACCGTCAAAGCTGCCTGATAGTATGGAGAAGCTGAACCTCGGCACACCGGGAGAGTTTGGCTCTGGTTTTGGTCAGGGGAAGGATCAAAAGGATGGATGTTCTGTATTTGGTGTTGATATTTCTGGTTTGGTTTCTAACATCCAGGTTAATGTGCTCCCGGAGAAGCTGACACAGTTGAACTTAGGCTGTGGAGCACCCTCGCAGAGTGAGAAGGGTGACATTGGTAATGGTGTGCCAAAATCATTTGTGTTTGGAGGTAATGTTGCTGGGACTTTTGCTGATAGTAGGAATGCTGCTGCCCCTGGTGCACAGTCAGATGCTTCTGCCTCAGTTCTAGGCACTGATGCCAAAGCTATGCCTAAGAAGTCAACACAGGTCATAAGTGATCAGGCACCTTCCAGGGGGAAGGGGATTGAAAATACTAATGGAGCACCTTTCGCTTTTGGAAGTACTGCAGCAAGTGTCCATTTGGATAGTACAAATAGTCATCAACCTGAAGTGTTTACATTTGGGGGTGGAGGAGCCCCAGGTACTGCTTTTGGGAAGGAAACAAGCAGCTCTTCAGATAGGAGCAGTGAATTCTTCTCTGCAAACAGTTATGCTTCTAGTTCAAACAGTGATTTTCTCTCTACAGCAAATAGCAATGCTTCAGCTAATGGCACTGACAGCTCGCCTCCAGAGAAGAAATCAGATTTGAGTGCACGAGGTGGAGTCATGTCGCAAAGCATGGAAAGTGATAATGCTAATTGTCCACCGGAGGCACTGTTTGGAAGAAACGGAACCCGGAGCTCCATTTCGCACTCAGCAAGCATAGCCATGGATGATGGAAGTAACTTTGTCAGTGATGCATATACTAACATCAGTTCAGCTCGTGGTACAGTGGATGGTGCGCTTCCAGAGAAGATGACAGATTTAAATATAGGATCTGGAATTCCATCTCAGAGCAGGGAAGATGAAACTGTTACTCAACAACCAGAAGTATTTGTATTTGGAAGTAACGCGGAGGCTACTTCAGGATATGACGCTGTTCCCCAATCCAAACAGGAGTCGCATCCATTTACAAATTTGAATTGTCCAGCTAGTTTCTCTACTTTTGGGACTGCAGTGCCAGCTTACAGTTTTGGAACCATGAATACAGAAAGAGAAGCTGCTCCTGATGATCCTTGTGCTGTCAAACATGATTTGCCTGGGTGTTCCAGAGAGACCTTATTTGGTTTAGATAGTATAAAGTCTGCATACAGGGAAAAAAACGAAGTACATAAAAGCAAAAGGAAAAATAGAAGACCAACTAGGCTAAAGCAAAATGCTCAAGTCCATCATGTTGCTCCTAAGGAAACCTTTACCAATGGAGATTTAGCAGGTGACTATTCACCAATGGATTGTTCCCCTTATCCGGCAGAAACTGAACATGTTTCAACCGAGGCATATGTGGCTTCAGACAAGTCTGTTCACATAGGTGATAGTGGTGTCCCTAATTGGAACTCCAGTTGTGCAGATGATGATCTAGTTTCTGCAACCGAGCAGTTGGTTATTGACGCTGACCTTCAGGCATTTGGAAATGAAAGAGTACCGAATGTAAATGCATCTGAAAGCAATTTCGGGAGCAGCTTTTCTAGTTTTGAAGGAGATGTAAGTAAAGCATCACAACATTCTTTCACTAATGTCAATATTTTCTTGAATGGTGAGCATAAAATAGGTGCAACAGAAGCTTGTCCTGATGTTAATGGGCAAGCCTATGATGAGAATACCTACAGAACTCAGCATGATTTTGGTGAAGCTGTTGCTTTTCAACCAAGATCTTCAAATTTTGTTGGGCTGAACTTTAGCTTCGGTGCATCGTCATCTGATATTTCTGCATCGGCACAAAGACGTAGCACAAGAAGGAAGTTAAGAACAAAAGGCACTCCAGCATCTAAGTCATCAAGTACCAACTCTTTTGTACAGCCAAAATCTTCACAAGATACGAAGGGCATGCAAGTTTCCCGTGGAACAAGTATAAATGAAGACTTAGTGAAAGAACAAGCGACAAGAGATTCTTCTTGTGCGGCCTTGGAGATTTGTGAAACCTGGCGTACTAGGTTTGTGCGGAAATGTTTAGTGCCATCTTAATATCTCAATTTTCGAGGATATAACTTTTTGTTAATTTTTCATGTGATTACTCAAAACTCGATGTAACGTAGCCTGTTTGTTTAATTTGTTCCAGTGGAAATAAAGCCTATGCAAACGGACACTTTGCTACTGCAGAGGATTATTACACCCGTGGAATAAACTCTATTTCCCATCATGGCGCTTCTGGGCACTGTTCCCGCGCATTGATGCTGTGTTATAGCAACCGAGCTGCTACAAGAATGTCACTTGGCATGATTCGGGAGGCGCTTCAGGATTGTTTGACTGCTATATCAATTGACCCCAGCTTTATTAAAGCTAAAGTTAGGGCTGCAAAGTAAGGCTTTTGCTATCCTCAATTCAACCTTTTTTTTTCTTTATGTTACAATATTGGTGTTCGTTTCAATTTGCAAGTATGGTCAGTTCAGTGATTTCAAGCATGGTACATTTGTGAACAGTCTGTTATGTTATAGCTTATCAATGTTTCCAATCATATGCTTATCTGGGAAACCGTTGTGCTTTGTATATGTTTCAGCACCATTGTGCTTTGATATTTTAGGTTGAATATAACCATGCTATATTTGAAACGGACAGATCTGTATTCTACTGAATAACATTTGTATTGGGAATATCTTAACTTGTGTTGTACTTCAGGATTTGGCAGGGATTATTGACCCTGCAACTTCAATCGCACATACTTTCTGTATAATCTTCTTTCCTCCTTAAATGACTATTGGGTTGAACTTTTTTATTGTCTATAAATGCAGTTGCTACCTTGCATTAGGTGATCTTGAAGATGCATCAAGGAGTTACATGTGCTGTTTGAACAATAACACTTCAAGTTCTGACCCCAAAATCTTTACTGAGGCTTCTGATGGTTTGGAAAAAGTCAAGGTATCTTGGACCTTTTTGCTTAGGCAGAATAAATACATCTGGTGTTCACTATTTCTATTTTTTGCATTCCATATTTTTTTAACAAATTGAATTGATATCCTCTTTATTCTAGAATCTATAGATTATTTATTTTTTTGGTTAGAAAGACTTATTATTTGTTTGCTTGTTCCCAACTATTCACAATTTTCGAAATAGTAATGCCTAACAGGACTCCATATGTGCTTCCTCACGTTGCAAATAACTTCATTAGGGCATCTCCGTGGTCTCCAATATGACTCTTTAGATATTGATATTCAAAGGTGAAAAAGTAACTTAAGACAAACCTAGATGGACTTACATTCATGATTGGAGGAAATAATTTTTTGCCTTACTTGGTGGGTTTGAAGGACTGGTTAGCAGTTTGGTTCTATTTGAAGATGATGGATGCGGATGCAAGAGGCTATCAGGACACTTGCAGAGCTTAACTTGCAATGCAAACTGTAATATGGCACTATCTAGCATGAAACTCTGAATTAGCCCATTATTAGGTTATGAAAAGAACGATTACTATAAAGTAAAACTGGCCTGCTCAATTGGTAGATGCCTTATTAGTAATGATGCAAGGAGGCCTAGTGTATCTTTGTATTTATTTGAATTTTGAATCCTTCTGGTAACACTGTGATGTTGGCTGATTATTCTTCTGTTAGCTATTATATTTGCAGCAAGTCCTTTTGAAATGCCAAAATTGATGATATTTACCCTTTGCATCTTATCATCAGAATGCAACTTTGATGAAAATATTGACTTGGTAAAAATTTGGGTAAAATACATGTATGATGTGATTCTTCATGTCACTTTACATGGAAAGGATTGGTTCTCATTTGACTACCCTTTTACACCATACTAGTTGACAACATGCGCATCAAATGAGAGTTGTGCATCTTTAGTTCTTGTGTTATCTTTCTTTCTTGCACACTTTCCTGGTAAGCAGGCTCTACGTTTCCTCATGTCTGGACTAATGTGATAAGTTTAACTAAGGGAAAGTGGGTATACTGATTGAAAGCGAATATGGCCAGGAATATGATTGATTGATTAGGGTGCAAAGCACGGTACAAGTACATATACGCAAGGATGTCGCGGTATATGGAAACAACCCTATCAGGGGGATCCTTGCCTATCCTAATCAACAGAGATCCTGAGGGGGGAGGGGCGCACCTAGACAGTGGGCGCCTAGCAACAATGGCCAGTAGGCCGGCTAACCACCCTGCGCGGCGCCGCCAGGGGCGCGGCCGCCGCCAGGCACGCCACCGCCGCCGCCGCCGGGCGCGCCGCCCTCCAGGCCGCCGCCGGGCGCGCCGCCGCCCAGGCCGCCGCCGGGCGCGCCGCCGCCCAGGCCGCCGCCGCCCGGGGTCGGTCCGCTCCCGCGCCCTCTCCCTCTCCAGCTCCTCAAGGTCCCCGTTGGCGGTGGTGTTGCCGGCGATGGAGCCGCTGAGGCTGCCGCGCAAGGTCTCAACCTCAACCTCCGCCGCACGCGGTGAATCTTTCGCCTCCTCTGCTTCCACCTCCGCCCTGGCCGCCGCCAGCTCCGCTGCAGCCAGCCTGGCCGTCGCTCGCTTGCGCTCCTCTGCCGCGGCGAGCTCGGCGTCTCGCTGACGCCGTGCGCTCGAGGCGACCGAGCGCTAAGACGATGTGTCGGACATGGTGCGCCTCCAAGGGGCTGCTGCAGCGGCTGGTGCTGCAGCAGCTGCTGCGCTAGCTGCTGCTGGGAGTGGCTGGGCTGCTTGGGAAGGAGAGGAACAAGAGATATCCAGTCTACAGGAAAGTACGGCCCTGATACCAGACGTTAGCAATTCAATGGTTACTCTCATGGATGAGAGGATGACACTCGAGCTGGGAAAGTTTTCTGAGTTTTCTTCATTTACACTCACAATGCCATGCCATCCAACGGGAGGGGAGGCAACACATTTATACACAGCTGTAGGGCAGCCAACACTGAGGCATATTCTACTCCTAGTCTAAGATGCCAAATGAAAGGACTAACTGCTGTCCTATCTAGATGCTAAAGCAGTCCAAGATGCTGTCCTCTAGGGCTGCAATAGTGCTAGTGCGTGCTGCAGAAAATGAGATGCTGCAGCCCCACACGGGACTAAAAGTACAGCCCCACAAAGACCACAAGTACATAGACTTATTCCCTTCATTCTCCCCCTAAGTCTCGTGCGTCGTCTTGTGGGAAGATTGGACCATCCCGGTCCTGGAGCAGAGCTCAAGGAACTTGATCCTCCCAAGGGGCTTGGTGAGCAGATCCGCAAGCTGATCCTTGGTGTTGATGTAGCTCGCCTTGATGGTTCCTTCCTCCAAGCAGTCTTGGATGAAGTGATACCTGACCCGGATGTGCTTGCTCCTCTCATGGAACACGGGATTCTTGGCCAGCGCAAGAGCGGACTTGCTGTCCACCCTGAGCTCCACTGCTCCAGTGTCTCTGCCGAGGAGATCACCAAGCAGTCGAGCGAGCCAAAGCGCCTGAGTCGACGCGGTGGAGGCCGCAATGTACTCGGCCTCGCAGCTGGACAAGGCCACCACCTGCTGCTTGACCGACTGCCAGCTAACGAGGCACTCGCCGAGGAAGAAGAGGATCCCGCTCGTGCTCTTGCTTGTCGATGTTGCCGGCGTGGTCGCTGTTGCTGTACCCGACGAAGTGTGCCGCTCCAGGGCACCTCAGGTAGTGGAGACCGTGGTCGAGAGTCCCCGCAACATAGCGGATGATCCTCTTCACGGCCTGCTGGTGCTCCGTTGTCGGTCGCTGCATGAACCAACTAACGTAGCCGACGGAGAACGCCAAGTCTGGCCGTGTGTGGGCGAGGTAGCGGAGGCTCCCCACAAGGCGCCGGTACTGCGTAGCGTCCACCTCCTCCGCCGTGCTGTCACGGCTCAGCTTCAGCCGCTCCTCCATCGGAGTGAGGGCTGAGTTGTAGTCGGTGAGCCCAGCTAGCTCAACGACGCGCTTGGCGTAGGCGGTCTGTCGAAGCGTGATCTCGGAGTCGTCCTGGTGCACCTCGATCCCCAGGTAGAAGGTGAGAGGCCCCAGGTCGCTCATCTGGAAGGTGGCCTTCATCTCTTCCTTGAACGCCGCCACCTCCGCATCCTTGGTGCCGGTGATCACCAAGTCGTCGACGTAGACACCCACCAGCAGGGCATTGCCGCCATTGCCCCACCGGTAGATGGCCGCTTCGTGCGGGCTTTGCTCGAAGCCCATCCCCTTGAGCGTGGACTCCAGCTTGGTGTTCCACGCCCTCGGGGCCTGCCGCAAGCCATAGAGGGCCTTGCGCAGACGTAGCACCTTTCCCTCCTTGCCGGGGATCGCAAACCCCGGCGGCTGGTGCACGTATCCTCCTCCTTCAAGTCGCCGTTGAGAAACGCCGACTTGACGTCCATGTGATGGACGCGCCAGCCCTCCTGGGCAGCCAGCGCTAAGAGAAGTCGCACGGACTCCATCCGTGCCACGGGAGCAAAGGCATCGTCGAAGTCGACCCCCTCCTGCTGCACGAAACCTCGTGCCACCAGGCGAGCCTTGTGCTTGACGATGGCGCCGGCTTCATCCCTTTTCAGCTTGAACACCCACTTAAGGGTGATCGCACGGTGACCGCGAGGGAGATCGGCAAGCTCCCAAGTGCGGTTCTTCACAACCGCATCCATCTCCGACTGCATCGCGGCACGCCATGCCACATGTCCCTCGGCCTCTGCGAAAGACCGAGGCTCGCCGTCGTCGCACGCGAGGTGCAACTGCGCCTCCAGGTCGTGAGGCACCAGACCCGACGTCGGCTGATCACCGAGAAGGTGCTCCATCGTGCGGTACCGCAACGGCTCGCCGTCGTGGTATGCGTTGATACGCTCCTCGTCGTGAGAGAGCGGAGTAGCGAACTCCACCGGGCTGTGCTCAGCATGAGCAGGTGCTGAGTAGACGTGCCCGGAGGAGTGGCTGTCGGTGCTGGAGTGCGTGGCGTCGCCGGCTGTGGTGGTGCAGCCGAGGAACTCGGCACAGCCGGAGTCGTGGCTGGAGAGCGTGGTGCCACCGGTGTAGCAGGCACCGGAGTTGGTGGAGGCTCGGGGACCGGGGTAGGCACGCTCGGCGAAGAAGAGCTGCCTACTCCCCCAGCTCCCACGAAGTGGACGTACTCGACGGTGAAGTCGTCGTACGTCGGAGCCGAGCCGTCGTCCACCGCCTTGTCCCACGCCCATCCTCGCCCTTCGTTGAACACAACGTTGCGCGCCGTGCGCACACGCTGTCTCCGGGTCGAGAATGCGGTAGGCTTTCGAGCCCTCCGCGTAGCCGATGAACACGCCCGGAGTGCTCCTGTCGTCGAGCTTGCCGATGTGGCCAAGCTCCTTGGCGAATGCGAGGCAGGCGAAGACCTGCATGTGAGAGACCGCTGGCTTGCGCCCATGCCAAGCCTTATACGGCGTCATGCCGTCGAGTGCCTTGGTGAGCGAGCGGTTGAGGATGTGGACGGCCGTCACCACCGCCTCTCCCCAGAAGACAGCTGGCATCCCCCTCTGCTTGAGGGCCCGGGCCATCCCCACAACCGTCTGGTTGCGCCGCTCGACAACGCCGTTCTGCTGCGGGCTGTACGACGCGGAGTAGTGGCGCTGGATGCCCTCATCCGCGTAGTACGCCGCGAACTCGGCTGCCGTGAACTCGCCACCGTTGTCGGTGCGCAGCACGAGCAACTTGCGGCCGCTCTCCGCCTCCGCAGCAGCCTGAGCATGCCTGATGGCGTCCGCAGCCTCTCCCTTGCTGCCGAGGATCATCACCCACATGTAGCGGGAGAGATCGTTGACGAGCAGCAGGAAGTAGTGCTGTCCTCCTGGTGTGGCCGGTGTCACCGGGCCACACAAGTCCCTGTGCACGAGCTCGAGCCGCTCCCTGGCTCGGAAGCTTGCCTGCTGGGGGAAGGGGTGCCGCCTCTGCTTAGTCAGCACGCAGACGTCGTAGAGCTGCTCCACGTGGTCGAGGCACGGGAGGCTTCGCACCATCTCCTTGGCGCCGAGCCGCTTCAGGGCCTCAAAGTGGTGGTGCCCGAAGCGCTCGTGCCACTGCCATGCCTCGTCGTCCCTGTGAGCAGAGGCTTGGCCACCCCGACGTGGAGGATGTAGAGGCGGTTCTTCGCTCGAACCACCCTGGCGAGAAGCTGGCGACGATGGTCCCAGATGCGGAGGACCCCGCTGTCGATCACCACGCGTGAGCCGCTCTCATCGAGCTGCCCAAGGCTCATGATGGAGTTTCGCATCGCTGGGATGTAGTAGACTCCGGTGAGCATCTGATGCTCGCCGTACTTGGCGGAGAAGATCATGGAGCCCACGCCCTTGATCTCCACGGCGGAGGAGTCCCCAAACCTGACGGAGCCACCTACGTCGGTGTCCAGGTCGGAGAAGAACTCCCGCCGTCCGGTCATGTGGTGCGTGGCGCCGGAGTCGAGGTACCAGCCGTCGATCCTGTCGTCGTCGGAGCCGTTGCCGAGGACTCGGGCACGCGACTCGTCGAGGTGGAGTAGGGTGGTGGCGGACGGTGCCGCCGGGTGGAGCTCCATGGCCCCGTGAAGCAGGAACAGAGCTGCCTCGTCATCCGGCTGGGCCTCTGCGATGTGGGCTTGGCCCCCATGCCTCCGCTGCGGGCAGTCCTTGGCCAGTGGCCGGGCCTGCCACAGTTGTGGCAGGCGTCGTCTCGTGCCGCCTTGGGCCTGTCGGCGGCGCCGTCCTCGGTGCGCCCTCGTGCCCCGGCCTGGGCACCTCCGCGCCCCCTGCGCGGCTTGCCGCAAGACCAGTCGAGGAAGAGGGCTCCCCCTTCTTCCTGTCACCGCGCCGGGCCTCCCACTGCTCCTGAGGTGGAGCTTCCCGCCGATGGAGATACCTCCCTAGGGAGGTTGTGGCTCGTCGTTGTCGACGACCTTGAGGCGACCAATCGCCTCCTCGATCGTCATGGTGGAGAGGTCCAGCAGAGACTCGATCGAGCGAGCGGTCTGCCTGTACCTCTTGGGGACGCACCGGAAGAGCTTCTCGACAGCTCTCTCCTCGTCGTAGGTGTCGTCGCCGAACGTCACCATCTTCTGCAACAGTGTTAAGACGGAGAGCAAAGTCATCGACGTCTTCACCTGGCTTGAAGGCCAGGTTCTCCCACTCCTTGCGAAGTGCCTGCAGTGTGGACTTGCGGGCGCGGTCGCTGCCGATGCGAGCCGCCGCGATGGCGTCCCCGGCGTCCTTGGCAGTCTCCTTCTGGGAAAGCGAGAACTGCATCTCGGGAGGGACTGCGGCGATGAGCGCATCCAGCGCCCGGCGGTCCTCGTCGTACTGGACGGCATCCCACATGTGCCGCACCTGGAGCCTCACCCTCATCACCGCGGCCCACTCGACGTAGTTGGACTTGATGAGGGTTGGCCACCCGCCATCGAGACCAACGTCCCGGACCACCGCCTAGATGCCGTGGTAGCCGGGGGCGCTGCCGCGCGCGCCCCAGCCAGGAGCGCCGCCACCTCCCTGCGCGCCGCCGCCAGGAGCGCGAGCGCCACCCTGCGCGCCGCCGCCAGGCACGCCGCTGCCGGGCGCGCGGGCCCCTGGACCGCCGCCGGGCGCGCCGCCCTCCAGGCCGCCGCCGGGCGCGCCGCCGTCCAGGCCGCTGCCGCCGGGGTGGGTTGCTGCCCACCGCGCGGTCCGCTCCCGCGCCCTCTCCCTCTCCAGCTCCTCAAGGTCCCCGTTGGCGGTGGTGTCGCCGGCGATGGAGCCGCTGAGGCTGCCGCGCAAGGTCTCAACCTCAACCTCCGCCGCACGTGTTGCATCTTCCACCTCCGCCCTGGCCACCGCCAGCTCCGCTGCAGCCAGCCTGGCCGCCCTCGCCGCTGCTGCAGCGGCTTGAGCCGTCGCTCGCCTGTGCTCCTCTGCCGCGGCGAGCTCGGCGTCTCGCTGACGCCGTGCGCTCGAGGCGACCGAGCTCTAAGACGGTGTGTCGGATATGGCGCGCGTCCAAGGGGCTGCTGCGTGGAGAGGGGGAAGGGAACGGGGAAGGAGAGGCAGCCGGTGCTGCTGCTGCAGCTGCTGGGCTGCTTGGGAAGGAGAGGAACAAGAGATATCTAGTCTACAGGAAAGTATGGCCCTGATACCAGATGTTAGCAATTCAATGGTTACTCTCATGGATGAGAGGATGGCACTCGAGCTGGGGAAGTTTTCTGGTTTTTCTTCATTTACACTCACAATGCCATGCCATCCAACAGGAGGGGAGGCAACACATTTATACACAGCTGCAGGGCAGCCAACACTGAGGCATATTCTACTCCTAGTCTAAGATGCCAAATGAAAGGACTAACTGCTGTCCTATCTTGATGCTAAAGCAGTCCAAGATGCTGTCCTCTAGGGCAGCAATGGTGCTAGTGCGTGCTGCAGAAAATGGGATGCAGCAGCCCCACACAGGACTAAAAGTACAGCCCCACAAAGACCACAAGTACAGAGACTTATTCTCTTCAGCTAGGGCAGCGGAAGGAGAATCAAAGGGAAACCCGGACTCTTGATACCAATACCATGAAAGCGAATATGACCAGGAATATGATTGATTGATTAGGGTGCAAAGCACGGTACAAGTACATATAGGCAAGGATGCCGTGGTATATGGAAACAACCCTATCAGGGGGATCCAGTGGGCGCCCAGCCCCAATGGCCAGTAGGCCGGCTAACCAAGAGGCCCGTGGGTCAGCCTATACACAGCATGCTAACACTGATGGTTCTGTAATCAGCTGTGGATGTTATTTTACCGATAACTGTCTTTGTACCTGTAGTTGCCCTGTATTGTATGGTCATACTAGAAGAACATCTATTACATGTGTAACTGGCTTCAGATCAAATCCTCATTGTGTTGGAGAAATTGAATATTTTGCAATATATTTTAGCAACGGAACTCATTCCACAATACACAAAATCCAAAAATACCATTCCACCAACCAAGGCATATGTTATCATGCGGCTTTGATATTCTCAATGGTTCCAATAACAGGATCATTGGGGGTTTCTATTTTTCTAATGCCAAAGGATGATGTAGGAGCATGTTTGAGATCAAATTCTTCAGCATGATCAAATTATTCGTGTATGCACGGTTGCATTAATGACAACTGAATTTATTGTAAATAATTGATATGATACAATGACTTGGTGGCGTGACCGCATCCGCATTACTGCAGCTGCACTTGGATTTTTACATTACCCTTTGCATTCGGTTCAACCTTGATGTTTTTTTAGAAACATCCTAACTGAATTGCCCATAATTTCTATACATTATTTTTTAAACTACAAACTTTATTGCTGTGATCTATGTGCATGTCAAAGCTGCTCATTCTTTCTGCTATACAGCTTATGGAGTTTATCGTGTACCTTGACTTGATGCACTTCTCTTAGTCTGGTCTATATATATAAACCTATTGTTAGGTGCAATCAGGTGAACTAATTTGGTTCAGGCATCAAATGGACACAAATTCTTCTTTAAATACAGCTTTCAAGTTCCATTCTTAACATTTAATTTGGTTGACATCTTCTTCCTAAAAGGACAATATAGACGCAGAATTTTCCGTGGACGACGTATCCCAATTTTGATCATTTCTGTTGATTTTGTGCCATTGCGTAAAACAATGTGGCTTCTATTATTACGCCTAACTATTAGTCTGTGCTTCAATACTTAATATATTCCATTCTTGTTGATACTTATGTATGTGTTCTGTTCCATTATTGTTTCCTTAGTGTCTCCAGTTCATTTAAGCTCAAATATATTCTCTATGTCTCTAGGTTTTATCATTATACCATATTCATGTGCTTTTATCACTTCTGCAGAGAGTGACAGAGTGGGTATCCCAGTGCAAGGAACTTCTCGAGAAAAGAGCATCTCCTGAAGCAACAACAGCCCTAGAATTGATCTCCAATGCATTGCGCATAAGTCCACATTCGGATAGCCTCAAGGAGATGAAAGCTGAGGCATTGCTGATGGTTTGTATTCCTTTCATTTCTGCTTTGTCCATGAATTATTAAGAGCGTCTATGCTCACAAATGTTCAGGTGATGTCTTGTTTTGCCCTCATATATTTATTTCTTGTTACTAATATCATTGTTGCACTGAACAGCTACGAAGATATGAAGAAGTGATTCAACTCTGTCAGGAGTCTGTAAATCCGGCTGAAAGAAATTCAGTTTTATTCAATGCTAATGGAGAACCAAAGAATTCCAGAATTTCTGAAAAGACACAATTCTCTGGAAGTTATTGGCGGCCCTACCTTATTTGCAAATCTTATTTCCTTTCAGGAAAGCTTGATGAAGCTCTTGATTTGTTAAAGAAGCATGAGCAAGTCACACTTTCCAAAGAAAGGTATATTTGTAATGTTCTTTAAGTTTCTTTGTTTTGGCAGTTCACACTTGTCTTATGAATTGTAATGTTTAACTTTTGAATGGTGCAACTCACACAGTGATGAGAGGACATATCATCAATGTTTTTCATTGTTGTCAGCAACTATAAGACAACTACTCTCCCTTAAGGTATGCTTTAATGTCTCTGGTCATCCTCTTACTGAGTAGCACTGGCAGGAAGTTGGTGATATGTGTTCGTCATATCTAATTCTTCCCATTTCTTAATTTATGCTGTTGTCTACTCTCCTTTTGATGTCCATGTGTAGTCCAAGAATTAATGAAGATTGAGAACTGACATGTGGTAGATCTAAAAAACCCTAGCATATGGTATCTCTTTGCCGGTCATGTTGCATAATTTCCATGTGTCTCTTTAAGTAGACTATAATGCCCCAAATTACCTTGACTGTTAAGTTTTGCTTTAAATATGGGAACAAGCTGAGCTTTTTTGTGCTGCTCTTCCTTTTTTTTTACAGTTAGGATGTGCAGATCACAGACAACACACATTGCTTAGAAACAGAAAAAAATGATAACTAAATATCCTTTTATTTTTATTGCTTACTACAAAATCACAAAATAAGCGTGAAATTATGTAACCTTGAAAATTGAGATTTTCCGTTCCATAGAGGTACATTCAGGATTTCCCTCCTTTCGTTTACATGCGGCCCCATGATTCACATATCCATGAGACATAGCGTGGAGAGTCCTAAACGAACATGTCAATTTTGCAGAGCCAAAATATTTCCCTTTTGACAGAACTAGCATCACTGATCTATTGTTACCTACTAATCCTTAGGCTGCTGGAAATGAATTATTTCAAGCTAGAAGATATTCAGATGCTGTGGAACAATATTCAGCTGCTTTGGCATGCAATAGTGAATCACGCCCGTTTTCAGCTGTCTGCTTTTGCAATCGTGCAGCTGCATATCAAGCACTTGGTCAAGTTACTGATGCAATAGCAGATTGCTCACTTGCCATGGTTCTTGATGCAAATTATCTAAAGGTATATTGCTGGAGCTCTTATTCTATTTATAAGCATGTCATTTTGCATGCATTTGCATTGTTGAGACATTTGTAAACTGTTTAAGCGCCACATGATTGTTTTCAGACCTTATCTAATATATATATTTCAGGCAATTTCAAGGCGAGCCACCTTATACGAGATGATAAGAGATTATGGGCAAGCTGCTAATGATGTAAGGAAGCTAATCTTGCTCCTTGAAAAGAAAGTCAATGTGTCTGGAGTATCACCAAAAGTTTTTAACAAGCACAGTGATCTCAAGCAAGCACGTGCGCGGCTCTCATCCATAGAGGATGAAGCAAAAAAGGATACTCCGCTGAATTTGTATTTAATCTTGTAAGTTTTCCAAATTGTTTTTACCTTTTTGTTACTCTAGTGAGATTTTCTTTGCCCCAGCTTGTGCCTGGTTAACCTGAATGTTTGCAATCCTTCAAAGCAGTTAATGCTTGTCCCTGCATTTTAATTTCAACTGCGATTATCAATTTATCACTGATTCAGAAAATGAAAGAATGTTGCTTGCTATACAAGTACTGAATGCGAGTTTGGTAGTGGCTCTTTAAGGAATGATATGCTCTTCTTTATGTCTGCTCTGCAATAATATTAGTTTCACAATAAATGATATGAAACTGGCAGGAAAATGTCATTATTTGGAACTGTATAGAGTTCATTAAATATTTTTTCTTGAACACGCAGGAGAGATGTGTATCATTATATTAAGAAGATAAAATAGGAAGAGCGCTTACAACACACACAACCTCACTCCAACTATGTTTCAAAAAGACATACAAGCATGTGAACAAAAAAAAATACGACCTCGACCAAAACACCACCCTATTCTGGCTCAAGGGCAAAGAGGTAGGCAATACCTCTGTTCTCAGCCAAACTCCAAAACTGCTACTCCACTAGCGAACACTAGGGCTCTAGCCAAGCTTGGAGATACTCCATCGAATTCTGGTGGTTCCATAGGGTCCAAGTGCCAAGAATGGCAAGGGAGTTGAGGCCCTTCTGCAATTTGTTCTCCTGCACCAAGAATTGCATTAAATATGATATCCTGAGATAGCTACATTTCATTTCTGGAATTTGCTGCTCTTACAAGCACAAGAGTGGTAGGCATAGTAGTTCGCAGCTAATAAAGTAGTTGATTATTTTGTCATGCATGGTTATTATTTACTGTAGAAAAATCTATTCCAAGATAGTTGAAGAGTTCATGAAACCGGGAACATTAGTGGCTGCATTTATTTGTTTATGAGAAGCAGTGGGAACTGCATTATGATTGAGAAAACCAACAATTATGGCTTCTATATGTTGCTAAGAACTTCATCTAGTATCTCACAAATGTTTAAGAGAGAATTAAGTTTTGTCCCATAATGACCATGTTGTGAACTAGTACTCAGACCATAATACATTGAACAATATTATTTCATTTATATTCCACTCTTAACTTCTGGTGAATTGTCCTGATATAGGCAGATTCTATTTTGCTGGCATTACGTGGAGATACACTTAATTACTAACCATCCTTTTTCTTATCAGGGGAGTGGAGCCATCCTGCTCTGCAGCAGATATCAAGAAGGCATATAGGAAAGCTGCATTGAAACATCACCCAGACAAGGTCCTCATTGCTTTGATGATTTCTTATTGATTATATATAAGCTTTGCTTTTAACACTGCTTTGACCTGCAGGCTGCTCAATTACTAGTAAGAAACGAGAATACTGACGACGGATTTTGGAGGGATGTTGTCAAGGAAGTTTATGCAGATGCAGATCATCTGTTTAAAACAATCGCTGAGGCATATAATGTTCTTTCGGACCCGGACAAGGTGAAAATGCTAAGTCAAATCTTTTCTGATAGCAATAATAACCAACTAGTAGTAATATTTGCAGCCTTGAATTAGTTATATGCATTGTTGGAGGAAGGAATTTGAGATTAATAACTTAATGTGTACTTTATCAAGTCAAAATTGTTGTGTAAACATTCTGCTGGAAATAATAGGAGTAAATAGCAGATAAATCTGCTATCAGCAGACACTTGCAGGCTTTCTCATGCTACTGGGCACACAGATCAATAACAAATTAGCAAAAAGCAGAGAATATGTAGCAGGAGCTGCATTTCTTTTGATTTGAAGGTGTTTGTATAATTGAATCCATTACCTTAGCTACCACAACTTGTGCTCTAAAGCTTTCTATCGCTAGGTTTTCCTGTGTCTACAAAATAAGCAAAGGCATTTTAGACTTTACTTCTCTTACTTATTGGTCTCAGTTACTTTGAACTCATTATAGTTTTAGTGTCAGTCTTATGCTGTTTGCTTTGTTTTATCACTTCTTAAATAAACGAATTTGTTTTGAAGCCTGTCCTGTTTGAATTTTGCAGCGTCAAGAGTATGACTTTGAAGAGGATGTAAGAAAATCTCGAAACAGAGTATCTAAGTCCAGGAGTATGCATAGGTCACCTGAACAGAACTATGGCAACAGAGGTTTTAATCCACGTCAGTGGCAGTCAAGCAGAGCATCACGCTCACGATGGTATGGCTACTCAGATGATTTCTGGTAAACTTATTGGCAGCTATATATGGTGTGGTCATTGGCCGAGAAGCAACTTCTGCATCAGTTGCAATGTTGCATGTGGAGCAAGGCCCCATTTCACCAAGATGAGTGGCACTTATCTAGGGTTTCTAGGTACCTCTGCTAACCCACCCTTAAAGTGCTATTTTTTTTTGGGAGGATTGAAATATAAGGATTTGCCATTTGGAAGGATTGCTTTTAACATTGCTGTGGTGTTGCAGCTTGACTGGCACATGCATGATCTGGAGACAGGACATCAAGTTATCTTGGTTGGCTTGATGGTGTGTGAACATTAACTGCTTGGTATTGGGATCTGAACACTGACAACATCATCAAAGGTTAGAAACACGGAGAAAGATATTGGTTTCTCCATAGGCAAAATCATTCTTTTGTGGAGTGCATGGCTGCTCCTCAGGTTTACAGCGCCAAAGATCAGCTGAAAGAAGAGGCATGTCCTTTTCTGCGTGCTGTTGTATTCTGTTTATAAGGTATCCAGATATTCTGACATGCCTGGCGATTGGAAACAAAGAGTGGTACATATTGTAACTGCCCAATGTCGAAATATCCAATTATTTTTTCTTATGACCATGCGGTTTTGCTAGCTGATGTAAGGCATCACTTTTGCGTGTTTTAAGCATGCGCGAGATTTTGTAGAAACTCCTTCCAGAAAGGCAGAACGTCTGGCACAGCCCAGTAGTTTATTGATTGCTTCCGGTCATCCGGAAATAGGCCGTTTCAGCAGTGTCATTGTAAATCGAATAACTTTATACTAGTGACCTTTGGGACGTCATTGCAAGTTTTGCACTCTGCCAAGGTCCACGAGTCCATTGTTTTTTGTGCAGAGTAATTTTTGCCAGAAAACAACATAGTGATTGTCCGAGTTCGAAAAACTAAGACCATATCTTTTCGGCGGAGGGGAAAATTTGCCATTCCATATTCTAAGAAAGTAAGAATTCCAGAGGTGTTCTTACAATTTTTTTTTACAATTATTCTACTCAAATCCTACCTTTCAAATGGGCCGTCTCAAAACAGAATCTTTGAAACGGGCCTTATTGTTAACTAGGCTGTGGGCCCAATTTCACTGATCTACTCGTGAAAGTCGGTCGGGCCATCTTCCTCCATCGCCCTTTCGCGCTCTTCGCCTACGTTACGAACATCGTCCGACTGGGAGGAGTGGACGGACGCGATTATCGATCGCTTGAGGTGATGGTTACCAAAACCATCACCTGAAGCAGACTTTTCCCCAACCGTTTGGGGAGCATCAGATTTATTAGGCTGCAGTTAGGCCTGTTAGGTCTATTACTGATTCATATGTGCATATTGATAGAATGTTTGTGTACGGTTGTTTAATTTATAAAAAATATGAGCATGCATGCATAAGTTGACAAACGATGTTGACATCATCCACATGAATGCAAGTCCAAACTAAAAAAAGTTATAACTTTTGAACTAAGCATCCAGATTAAATTTGAATTGCACCATTATCTTTATTATGATAAAATCTTCAGAACAAGACCACACTTGTCTATGTTTGCATGATATTTTTTTAAAAGTTTCTTAATACTAAATAATTAGATTCGGCTGTTGGGAACAAATTTTTTAACAACACGAACAAATAAGTATTTTTACGAACAAATAATTAAACATAACGAATAAATAATAATGTACAACAAACAAAACATTAAACATCTAGAACATTTGATCGTATAAGCTAAATAACATAAATAAATATCGCGAACAAATAGTTCAGCATCATAGAACAATTTAGTCTACAAAGAGAACAAATAATTTAGCATTACAAACAAATAATTTAGCATTACAAAAAAATTATTTTTGTTGAAAAAATAAGAGAAAGAGGAATGTTGTTGAAAGGGATGAATTAAGGATATCTTCCTAAGGTTTAGAAGGGAAGACAAAGTGGAGAAAGGGCAAATAAAAACAATAAATGTGTACGTAGAGCGAATTAGAAGAAAAAAAAGCAAAATAGTCTTTAATCTAGTGGCTATCGAAAACCTGAGTAGCATCTAGTATGTTTAGATTCGACTCCTCGTGGAAATGAGAATTAAACAGCACTACTACAGCCACCCCTATCACCGCCGGTTCTAAAAGTGCATCACCAACGGTTTTGGGTACCGTTGGATTTAAGTCGATGGTGATAGCGGGGCCATCACCGCCGGTTCCAGAACCGGCGGTGATGGAGGGGGTTCATCACCGCTGGTTCATAAACCGGCGGTGATGCGTGCGCCAACCGTTGGTGATGTGCACCCATCACCGCCGGTTCGTATCTGGAACCGTTGGTGAATACCTTTTTCCCATAAAAAAATATTTTCATATAATAATATTGCATCATTTGTACAACATATATAATATATAATTATAGCAGCAGAATTTTCAAGTAGACAGACATACTAAGACCAAAAGGCTGACCTATGAGATTGGTTTAAACTTCACAAACATATATTAAGAAAATTGATATAGCCATGAACTCAAGGATTGAATCGGGAATGAATAACATAACAGACTGATCATGGAAACAGAACATGACAGAATACACTCAAAGCTCTAAATAAGCTTGATCATACTATAAGTATGCATAGAAGAGCACAAGAGTTGCTACATACCTACCGCAGCACAATCATCGTGCCAAAAGAGTGCCACATTAGTGGAGCCAAATCTGGAAACATCACCTTTTTCTGAAAAATAGTTGCAAAAAAAACATTAATACTAAAGGAAGGTAATCAGAGGACGACGACTTACTTCCTTTCTGGGGAATAATGAGGAAATCACCGTCTGCGTTGCAAGGCTCATCCGTCCATAGACCTGTTAGTAGTGTATCTAGTGTAGAGTAGAGTACATGATATATATATATATATATATATATATATATATATATATATATATATATATATAAACATTTATTCTCAGAAGAAAAGATGCATGAATGCCACCAGTCTAACAAAAAGCATTTATAATTGGTGCACAAGTTTTGCTAGCAACAACCATAATCATAACCAGTCTAACAAGCAACATAAGCACATAGCCGCGACATGGTAGATATCTCATACCTAATGATCCTCTATTCATAGATGACATGCATGGCATGAAGAGCAAGCAATGGAAATTGGCAACAACATGGTAGATATTTCTAGTAAACAGATAGTATGTCAAAGAAGCAAATCATGAGATGGGTAGAAAGGCTTACTAGAAAGAGAAGATATGATGAATATTAGCTCCATGTGAACAAATGAAAATGAATTATAGTCAGATCCTACAAAATGAAGCTTAGCTTTCACTTAGCTCATTGCATTGCACACATAAACTGCTACAATAGCGAAAAGTAATTGGGAGAAATCATATTGTAGCTGTAACAAATAGATTTGTTAAAGTTGACCTGAGAAAAATTACCTATTGTAGAATAAAAATGGTAGAGACAAGAATGTAGTGAATTGGCGCATTTTCTTATTGATCTCATGGTGCCCTTTTATAGGGGATTACAAGGTCACTAATTCCAGGAATTAGTATAGGACATTAATTCTCTTTGTAATAGCAGCCATAAGGATAATTCATGGCCTTCAACCATGGTGGTTATCATGGCCTTAACTCCATGAATGTTACTATTGCCTTCACTCCATGGTTGCTGTATTTGTGAGGTCAAATATGTTTTGTAACATTACCAATGGAGGAGCAAAGAAATGTATATGAGAAAAAAGGGGCAGTCCCTGGCCTGCGGAGCTCGCTGGAGCCATCGTCCCACCGCGCGATGCCGCAGAGGGAGGCCGATGTCAAAGCGCCCGCGCCGCCGTGAGCCCTGCTCCTCCGAGCTGTCCGCCCGCACGGAGCTCGGAGCCCCCGGATCCGGCCGGAGCTCGGAGCACCAAGGCGCGCCCGGATCCGGCCGCCACCTGAGCTCGGAGCGCCACGGCGAGGGAGGGAGGAGGGCCGGCGCCACCGCCATGGGACGTTGCGGGAGGAGGGAGGACGAGGCGACGGAGGGCCGGCCGCCACATATCCGCCATGCTCTGTGCGGATCCGGCCGCCATGGCCGCCGCACAGGCCTCTACCACCGCCGCCGCCATGGGAGGTCGCGGGAGGAGGATGAGGCGAAGGGCCGGCCGCCGCTGCCATGGGAGGGTGCGGGAGGAGGGAGGACGGGGAGGTGGACGGCGCCGCGAGTGAGGGTGAGGGAGGGCTATCTGCCCTTTACTGCTAAAAAAAGGAGGTCTATGGGCGGACGCGAGCGGGGCAGGCGTGGCCTGTGGTGATGTGCCTCATCACCGCCGGCTCGTGGAAGGAACCGGCGGTGATGGTCGGCGACCTCATCACCGCCGGTTCGTGTTACCAACCGGCGGTGATGATGGACATCACCGCCAGTCCCAACGGGATCTGGCGGTGATGAAGCATCACCGCCGGTTCGTTTCGAACCGTTGGTGATAGCCCGTTTGCTATGACCAGTTCTGTAGTAGTGCAGATCCGAACTCTAGAAGAAAATAAATGGAAAAACATAAATAAATAAAAAGAACATAGAGAATTTAGAGAAAAAAACTTGCTAAATCACTCACTAATAGAAGAAGAAATGAACAAAAAGTTAAAGGCTAGAAAGAAAATAAATAGAAAAGCAGTAAAGAAGAAGATAGAGAAAATAAATTTAATAAGCAAATATGAGAAAATAAATAGAAAGCAAAATTAGTATAAAACATTAGCAAAATAAAAAAGGAAAATAATGGAAGAAAAAGAACAAAACAAAACCAAACAACAACGAGGGAAAAAAATAGACCGAAGAAAATGAAACAAGTGACGCGAGCAATAGCAATGGGAGCCCAAAAAATAAAAATAAAAAAATAATAATAAAGTAAACTAGGTCCACAAATCTTCTCTTTTCTGCCAAAATTAATACTACTATAAGCTCAAACTAAACACGTCACAAGTAGACCCAGCAGCAAGTGTGGACTTGAGGGTTCCAGGAGACAAATGAGGCTGCGCATCATTTAGAACTAAAACAGACTGTGCTGAGCGGAGTGCTATTGGGCCAAATAAGCTAACAGAACAGCCCACCAGTGGATGCGTCCTTCTTCAGGGCGATGGATGTCACATCTGTAGCGCGGGGCCGACGTAGGTTCGCTCGCCGGGCGGCCATGTCCCCGACCTCTGCCGCGCCCACCAATAGGGCTGGAAAAAAGCTCGTTAAGCTGGCTCGGTGGCTCGTTTCAAAATTGCTCCGATTACGTTCGTTCTTTTTTTAAAATAAAGATTAGTTGATTTGGAACAAAAGTCAATTTTGGCAGGCTCGGCTCGGCTCGTTATGCTCGATTTGAAGTTGCATATCAAACAACGCGAGAGACTATAATAAATACGAATATATTGATTTCGAAGAAAACTCGAAAAAAATCGAGGCTCGGCTCGATTCCACCCCTGCCCACCAATCGGATTCTCGAGCTTCTCCGCCTCCGATGGCCCCCAACGTGAACCGGCGGAATGTAGTCCGACTCTGTAGACTGTAGTCCGTATCGGATAAGAAGCCGCGTGGCGTGGCGTGATCTGATCCGACCCGGACTCCACTCTACGCGGCGCGCGCAGCCGCCATGCGCCCTCCAGTCTACATATACGCGGCGCAGGCGCAAGGCTCTCTCCCTAGCTACACCTTCTCTCCTCTCGCCGCACGTGCGCCTCCTTCCCGATACGCCTCGTGGTCTCCCACTGCACACCACACGCGCGTGCGGCGGTTCCATCGGAGCCTGCGGGTGAGGTCGTCGGTCGGCTGCCTCGATGGTGCTGCTCTGCCTAGCCGACAGCAGCCGCAAGGCCGCCCACCTGCCACCGGCGGCGCGCCCGCGGTGGTGCTGCCGGCGCCCGCCGCGCCCGCCGCCGGTGCGGCGCTCGGTGGCGCCGTGGGAGAAGGACTTCTGCGAGTCCCGCGGGGTGCCGTGGCGGAAGGTGACGGACCCGGGTGCGGGGCTCAACGCCGAGGGCCCCGGCGGCCGCGTCGCGCGCTGGGACGACTCGGGCGCCGTCGAGGCGCTGCTCGCCGCCAGGAGGCGCTACTGGGCGGAGATCAACGGCGGGCTGAAAGCCGCGGTGCCGCCGCTGCCCGACCCGGACATGTACATCGACGCGGTCGTCGAGGACGGCGGCGGCGCGGTGGACCCCGCGGTGGAGGCGGAGTACGCGGCGGCGCTGCAGGACATGGAGCGCGCGCGGGAGGAGAGCGCCCGGCTGCACGCCGCCAAGCTGCGGCACGACTTCGTGCCGGTGCCCACCGGCTGGGACGACGCGTGACGAATGCATTGGCGTTGCATGCGTCGGTCGGTGCATGTCACATTGTCGCGCAAGATGCATGGAGGACGGGCTGTCGCTTCATTCATGTTGCTTGCAAGGGTTTAAGAACCAGCAGGGAGATGTAGTAGATCGATTTTTTCATTTATTTGTGGATGTGGATATGAATGGATGGTGTTGGGGACACCACCTTCGCCCGTCGCCGAAGGCATCGGCTGCGAGCAAGGAAGCGGAACAAACGGCGAAGCGAGCTGCAAAGGCGAAGAGGGCGGGCGCGGAGGCCTTGGAGCGAAGGGTACCGAGCGAAAGCCGGTCCCGCCCGAAGAGAAGCGAAGAGGCGGCGCGTACAGCGAAGGGTACGGCGAAGTGGTTCCGAGAGCCTCTTCGCCGACGCAGCGAAGACCCTCGATGGCGAAGGGACTCAAAGTGAGATAGCCCCACTGTTAGAGATTTGTACGGAGTGTCCAGCTGTAATTCCACTAAGTTGTGTCGAGTGTTGTAACATTACGAATTTGCCCAGGGAATATTTCCAGATGCTAGCGGTTAGGGGGTAGTTAGGGGATTTTGGCCAGGGAGTAGTTGAGATTTTGGGCTATAAATACCCCCCTTAATTGTGAGAGTCATATTGAATACAGTGCAATTACTCTGTCGCTTTGATTTTCGTGCTGCCATTGTGGCTGTTACTCCTTTCTCGGGGCTTCGCCTCCCTTCACTAGAGCTGTTGTGACCTCTTCGTCCTGGAGAGTGTCTTACACCAACAGTTTTGGTGCCCACCCGGGGTTCGTCCTTGACACGACCACATGGCAGTGAAGAAGAAACCAAACCCTGACGCTTCGGAGGCCAACACCTCGACCGAAGCCCCACCTTCGACGGACAACGCCCTCGTCCCGACCAACGGCAACAACAACACCGAAGACCACGGTGAAGACTTCGAGGTCGAAGACCTCGCCGATGGGGACCTCGAGGTCGACCTCCACGACCTCGGCATCACCGCCGAAGACATCCAAGTCATGAAGAGAATCGACACACGCCTCTCCGAGCGTCTCCGTCAAACGCAGCAAGCACAAGCCGGCACATCGACTGAGCCGGCAGCTACAAGAGCAAAGGGAAAAGGCCAAGAGCTCACCGCCGAAGAGTTAGAGGAGCAACTCAACAAGTTAAAGGAACAAGAACTACGCTACAAGGCAATGCGACAAGCTCTTCGAGATCGTCTGATAATGATGAAGCCCCTTCACCAAGACCCCAGACCCGTGCAATAGGCGCTTCAGCCTCAAAGGCTTCGCCAACAACCCGTTCTCATTGAAGGAGAAAAGTACTCGGACGAAGAGGAAGGCGAGTACGTGATGCCACATCACCTTCGTCCGCGATAGCTTCATCCACAACAAGACCTCGCCACGCCTCTCTCCGTAGAATTCGAAGAGCTCCCGTGGACACCACGCTTCAGCCCCACCATTCTCCCACAGTTCGATGGGGAATCTGACCCAAAAGATTTCCTCCTCAAGTACGAAGCGGCCATCGAAGCATCCGGGGGCGGCGCGGCATGCAAAGTAAAAACATTTTTCCTCTTGCTGAAGGGCCTCGCTCAGCATTGGTATTCCAACCTCCCAGGTGGACACATCCACACTTGGGACCAGCTCCGAAGAGAGCTCACAGCTGCCTTTAGAGCGCCGAAGCCAGAAGAAGTTAATTCATGTGACTTCCACAACTTGAAGCAAGAATGATCCACTCTGCAAGAATACTTGCATCGCCTCGTCAGGCTTCGTGCAAGGGCCCCAGATGTAGCAGAAAAGACCGTCATCGAAGCCGCCATCGCCGGCTTAAACCTTGGCCCATGCGGGGAGTACCTCGAGCACCGCAAGCCGAAGACCCTGAACAGGCTCTTCGAGATTATGCAAGAGTATTGCATCTTAGATAAAGGAAAACAACGGAGAATCGAAGAGATGAATGAGAAGAGGTCGCGCAATCGAAGACCCCAAAGGCCGTGAACACGGTCTCTAGTGACGAAGCCCGCGACTCCCGGCCTCAGAACAACAGAGGAGGGAGGAGCGATCGAAACAATTCCAATCAAGGTCGGAGGGAAAACTCCGGACGAAGGCAAAAAGTTCCTTACTGCTGCATCCATGACAGAGACAAAGGCCATTGGATGAGTGAGTGCCCCCTCATCAAGGAGAAGAAAGAAGAGTTGGACCGAGCCGCAAACACCGAGCAGCCACCGAAGCCTGTCAACTATACCCACACTAACCAGCCGCAAGGCCCGCCATCGCAAATTCACTGGCAGCCTTCGCATCAACCTCATTGGACTTCGGCATATCCCACCCTCTCACCATCATTCCCAACTTTCCACTATAACCCCACATACACCCCTCCAGTCCTTCCAGCACCTTCGGCGCCCCAATTCCCCCAAATCCAAACCTCTTCGGTGCCACACCAAGGGTGGCGCCCACAACCCCAGCCACAAGCATCCAACTACCTCCCTCCACCGCCGAAGCTCGAACCTGGTACGATCCCGGAGAGAGCCAATGATCCTGTCGGAGGCACGGTAAATGTCATCAATGCCATCTCCGGCGGATCGAACGAGCCAGTGCACGAGACAAAGCGTCAGACGAAAGAATACCTTCGCACCGTCTCGCATGTCTGCGAAGGCAAGCATTTCCGCACTCCCTGGTCCCACGTTCCGATCACATTCACCGAAGCCGACCTCAGGCTTCAACACTACCCACATAACAACCCCCTGGTTATCTGGGCAAACATTGGCAGAAATTCAGTACACTTCACGGGAAACGACGTAGGTCGGATCCTGGTTGACAACAGCAGCTCCGCAGATGTTCTCACTTGGCACTGCTTCGTGAAGATGGGCTTCACAGAAAAGAACCTGCACAAGTCTCAGTACCCTCTTATTGGCTTCGGGGGCAAAAGAATCGAAGTCCTGGGCAAAATAGAGTTGAATGTAACCTTTGGCGAAGGCAACACCCAGAGAACAGAGCTTGTAACCTTCGACGTGGTAGACATTGCCTACCCATACAATGCCATCTTCGGCCGCAACAACATCATCAAGTTCGCAGCAGTCATCAACCAAGCTTACTTGTGCATGAAAATCCCGACAGCCGGAGGAGTCATCACGATCCTAGGCAACTAAGAAGAAGCAAGAAGATGCGAAGACATTGCAGCGTGCGCCATGAAAAATGTGCACGCAATCGAAGCCGTTAACTATGATGCCGAAGAAGAGGAAGCGAAGCCACTCAGTTTTGAGCGGCACGAAAAAAGGGGTCATGCCGGCTGAGCACACCAAAAAAGTTTTGCTCTGCAAAGACGTTCCAGATCACACAATAACGATAGGCAAAGGCCTAGAAGAAGACGAAGAGTCCAGGTTGATGCAGTTTTTGAGAAACAATCAAGATGTCTTCGCATGGTCGTCTTCGGACCTACGAGGAGTCAGTCAGAAAGTCATGGAACATGAGCTGAGAGTAGATCCGAAGGTTAAACCGTGTAAACAGCGTCTTCGCACGATGTCCGAAGACCACAAGAAAGCCGTGCAAAGCGAAGTTCAAAAGTTACTTGATGCGGGCGTAATCCGCAAAGTGCAGTACCCAGAGTGGCTGGCTAATATTGTTATGGTTCCAAAGAAGAATGGAAGTTGGAGAATGTGCATCGACTTCACCACCCTCAACAAGTTTTGCCCAAAGGATGAGTTTTTGTTGCCTCGCATCGACACCTTGGTAGATGCGGCGGCAGGGTCGGAGATGTTAAGCATGCTAGATTGCTTTTCCGGCTATCACCAAATGTTCATGAAAAAATCAGATGGGGAGAAGACCAGTTTTACCACTCTCTTCGGCACTTACTGCTATGTAAGAATGCCTGAGGGGCTTCGCAATGCAGGGTGCACGTTCAACAGAACCATCGCAGCTGTACTTGACACTTAGCTGGACAGGAATATCTCTGCATACATCGACGATGTCGTCGTGCGAAGCAAAAAACGTGAAGACCATATCACAGACCTTCGAGAAACCTTCGCCAACCTTCGCAAACATGGGCTCAAACTGAACCCAAAAAAGTGTGTCTTCGGGGTCCGAAGGCGAAAGCTTTTAGGATGCATGATCACAGAGAGGGGCATCGAGGCAAATCCAGTAAAGATCGAAGCCATCAGAAGAATGCGACCGCCTTCGACCAAAAAAGAGGTACAAAAGTTGACATGCCGCCTGGCTTCGCTATACAGATTCATTTCGCGGTCCGCAGAAAAATCACTCCCTTTCTTCAAAGTGCTAAAGGGCACATAATTTTTTCAATGGGGAACTGAGCAAGACAAGGCCTTCGATGATCTGAAGAAGTACATGGAAAACCTGGCGGTAATGACAAGCCCTTCGCCTGGAGCAGAACTCCTGTTATACATCGCAACTTCAAGTTCCGTGGTGAGTGCGGTGTTAGTCAAAGAGAGAATGGTCGAAGGCACCTTGAAGTAGTTACCAATCTACTTCGTATCCGAAGCCTTAAACGGATCAAAGTTGCTTTACTCTGAAATGGAAAAGATGGCCTACGCAGTGGTAATGGCAGCCAGGAAGCTTCGCCATTATTTCTAGAGTTTCAAGATCAAAGTCCCAACATCTTTTCCCCTTCGGGACATGTTCGAGAACAGAGAGGCCTCAGAAAGAATCGGGAAATGGGCAACATTGTTGGCATCGCACACCATTGATTTTGTCCCGCGAAGTGCAATTAAGTCTCAGGTCTTGGTAGATTTCGTTGTTGATTGGACACCGTCAGCACCTTCGCAGAATCCTCCGGTCATCGAAGCAATCTGGCAGCTAGAATGCGACGGAGCGTATTGCAAGAATGGCTCAGGTGCTTCGGTAATTCTCACAGCACCTTCGGGGACTCAGCTCAAGTATGCAGCAAGGCTGGATTTTCCAGGATGCACAAACAATGTCGCTGAATATGAAGGCTTGCTTCTAGGCCTTCGCAAGGCACGAGCACTTGGGGCGAGGAGGCTATCCATCAAGTCTGACTCCGAACTCATCACCAACCACATTGGCAAGACATACAGAGCACTCAAACCAGAGCTAGCGAAGTATCTGGCAGCTGTCTGAAGCATGGAGAAATATTTTCTAGGTTTCAGCGTGCGAAACTTCCCTAGAATACAGAACAAGCAGGCAGATGTCCTAGCGAAGGCTGCTGCAGAGAACGACCCGTTACCTCTGGATGTGTTCTTTGAAACAATCAGGAGTGGTTCAGTAAATTACGCCGAAGAGCCAGCAAAGTTTGTTAATACTATTTCAAGCGAAGACTGGAGGTCGAAAATAATGGTTTATCTTTGGGGGCATTTCATACCGGAGGACGAGAAAGAGGAAAAACAACTTGCCCTTCGGGCGCGAAGCTATTTAATAGTCAATGACACATTGTATCGAGGGGGTGTGTGTGCACCATTGTTGAAATGCATTTCGCAAGTCGAAGGCAGGCAGTTGCTGCAAGAAATTCACGCAGGAATGTGCTCTTCGCACATCGAAACGAGGGCTCTGGTGGGAAAAGTTTTCCGCGAAGGGTTCTATTGGCCTTTGGCTGTGGCGGACGCCCACGAAATCATGCGCACCTACCCAAATTGTCAGAAGCATGCCCATTCTAGCAAGTTCCCACCCGAAGAAGTCCATCTCATACCCCTGGTCTGGCCCCTCGCACGATGGGGCATCGATATAGTGGGACCCCTGCCAACAGCACCAGGCAACTTCAAGTATGCAGCAGTCGCTGTAGAGTACTTCTCAAAGTGGATCGAAGCCAAGGCGCTTCACGACATCACTGCCGCCACACTGCAGAAATTCTTTTGGCAGAATATTGTATGCCGCTTCGGCGTACCTAAAGAAGTCACAGTAGACAATGGCGAACAGTTTGACTGCACAACATTCAGAGAATTCTGTCATCAATTGGGCACCAAGCTGTGCTTCGCCTCAGTGTACAATCCGCAGTGGAATGGGGTAGTAGAAAGAGCAAATGGGATCATCTTCTCCGGAATCAAAAAGAACATCATAGAACAGCCAAAGGGTAAGTGGGTCGATGAGCTGCCAAAAGTAATTTGGTCTCATAACACGACAGAGTCGAGGGCCTCAAAATTCACTCCCTTTATGCTCCTTTATGGAGAAGAGGCCATGACACTATAAGAACTTCGCCACGGGTCTTACAGGACCGAAGCACCTGACGAAGACATCAAGCCAACAATCGATATGATCGAAGCTATCAAAACACAAGCGGCAATCAACCTTGGCAGATACCAGGAGGAAACCCGAAGGTGGCGAAACAAGAAGGTGCGACCTCGGGAAATCAAGGAGGGCGATCTCGTCCTTCGGTGTATCCCGAAGAGCAAGCAACAAGGAAAAATGCACAGCAAATGGGAAGGACCATTTCTGGTCACTTCGATGGCAAGACCTGAAGCCTGCAGGCTTCGCACGCTTGAAGGAGTCGAAGAGCCATACTCCAGGAACAAAGACATGCTCCAGTGTTACTATGTCTAGTCTCACGTTGTTTTTCATTTTTGTAATAAATTGTAATGTTATTCAATTGGTTTGAACAATGTATTCAAGGGCCCGTACTCTTTTCCTCACAGGGGAAGCCTTCGCGCAATCGCTGTGATTGCCGAAGGTGTGAGGTTTTTAACGAGGCGGCAACCCTGTGTAACCCCTTGTGAAATATAAACAAGGTCCCCATAAAAAGCTAGCTTGTGAGAAGGCACCGAAGCATCTATCCCCCTTCATCGCAGTGAAGGGGGGAGTCATCGGTGCGTTGTGCGTGATTAACACTTCTAGACATGAGCCCAGGGCTCGCGGAGCTCAACGGCCCGCAGGACCCTTGGGCCTTAGTTCTTACTTTTTCCCAGATGAAAAAGACCTTCTGCGCACAGCGCCGAAGCCATTAAAAATCCCTACCCGCCAAAACGCCGAGGGCACTAAAAGTCCTATCGTGCGAAAGCCGAAGGCACAAGGCTTGCCTAAACGTGCTAAAGAGCCGAAGGCCCCCTAAAGCTAAAAGTCCCTCCGCGTCAAAGCGCTGAGGGCACGAAAAGTCCTATCGTGCGAAAGCCGAAGGCACAGGGCTTGCCTAAACATGCTAAAGAGCCGAAGGCCCCCCTAAAGCTAAAAGTCCCTCTGCGCCAAAGCGCCGAGGGCACAAAAAGTCCTATCGTGCGAAAGCCGAAGGCACAGGGCTTGCCTAAACGTGCTAAAGAGCCGAAGCCCCCCTAAAGCTAAAAGTCCCTCCGCGCCAAAGCGTCGAGGGCATGGAAGGCTAGGGCCACCTAAGCGAGCATAAGTGCCGAAGGTCCCCCCCCCATCGAAAGCCTTCAAAACATAGTTCCCAAGGCACCTACAATTGAATCCACCAATATAGCGCGCCTCACTCCTCCAAGAACAAGGGGGGGGGGGGGTGGCGCTTCGCGAACAAACATGATTGCGTCCTTGCAGTCGTAGAGTCACCCCAAAACAAATAATGGTGGCGCTTCAAAAAAAAATTCAAGGCTTCGCAAAAATAAACGTCCCTCCTAGAGCACAAAGGGGGGGGGGGTGGCGCTTCGCAACTAAAATACAATGCGTCCTCGGAGGACCGAAATATTACATCAATAAAGGTGGTGCTTCAAAAACAGAAGTTACACACAGGGGCTTCGACCATTATTACACAACGATTTATTTTTACAATCACATGACAATTACACAGGGCCATCGCCCATTCACTCTAAAATTACAACATATTCTTCCTCTTCGAATATAATGCGGTCCAATTCATCAATGACATTGCGGACCGCGACGTCTATTATCTCTTCGGCCAGATTCCGGAGATATGCTTCGAATCTTGGCCCTGCAATAAATGATGGCCCCCATCAGTCGCCTTGAACAAAGGCACCTTCTTCTTTACACATGAAGCAATAGTCCCCGTGGAATTCATCCATGGGCTCCGCCTTCGGCTCAAGCAGCCCAGCAGGTGGCGAATATGGAACAACATTATTCAACATGTGCTTGACGTCGCGATGAATAAAATGATCGCGAAGAATCTCACGGTGCTTCTCCGCGTCATGCGTAAAAGTGTAAAAAAACGTTTCGATTGCACGTTGCGCCGGATATAAGCACGCTCTTTGATTAGCCAGAACTCAGCGAAGGTCAGCCAAGGCCTGTTCGCATTAAACTTGTGCCACATAGCGCCAGAAACAACAAAGTTCCCACATTTCATCCGCAAGGGCAATATACCTTTGGCGGTCCGCACAGGTTCCGACGCAGGGTCCTGCCAGTCATCGCCTAGGCCAGCGCCAATCTTGCCCTTGGCGTCTCCATCATTGCCGGACGGGGGACCATCGCTCGAGATTCAACAATTCGGCGGCCCACTCCGTTGCTTTTTCTTGCAGCTAAACAAAACGGGTGTCAACTCAAAGTGGGAAAAGTCGAAGGCAACAACGAACAAATAGCAGACCTACCTGAGCCTTCATGCGTTCGCCTTCGTGTGCAACCAGCTCTCGCCCCCTTTCTTGAAAGAATGTCGCCATGAAATTCTTGGCTATGTTGCGGGGAAGAGCTGGCAGCGTCTCCGGCTTCACCTCATCGGTGGATGGCCACTACACGCTAGGGGCGCGTAGAGTACGAAGCTTAGTCTTCGACACAGAGGCTTCGTCACCCGTCAGGGCTTGAGTAAAGAGCATACCGCGGCTATGAGCGAGCGCGCTGCAACACCGGTATTCAACTCAACAAAGAACTGGCTGCCGCAATCGGTCATGGCCACACAGCATCGTAGCCAGCGGAAGAGCTCGACAAGCTCAACGGAGTTCACTTCTTCGCCAGCCAAAGGCGGCGCTTCGATGCCGAAGCGCTCAAGAAGATTATGCACTTCACTCTGAAGGGGGGGGGGGTGTCTTCATTGACCACAGCTTGACGGAAAGCTTTCAGCAGCTCTTCGGCCTTCTTGCGGCCCACTTCGGTAGTCTTGGCAGCGTCTTCGGCAGCTGTGGCCTTGCCACGCGCCTCATCAAGTTGCTTTATAGATGTCTCCGCCCTAATGCGTACAGAAGCAAGTGACGCTTCGAGATCTTTCTTTTCCTTTTGTAAGGCGGAGACCATCTCTTCAAGCTCCGCCACCCGCGATGAGGCTCCTGCCTCAGCCTCCAATTGCCTTCGGGCGTAGTGGGCAGCCACGAAGGACTACAAAGCAAGGTCCTCCGCTCACAGCAAGGCGTTGGCCGCCCTGGTCTCCATCAATCTTTTCTCCATCAGCGGGAAGCAGAAGGACTCCCCGACCTCCTCCAGGAACTCGTGTTCCCGGTCACAGCTCTCGAAACGGAGGCTTCCGACAACCTGGCCCCCAATGAGCTTCACTCTCGAAGTGCCTAGGGCCTCAGCCACCTCAACGGGATCAGCATTGCCAACAAGGTAGGCGCTGCTGTCGCCCGAAGAGCCGGAGCTCATGCTCGAGGTATAGACGGCAGCCTTCTTTGGAGCATCACCTAGAGGCTTGCCTTCGCCGTCGTCGCCAGATGCCGAAGAAGACTCGGATTCCTCCTGGACATTAGCTTCGGCATCAGCGCCTACAGGGGGCGCATCAGGGATCATCTGGGGCGGCCGCGACTTGACTTGGATGGGAGAGGCATGGCGCCCCTCGTCCTCGTCGCTCTCCTCCACCATCGCGTTGTACTCCAGCGCGGGCGCACGCCTCACGGCGGTGGAAGCCACCTCAATTGGAGCGGGAGCGGTTGGAGATTGGCAAGGAGGCTCTTCGTGATGCTCCACCTCCACATCATCTTCGGAGTCACCCTTCTACTGAAGCGGTCCCGAGCCGAGGATGGAGTCCAGAAGCTTCGGACGCTTCGGCGCCCTCGCGCCGGCGGCTTTTCCTTTTCCTCGCCGCTTCTTCTTTTCGAGGGTGCTAGTAGCGCCCGCACCTCCAGCAGCCTTCTGCTATTTCTTCTCTTCGGCCTCCGCCACCACTGCTTCGGCTTCGCGGTGGGGAGGATTGATTCCGAAAAAGCTAAAAACTCGGTTCCTCCTAGTGCCACTGTGCTTCTCCACCAATTGCTTGTATTCGACGTTGCCCATGGGGCCGACGAATTCGTCAGCGGCAACCTTGATAGCCTTCGGATCAATGTCTGAAACCAAAAGCGAAGAGAACAGATCAAAAAAAAAACAACAACGCACCTTCGCGGTGGAGGCCAAAACACTCCATAAAGTCAGGCATCGGGATGCCCTCCATCCACTTCTCTTCGGGCACCCAGGAGCTGACCGCCCACCCCTCCCGGATGGTGAAGCACTGGCACGCCGAGAACTCTTCGACGAGATCCCGGGTGCTGAAGCTTTTCACCACCACCCACAACAACGCCACGAAAGCATTAGCCTCCGCGGTGTCCGGCGGTGCAACCACCGGGGTCTTCGGAAGAAGGGGAATCCTCGCGACCCAAAGGGGGCTGGAGTTCGTCTTCGAGTCTAGGCGGATCTTGTGATAGAACCAGGAGTTGGTCCACTCCGCAGGCCACTTGTTCCGGTATGCTGGGATAGGGCTCGGGGCTGTTTGCCTGAAGGTGAAGGTATATCAGCCATACTGGGGCTCTCCGTCGCCGCTGCTGCCGTCCTTCTTCGTCACGACTATAGTCTTCGGCTGATAGTGGATGCGAAAGACGCGCGCGAAGGCTTCGGCAGTGGGCTCGACCCTGCCTGTCTTCGCAAGCCACATGAAGAGGTTCAGCCTGACGAAGGAGGTGGGCATCATCTGGTGGAGGTAGACCGTGAACAGTCGGAAGATGTCCACGATCACCGGGTCCAGCGGAAAGCGAAGGCCAGCAGTGAAGAAATCGCGGAACACCACCACTTCATCCGGCTCGGGCCGCGCCGACGCCTGATCAATGGGTAGAACCCGCACCTGGCTTCGGTCGGCCAAGCCGTGAAGGATCATCCCCTCGAGGATTTCTGGGGTCACGTGGCTGTAGCCCAAGGCACGAGTGGGAGGTGGCTTCTCGGTCGATCAAGGCGCCATCTCCTCGAGCGAAGCCGTGGCGAAGGCACAACAAAGAGCAGGTGGCGAAGGGCAGTGGAAGGCAGAGAGAGCGGAAAGCGAAGGGCGACTGCAAGGAAAGCTCGTGCGAGTCAGGGCTCGCAGAAACACTCCCACCACCCCTTTTATAGCCAGGGGCGCGCTCCGGGAAACACGCAAAGTTACGCAAAGTTACAAGACTGCCCTCGCCTCCAATGGTCAAATAACAGCGCAAGGCAACCATCCAACAGTCAAATTAAGGGGCATTCTCGACTTCACGCAAAGCGACGATGCATCGACTTCAAAAAAAAACCCTTGTTGTTCTTTTGACACTACAGGAACATCAAATGCTCGCAGGCGAACATCCGAGGGGTGGCGCTTAAGGGGTGTGGCTTCGTACGCGCACTAGTCGAGGCCTCAGCGGCTCCGAGGAACAGCCGTGGCCTCGAGGGGCTGCTGTTGGGGACGCTACCTTTGTCCGTCGCCGAAGGCAGTCGGCTGGGAGCAAGGAAGCGGAAGAAACGGCGAAGCGAGCTGCAAAGGTGAAGAGGGCGCGCGCGGAGGCCTTGGAGCAAAGGGTACCGAGCGAAAGCCAGTCCCGCTCGAAGAGAAGCGAAGAGGCGGCGCGTACAGCGAAGGGTACGGCGAAGCGGTTTCGAAAGCCTCTGCGCCGACGCAGCGAAGACCCTCTATGGCGAAGGGACTCAAAGTGAGATAGCCCCACTGTCAGAGATCTGTACGAAGTGTCCAGCTGTAATTCCACTAAGTTGTGTCGAGTGTTGTAACATTATGAATTTGCCCAGGGAATATTTCCAGATGCTGGCGGTTAGAGGGTAGTTAGGGGATTTTGGCCAGGGAGTAGTTGAGATTTTGGGTTATAAATACCCCCCTTAACTGTGTGAGACATATTGAATATAGTGCAATTATTCTGTCGCTTTGATTTTCGTGCTGCCATTGTGCCGGTTACTCCTTTCTCAGGGCTTCGCCTCCCTTCACTAGAGCTGTTGTGACCTCTTCGTCCCGGAGAGTGTCTTACACCAACATATGGATCTTTAATTTGTGCCATGTTCGAAACCTGCATGTATATATATGTTGTGCCCTTATTAGCATGTAGTATAACTACTTGCTTTCTTCCTCTATGTACTGCCCTGCTATCAGCAAACTGAAGGATGAAAAGATTGACACCGGATGTTAATCTCACCGATTGGTCAGCGTATCAATTCAAATCGAGCTAGAATATACCCTAGCAATTGTTCCTATTAATTAAGGCTATTTAGGTTTCTGAGGATCCAACAGGATGACTTTTCACCATTGGAACAATATTAATTCACAACTGATAAAAACAAATTAAAATAATAAATTTTCATCATCATGTCTACAACAACCCAAACATATAAAAAATGAATTTCTTCTACTAAAACAATAAAATAGATCGTGGAGTAATAGATTTTCACTACTGAAATAATAAAAGAACACATACGGTGTAAGGATTTCTTTTCCTACTACAACAATATAAAATGGATCATGGAACAATTGATTTTTACTCAAAGAATAACTTGGATGTACTGCAAACTTAAATTTTTTTATTTTACTTATGGAACAATCCAAAACAATATGATGCAAACTTAAATTTTTAAATTTCGTGTTTGTAGTGCTTTTGAAATTTATTGGTAACGGCAAAGATAATAATCATGCTCCTCTATCATCAGTATATATATTCGGAGCTATTTACATTACATATATATAATAACCCTTTGAACAAGCTGTATGTATCAATACGATGCACAAACGGAGACCACCATACATCTATAGACTGCAGTCCACAACATTCTGTCAGACAAGTTCCTACCTTGTGTGGCCCAATGCAAGGTCATTAATGTCGATGTCTAAAGTCACCGAATGATCCATTTTTAACCATTAGATGTCGATCCACCACCGCATGTACATTTACATAGATGAGAAGCAGACATGTTCTGAAAAACCAGAAGGGATACAACAATACAAGAACTGATTCCTACCAGGTACAACATTTGGATGGACATATGCCCCCTACCACTTCACCTGAGCAGGAGATAAACCTAGGTCAAGCCTATGCAGAATTTTGTCTAGTCATCGAGTATGATGCTGCAAGAAGCGCAGCCCCAACCCTTATCCTAATACCAACTCAGGAGATAAACCTATATGTCAAGCCTATGCAGAATTTTGTCTAGTCGACGAATACGACGCTGCAAGGAGCGCAGCCCCGATCCCAGACCCCTCCATTACCCTGATACTAACTGTGGAGGCAATTTCATCACCCAGGATCTCATCCATGGCTTCGTTCAGATACTCCCTGAAGACTGAGTATCCTTGGTAGAGACCACCTTCGATCGCGATAACCGATCTCTTTGGCTCGCCTCTTATTTTTCTATCATTGGTGGTGCCACAAAGGGTTCCATCACGACCAATTTTTTGTAGTATTGCAACGATCCCAGCTGCTGCTAGACGGGCGGCTCTTCGGGTCACAATGTCACAGATTTTCACAACAAGTCTCCGAGTCTTTAGTGGAACATCTTGTATCTGCAAGGGAAATAATGTGATGATGATGGGATGATTGTGTCATGAAAATGCGGCAGGTTCACATGGAAATAGTATTTTAAGTGAGCAATCAGCTATGAGAACTTACCTTCAGTTGTTCTTCGAGCACCCTACCGACTACCCTCAGATCTGGGGAATCATCTTCGCGAATAGCAGCTAGACAAGGGCTACTGTATGACAAAAAATGACAAACTTACTATAGCTCAACTTTATCATTTGCCTAGGCAACCAGTCCATAGAGATTCCTAAAAGGTGAAAATTTGACAATACAAGAAGAACATGCAGAAGCCTCATTTCGTGTTTCTATGTTTATGGATAACGTTATCGACATCCTCAACTAGATTCTTATTAAAACAAAACCCTAAAACTTAGCATGTTAAATAAATATATAGTCTTTGTATATACCTGATAATTGAATATTTTTCAAAACATATATTCAAGTTGGAACTTTGAAATTTACAATGGAAAAAAACTCATTTAGCAAGAAATAAGGAACATTTTCCAACAGCTAATAGACAGGTTGTTACTATCCCTATTAATTCATCTTGTTGTGTGGATCAGCAATAACCTTACTGGCTGTTTGTAACATTCGGCTAGCCATGTAATGTCTTTCAATCAAACTGTTTCAGCATAATTGTACATGTCCTCTAAAATAAAAAAATTACAAGAAAGAAGATAGAGATGCCAAAGCAGTATCCAACAAGGATCAGGACATAGTAAGCAATAGAACAAAGTGGAAAACGGGAAAGCAGCAGTAGAGCAATATATCTGATTTAGTGTAGGCGTGTCACATTGATTTTAGCATTTCATAGCAATCATATGAAACTAACCGGCCAAAAAATGATCACAATAAATATCAATCTGTAATTAAGATCACAATATGACTAGCAAATATAAGGAGGATACCTGAATATGAAAGGGATCGATAAGAAATTCGCAGAAGAACCAAATACATCTGATTCTTGAGCCATTCCTTGGAATACCAATCTTGCAATTTCCCCAAGATACACACCAGAGATCATTTTCTCGAAAGCCTAGATGCATTAAATGGTGTGACTTTCAGATTAATTGATCCAAACCTTTTCGGCTTGATTTTTCACAAGCTTCCACAAGGTAAAGTTTAAGAATTCTTACTTGGTCATAGTGATTGCGTTTCTTCTCAACATTGAAGCATATGTCATAAGGAGTTAATGGTATTTGCGGAGGCCGGAAACTACCCCATTCTACGTTTACAACCTAATGAATAGAGCATTAATAACATGAGGTACAATCACGAATCAATATTTTCACATTGAAAACCGAAGAATCCAAATAAAGCGGAAAAATCCAAAACATACCGTGAGGTCAGAGTTGGTAAGAAGACCCCGGCATTTTGTGATTGCAGTACTGCGTTCAATATAAGAAGCATTGGTACCTGCTCCAATTATCACTGCAGCCACTGTATCCTCATCATAGTAATGACCCATGGCCAATGTACCCACAGCATTGTTCACCTATTTTACAGTATGAAATCAATGAAAAGATACGATGCATATGTTCAACGAATAAACAAAAGACCCGACAGCGGCCTTGGAAAGCAAATTTGTTAAACTCAATCAAGAAGAACAGATCAATTCATTGTAAGAGAATAACATGTCAGTACTTCACAAAAACTGGAACTTACTACCCACTTTTATTGTAATGTGATATAAACATGTAAGCACCCCAGATCCAACACTAGCATTTTGTTGCCCAGAACACTCAGAAATCATGGGTAAAGGCCAGAGGTCAGCTTGACCGAGGCCGCTTGATTGAATTGAACAACTGAATTCTTGTTACAAGAGGGGAGGGGTTGGCTGTGCTTATATAGCCAGCAGCCCAACAACTAAAGTGCTAAAGCAAAAGTAGCCAAGGCCCTTCAACTTGGAAGCCAAGGCAAGTCTTAAAGCATAATTAAGATACAAACACTAGGCTTATATGCCATCAATCTCCTCCTAAGCCTAGTGCTGAGTGATCTGCTCCAGCCCAATCCTCTTCCTCATCTCCCGGAACCAGCTCGTCCCTAGTGACTTGGTGAGGATGTCGGCCAGCTGATCAGTAGTGGGGATGTGATCAACCTTGATGCTCCCATCCTACAAGCAATCCCTGATGAAGTGATACTTGATCCTGATGTGCTTGCTCCTACCATGGAAAACAGGGTTCTTGGCCAGCGCAAGGGCAGACTTGCTGTCCACCTTGAGCTCCACCACATCCACCTTGCTGCCCAGCAGCTCCCCGAGCAGCCTGGACAGCCACAATGCTTGAGTTGCTGCAGAAGCGGCGGCGATGTACTCTGCCTCGCAGCTCGAAAGCGCCACCACCTTCTGCTTGATGGATTGCCAGCAGACCAAGAATCCGCCGAGGAAGAACATGGTCCCGCTGGTGCTCTTGCTGGTGTCGACGTTGCCGGCGAGGTCGCTGTCGCAGTAGCCGACGAAGCTCGCCGTGCCGGGGATGTGCTTGTAGACCAGACCGTAGTCTAGCGTCCCGGCCACGTAGCGGAGGATGCGCTTGACGGCTTGTAGGTGCTCTGCCGTAGGCCGCTCCATGAACCGGCCGGGTGTGCACCAGGTACTGGAGACTCCCCACCAGCCGCCGGTAGTGCGTGATGTCGACCTCTTCTACCTCGCTCTTGCGACTGAGCTTGAGCTTCTCCTCCATGGGCGTGTGGACGGAGTTGCAGCCCACCATGTCGCCGAGCTCGAGGATCCTCTTGGCGTAGTGCGCCTGGGACAAAGAGATGCCGCCGGTGCTCTAGTGCACCTCAATGCCGAGGTAGAAGCTCAGGAGCCCGAGATCGCTCATGTCGAATCTCTAGTTCATGGCCGCCTTGAACTCCTCCACCTCCTCCACATCAGCGCCGGCGATGACGAGGTCGTCGACGTAGACCCCAACCAGTAGGACAGAGCGCCCATTGCCCCGCCGGTACATCGCCACCTCATGCGCGCTCTGCTGGAAGCCCATCTCCTTGAGTGTCGCATCCAGCTTCGCATTCCAGGCCCGCGGCGCCTGCCTGAGCCCGTACAGCGCCTTGCGCAGGCGGTACACCTTGCCTTCTTCTCCGGGAACGGCAAAGCCCGGCGGATGCTGCACGTACACCTCCTCCTTGAGGTCCGTTGAGGAAGGCTGACTTCACGTCCATGTGGTGCACGCGCCACCCTTCCTGAGCCACCAGGGCGAGGAGAACACAGACGGATTCCATCCTCGCCACCGGTGCGAACGTGTCCTCGTATTCGATCCCCTCCTGCTGGACGAAGCCGCGCGCCACCAGCCGCGCCTTGTGCATGATCACCGCCCCCTTCTCATCCTTCTTCAGCTTGAAGACCCATTTCAGGGTAATTGGGCGGTGTCCAGCCGGTGGATCCACGAGCTCCCAGGTCCGGTTCTTCTCCATGGACTCGAGCTTGATCTCCATCACCTTCCGCCACGCCGGATCCGCTTGCGCCTCCGCGTGCGTGGTCGGCTCGCCAGCATGCGTCAAGTTCAGCTGCGTGCACACCCGAGGCTCCACCTCGGGGATGGACTCCTCGCCGAGGATGTTGTCCATTGTGCGGTAGCGGAGGGGTTCGCCACCATAGAACGCATCCAGCCGCTCCTCATCGTCCTCCAGGGGAGTGGCCAGCTCCGCCGGATGCGGATCTGCTGCCGCGGGAGTCTCCAGAGCAGGGGAATTTGCCGGAGCAAAGGAGGGCGAGGCGCGCGATGTCGAAGCAGAGGAAGGCGGAGTCGACGCAGCCGCCGGCAATGCAGCGTCACCGAGCTCCCCCGGAGCTGGCGAGCATGACTCAGTAGGCGTGGCAGCCGGCGATGGTGAAGGCGCGTCCCGGCCCTTGGGCCCTCCTGCAGCGGCAAGCTCGAAGTCGATGCTAAGCTCCTCTACCATGGACGCAGCGTGCTCCGCGCTGCTGTTCCAGTCCTGACCGCACATCTCGTCGAAGACAACGTCGTGGGACATGAGCAAGTGCCGAGCCACCGGATCGTAGACTCGATACGCCTTGGCACCATCCGCGTACCTGAGGAACACCCCTGGCCGGCTGCGATCGTCAAGCTTGCGCACCTGGTTCAGCTCCTTGGCGAAGCAGAGGCAGCCAAAGACGCGCAGGTGCGCCACCGCCGGTGCTTGCCCGTACCAAGCCTTGTAGGGCGTCTTGCCCTGCAGGCTCTTGGTCGGCGACCTGCTCAACAGGTGCACCGCGGTGACCACCGCCTCGCCCCAAAACTTGGCCGGCATGCCCCGCTGCTTGAGCAACGCTCGCGCAATGCCCACCACGGTCTAATTCCTCTGTTCCATTATGCCTTTCTACTGAGGCTAGTAGGGAGCAGAGTAGTGACGTGTGATGCCCTCGTCGGCGCAGTATAGTCGGCGAACTCCCCGGCGGTGAACTCCCGGCCGTTGTCGGTGCGGAGCACGTTCAGCTTGCGCCCGCACACCTTCTCGGCCTCCGCCTGCGTGCGCTTGATGGCGTCCGCTGTGGCCGACTTGGTGGTCAGCAGCGACACCCACATGAAGCGTGTGGCGTCGTCCACCAGGAGTAGGAAGAAGCGCCGGCCGCTAGGCGTCGCCGGCGACACTGGCCCGCACAGGTCGCTGTGGACGAGCTCGAGTTGCTTCTGCGCGCGGTACTTTGGCTTGAGCGGGGAAGGGGGCGCGCCTCTACTTGGTGACGACGTAGGTGTCGCAGAGATGGCCGTCGTGCTTGATCACCGGCATCCCGCGCACCATGTCCTCCTTGCACAGCTTGTCCAGCGCGTCGAAGTACAGATGGCCATAGCGCTCGTGCCACAGCCAGGCTTGCTCGTCCTTGCGCGTGGCAAGACAGAGCACATCACCATCCTGCTGCGGCGAGGCTTGGGCACAGCGGGATGGCTCGGCTGTAATGAAGTGGTGGACGTAGAGGTGGTTGGGGCTGCGTCGGACCTTGATCAGCAGGCGTCCGCGCTCATCCCACATCCTCAAAACCCCATCTTTGATCCTCACCTCCGATCCTCCCTCATCCAGCCGGCCAACGCTCAGAATGGAGTTCCTGAGCGCGGGGATGTAGAAGACGTCGTGCAGCACCCACTTCTCGCCGTTCTTGCCCTCGAATGCGATGGAGCCGACGCCCTGGATGTCCACCCTCGACGCGTCGCCGAACCGCACCGACCCACGCACGTCGCTGTCGATGTTGGCGAAGAGCTCGTGGTGTCCGGTCATGTGGTGGGTCGCGCCGCTGTCGAGGTACCACCCGTCGATCGCATCCTCGTCGGCAGTGGTGTTGAGGATCGCCTGGGCACGTGGCTCGTCAAGCTCGAGGACGTGGCCGTGCGCAGCAGCCAGGTGCGCACCCAGCTCAACGACGCCGTGCGCCAGGAACAACCCGACATCCATGTCTCCCTCTGCGACGTGAGCCACGCCACGGTTCTGGTGAGGTTGGGGGTAGTCCCTTGCCCAGTTCCCGGCGCGGTGGCAGTTGTGGCAGGTGTCGTCGTGGTTCGCCCTGCGATCACCGCCGGCATCACCTCCTTTCTCCCCGCGTCCGCCGCCGGAGTCACCAGCATCTACCTCGCGCTCTCACCTGGGCTTGTTCTTCCTCCCGTCATGGGGTCAGCGACGCCGCTCCTGGCCATCCTTGGCCGTGCCGGCGTTGTCCCCCTTCTTGCCGCCGGCGCGCCACTGCTCGGAGTATAGTAGCTTGCCCTGCTCCTCCGACACGTGGTCCCGATCCTCCACCACCTTGAATCGCCCGACGATGTCGTCGATGGAGAGATCCTGGAGGTCGAGGAGGGTCTTGATCGGGAAGACCACTTGCTCGTACCTCTTAGGCATGCACCGGAGAAACTTCTCCACGGCGCGTCCCTCGTCGAGATCGGTGTCGCCGTTGCGCACCATCTGCTCCATCAGATTGGTGAGGCGGACGGCAAAGTCTTCAACTTGCTCGTCGGAGTGAAAGGTGAGACCTTCCCACTCGCTGCAGAGGCGCTGGAGCGCGGCGTGTCGCACACGGTCGCTCCCAACACGCCTGGCCTCGATCGCCTCCCAGGCGAGCTTGGCGGTGGGCTTGGTGGCGATGGTGGCGCCGATCTCCGGCGGGACAGCGGCGCTGAGGGCCTCCAACGTGCGCCGATCTTGCTCATATTTGGCGCCGTCATACTTGATGGCGTCCCAGAGGAAGCACGCTTGGAGCTTCACCTTCATGAGGAGGCTCCACTCGTAGTAGTTGGAGTGCGTGAGCATCAGCCATCCGGTCCCGATCTCACGGTAGACCTGCACGACCGGAGAACGCCCGCGATGCCCGCGACGCCGTGGTGGAGATGGTGATGCGCGGCGGCGGCGATCCTTCGATGTGATGGAGCCCTCCGCGTCCTCGTCGCCGTCCTGCTCCTCCTGCTCCTCGCGCAGCGCTGCAGCGGCTTCCGCCGCAGCCTTGGCCACGGCCGCTGCATCCTTGGCCGCCTGAGCCGCCTGAGCCGTCTGAGCCGCAGCTGTCTCAGCGGCCTCAAGGCGCTCCCGGCGTGCCTGTGCGTTGGCGGCGTCGCGTCTGGTACTGGAGGTGGACATGGCAGCGGCGCTGGAGGGAGAGGCACTACAACCCTAGGCTCTTGATACCAATTGTTGCCCAGAACACTCAGAAATCATGAGTAAAGGCCACAGGTCAGCTTGACCGAGGCCGCTTGATTGAATTGAACAACTGAATTCTTGTTACAAGAGGGGAGGGGTTGGCTGTGCTTATATAGCCAGCAGCCCAACAACTAAAGTGCTAAAGCAAAAGTAGCCAAGGCCCTTCAACTTGGAAGCCAAGGCAAGTCTTAAAGCATAATTAAGATACAAACACTAGGCCTATATGCCATCACATTTATTTAGAGCACAAGTACATAAGAAATGGTGGTTGCATATCTTTCCATTGTTTTAAAAGCAAGGTCCCAGTTGTGTCGTTTATCCATGCATTCAGGTTGTAATATAATATATAGGTAATAATCTCATTGCATGGTCCGCAGTTGCGCACCCAAAAAAAAGAACAAGTACATTCATAATCATGATTAACATGTGCATTTTTGTGTCCTAGCCTAGGCGTACATGGGTGCCTGTTTTTTCTTTTCCCGTAGTATAAAGCCACCTAGTTCGTGTTAGCTCAAGCTTAAAACGTGGATGCACTTATATAGCATGGTAGTACAGCTGGTACTTAAGATGGCGCCCACTGGTCAAATATGGGTAAACTAGTTCACATCAAAGAATTGCGTATGATTGAAGTATGTTAACAGCTAGCAGCTGTAGTTCCCATTATGCTGCTGCAAAATGGGTACGACGGCCTCTCAGCTAAAGGATTCCATTTAAATAATGGTATTTCCATGCAATGAATTATCAGGTAAGAATGCTTACTAAGGCAGTGCATGCACAAAAGATATGGATGAGGATCGGAATCAAAATATTTTTTTGTTTATTATTAGTCGACAGCATAATTTGGGTCAGGGACATACCAAAGCTGTGACTTGCAAATTTAATCCATTCCTAACAAGAGCTTCATTCAAGCACTGAGAAACATCTTTCCCAACCTGGGATTCCGAAGTTCAAATAAGCAAGTGGGTAAAATAAAGTCAATCAACAGTACCCACAGGGGAAACCAAGTAATAATGCAAATAAACATTTTAAGTCATCTATCAAGAGGGAAAACGATATGGGATTCAGTTCTATAATTGTACTAAGGTCTCAGGATTGCCTATCATACCAGGTCATTATCAGCATGACACACGCATATATTATCAGCATGGTATCAAGTTTCAGTTTGTCTTACTATATCTATTGTTCAACCTAAAATTCAGTTTTTAAGTAAAAATTTGAACTTCCAACCATAACGAAAAAGCAGAATATTTTAGGGCACAGCCTTTTAACTTACGGCCTCTTCAATTGAAAATTCCTTAGTCCACCTAATTAATGACCCTGAGGATATGGAAGCTTGTCTGACAGGGAAGGAAAATGTAAAACCAAGTGCCCTTCCCTCATCTTTCCCACCCTCTCTTTCAATAAAGTTCTTTAGAGCTGAGGCAATTAGATCGAACAAATCCTGCAAACAGAGTAAAATTAGTAATACAGGAACAATTCATCTTGCAAAGAAGTGAAACAAATGATGACAATTACCTCGCTTGTACCCTTAGTCAATTCTTCAGGAACAGGGCGATACTCAACTTTTTTATTAATAACCATAGATCCAGAACCAAGCTCTAGTTTCATGACTCTAAAGCTAGTTCCTCCAAGATCAATGGCATAATAGATGCCTTCCTCGCTCCTGCTCGAACACATTCACATATGAATCACCATAAGAGGGTGAGAAACCAAGAAACTGCATTTACAAATTACAGTATATCTGATAGCATATCATGCACCGAAAGATCCATATACTGAAAATGATGAAATAAGACAACGATTGACTTGCCAATTGTAATTTCTGAATTCAGGGAAAAGATTAACGACGAAATTCTATCCACCAGTATGATGCTCCGTCTCATGCATCGTCCAAATAGTTAAACAGAAGCAAATCATCATCAAGTTTTGGAGCAATTTCGGAAGCAGTTCCATATTTTTTCCAGCCAGTTAGTTAGGACATCACAACGATTCAGTGACGCCGGACTAAGGAAAATGTCAAGCTGACAACCGAACCGAAAATTATATTTTTTCTGGACTTTCGGTCATTCGTAAGCATTTGACCCAATTACCCAAACGTTTCTCGTGGTCTTGACTTTTCGAAAAGTGCAGAAAAAGAAGGACAAGAAATGTGGACAAATCAGTGCCATTGAATTGAACTGCAATAAAGAATAAAAACATGCTTAAGAATCGAATTTTTGAAAACGCCCACACTTCGCAAACCAGTAATTGTCAACCCCTGACATTTGACAAGACCCTACCAGGAAGAACCCTCCCATGCATGAACACCTGCAGGAACTGAAGCCGCTGCGCCGAATCAAACCGAGAAGAGGGAGAATCGCACGCGTGGGCACCATGGTTGCCTGCTTACCCGTCGGGGAGCCTTTCGACGCAGGTGAGCAGCATCCGGACCTTGCTGGCGTCCTCGGACGCGAGCCCCGCGAACATCTCGACGGCCAGGGAGTTGACGACCCGCTGCAGCCGCTCCGTGGGCGTGGCGCAGCCCTTCTCGAACCCTCGCACCACCTCCACGGCCCGGTTCCACCGGCACAGCGCCGCCGCCCGCCGCGCCACCAGCGCCGCCGCCACCGCGCACGTCACCGCCGCCGCGCACCCCACCGCCACGCTGAGCCACTGCGCCCTCCCCATCGTCGATCCCTAGCTCCGATCGCGCGGCGCCTCCTGCCCCGAACGGCCCGCGCCCCCGAGCGCGAGCGCCGGCCGGGTGTTGGCCGACGATATCGCCGGCTGGACTGACAGCGATCGAGAGATGCGGAGGAAACGCGGCCGCGGCGAGCCAGCAGCGGGCCGGCGAATAAATAGGCGAGGCGAGGAGGGACGGGGGCCGACGTGGAGGCCGTATTCAAGGCATGTAATCCCCTGCAATTAATTCCTTGTCTTCTCTTATGCCCCAAGTTTTATACCGTAGTGATGCTTCCATAAATTGGCAAGTCCATGCTAAGATACTCCAAAAGATTTTTGCATGCCAATCTCGTCTCTAAAGGTAATATATATTGATATAGTCAATCTTTTAGGGCAACAATTGATTCTTTTATTAATTAGTCATAGAAGAAGGAAGCCCTTTTTGTTCCTGCATTGAATACGTATGTATATCTTAGATGATTTTTTCTTCAAAATAAATAGAATACTGACATATAATTGTACTAGAGGATTTGGACCCTTGCAATTTAATAACCTCATTGACTTTACAACTAACATTAGCGGTCAAAATGATGTCTTGGAGATATATAACAATAATATGAGGTGTAATGGTGTTCTGGCTTAAACATGTACAACAAAAAAGATTTTATCAAAATTCAGACCATCGCTAATCAAATGCATTGATTATTCATATATCTTTTTGTGAAGAAATATGAGATTATATATTGGATCAAAAATAAAGGGCTACAATAATTTCACTACTACAGAAAGGGTCTTTGATCCTTTACATTTATCCTGGTTGTCATTGAACCTAGAACAAATAAGGGCTTTGGTCCCGGGTCTAAAGTCTAGGAGCCAGTGAGAAGCAGTGAGAGATCTTTTATCCCAGTTGGAGACTCAAACTGGGATAAAATAATATCCTTTAGTCCCAATTGGTGACACCAACCGGGACTAAAGGTACTATTTTATCCCGGTTTGAGTCTCTGTCGGGACAAATATATGCTCCGATAGATCCATTCATTTTATACTTCAGCTCTGCTCTCTCACCCTCTCCTCTCACCTTATCCTCTTCCTTCCCCACGTCTCCTCCCAACCACATCCTCCGATCTCCCTCCCTCCCTCTGCTTCCCTCCTCCCTCCTCCCTCCCCTCCCTCCCTCAGCTTCCCTCCTTCCATCCAGGCATGGGCAGGGGCCGGTCAGCCGCCACCGCCGCGCGGCCGGCAAGCCGGGCGGGGATGGGCGCGGGCTCGGCCCGACGACTCGCCGTCGCTGCACAATCCGGTGAGTCTCCACCAAGTGCGGCGCGGGCCGACGAGCCTCGGCCGAGCGTTGGCAGGCCCGGGCGCGCGTAGGCCAGTGAGCAGCCGCTGCTGCCGCGCGACCGGTGAGCCGGGCAGGGATGGACGCGGGTGTGGGCCGGCGACCCGCTGTCACCACACAACCCGGCGAGCCTCCGCCATGCGCGGGTGGAGGCCGGCGAGCCGCGGTTAAGCGATAGCGGGCACGGGCGCAGGCCGCGAGCAGCCGCCGCCGCTGTGCGACCCGGCGCGAGCGAGGGCGGACAGACGCGTGGAGCGGGGATGCTCGCTGCCATGGGCCGGCGAGGTCAAGGAGCGAAGCCCGACGCGTGCTTTATTTGTGATTTTTTTTTCATTTGTGATTGTGCTGCACTACTAGAAAAAGGGCCATTCGTCCACGTTCAATTAATACCGGTTGCTTTTGAGCCGGTACTAATGTCAATTTAGTACTGGTCAAATAGCACAGTACCTCCTGGAATCATTTAATACCGGTTTGTAACACTACCCAGTACTAAATGCCATTATTTAGTACCTGTTGGTGTTACAACCCGATACTAAATAGCTCCCCCCCCAACCATTTATTACCAGACTATAACACCACCCGGTACTAAATGGTGGCATTTAGTACCGGTTGGTGTTATGGCCCGGTACTAAATGGTCTGTTTCAGTTACTTCAAAAGGATGACATTTTCAATCCACTCATATGTGCTGTGTAGGTGGGATGGTTGAAGAGACTACGCGCGAGGCCACAGGTCACGAGTTCGAACCCCGGCACACACGTATTTATCCGGATATATTTTTTCTAAGGAATAGCACATTTAGTACCGGGCGCCGCATTTATCCGGATATATTTTTTCCAAAAAATAGCACATTTAGTAACGGGCGCTGCGACCGGTACTAAATGAACGTTCATTTAGTACTGGCTGGAGCAGCCGGTACTAACGGCGCCCATGGCCCGGTACAAATGCATTTTTTCCTGTAGTGCTGGTGAATTTTAGCGTGATGTGAATCAAATAATGTGATATGTTGTGAATCAGATTTATGCTTTCAGCTTTCTTATTTGTGTTTGTGTGATGGTCACGTGAGATGAGTATGTGTCTAGATTCAATCTAAAATTTCTTCTAGGTGTTGCATCTTTTTAAGGGAGTTGGAGCATTTTGTGATGGAGTTGATGTCGGAGAGGAGTGGTGGTCGAGGTGGAGCACTGCGAGCAGGATGAGCAAGAATGTCTTTTTTTTTATTTTTTTCTCTCTCTTTTGTCCCGGTTGGGAACCTCAACTGGGATACAAAGTCCTTTTTTATCCCGGTTGTGCCACCCGGGACCAAAGCTTGGAGTCTTTTGTCTCGAAAGGGTAGTCTCCGTTGGAAAACCAGGACTAAAGCCAGTTCCCAACTGGGACAACATGCATGTTCTGTAGTAGTGTTTGCTTCCACAAGGGTAGTAGTGGAAAATGTAGCACATATCCTCATAGCCACGACCCATGGGTGCATCTCCTTGCAAGACTTATTCCTATTCTGACCCTATAAAAAATAATCTCAATCTCTTAGAGCTCATTGACAAGCACTTCAACTTCCATCAATATGAAAGCCAATCCTAGACAGATAATTTAGCGCCAAACAATTTCGACAAATATCCATATAAATATTATTAAAAGAGCATCTAAGTCTAGGAGGGTTTGGTGAGTTGAATTACACCATGATTAAAGGAACAATTATCTTATTAAGTACATGAGAAATTATAAATATTTTTGTATGGCTATTCATTCATGATAAATCAAGTAGGTGGTAGAGAGATGGGCTCAGGTGATAAGAAAACAAGTGTTGATCAATGACATTGGAAATGGGACAAAGAAAACAAGCAATGGTATAGAAAGTGAAAAAAAGCGTTGATCTATGCGATAAAGAAAACAAGTGTTGATCAATGACATTGGACAAAGAAGCGATGATAGAAAAAGTGAAGAAAGCTGAAGCATAAGATTATCTAGTGGTTTCTTTAATAAAAAAATTCTTGAAATTGAAGAGATGTCAAAGATTGGGTACTATATGTTGAAAGCAAATGGTTGATCAATAAGAATATTAAATACAAGGAAATGCAAACATTTATGGTAGTAATCTTATGAGGTGTGCTACTTTGATTACGTAAAAACCTCAAATTATGTGAATGTTTGGAAATGACAATCAAAGTAGTGAAATTATATTCGAATGTGGAATTCATGAAATGCATGATAGGACTCAATGGCATTCAGATAGAGGGATTGATCAAAGGTTTTGTTCTGAGGACTAAGCAAGATTAAGAGCAAGTGAGGGCTTGGCCTTGAAGAATTCAGCTAGGGTGAAGAAACAAGAAAAGAGATAGACACTAAGGTATCAAAGATCATGAAGTGGCTCATGTTTAGAAACCATTATCTATTCTTTCATCTATTGTGCAAAGGGGGACTTGTGATGGAGAAGTGGATTTCACTCGTGTAAGTTAATATTCCTTGTCTTCTCGCCCCAAGTTTTACACCGTAGTGATGCTTCCATAAATTGGCAAGCCCCTGCTAAAATACTCCACAAAGATTTTTGCATGCCAATCTCGTCTAGAGGCAATATATATTGATATAGACAATCTTTTATGGGAACAATTGATTCTTTTATTTATTAGTAGTCAAAGAATGTGGTACTATATCATAGAAGAAGGAAGTCCTTTTTGTTCCTGCATTGAATACATATGTATATCTTAGATGATTTTTTCGTCAAAATAAATAGAATACTGAAATATAATTGTACTAGAGGATTTGGGCCCTTGCAATTTAATAACCTCATTGACTTTACAAATAACATTAGCGGTCAAAATGATGTCTCGGAGATATATGACAATCATATGAGGTGTAATGGTGTTCTAGCTCAAACATGTACAACAAAAAAGATTTTGTCAAAATTCAGACCATCGCTAATCAAATGCATTGATTATTCACACATCTTCTTGCGAAGAAATATGAGATTATATATTGGAGCGGAAATAAAGAGCTACAATAATTTGCTTCCACAAGGGTAGTAGTGGAAAATGTAGCACATATCCTCATAGTCATGCCATTGGCCCCATGCATGGGTGCATCTCCTTGCAAGCCATATTCCTATTTTGACCCTATAAAAAACAATCTCAATCTCTAAGAGCTCATCGACAAGCACTTCAACTTTCCATCAACTTGAAATCCAACCCTAGACCCATAATTTAGCACCAAACAATTCAACAAATAGCCCATCTAAAAATTAATAAAAGAGCATCTAGGTCTAGAGTGGGTTTTGGTGAGTTGAATTACTCCCCGATTAGAGGACCAATGAACTTGTTAAGTACCTGGAAAATTACAAATATTTTTGTGTGGATTCCTTCATGATAAATCAAGTAGATGGTTGAGAGATGGGCTCATGTGAGAAGAAAACAAGTGTTGATCAATGACATTGGAAATTAAATAGAGAAAACAAGCAATGGTATAGAAAGTGAAGAAAGTTTTGGTCTGTGTGATAAGATAACAATTGTTGATCAATGGCATTGGAAATTAAACAAAGAAAACAAGCAATGGTATAGAAAGTGAAGAAACCTGAAGCATAAGAGTATCTAGTGGTTTCTAATACAAAAAAATTCTTGAAAGAAAAGATGTTGTAAGCAAATGGTTGATTAATAAGAATTTTGAAGACAAGGAAAATGCAAACATTTATGGTAGTAATCTTATGAGGTGTGCTACTTTGATTACATAAAGGTCTCAAATTATATGAATGATGGGAAAAGACAATCAAGATAGTGAAATGATATTTGAATGTGGAATTCACGAAATGCAAGATAGGATTCAATGGCATTCGGTTAGAGCGATTGATCCAATTTTTTGTTCTAAGGACTAAGCAAGATGAAGGGCAGGTGAGGGCATGGCACTAAAGAATCTATCTAGGGTGAAGAAACAAGAGAAGAGATTGGCACTGAGGTATCAAAAGGTCATGAAGAGGCTCATGTTAGAAATCATTATATTTTCTTGAATCGATTGTGAAAAGGGGGACTTGTGATCGAGAAGTGGATTTCACTCATGCAAGTTAAGATTTAGTCCAAGTCACTAGCTCAAGTTTGAAGTTCTCAATATAAATAGACAAAGTTGGATGGAGTCACCCGAAGAGATATTGATTAAAGTGCTTAAGTGGATGAAAGTGTATCTGTGTTTTATCTTGAGTATAGGTATACTATTCTATTAGGAGAGATGCATCATATGATTCTTTGATAAAGTTTCAGTGCTCAAGTATCCTATGTGAAATGTCCTATATGAGTGCTCAAGTTCTAGTTCTGGTGCTACATGTCAACTAACTGGTTTTTTAAAAAAAACTGAAGGTTCCAATTTTGAAAATAGGGAGTCCCAGTTTTTGCTGACAGTCTCTAACAACTAGTTTATGTGGATATGAGTAGTTATACTTCTCCCCACTTCTTTAGCGTATTACCATTACTGAGGTTGCTCTTGTGCTTCCTATTCATCCAGTGCTTACTGAAAGTGAAGAAAGCTCTCCCCAACCTCTCTTTGTGAGGTTGTTTGATTCTTAATAAGATTTAGTGATATGGGTGTGAGAGAGTTCATTTTTTTAGCGTTAGAGAGCACACAAATTCTTGGGCATTACTAAGAGCTTAGTTAAGTTTCAAGTAAAGCATTCGTCATTCTTAGAGGTGAAGCCTAAGCTTCCTATATGGCTAGGCGTCGCTCGGTGAGCTCCCAAGCTTGTGGTGAGCCTCGGGACAATCTCGGCAGGTCTTGCTTCATCTCTGCAATGGAAGAAGCTAAATAATTGATCTAGAAGTTTCTATTTTGATCGAGTTTCTTTTTAATCTGTTGCATCTAAGTGAAAATTTTAGGTTATGCCTATTGACCCCCTATAGGCGAGATAAAGGTCCTTTCAATAGTAAGCTCTTCTTTGGAAAGAAAGAAAATGAAGGAATTTTATAGCTTTTGTATAGGAAATTTTTCTTTAAATTAACATTCCTTTGGAAGTGGATTATTCCATAAGAACTATGAAGGATTCATGATATGATGCCCAATTGTTTAGTGTGTTATCCTAAACGCTAAGCTAACCAATCTATCACCGTATTATATAGCTAATTATTCAACCTAAATGACCATTAAATTGGATAATGAATAATTAAATAGACTAGGACAGTGTAGCATTTGTATGACATTAAGCAAGCCAAATGACCATTTAACCAAACAATAGCTCTTATGATTTTTGCATTTTTCTATGCTCTCTATCCAAATGATCATTCATGTAATTTTTCTTTGTTTTCCGTTTCATAGGAATTTGAGTCAAAAGAACATTCTAATCCTGTTTTTTTCTATTCCTGTGTAAAACTATATTATTTGCAAACCTTTGCAACATGGTAATAATTCTACTTTCTCTGAATCCATGTAATTCAAGCAAATTTGCCTAGATAGAAACAGAGCATCACCCCTACAATCGTAGGCATGAATGCCTTTTGACCATTTGAAAATTCATATTTTGGCATGTGTAGCCGCTTTTGGCCCTAATAATATCTTTTCTTTATGACCTTGTAAATCTATGTGCTGCCAGGTCATGAATAGTGAATTGACATAACTGCGCATGTGTAGTTCGATTAATTTTTCTAGAGTTCGGGTGCAGTTCGTTCACCGCAGTGTGTGAATTGAACCGAAGATGTGCACAGTTCGACAAGACGACGAACCAGCAGTGTCCAAGATAGAGTGCGGGTGTCTGATTTGAGTAGAACTTTTAGGAACACGCCAAATAGCACTTGGAATCCGACATGAATGTCAGAATCTAACTCAGCAAAAAGAATTAGGGCACAGCTGTCTAGGTATCCCTGACTGCAACTAGGGGTGTAAATATTTGTACTACTACTTCAAGATTCGAAGATCACTCATTGTTATTGACATGCTATTTCATTCTTCCTTGTCTAGGGACTCATTATTACAACCTACCAAGCAAAAAATTTAGATGGTATGCCAACTTTTTGGATAACCTTACATAATAATTCATTTAGTGGATTGGTTGATGCCATTACATTCAATCCATCATTCAAATCAAAGCCTAGCTTATAAGCACTCTGACCAAGAAAATTTTAAACTCCTGATGCAATAAGATCAGCATGTTAACATAATGAAAACATGAGCTTATAATTCTTATACACGCTTGGTAAGTATGTAAATGTTAAGGATATTTCCCGACCGTATTTGAATTCGATCTGGTTTGGAAGTGTTTTTATCTGTTCATATCTGATTCTGGATATTCAATCTCTGTAACTGATCTGTATCCAGATACTAAAAATTACATTTTTATGATATCAATATCCATTACAATCTTATCAGAAAAAATTAACACTATCCGTATCCGATCCGTATTCGAATAAAAATATTAAAACAAATATGATATCAGCAATATCCGTCCGCATTCGATCCGTTTACATCCCTAACACTTGGCATGCAAAATACTTGCTTGATCAAGTACATATTCCATGTGTTTGGACCGATAAGATATAATAAATTCCATCCAAGATAATTACAAGATTTCATGAAAACAATAGATTAAGGTTTTTCTCTTGGGATCTAGTTTTTGTGCCACATATTTTGTATGCTCACTATCCCCACCCTTTCTCAGAAACTCAATTCTGAACTCTATAGCCTTTTCTAGTTGTGGTTGTTGTCCCCGGAAACACTATCAATAATGCCATTATTTCAGTAATACCCACAATCATTTTATATAAATTCATTTTTGTTTCACTTACCTCCATGCTAGTTGATTAAGTAGATCTTTATTGGAGATATGAAGGTATCAGCCCCATAACATCTCTATTGTTGCATCTCAACATTCTACCTTGTGCAACCAAATACATATTATAGACACCTTAGCTTTTTTTGGCCACACCCGATGCATCATTGTCTGTACACAAACTAGTTGATAATTTTCTAATTTAGAGCACGCACATATAAAATATTTTTGGAGCACTTAGGCCACCAACATAATAATATTGATTTCATATCCTCCACTAGGCATATGTTTGTCACTCCAATGATCAAGTATTTGCTGAAGCTTTCTTCCAATAGTGAAGTGTTATCCTCTTCAAGAGTATCTTTTTAGATTTGTAAAATCTGAATATCCTCCTTGAGCTTTTGTGTTACATTATGAAAAATATGCTTCATCACTTTTCAATACTACCATCAAGAATCTCCTGGATATCCAATGCTTTGTGACATAGATCCTTCAAGAAGGATGATACCGTCATCAACAATTAGGAGATGTAACCTTGGGTACTCTTATATATACTTTTATAGCATGCATTATTTCATCATTTTAACCTTTGTCCTTTTGAGAGAGAGTCAGCCACAAAAGATAATGCACTATATGAAGCTGAACAACATATATATCATATTCGATGTACTTTGTTTAATATGGTAAGTTGTGGCCATTTCAAAGTTGTTTTGGTTTGGTTGTTGTCTAGATCTACACTTGTTGACGTACCTTAAGTTGAAAATGTGACCGCCAACTTCTGCATCATTCAATGCTATAAACGACCAAAACCTAGATGTAGGGAGTTTAACTCTAATCATTTCCACAAGTTTTAGTGAATTGTGATCTACAGGCACCCATAGCTGAAACACGGGAGAAAACACAAGTGAACACAAGGAGAAATGCACAAAAGATCTTGACTTGTGTCTCACTTACAAGAAGGGCCCACCTGTTAGCTAGCCAAGGAAGGTAGAGCTGGGGAGGTGCCACCTGGGGGTCGGCCGACCCCAGGGTCGCCCGAACGGGCTCCCGTCCAGGTGCGACTTGGCGGGAGATTTATCTTTTTTGTTAATCTTGTCACTTTGTTTCCTTATTTTTGTATCCTTACTACGTTTTCCTTTTTTTATTATGATCTAGGATGTCTCCTTTTGGTCTACATACTACCTCTATTCTAGAATATAACTACTTTCATAGTTTTTTTTTCAAATAAAACATTTTGAACTTTGACTATGAATAGTAAAAGCCACAAAGATTGATAACATAAAAATAATATTAGTGAGCATATAGCAGGATGAGTCACCTTTTATGTGTGCATCATCACAATAAGTTGATTTTTGTTTTTTGCTTCATGTATCTCAAAAGAAAAGAATTGCAAAGGTCCTTTTATGGTGGTGATTTCCTCAACTACCGTTCCATATCAGAGTGTCGATGTTCCTTTGATGGATAAAGAACAGGAACAAAAAATTTTGTTCTCATAGAGCTCTCTGCGTATTTTGATATCAATGACTAGAACTATGAGTCATAGCATGAGACATCCCTCCGATCATAAATATAAGCCGGTTGGAAATTCAATACAGTCCCCAATAATTACAATTGTACTATAAAAAACAAAATCAATTCAAATTAGCATGTATCTCAACAAAGCACCCTGTACGTCTCAAGGCAGTCCAAACTGTCAGAACCTGGTCCTACCGTCACCGGTGCAAATCGATGAAAACTGAACGATGCAAAATGGTTCGCTATAAATGAAATTTTTTTCACACCGCACGCCTAGCTTACCTGCCCGCCGCACCCTCGGTCATTTTAATTTTGAGCGTTGATTACGGGAACCATCCCCGTATGCAGACGGGATGGACATCTCTGATCCCCCACGTTCGCCGAGTAATTGGCGTCTCCTCCCTCTTCTTCCCCAGTGCTATTGAGGCCAAATTCATCGTCTACGGTAAGCGCCACCACAATCCCTTGCACGCGTGGCACCCCCACGCCCCACTGCCTATGCAATCATTTTTCTAAATACGTCACCGTTTACCCATCCGTGCAGGACTCCTGGCAGGGCACCACTGCTTGCTGTCGCTCACCGTCACCACCGCATGCCGCGCTGAGCGAGTCTGGCGACTCATCAACCGAGGAAGACAGATTGGACGCAGACGAGGCTTCCGCACCTCCGAAGCCGATCTCCAAGCCCCGCCTCTGCCGAAACCCAAGTGGGGGGATGCTGACGGTGGTGAAGGGAACTCCTCGCTGCCGTCCGCACTGGAGGCTTTCGCCGATGTCTCCAGCCGTCCTGCATTTCTGAAGGACAGGGTTGCCAAGCCTGAAGAGTTAAGGGATGGAGGCCCTTGGCGTACTCGACGCCACAAGGAGGAGGTAAGCAAGCATCCACCTCTAGGTAAGCACAGTGACGAAGCTAAGATAGAATTGGCCCTGGTGCACCCTCCATTGCATTTAATGAAATAATATAGTTTGCATGGTAAATTTCAGTCAACTAGTAGGAATTTTTTTTCACCATGGTGCATGTGCACCAGGGAGAGTAAACGTAGCTTCGCCCCTGGGTAAGCAAATTTATCGACTCGTTGAGGTGGAGATTTGCGTTCTTGGTTAGTCGGGTTAGTAACAGTGTGTTTTTGAGACTGACTTCGACTTGATCGCACAGTACGAGTGTGCACACCCTGATTTCTGTTGGTAAAGGTAGAGAACTTGCTATAGTTATTTCAGCAGTAATCATAACATGATAGGTTTCATTATGCGGACTCTTGATGCTACTTTAGTTCATGATTCCCAAGATACTTGACTATGGAACTTGAACAAAAATTTGGAAGATACCAATTCTATGTACTATGTTGTGTATTAGACTATTTGTTAGTCCTTCACATATAGAGCTAAAGGCGGTGTCAGAGGATGAGATAGCTTGGGACGTCAAGCCCACGATGGTGGAGACGGAGAAGACGATGAGGAGGAAGAGGGTGGGGGTCGAGTGCTCATGGATGTTGCCCCAGTGCCCCCAAGCGTGCCAATAAGACCCTCCTCAAGGAGGAGAACGTGGAGGAATCGAGGCTGCAGTGGTGAGGAGCTGAGGAGGATGCCATACTCTAGGTTCAATGCCCTCTACAATGTCACGACGGGCAATGGCGACATCTGGATCAGTGACTACCACTTCCGCATCCTCCACCAGATCGATGAAGTGGCTTCGCCATCGTCTACCTCATCATGGAGCAGCAGCAGCCTCTGACGCCATGCTAGCAAGGTGTCACAGTGCCCACATCTCAGGTCCGCCCCTCCCCGCGAGTTCATGATTCATGATATCGTGTGTTGTTTAATTTTAGTTTGCGAATTCTCCATTCTTGACTTCACTAACCTATCTATGTGCTTCTCTCACTGTGATTATGAGATTTTGTGATCAGATTAGTGGAGATTCTTCAATTCCAAGCTTTATAGTATCAAACACAATTAAATCTGTCTTGCTTCATTTGTCTACCTTAGAGGATGGAGAGAATGCTGTGGGCTTTGCCCTCAATCAAGCTCTCACTCACGAACTCAAAACGCAAGGGAAGCACAACACAAAGAAGTTGCCGGCACGGACGCCGCGGAGCCACTGCTCCTGTATCTTGGCTTTCTATTGATTGAAATGGACTCGGCAAGCAAACTTCCAGGAGCAAACTTCCACGTCCGGCCTCCTACCATGATCTGCACGACCTGCACGATGTCACCGTGAGCCACTCGCTCGCCCGGTTGACTCGGCTTTATTTATCCACGCAAATCGGCACCACGCACACACCTACACCTCCTAACTGCCTAATAACTGATGCCGCAGCTATTCTGCGTGCATACAGACGTGCACGTCCACATGCGCCCGTGCATCTTGGTTGCCTCTCGTCGTGAGCTAAACTCCTCCGCGAGACCTGGCAAGCACCAAGTTCACACATGCGTGCTGCTAGACTGCACCTACCAGTCTTCAGACTTGACTAAACACAAAACTCATGCACACACGCCATGACCAGGACACACCATATGGTCAAGTTATTTCCAACAAATGCCATGAAGAAGGTGTGTTGCAGAATAAGGAGCAGCTGGATCTGGTGAAGGAGGAGATTGGTGTGTCGTCATTGTTCAATCACCCCAACCTATTGCCGCTTCTTGATGATGCCTCAATAGCTGAGGTAATATGTTATGCCTTTTTTTTATTTGTATGTGCCTATGGATGCTATAAGCTGTTGGATATTGAGATGTCAAACTATGGGGGAAAGATGTTGAATCTTACTAATTTTATCATGATTAGTAGGCATGGAAGTGGATCTTTTTTCAAAATTGTGCACCATTCTTTTCTCATCTGATGCATATACTATATATGTTAGAAATGGATTACAAATATGTAAATTATCAGCTGTCGTGACATATTATCAAATAAAATATTTTATTAGCTAGGGTACTGGATACTTTACTCAACTATTTTTAAAAAAAAAGTTTATTTCATGTTGAGAAGGCTTGTTGTCTTGATATGTTCAGAGTCCACAGGGAGACTAGAACCATAAAGCATGCCTGCTCTATCCAATCTATTTGGATGGTATTTATTTGACACAATAACATAATGCTGTCTAGAAAGAAATTCTATTCTACAGCAGATGCCGTGCAAATATACCGATAGGCCAGTCCATTGTTTAGATTAGAAAATTGCATTCAATTTCCTGATGTTGCGATGTAATTACTAATTTTTAAAACTTTCTTTCATGTAATTACAATCACATTTGGTTGAGATCAATGTTTAATATGACATAAGTTATCATGTATGTCATTCGTTTCTTACTTGAATAAAGAACTGCTGATGTTACTTTATTTCTAAGAAATATTTGGTTGAGGGCAGTTTGCAGGTTTGTCATAATTAGTTTCTACTTTGTTTTTTCCCCACATACGACAACTCTTGATAAGCTGTGTATCTTCATTTTTTATATACTCTTAACTATGTGTCTCCATAGTCTAGAAATTTATTTTTTGGTGCCACTTAAATGACATACAAATTTTAGTGATTCTCCATGAACCTATTTTTTTAAAAAAAAACTTACTATAAGTTCTGTTCTTTGCTTTAAGTTTTTGAAATTGCATGGATGAGTTATCTTGTAGAAAATTTATTGTTTATCTTACTTCTGCATACTTTTAATTTAACCTTCATACTCGCTCTGTTCGGCTAGCTTGTCAGCCAATCAGCAAGCAGTGCTTTTCTCTCACACCAAATCAGCACTAGCCACCAGCCATCAGGCAAATACCAGTATTTTTTTCTCATAATAAATCAGCACCAGCCACCAGTCACAGCCAGCCGAACAAAGCGTAATAACCGTATTTTTTTATTATAGGTATGCTAATAGTGCAGACCATTCTGCTATTAAAGAGCCAGAGGCCCCTCTCTCGTCTAAGATGGTCGGGGTTGGCTCAAGGTCTCACAGTTGTTGCTCAAGTTTAGTGGACATATATGCTTGCATGATGTGAATGCATCTGTGCCATGTAAATTAGGAATTTTAGCATAAAGATGACACGGAATTTCTTGGTCTTAGCTATTCTCTATCTAATGTCCTGTAGTTTGATGCATGATACATGGATAAGTCATGTGGATTTTGATATATTTACATCATACATTAGTGCGAGGAACAGGCTGGAGGAGGTGGTTGAAGGAACTGATGTAGAAAACAAAGGACAATAAGGATATAAATTGGAAAACTTGTTCTTAAATTGTAGCAAAACTACTGATGAGAACTATTATAAATTGGTCATGTTCATATTTATATATTAATTGATTAGATAAATTCACAACAACTATTTCTTTGGATATGAGATTATTGAATTTTTTATATATTTGTTATGATTATAAATAAGAATTATATTAAAATTTTAGTAATATCAACGTATAGTACGTTCATTTCGCGCAGGCATGGTTTACTAATTCACTTTAACCTAAATATTATTTCATGATAATTCTAGTTACATTAATCACATTTTATCAACCTATATAACTTCAGAATTCCTAAGCAAGTATAATAATTAGCTTATAGCCAAGCAAATGCTGATGTGGAGAAGAGAAAAGAGGAGAGCTTGGCTCTCATGCAACCACCAAATTGGACACAGAAACATATGCAGATGGTGGACTATACATTAATTATGTAGTTTGGCTCTTACAACTTAACTAATAGCCAAGCATTTGACTTTATTATTAAACTTGCTCTAACCATCACTCAGTTGTCATATAACATTGTAATTACTAATCACCACCAAAACTAAAAAATAACTTACTCCCTCTCCTTTCAAAATGCAAATCATTTAAACTTTTCTAGATTCATAACTTTTTGCTATGTACCTAAACATATGTCATATATAAGTGCATAGCAAATATTATGAATCTAGAAATGCAAAAAAGACCTACAGAAGAAGTAGGAGTTAAGATAAAAGTTAATTCTATGAATCTAGAAAAGAAAACTGTGACGAATTGTAGGCATCCAGTGCTTAATATGCTATCTAAAGTTTAAATTAATTATTTAAGCATCCTAGTGATTTTAAATGAAAAACTCCAAACTATAAAGTTGTAGATCTCGTCGACATATAATTTTTATATAAAAAATCATCTTCATCGAAGTTTGTATGAAAAAAATATAACTCTTCTAAGGGGGACGGGAATGACATGACAAGACTATTTCGGCACATTAGTGGAAGTGGCAAAGCTTGACACGTGAAATATGCGAGCGCTTTAATATTGCAAATGTTACCGCACTAATGTATGTGATGTGACAGTTATGCGCTGACAGGCTCGACAAAAAAAAGTTAGATCCACAATTTTTTTCAGGTTGATTATTTTTAATAAATTTTAGTAGATTGAAAATAAGAAAATTCCTGTACTCCACGCCGTCTAGGCCCATCCCATCTGAAGCGCGGGACCGCTTGGCGGCCCGTCGTCGTTCGAGGTTTCGGCAGTAGGGCCTATCTGGAGGGCCTGGGGTTGGCCCAAGCGGAGTGCCGCTCGGCTCGCTGGGCCGTGGCTTCCGAGGCAGCAGGCTGGCGGGGGCGGTCCACATCATCCCATCCGGTGATGAAGGCTTGCCAGGGAGCTTCAGTTTTCGTCAGTCAAGCCGCCGGCATTTGCTCGCCGTCATCATTCCCGTCTTGATTGCCTCAGCGTCCGGCGGGCGGATGGCAACCAGCCAATCAGGACACCAACGCCCGTCGCGTCAGCTCGAGTCCCTTCGCCCGCCCTTCCGGGCCGCGCGCTTCTCCGTTCATTCATTCATCGGCATCTCGCCGCCGAGGGACGGCGACGCCGACGCGCGCGTGCAGCTTCCGTTTCCTCGGGAGCCAGCAGTCACCGCCTCGCGTGGCCACGGCACGGCCCCGGGAGTGGGAGACGCGCGCGTCCATCGATGACGATGAGACCGTGACCCATCCACATCGGCCGATCGAGCCCGTGACCACGCACGGCGACGGCGGCGTGCGCCGGCCAGTGGGCCGGGTCGTTTTCCTCGCCGGCTCGGCGGCTAGTCACGCGGGCGGCGGATCGAGACCTCATCCGGGGGGCTGAGACGAGACCGAGAGTGCACGAACGGTTGCGCGTGCCGTGGCGAGGGCACGCCGCGCGCGGCATTGGATTGGGACTTGGGAGCGGGGCACGCCGACGCGGAACGCAGGATCGCGCACGACGCCGCCTGCCCCCGGCGTGTCGCGGTCACCACCACTGGCGAGCGCACGCATTCCTTCCCGCCGCCACCATTCACTCTGCGTAGTGTGAAAAGAAACCAAGTCATGATCAGTCTGGCAATGATGACAACTCTGCAGCCACTGTTCGACTGTTACAGGTTTGGGGCCGGCACGCAACACTAGTGAGAGTTCGATTGTGTTTCGTGTTTGAAACGATCGTGTGTGGGGGGTCTCGATTGTGTGTCGACCGGGGAAGGGTCTGATGATTGGATCTGTCCAAGTCTTGCCACCTCGTCCTCCTGCTGGAAGACCCTACTCTGCCTAAGTGGCGCCGTCAGCGTCCATCATCCCCGGCCGGCAGATCAGCCAGAGCAGCCCGAACGCTTCGTCCAACTGTCATGGACGCCGACCAGACCAGCCGGCCGGCGACGTGACGCTGTCCACCGGCCGACGGACCAGGCGCCGCGCGCGCACGCAGCTCTGCGTGTCCGTCGCGCCGCAGCCGCCGTGCCCGTGGCAACCCGGAGACGTTCCATCCGTTGGTCTAGCTGATGGCATGGCGGCGGCGGCCTAGCCTAACCTAACTCCTAAGACAAAGAAGCAGCCAAACTGGGGCGCGCTCGCTCCCCTCTGTTACCCTGCTCCGGTTATGCTCTGTGCGGAACCTTTCAATTTCTCTGTGTATGTTCCGACAGAGAAAAGGAACAACAAAGGGAGCGATTTGGAATTGAGACGGAAAAGGAACAAGTGGGAGAGAGTGAGTGGACGCTCCGCCTAAGTGATAATGCCGAGGTTGCAAATTCACAGTTGAGCATACAAAAATTCATTTGTTGATAGATGTGAATACAGGTATCTTTTTGTTTTTCACCACCGAGCAAAACGTATTAGTTGCACTGGGACAGACAACCCTCCACACCATCATCCAGAAAATAATATGGTTCAAATAATGCTTAGTTTAAACAAATTGCATTATTCTGGCTGCCGAACTACACAATAACAACAGGAGTGATGGGAACCGGCGGGGAGGATTCTGACAGCATCCTTCTGATCCTCGAAATCTTCGCATCTCTCCGGTGATCTCTTCTCACTCTCTGTGACTTCTCGGCTGCCATTTCTCCATGGATCGTTTTCGGCTTGACTTCTCCCATGGTGTTCGTTTTGCGGCTAAAGTTCGCCAACTTTTCTTTTCATCAGTTGCTTCTCCTTTCCCTGATGATGCATCAAGTTTTTGGCTTTGTGCCTCTTTTAGTCGATCTAAATTTCGACTTGATAATGACTCGGTGGGGGTGATTCTTTCCTCAATTCTGGGGGATAAAGCATCACTCTTTGCGGTAGTTGAAATTGACCAATGGATTTTCAAGTTTTGCGTGGCCTCATCCAAAGTGGGTTTTTTGATCTATGGTCTCAATTCTTTCGCTTGTGATGACTTCAACATTCACTTCAATCTTTGGAATGAAGCTGGTCTCACACGTGCAAAGAATTCAGTAAGAATTGATCACACCAAAGATTTACAATGGATTCCTGTTCTCTCAAAATCTTCAAAAAAAGCTAGAGCGTCTTTGGTTCAGGATAGGGCTACTCCCCCCTCACTGGGAGTAATACGATTCCCCTGGGTCGCACTGCTTTTGATCAGCATCCCAAATCATCTGTGTTTGGTCGACTTAACTCTTTTGATCTTCTTCGCAATGCTCGAGCTTCACCACTTCCTGTGATGAACAAGATTCCAGCGAAGAACAAGGAATTTGGTGCGCCTTTCAAGGAAATTCCAGGGACACAATCTATGGCACCTAAATCTCCGCGAGTCACAATTCCATCCACAAATGCCGATCCTTCAGGTACAAATTTGAATCTAAATCTCTCTCTTAATCTGGGCCACAATCCTTCCCCTTCTTCCTCTACTGAGCCCACTTTTGGTAAGCCCCTTTCCTCAATCTTTGGCCGTCGACAATGTTCTCGATGCTTATCATTTGCTCACTGGAGGCCCAACTGCCTATCTCGCGTGCGCTGTGCAAGTTGCTTCAGATTGGGCCATATCGCTCTTCACTGTCGTTTCCCGCCTCGGTTCCCGGGATTAAGCATGTCAGAGAAATCACCTTCCTTTTCCCCTCCTTTGATTGATAATTTCCCTTCCTCTCACTCTTGGTTCTGTTCCAGCATCCCACTGCCATGTGGACCCTCCGCTTCAAAACCACCGCATTTTGATGACTGGGGTAGCTTTTGCTCGGTCTCTTTAGGTATTTCCCCCACCATCGCTCCATCTTCCATTCATTGGTCTCTGACACCCGCTCCTTCCACCTCGCCCAACTCGACGCAGCAGCGAAGTGTGAATCTGCATTCGCGATTGCCACCCCCATCAACCTTCCCTTTTCACCGAGCTTTGCCACAATCAAGACTCATCGGGCGGTGAAGGTGAACCAGAGACTACCACAGGCGAAATCGGAGGCAGTAGTGGTGCACCATCAAGAAAAACCTCATCGCTGCAAGAAGCTACAGTAACTTGCCCCAAATCGCAGCGATCAGCTCCATCTAGTGAGAAAATGGCATACCACTTCGTTGATCCTGCTCCTTTTATGCCTAGGGGAAGTTCTAGAGTAATGGTTCCGGGTAGAAAACCAATGTCGAGGGCTGTAATTGGGGGCATGAGGGGTCGCCATAGTGAAGTTACCATTGCTACTATTGAGCCACTACCTGCGGGTGAAGTGTCCTTCACTTCCATCTGGGAGCTTTTGGATGATTTTTTGAGACACCATAGGAGGATTGGGGTCAGGGCCATTCAGCCCTGCCCATATGGTCAGGCCTTTGTAAGATTTCAGCAATTCCATGATCGTGACTTCTTGATTGAGAATAGTCCTCATAATTATAGGAATTACCACATCTCTTTCAAACCACACAACAAAGGCTGAAACAACAGATCTACCAATATGAATTATGAGGTGTGGCTTATGTTGCTAGGGTTTAATTTAGATTTTTGGGAACAACATGATATTGAAAAGGCAATTGCAGAGTTTGGAAAGCTCCTAGTCTGGCAAGAAGACCCCACTAATCTTGCAAGGATCATCATTAAAGCCAGAGTAGTAGACTTAACAGAATTTCCTTGGTTTATTGTCTGCTCTAAAGGTGAAAACTTTGAGGGGGAATCATGGACTTGTCAGTGTGAAATTCTGCAAGCAAATCTGTTAGGAGGAGGTCCACCAGATGAATCACCTCCTCCAAATGGACCAGATGATTTACAGCCCAACTTCTTTGAGTTTTTTGGTTTTGGTCAGCCTATTGGGCCAAATGGAGGGCCAGGTGAAGCCCATGAGCAAGCCCAGCAGCAAGCAGTAGAGAACCAGGCCCAAGATGAAGCCCAAAATGGTCCACAGCCTATGGCTAATGACTGGAACTTATGGCATAATGACAATCAGGCTAATGACAATGCTACTTAGAATGATGTTGAGATGGCACCTCCTGTCCTGGGTAACAATGATTTAGTGGATGTCCCCATAGTACTTGCAGTGCCTGCAATACCTCAACCAGGAGAAGCATTTATTGAACTGAACGACATTTTGTAGAATCCTCTTCCTGAAATTGACCTTAACCAGGCAGTGGAAGAAGATTTGGGAGGTATTGAAGATCTGATCCAAGCTGCTGACAATCTGGAGAATGCAGATCAAATGGATGCTAAAATCCCTGGAGAAGTCTTAGATGAAGGGTTTTTTATGGAAGAGGAACAGGTGCAGGAAAATATGCACCCTGTGGCTGATAACCATATAGAGGTTTTTATTCCAGACTTTCAGATTCAACTAGGATTTGTGGAAATCCAGGGACCGGACTTTGATCCAGTGTATCTTGAAAGAATTTCACAGATCAAGCATAACTCAGAAGCACTTAGCCTTTGGGCTAGATTCTTTGCTCTTGTGGCATCACACTCTCGTGTGTCCATCCCCAAAATTTGGGCTAATTTCTTCACTGCAATGCTAATCAACCCAAAAAGTTTTCTTTGGGCCAAACAGTTGATCTCTTCTTCTGCCTAGAACATCATAGCAAATTCTGACAAAGACTTGGTTCAGTTTGCTCTGCTTGAAAAGTGTCCTAATGTGGCTTTGTCTTGTCTGGATAATCTGCCCCCACCTGATAGTTTTTCTGAATCTCTGAGTGAGGATGTTCAGACTCCCATGTATCAATCACCAAAAGATAAAGGCAAGGGTCTGGCTTCTCCTGATTGCAATTCCCCTGTCACTCTAGTGGAAAAGCTTAAGCAGAAGGTGGATTCCTCCCATGGTCCCTAGTCTAAATCACTTCTGGATAAGGAAAAAGGTAAAGATCTCTCTGAGCTGCTTGAGGATCCTACCCTACGTAGAAGCAAAAGGACGATAAAACAAAAAATGGGTACAAAGAGAAACATTGCTCCAAGAGAGATTGTCTTGGGTGCTCAGTGGTGCCTCCATCAATCTGTCCTTCAGTCATCAAGAATCTTGGTGCTTCTTTTTGTAATGTGGAAGAAAGCAAACTCACCCTGTCTGCACTCAGCAAAAAGAAAATGATTCCTGTCCCTGTGGGGAAGAAATCTAGCAAGAAAAAGCCTCCTGCTAAAGATGAAGCCGATGACAAGCAAAACAAGAAGTCAAGACAGTGAACACAGCCCACCAGTTCCATGCATCTTTCAGTCTTCCTTCTCTCTTTTTCTTATCCTCTCTTCCTGCCTCTTTAGTTCCTAGGTCTGTAATATAATGCATGTCCCTGCAACTTGGTTATGTCATTTTGTCAGATGCCATGTGTATGTGCATCTAAACTGGTTTAGTCTCTTCAAGTTTATGTTATAGATAATCAGTTAAACTCTAAATTTTGGAAATTGCTTTGTTGGAATGTGCATGGTATTAATTCAGAAAAGAAGTGGGATTCTATTAGAGATAAAATCACAGAAAGTAATTGTGATATTCTATGCATTCAGGAAACCAAAAGAGAAAATTTCGATGCCCAATTTATTAAGAAATTTTGTTCTAACAGCTTTGATAGCTTTGAATTTTTGCAATCAACTGGTGCCTCCGGTGGCATTATCACCATCTGGAAATCGCATCTTTTCCATGGTCATCTTGTATTTAGCAATGGTTTCAGTCTTACCGTCGAATTCACATCTAAGCACAATGATTCTACTTGGGTTTTGACAAACATCTATGCACCCTGCACCTCTTCTGGCAAACAGGTGTTTCTGCATTGGCTTAGAAATATTCAAATGCCAGACGGTATTGATTGGCTCTTAGCATGTGACTTTAATCTCACCAGAAAACCAGAAAATAGAAATAAGATGGGTGCTGATATTTCTGAAATGCTTCAATTCAATGATGCATTGAGTGCATTGGGTGTAGTGGAATTGCCTTTGTATGGAAGAAATACACCTGGACAAATAAATAAAGCTCTCCCCTCCTGGTAAGATTAGATTGGTTCTTTACCTCCCAATCATGGTCTAATTCTTACCCAGGTTCTTCAATATCTACCCTAACAATGGAGACTTCAGATCATGTTCCTTGTCTCATTTCAATAAATACTCCTATCCCTCGTGGAAAGGTCTTCAGGTTTGAAAATTATCTGATGGAACATGAACACTTTATGAGCATTGTTCAGCATGGTTGGTCACTGCCAACTTTTTAGAATGATTCAACCAAAATAATCACAGCAAAATTCAAAAATCTTAGAAGGGTGATTAAAACTTGGCAGGCCCAACTTTCTAGTTTAAAGGCTGCAATTTCAAATGTCAAATTGATTCTCTCTTTTATGGGGTATATAGAAGAGTTCGGATACCTAACTTTATTTGATTGGAACTTTAAAGAGATTCTTGAGGACAAACTTATTTCTCTTCTAAGGCAACAGAAAATCTATTGGAAGCAGAGAGAAACTTTGAAGTGGGTTACAAAAAGGGATGCAGGAACAAAGTTTTTTCATGCCAATGCAACTATTCGACACAGGAAAAATCTGATCACCTGTCTAGAGAACTCTGGAGGTAACATGGTCACCTCCCACAATGATAAAGCTCACATTCTCTGGGAAGCTTATAAAGAGAGACTAGGTCAAGTTGAGGGAATCTCATCACTGCTGGATCTCAGTACACTTCTTACAAATCACTCCAATTTGGCTCTTTTAGAAGAACATTTTACTACAGAGGAAATTCACTTAGTGGTGGCATCTCTACCTTCAGATAAGTCCCCTGGTCCCGATGGTTTTAATACATACTTCATCAAAAAATGCTGGCCCATTATTAAACATAATTTTTACAAGCTTTGCCTTGACTTCTATGAGGGCAACATTTGTCTACAGAGTTTAAATGGGTCTTTTATAGCACTTATTCCCAAGGTTGAGGGGCCAACTAAAGTGAATGACTTCAGACCTATATCTCTCCTAAACATTTTCATGAAAATCTTAACAAAGTTCCTAGCAAATAGATTGCAAAAAGTTGTCCAGCAAATTATACACAAGAATCAATATGGTTTTATTCAAAGCAGAACTATCCAAGATTGTTTGGCCTCGGCACTTGAGTACTTGCATATGTGTCATCAATCCAGAAAAGAGCTCATCATTCTGAAATTGGATTTTGAGAAAGCATTTGACAAGGTGGAGCATTAAGCTATGCTGAATATTATGCAACACAAAGGTTTTGGGCACATATGGCTTAAGTGGATGAAAATCATTTTCTCCTCTGGAACTTCATCAATTCTGTTAAATGGGGTACCTGGCAAGGTCTTTCATTGTAAAAGGGGTGTCAGACAAGGAGATCCTTTATCTCCACTCTTGTATGTGTTGACCTCAGATTTGTTACAGAGTATGGTCAGCTGGGCTAGAATACAAAATTTATTGAATCTTCCTATTCCATTGCAATATAGTGATGACTTCCCTATATTACTGTATGCAGATGACACTCTTATAATAATGGAAGCTTGCCCTCAACAAATGACAACTTTGAAGAACATTCTTCAAGATTTTGCAAGCACAACAGGTCTCAAAGTTAATTTTTCAAAATCAATGCTAATTCTAATCAATCTGGAGGAGAACAGAACAAACTTGCTTGCTCAACTTTTTGGTTGCACAGTGGGCACGCTTCCTTTCACTTATTTGGGTCTTCTTCTGGGGCTGACAAAATCCAAAGTCATTGATTTTCTGCCTCTAGTCAACAAATGTGAAAGAAGACTTTCTTACACCTCAGCATTTCTATCTTAGGCTGGTAGGCTTGAAGTTACAAACTCCATTTTCTCATCCCTCCCCATGTTTTTCATGAGCACTTTCAGTCTACATAAGACATTCATTAAACAAGTGGATAAATACAGAAAACACAGTCTTTGGAGGGGAGCAAAGGTGAATGACAGAACACCATCCAAGACATCATGGGAATTGGTTTGCCTGCCAAAGCAAGAAGGATGCCTAGAGGTTTTAAATCTTCAGAGTCAAAATGATGCACTACTAATGAAAAACTTACATAAGTTCTTCAATAGGCAAGATTTGCCTTGAGTTAATCTGATCTGGGAGAGACATCATAGTTCTGGAGATCTTCCATCAAAGGAAAAAAAACGGGTTCCTTTTGGTGGAGAGACATCCTCAAATTTCTTGACTCTTTCAAGGGAATAGCTATGGTCAACATTAGAGATGGAAAAACTTGCCTCTTATGGGAAGATCTTTGGCTTAATAAAGTCCCAAAAATTTATTTCCCACAGTTGTTCTCCTTTGCAAAAAATACAGCCATCTCCCTTTATACAGTCAAATTGGCAGAAGATTATGATGAATTTCTTCACCTCCCACTATCTCCCTTAGCTACTGATCAACTAATTGAGCTTGCCCAGAGCTTATTTACTCTCCCTGAAACAAATGACACATATATCTGGACTTATATTTGGGGGTTCAACATTTTTCTCTACATCCAAAGCCTATATACATTTGACTGGTCACAGGCCCACACATCAGTTGTTCAAAGGGTTATGGAAGTCTTCATGTCAGAATAAACATAAAGTCTTCTTTTGGTTGCTTCTGAATGATCGTTTAAACACTAGACAAATTCTCAGATGAAGAAATATGTTTTTGCCCTCTTATGATTGCGTATGCTGTCACCTGGGAATAGAAGAGACTCTTTTGCACCTATTCTTTGATTGCCCCTTTGCTTTAGCTTATTGGGCCAAGATAAACATCGCATTAATAGGCAATTCTACTTGGCAGATTCTGGAAAATATTAAAGATCAACTCCATCTCCCTTTTTCCATGGAGATCATAATCATGTTCTGTTGGAGCTTATGGATGCAGAGGAATGATCTGATTTTCAGAGGCATTCAACCCTCTCCGTTGGGTTGTGTTCAATCATTCAAGAGAGAATTTGCTCTAGTTATTCTTAGAGCAAAATCAAGAGCTAAGGACCATATGCTAGAATGGCTAGAAGCCCTTGTGTAATATTTCTTATTTTCTTTTTGTCTTTCTGGGTTTCTTAGTTGTATTTGTACTTGGAATCTCCTTTCTTTTGCCTTTTAATTAATATAATATAACCAGTAGGGGGACTCCCCCTCCTGTTTTTTCAAAAAAAAAACAATAACAACAGGATCCTATATGAATCTGCTTTGATTGGCTACCCAATGGGACCTCAATTGTCATCACCACACGTGATTCAGAATAATGCAAAGCAACGGAAGAATATCCTAAACTTTATCCACCAATACCTGTATTGGTCAGGCATGCTGAAAATCATGCACCATGCTACTGTTTCCATACACAATAGTCGTACTAGTATCTCCATATATATTATCTCCACGAAACATGACATGAACAGCACGCAGCATCCATTGTCAAACTGGAGATTTGGTTGCTCAACTGATGATCGAGTAGGTGCCTTCTAATTTAGTTTAGTAGAAGGAAATAAAAGACTGGCTGAGTAGGCAGTGATGCATACATACATACATACATAATTACATACCCTAATAATAATCCGATGCTGCCTAATACGCCATGACAAATCTGCCCGCTACTAGTTTGTCAGGAGATCAACATAAACAGACTGAGGTTGAGGCACGAGCTGTTTGGCCTGAATAAATTTGGCGCCTGCGCATTTGTAGGTAGGCAGAGGTTAAGAATTCATCAAGTCTATCTTATTCATACCCATATAACTATGCGAGCAAGCTCACGTATATGCGTGTTCGCTTGGCTGTGGCTGATGCTGATTTAGTCTGAGAGAACCGTACTGCTGACTAGCTTGTGGCTGGTGCTGATTTAGTCTGAGAGAACAGTACTGCTGGCTGGCTGGCTGATAAGCCAAACGAACAGAGCGTTCCATAACTACTGTTACTGGTAGTAGAGTAGCCGTGGAAAATGAAGATGAGGTTTCCCAGCAAAAAAAACAAATAAAGAAAATAAAACAATAGGAGAGAGTCGCATGCATATACTTTGTGCTGAATAACCGCCTCTTCAAGAAGAGAAAGGTTTTGCTCTCTCTTCTTGTTGACATTTATCCTCAGGGCCTGTTTGGAAGTACTCCACTCCTAAAACAAGTATTTCACTCCACCAACTCCACTCCACTCCACCACTTCTAGTCTATTTTATTTGGCAATTGTATGGCTCCACTCCACCTCCGCCCCAACGTGCAAACCAATGGCCCAACTTCTTCCGCCCCATCGGCCCAATGCGCACACTAGTGGCCCAGCGGCCCAATCCATTCGTTGCCTCACTTCCACGTGGGTCTCATCTGCCAGGTCTTCTTCTACCCGTGCAGGCCGCGCGCCGCCGCTCCTCCCTGTGACGGCCGCCCCGCAGCTCGCCGCGCGCCAACGCTCCACCCTGTGCCGGCCACCCCGCAGCTCGCCGCGCGGTGCCGCTCCTCCATGTGCCGGCCGCCCCACAGCTCCCCGCGCACGGCGAATCCCGGCGGTGGTGGCGAGCCTCGGCCGCCAGATCCCGAGGGTAGCATGGCAGCGGGCCAGGTCGACGGCGCCCGGAGCTCAAGGACGGCGCGGCCGGCGGGAGCTCGAGGGAGGGGTGGCGGTGGCCGCTCGAGGGAGGAGTGGTGGCTGGAGCAGGACCCGGGCCGGCTGCACGTGCAGAGCTTCTCGGCGCTGTTCCTCATCTCCGGCGCGGCGTGCGTCGCCGCCCTGGCCATCCACGCCTACGTGCTCGCCCGCCAGTACTCACGCCACGTCGCCGCCGAGCAGGCCGCGCTGTCCGGGGGAGGGGCCGGGCCGCCAGCGACGGCTACCGCTCCGGCCGCCGCAGCGGCCTCTGGTCATTGGGGCTCCAAGGACCCCGCGGCGTTGGGCGCGTCCGGCTCCAGCAGCGGCGTGAGCAGCTTCACGTCGAGCAACGCCAGCATGTTGTCGATCTCAAGGGATGGTGCGGCCGGCGGCAGCTCGAGGGAGGTGTGGCGGTGGGAGCTCAAGGGAGCTGGGTTTGACTATTTTTTCCTTCCGAAGGGTACCAAACATACATAACAGTAGCATGGTGGGTAATTCTACCAAACTCCATCAGCTCCAGAAAATGGTGGAGCACTTTTTAAAGAGCTCCACAAAAAAAAGATGGAGTGAGCTAGCTTTTGATGGAGTGGAATGGAGCAGCTAGATGTGTTTGGATATTTTTTTGTGAAGTGGAGCTAAAAAATATGGAGTGGAATGCTCTCAAGCATCCCCTTGGAATGTCCCCACATGAAGACCGAGCTTAGCTCGGGTGGCTGCTGGCTAGGGTGTTCGCCTAGCTCGCCTGTGTTCGATTCCTGGGATCGGACCAGGTGTTTCACTGGGGGATTTTCCCCAGTGTACAGTCTCTGCTTGGATGCTTCCAAGCGTTGCCTCTCACGCGTGAAGCTACAATGGGATCGTGACGTGCCCGTCACCTATAGAGGATTCTGGTGATCTCGAGAAGGACGCGGTCTAAAGATCTGAGTGTAGTTGTAGGTTTGTTTATACATGTGTGGTGTGAGTGAGGTGTGCGTGTGTACAGTGGGTGTGAGTGTATGTATGAACAGATACTACAACTGTACCAGATAAGAGGCTTCAAAAAAAAATATCCCCACATTTTAGCTATTATTTTTCTTTTGAAATTAGCTCGGAGCTCTAGCATCGAACGCGGGTGGGCTTGCTCAGCCCCAACTGGGCTAGCCGAGCCCCAGCTCAGTCCCCCATTTTAGCTATTACATATTAAAGATACCATAACAAGCATGTACTCCCTCCTTCCCTATTTATAAGGCATACACGTATATCAAGATTCAAACCTTGTCATCTTTGACCAATAATTTGACTATTAAATTTTTATTTTTATAATGCAAATTTCATATGATTGGATTCATAATCAAATATATTTTACAATGATTATAAATTTATAATCAAAAGTGATATAATATATGATAAATAAATGGTCAAAGTGTTGTTTAGAAGACCGTGTCATGTTCCACCATGCCTTATAAACGGGGAAGGAGGGAGTAAAAAAGATACCACACCATGCATGTAAATATAGTAAAAAAGATTTCAACTTATTAAACCTATAAACCTAAGCGCTCATATATACTAATTATAGGTGTTGACCAAAATTGCCAGGACAAGGATCTTAATTCGTACGTCCCATGCGTGCGCGTAGTTCTTGACTGGTAGGTACTATGAATTACTCCTTTCGTCCCAGAATACTAGTCATTTTGGAAAATTTCAGACATATTAGTGAGGGAGTAAAATGACCATGCAACCCCTACCGGTTGGAGGAGATCCCGTGCCGTAATCAATCGGTGCCGAGATATCTGCATGGCTACATGCAGCTGCCGGCATCGGTAATTCTTTTTTTGGCGCCACTACGCGCTTTTATTTAGCGCCATGCACATGTACATGTCGATATGTTGCAGCCGTTTCGTAATTGGTGTCCAGCGCAGTCCGAATCCTGCGCGAGTTGCTGGCCGTGTGCGCAGCGAGCTCGTCGGAGGCGGCGTCCAACCGCCGCACGATGTCGGGGGGCAGCGATGCCACGCCGCCACCCGCGCTCTTCGCCGCATGGTCGCCGTCGGCCTGGCTGTTGCGGCGGACACCACCCATCGTTGGGGCTTGCTTCAGGGGAAACTGTAAGAGATCAGAGAATTAAGAATTCGAAAATTGGAAGTTAATTGGGGATTTAGCTGGCAAGACAGGTCCGACCGGTATTTCGGACCGGTCAGACCGGTGTTCTTCTCCGGCGACCGTTTTCGCATCGCAGGCTGCCGCATTGCGAACATCGGCGCCGGCGGCGTAAGTGTAACACCCCAGGTGTTAATCACCTGTAGTTAAGGTTAATCATATATTTGATATCGTCCTTAACACTAACCTTGCATGCATAAAATCATTTAACTACATTTTTGCTAGTTGTTAACACAGGAAATTATGACTAGTTTTCAAATCCAATAAAAAATGTTTTAAAAATAACTTTTAGATTCTTGCTCAAATAAACTTTTGCCTAAAATCAAAGTTGTAGGGTTTTGCAAGTTAAACAAATTTCATGTTCAAGGATTTTCAAGTTGCCACGCAAAAACTTGAGAAAGATTTGAGTTCTGAAAAGAGCCATATTTCGAAGTTTCAAGAGTTAAAAATTAACTTTTAAAGTAGGCTTCAAATGAAAATGTGCCTGAAACGGAAGTTGTAAATCTCGAAATTTTAAGCAAGTTTGGTTTGGTTTAAAATTTCCTTTGAATTGGTAAAAGTGAACAAAAGCTTGAAATATTTATTTTGGTTTTGAAATGGTTTTCAAATTCCAAATGGAATTGCAAATTCACAAACATTTGAACAAACTTTACCCAAATTTTGGAGCTTACACGTGGGCCCACCCTGTCATCCACTTCCATCCCTTCCTGTGCTGCACAGGGCACGGTATGGAGGGGAGGCGTTTCCCGAAGCTCTCAGCGTGGCTGTCGTGGATGCTCTTCCATTTCCTGGCCAGCGACGTCGCCAAATCGTCCACGGCACAGCGCCGCTTGCGCCGAGCGTCTCCACCCATCCCCTGCTGCCGCGTTGCCATTCTCGAACTGTCTCGAGCTCGCCTCCTCGCTATCTCCCCTGCACGCTTGCCACCGTCGCCCAGACCCTGCCGGCCTCCCTTGCTCGCGCGCGAACGCCGCTCGCGCTGCGCGCTCGACGCACGTCTGCGCGCCGCGCCGCTGTCGCTGGTCGTGCGCGCCCCGCCCCTGCGCCGCCCCGTGCTCCGCGGGTCACGCGCGCCCAGCTCCGCCTGGCCCTTGTGCCGTCTCGCCCCACCGCCAACTCGCCTCGCCGCCGCGCCGTTTCGCCTCGTCGCTGCCCGCCATGGCCACCGCCCCTGGTCGCCGTGGAGCCCCCACTTCCGCCCTCTCTCCGCCCAAGATGAACCGCCCATGAGCTTCTCCACCTCTCAGTGAACCTCCCCGGCCCGGCTGCCCCCTCCAAACCTCGCGGGAGTACCACCGCCGCCGTGCGCCACCACGGCCGGCCGCCGGAGCTCGTAGAGCCGCCGCCTCCGGCCGTCCCAACCCACGCCAAGACCGCCCCGAGGTAGCTCTCGACCACCTCCTTCTTTCCCCTAACCTAGCCCTCGCCGCCGGCGAGCCATGCCGCCGGAATCGGCCGGCCAGCGCCGCCCGACCCCCTCCCCTGTTTCAATCCGGCTAGGGGCATTTCTACGAATCCCCAAATCTTTACAGGGGTCTAACTGCAAAAGTTCATTTCCTTTTTAGTTTCAAAAACAGTGAACTTTGGAAAATCATAGTAAATTATAGAAAAATCAAAAAAATACAAACTAAAATTTGTTGGATTCCTTGTCCTAAGATCTAAAATTTCCTTACAGGTTAATCTTCAGTTTCTAAATAGTTTTTGCTCTAGTTTAAATTTTAGTTTAAGTGGTTGTAAGCTTTGAAAATGCCTAGTAAATAGTACAAAAATGAGAAAAATATAAAACCAGTTGGGTTGGTTTTGTTTTTACATGTAGAACTTAGGAAAAATATTTAACCTGCTATTTGTTTAATGTTTGTATGATGTATTGATTTAATCATGAGTAATGCTTGTTTTAGCTTATTTATTTAATATCTGTAGTTTTGAAAGTCCAAAAATTATGAAATTTATGCAGTAGCTTACTCTTCGCATGCTTAGTTCACCATAAAATTTAGTGCCCAGAAGTTATGTGCATATTTGCAAATATGTTTTTGTTCTTTTTGTCTTCCTAGGGTTAAATTAAATGTTTTCTGTTGTCAATAAATATTGGCAAAATATTGTTGCATGCCTTATCAATAACTCATCATGCTGGTAAATTTTTGTTACCAGTTTTAGGCAGCAAGTCATGTATCTGCTTTTGTTTAGTTGCTAGCCATAGCTTTTCTGTTATAATGGTTGCTAGGCAATTCTTTTCTGCAGGTTTAATGTAGGTTACTGTTATATCGTTTGGTCCCATGTATCTTGTTAGCTAAATAAATTGTCCTATTTGTTCTTTCCTGCTTTATATCTTTGCTTAGCCTTTTCTAAGCAAGCTAGTAATGCTTTTTAGTAGGAAACACTTCAGGCTAAAATACTTGAGTAAACTCTCGTATGTAGCACCAACTCCTTTGCCTTTTGAACTTGGTTGTTGTATTCACTCGATAAATAATTGCCCAGTCATGTCTTTCTTCTTAATTGTATCGCATTGCATTGCATCTGGTTCGTGCCCATGCAAGCGTGACTTGTGCCTGCCCTGCTTGCCCTTTCTGCTGTATCGTCTACTGCACTTACATGCATTCAAACATCCGTCTTGGTGCATCTCATTTAGGTACGCTAGATCTACAACGCATGGACGTGAAGCATGTGCGGACGGAACCGAACCACAAGACGGTGTTGGGTGGATGCATCCTGAAGAGAAAGGGACCCGCTGGAGCAACCGAAGACTCGGCTCAAAGTTAGAAGGGCACAAGGCCTTGTTAGTACTAACACTGACTCAGTGTTATCCCAGGCAAGCCCCGGAGCATAACCCATAAATTCAGTATATTAATGTTTATTTAGGTATTTATGCATTTACGTTCTAGGAGTTGTATGGTACCCTAGTATGCATATTCTCCCTAGGTACCTGAGAGTCTATACTAGTATGCAGGTGTCGATAGAAATGCTCTGCTAAGTAGGATCTTGGTAGAAGTCGAGTGATTCCTGTCACTCGCGAGATTTAAGATCTTGTTACTTGTGGCAATATGGTTTGAGAATGAATCAATGAGGAAAGAGAAATGAAGACCGGGCGGAGAGGAATTTGGTTCTGGATATGAAATGAATGGAGAGTAGCCTCCGCCTGTGTCGTTTGAGGACCCTACCATTGTTGGCATTGTTGATCGAGGATTGAACAGTACTAATCACATGCCGGGAGTAGGAGGTAGTCGAAACCGGTAAGCTCATTACTTGATTCGCAATGATACTTTGAATCGCGACTTGCTACTCTGGGAGTGGGATGATGGCGGGTGTTGTAGTCGCCCTCGGGTCCACTGGGTGTTCGCCGTGTGGGGCTCCTCATCCGGGTTTTGGCAGGCGTGATTCAGACATCGGTGTGATGATGGGAACAGTTGATGTGTGTGGCCCGACGGGGCTTACATGTGTCGTGTTGGTTAGGTCCACCTTGCAAGGTTAAATCGGATCGATTCGCCGTGACTCGCGGATATGAGAGCCTTGGTCACTGTGTCACATCGTAGTAAAGAAGTGGAATGAGAATGGAATGGAAATGTTTGGCTTGTATGTTTCAGAAAGATAATTTGATCTACCATGTGTGCTCTAGATGCTATAGCGAACCTAGTTGGTACTCGAATACTAAACTTGAGCTAAAATATTGAAAGTAAGGATTTACTACTAGTGGCTTTTCAGCAAAACCAACTCCAGAGTCAAAAAGCTTTGCATGTCTAGATATTGGGCTAAGTATACCCATAGTCGGTAAGCCTTGCTGAGTATTAGTATACTCAGGGTTTGTTGTTACCCTATTTTCAGGTGTAGCTGCTGCTGGTTGGAGCTAACTAGGATTCACATCGGTGGGCTCGATGTGGCATCCTCCCGTCTTTGTATTATCGTGATTTTCAAACTGAGCTTCTATTTAAATTCCGCTGCATTTTGAACTCTGATATATTACATAAACTCATTTTGTTAAGCTCTATTTTGTAATTTAAAATTTGAGAAAATTATGTCTGCTTGTAATCATCTGCGCTCGCCTTCGGGTGAGACTTCCAGTGTTTTCGATCCTTAACCCAACAGGCTGCCGGATTACACCGTCTTAAGTGCGTGTTTACTTGATTAACGCTTAAGATGATAGTTAGCGCACTTAAGCCGATTTAATTTAGGCAGCTCTATTACAGTAAGCGGTGGTGCGCCCCCCTTTTTCCGGCCGCCCCGGCGTCCTGCACATCCTCATCCACTTCCGCAGCTCGAGCCCTATCTCTCTCAATCCCGAGTTCCTCTCCTTCCTCCTCTATTCCACCATTGTTAGGGTTTGGGCAGCTCACATTCGTCGGCCGAATCCGCGAGCTCCTCTCCATAGATCTCAAATCCACCACACCCGAAGTTCCTCCACCTCCCTAGCTTCCCCTCAACCCCCCCTTTGCGAGCCCTATCGACCAGGTCGCCGGGAATCGACGATTCCCTGGCCGCTGGTCAGTAGAGCGCCCGAGAGCCATCCCACCATTGAAGTCTCACCTCCGGCCACCATCTTCTCCGCCCAGCAACTCAAATCGACTATAAGTGACCCGGTGATGCTCATGCTCTCCTCGTTCTTCGACGTTCACATTGTTTCCGCGCTTGTTTCGGAGCCTCACCGCCGGTTAGCGCCACCTGCATGCCACGTGCTATGGCTGGCTGGTTTTCCTGGTGCATAGCACCCATGGCTAGATGTTCCTTGTCACCTGGATCGTGTAGACCTTGCTCTTGCCGTCAGATGGCCTTGCCGCCGGCGAGAACGCAGCACCCCGCCGCCGGCCCTGACCCTGGCTGGGCATGGCACTAATGACCGGTCTGACCGGGTTGTTATACCGGTCTGACCGGTAGCGTTAGGCTGCTCTGATGACCGGTCTAACCAGTTGAGTATACCGGTCTGACCGGTAGCACCCAGAATTAAACTGCAAACCCAGTTTAGGCGTTAATTATGGGGTACAATATTAGTATGTATTTTATACTCAGTATTTCACTAGTTTAAATGTTTGAAACACATCTGCATTTCTCATATCATGTGCATGCATATAGCTACCGCCGCGGAAGAAGTCGTGTACGAAGCAATTGCGGAACCGCAGGAGCAATTAGAGCAAATCCAGCAGGAGGTTCGCAAGAGTCCGACCCAAGGTCTAGTTGATCCTAGCGCGGGACAGCAGCCCGAAGGCAAGCCCCGAAGCATAACCTATTATTTCAACTTATGCAATGTTATCTATTTATTTGATTATGCATTAAGTTATTAGGCGTTGAATGAAACCCTAGTTGCATGATCTTTAGGTTCCATTGGTCGAGACACTAGTATGTGTAGATCGTTAACATTGCTATGCTAACTAAGATTCGACAGAAGTCGAGTAACTTCCGGTTACTCACGAGATATAGGATGTCTCTAAAATTCGGGTATATGGAATATTGGAAGGAGAAGGAAGGAAATTGGAGACCGGGCGGGAAATGTTTAGCCCCGTCTATGTCAATTAAGGACCGTACCGTTGTTGGCTGTGCTGACCGGGGATAGAACTGTACTGACCACATGCCGGGAGTAGGAGGTAGTCGAAACCGGTAAGCCTAGTACTGCCTCATTTCAAAAGTACAGGACTCCTTCCCACCCCTTAGTGTAGTCGAGTGGCTACGGAGAAATGGGGATGCATGTATTTTACTTTTGGTGGTCTCTCGTGGGGCTCGGCTGACTATACGCTGGTGGGGCAGTCCTGTAGTTTGAAGTCGGGGATGGGAATGGTTGGCGTATATAGTCCGACGGGGCTATATGTGCCGTGTCGGTTAGGTCCACCTTGTAAGGTTAAATCGAATGGATTCGTCGTGACTCGCGGTTATGAGAGCCTTGGTCTCTTGGCACATCGTAGTAAAGGATTGAAAGAATCTGAGATGGTTAAGTGTGATGTTATCTAATCAATTGTTTTTTTTTCCACACTGATTGTTATAGAAATGCCAACTTTAGAAGAATAGTCAATCAATCTTAACCTTGAGCTAAAATATTGGAAGTAAGGATTCACTACTAGTCGCTTTTTGGCAAAATAAACCCACTAGCCAAAAGCTTTGCATACTAGGAGTCGGCTAAGTATATACCAATAGTCGGGTATGACTTGCTGTATTAGTTGCTCAGGGCTTTGTGGAATAATTATTTCAGGACCCGCACACGTGGATTTCTGCCCGTGTTGCGCCAAGTTTGTTCATCTGGACGCGGAGGGCGGGAACGTTGATGACCCGGACGTGTAGTTTCGGAAGTACAGAATTGCACACTCGTGGGCTGAGCGTGTAATTCATATTGGCAAATATGTATATGGTCGTTAGTTTCAGTTTGTCAGGCTTTGTTTCAAATGGCAGTTGGACTGGAAAACTTATGTAAGTGTTGGAACTCGGTTTGTAAAACTTATTATGTCGTACTCAGTCTGTAAAGAGTTATGTTAACTATGTCATATTTGTACCATTCGAGCCCACCTTCGTGTGGGACTACCGGTGTTGTTTCGATCGGGTTGTGGGTTGAAACAGACTGTCAATTTACGTTTAATTAAGCTAATGTGCCTGATTTGTTCATTAATGACCGTTACACTTAATTAAGCTGGTTTATTTTGGTGGTTCTGTCACAGAAACGACGCGAGGGGGAAGGACGGGAACGAATGGATAGCGGTAGTTGGAAGGGGAAGTGGTGCGACGGAAATCACGGGGCTGTGTGGATGGATTCCCTATCGATTGTGGGCCCATAGTATTGTCCAAAAGGTGGGATGGTAAGTTTTATGGGACAAAATTTGAATGCCAGGATGACTAGTATTCTGGGACGGAGGGAGTACATAGTAGCAGCATGTACTACCCGCACTGATGATTTGAAGTTTGGAGTTGATTTGAATCCAAAAACCATATCTATATCTACACACCGAAATCATTGACCGTTCATACATCGGTCTCAACCCGTACCACCTGATCTGACTCGACTCACCGGAAAATGCCCTGGACGATGTAATAACTAACAACCCGGCGTCCGGCCCGATCGTCCCTTTCACAGCCGTTGAGATTGCAATGATGCACCAGAGAAAGCGCTTGCAAAACCGCAAGAAAACCCCCATCCGAGCTTTATCTATCGCAGCCAGTGATGGATCGATCGGCCATTAGCCTGTCGATTTCCATAGCCGCCGGTATCGTAACTGCTGCGCAGGGAAAGTATCTAGTGGTGTTGTGACCCTGAAGCTAGCCTTTCCCTTCCAAAGTCAACAACACAAAAGTACTTTGTTTCAGCTAGCTGCCGCTGCAGTAGGCAAACAACGGAACAAGCACCAAAACATTTTGTCCATCAGCGTGCGCGTCCGTCCGATCCTCGGCGGTAGCAGTGTGTGGCGTGCCGTCCGTTTCGGTCAGCAGTTCATATACGCAGCGCCTTTGAGCTAGATATATAGTGTGTGTTTAATTAGGTGAGCCTGGAACGTCAGAAGCTAGCGCCAGTACTAGCAGCAGTAGTCCACTGCCGGCTCCGGTAGGAAGAATAGTACCATTTAAACGCATCCTGTCATGATCATTTGGTAGCCCGGCCCGAATTAAAGTTCGCCCATCTCTCCAAGTGGATTTTTTTTTTGAAGAAGAAAGCTACGGCACCCCTTAGGGTGCCTGGAATTTTATTGCAAAACATACCAACAACATTACAAAGTTTTTACAAAGATTGCAGGGTGCTAAAACACTAGCAGAAATGGGAGAGAAACTGGAAAAACCTATCTACTGCCTAATAGACCTTACACCAATGAAAAAACATTACTCCACTCTATGATCTTCATCTTATCAGAGGGGGACGAGCAAAGACCAGAGAATTAAGTCTTCCCTGCACCGTTTCGCGATCACTGCATTCGTTTCATCTTCTTGTCGAAAGACCTTCGCGTTTCTACATTTCCAGATATTCCAAAGAAAACATGTCAAGATGGTACTTTTGATCCTAGCATTGCTCTCTTGGAGGATTTTCCGGCCACATTTGTTCAACTCCAAAGGTCTGCGACATTGAACTCACATCGTCAATGCCGCAATAGTTCCAGAAGCTAGCGCTGCGCGGACAAGCAATAAAAAGATGAAAGGAGTCTCCCTCCGAGCGGCAGGACGGGCACTGTCCTGATGGTTAGATATTACAATGATGCAATCTGGTATTTGTACTCAGTCTCTCTCTCGGTGCATAAGCCGGAGAAAGAACTTACACTTCTGAGGAGCGAAGCTGCTCCATGTGGCACGAGCGAATGGATCATCAGGCATGTTATCGAAGGAGATGAGGTAGTGATCTTTAGATGTCAAAATTTTCCCATTTTTTTCTGAGTGAGAAAAGGCATTTGTGCTGAGAGTACCTTTGCAACAGATCGATGCATTTGGCCGAAGAGTATGGGAGAAAAAAGCAGGAAAAGTTTTGGCAAGGGTTATGAACCGGTATGCTGGTCAGTGTATTAGCTAGCGCATATATACCAGTTCCAACTTGTCCACAGGAATCGTATCGATAGTACAAGCAGATCCATCAAGTGGTCTCGCTCGGCCCGTAGCGGATACGTATATCTCGAGGGCTTTTGCCGATTTCTCGCATATATTATTCTTAACTCTCTTTTTTTCTACGTCCTCGGAAACCAACAATATAATTTTCGATAGTAGAAGAATTACTTGTACCATGCTTTCACAAAAAAAAAAGGAATTATAGCATGAATCCGGCACATGTTGGGCCACAACGTTTGGGCGCGCAGGAGATTGAGGCTGTGGGAGAAGTACATATCCACAAAACGGATGGATGACGCGGCGTCCAGAGGGAGGATTTCGGAGAGCCTTTCGCTCGCCGCTCCGAATAGACCGGATCGTCTGCTTCCTCCATCCTCCGATCCAACAGAGCGGCGCTTTCCGGCGCGCGTCGGCGTCGCCGTCCGGCTCCGGTCCGGCCGCTTTCGCGCGGCGCACGGCGGTGGCCGCACTGACCGGGCCACGTCGATGTGCCACGCGTCTGGCCGCCACGGATGGCTCCACGCCGGCGCCGCGCTGGACCACCTCGCCATTTAATTATTTACCGGGTCGCGAGACCATGCACATGCAACGATCAGTAACAGTAATATTTGTGCAACAATGAGACCTCCCTCTGTGAATGAAGTAGTAGTCGTCCATATAAAAGAGGTAGATACCTCAAATAAGCAAACCGTATATTTATTTTTTTATACGGTGCGTAATGTACATACAATTGGTGTACGTATATATATCTGCGTCTTATCCACCCACAACCTCTATATACTAGTAGCTGTATACGAAGGGAGATCAATTTGACGATGTACCGTATTTTACCTATGGTACATACGTCTCCTCTCGGCGTGCGTATAAACATACGTACGTAGAAATACAATACTCACTCACGGCGTACGCATCTGGGAGCACCGTACCATTTGACGCTACCTCCCAGCGGTCGCAAAGCAGCAAGCCCCAGTATACAATAATTAATTAATCTACATGTACGTATACGTATCACGTATCGGCGGCAATACGTACGTATACGTGTGGTTCCATCCGCTCAGAAGCTGATGGGGTAGACGTGCTGCATGTTGGGGTAGAAGAGCCCCCAGTTCTGCTCCACGCCGCTCTCCTTCTGGTCCTCGTTGAACATGGAGAAGAGGTAGGTCTCGATGCCGCCCGGGTGCCGCGGCGTCCCCCTGCCGACGTGGTTGATCAGGTACTGGTTGTACACCCTCGCGTTCGCGGGCGTCGCCGCCTGGCCGCCGCCCGACGGCCACCCGCTCTCCGACACCACCAGCGGCACGCCGGCGCCGCCGTGCCGCCCCATAGCGAAGTAGAACGCGTCCACCGTCGTGTCGAACAGGTTCTGGTACCCGTACGCGCCGTCCTGCACCACCGTCCCCGGTGCCGTGAAGAGCGCGTAGCTCATGTCCATGGCGCTCGGGTTGTAGGCCCACGCCAGGTACGGGTAGATGTTGGCCATCAGCGGCGACCCGGTGCGGGCCAGGAACTGAAGGACCGGGCCCATGTACCCCTGCGCCTCGCCGGTGAACTCCGCGGCGGAGGGCGGGCTGTACACGCCGAGGATGGCCTGCGACACCGACGTGGTCACCTTGATGTGGCCCAGCCCGGCCGCCGCCAGCGCCGCGTGCACGTTCTCCATGGCCGGCGCCAGGCCCTGCGCCGCGCCGCCGGCGACCTCGTTGCCCACGCAGACGTAGCGGAAGGACACGGACGGGTACGCCTGGATGTTGTTGCGCACCCAGGACGCCGCCGCGGCCGGGCTGGCGGCGAGGCTGGAGAGCACGTCGTTGGGGGCGCCGACGGCGACGCTGATGCCCGTGCCGCCCACGGCCTGCAGCGCGCCCTGGTCCGGCGCGTACAGCCGCATCGCCGAGATGCCGTTGGACTTGTACATGCTGATCACCGTGCTCGCCGGCGGCAGGTTGTTGCCGCTCATGCCGTAGCACACACCGATGGACTCGGCACCTGCACACCACGGTAAATTTCTTAATTAGTATTATTCACCGTCGTCGTCCTCGATAATACTCTAGTTTTTTTTAACTTTTACTCAACTATACTTATGAATTTACGATGAAATAAAAAATACCAAGAAATAAACAAAAGAAGTGGAAGAAAGTGTGCACACATAAAACAACAAGGTCGGCGGTCGGATGCGATGCATCATGTTGAAACACAACTGCAGCCTTTTGACCTGACGTTGGGAATCCACACAATTTTCTATCCCCAGAAAGCGACATTTAACTGAAAATTTGGATGCATGCATGGAGGATGCTCACGCATGCATCTCCTAAACCTTGCTTCCTACCTGCTGCTCTCTCTATCCGGAGAGGACTCTTTGCTCTTTGGTACGGTGATGTTACGTGAAACTGAAACCAATTCTTTTTGTTTTTTTCGTTGGTTTACAGCGAGTCTCACTCAGTTGTTGTCAAATGGATTGAATTAAACTAATTCACGAGGACACACTGCCGAGGAATATATATTTTGCCGGCGGCCGGCAGCTTGCTTTGTATTGACCGGGTTGTCGCTGCGTGCAAGAAACTATATACTCCAGTGGGAAGAAGTGGCTTATATTTGCTCGTGACCAGACCTTAAACAACGGGATAAACTTTGACCTGTCCAGTGGAACTTTTGAGCTAGGTAGCCCGGCCCCTTTATTTCTTCATTCCTTGGTTCACGCCCTAGTTCTACTTGAACTTTGGCTTGGCAGATAACTTTGCTGAAAATATGCTGGGTAGCAGGTAAAGTTATTCTAGTTTATCCGTTTGAAAAATGGTAAAAGATATTTAACAGGCGCGCAAGTACACGGCCACGGCCACGAGAGTCAACTTAGGAAATGGACTTGGAATATGTTCAAGGGGTAGAGAGAGAGAGAGAGAGAGAGAGAGAGAGAGAGAGAGAGAGAGAGAGAGAGAGAGAGGACCACATGCTAGAGAGAGATGCCGGATGTGGGGATAAAGCTCTTGGTCCAACGTCCGCACCACAACCGTTGGATAGTCCACGTATGATCGATGTGGATCGCCAAAGCCGTTAGCTAGCTTTGCCGTGCATGCCACCATCCATCATGCCTGCCCAACGGCCTGGGTCTCTCTCGCACACGCACATACATGCGTGTGCTACAAGCTAATTACCTGCCTATATATCTAACTAATCGCCATGACACATTTGTGTTGTGTGTGTGTGTGTGTGTGTGTGTACACATATATATTCCCTTTCAGCGATTCGGTAGAGCTCCTGCCTCTTTTCGCGAGAAAAGATTGATGTGGTCTGCTCTAGTACTGCAGCTGACAATGCATCCCTGACCAAGACCGAGAGACCACTCAGACAGCTCCATCCTCCATGCAAGCGCAGACCAGCAACCTTATGATTTTCATACTTGTTAAATCTTGTATTAATTCCATCTAATAATCTTCCAGGTGATGACTGATGAGTTGGTTACGATGGATAGCCAAGCAAGACCAGCAGCATTAACTCGATCATCCTGCACGCCACCAGCCGCTAGCTAGCTAATCAGCAAGCTTGAAGAATGGAGCAGCTGCCGTAGGATCGGAGTAGCCCGCGCGCCGGCCGGCCGGTGCGGCATCATGCGTCGCCGCCGTTGACAAAGCGTCAAGTGAGGCGACGACGACGGCCGGCGAACCGCCGGTGGAGTGGTGGAGAAGGAGAACGACGCGACGGAAAAGGATGGCGGCGGGTATGCTGCTTTGGTTGATTGGCGCTCCTGCGCAGAGTGGTTGCACCGAATTCTCGTCGAATCATCGGCGAACTGCTGAGCGATTGGAGGAGTGGTAGGGCTAGCTCGCGTCAACAAAAGGCTGCTTGGTGCTCATGCATGCATGCATCCATGGCGAAGCTAATAAAGCAAGCTAGCTACCGTAGGTTAATTTGCATGTATCCGAGCGAGACACTGATCGAGAGAAAGATAGAAATTGAAGACAGAGACAAGTCGTCTGATCGAGTTGATAATCCTGTTGATTGATCGTTTCAGAGAAAATTAAAGATGGTGTTAGGAGACAACTAGTAGCTCGTTAGCGAGCTAACTAAAGTGACGTGTGCGTGGTCACCGAACAAAGGCAGACTTCATCTGCAAGCTTGTTGCATGCAGACATGACCCAGCAGGGCACAGTAACTTTACTAGTAGCTACTAGCCTCCATATTTCTCCATCACCTTTATTTTGCGGTTTAGATACTAGCTAGCCGGCCAGAAACATCCTTTTCAAGGTTATTTTGATTAAGATATTGATTCGGAGAAGAAGCATCTATTCTTAAGATATTGCTTTTTGTCAATTTGCTGTCTGTAGAAAAAAATTTACTGCTAAGATATATATACATCTACCCATGCTGTAAAAAAATATTTTGTTACCATGAATTCAGTTTTGAAGTCCGCATACAAACACAGCAGAAACAAGTTTTGCAAGCAAAGAAAAAATATCGTTAACATTTTTTTGACGAGTTCGCAGTCAAAATCTGCAGGTTTCTTGATTTTCTTTAAGAAAAAAGTGACTGATGCGAAAAAAAAAGTTTTCCAAACTACTGTTCCATTGCTGCAGGAGTGATCAACGGAGAGTGAAATAGACCCTGTTTACCCCGTGACATATATATATATATCTAGACAGAATAAAAGCCGGAAGAAAGCGACGGGCACCAAAAAGACGGGCGGTCTCGACGGCTAAAGGAAAGGCCTACATCCTTGCATGACGTTGTTGATCAGAGAGAGATGTGTGACTGTGTGCACTTCTCTATCTCCTATATTATCTTTGCTCACTCCATTCCATGGCTACGTAACCAAACTATTAATCAAACCTGAATTAACTTAACTATTACTATTTGCTGCTTCCGCTCTGAAGGGACTCTCTACCTCCTATTCCGTGCATAACAAAAACACGCCCTACCTAATCAAACTTTTTTCAACATGCATGCAAACGAGAGAGAGAGAGAGAGAGAGAGAGAGAGAGAGAGAGAGAGAGAGAGAGAGAGAGAGAGAGAGAGAGAGAGAGAGAGAGAGAGAGAGAGGTAATCACTTTGTGGGATGGATGCAAAGACCCCGAGGAGAAATGCCATGGCGAACATGGAGGCTACACCTTGCCTTGCCATTCTCTCCCTATCTCTCTACCTAGCTATAGCCACCTCTCCCTGTCTTTTCGTGGCTATGCTAACACGTCTCTCCACACCAAGCTAAGACTCTCTTGTGCAAGCTAGCTGAAGCTTTGTTTCCTTGCTGAAACAACCGGTGGCCGCAGGCTCCTTTATATAGATGCCGAGGATCGGAGCTGAGGAGGCGGACAGGACGGTTCGGTCCAATCCACTTGAAATTTGCGTACGTCGTCTCTCCTCCCGGCAGCCAACACTAGTTTAGCCTATTCCAATTGACGACCCGTTTGATGGCGTCACGAGTCCCACAGTGTTCGGTAGCCAGAGGTTATCCGGTACACTAGGTTGTTGTGACTTGTGACTAGGGGGTTTCTCATCACACCAAACAACTTTTGAAAAAACAAGTTTAAATTTTTGGCGGCATGATGTTGGGCGAAAGGGAGGTTCTTAGGTCAACATACGAGGGGCGAGGACGCGGCGCGCTGAACCGGTGTCGCCAACGTAACTTGGTCGGTGCAGGTGCACGTCTTACTCAGGGAAAACATTCGGCGTGTCGGGGTTTTTACGACATTTTTCTAAGTTGTAGAAGTTGACATGGCTTACCTATGTATGACTTCTTTACGTGGGAAACTTAGATTTTGACGCAACTGTTGCTGCATATCTTTCTGTATGAGGTCATCTAGATATTTTCACGCACAATCGCGATCAAATCTATAAAGGTAAGAATTTAGCCGGTTATGTCGTCCTCGTGGCATCTACCTTTTTTTTTGTTCTCCTATATTTGTCAGTGAACAATAGCCTCCCCTAACTTCAGCTTCATTTATGGGTTCCATAAATCTGTTGTGAGAAATTCATAATTAAAATTATGACAAAACTAGTGTTTTTGGTGTACCTAATTAATAATCTGCTATGAACCAAAGAATTACTTGCACCACTTTAATGACATGTTAGGTGTTCCATGGACTCTTATATGCACAGACACCTTTTTGAGGAGACTAGTTCCACTTGAGTTGGCGCATGGTTTCCTAAAGGCGATCGATTAATTTGAATTCATATAGAATTTCTTTAAAAAAAAGTAGTTGCATAGCTACCAGAATACAAAGTAGAGCTGTTTATGATCCTGTGGTGTACCACACTTCTCCCGGCCTGGGCCAAAAATATGTCATTGCAACCCTGAACAACGAATTGGTTTGCTCCCATCCAACCGTTAAAAGTTTTATATTGCTGGTCTGATCTGTGGATAGGAAGGCGCATGCTGTTGCTATCAGTGGAGTCCCGTTATGCAACTGCTTTCTTGTATAACTACTAATGAAGAGTTAAAATTAGGTGTACCAAAATGTTTGACACCAACAGCAGCTAGCTGATCCATATATATACACTCTTGTGTACAAGCTAAGTATATATGAGTAATTAATTAATTTTGAAATTGCGTGAGGGAAATAAATAGATCGTTTTGATAAATGAGTTCTTCGATTCCAATATATAATGATATGCATTGGAGTATCTAGGTTTTTGGAGGCACCGGTATAATTAGCATGTATATCACACAGAAGCTTCCTATTGCTTCGCTTTACATTCGATAATTATCCAAAGGCGGCCGGCCGGGCTTATGAGCAGCCCCTCTCCTTTTTGACATATGTCAATGCAACCTGGTGTAATGATAGTATAGGTAAGAGTTTCATACAGTTACACTAATCAAATATAGTTAAATGACACCTAATAATGAAAGCTTAGCCAATTCCAAAAACTCCTTTGATCTGATGCATGGATGCATGCCTTCTTTTAAGCCATGTGGTAGCTATTCACAATGCAACATGTTTTTTTTTTTAAAAAACTTGTATGCGACAAATCACTTGAGACGAGAGACAAGTAGCTGGTAGCCAAATCTTTTTTTGTTACTGCTAATAGGATTCCTAGACATGCATGGACTCGGTCTGTTAGTGTCTTACTGATAGAATAGAAGCATGCATGCATGATGTCTGCCCATATGCATGCAACCCAATGCAGCAACTAATCAAGCAACACGCAGCTTGGAGCTGGTTGGTTGGTTCCCCCCAAAGCCTTTTTGCCTACGTGGATCCCAGGTCACCCCCCTTCGTCCTATCCGGTAGGGATGGGATGCCGAGTCGGACGGCGGGGGGCGGCCCACCTGGAAAGCTCCCGCGCCCTATCCACAAGCGCCCGCTTATGTGGCCGCGAGGGGGCGACGTGTCCTGTCACTGTCAGCGTTGCGGGCACAGCGCGCGGTGTGGATGGCTCCTGTTCCTCCGGATATGCGCGCGCGCGCACGGGCACGCCGGCCCGGCCGGCCGCCGCCGCCGCCTACGTGTCGCTTCCATCCGGATCGATGATCCAACCGAGTTGGAGTCCCTGTCGGTGTGGGCCGGGGAGGAGGATCTTGAATTGAATAAATCGGGCACATGGCCGGCGCTAGTGGCGGAGGACAAGGAGTGGCAGCTGTCATACCGCCAAAATAATTTAATGGATACGAATTTGTTTTCAATCTAAATAAAGTCATATTTATAGCATTTCTTTCTCAATTTCTTAGCGTTTATTTATTCCGCCATACCTAATTTTTTGGCTGCCCTCCGCCACTAGCGCGCCGGGCGCGCCATGCATTTTTCTTCATTCCCGGGTTTTCGATTGGCTCTCAGGCGTCCTCCTCCCTCGATCGGTGGTGGAAATGTGCGTGGCCTAAGCTAATTCTTTTTCCAAGACGAAGACAAGAGAATGTGTACTACTTCAATTCTCGTGCGTGTTCTAGAAAAAAAATTGTTGTTCGTACGGGTGCAACGACGATATGCTGCTCGGAGCCTGGAAAATGGAGCAAGTTACTCCAACGATTTTGAAATTCGAAATTATAATTATTTTTTCCAAAAAAGACAGAAGAGGGGACACTGGTGCGTAGTACCTCACTCTGCTTTTAAATTTAAATAATTTAATAATAATAAGAGCATTTGTGCGAGCCAGCCCTTAGCTTGTTGTCGATCTCAAGCAGGAAAACACTACTAAAAGAAAGAAAAGAAAAGAAAAGAAAAGAAAAGAAAGGGTTTACGAGGGGTCAGTAGAGCCTAGTATGCTTGAAAGGTCGCCCTTAATAAGTTTATCTTTATCTTGCTTATGTGGACGCGATCACATACCGTGTCCAGTCAGTGGATAGCTACGCTACACAGCGGGCTAGTAGCGACCGCCAACGATGGCTTCCTGGAATTCTTTCCCTCTCTCTCTCTAGCTTTACATACTCTGGCGGCTCCGTGGTGGAAGTGGTTATCTTCTTGCATTCTTGGACTGTGACCGCGCGCATTCTATTCTACAAAATATCAGCAATTTGCTGCTTCCGTTCCCTGTCCTTTTGCTTTCTGCCAGTTTATATTTTTACTACCGAGAGTCATTGTTCCCGGCCGGCCTGCCCTTTTCAAATTTCAACGCATCTTCTCCGAACCGGCCGGTGACGATTTTCATGCTATTCGTATACTACTCGATTGGAAAGAGCATTGTTGTTGTGGAGGTCCTCCTGAAACATAAGGCACGCATGCATGTTACTGAAGATCCATTCACCATGCAGCTAGCTAGGCAAGGCTCTCACTACTACAGATTTAGCCTTTTGTCCCGGTTCCAAACTGGCTTTTGTCCCGGTTTTGGAACCAGGACAAGGCTTCCGGGACAAAAGCCTCTCGAGGCTTTTGTCCCAGGTGGAAGAACCGGGACAAAAGGTGCATGACGTTAAAATTTTTTTTGCAGACCACGGGATTCGATCCCAAGACCTCTTACCCAACGCATGGTTTTCTTACCAATTCACCTAAGTAGTACATGTGACTCAGTATAGAATAACTTCCTTTTGAACTATCACGTGTAGAGGCCTTTTGTCCGGGTTGGTAACACCAACCGGGATAAAAGGGGCCTTTTGTCCGGGTTGGTGTTACCACCCGGGACAAAAAGGTCACCATTTTGTCCCGGTTGGTGTTACCACCCGGGATAAAAAGGGTTGGGCCTTTTGTCCCGGGTGGAGCCACCAACCGGGACAAAAGGGGGGCCTTTTGTCCGGGTTGGTGGCTCCACCCGGGACAAAAGCCCCTGTCCCCCGCGTTGGCCCGGCTAGCCGTTGGACCCGGGACAAAAGCCACATTTTGTCCCGGGCCCAAAAGTAACCGGGACAAATGGCCTGGAAGAAAGACTTATTTTGTAGTAGTGTCTCTTAACTGCAGAAACTGAATTTCATTTGTTTCAAAAAAAAGTATAAAAAGCGTAGTACCCGGGTCTTCCCTTCTTAGAGCCACGAAAATATACAAGGTCCCCAGCACACATTGCTCTTGTTTTCTATTACAAAAATACAAGGGGCTGAAAAAAAAGAACCAGCAATTGGATGCATGCATGGCATGAGAAAAGGCAAAATGAGCAAAAAGGAATCGGGTGGTGGAGGATATAAACGAATGTCACAAGAAAGCAGCTAGTTGAGGGGCGGTTACATGATTACATCCCGGGCCCACCACTGTTACCTGATAAGTGCAGCAGTTATACTCCAATAGCTAAGCTCGATGGACTGGCCAAGTAGTAGTCGGATCAAACGGATATTTCGTCTGACGAAGCAGCGGCCGGCCAGCAGGATGGACGGCGGCTAACCAAATCAGGACAGATCAGGCACGACGGCCGGGCCGGGTAACATCTATTGATCTATCAACTTGCTTCTCCTGATCGATCAGGCCGGCCGCACGGGGAGCTTCGTTCCGTGTTTCCTCTTCCCAGAATCTTTCCACTGCTGTCACCACCGCCGTCATCAGACTTTGAGGCTGCTGATCGGTCGACCCAACCACAGAGTTCCAGGAATTCTTCTCGCCAATCGCCATCCCCATCCATCATCGTCGTTTGAGGCGTAGTATGCTTCCATGTAAGCTAATGCGGATCGCAGCATCGGACCGGATCGGATAAGCCACAGAAACAACTTGAAGCCCCTGATCGTTTCAGCGAGATAAGATTTCCACGTCACTCTTTTACCGCCGCAGACATCGACAACTCGATCGACATGGCACATCGCTCATATCCTCACACTGCTACTTGAGCAGCACAGCCTTGTATGTTCATGCATGTCATGTTACTATACGGTTCATCGGCCATGCATATGTGTGCAGCAAGCAGTGCTCTAGGTCTAGGGCATGCATCTTGATCGGAGCTGCATTTCCCCGGCCCAACATGGAAGCAACCATTCTCCATGCATGCATCTGGAGCTGCATGCATGCAAGCAACAAGATCTAGCTATTACTAGCTAGTAAAGGCAAACACAGTCATCAACTTAAAATCGTTTTTTGTTATGTTTATTGCCTGACGTGGACACACTGTTGAGCACGCAGCTGATGATGAATTGATGATCAGCATGTCCACTGGCCATCACTCGTCAGAGTTGAACGCAACGGGATAAGGCTTCCGTGTCACCAATATATGCCATCGAGCCGTCTGCGTTGTGTGTGCAAGCAAAAATATTTTGTTCTACTGGAGTCTAGAGAGGTGTAGTGAAGGGATCGATGGACAGCATCCATTATTGACGCATCAGCAGGATGACGGCCGGCCGTTGAGTCCTGATTGGCCTGCCTGCTGCCATGCGGAGGTCGCCCGGCGACTCACGGCGACGGCTGATCGACGCTGACGTTTTTATTTTTTCTGGTAGGACTGCGTGTATGAATCTCGAAGGACTAGATAATGTCGTGGTGCTGCAAACCACGGCCGGGTGGCGGAAGACACCCGCCCTAGTCCAGAGGGTGTGTACTCGGGGGTTAGCTAGTCCCAGTTAGATCTCCCAGGAAGAACACGATGGCAAACCACAACCGGGTGGCTTAAGGCACCCGCCTAAGCCCAGAGGGTGTGTACTCGGAGGTTAGCTAGTTCTAGATGGATCTCACTCAAGAACACGATGAACACAGCAAGATTTAGAGTGGTTCGGGCCGCCGGAGCATAATACCCTACGTCCACTGTGTGTTGTATTGCCTTCGCTCTCTAGCTGAGTCTTTGGAGAGTCTGAGGATCTGTGTTCTAGCGGGCGTGCTCTCCCTTTTATATGTCCAAGGGGAGCACGTACACTGAGCGGGGCCCCGACATGTGGACCCGGCGATGTATTATAAACTACACTTTGGCCTTCAATGCCTCAGATTCGGAGATCTTGTCGTCGGCTTCCGTGCGTAGCTTCTGACCAGGGATGGTCTTGAGCTGTCCTGTCAGAGTAGAGTCTAGCCTCTGCAGCCGCGCGTCGAGGTCATGATGAAGCGCCGAACTACTGACTCAGTCCACTGTAGCAGTGTGCACTGTTGCTCCAGTCAGTAGCTGGTCATCATGACTCGTCGCCCATGCGCGCGGCGCTGAGTCTTTAATGCTTGCCTTGGTAACTGACGAGCCGCATCGATAACTGGCGATCCACAGTGTGGACTGACAAAAACTGCCCCATGCCCAGAGGCAGCAGAGCCCGCCTCAACCACTCGCAGTTAATGCGGGTGGGTGAGGGAGCTTCCAGCGGAAGGCTTGCGCCCACGCCCGCGTCTGCGTGACACGTGGCGGCTCCGGATCCCTCCCGAGCAGCTAGCTGAGCCGAGAGCTCACGGGGGTCCGGATAGGCACGTGGAGGTCCAGGACCCATCTGCGGGAGTCCGGATGGCACGTGGAGGTTCAGGACCCATCTGCGGGAGTCCGGATGGCACGTGGAGGTCCAGGACCCATCTGCGGGAGTCCGGATGGCACGTGGAGGTCCCGGACCCACCTGCGGGGGTCCGGGTCCGCGACCACAGGTACTGAGCATTTCCACCTCTACCACCTCTAGGACACGTGGTGACACTGAACCCGTCCCCGAGCAGGAAGCGGGTCCGGAACCGTTGGTCCGGTGAGATGGAGTCAGACCCCAGGGGTTCGGCTGCTCAGCTCCTTAGGGCGTAGTTACGGATAACTACGCGAGTCTTGGCACAGTAGGAGTGGGTACCCCAGTTGCAGGGTACCGACAGATGGATGGACGATGTGTCACGCTTAGTATGTGAAAGGGAGGTAGTACATGTGGATCGACGACAGGAGTTTTGTTGCTAGTTATTTTCTCCCATCTTCTTGTCATGATCGATGGCTTGGTCATTGGCATGGCGTGCCACATGTTGCGTCGTCCTCACCAACGATATATAAGATTCTCAAAAGGATTGGGAAGCAAATGAAACTCTCATTCGTAATACGACAGAAGCTTCAACCATCAGGAATGAAGAAGAACACACACAGGGATCATTTACAAACTTATTAGTTGTAACTAATAAATTTGTCATTACATATGCGTTTAATTAATTCTGCTATACCATAAAGCTTCATCACGAACTAATGAGTAAATTTTGATTAAACAGTACATGTACTAAGGTACGACGCAACAAACCTTAGACAAATTACACACGGGTCAACTTTTTATTTCCAAGAGAAAAGAAATTAAATAGGGTGCAGGTTAGCAGAGAGCTGATAGCTAGCTCGAGTGCTCAACATTAGAGTACAAAACTTATTAGTCCAACAAACTACAGCATTATTATTCAACGATACATGCCAAACTCTGAAAGCTTTTCTCTATTGGAAAGAGAAAAATGTGAAAGGAACATAGAAGAGGGAGTACTTATGTGGCAGGCTTGAGCTTTGTTTTTTCAAACATGTAACATCAATATTACCTCACGCATGAACTTGCTTACAAGACTCCACTTCTATTGATTAATATAGGTGACGACTAGTAGCAGTAGCAGTAGGTGTAGGTCTTGATCCTTGACGTGTATCGAGCCGTATTAAGTCAAATTTCGTGCCACAAAAACAAAATAATGAACAAAAAAAACACCTAAACTGCTGCATTGGGGAGATGATTATATACTTTTCCAACTCCGTTGAATCACTTGTCAGCTTTCTATGGATGCGATACTTTAAAGTGAGAGCTGAGGGCGTGCATTGGTTTTTGCTTATGCTTCCTTCTCTTTCGCCCACGTTAAATGACTCTTAAGCAAAAAAAAAAAAGATAGTAAACCGTATCACCTCCCAAACAAGCCTTTTTCTCAGCAAATTTTAATCTCATCTTAACAGCAAAATATTTCAGTTTGTCAAGTTGCTTTACCTACTCATCATGTCACTTCTCCCAATCGCCACTAGCGTACGACCTTAGCTTGCCTCTTCCCTCATTTTTGTCAACGACACTTTCAAGTCTGAGTTGGTGGTGCATTTAGATTGTTTAACTTCCTTCTCTCTTTCCGCCATCTAAACAAATCTTAACAAACAAATTAAATGGAAAATATATATCATCACCTCCGCGATACTTCAACAACCTCACTGAATCACTCGTCAGCTTTGTATAGATGCAGTACTCTAAAGTGAGAGTTGATGGTCCATTTGGTTCTTGTTTACACTTCTTTCTCTTTCACCCACATAAGCACTTAACAAAAAGGGGAAACCATATCACCTCCCGAATAACTAATTATTTCAACCCTGCAGCAGCAAGTTCATTACCTACTCATCATCTCACTTCTGATGGATTGCCATTGGTGAAGAAGATTTCAACCTTAGCATGCCTTTCATTGTTGTCAAGGCACCAACAACCCTGGTTCGGTTGACTACTCACTCATCAGCCTTATGCAACTGACACGATATTTCAAGTCTGAGTTTGGTAGTGTTTCTGGTTAGTTTCACTTCTTTCTCTTTCACCATATAAACAGATCTTAACGAAGAAATGAAAAACATATCACCTCTAGAGTAAACAAAAGATATTTTTCTAGAGAATTCTAATCATATTTCAATGAGCTTGTGCGGAACCGAAATAGGCAACCAAAGGAAGGTGAATGGGAGCCGATAAATTATCTCTTTGAAAAGCCAACTCCAATTCATTGCCGAATACACCTCTCTTCTAATCGCCAGGATGACACTAGTCAACTAGTTACATGCTCATCCTAGGAACAATTAGAAATTCTAACGCAAAATGGAAGCAATGCGGGAAGCACAACAAATAAAAACTTGCACTGAAAAAGAAGCTAAATTACGTCTAAAGCACCCTAACTAAGCATGCATAAATTAACTAATATTAGCAAGAATAAAAACTAATTAAGACTAGCTAATTAAGTAAGCAAGGATTATCAAGAACTATAGACACAAAACTAATTAACAAAAACTAATAAGCAGGAATTAATTTGCTTAAAGAAACTCCAAACCGAGATTGGGCTGCCTGCCCAACAACCCTAGTTCCAGTAGTGCGTACGATTTGGATGCAAGTGGGATGTGTGGCACAATGCATGGTGGGTTGAGGGGATTTACCCCCCACGAACTTTTTAAACTCGTTGACGCATCACTGATCAGCCTTATGCCGACGCAATATTTCAAGTCGGAGTTGGTAGTGTTTTTGGTTTGTTCAACTTCTTTCTCTTTCACCATATAAATAGATCTTAACGAAGAAATGGAAAACATATCACCTCTATAGTAAAAAATATTGTAGAGAATTATAATCATATTTTAGCGAACTTGCTTATCTTGCAAGTCGCTTTACCTACTCATCATCTCACTTCCCCTACCTGACGCTGTCTACTAAGGCTGCAAACCAGGGGGGGGGTGCTTGTATTGGCTCAACTGGTTGAAAGGAAGGAGTTGAGAAAAAATGGTCGGAGGTATAAGATAAAACCATGTCATTTGATTACAATCTAACTAGCGGGGTGACCCGCGCATTTGCGCGGCTAGTATTGATATTTTAAATATATCTTGTAACTTTTATCTAATTATTATTCATAAACTCAAATCTTTCTCATCACATGCTACTTGCTTTAGTAATCAAGAGTTCTTCTCTGCTGCTAGTATCCTATAGGTATGCACAATATGTAGCTTGATATGCAAAATGATGGATAGATTTATATTTATAAATAGAAATATATTTTAATGGCACTGGTGGGTAATTTATAAACATGTATATGGGTATTTAGGCTAATTTTTCGTAATGGCAGTGGTGGGTAATTTTAATTTTTTTCTCTGATTAACGTGGGAATTTCTAAACCTTGAGAGCGAACGTGGAGGCTCCATTTGTTGGCCAAATAATAAAATAATAGATCGACAAAAAAAACAAGCATTAAAATGCTTTGGAATACCTGAGTGTGTCGTGGCACAGTTAGCTACCTAGTACGCAAATTTTGATTTGCAAGTTTATTTCACGTAAAATTGAAACCGTACTTGTCTAGATGTATGTATCCGTGTGTACTACGCCACCCTTACACACGGATATATATTATGAGTCTGTTTGGATGGGCTAAAGGTCAGCGCTAAATTTTAGCACCTACTGGCACTCATAATTTTACTATTCTGTATGGATACACTAGTGATAAAGTTTAGAAACTTTCAACCATTAGCGCGAAAGAACATGTAACCCAGTGGTTACAACGTTGTGCTTTTAGTGATAGGTAATATTGTGTAATTTCAAAAAAAAAATCTATTAGCACTTGGATCCAAACAAAATCTGTATAGAATATATATACTCAACTAAGCATGAAAAGAAATCGAGCGAGAGAAGAGTGCGCGCGCACGCTCCCGCTGGTACCGAACGATGGAGCCAGTTCCAACCGCCGCCTGTCCCGGGGCCTCAAAAATTTAAAGTCCTCCAACTCCAAGCCAGCCATTAGTCGTCGCCCATCTGCTGCATCGTGGCTGCACCACAAGGCCAAGAAGCAGGTCAGGTCGGTCAGCGTCACGCGCTTGACGCATGACGGGAGGGGTGCTTCGGACACGCCATGTACATGCCTCCAATCACACGGGTCGTTATGTTAGGTACGCGTCGTCGATCCCGACGATCGGGTGGTGCACTACAATATTAGTTTTCATCAGCTGCCCAACTTGATCATCGAAAATAAGAAACGGCACGCACAGTCGTCGTCTTTAATTTGGAGGGGGAAAAAAGAGTAGAATATATAAGGGAGCAGCATTGGGCAAATCCGTATATGGTTTCCTTTTCTTCTTTTTTTTTTGAAACTAGAAAACGAATTAAGAAACAAAAAAATAAAGAAAAAAGATAATGTGTATGAAAAAATATAAATGAGAACATTTCCCAAGCTCCCACCTCCTCCCGTACTCCCATACTCCCGCATCCAGAAAACCACACAATGTGTATGAAACAATCAACCAAAATATAAATGGATTGATAATGCAAAGATGCCTGCTAATGTAAAAATCGAAAACCAGAAAAAAATGTACAATAAGGAAAAAGGAGAAAATATAATATTTAAAAAAGAAAAAAAAGAGAAAATAACTATGTCTATTAGGTCGGGCGCACTGTTCATGCTGATCCACAACCTGCACTTATTCACATGCTGATTTGTCTTTTCCGTTTCCTCTTCCACAATTTTTTTCATCCCCAAATTTTGTATGACCATGCATCTTTACAAAAAAATATGAATAGTGTACCTATTCATATTTTTGTTTATTTTTTTGTGCACATTATGATGCTTTTCTCTTAAAAAAAGTGCATGGGAGCATGGGAGGAGTGGGAGCGCAGGTGTTCTCATTTTCAGTATACCCCCTTTGCTCTTGTGCTCGACGGCAAGTCCGCGCGCGCGCTCTGACCGACCGGCCGATACGGCGTTTGCTTGTGCGTGTCCGCCGTGGCGCCGCGCGCTTGCTTTCGGCGAGAGACCCGGTCGGCCGGCCGCACGCCACCCGGGCTGACGTGCCGAGTGCTGACCCGGCCGACTCGCCGTGTAAAGGGCCGGGGCTCAGCAATCTGCAGGGGTTTTGGCGCTTGCTTGTGAGCGTGTCTTGCGCTCGGTGACGCTCGAGTCCGCTTCGCCCTGCCGGCCGGCCGGCTTGGCGGAAGCGACCAGCGACGCCAGGCGAAGCAGCGGCATGCCGCCGGCCGGAAGCCGATGCCAAGTTGCCGGCGTGATTCCTGCGTTCGCACGCATTCTCTGATTCTCACGCATACGCCGCGCGAGATACTTTTGGGCGTTGGATCGAGTTGCTGCGTTTTATTTGTGCCAAATTAGTAGAGGAAATCATAGACATACTAGTATGATTGAGTTTTGAAACCAACGATAGGTAGATGATGGATGCCGTGGCCGTTCCGACCGTGTGTGCCCGCAGGCGGCTGCGGCGGCTACACTACAGCAGCCACGAAAAGGATGCGACGACGACCTACCACGAGTTCAAAATAAGTTCCTACTTCCTAGAATCCTAGTGACAACCTAGCTAGGTTGGAGCCTATGGCGGAAGCAACGAGCGAGGCGGCGTGCAACAGCAAGGAAAGTACTAGCTAGTAGGAAGCTATCAGCCAAAGCGCCACGCATCTCTATCTCTGTAATACGAAAGCTGGACCATTCCGCGGGCAGTGGATCGGGCCACGTCACTCATAACCCGTTAATTGTTAGATTCCCGCAGCACCTATTATCGACCGTCGGATCGGGCCTCCCGCCCGTTAACCCTGACCCAGGCAGTGGATCGGGTCGGGCCTCTCACCTGTTGGCTGTTCAGGCCTCCCGCCCATTAAGGGAGCACGCGAAGCATCTAGGAATTTAGACATCCCCCTTCCCCTCCACATGACCGGTTGGGGGAAGTAGCGGCCCGCCCCGCCTTCACCGCGTGGCGGGCAGTAGCCAGAGCTCGCCGGTGGACAAGCAAGTGGGAGCCCACGCATAAACACGACCACCACAGCCAGTCGAGGCCGCGCCGCTGGGGCTGCAACTCGCCATTTCAGCCGTCGTCGTCGCCGCATGGCAGGGGTCCTTAGTCACAGGGAACGCGGAACGACCCAGCGTTCTGTGTTCCGAGAATTTCATTCCCAAGCGAGGAACGGGAAGGAAGCGGGACGTCTGCTGGTATGCGGGAGGAACGGCGCTTGGATCGTCGTCCCAGTCTCCCATATGCAAGCGGAATAAGAACCGCTCACTACTGGTACGCGGCGGCTGCCTCGACGCACGGCTGGTTCCCTGGTGCCGGCGGCGCCGCGCAAGCCGTGGGTGGCCGCCCACGCCCCCCTGTCCATGCGCCAGCGCACCATGACCTGTTGTTGCCGCTACGCCGCCGTAGAGGGCCACGACGCCGGTGCCATCGACAGCTATAGCAGCTGATTTGGTTGGTCAGGCTGGGGGATTCCAGTGATTGGTGCGCGGTGGTCTGGGGACCGATGGGATGAAGAAGATAAGGCTCTGGCATTTTTTTTAGGGGGTGTGCTGTGCTTTGCTGGTGGTAGCCTGCTAGATAAATGGACCGCTACCTAAGCCCAGCCCAGGAACCAAGGACAACATCGCTTCTTGTTTGGATTTTTTTAATATGGAACAGTTCCAAAATATCATTCCAAACTAAGGGTGTGTTTAGTTTATTTTGAATTTTAAATTTTTGAATTTGGGAAGGGAATCTTTCAACATTTGAAGTATTAAATGTAGATTAATCACAAAATTATATATAGATCTTGTCTATAAACTACGAGACGAATCTAATGAGTCTATTTAATCCATCATTAACACATATTTACTGTAGATTTACTGTAGTGATTTAGTGTCTAACCGCGCTCTAATTAGGCTCATTAGATTCGTCTCGCGATTTACAGTCCATTTATGTAATGCGATTTATTTTTCAACTATATTTAATACACCATACATACGATTTACAAAAGTTTCAGATTTTGAGATTTTGGATCTAAACACGGCCTAAAATGGAACACATTTCACGTTCCAAAATTATTGTTCTCCAGAGGTATCCCTCCCTCGTTCCAGGATTCTAAAAATTAGCGAACCATGTTCCCCGTTCCCATCCTCCCGGGAACGCTTCCACTGGTCGGGCACCGGGTTACCTCAAGCCACAACAAGTCGTCGGCGCCGGTGGGGCTACACCGCTACAGTACGCTCGCCACTAGGACGTGTGCCCAGGGCGGCAGGGCAGCAGCTAGGGATGGCAACGGGTACAAACCCGTCGGGTTTCACTAACCCAAATCCATACCTGTACCCGCCAGAATAAAATTGTACCCGTTAAAAAACCCATACCCGTCGCGGGTATGATTTCATGCCCGTACCCGTACCCGTGCGGTTTTTTTTACCCGCGGGTTTCCGTACCCGATAGAAGAAGCAACAAAATTTAATAGAAAACATAAACAAATACACAACACATTATAGCCAAATGAGTCTATGAATAGGTAATCATCGATGTGAATGGAAGTACATGAGTCTAAGTCTCTCTTAGCATGTGATTAGACCTTATTTTGATACAAGACCTTGTGACATTAGTATTTTAGATTATATGTTGTTGGGTTTATTGTACCCATGAGTTTGCGGGTTTGGATACTTGAAGAACAAATCCGCACCCGTAAACCCAACGGGTACGAAATTTATCCCATTAAAAAACCCGTGGGTATAGAATTTAGTCTATATCCGCACCCTAATGGAACAAAAATCCATCGGGTTTCGGGTTTTGGGTACCCGTTGCCATGCAGCTCACCACGGATGCACACGGGGCATCGCATGCGCACGACGGGCACACACACAGGCCTGCGCAACCCTCGGCCCGTCGCTACCTGTCGTCCTCCTCCGACATGGAGACTGCTCAATGGAAAAGACAGACAGGGAGGCGTGGAGGTGGAAGAACTGCAGCAACGAAAAGGGGATCAGGAGGCAGGGGAATCGGCAAAATCTGAGACAGAGCAGAGCTGGGGGTGTGAAGCTGCTGCTCCTGATTTTTTTTTTGAATGGGGAACAAATAGAAGAATGGAGCTACAGTATTCAAAGCGTAAGATATTTGAAAAATCCAAGTGTTGGAATTTCATAAGCTTTCAGCTAATTTGAGTATCAAACTAAAATTAAGATAAGTAGATATTTGTCTTCAATTTTACTAATATGCACACTTAGGACAATTTCAAAATTGAAATTTTCAATTTATCACGAATACAGATCTGACGCTTACAAACGCAAGTAAGAGACCAGGCTGGCTAAATCTCAAGATTAACTATAAATCACTATAGCCGCATCGTTATCGAGTCGAATGTCGCCTACAACTGAAAATGCAAGCATCATGCCAAATCTGGATGGACAGGCTCCACCACAATAAACATAACCGGCTGAGCTATGCTCAATTTGTAGTTTGAAAATTGATCAACTTTAAAATAGGTCGATAATTAAGCTGAAATGGCTGAAGTTTCTTTTACCAAATGTTAGATAATTCAAAAATAACGATAATAAGTAAGAATAATAATGATATTAGTATAACAATTTTAAAGAATATTTTTGTTCTCAAATAACCTAGCCCAAAGTGAGATTTTTAAAAGAAAGAAAGACCTGAAGAGAGAGGAGGTGAATAGTAACACAACTTAAAAATAAATCATGACTTAGCGTCTCAATTGGATTCCAATGTATAGCTTTATCAAATGTATATTAGTATTTAGTATGCAACAAATATATCTACCAAGTCTGATCATCCATATTAACACAATGAGTACATATTACTCTTCACAAACTATATATATGAATATTAAAAGTAATATGTCAATGAAGAGCTATCATATACTACACCCATTAGGTCAACCAAATTAGATCATTTATAAGAAAATAATTGTTTCTATGTTAATATAAACTTATGGAAATCTTGCTATTATCTAATTTGGTCAGCTGCAGAGAGGATGAGGCGAATGGAACTGATGTACTTTAGATGTAATCTGTGTTTATAGATTGAAAACATATGGCCAATTCAATTTGTACACAGAACAAGTCTATCCACGGTAAAACAGGCATGTCCACAGGTCATTCGCGGCAACGCCGCGAACTTTTCTAGTTCCTTCCCGATTGAGGCTGACTGCTGCTTACAGCGTGCAGCTTACTGATTAGAGTAACAACTAAGCTAACCTGGTCGTCGATCGATCCAGTACTGATCAGTGAGCGGTGAAAAATGAAACACCTGGCTGACGTCTGACCTCATCTCATGGACCTCCGATCCTGCAAGTGCAAGGTAGTAGTAATAATTAAACAAGCGGTCGATGGCGATGCAGGTTAAGTAACACACGTGACGGCGGTCGTTTTCAATTCGGTGCCGTCTCGGCCGGCCCTTGAGTATACCTACCCTGTGTACCGAGGGAAAACGACCGGCCGGTGCGCCAAGCTAGTGCAGCTGCAGCGTGCAGGAGCAAATTCCACTACTCTTCCAATCACGTATGACAAATTCTGCACTGGATGGATTAGCTGAGCCAGCCAAACGCAAGGCTTCATTCAATAAAGATTTATATTGGAATTTGGAACCTTCCATCCATGGCACCGGTCGTGCTCGATCGCCGGCGGCGAACCAACGGTGAATCGAACCTGGTCTGGACACGTGGCCAATCACCGGCCTGTCGCAGAGCAGCTGTTTCTCCATTTCAGGACACGTGGGCTAGTAAGCTGCTGGTTATTCACCAATCACTACGAGAGATGTAGGAAATAAATTTCAGTTAAGATATTTGTGATCTTCACTATTAAGAAAGCGTTTAAATTATCTAAACACGACTAAGGAAACCTAATGATAAAACCCTAATGTGATGTGATCAGCAGGCCCATTAGTTCTGTTTCTAGAGGCTGGCCCCCAACCCCACAGTACCTATAAATATAAGGTCGTGGTTAGCACCTTAATCACCCATTCATCTCAATCTAAAACCCTAGCCACCGCTAGTCTGATCGCTAAGGGCACTGGAGGGGTTTGAAAGGCCAAGCACTCCCGTTGGCGCCCGAAGGACGCCGATTCGCTGCTGCATCTTCTACACCGACAAGAACGCCTACTTCCTCTACGGATCAGGCGTAAATGGCTGTTGCTACTGCTAACGCTGGTATAATGATTACCATTTATTCCGCATTAGATTGATTTGTCATGAACTAGGTTATGTTAAGATTCTGGGTAACGTGCCACTAATATTAAGTTTTGGCAATTCTAACAATTGGTATCAGAGCCATCTTAACCTAGTCATATACGGTCAATTTTGAGCCACGTTTATGCCTCTAATTTTCATCGGTTTAAGATGCATATGTGCTGTGCAGATTAGATCCTATTGCACAGTTAAGGTTGATGCATGTTTTAGATGCAATTAGATCCTGTAAAATGGCTTTCACATGTTAATCATGTTTAATTAGATCTAAATCATGGTTAATTAGGTTTCTGATCACGAGATTAGATCTAATCTAATTCGGTTTAGGTCAAGTTTAAGATTAATCTTGATCTGTTAATGCTAAGTGTCTCGGATTAGATGCAAATCTTTAATGTTTATGCTAATTCATGGTTAGACCGAGACAATTTCATGATTAAGTTGAGTAATTAAGGTTAGGGTTTAAGATTGCTTACTGTTTTCCCCAAATTTATGTCACTGTTAAGTTAATTTCCGCAAATTAGATCCAAATTCATGAGATTAGATGCATCAGTCAGTAATTAGAAGAAGGGGAATCAAATTTCAGATCGCATAAGAAAATCCCAAATCTCATGATGAACCCTAACCCTAGGTGAGCATCAGTGGCTTACCTGTTACCTACCTCAGTTTCACCATGCCGTGCGCATCAGGCGCGTACTGGCCTGGCCAAATTACACCGTGAGGAGCCCTCGACGGTCGTACATGCGATTAGTACGCACGCACCCACCGGCGAGGGGCCCTGCACGGCGCACGGCCAAGACCGGCGGCCGGGGACCCGCGCGCATGAGGATTCGCGCACAGGCGGCTGCTGCGGGGCCCTGACCCGCAGCGCCCCTGCCCAGCAGGCTCGCCCCCACCCGCTGCGCACCTGCGAAGGAGGCGCGAGGCGCGGGCGCCCACTGCGTGAGGAGCAGCGGCGGCCGCACCACCAGGCGCATGATGCGGGGCCCGCGCACCGCGCGTGAGGCGGCGACAGCGGCCTGCCCAACGCGGCACGGCCCGCACGCGGTGCGCGGCAGCCGGCAGCACGCGGTCGGGGCCCGTGGCCCATGCGGGGCACGTGGTGCGAAGGCTCCCAGCAGGCGATGCCCCATGAGGAGGTGGCGCGCGGCCGAGGCTCCGAACCCCGGCGGTCCCGGCCTGCACCAGCGCCATGACGAAGCGGCGCAGAGCAAAGGCTCCGGCGCCGGCAGCTGCTCAAGGAGTGAGGAGAAAAGGGAAAGTGAAGGGATTAGGGCACCCTCCGACGGCCCGATTCTCTTATATATGAAACCACATCAGTTTTCGGCCATCCGATCTTAACAAACGGTTGAGATTTGCTCCGCATTAGGGTTCGCGGACGGGCCGAGCTGGGCCAGTGGCGCGCCTAACGGGCCGCGCGCTACTGGGCCGAGCTGAGTGCGCACATTTGGGCCGTGCGGTTTGGGGAGTTGACGGGCCATTTTAGTTTTTCGGTCTATTTAATGAGTTTTGAGCCCAGTTTGACGTTTAAAGCCTTTTCCTTTACTGTTTCTTATGATTTAAGCTCAATTTAATTGTTGTTATGTTTAAAGGCTTTAATTATATCTGTTGCACTTATTATTACCAGTATTATGTTAATTAATTTCTATGAGTTATGTAAATGTTTTTAATCATGTTTTAATTGCATTTATTCACTGAAAATTATATTCATCCACCATAAGCAATTAAGATGCACTCTATTTAAATGGAACCATCGGAAAGTTTATTTAGAGCACTTGTAATTAATTCTGACCATCGTTGATTTAATTATGAGTTTTAATGATAAATTTCGTTTGTTTTCCCCATCGGTGATGCAAATTGAAATTTATGTATGATTTTAATCAGACCATCGTAGGGTTAATTTTATACTTCTTATGCACATCTTAATTGTGAGTTTAATGAAGTTATTGTTCTCATGATTTTTAGTGAACACTGTGACGGGCTACCTGAAATCCATTGAGCCCCTGAATGGCACCAACTATCCAAACTGGTATAAAGATGTTAATGTTGCCATTGTTGTGTGCGAGTATGATCTCGCCTTATGTCAAGACAAGCCAGCAGAGCCCGCTGATCCCAATGGTGATCGTACTGCCATTGAGAAGTGGGAGAGATCAGACAGGATAGCCAACATGATCATTAAGAACACGATCACTCCGGCCATCTGTGGTGCTATTCCTGATAAGGACCAGGATGGTAATGATCTGAGCGCCAAGGCATACCTTGCCAAGGTGGAGGAGAACTTCAAGAGTTCTTCCAAGACTTATGCTAGCACCCTGATCATGAAGATGCTGACTTCACAGTATGATAGGCAAAGTGAAATCAGGGAGCACATTATGAGCATGTGTGACATAACAAATAAGCTGAAGACACTGGATATGGCTATCTCTGATGGTTTTCTGGTGCACTTCATCATGACTTCTCTGCCAGTACAGTACAGTCCCTTCAAAATAAGCTACAACACTAAAAAGGCAACTTGGAGCATGGCTGGGCTCATTAGCTACTGTGTTGAGGAAGAAGAAAGGCAGAAAGCTGAAAGGATGAAGGATGCTGTCAACATGGTCAGCGAGCGCTTTGGGCGTGTTAGCATGAGCAACACTCCTAAGCATCAGGCTGAGTCAGGCAACAGCAGGCAGCATAAGAGAAAGTTTAAGGGCCATAAGAGCAAGGCCGTGTCACATAAGAAGACCTCTAATGAGAGGCTGTGCAAGTTCTGCAAGTCACCTAAACATGAGCAGAATGATTGCCATGGATTTAAAGAGTGGCTTAAGAACAAAGATACAATTACTGATTATGTATCTTTTATTGATAAATCATTCTTAGTGAATTTTTCTCCTAATACTTGGTGGATTGACTCAGGTGCGACTGTGCACATTTCCAATTCACTGCAGGTATTCAGTTCGATCCGAACTATAAGAGAGGGGGACCGAAGCCTAAGAGTGGCTAATGGCAATGAAGTGAAGGTTGAAGGCATTTGGAGCTTCGATTTGGAGTTATCAGGCGGCTTCAACCTTAGTTTGCATGATATTCTTTATGTTCCTAGTTTGAAGATAAACCTTATTTCTGTTTCGCGTTTAGATAAGTCGGGACATATTTGTGAGTTTGGCAACTCTGTGTGCAACATTAAATTTCATAATTTAAGTGTGGGCCTTGGTCATTTGCAAGGCGATCTTTATTTGCTCTCTCTTGATAATGTTTATTCTGCAATGAATGTGGATGATGTATCGCATAAACGTAAGCGTGATGATGAGACTTCTTTGAAATTGTGGCATTGTCGTTTGGGCCACATTTCGAGGGAGAGAATTGAGCGTCTCATAAGAGAAGAGATACTCCATTCATTAGATCTCTTAGAATTAGATCAACAATGCGTTGATTGTATTAAGGGGAAATTTGCTAAGACAATTAAGAAAGGAGCTACTCGGAGTTCGGGCATATTAAAAATAATTCATACTGATATTTGTGGCCCATTCCCAGTAAAGTCTGTTGATGGTTTTGACTCGTTCATTACTTTCACAGATGGCTTCTCTCGTTATGGTTATATTTACCCCATTCATGATCGATCCGAGTCATTAGATAAATTCAAAATATTCAAGGTTGAAGTGGAAAATCAGCATAATGTCACTATTAAATTAGTGAGATCGGATCGAGGTGGTGAATATTATGGGAGACATGCTCCATTCGGGCAAGTACGTGGACCATTCGCTAAGTATCTTGAAGAGAATGGTATAAAGGCCTAGTACAGTATGCCGGGCGAACCACAGCAAAACGGAGTTGCTGAGCGTCGTAATCGTACACTAATGGACATGGTACGTAGCATGCTTAGTTATTCTAGTTTGTCTATGGAGATGTGGATGGAAGCATTAAAAATAGCTGCACACATACTTAATCGTGTTCCTTCTAAATCCGTGCCAAAAACACCTTATGAGTTGTGGTTTGGGAAGAAACCATCGCTTAATTATTTGCGTGTGTGGGACTGTCCAGCCGAAGCTAAGTTATTTAATCCACAGCAAAAGAAATTAGATGATAAGACGGTGAGCTGCTATTTCATCGGATACCCTGATAAGTCTAAGGGATATCGATTCTACTGTCCTGATCGTTTCACTAAGTTCGTTGAGACCAGGCAGGCTGTATTCCTAGAGGATGCAGGAATCAGTGGGAGCTTTCCGAGGAGGGAAATTAATCTTGAAGAAATACGGGAAATTAATCAGATTACGCCTCCTGTTCAGAGTACTAGCGCTGCTCCGCAAGTTGAAGTAGCTCATGAGCCTGCAAGCGAACAACAAGCTGAGCAAATGGCGCCTAATGCTGAAGTTGAGAACCCTGTCGAGGTGCCTCAGACTGCACCTCAACCAGCACCTCAGCCTGTTGAACCATTAAGAAGATCACAGCGGGCTAGGAAACAGACAGTTTTCCCTGATTATGAGACATACTTAAGTGAAGACATGTATGATATTGGGAAAACTGATGATCCTAACTCGTTTAGAGAGGCAGTATCATGTGAGAACTCTGCCAAATGGGTTGAGGCCATGGAAGAAGAGCTTAAGTCCATGAGTTCCAATGATGTTTGGGATCTGGTAGATATTCCTAATGGAGTCAAACCAGTAGGCTGTAAATGGGTCTACAAGACTAAACGTGATTCTAAAGGGAATGTCGAACGATTCAAAGCAAGGATTGTAGCCAAAGGTTTTACACAAAAGGAAGGGGTTGATTATAATGAAACCTTCTCCCCTGTGTCTAAGAAAGATTCATTCAGAATCGTTATGGCGCTAGTAGCTCATTATGACTTAGAGCTACATCAGATGGATGTCAAAACTGCGTTCCTTAATGGTGACTTGGATGAGACCATCTTCATGGCGCAACTGGAAGGTTTTGTTGTGAAGGGCAAGGAACATTTAGGATGCAGACTTAAGAAATCTATTTACGGGCTTAAGGAAGCGTCAAGACAGTGGAACCTTAAATTCGATCAAGTGATTAAGAAATTCGGATTTAAAGAGAATGATGTGGATAATTGTATCTACACTAAGATAAAGGGTGGTAAATTTATAATTCTAGTGCTTTATGTGGATGATATCCTATTAGCGAGCAACGATAAGCGTATGCTGCATGAGACAAAGGGATTTCTTTCATCCAATTTTGATATGAAAGATCTTGGTGAAGCCTCTTATGTTCTGGGCATTGAGATACATCGAGATAGGACCAAAAGAGTACTAGGATTGTCTCAAAAGGCATATATTGAGAAAATGCTTAAGAGATTTAATATGGATAAGAGTAAGGCCACACCTGTTCCATTAGCGAAGGGCGATAAGTTTAGTGAAGCCCAATGTCCTAAGAACTAATTGGAATCAGATGAGATGAAGGACATACCTTATGCTTCAGTTGTCGGAAGCCTGATGTATGCACAAGTCTGTACGCGTCCTGACTTGGCATTTGCTACCGGAATGTTTGGAAGATATCAGAAAAATCCCGGAAAGGTCCACTGGGTTGGTGTCAAGAAGGCATTACGTTACTGCCAAGGCACTAACGACTTCATGCTCACATACAGAAGATCAGATAACCTTGAAGTTGTGGGTTATACTGATGCTGACTTTGCTGGATGTGTGGATAGTAGGAAATCTACATCAGGATATATCTACACGTTAGCTGGTGGAGCTATATCATGGAAAAGCTCTAAGCAAAGTTTAGTTGCAGCGTCGACGATGCAAGCTGAGTTTGTGGCATGCTATGAAGCAATTGGACAGGCTGTTTGGCTTAAGAATTTTATTCCGGGCCTCAAGGTAATTGACAGCATTACGAAACCTATAACGTTATAAGTGATAATCAGTCTGCAGTATTCTTTTCGAGTAACAACAAGTCAAGTGGTGCTTCCAAACACATTGACCTTAAGTATCGTGTTGTGAAAGAAAGATGCCAGGATCGAACCATTAAGATTGAGCACATAAGAACTAATTCTATGTTAGCGGATCCGCTCACTAAAGACTTACCACCGAACGTGTTTGAGCAGCACATTACTAATATGGGTTTGGTGGATAGTCTTTCGGTCCTGGTTTAGGGCCATTATGACTCCTAACTAACGAATAAGCGTTCTACCGAGGTGTTTCAGTGAGACTGTGGGTAATGGGGTCCCAGTATTGCATCAAGCTACTGACGACGCATTGTCCGGTACTTTTTGTTACTACTAAAGGTGAACATTAGTATGATACGAACATTAGCCTTAACCGTTCGATCAAGTGGGAGAATGTTGGAAATCAATTTCAGTTAAGATATTTGTGATCTTCACTATTAAGGAAGCGTTTAAACCATCTAAACACGACTAAGGAAACCTAATGATAAAACCCTAATGGGTTGTGATCAGCAGGCCCATTAGGCATGTTTCCAGAGGCTGGCTCCCAGCCCCACAGTGCCTATAAATATAAGATCGTGGTTAGCACCTTAATCACCCATTCATCTCAATCTAAAACCCTAGCCACCGCTAGTCTGGTCGCTAAGGGCACTGGAGGGGTTTGGAAGGCCAAACGCTCCCGTTGGCGCCCGAAGGACGCCGATTCACTGCTGCATCTTCTACACCGACAAGAACGCCTACTTCCTCTACGAATCAGGCGTAAATGGCTGCTGCTACTGCTAACGCTGGTATAATGATTATCATTTATTCCGCATTAGATTGATTTGTCATGAACTAGGTTATGTTAAGATTCTGGGTAACGTGCCACTAATATTAAGTTTTGGCAGTTCTAACGAGAGAGAGAGGACAAGCGTGATGTCATTATGTCAACAAGAACAAACTAGTAGTGGTGAGGATTTCGATTGTTGTTGCAACTTGTAATTCACTCACTACGGAGTGAATGCTAACCAGCAGGATTCGGCCCTCCAGCTTCTCTTCTCTCTGGGGGCGCCTAGCTGTGCCTTGGCCCAACAAGGAACATATCACTCTGCTCTGTTGACTGTTTTCTGCTATATAATGCCTACCTGATGTTGGCCCAACAATCGGTGATGCGTTTGCTCGCGACAGACGGCCCGGGCTGCAGTATAGTATATGATACGGGATGTATTTACAGCAGTCGGCATGGGCACGGTTACCGTCGCTTCAGGAGCAGGTGTGTTTTAGTTGGCGAAATGAAAATTTTTGGATGTCATATCGAATATTGGACCAGATGTTGGAAAGAATTTTCGGACACTAATTAAAAAACTAATTTCAGAATTCACTTGGAAACCGCGAGACAAATCTTTTGAGGCTTTTAATCGCATCATTAGCACATGTGGATAACTATAGCACTTATGACTAATCATGTACTAATTAGGTTCAAAATTCGTCTTGTCATTTACATCCAAACTATGCAATTAGTTTTGTTTTTTAACTACACCATACATATGTTCAAAGGTGGAGGCAAAAAAATTTCGGTGAAAATTTTTGGTAACTAAACGGGACCTTAGGGTGACTGCTAAATAGGAGAGAGATCGTGTTTATGCATGCAAAAAAGACAACAAAGATAATATCACCCATATGCAAGCAAATCAAAACTAAAAAAAAAATCTATAACTATTAAACATAGCATCCATATTAAATTTTAGTTGAACTATTATTTTTCTTGTAACAGAATTTTCAAAACAAGATCACGTACCTATGTTTGCATAATATTTTTTAAAATATTTTTAATATTAAATAATTAAGTTTGAATCCCGAGAACAGATAGTTTAACAAAGCGAACAAATAATTATTCCTACAAATAAAAAAATTAATGTAACAAACAAATAATATTGTACAACGAACAAAATATTACACTTCATGAATATTTATTCATATAGGATAAATAATAAAAAATAAACATCACAAACAAATGAGTCACCATTACGGAAAAATTTAATCTACAAAATGAACAAATAATGTGATGTTGAGAACAAATTAGTTACACACAGATAAATAATTTACATAAAGGTAAATTCATCTACATCCTAAAATTATTTTATACATACAATCATAAAATGAATACAAATGGTACAAAGTATGAAAAAAGTTAAAACTAGTTCAAAAAGAAAAGGAAAAATCAAGACAAGAGTACAAAATGAAAATAAGTATAAATAAAAGAAGAAAGAAAAATGATTTTGTATATGCAGGATAATAATAAAAAAATAGGAAAAGGAAAAAAGAAGAATGAATGAAGGAAAGCAATAAAAAGAATAAAGAAAAGGAAATAGAATAATTAATTTATTGGGTCGAATTGATCTATTGGGCTAAATTGAAGCTTAATCTCTCATGTTATTGATTTTTATAAGGTGATGGATGTTGGATTTGTAGCGGGCGAGATACTCGCGACGACCCTTGAGAAACTGATCGGCCGGCCGGTGAGCTAGAAGCTAACTAGCACGAGTACGACAGGGAGAGGAAGAAGGGTCTTGCGTCTGATGGAACCACACAGCAAGCTGGGTGTTATGTAACAGAACTGCCCAAATTAAATCGGCTTAAGTTCACTAACTATCATCTTAATAGTTAATTAAATTACCACGCACTTAAAACGGTATAATCCAGTCGTCTGTTGGGTTAAGGATCGAAAAACACTGGAAATCTCGCACGAAGGCGAGTACAGATGATTACAAGCAAACAACAATAATCAAGTTTAACTTACAAGCAGAGCTTTACAAAATAAGTTTTAAACAAATTATCAGAGTTCAACATGTAGCAGAATTTAAATAGAAGTTTAGTTTAGAAAAACAACGATAACTACGATGACGTGAGGACGTCACATCGAGCCCACTGATGTGATTCCTGGTTAGCTCCCACCAGCAACAGTTACCTGAAAACATGGTGACAACAAACCCTGAGTATACTAATACTCAGCAAGACTTACCCGACTATAGTATATACTTAGCCGACTCCTAGTATGCAAGGCTTTTGGCTTTGGGGTTTATTTTGCTGGAAAGCGACTAATAATTGATCTTTACTTTCAATATTTTAGCTCAAATTTTAACGTAACCAGTACCAACTAGGTTTGCATACATATCTAGAGCAAGCAAGATATATCACATTAATCTTTCCAGAGTATCATCATCATATCATCATCATTCCAATTCTTTACTACGATGTGACAAAGAGATCAAGGCTCTCATAACCGCGAGTCACGGCAAATCAATACGATTTAACCTTACAAGGTGGACCAAACCAACACGGCACATATATGCCCCGTCGGACTATACACACCAACCCTTCACATATGCACACCGAATAGCCGAACCGCCCTGCGACCCGGGACTGCTAGCCCCACCGATACCAACGAAGGGTCAGCCATGAGTTTCTATACTAGCTCCACTGGTGAAGACAGTATCAAGTCCGCCTACCAGTGCGCATATGGTACTGAGCTTACCGGTTTCGACTACCTCCTAGTTCCGGCATGTGGTTAGTACTGTTCAATCCTCGATCAACACTGCCAACAACGGTACGGTCCTCAATCGACACAGACGGGGCCATCTAAGACACCAGGACCCTGTCCTGTTGCCATCACTTACATCTCAACATCATTCCCCGTCTGGTCTACATTTTTCTTTCCTCATTAATTCCTTCTCAAACAACTTTGCCATAAGTAACAAGATCCTATAACTCGCGTGTGACAGGAATCACTCGACTTCTACCAAAACCTATTTAAGCATTGCAGTACTAACGACCTGCACACTAGTAGAATAACTGAGGAAACCTAGAGATTATGCATCTAAGGTTCCAATCAACTCCTAGAAATGTAAATGCACAATAATTATATAGTAAACATTGAATACTAAAATTAAGGGTTATGCTCCGGGGCTTGCCTGGTGTAACACTAAATCAGTGTTAGTTAGATGGTACTCGTTTGGCGAGCAATCTTCCTTTGGTCATGCATATCGGGGTCCATCCAGCCATCTTCTAGATGTATCCACCATTCACCGTCTTCTAGCTCGGCTCCAAAATCACGTGCTTCACGTCCATGTGTTGTACTTCTAGCGTACCTAAATGAGATGCACCAATGCAGATGTCTGAATGCATGAAAGTGCAGTAGACGATACATCAAAAAGAATAAGCAAGGTAGGCACAATGTCACGATTGCATGGGCCCGAACATGATGCAATGCAATGCGATACGATTAACAAGAAAGACATGACTAGGCAATCATTTATCGAGTAAGCACTGCAAACAAGCTTAAAAGGCAAAATGAGTTGGTGCTGCAATACGAGAGTTCATTCAATTTATTTTAGCCTGAAGTATTTCCTATACAAAGTATTACTAAACTTGTTTAGAAAAGACCAAGCAGATGCAATAAGCAAACTAAGTAACTAATGAATTAATTAACTAATAAGCAACCAGAACCAAGCTTAGCAAAAACCATCCACGTCCTAGTTCTAGTGTTAGAGCATGAAAAACAATTGAAATAAGCACCCCGCTGGAAACATACACATGCAGAAAGGAATTCCTTTAGCAACAACAACAAAGGGAGAGCTATAACTAGCAACTAAACAAAAACAAACATTTAACTTGCAACCGTAATTTAGCACACCAATTAACTGGCATGACAAGAGATTGGTAAAGGGTGTAACAAAAACTTACCAACCCTTGTTTATAACAGAAAGCATTTAAATTGGCCTCAACAAGACAATTTGAACCATTAAAGATATACAAACATTTACATAGATTCTGGATATGAAACTTTTACAATGAACTAAGCATTCCAAGAGTAAGCTACTGCATAAATTTCATAATTTGTAGACTTCCAGAACTGCAGATATTAAATAAACAAGCTAAAACAAGCATTACTCATGATTAAATCAATACAACCTATAAATATTAAATAAAAAGCAGGTTAAATATTTTTCCAATGTTCTACATGCCAAAAAAACTAACCCAACTAGTTTTATATTTTTACCATTTTTCTATTATTTACTATGCATTTTCAAAGCTTGCAACCACTTAAATTAACATTTAAACTAGAGAAAAAACTATTTACAAACTGAAGATCAACCTGTAAGGAAAGTTGTAAATCTTAGAAAAAGGAATCCAAAAAATTTTAGTTTGTATTTTTCTGATTTTTCTATGATTTACTACGATTTTCCAAAATTTCAGCCAATTTATTGCAAAAGAACTCTTGCAGCACTATTCATCTGAGTCTATAGCTATGCAGATAGCCCCCTGGACTTGTTCCAATTCTTGCACAAGATCCCTAGGCAGAAAAACAGAGGAGGGGGCGGTGCTTGCCGGCCAGATTCCGGCGAGGGGGCTCGCCGGCGGCTAGGGAGAAGTGGGGGAGGAGATAGAGGAGGTCGCGAGCTACCTCATGGTGTGCTCGGTGCCGGTTGGGACGGCCGGAGGCGGTTCGCCGGTGTGGAGCAGGGGCTGGCGGCCGGCATGGCTAGGGAACGAGCGCGGAAACGACGTGAACGCGATGGAACGAGGCGAGCACGAGCATCAGTGAGTTCAGGGGAGTTGATTCTTATACCTAGGTTGGAGGGAGAAGGGCCGGAAGGACGGATCGATGTGCAGCCTGAGTTTCGTCGAAGTTTAATGGAGGCCGGCGGTATAGGGGCTCATTTTCGACCGAGGTAGGGCTCGGCCGGGCTCAGGGAGGGGCCGAGGAGGGAGCTTGGAAGGTGAAGGAACTTCGGGTGAGAGGGATTCGAAAACCATGGCATGGTTTGGGCGGATTTTGGATCGGGGGTGGTCTGCTCGAGAGCTCTGTCTAAGGAGAAAGAGAAGAGCGAGCACAAGCGAGGAAGGAGGCAGGTGGGGAGCTCGGGAAGAAAGCGTGGACGACTTGGTGACGTCGCTGGCCGGGAAAACTGGCGAGCCTCCACGACGGACAGCGAGGCGGTGGAGGAGCTTCGGGAGGCGTCGGCCTTTATACCGAGCCCTGTTGAGCACAGGGAGAGGTATGGGAGAGACAGGGTGACGATGACAATTGGGGCCCACATGTAATGTTCAAATTTGGAGAGAATTCATTCCAATCTTTGGTGAATTCATATTTTCGTTTGGAATTTAAAAACCGGAGTGTTTTAAAAGAGAATTTGTCATCACATGGGTTAAAATGCTAGCAAAATTTTAATTTAACATTTTTATGTATGCATACTTAATGCTAATGATCATGTTAAATCTAGGATTAATCCTAACTACAGGTCATTAACACCTGGGTGTTACAATCCTACCCCCTTAAAAGAATCTTGTCCCGAGATTCAGAACGAAAGACTTTCAGGGAAATAGGGCAATAGAAGATCGATGTTGATGGTAGGAGCCATTGCAGATAAAGATTGAGAGCTTAGAGAAAGTTTAAGAAGCAAAGTGTAAGATACAAGATATCTCCCACGATTTTGTCCAACGGGTAGCTTGTCCAACTTTACATGTTTTATGCCCTCTCATGCCAACAATAATGGCATAGGTTGCTTGATCATCGTGGTAAGGTTCCTTGTCTACCACCTCTTGCAGTCTTCTAACATTTTCGTCCATTAGCAGTTCTTTCAAGATCATCCCTTTGGTAACTTCGGAAGGAAGACTCTCTAAATTTAGGTCCGGTATAGAAAGCTCCAGACAGAGCAATAAGAGATAGACTTGGACAAGGCTCACGAGGAGCTAACACACCGTAGTAGTGGCCTAATGGATCATGACTAGCAACCTCGATACTAGTGTGTGTCGAGTAACACAACCATGTGTCGATCACCCACAGGGGCCCTTGGTTTCGTCATGGCACTGTCATTTGTCCATCATAACACCATTACAGAGATACCACCGATGAGAATTCCAATGTAGCATCGATAGATCATGCATGGACGGCATTACGAAAAATAGGGATAGCAAGGAGGTGATCCAATTATGACATAATAGCAATAGAGATTTTAAACGCCAAAGGCTACAAGACATAAGACTCTTGCATTAGCTTCACATACAGCTGTGTCCACCAAGAGACCGCCAGATTGACAATCAATATGAGATTCGGTCCGGTTGGCCAGCAATACGAGATCAAGCCCAATAACCATTCAGATGCCTGAGGAAAGTAGAGATGAAATAGACAGAACATGTGAAACAAAACCGATATACCATCCAGAGACCTGGCTGATAAAGCAATGACATGATTTGCAAGGGAAAGATTCTGAGGCCAAGGCAGAAAAAGAGATTAACATTGTACCAGATCATCTTTAGGATAAGCAATAGAGAGGTTCAACAATGAATGCCAGGTATGGTTTTGACCAACAGGCACATGAACATACCACAGACATAGACAAGCACTTAGTGAAACTTGGCTATGGTAAGCGGGTCAACGAAAAGGTCTACCGGATGCATAAATCCTAGATTTTTGCAGCACAACAACCATAACTAGCACCGCATATAAGATTTGCTAGCTCCATACCTTGATCAGGGTCATTTATGGAACTCAAAAGATTACGAACGCATTCCAGAACTAGGATTAACACGGAGAAAACGAGACCCACTCGACCAACCAACCCGGAGGAAGTGGTTGACCGATCCACGAGGCGCAGATCTCCTCGAAGTCCTCCGGAACGCATCCTGCTAAAATATATTACAACAACAAGCTTGAGTATTCTAATACTCAGCAAAGCTTACCCGACTATTAGTATATACTTAGCCGACTCCTAAACATGTAAGGCTTTTTGGCCCATGTAGTTCTTTTGCTGAAAAGCCACTAGTACTAGATCCTTACTTTCAATATTTTAGCTCCAATTGAGTTGACAGCTATAAACTAGGTTTGCCTAGTTCTCTAGAGCATACATGGTTGATCATATTATCTTTTCAAGAACATAACCACAAATCCAACTTCCATCTTTCTGTCCTTTCAATCTTTACTACGATGTGACGCATTGACCAAGGCTCTCATATCCGCGAGTCACGGCGAATCGATCCGATTTAACCTTGCAAGGTGGACCTAACTCACACGCCAAGTGCAACCTCGTCGTGTCACACCTAGCAACTGTTTCCATAATTACCTCGAAATCTGACGTGTGGCCGCAAACACTTGGATGATGAGACCCACACGTGCGAACACCCGGTGAACCCGTGGACGACTACATCATCCTCCCTCGCACCACGCCAGTGTAGCGGATGGAGAGTCAGATTCCGTTACAATTAGGTAATTAGCTTACCGGTTTCGACTACCTTCTACTTCCGGCATGTGGTTAATACTGTTCAATCCTCAGTCAAAAGGCCAACAACGGTTCGGTCCTCAATCGACACAGACGGAGACTCAATTTTCCTTTATTCCATAATCATGTTCCACTTTCCCTCCGCCCGGTCTCCATATCATTCTTACAGTATTATTTCTCACTTCTCTTACTGAAGTAGCAACCCTATATCTCGCGGGTGACAGGAAATCATCCGGAACGCATCCGGCTAAAATATGTTACAACAACAAGCCTGAGTATTCTAATACTCAACAAGTCTTACCCGACTATTAGTATATACTTAGCCGACTCCTAAACATGTAAGGCTTTTTGGCTCTGTAGTTCTTTTGCTGAAAAGCCACTAGTACTGGATCTTTACTTTCAATATTTTAGCTCCAATTGAGTTGACAGCTATAAACTAGGTTTGCCTAGTTCTCTAGAGCATACATGGTTGATCATATTATCTTTTCAAGAACATAACCACAAATCCAACTTCCATCTTTCTGTCCTTTCAATCTTTACTACGATGCGACGCATTGACCAAGGCTCTCATATCCGCGAGTCACGGCGAATCGATCCGATTTAACCTTGCAAGGTGGACCTAACTCACACGCCAAGTGCAACCCCATCGAGTCACACCGAGCAACTGTTCCCATAATTACCTCAAAATCTGACGCGCGCCCGCAAACACTCGGATGATGAGTCCCACATGTGCGAACACCCGGTGAACCCGTGGACGACTACATCATCCGCCCTCGCACCACGCCAGTGTAGCGGATGGAGAATCAGATTCCGTTGCAATTAGGTAATTAGCTTACCGGTTTCGACTACCTCCTACTTCCGGCATGTGGTTAGTACTGTTCAATCCTCAGTCAAAAGGCCAACAACGGTTCGGTTCTCAATCGACACAGGCAGAGACTCAACTTTCCTTTATTCCATAATCATGTTCCATTTTCCCTCCGCCCGGTCTCCAATATCATTCTTACAACATTACTTCTCACTTCTCTTACTGAAGTAGCAACCCTATATCTCGCGGGTGACAGGAAATCACCCGTCTTCTACCGGGTTTACTTAAGCATAGCATTGCTAGTGATAAACTGAACTAGTAAAGACACTGGTTATCCAAGATTATGCATCTAGGGTTCCAATCAACTCCTTGAATATAAATGCACAATACTTTAAGTAAAACATGGAGTATTAAAATAAGAGATATGCTCCGGGGCTTGCCTTGCAGGTCAACGGGGTTAATGCTTTCTTCTGGCGCTGGCTCAACGACTTCTCCTGGCTGCTGGTCTCCTGCGGGAAGCTCCTAGACCGGCTCAGCAACCAGCTCGTACGCTACTTCAGGTTCAATGTCTATAGAAAAGAATGATGCTATGCATGAGATTTATAAAAAGATGCTATGCAATGCAATGAAGTACTTATACGAAAATGAATGGACAAAACCAATAGACGGCAGCCTTAGCTATGGTGAAAAGGGATGGTTCAGGGTTGATATAGATTCTTGGTTCCTATTGCCTTTTAGCCACCGTCAGTTCCAGTTCGGGTGAATGTTTCCCGGCGGCATCGGACCGGGCAGGGATGTTTTATACCGTCGATTGCTGATGTCTCGAGATCCGTGCAGCTGCCACAAATACTATTTTTATATCTGTTGTGCCTGGCTACAGTTTGTTTGGCTCTGCATAGTGGTGCCTCACGCACCAGGCAGATTCCCTCGCCGATCTGACCCCACACGTATGTATATCTTCTACATCGTCTCTTTCCTGTAGTCCTCTTTCCCTCCATCGTCACCTCCCTTGGACCAGCAGCCCAGCATGGATTCCAATCTCGCATGCCCCTCTCTCCATCGTTACCTCCCCAACCAGCATGGATCCATTTTTTTTAAAAGAAACAACATGGATCCCGCAAGATCTCAACATCCTAGCGGATCCTCCGGCGGTTCTTCTTCGAGCTTGCCGCCGTCGATGTCTTGTTGTGCTTCCCCTAGTTATGGAAAAGGCCCTATAGCCAGATTTTCATTGCAGCTGTGTTGTTTCGACGGACTGATTGAAATCTGGGCTACAAGTTTAAGGCGGATTTTTGTTGGGTCAGTAGATTTGTAAACCATTGTGTAGTTTTCTCTTTGTTGGTGCTGAGATAAGATTTCTTTCATTGGTTCTGAGTTTGTTTCATTTTCCTTTGCTGTCAAGATTTGTAAGCTTTGTTTTTTTTCTTTCATTGGAATTTCACATGAGGCTTTGAAAGGATCGGTGGCGCGCTCTAGCCTAAGAGAGGGAGATGGTGAATTAGGCAAACTAAAAACGGGTGAATTAGACAAACTAAAAATTTAGACCTATGGCTCCAACTATTTGCACAATATTAAACTAAAACATGCTATCTAGATGTGCAACTATGGTTGTTCTAGTGTGAAACCCCTATCCCAAAAGAGTTTAGCAACCTATAGCCTTTCCTATCAAGAAACTACTCTATGAAAGTAAAAACACGCATGTTGCTAGTATGAAATGCGGAAGTTTAAAGAGCGGGATAGGAGAAAGCAAACTCTTGACGCGGGTGTTTATCCCGTAGTTCGGTTAGCCACAAAGGCACACCTACATCCACGTTGTTGTAGCACTCACTAAGAGTATTGCTACTCGGCCTCCAAGTCTCTTCCGTGAACACAATCACGATCATCTTGGCCCCGGGTTCCACTAAGGAGCTTCTCCACAAAGGATGGGGTCTCCACGTTCCCCGCACAAAGTGTCGTCGCCGCTCCACACCAAGTCGGATGGTCGATGACGTTGCCGGCGAGCTTCACAGCTCCAAGGGGCCGGCGCACCAAGCTCTTCTTTTGGTTCACTAGAGAACCACAGCACAAGAGCTCAAAGCCTTGCAATCTCACTCACTAAGAGCTAATCCTTTACACAACACTCTCAAAGTGTGCTAAGGGCTAAGGATATGAACACTAAGCTCTTGGATGGCTTGGAGTGGTTCTTGGGTGTGTATGTGACTTCCTTGAACTCCAGCCAGCTTCAAATGGCCGGGGGATGCTATATATTTAGGCCTCCAAGTCGTGGAGTCGTTGCTCCAACGGTTAGCAGGAATCTGCGTACCATCGGATGAACCGATGTTTCTGCCAGGGATGGCGTCGGTTCATCCGGTAACTCTAAGCAACTGAAGTAGCCGTTGGCTTCACTGACACAGTTGCAGCAACTCCAGGGACCATCGGTTAGACCGATGCTTAGGGCATCGGTTCAACCGGTGACACACAGCAACTGGACTAGCCATTGGGCCTCCCTCTTCTGCTGACGTCAATGCACCGATGCTATGATCCGATGTCTCGCCGGTTAAACCGGTGCTGAAGACTTGGCTCCTGCGCGCTTGACATCGTCTCTGGAACATGATATGTTGAATGCACCGATGCCTATCTTGAAGCCGTCGGTTCAACCGGTGCTTCACTTGATATGATCTCCTGAGGCGCACAGACTTGTGCCAATAGCCTGGCCGTCGGATCATCCGACATCCAGCGGATGCACCGATGCCATCGGTTCTTCCGGTGCATCGGTGCATCCGGTGCTACTGATTTCAGTAGAACTCGTCCAATTCAGCATTTCTTTGAGTTCTTTCTTTGTGTTTTGCTTTTCATGGCCTTTTTACTACATCCCTGGGATCTAGAAATGTTCACTTAACAATACAATTAGTCACATTGATTACGTTGTCATTCGATCACCAAAATCACTCGAAATGGCATAAATGGTGCCATGATCGTTACAATCTCCCCCTTTTTGGTGATTGATGACAACATAATCAAAGCAAGCATAATATTTGCAAAAATTGACAAATTTAATCGCTTGATATTAATTGAAACCAATTGAAACCACTTACACTTGCTTGGATGCTTACCACCATCCAATGATAGCTTGGCCTCCCCCTAAAACCATGATTTCCCCTTTTGTTCCTCCCTCTATCTTGCTACTTCTCCCTCATGACTTGATTCACTTAGGTATTTCTCCCTTAGGTATTTCTCCCTCTTTGGGATATGCTTCTTCTCTTTGAGAAAATACCTTGCTTTGATCCACAATTCTCCCCCTTTGGAATCAAATCACGTAAAGGTCTTGCTCCTAAAAAGGTCTTACAAAACAATATAGCTCAAGAGAAGACTAGTAGCCTAGGGAGTTAGTTCCATAACTCATGATCCAATTGTATGGTATCAATGAAGATACCAATTGAAAAATTACTATGGTGGATCACAAAATCACGAAACTAGCATGACATGAGCTAAGTTTTCCACAAGTATGTGCACAAAATGATAATATAAAAATCAAGTACACAACTAAATGTTATAACTAGAAAGCTTAGATTATATCATGCACGGAGGTAGCTCTAAAAAGGATAAGAAATTGACAAATATACCAATTGAATGAGTTTAGAACCTTGCATACCTCCGGGGGACTCTTTGTTTACTTTGCATGTACCAATTGAAAGTGACTTGAAACCAATTGAAAGTTTATAAAGGAAGAGCACTTGGTACACCAAGGTTAAGCAAATGTATGAGCACATAGCCTATGAACTTAGATATGAGCATTTAAGTTCAATAGAGCATGCTCAATATGCATGAAGCACAATTTATCTTATCACTCTTATAGAGTTGTTTGTTCACATTGAGCGTGAATAACATTCTCTTAGAGTGTTAACTCCACGTGAGACTACAAAAGATAAACTTGCAAACATGTTAGTCTCAAAATCACAAACCATATGATGAGTTCCCCCTAAATGTGTGCATTTAGTGTTTGAATCACCAAGCAAATGTATGCACATTGATTTTGACACAATTGGGAAGTTTATCCTATAGCTTGTGTTTATGGTACACAAATGAAATGCATACCTCATGAGATCCATATACCATGAAAAATAATCTTGTGTAGCTTTCTACACACTTATCAAACCATGTAGGTCGCTAATGGGTTAGAATCATGACACAAGCAACCCACCATATATAACACTAGGAGATTCAAGATATGCAAATATCCTAGCAGGAACAATGGAGCTACATGATGCTTGAATTTAAATCTAGCTACCATTACCTTATGGGGGACTTGGGCAACGAATGTCCAAGTTGTGAGCTTAGCTTGTTTTCGCTTGAATCTTCACTTCAACTTGTAAGCTAAGCCTCCAAATTCCCCGAAGCCGTCCTTGGCTTTAAGTCTCCTTTGGAACCCACACCATTTGAGGTCCCTTCATATTTGTGATGATGTCCTTGGGCACCCAAATGAAGTGGTTCCAACTCCTTTCCTTCTTCCCAACTTTGTGAGCAACCACCTTGCCATTTGTCTTTTTTTATCACATAGGAGGTGCTATTCTTTTTGTTCCTCCGGTTGGGCTTGGTGTAGATGAGAGAACTCTTGATTATGAGCTTTTTTTTGTTATTCTCATCCGGAAACTTCTTCCTTGGTTGAGGACACTTGTTGGACTTGTGGCCTTCTTTGTGGCACTTTGAGCAAGTCACGGTGGACCCCTTCTCAAGCTTCTTCACCATGTTTTCACGGTTATCTTGAGAAGGTTGGACATTGCTCTCTATGTCTTTGCCCTTCAATCTATACAAGTCCTTTATAAGCCTTTCCACTTCTTGCTTGAGCCCATCATTCTCCTTGGCAATGAGATCATCACATGATTCTACAACATCATTCTCATTGCATTTCTCATTGCAAGGGTTAGAGCAAGAATCATCAATTAAATCAATGCAAGAAGTTGAAGCATCTACCCTAGAGATAGGAATTGCACAAGGGATAGTTTGCTTTATTTCCAAAGAGTCATTAGTATCTTAATGCTCTCAAATTTTAATTTGAGCTCTTCATGCTCCTTGCTAAACAGTTTAAATTTGCACATTAAATCTTCAAAATTTATAGCAAGAGAGTCATTTAGATCTTTGAGAGCACTAAGGTTTTTGATTTCTTTTGATTGTTTCTTAATGACTTTTTGGTGCTCATGAACAAGGTTAAGAAGTTCATCAATTGAAGGAGAGTCGGAGTCATTATCACTTACATCGCTATCCATATCTTGGGCCCTAAAGCAAGTGTTGGATGATGATCCCATGCGAGTGGTGAATTTCTTGTTTGATTCATCATTGGAACTTGATTCTTCACCACCGCTAACTCATTCACCAAATATGGCAAATGATTCATGCTTGGGCTTCTTTTCCTTCTTTTGCTTGTTCTTTTTGAACTTCTTCTCAACATTCATAAGTTGATGGTGAGGCCCATCTTTGAGGAAGACCACATACCCCATGGAGTTGATTTCCTTCAAGCATTTGTTCATCTTCTTTACTTGTTTGTAAAGGTAGGGGTTCATTGGCTCTTGATCATCACTTGAGGAGTTTTGGCATGCCTCCTCTTCTTCCTCTTCACTTGAGCAACCTTTGATGGCCATCTTCTTCAACTTTTTGACTGGCTTGCATGCAAGTGCACTATGTGTTAGTGAAGAAGGTGGCGCTCTTGGCTTGATATCATGATGTAGCTCTTGGGCGATCACCTTGTTGAGGACTTGATTTGGTGTCATTGTGTTGATATCTTTCTCATATAGAATTGTGGTCACCAAATTATAGTCCGGCCTTCGGAGTGAGTGAAGGATCTTGCGAATGAGTTCCAAATTTTCAATTTTCTTCACATCTAAAGAGTTAATCTCATTCACAAGAATATTCAACCGTGAGTACATAGTTTCGGCATTTTCATGATCAAGTTGCTTGAACCTATTAAGTTTATCAATGAGAACATGATATCTTTCATTTGCAACATCTTTTGTGTCTTCATGATTCTCACTAATAGTTTTTCATAAACCTTTAGCATTTTCGCAAGCAAACACACGGTTGAACACATTTTCACCAAGAGAGTTTAAAATAGCACACTTGGCTATAGCATCATATTGCTTATCTTGTTGACTATTGCTTTTAGTTCATTCACTTGTTACTCTCCAAATATTTAGGCCCTTAGCTTGGAGGTGTGATTGTATCAAAATCTTCCATCGTTGGAAGCTCGTGCCATCGAAATGTGGAGGAGGTCCTAGAGAATCCATCTCTTCCCCTAAAAGAGCTAACTCACTAGGCGGTGAAGTCTAACCGATCAAGTGAGCCGGTAAACACAAATTGCCAATGGAATTGGCTTTCTTTGTGATAGAAGTGAGAACCTGGCTCTGATACCAATTGAAAGGATCGGTGGCGCGCTCTAGCCTAAGAGGGGGAGGGGGTGAATTAGGCAAACTAAAAACTTAGACCTATGACTCCAACTATTTGCACAATATTAAACTAAAACATGCTATTTAGATGTGCAACTATAGTTGTTCTAGTGTGAAACCCCTATCCCAAAAGAGTTTAGCAACCTATAGTATTTCCTATCAAGAAACTACTCTATGAAAGTAAAAACACACATGTTGCTAGTATGAAATGCGGAAGCTTAAAGAGCGGGATAGGAGAAAGCAACCTCTTGACGCGGGTGTTTATCCCGTGGTTCGGTTAGCCACAAAGGCACACCTACATCCACGTTGTTGTAGCACTAATTAAGAGTATTGCTACTCGGCCACCAAGTCTCTTCCGTGAACACAATCACGGCCACCTTGGCCCCGGGTTCCACTAAGGAGCTTCTCCACAAAGGATGGTGTAACGAACATGGCACCATTTATGCCATTTCGAGTGATTTTGGTGATCGAATGACAACACAACACTTGGACTAATATGATTGTTAAGATGATCATTCTCAGGCTTTTAGGTTCAAGTGATGACAAAGAGAAAGAGAAAATAGGCGTAGCAAGACCCGAAGGGCAGCCCCTACGGGGGTTCCACTACCCGGTTAGCGGACGGGGGTCGAGGGGGAGCCGCCCCTCGCGGGTCTCAGGGCAGTGCCCTGAAAGCTCTTCGATTCAGGAGCACCGGAAGAACCGACGCCAGGGCATCGGAGCATCCGGTGGTAGTCGGAAGAACCGACGCCATAATATCTTGGTGCAGAAGGGAATCGAAGCCAAGTCAGCCTATAGGCACCGGTTGAACCGACGGTCCAAAATAGGGCATCGGTGCATTGGGCGTCCTATGTACCAGAGACGATGTCAAGTGCCCAGGAGAAGTGTCTTCAGCACCGGTTCAACCGATGGGGCATCGGTGCATACCACCGGTGTAATGACGTCAGCGTCCAGGAGAAGATTCTTTCAGCACCGGTTGAACCGATGAGGCATCGGTGCATTGCATCGGTTCAACCGGTGGTCTCTGCGTCAGCCATCAGGAGTCCAACGGCTACTTCGTGTTATGAGTGACCGGATGAACCGACGCTACCCTGCCAAGAGGCATCGGTTCTTCCGGTGGTACGCAGATTTTCAGCTAACCGTTGGAGCAACGGCTACAAGACTTGGTGGCCTATATATATGCCTCACCCCGGCCATTTGAAGATTGCTGGAGTTGCTGGACATCCCACACACACCCAAGAACATCTCCAAGCCATACAAAAGCATCAAGATCATATCCTTAGCCCTTAGCACACTTTGAGAGTGTTGTGCAAAGGATTAGCTCTTAGTGAGTGAGTTTGCAAGGCTTAGAGCCTTTGTGCTGTGGTTCATTAGTGAACCAAAACAAGAGCTTGGTGCGCCGGCACCTTGGAGCGTGGAGCTCGCCGGCAACGTCATCGACCCTCCGACTTGGTGTGGAGCGGCGACGACACCTTTGTGCGGGGGACGTGGAGACCCCCATCCTTTGTGGAGAAGCTCCTTAGTGGAACCCGGGGCCAAGGTGACCGTGATTGTGTTCACGGAAGAGACTTGGTGGCCGAGTAGCAATACTCTTAGTGAGTGCTACAACAACGTGGATGTAGGTGTGCCTTTGTGGCTAACCGAACCACGGGATAAACACCCGCGTCAAGAGTTTGCTATCTCCTATCCCGCTCTTTAAGCTTCCGCATTTCTTTCTAGTAATTTGTATGCCTTTACTTTCATAGAATAGTTTCTTGATAGGAAAGGCTATAGGTTGCTAAACTCTTTTGGGATAGGGGTTTTACACTAGAACAACCTAGTTGCACATCTAGATAGCTTGTTTTAGTTTAAGCTTTGTGCAAACTAGTTGGAGCCATAGGTCTACGTTTTTATTAGTGCCTAATTCACCCCCTCCCCCTCTTAGGCTAGAGCACCCGATCACTTTCAGATGGAGGTCTCCACGTCCCCCGCACAAAGTGTCATCGCCGCTCCACACCAAGTCGGAGGGTCGATGATGTTGCCGGCGAGCTTCACAGCTCCAAGGGGCCGGCGCACCAAGCTCTTCTTTTGGTTCACTAGAGAACCACAGCACAAGGGCTCAAGGCCTTGCAATCTCACTCACTAAGAGCTAATCCTTTACACAACACTCTCAAAGTGTGCTAAGGGCTAAGGATATGAACACTAAGCTCTTGGATGGCTTGTAGTGGTTCTTGGGTGTGTATGTGACTTCCTTGAACTCCAGCCAGCTTCAAATGGCCGGGGGATGCCATATATTTAGGCCTCCAAGTCGTGGAGCCGTTGTTCCAACGGTTAGCAGGAATCTGCGTACCATCGGATGAACCGATGCTTCTGCCAGGGATGGCGTCGGTTCATCCGGTCACTCTAAGCAACTGAAGTAGCCGTTGGCTTCACTGACACAGTTGCACCAACTCCAAGGACCATCGGTTAGACCGATGCTTAGGGCGTCGGTTCAACCGGTCACACACAGCAACTGGACTAGCCGTTGGGCCTCCCTCTTTTGCTGACGTCAATGCACCGATGCTATGATCTGATGCCTCGCCGGTTCAACCGGTGCTGAAGACTTGGCTCCTGCGCGCTTGACATCGTGTCTGGAACATGGTACGTTGAATGCACCGATGCCTATCTTGAAGCCGTCGGTTCAACCGGTGCTTCACTTGATATGATCTCCAGAGGCGCAGACTTGTGCCAATAGCTAGGCCGTCGGATCATCCGACAACCATCGGATGCACCGATGCTTCTTCCGGTGCTACTGATTTCAATAGAACTCGTCCAATTCAGCGTTTATTTGAGTTCTTTCTTTGTGTTTTGCTTTTTATGGCCTTTTTACTTCATCCCTGGGATCTAGAAATGTTCACTTAACAATACAATTAGTCCCATTGATTACGTTGTCATTCGATCACCAAAATCACTCGAAATGACATAAATAGTGCCATGTTCGTTACAGGCTTTCCTTGTATCAAGCAGACCATCATAGAACTTGAAAGATGACGACAGTGCATGGAACTGGAATTTACATTTTGCAGCCTTGTTCGACATGTACTACTGTGAGAACTTGTATTAAATATTGATTCTCATTTTATATACTAGTGGATGTGCACGTGATGTGTCACGTGTTTAAAAAACAATTATATTTAAAATATTACATGTTTAAGAAATAATTATATTTAAAAATATTATTATGCAGTACCTATTATATTATAGAGTAGAAAATAAAAAGTAGTAATAACAATACAGAGTAATTGTAAACTGAGGCACAAATATTATTTTAGAATAATGAAACTTAAAAATACTTCACAATATATATATAATCTTATTCACACTCAACAAAATTCTAAAAAAAGATATATAAGAAATAAGAGATTAATAAATAAACCATATATGTTGTTATATATATAAACATAAATGGTTAAGAAATAAACCATATATGTTGTAATAGAAATAATGATGCTTCAAAAAATGTGCAAACTTTTGTTGGCTGCAACACTGGCTATAATATCTGAATAATTGATAGTCCTAGTTGATTGCTTGTTGGCATTTTTTCTTAGCCTTCTGATCATTTGTCATATTAAGGTATCTTTTGCTCCACCTTTCTCTGTCTTTCACCCTCCGCCGCTCGACCAGAGACAATTGCGAAAGAACTATCACATGGTTCAAAAAATGTAACAACGTTAGAAGTGATACTATGCATATGATCCAACTATAATACGAATAATTAACAATACCATATGCTTTGTATAGAGTGCTCGTACCTTCCATTGGAATTGTTTGGAAAGTATCATTGTGACGCAACCATGAATCATCAAAATCATCTGTAGTTCTCTCGTTTAACTCAGAAGTTAGATGTTCAACAACACCATTTGACGTATTTGTTTCATTAATCACATGGGCAACACCTACATAAGGTAAATGCATTTGAGTTAGCATACTCACACACTAATGGGTACAATTTTTTTAAAATATACCTGTTGTGGTTCTCCCGTCTAACTCAAAATTCGGTTGCTCAACATTGCCATTGGACGTATTTGTTTCATTAATCAAAGGAGCAACACCTACATATGGTCAATACATATTGAGTTAGCAGACTCACATACTGAATGTCGGGTTGTAAAAATTGTGCCGAGATTCTGTGTATCATTCTGAGCAGCTTCTCTTTCGGCCTTTTTCCGATGATAACTTTCTCGCCTCATAGCATTCAACTCAGCTTTTTTATCAGCTGGCATGCTTGCATATTTTTCCCTAGCCTTTTGCCGCTTAACTTCTCTTTGCTTGGTGCAATCAACTGAAATTCCAAATGTTATGGTTTATGAATTATGTGCAAAACTAAAATAAAACAGTTATAACAAGATCATACAAACATACCATTTTGCACAGCTTGGTTATCATGTGGATCATGTGAATGTCGCTAACGATGATTCAAGGTATTGGTGATATCTCCAAATGGTCGATGGCCATCCCTTTGCTTCAACCCATCAAAATATGTCACAACAAAAAATAAATAAAGAATCATCTCGGTGCTGGTTAATCAAACGAAGAATAACCTCTTTGAGCAAACATGCAGGAGGTGGGAGACGTTTAGAGAACAATTATGAATCAAACCTCGAACCTCTATGTTCCCTTCTCGGCGAACAGGGCTGCCGGATGGGGATGACCAGAGCCGCCTATGGCGCCAACGGGTGGAGTCTCGCACCTCAATGGCACCCTTCTCGACGGACAGGGGCACCGGTGGCGACGATCAACCAAATGTGCAGGAGGGCGCCGGTGCCTAAACCTGAACCCCACGCGCCGAGCAGGCGGGCAGTCAGGAACGCGGCAGAGCGTGGCAACGTGGAGCGGATGGAGCACTCCGAGCAGACGAGGCCACGGCTGCGACGAAGCAGCTGAACGATCAGGCGTGCAATCAAGAATACGGCAGCGTGCAGCAACGTGGGGCGAAGGGAGAGCACCGAGGAGGCGAGGCCGCGACAGGACAGGTAGCACGCAGTGACGTGTGAGCACGCCAAGCAGACGGGCAGGCAGCGTGCGGTGACGTGCGACAAGAGTGGCAGAGGAACGGGAGGGCACCCAGCGCGTGGTGCTGTGCGATGAAAGCGGCGGCCAGAACGAGATGAACGGGACAATCGGCAGAGGAACGTGACCGTGATCTCCCTTGCTTCCAAAAATTCAGTGATCCTCTCTTTTTTACTACAAAAAAAATCAGCAATCCTCTCTCTTTACTTCCAAAAAAACAGCATCCCCAAAAAAATCAGTGATCCTCTATTTTTTACTTCCAAAAAAACATCCTCTCTTTTTACTTAAAAAAACAACATCCTAAAAATCAGCGATCCTCTCTCTTTTTACTTCCAAAAAATCAGCATCCTCTCTCTTTTTACTTCCAAAAAAACAGTGGTGGGTACGGTAATCAGCGATCCTCTCTCTTTTACTTCCAAAAAAGTAGCATCCCCCAAAATCAGCTATCCTCTCTCTTTTTGCTTCCAAAAGGCAGCATTCTATCTCTTTTTACTTCCAAAAATACAGCGATGGGTATGGTAAAACTTTTGGTGAAAAAAACAAGACTTTTGGGTGAAAATATTTTCTATCTATCAAAAAATGGGACTCCACCTCCTTTCGTCAAAACTTTTGGCATGACAAGTGAGACCTCCGTGAGGGGTACGGTGGGCCTAACTTTGGTGAGAAAAGGTTTCAAATATTTCAACTTTTATAGTATAGATAATGTGTAAGCAGTTGGTAATGCTAGACCAAATTCTCACATCTTCTAACTATTGGCATAAGGAACCAATAGTAGACTTCTGGAACATTTCTTTTGTTACTGGCAGCATCGTTTGAGTCGAGTTGTTTGCTAAATGCATCAAGTAAACCATCTTATTTGCAAAGGTAATCATAGGTGACGCCTTCTAGGCTCGTCTATTTACCAATTTGCTTTTGGTAATAAATTTGCTAATATTTCTGTGGTAGAATCTTCCAAATATCATATTACTAAAGGCTTCAGCTTGTTTGTGCTCTGCTTGTTGGCTTCATCGCTTCCATTCCGACCGCCTCGACAGCTCCATGGTTCAGAACTCTAATGCTTGGAAGGTAGCTGCTTAAGGACTCCCTAGTTACCACGTCCACCAAAAGAAAAGCGCAGACCATTAATTAAATCATTGGTACAAGATCAATCTAGTGCTTGTTAATTTATTTCTAGGGAACAATATATACAACGCTCGGCATATTGGTTCCCGATTTGGAAGTTCAAAAAGGAAGGAACCAGATGGTTGGGGTAGCAGCTTACTGTTGTCGCGAGCTCCGTCAAACCACCTCCATAGTGAACTCTGAATCGAAAGCACCAAGTTGAAAGATCGAGACCAAAATCTGAAATCTGGAAGGGGAAATTTTTCACCAGATGAGTACCTTCTTCGTTAATGGCAGGATTTGAAATCACTCGGATCTCGTCGCTGCGCGGCCGGATCCTCTCCTCTTGCTGCCCTTAATGGTTCAAGGATCCATACGCTGGATCTGCGATGAGCAATCTCCATGGATCCATGGTGGCAGTGAAAATTGCGAGCTAACAGGGACGACAGGGTTGGTGGCAAGGTTTTAAATCTCCCGCTATAGCTTCCGCTATGACCCGCTATAGCTATTTGAGACATGGTTCCGCTATTTGAACTCGTGTGTATTTTAGCCGCTATAGCCCGCTATAGCCTCATTTAGCCCGCTATTAGCTATTTTTTGAGTCCAACCGCTAAACCCCTTAGCCCGCTATTTAAAACCATGGTTGGTGGTAGGGATGAATGGAGTAGAGGTGGGTCTCATATACCAACGTGCCTCAGCTGATGCCTGGTTAGTCTGCCTGGCGTTGCACCCTCAGGCAGTCAGGCTGCTTGGTATGGGGCCCGCGTCGAAGTGGTGGGACCAACTTCAACAGCTCCCATCAAGTTGCACGACTTTTGGAGCTCAATCAACGGCAGCAAACATACCTGCCCGGGCCGGCACTTGTGGAAAAACCACACTCTTCCAGTTCCAACTTCCGGGCCAGTCCCCATCTCTTGCCATCGCCAAACGCTCCCCGGCAACGCCAGCTGTCTCCTCCTCATATGGCATCCAGATGCAGTAAAAATCACATACTAATTCTCGTAAAATAATCTAGTTGAGAACCATAGCAAATTCTCAACTCACATACTATTAGAAAATACTCGGAATATCCAGATGCAGTAAAACTGTAAAAATCAAAATATGTGGTAGCTTTAGCTTGCATCAGTTTGCCATATACGATTACAATCAAAAGGATAGAGATCCCAATATTCAAGGAAGGAGATTAGACAAGGAAATAGACTAACATTTTTTTTTGAAGAAATAGGAAATAGACTAACATGCCAGGCGCATCTCCTGTACAACTAAACATGCTGCTGAGTGCTGACTTAAACTAAGGCAGTCTGCATATAGAAAATTATTAACCCCGCCTATGCATATAAGTACATAGGTTCTTCCACACTCAAATAAAGAAGTCAACAGTTCTGGAACACAGAAACAAGTACAGAGGAGCATACCATATACAGTGCAATTCTGCTTTAGTTTATGTAGAAAATTTGATTTGCTCTAAATTCTCTATCCCTGGCACCTCTGAAGAAAACAAATGACAGATTAGTATCTTTTGAGGGGTAATGCCAACCTCAAAAAACAGACGTACGATGAATTGGGTGCAGTCCTCGTATATAGTATTATATGTTTCAGTGAAAGCAAAAAAATATTTCCTATTCAGAAAATAGAAGTGATAATCAGTTAGCACATTGAAATTTCTGCAAGTAACGACCACATTGTCCTAGAAATATACCAGCAATGCTTAATCATGAAAGCTGAACAATATGCAATTTTAGTTAAATAATGCACTTAGATGTGCATCAAAATGCTTTCTGAGGTGAAGAACAAAACAATGGCTATTGACTGTGTATGTACCTTGCTGAATTGATCTTCCCAGCACTGATCTTTCCTGGGAAAATGGAAGTGAGGCATTCCATCAAATATCTGGTGAGCAGTGTATTGGCAGGTGCATTTCGTAGCAAGGAACTGTCAACTGCATCTAATTAGGAGCTCATGAACGCGATTGAAGCCATCTGTTAGATAGCTAATGGGCTTGGAACCTCTTGAACGGAGCAGCACGCCTGGAACCCTGTACCCCAACTACACGAGGCCATGGTCACCATGGGAGATTGGGAGTAACGGCTGGGCGTCTGGATGGATGTGGATGAGGAGTAGAGGAGCGAACGGTTGCGAAATTTTTTTACTGGGCGGAGAGGTGGAGTGGAGGGTTGACGCACTGACCGATAGACTCATCTTGACCGGCAGACTCAACTTTAACTCCGGTAGAAATATGACTAAACAGCCTTTGTGGAGGAAATCCGGTAGAAATATCAAAACATTTCCGACATCCTCTGGGGGACAGCTCGCTGCAGCGCACGGCTCTACTGCATGCAGCCGTGCGTGCCAACTCGGCGCGTGCCGATTGGGCGGCGGATGAGGCGCGTGTGAGCCAGACGGCGCCAGGCTGCGCCTCCCTCCGCCGCACAACCCCTCACCGGCATCTTCCTCCACTCTTAGCCTAGCCACCCTCACACCCGCCACCGTCTCCTGGCATCCGCGTCCGGCAGGCCACTACCGTGCTCCCGCGGTCCCGCCCCGCCGCTGCAATGGCTGCGGCGGCCTCGCCGGCAGCGTGCGCTCGGGCATCCGGACCCCGCGCGGGGGCCCGCCTCGCCGTCCGCACCGCAGCCCTCCCGGCGGACGGGCGCGGCGACGGCACCGCCTCTTACAAGGAGCTCGGTATGTCTGCTACTCGAGCTTTAAGCACTTCTCATTCTGCTGTGGATCAAAAAAATTTGTTATGGGCCTCGTCGGTGTACAATGCTGGTCAATTGGATGAACTGAGAAAGGAGAAAGGGTAGCAAAATAGCTAATTTTTTTGGGTAAAAAGATTGCCGGGTACGGATTTTCCATGGGAAAACAGAAGCTTTCGGTACATAAAGTCATAATTCATCTGTGGCAGTTTCCTGATAAAGAGCAGTCCTGAATATAGAACGCATGTTTCCTTTTGGCATCTAAGTTTACGTGGCTGGGACTGGGACAACATTGCACATTTACACTGAGCCAAGTTGAACAAAGTACTGTTCGTTAAACCCAAAAGCTCAAAACTGCTAAATACTATGTTTGCTTGTTGTCTTAAGGTCTGTACTTCTTGAAAAAGAGGATTGAAGACGCAGTTGTCCGGGTTGAAACCACCGCATCCAGTGCTCTGGAGTTGGAGGAAGCACGGAGAATTAAGCAGGAAGAAGTACTGCGGAAGCGTAACTTGTGGGATAATCCAGCTAAGTCACATGAGACGCTCTCTGCTCTGGCAGATGCCATCAGGGTGGTCGACCATCTGAAAGATCTTCGCTTCAAGGTGATTTCTGTACAATAATTTGAGTTAAACAAACGGTTCTTGTTTTCAAGGTTTGAACAGACAATATAAGTTAAACCATGCCTATCCCGTCACTTCGTTAAACAGTGCAAATTTACAATTTCAATTCTTTTGTCTTGATTTTATGCATAGAACTACCATAGGAATTTGCAATTTGGTTATCTAGCAGTTGTCATTGAATATACTTTGCAGGCTGAAGAGGCAAAGTTGATAAGTCAACTATCAGAGATGGATGCCATAAATGGTGAGCTATTTAAGCAAGCATACAAATCTTCAGTAGATGCTAGCGAGTATCTAGATCGCTACCAGATGTACAAGCTTCTTAATGGTCCATACGACAAGGAAGGAGCTTGTATTATTGTTACTGCAGTATCAGATGGTGTTGCTTCTGAGGTAAGTTGATTGGTCTATGTATTATTGGTCAAAGGTTAATGGTAACAATTTAAGAAATGCTGATGTAGCTTTAGTTATAATTTCACCTTGCTTTGAATACATATCTTACCATCCTGTTTACTCTTACAAATTAGGCTTCAATTATTATTTTGCTCAACTCCACTGAAGAAATAAAGCTAATGAGTGCTTACTTCATTTATAAAATTTCTTCAAAATATGTTAACACCATATGGTGATCTCATACTACTACATATCTATTGATATGTTATTATGAATGCAGACATCTTCAACCTTCTGAAATTTTTATATTTACTTTTGAAATTGATAAAGTTGGTATTTTTCTGTTCCAGCTATGGGCAGCGAAGGTCTTTGGCATGTATACAAGTTGGGCACGGAAGCAAGGTTGCAAGGTTGGATTGATTGAGAAGATTTCTTCAATGAGTGGCCATGTCCGGACTTTAGCGATGGAGATTGAATCAGAGTACATGTTTGGCATCCTTTCTGGAGAAAAAGGAATGCATCGAATGATATACTCGTCCCTTGAAAATTCTGATAAATATCAGGTGATTATGCTTTCTATTGTTGTTTGTTTTATCAGAATTCATCAGGAATTGTTGTGTGCAAAGTTTAGGTTATGTATGCGATTTATCCATGTAATTATCAAACAGCGCATAAATGCAATACAAGATGTTTAACCAATAGATTTCTCAAGTTATGGAAAGTAATGTTTGAGGCTAACAGTTTCATAATTGTTTGCAAGTGTTGACTAATATGCATAGACTGATAGAACAAGAACTATATAGACTGATATCATTATGTCGCCCACTCATGAATTGGTAGCAGAGGAAGTTACAAGTTAATACACAGAGGTTGATCGAAGCTGCATCATTACAAGTAAATATACTATTACTATTTGAAAAGAAAATCATGGTAATTCTGAAGAACTTTCTAACACAGTTGGAACAAATATGCCGATAGAAGTTAAAATATCAAGTAACATGTTATGAATTCTGATTATTTGACCACTAAGTTTGAATAATAGATTGTGTGGTTTTTGACTTGGTATTTCAGTGCTAAACCTTATAATTTAACTGACATGCCTACTTTTGCAAAAGTCAGTTAGAAAATCTGGATTCTAGCTTGTGTGCACATCTGTATCATGGTCGAACTATTCTATCATGATCTTTTTCATATGTTGCTATTTATCAGAATGGCTAACCCAAAATTTACCAAAGCTTGCAGGCCTTATCAGCTAGAGTAGACGTAATTCCCCTCTTCTTGGATAGGCCAATTAATCTTCACTTGGATGACAATGATATAGAGATCGCTCCCTCACCTTCTTCTGAATGTAAGAAGCGAGATAGCAGAAACTGTGCTGCTGTCAGTGTTCAACACAAACCAAGTGGAGTCACTGCTGAAAGTTCAGGTACGGAACAAAAGCCTACTGCATATACAAATGTAAATTGGCATGCAGTTGTAATTTGTTAATGGAATTTAACAAGTTAGCCCTCAACAGGTGAGAGAAGCTATTTTGCAAACAAGCTAAAAGCTACGAGTAGGTTGAAAGCAAAGCTCCTTTTATTAGCAAGAGAATTGGGAGTATCAGACATGAAGATGATGAACAAACAAGCTATAAAGGATATATGCAGCCGTGAAACACGAAGGTACACATTTGGGCCTCAGAAATTGGTCCATGATCTCAACACAGGCAACCAGTTATCAGATTTGAACTTGGTTCTGGAAGGTGAAATAGAGCAATTCATTAGAGGTCGAATTATCGCTAGACAATGATGATACAACTCACCAATTGATTGATTGTCCCCCCTCATTGCGATCTTGTACATTTATTTCTGTCCTTATACAAACCACACCACATCAAAGGATGACCTCTGTAAAATATCACATTTCAAGCCAAAAGGCATGACACCTGGTATACAAAACATTACGTTATTTGCACCATCTGCTCCCCTCCATTACGAGTACTAATGCTCATTCATTCCTGATGTAATGAACCAGCCTCTTGTGTTGTCATGCTTGTGCATTGCGCTTCTTGTGTTGTAAAAGTTAGGGCTCTTCTTGGGCGATCAGCGCCAGATCCTCAAAAGCTGGTCCCTATGCCTACTCCAAGATCTTGAAATCCAAGAAGACATAGCAAACCTAGTGGTACAAGTGGATTCTGATGGGAAAGGCCGTGCCTGAGGTCTCTGTGTCTTCGGGTCTGTGTGGTTGTTGATGTTACCAAACCTTTGCTGCAGTTAATCTCTGTGTACTTTGTGAGATGCAAGGAACTTCCATTCTGTTCCTTCTCTTGTAGTTTGCTTGGCGCTTGGCCATACTTCCATGGTTTGATCTACACCGATGGAACAGGACCAGGTTGGCAATGGCAAGCTTTCGTGGAATGATGACCGTGCCTGGCCACTTGTGGACGTAACCAACAGCCTTCAGAGAGCACACCGGCAGGCACCGGGGCCGCACGCACCGTCTCTCTAGGCAATCAGGCTTTTCTGGGCCGAGCAGTTGGAAGGGAGTCACTTCACCTTTGAAGTCTAAAGTGTTATATTGTGATCCAAATTTTGATGGGAGATTGTTGGAATTTGGGCTTGGCCCATTAAGGCCCATGTGTTGCAAACTTTTAATCCCACATTGCTAGTAGAAGTTGAGGAGACCACGTGACTCTCCTATATATCTAACCCATAGGCTTCACCGGAGAATATCAATCCTATTATTCCTCTTGTAAGCCGCCGCTAGGCGTTGTACACAAACACCCGATATAGTGAAGTTCTTGCTGGCTGTCGCCCGTGGTTTTTACCCTTCGCATTGGAGGGGTTTTCCACGTTAAATCCTCGTGTCTTTCTACGGTTTGATCTTTCTATTTTTCATCGTTTTGTTCGCCGTCACTTCTAACAAGTGGTACCAGAGCCGTGATTTCAAGTTAGGGTTTCGTGATGGCGTCGATGAAGTATGATCTACCGATGTTGGACTACAAGACAAGGTTCTCGCTGTGGCAAGTCAAGATGAGAGCTATTCTGGCGCAAACCAATGATCTTGATGAGGCGCTGGAAAAATTCGGGAAGAAAAAGAAGGATGAGTGGACCGATGAGGAGAAGCGCAAGGACCGTAAGGCTCTTTCTCTTATTCAGCTTCATCTATCTAATGATATTCTACAAGAAGTGCTGCAGGAAAAGACTGCTGCAGAATTGTGGCTAAAACTGGAATCGATCTGCATGTCGAAGGATCTTACCAGTAAATTGCATATGAAGTTGAAGCTGTACACGCTTAAGATGCAGGAGGGTGATTCGGTGATGGGTCACCTATCTGTCTTCAAGGAGATCGTTGCTGACCTAGGGTCGATGGAGGTTAAGTATGAAGATGAGGACTTAGGTCTTCTTTTATTATGCTCTTTGCCAAGTTTTTATGCAAGTTTCCGTGACACCATACTATTAAGCCGTGATGAACTAACCCTTGCGGAAGTTTGTGAGGCACTCCAGTCTAAGGAGAAGATGAAAGGCATGGTGCAGACAAATGGCTCGTCCTCTAGGGGCGACGCTTTGCATGTCAGAGGCAGATCAGAGCAAAGATCCTCAAGTGATAACAACGATCGTGGCAAGAGCAATGACGGTAGAGGCCGCTCCCAGTCCAAAGGTTCCAAGAAGAAATTATGTAAGTATTGCAAGAAGAAATCTCATATGATTGAGGATTGATGGAAATTGCAGAATAAGGAGAAGAAGAAAAATAAATCTGATGGTAAGGCTAGTGTTGCTTCTGCTGGTGAAAACTCTGAGTCAGATTGTTTGGTTGTCTTTGCTGGTTGTGTTGCTGGTCATGATGAGTGGATTCTTGATTCTGCATGTTCTTTTCATATCTGCACTAATAGAGATTGGTTCAGTTCCTATGAGTCTTTGCAGAACGGTGATTTTGTGCGCATGGGAGATGATAACCCGTGTGAGATTATTGGCATTGGCTCTGTTCAGATCCAGACCCATGATGGCATGATTCGCATACTGAAGAATGTAAGGCACATACCAGGGATGAAAAGAAATCTGATCTCGTTGAGCACACTTGATAAAGAAGAACTCAAATACACCGGTTCAGGTGGAGTTGTGAAGGTATCTAAAGGTTCTCTTGTATGTTTGTTGGGTGATCTCAATCCTTCAAATTTATATGTTCTCAGAGGTTGTACTTTGCATGGTTCTGTTTCTGCTGCTAATGTTCCTAATGCTGAATCTAGTAAGACTGACATTTGGCATATGCGTCTTGGACACATGAGTGAACTCGGTATGGAAGAATTGATGAAGAGAAACCTGCTGGATGGCTGCATTCTGAGTGGCAATAAGTTCTGTGAGCATTGTGTATTTGGTAAGCATAAGAGGGTCAAATTCAATACCTCTGTTCATACCACAAAAGGTACACTTGATTATGTTCATGCTGATTTGTGGGGTCCTTCACGTAAGCCTTCATATGGTGGTGCTCGTTATATGCTTACCATTATTGATGATTACTCTAGAAGAGTCTTGCCTTATTTTCTGAAAAGCAAAGATGATACTTTTGCTGCTTTTATAGAATAGAAAGTTATGATAGAAAGGCAAACTGAGAAGAAGGTCAAGGTGCTTCGAACTGATAATGGTGGAGAGTTCTGTTCGGATGCTTTTGATGATTATTGCAGAAAAGAAGGCATTGTTAGGCATCACACCATACCGTACACTCCTCAGCAGAATGGTGTGGCCGAGCGTATGAACAGGACTATCATCTCGAAGGCTCGTTGCATGTTGTCCAATGCCCATATGAACAAGCGTTTTTGGGTTGAGGCTGCTAATACAGCATGTTATTTGATCAACAGATCGCCTTCTATTCCACTCAACAAGAAGACTCCTATTGAGGTATGATCTGGTACACATGCAGATTATTCACACTTGAGAGTTTTTGGCTGCACTGCTTATGCTCATGTTGATAATGGAAAATTAGAGCCTAGAGCTATTAAATGTCTGTTTCTTGGTTATGGTTCGGGAGTCAAAGAATATAAATTGTGGAATCCTGAAACTAGAAAGACTTTCATGAGCAGAAGTGTTGTTTTCAATGAATCTGTGATGTTTACTGACAGTTTGTCCACAGATGATGCTTTAGTTGAGAAATTGCAGTCACAAGTTAGTGTGCAGGTGGAGCTTATGGATGACCAGGAAAATGAAGTTGTTGGTAATGATGTTTCAGATAGTGTTCCTGATACTGTTCAGCACTCACCTCCAGTTTCACAGTCTGATTTGCAGCATGAGGAGGATGTAGATTTACCTATTGCTCTTCGCATATCAAAGAGGAGTTGTGGACCTCCAAACCGTTTAATTGAGGAGTGTAATCTGACTTATTATGCTTTGAGTTGTGCTCAACAGGTGGAGGATGCTAGTGAGCCAGCAACGTATTCTGAGGCCATTGATTCTGTTGATAAGGAGAAGTGGATCTCAGCTATGCAGGAGGAGATGCAGTCTCTTGAGAAGAATGGCACATGAGAGATTGTAAGCTTGCCTGAGAAAAAGAAGACTGTTCGCTGCAAATGGATCTTCAAGAAAAAGGAGGGTTTGTCTTCTAGTGAGCCTCCAAGATTTAAGGCAAGGTTAGTTGCAAAGGGTTTCAGTCAGATTCCTGGTGTTGACTATAATGATGTGTTCTCTCCAGTTGTGAAGCATAGCTCAATTCGGACTTTCTTTAGTATTGTTGCTATGCATGATCTTGAGCTTGAGCAGTTAGATGTGAAGACTGCATTTTTGCATAGAGAGCTTGAGGAGGAAATTTACATGGATCAGCCAGAAGGATTCATAGTGCCAAGCAAAGAGAATTATGTTTGCAAATTAAAGAAGTCCTTGTATGGTTTGAAACAGTCTCCTCGTCAGTGGTATAAGAGGTTTGATTCATTTATGTTGTTATATGGTTTTAAAAGATCTGAATATGATAGCTGTGTTTACATTAAGATTGTTGAGGAATCACCTATATACTTGCTGTTATATGTTGATGACATGCTTATTGCTGCCAAGAGCATAAAAGAAATCACTACAGTAAAGAAATTGTTGAGTAGTGAATTTGATATGAAGGATCTTGGTGTTGCTAAGAAAATTCTAGGTATGGAGATTACTAGAGACAGAAAATCTGGTTTATTATTTCTTAGTCAGCATAATTACATTAACAAGGTTCTTCAGCGTTTCAATATGCATGATTCAAAGCCAGTTAGTACTCCTATTGCACCTCACTTTAAATTGTCAGCTGTTCAGTGCCCTAGTTCTGAGGAGGATGTTGAATACATGTCAAAAGTCCCATATTCTAGTGCTGTTGGTTCTCTGATGTATGCCATGGTTTGCTCTCGCCCAGATTTATCATATGCTATGAGTTTGGTTAGCAGATACATGTCTAATCCTGGTAAAGAACACTGGAAGGCAGTTCAGTGGATTTTCAGGTACCTCAGAGGAACAGCAGATTCTTGTTTGAAGTTTGGGAGAACTGATCAGGGACTTATTGGTTATGTGGATTCAGATTATGCTGCTGATTTGGATAGGCGCAGGTCACTCACAGGTTATGTGTTCACTGTTAGCAGTTGTGCTGTGAGTTGGAAGGCTACTTTGCAGCCTGTTGTTGCTATGTCTACCACAGAAGTAGAATATATGGCTATTGCTGAAGCGTGCAAGGAGGCAGTATGGCTGAAAGGTTTGTTTGCTGAGCTGTGTGGAGTTGGTTCTTGCATTGATCTATTCTGTGACAGTCAAAGTGTTATTTGCCTCACTAAAGATCAGATGTTTCATGAAAGGACAAAGCATATTGATGTCAAGTACAATTATGTTCGTGATGTTATTTCACAAGGTAAATTGAAGGTATGCAAGATCAGTACTCATGATAATCCAGCTGATATGATGACTAAACCAGTTCCTGTAGCTAAGTTTGAGCTTTGCTCAAGCTTAGTTGGTTTGACAGTTTAGCCAAAGAGGTTATTTGGCGCCAGAAGTTCTGTTCTTTGTTGTGTTCAGGTGATGATTTTGATATGCTACAAGAAGGAATTTGTCTCAACGTGGAGTATGTTATATTGTGATCTAAATTCTGATGGGAGATTATTGGAATTTGGGCTTGTCCCATTAAGGCCCATGTGGTGCAAACTTTTAATCCCACATTGCTAGTAGAAGTTGAGGAGACCACGTGACTCTCCTATATATCTAACCCATAGGCTTCACCGGAGAATATCAATATTATTATTCCTCTTGTAAGCCGCCGCTAGGCGTTGTACACAAACACCCGATATAGTGAAGTTCTTGCTGGCTGGCGCCCGTGGTTTTTACCCTTCGCATTGGAGGGGTTTTCCACGTTAAATCCTTGTGTCTTTCTACGGTTTGATCTTTCTATTTTTCATCGTTTTGTTCGCCGTCACTTCTAACAAGTGGTACCAGAGCCGTGGTTTCAAGTTAGGGTTTCGTGATGGCGTCGATGAAGTATGATCTACCGATGTTGGACTACAAGACAAGGTTCTCGCTGTGGCAAGTCAAGATGAGAGCTATTCTGGCGCAAACCAATGATCTTGATGAGGCGCTGGAAAAATTCGGGAAGAAAAAGAAGGATGAGTGGACCGATGAGGAGAAGCGCAAGGACCGTAAGGCTCTTTCTCTTATTCAGCTTCATCTATCTAATGATATTCTACAAGAAGTGCTGCAGGAAAAGACTGCTGCAGAATTGTGGCTAAAACTGGAATCGATCTGCATGTCGAAGGATCTTACCAGTAAATTGCATATGAAGTTGAAGCTGTACACGCTTAAGATGCAGGAGGGTGATTCGGTGATGGGTCACCTATCTGTCTTCAAGGAGATCGTTGCTGACCTAGGGTCGATGGAGGTTAAGTATGAAGATGAGGACTTAGGTCTTCTTTTATTATGCTCTTTGCCAAGTTCTTATGCAAGTTTCCGTGACACCATACTATTAAGCCGTGATGAACTAACTCTTGCGGAAGTTTGTGAGGCACTCCAGTCTAAGGAGAAGATGAAAGGCATGGTGCAGACAAATGGCTCGTCCTCTAGGGGCGACGCTTTGCATGTCAGAGGCAGATCAGAGCAAAGATCCTCAAGTGATAACAACGATCGTGGCAAGAGCAATGACGGTAGAGGCCGCTCCCAGTCCAAAGGTCCCAAGAAGAAATTCTGTAAGTATTGCAAGAAGAAATCTCATATGATTGAGGATTGCTGGAAATTGCAGAATAAGGAGAAGAAGAAAAATAAATCTGATGGTAAGGCTAGTGTTGCTTCTGCTGGTGAAAACTCTGAGTCAGATTGTTTGGTTGTCTTTGCTGGTTGTGTTGCTGGTCATGATGAGTGAATTCTTGATTCTGCATGTTCTTTTCATATCTGCACTAATAGAGATTGGTTCAGTTCCTATGAGTCTTTGCAGAACGGTGATTTTTCATCGTTTTGTTCGCCGTCGCTTCTAACATAAAGATCATTCAGCCCATCAAGACTACCATTCTGCATCAGCTGATGGCAATCAGGGTTTTTCTAAGTTTGCATCTCATGTGACTGGTGTTTGTGGAGAGTACCCTTCGGGACGAAGGAGTACCACAACAGCCTCGAGCGAAGAGTCTAGGAATCCAGAAACTACCCCAAATACCTTGAGAGTCAAGAGTGGGATACAACAACTTTTGTATTCAATATCTCATCAATTACAATTACATGGGTATTTACAGGGGCGGTGATTCACCTGCCCCTTCAGAAAATACACTTTGACCTTCTCTAACGACTATATTCTAAGAATATTCTGGAGGTCCACGGTAATTTCATGTCTATGTCATCTTTACAGCTCAGCAACATCGCCCGTTTTTCCATCTCCTTGGCGCGTGATCTAGCCGGAGCCCTTGGACCGTCCTCGGCTGCCGCTTCCTCCCTGTGCTTCCCCCTTCAGGGTGCCACCATTCTGGTGATTGACAATGGCATCTCTTCGGTGGAACAGGTCTTCGCCCGACGACCAAAGCCTCCACCTTCGTACCAGGAACAGACCTAAGCAGAAGATTGCAAGTTCTAAAATTCATAACTTTTCATACGATCTCGGATGAAGTCAAATTGTGTGGAGGATGACGAGATCTAAAATTTTGTAGTTGATAACTTTGTCCATTTAAAATTTATTTAATAGTCCAAAAAATTATTATAAATTTTCTAATTTTAAAATCTAGAAGTTTTAATTTTTTTCAAACAACCTCGTGCTAAGACTAAAAAAAAATTATAGTTCATACATTATCCATTTAGACCATTTAGGATCACAAGATCATTTACTAGTTTGTCCTATACACATGGCAATGATTATATAGAATCTAATACAACTCAAATCATACTTTGAGATTTCCACAATCTTAACATTATATACACTGAAATATATTTCACATATTTTTTTGTATCTATCGTTCACAATAATCATAGTGTAGGAACTTCCATTTTTTATTTATTCTGCTATATTTAAATATTTAAATGAATTTTAGAATAAAAAAATAGAGGCGGTGATGGTGTAACCCGCCCCTGGAAACAGATTTCTAAGGGCGGATGATGATGTCATCCGCTCCTACAAATTGATTTCAAAGTTAATACAAAAAAATATATATCGTAAGTCATATAGTTATAAGTTATAAGTGGTTGTGTAGTATGATGGAGACGAGGGTATGCGCGAGGCTTGAGATAAGTGGTTCAAACCCCAGTTTATGCAAGGTGCATATTTTGTTAAAATATTGTATCTCAGTAGTAGAGAGGCTTGCGATGGTTGCCTGCTGGCTGTTTTTATTTCTACTTTGCTATTGAGGGTAGACAATTGCCTGACGTACGTAACTAGGCCTCGTAAGCTTATTGATCGCATATTGCACTTCTTTTCTGGAATGAGAGAGGAAAGGGTAGAGAGAGCGAGGATATGCTTAATCCGCATTTTAGTTTTTTTTATTTTTTGATTTGCTTCAAATTGATTTGTAGGGGCGGGTCATGACATCACCTGTCATAAAAAGAATCTGTAGGAGCAGATGATGCCATGACCCGCCCCTACAAATCAATTTGTAGCAAATGAGAAGCAAGAGCAGCTATCACATACACCCCTAAAAATACATTTTTATCCACTCAAAAAATCTTTTTCATAGTAGGGTGCAAGTTGCCTTAAATAGGAGAGCTCTCTCCCGTGGTTGAATACACAACATAGAGAAGAATGGAGTTGTTTTACGCAGTGCGCGCATATATATGCATGTATGTTTTCGCGTGCTTAACTGCGTGACTTGTGACTTGGGATGCAGCGAGCAGCCAAACCAAGTTTGTGTAAACCTTTTGCTATCTGTGTATTAATTTTGACAATAGTCATTTGATGTTATTAATACGCAGCCAATGCCATAATCCCGAATTAATTGGGCAATATAAACCCGAGTTATTTGGATGGTCACTACTTCTAATTAGTGAATGGTTACTGTTTCTAATTAGTGAATGCATTTACAGCAAAATTATCAATAGTGGGCTGCCTTCTCCCCTATAAGAAGCTCTGGAGATGTCAAGTAATAATGCCTGAAAAAAATCCTCGAACTCCTCTCTCTCTCTCTCTCTCTCTCTCTCTCTCTCTCTCTCTTTTCCATATGGTGAACTGTGTTGTGACATTAACCTGCTGAATCTCGCCAGCTCTTCTCCTACATGCACTAAATGATGGTGTTTTACCGCAAAGCCTACCAATGGATACCCTGAGGTGGTTGATTTGTTGGTAGGGTGTTGCCAAGATTAGAAACTCGAAGGTGCAAGCAACATAAGTTTTAGATAGGTTCGGGCCGCGAGTTGAGTAATATCCTACATCTGTTTGGTGGTATGTATTGTCTAACGTTATAGATGATTTGGAGGAATCCCTGTCTGCCCTTATATAGTCTAAGGTATAGGGTTTACAAGAAAATCCAGTCTAATACCAGCCTAAAAATCATACCCATACACTAGACAGGTAGTTTTCTTCTATATCGACTAGTCCTACTCGTATCCGAGTATATTACAACATGTTAGGGTACGAGACATACCATATCCCTTATTTCGTACATATCCATACCACGTAAACTTCTTGTGCCCTTGGGTTTGACACTAAGGAAAAGGGGGAGTGGTGTCTCCAAGCCGTCGCCGTCATGAAGCCTGCACGAGGGATGGCAATAGGGTTTTCGGGCATCACAACAACACGACCGCTCGAGGACGATCGACTACGTTCTGCACTGCTGTTGACGGTCGTTAAGTGCAAAATATGACCGTCAACTATACTCATTAAAAAAGGAAAACCATACCTCTTACTCGCATATTTGTATCACTAACCTAGCTCCATAGTTGTTTTCGAAGATTTATGTTTTCAGGAGCACAAGTCCGGAATAAGAAGAAAACATGAAGAATACGCAAACAAAGTCGCAGAAGATCGAGCACATGCAAAATAGACCCACCTGACAGACCAAACCGACCAACGAAGCTCCGGCACCGACCATCTGACATTAGGACCCACTAAGAAGTGCACCAGAGAAAGACGGTGGCCAGAGGTGGCAAAGTGGGGCTGGCCGAACCAGGGGTTAGGCCGAACCTGGACAGGCACCTATCCAGGTGCATTTTGGCGGGAAGGCTGGTTTGATCCTCTAGACGTCGGTTGATGGTGTTTCCATACAAGGAGATGGCGGGAACCGACCTCTCAAGCTATAAAAGGGGCCTCTCCTCTCTCACACCACACACACCATTTGGAAGCCTCTCGCTCACACTCTCTTGTGACTTGTACTCCTTAGGGTAGTGGAGCTAGGCTAGTACTTCATCTCTTTAGCGAATCCAGTCGTCCTCGGGGTCGACGAGCAATCCTCGGCCTCTGGTATGGCTTTGTATTCTGACATTCATTATGCTATTCATATTGAGTTTGTTCTTGGTTATCTTGCTATGTTCTTAACTTGCTTAGCCTTGATATGTGCTTTATCAAGTTATACTAGTTGCTTGCTTAGACCAGATGATCTGGGTTAGGATATCCATTCGTTGTGCTTTCGCACTTGCCTTAGCATCTTACCTGTCCATCCGAAGGGTGGGGGACCCGGGGGTGCTAAGGTAGTGACCTCATATGCGGGCATGGTGCCCGGGTATGCAGGATCCCTCGGATATGACGGTGCTCCACGGTTTGACTGGGCTAGACCGCAGGTGGTGACAACCCTGTCGGTCCGCCAGGAAGCTGCTTCTCGGTTAGCGTACTCCCCGATACTCAGGTATCGTGTAGGAGTTCATGCAAAGATGAAACAGGACTGGATGTTCTCCAGTGCGAGTCAATCTCCCCGATGTCTCTAATTTCCCAGCACCTACAACTCTAAGCATGTGGCTAACATAACTTATCTGCTAACATGAATAGTATACTAGGATCTGTTGCCTATGCTCCCGCTAACCTTAGGTGTGCTTGTTTATTCTTTATTCATGAGAGTTGGCTGTTATGTGTGTGTCATGTTATCCCTGATTATCCTCTATTATCACTTACCCCTGTATAATCAGCAGTTTACACCTTATCTGATAATGTCATGGTTATGTATCTAGTAAACCTCTTTACACAACCTCGCCATCCCTTGGGAAAATATAAATAATGAAACCCTGAATACTTCCGGGTGAAATGCTACAACGGTATATCCGTGCGCTTGTGGATCTTTCTGTAATCGTTAAGACATACCAACCCGACATTCCTTGACGGCGTTGCTGGGAACTAACCCCTCCTAGTAGTGACGTTAAGAAATGCCAACAACTGCCTCAACTATGATCTGCATTGCATCGTGTCTACATGAGGATGGAGCACTAATATGTAAATATGATGATTTATACATGGATTTACTTTAGTTCTTTTTGATCTATCTGCTATTAGATCTGAAATGCATAGCAGTAGCGTTAGTTTATGTATTTTGCCTCAAATTAAAATTTGGTAGTTTTAAGCGCATCCTTTCAGCATTCTAGATATCTTATGTATGCGTTTATTGTAACTTAGCAATGGCTGGTGCTTCAGATGCAATGAAATCTGAGACGTTTGTCGTGGTAACTTTCATAAATGGTATACTGGAGTAATTGGCTCATGTCTATGGGGCCGTGATGGGTGATCCATCCAGTGATGCTATTCATGGTTGAGCATACCACGACTTTCCTGAGTGAAATTGATACAACACTCAGATGTATCTTGTTCCTGCTATCAGATCAACCACGATGTGTATATGGATTACACAAACCCCACATTTTTGTGGGATGCACTTGAACATAAATTTGCAGTCTCAAAAGTTGGCCACTTACTCTATACTTGTGAGCAGTTCTATGACTTCAGCATTGACGCTGCAAAGCCGATAGTTGCACAGGTGCATATGATGCATCTACTGGTTGGGGAGATTACATGTTTGGATTGTCCATTGCCGGATAGATTTGTGTAGTTTTCTTGAATCTTAGCCGTTCATCTCAAATTTAACCACAGATCGCACATGTCGCACCTCATCACATTCGCCTCGCCGGCTACTTCTGCAATAGCCTGGAGAGAGCGGCGCACTAGGCCTTGAGGAGCGACATCACCTATGAGCTTTCCGATGATCAGGTTGGTGAGTACACTACTTGCGTCCACAAGTGCCTTGACCGTGTAGTCACGTTCCCCGAGGTTGACCCGGGCTCCGACGACGAGAGCTCCAGCCCCACCTCCGACAACAGCTCTGGCCCCAGCTCCCACACCAAGGGCCAGGCCTCCGCATCAACATCTCCTACATCTCCGGCAAGGGCCTGGATGGAAAGGGCGATGCAAAGTGAGTCGTCGTCAGGGAACCATCGCTAGATCACGAAGTTTTGAGTCTGTAAAACCGCATGTTGTATCAATCTATTACTAGCATTTTTGTGAGTTCTCTTTACGGAACTATGCCGCTCCAGGAAGTTTTGAGTCTATAACACTATACTATATATAGATCTATTGTTGTAGTTTTGTCTAGTAGTTGAAAGGTACCCAGGATCATCAGAACTCAGTGACTATATGTGATTGGATCATTTCGACGGCAGAGCCGCCTTCTCGCTTTCTGGTGGCAGAGCCTACCAACAGATAGATCATAACTTATACACTAAGGACTTAGAAATTGAGAGACTAACACTTACAAAACACTTGCTTTATTACAACACAATAGTATTACACAAGAATACACAACACACCCTCTCTTTGTGGCTATCCTAACACTCACCCTTCTCATCTACCATACTCTTGGATGTGATGTCATGGCAAGGGAGGGGTCTCTATTTATAGGCCAAAGGGGGGGCACGATATTTAGACAAGTGTCCCCTTCTAGAGAATTTATAAATATTACATTTTCTAAATTTATTTATTACTATTTCTAGCATACTCCATAGAAAATATCTTATTCTTGCATTGTGAAGAAGACTCTATAAGTTTGCCTTGCATTCTTCCTCAACACTCCCCCTCAAGGCAAACTTCTAGCCAGACTTGTTTTGCAGACCATGCCGAGTGCTTTTCGAAACTTCTCAAATTTTGCCTTGTTTAGACCTTTTATGAAGATGTCAGCAAATTGCTCATGTGTCCTATTCATTGTGGAGAGATTTTGCCACAATCTTGAAACACAAAAGACAGGATATCTCCACCGAGGATGTGATTATAGCTCTCGATGTGGAAGAACAGGCAAAGAACATTCCAGGAACATCCACTCAAGGCGCAAGTGAAAACATCATAGTGAACAAGGCCAACTACAAGGGGAACTATAAGGGGAAGCGAAGGGTAAGATGAATTATGGTGGAAAGCCTAAGAAAACCACCAACTTTATGAAGAAATCTGAGAAGGATGAGAAGTTCAGAGCATGTTATGTGTGTGGTAAAGAAGGGAAACTTGCGAAGAACTGCCGCTACCGCAAGGACCGAGATGATGGCAAGCCAAACAAGTAGGTGAAACTAACCATCGGTGATGATGATGATGAGGTGGTGGATCTTGATATGGTAATTTTCCTATTGTATTTTCGGTACCTAAATCTACATATTATATTAGTGGGCTGATACTGGTACGAATATACATGTATGTACGGATATGTTCTTATTTACTTCTTACCAGGGAGCACGAACTTCATCTGTCTTGATGGGAAACACATCGGTTGCACATGTTCTAGGTGTTGGTTGGTGGAATTGAAGCTCAGTTTAGGGAAGATTGTCCACTTAAAAAACATGCAGCATGCTCCATCAATAAATAGGAATCACATTAGTGGGTCCTTGTTATGTTTGATGATTATAAGTTAGTGTTTGAGTTTAATAAAGTTGTAATTTCTAAATTTAGAAAATTGTTAGTAAAGGCTACGACGGGAAGGTTTGTTCCACTTAAATGCTGTTAAACCAAATTTTCATTTGAATATTGTGGTTATGAATAAAATTTGTTAGTCCAATGTGTAGCACTCTTGTTTTTGTTGTATTATTTTTGCCTCCATTGCTAGAATATCCGGATTGGAATTAATTATAAAATTCAATGTAGTCAAGGGATCAAAGTGCCAATATTGTGTACAAGCAAAACAACCTCAAAAACATTTCAAGAGTTTAGAGGAAAAGAGAAACTTGATATCATTAGATCTTATTCATTCAGATCTATGCAGGATGAATAGATTGTTGACTAGAGGAGACAAGTTCATGACCTTGATAGATGATGCTACACATTATTGCTATGTTTACTTGCTAAAAATAAAAGATGAAGCTTTTCATTACTTTAAGATTTTTAAGGCCGTGGTTGAGAACCAACTTGAGAGAAAAATTAAGCGCTTTACGTGATGATCGTGGAGAAGAATATATCTCCAGTGAGTTCTCCAATTCTGTCCTGAACATGGCATAATACATGAGGGCACACCATAATATTCACCTCAATCAATTGGGGTGGCTGAGAGGAAAAATCAAACACTTACAAACTAGGTAAATATCTTGTTAGAGAGTTCTGATGTGTCCTATAAATCGTGGGGGAAGCTATTTTGACAGCAATCTTTATCCTTAATCGGGTTGTCACAAAGAACAAAGATGTTGCTTCTTATGAGGGATGGAAAGAGCGTAAGACTACTACCAATTTTCTATGAACGTGGGGTTGTTTGGCAAAAGTCAATATACCAGCGCTGGAAAAGAGAAAGTTTGGACCGAAGACGGTTGATTGTGTGTTTTCGGGTTAAGCACAAAACAACATGGATAATAAATTTTTAGTTGTAAAATCAGATTCTCCTGATGTGCACGTATACACAATCATGGAGTCACATGTGCTTCATTCTTTGAGGAAGTTTATCATATGAGAACAACAAGCAATAGTGGAACTTAGATTTACACTCGCTCAGAAACAATTGCTCCACCTAAACCAAATAGTGAACCGGTTACATCCTACGAAGATGATGATAAATAAAGTTGATGCTCCACACAGAAGGATTGCCAAATCTTTTAGTGATGATTTTATTATTTATCTTGTGGATGATGTGCTAAAAAAACACTTCCGGAAGCTTATGATCTTCATATTGAAAACAGACAGTTCTTAGTGAGGTGGAATGCATCATGTCCAATGGAACTTATGAGATCACTGATTGTCCAAACGGGTGCAAAACTAGTTGGATGCAAGTGGATCTTTAAAAGGAAAATAAGGCACGATGGTATTATTGGAAAGACTTGTGGCCAAGGGTTATACCTAAAAGGAAGGAGAGAATTTCTTACACCCAGATTGCAATAGTGCTTGCAATAGAAGCAACTTTATAAAAATATCTTTAGCATTATAGTATGCCAATTAATATATTTGTATAGCTTCACCCATAGCAACGTATGGGCAAATTTGCTAGTACAACAACAAGCAAATAGTTCACTTGTATATACTACTAATTTATTTGCTTTTCCTGAACTCCATAAAATTAAACGGAATATAATTCTTCGCAAACAAGTGAATATCAGTTGCACGAAGTCCTTTGAAGCCAGAAATTGCAATTTCAATTAATACACACTCTCATAAATTTGAAAATTAATTCGATTGAATATATATAATCCGAGACAGTAGTACACAGTTATTGATCACAAGTCGATTTGACCATGCTTGGTCTGTCGACGTAATTAAGAATGCCTCACGGCGTATGCATGCATCTGCGAGAGTGAGAGTAGCATTCGATACTCCCCGACTCCCCGTGTGGTCGCCAAGCAATCCCATCGCCAATACACAATCTCCTGCGATGCAGAAGTATAAATGTTGCATACGTATGCGTATATACTTATTGACGTACGGACGTACGATGAGTAGAGTAGAGCTGTAGATGAGTACTGGATCGAGAGCTAGCTAGTAGCCAGCTTCTTAATTCGATCAGTTGAAGCTGATGGGGTAGACGCGCTGCGTGTTGGGGTAGAAGAGCCCCCAGTTCTGCTCCACGCCGCTCTCCTTGAGGTTCTCGTTGAACATGGAGAAGAGGATGGTCTCGATGGCGCCCGGGTGGCGCGGCGTCCCCCTGCCGACGTGGTTGATCAGGTTCTGGTTGTAGAGGGCGGCGTTCTCCTGCGACGCCGCGACGCCGCCGGCGGACGGCCACCCGCTCTCCGACACGACCAGAGTCACCCCGGAGCCGCCGTTCTTGCCCATGGCCACGTAGAAGGAGTCGACGGTGGCGTCGAAGAGGTTCTGGTACCCGTAGGTGCCGTCCTGCAGGACGGCGCCGGGGGCGGTGAAGAGCGCGTAGCTGAGGTCCATGGCGGACGGGTTGGTGGCGTAGATGAAGTAGGGGTAGACGCTGGCCATGAGGGGCGCGCCGGTGCGGGCCAGGAAGGCGAGGACGGGGCCCATGAACCCCTGGGCCTCGGCGGTGAAGTCGGCGGCGGAGGGCGGCTTGTACCCGCCCAGGATGGCCTGCGACACCGACGTGGTGACCTTGATGCCGTCCAGGCCGGCGGCGGCGAGCGCGGCGCGGACGTTCTCCATGGCCGGGACCAGGTCCTGCGCCGCGCCGCCCTCCGCCTCGTTGCCAACGCAGACGCAGCGGAAGGTGACGTCCGGGTAGGCCTCGATGTTGTTGCGGACCCAGGAGGCGGCCGCGGCGGGGCTGGCGGCGAGGCTGGACAGCACGTCGTTGGGCGCGCCGACGACGACGCGGATGCCCGTGCCGCCCACCGCCTGGAGGGCCGCCTGGTCCGGCGCGTAGATCCGCATCAGCGGGATGCCGTTGGCCTTGTACATGCCGACGACGGTGCTCGCCGGCGGCAGGTTGTCGCCGCTCATGCCGTAGGACACCCCGACGGACTCCACGCCTGCGCACGCGCGCGTACACATGCATCTCGATCATCACGATACAATTATATATGAAGAAGAAATATAATAATAAATAAATATGCATGCATGGATCGTCGTCCCATTTTTTCTCCACTTTTTTTTCTTTCTAACAGTTGATGTTACATTCATGAAACTATAATGGTTTTAGATAGTTAGTGAGAGCTGGTGTGAAATGCTAGCTAGAGGAGGAGGACGCGGCCACGCGGCGGGCTGATGGCATAAAGCTTTTTGATCCAACCTCTGCAGTACGACCGTGTTGTTGTTGTTGGATAGTACACATATGATCTATATGGATCACCAAAGCCGTTACCTAGCTATGCCATGAGGGCATAAAGCAGGCTAACGGCCTAGCTAGCTATATATAGCTCACGCATGTTTAATTAACACAAAGCTAATTAATAGCAATAATCTTTCTCTAGAAACGTTGCGTACAGTTAAGATTTGTGTATTCTACTATAAAGTTCATTGTCGTGCTACAAAAGTTTGTGCTACAAAAATTTGCCGTGCTACAATGTTGTAACAAGCAATGGGAGAAAAATAGAGTGAGTGAGTGAGTGTGTGTGTGTGTGTGTGTGTGTGTGTGTGTGTGTGTGTGTGTGTGTGTGTGTGTGTGTGTGTGTGTGTGTGTGTGTGTGTGTGTGTGTGTGTGTGTGTGTGTGTGTGTGTGTGTGTGTGTGTGTGTGTGTGTGAGAGAGAGAGAGAGAGAGAGAGAGAGAGAGAGAGAGAGAGAGAGAATCACTTGGTGAGATGTTGGCAAAGACCACGAGGAGCAAAGCCGTAGCGAACATGGAGGCTGCGCCTTGCCGTGCCATCCTCTCTCCTCTCAAAACCCTGCCCGTCTTCAAGTGGCGACACTGTTGAGTCTTACACGTCTCTCCGAAACTATGTGTGCTTGTTGCTTTTTGATGAAACAAACCACTGCCCACAGCCATCCTTATATAGAGATCAGTGTCCTATATCACTTGGCCCAACGTCTCCAGCACCGACAACGTCTTTTTTTTCATGTCTAGCACCGACATTATTATTCGTTTAATCTGTCACAATTTTCTTTTTTGGGGTGGGGCCCGGGGGGCATTTTCTTCTTTTTTTTTCATGGCAAAGCCAACTTTAATTCACAAGTTTCCTTTGAACAACACACATTCTAATTTTTTCAGTTCCAAAAAATGAAAAAAAAGGTGGACTCTTGGACCAACAGATATCAGTTATTACTGAATTTTACTGAAATTACTAGACACGGCAAAAAAAAAAAAGAGGATTCTAGGGTGTAGCACTGCAAATAATTGTAAAACATACTTTAAGGTAAGCTCTTAATAGATAGTTTTATCTGGACTCCAAATACCTCGGAAGGGGAAGGGTAGTTATTACAAGCTAATAAGAACGAGATCAATTATTAATTACCTAAAACATTTTGGTAGATATAGAACATGCATAATTGAGATATTCCTTGCTGCTAATAATAAAACGTGGCCATGCATCGCAGTTAGAGAGGGACACCTAATCGCATTCGATTGAAATGGTATAACTCACACTAACACACAACCCTACAGATGGAGATAAAGGGACAATTAATCGCATCTGATTGGAATGCCATAGCTCGCGTTTTAGCTTTAAGCACACGATCAAGCTGAGACAGGGACAGGGACATATATATGGACTCGCTGTTGCGCCGTGTCACCTTAATACGCAGTCCATCGATCTCTTTCTTATTTGGACACGGTGACGTATATATTTGTACACACACACATATCTCGGCATCGTCCTGTCCTGTACTCCTGTCAGCATGCAGTGGGCGGCTGTAGGCTGTTGAACCGTAGCGTTAGCTTGCAGGGATACTCTTCAGGCTCTTGGTGTGGTCAAATTCGATCTTGGAGTGTGGCAGATAGATTCTACATTCTACAAATTAAATGTATCAGATGTGTGTTAGAGTTGACTCGCCAGCCCAACGGCTGGTCAACCCTTGATTTGCGCCCTGATCGGGTGCGCTCAACCAATCAATGGTTGTAGGCCCCCGTCGCGCAACGCCGTATTAATAGAAAGGGTGGGGGCCAAGGGCATGATAACCAAAGTTCACCGTCGCCCCCCTAAACCCACCTACAGACCTAGCCCGATCCGATCTGGGAGGCGCTGCAAGCGACGGGAAGCACCACGCCGCCTTCGCCGCCGTCCACGACCTCGCCACGCCGTCCGTGACCTCTGCGCCGCCGTCCACGACTCCGGCGCGTCCCCGACTTTGGCATGGCGCACAACCAAGAAGCCGGCTCCTCCAAGAACTCCGCGGATGGTCTGCACCTCTCTCTCTCTCTCTCTCTCATTTCTAGTTGTAGCTCAAGAACCATCACTGTTATACTCAAGTTAGTCAAGTTTCACCCACTGATCTATGCCTAGTCGATCCATATAGTTTAACATTGGTATCAGTCGCCTGGATCTAGGTATTGATCCAGTTGGGGAAAGAGTTTAGAAGGAGATAGAATTCTTTTCGATGCGAATCAACTCAAGAAAATCAAAGAAAGCAATCCGAAACCATAACCCTAGCAAGTTCTAAGGGCTAGCGGGATTCACCGTTTCGCTGTAGCCACCACTGCCGGCCATGGCCGCACGGGATAAGCATCAACAGGCGCCGGCTCTCCGGCGTGTTACCACCGTCGCGTGGGCAAGACCCCGAAGCCAAGATGTGCTGGCTTGCCGGCGCTCCACTGCTCCGCACGGGTCCAGAGCACCGCCACAAGGGCCGCTCGACGGCGGCGCGCCCCACACGGGTGTGCGCGCGGCCGGCGAGGGGGCCTGTGGCGGCACGGACACCTTCTCCGGCGAGCCATCTCGGCCGCCGCCAACGCCGTTTCATGCGGGAGTCGAAGGGAAGAGAGAGAGGATAGAAAGAAATGAGGGTTAGGGTTTCCGGGTCCGGCGGTCGGCGGGTTTTGGTCAGCCGAGATCGGCGCCTGACCGTCGGATGCGATCCGACGGCTGCAGCCGGCCGGACCGAATTTGGCCCAAGAGGGAGGAAAGAAACCTGGCCCAGGCCCATGTTGTGGCCTGGAACGCGGGATGGCGCGCGCAGCGCACAGGCCGCGGGCCAATTTGGCCTCTAGGCCAGTTTTAGCTAAGCACAGTGATATTTTTTTCAAGTCTATTCATTTTCAGAAGCTGTTAATACTTGTTTAGTTAAGTTTTATCTCTAATTTTTGCACCAATGTGTATAAATTTTAGAGAGTAATGGACATGTTTCTGAAAAGTCAGTATTATATTTTTCATGTTTCCGCTGCTTAGTTAAGTTTTATCCTCTAATTAATTTAGAACCAACAGGACATTTTAATTAGAGGAGTAAGCTCTTTCATGTTATAATCAGTTGTAATATTGTTATTTTCTGACCAACATTGATAATGGCAATATTATAATTTTATTCAGTAAGTTTTCATGCATTTATTCTATTTCTGCCAAATGGTGATTTAGAATTAATGTAACAAGTTAATTGTATGTCTTAATTTGGACCAACGTTAAATTGAGATATGCAATTATTATTATGTTAAGATTCTCACTTTCTTTTGTTTGTTACTTCAGGCTCTAATGCTATGACCTTCATCAATAGCTTTCCTAAGCTTACTGGGCAGAATTATGGCATATGGCGTGAGGAGTTGGAGGTGAACCTAGCACTTGCTGAGATAGATCTGGCACTGACAGAGAAGGCTCCCACTGAGCCGACAGCACCCGTAAGGGGAGAGAGTGAGACCGATGCGGCTTGGACCGCTCGGGTAAGAGATCATGCTCCAGTGCAAGCTAAGTATGATCTAGACAAAGCCAAGTGGAATAATTCCAACCGCAAGTGCTTGATGGTCATCAAGAAATCCATCTCAGAGGGCATAAGAGGAGCTATTCCAGATTGTGCTACCGCCACAGAGTATCTTGAGAAAGTAAAGAATCAGTTTATTGGTTCCACAAATGCTTATGCACAAACTATCATAGAGAGGCTAAGTACCATGAAATACAATGGTGGCGGTGTCAGAGATCACATTCTGAGCATGAGCACCATGGCAGCCAAGCTTAAGACAATGAACATGGGACTCCCAGATCCCTACATAGTACATCTTGCTCTCAACTCATTGCCTGGCGAGTTTTCGACTTTTATAGTCAACTACAACTCTCAGCCTGATGAGTGGGACATAGAGAAGGCCATTGCCATGTGTACACAAGAGGAAGAAAGACTGAAGAAAGCACATGGTGGTTCTCTTAACTTTGTGCAGCACAACAAGAGAAAGAAATTCAATGACAAGAATGCCAGACCACAAGGGAAACCTCACTGGGAAAGAGGCTCCTCCTCTAACCCATATGGCAAGTTTCAAAAGAAAGACCCACAGAGAGTAGAACAGGATGAATGCCTGTGGTGCCACTCCAAGACACACAGGAAGAAAGACTGCCCAGATTTCCTGAAGCATCTACTAAAGAAAGGTGAGGACACTATTACATTCCTAGATGAAACCCTGTATTTAAGTTATGATAAATCTATTTGGTGGATTGACTCAGGTGCAACTGTTAATGTTGCCAATTCTTTACAGGGTATAAGTATGAGGAGGACCCTTCAGAGAGGAGAAAGATGGCTTAAGGTGGCTAATGGAGTTACAGCCGACGTTGAAGAGACAGGAGAACTCACATTAGAGTTAGATGGCGGCTTTAAACTCCATTTACATGATGTTCTTTATGTACCCTCTTTGTCTAGAAACTTGATCTCAGTCTTGAGATTCAGATTAATAATAAGTGTGTTGGTCTCGCCTTCCGATGAGACAAACTTTATATGTTGTCTATGCATGAGAATGTGAATGTTGTATGCAATGAAAGTAATATTGTGTGCAATAGTGAGTCTTCCTCGTCTATGAATGGAAAAAGTAAGCGCAAACGATGCGATAGTGAGACTTCAGCGAAATTATGCCACTGTCGTTTAGGCCATATTTCGAGAGGGAGAATTGAGAGATTTATTAAAGAAAATATTCTCCATCTGTTAGACTTTTTAGACGTAGAATATTGCATCGATTGCATTAAGGGAAAGTATGTCAAGCAAATAAAGAAAGGAGCCAAACGTAGTGTTGGGGTTTTGGAGATAGTACACACAGATATTTGTGGACCATTCCCCGTAAGGTCTGTGGACGGATATGATTCATTCATAACATTTACATATGACTATTCACATTATGGCTACATTTATCCAATTAAAGAAAGATCAGAAGCATTGGATAAATTTAAGATATTTCAGGCTGAAGTAGAAAATCAGCACAACCTAAAGATTAAAATAGTAATATCCGACCGAGGTGGAGAGTACTACAGTCGGCATACCCCCTATGGTCAAGTTTCTGGACCTTTTGCGAGGTTTCTACAGGAAAATAGAATAGTAGCCCAGTATTCTACACCGGGCAAGCCTTAGCAGAACGGAGTAGCGGAAAGGCGCAACCGTACCTTAATGGATATGGTGAGAAGTATGATGAGCTACTCCACGTTACCGATTAGTTTGTGGATGGAGACGTTAAAAATCGCCATCCATATTCTTAATCATGTACCAAGTAAGTCGGTGCCTAAAACACCATATGAGTTGTGGACAGGGAGAAAGCCCACATTAAATTATTTACATGTGTGGGGCTGTCTAGCAGAAGCAAAAGTATTTAACCCAAACATTGGGAAGCTAGATCCTAAGACAGTAAGTTGTCATTTTATTGGCTATCTAGAAAAGTCGAAAGGTTATCGTTTCTACTGTCCAGATAGATACACAAAGTTTGTAGAGACGAGACACGCTATCTTTCTAGAAGATCAGATGGTCAGGGGGAGCATGGTATCGAGGAAAATTGATCTTGAGGAGAAGCGGGTCTTTGTGCCCACTCTGATGATTCAGGAGCCGTTTTTCGCGTTGCTTGTTGCTGCTGCACCAACAGTGCAAAACACCATAGTGACAGCACTTGTTAGTTCTCCAGTTGTGGCAACAAATCAGAATGAGGAACCTGTCCTCCAGGATCCGACATAACAAATTACCACATATGAGGAGGAGCAACAGCAGCCCCAAGTAGAAGAAGTGCCGATAGTTGTGGCGCCCAGAAGATCTCAAAGAGTAAGAAAGCCCGCTATTTCTGACAACTATCAAGTCTATAATAGCGAGGAAGTTCAAATGGAGGGTGATCCCACCTCATTTGAAGAAGCCATGAGAAACAGTCACTCATCTGAATGGTTGGAAGCCATGAAAGATGAGATGAAATCGATGAGTACCAATGATGTTTGGGATTTAGAATAAATTCCCAATGGAGCCAAAACAATAGGCTGCAAATTGGTCTACAAGACGAAATGTGATTCCAAAGGGAATGTAGAAAGATACAAAGTGCAACTTGTGGCGAAAGGTTTCACACAGAGAGAAGGAATAGATTACAATGAGACATTTTCTCCTGTCACATGCAAGGATTCTTTCAGAATCATAATGGCGTTAGTTGCTCATTTTGATTTTGAGTTATATCAAATGGATGTAAAGACGACATTCCTTAACGAGGATTTATATGAAAGTGTTTACATGTCTCAACCCAAAGGTTTTGTCATGGAAGGAAAAGAACATATGGGATGCCGCGTGAAGAAATCCATTTATGGACTAAAACAGGCATCAAGACAGTGGTATTTAAAGTTCGATGAGACAGTAAGAAAGTTTGGATTTAAAGAAAATGAGGATGGCAATTGCATTTATGCAAAGCTCAAGAATGGAAAATTTATTTTCCTTATCTTGTATGTGGATGATATTCTGCTTGCCAGCAGTGATATCAATCTGCTACTGGAGACAAAGAAATTCCTATCCTCAATATTCGATATGAAAGATCTTGGTGAAGCATCATTCGTTTTAGGAATTGAGATTCACCGAGACAGAAGAAAGGGGGTCTTAGGATTATTGCAGAAAGGATACCTAGAAAAGGTACTGAAGAAGTACGGTATGCATGCAAGTAAGCCAACACCTGCTCCAATAGTCAAGGGCGACAATTTTGGGAAATTTCAGTGTCCCAAAAATCAATATGAGATAGATCAAATGAAAGCAGTACCATATGCTTCTGCTGTCGGAAGCCTACAGTATGCTCAAGTATGTACTCGCCCTGACTTAGCATTCGTTACCGGGATACTTGGCAGATTTCAGAATAAATCACGGATAGAACACTGGAAAATGGTTAAGAAAGCCTTGCGTTATGTGCAGGGTACGAAAGGCCTCATGTTAACATATAGGAGATCTGATTCCCTAGAGATAGAGGGTTATTCAGACTCAGACTTTGCGGGAGATATAGACGATAGAAAATCCACGTCAGGTTATGTATTCACTCTCGCAGGTGGAGCTATATCGTGGAAAAGCTCCAAACAGACAGTCACTACATCATCCACGATGTATGCAGAATTTGTGGCATGTTATGAGGCCTCAGGGCAGATTAAATGGCTAAAGAAATTTATACCCGGGTTAAGAGTGGTCGACAGTATAGAAAAACCACTAAAGATGTACTGCGACAATGAGCCTGCAGTATTTTACGCTCACAACAAGAAGTCAAGTGGTGCTGCCAAACACATTGACATTATGTTTTATGTTGTTAAAGAGCAAATCCAGGATCATACCATAAGTCTCGAGTATATGAGCACGAAAAAGATGTTAGCGGATCCGCTTACAAAAGGCTTACCGTCCAATGTGTTCAGAGAACACTTAGCCGGCATGGGTTTACGGGAAAGCCTATGAATCCTGGATAGTAAAGGCCCAAAAGTCAAGCTTCTGTTTCGAATAAGAAAGGTGCATTGTGGCTGTTAATCCAATGGTACTAACTGTTATGACGAGGCATGCTCTATGCGCTAATCTGTGATGGAATAGAGTATAAGAAGTAAGTATGTAAGAAGATATCAAGGGGGAGAATGTTAGAGTTGATCTCACCAGCCCAACGGCTGGTCAACCCTTGATTTGCGCCCTGATCGGGGGTGCTCAACCAATCAATGGTTGTGAGCCCCTGTCGCGCAGTGCCATATTAAAAGAGAGGGTGGGGCCAAGGGCACGATAACCAAAGTTCACCGTCGCCCCCCTAAACCCACCTACAGACCTAGCCCGATTTGATCTGGGAGGCGCTGCAAGCGACGGAAAGCACCACGCTACCTTCGCCGCCGTCCATGATCTCGCCGCGCCGTCCGTGACCTCTGCACCGCCGTCCACGACTCCGGCGCGTCCCCGACTTCGGCATGGCGCACAACCAAGAAGCCGGCTCCTCCAAGAACTCCGCGGATGGTCTGCACCTCTACCTCTCTCTCCCTCCCTAATTTCTAATTGTAGCTCAAGAACCATCACTGTTATAATCAAGTTAGTCAAGTTTCACCCACAGATCTATGCCTAGTCGATTCATATAGTTTAACACTGTGTACTCTAATTTTCTGAAAAAAATTGTGTACTATTTTTCCATGCATGCCATTTTTGCTTTTGCTAGTTTATTTCTCTCTCGTGCCATTTTTTTCTAATACCCTGTGTTTTCCTCATATTTTTTTGAAAGAAGAAAGAGAAATAAATCTGTGCTTGGTTAGATATCAGCCAAGTGGTAAAACAATATCTGTTGGTCTCTATAGATGTGGTAAAAAAAACGAACGATCTCGTCTTCTCCTCCACTTTTTGGAGACGCGACTTGTGGGTTGATCAGCTGATCGACAAGTGACGGATCCACAACAGGAAAATGACTGGCCGATGGGCTAGGACTAGCAGCACACTGTATGATCATGATTAAGGACACTGTTGATGGAACCACGCAACATATTGACACGCCGTTCCCAACTGCGAAAAAAACGGGAGAAGTAGTTAGTTTCCAATTCGGTTGGAAGAAATCATGAGAGATTAGATCATGCGGCGTGGGGGCGTCGTCATTCCTTATTTGATATTGGTTATTGGTGTGGTTCTGGACATCACCAAATTTCGTTCAGGGGGGTACTTAAGTTTCTTCCTTACTTGTCTTAATCATACTGTATATACTATACACTCTAGAGATGAAGGCCTGGGAGCAGCCGGACGCTCCGCGGGCGACACGTCGTGGGTAGAGGAAAGCCGACGCGGGGCGTGGATTCTCTGTTCGCTCGCTTCGCCGCAGAGCCGCACACGCCGACCTGCCGCACCGCCTTAGGTTCGCATGGGTCCCGCTTGGACCCCTTCAACCCCTTCACTCCACTGGTGTAACGACCCGAAAAATTCACCAAATAAATCACACGCTAAACTTATTTTTCAAAACTCTTTTTTTCATCATTGAGCTCAGTTATCTCTAAACCCAATACCTTCCCAGGATCTTTCGCCGTTCCAACATCTGATTCCATTCGTCGTGTCCATCTTTTCTTTTTCGCCGACCGTACCTCGCTCTCTCTCTTCTTCCTCGCCAACGTCCCGCCCCGCGCCGCTCGGCGGCCTGTCGCCCACGCGCGACCGCCGACCGCGATTAGCGCCGGCCGCACGCGCCTTCCCTGGCCCGCGCACCCGGCCGCGCACGCCTCCCCTGGCCCGCGCACCCCTCCATCGCCGCCGGCGCGCACTCACTTCTCTCTCCCTCTTCCCTTTTTTTTCTTTTCCCCATTTTACTTTTTTCCCCTTTTCTATTTTCTTTCTCTTTTTCTCTCTCTCTTCCCTTTTCCTTTTTCCTTTTCTTTTCTTTTTCTCCATTTTCTTTTCCTCTTTTCCTTTTTCTTTTCTCCCTCCTCCCTTCTCCTTCCTTCCTTCTCTGCTCCTTGGCCGCACGCGCCCGAGCACGGCCGGCTCAGCCCACCTCTGCCGCGCGCCACCAAGCGTTGTTGGGCCACCTGCCCCGCACGCTCTCACCCCCGCAGCCCGCTCGGCGCGCCGCCCGGCCGCGCACGCGCGCACCAGCTCGGCACCGCCTACCCGCGCGCACCCGTGCCCCGCTCCCCGCCGCACCCAATCGCCGTGCACCGCTGCTGCGGCCCAGCCCCGCTCGCACACACCCCCCCTACCCGCTCACCGCCACACCGAGCACCGCCGACCAGTGCTGCGCGTGCTCCACGCGCACGGGCCGCTCGACGCCCCGCCCGGCCAGGCCGCCTGCCACCGCACCGCGCACCTGAGCTCCGCTCCCGGCCCTGCGCACGCGCACCACCGCTGCCCGCGCCGCGCGAACCGCCGTGGCACACGCTCACGCTCGCCGAGCAGCGACGTCGCCACGCGCACGCGCGCGCGCACACACGGGCTTGCCGCTCAAGCCGCGGCGCGGCGCCCGCACACACGCCCTGCCCCGTCGTACGCACGCAACCGCACCGCCTTTACCCCTCTGCGCGCCACGACGCGGCCGCTTGACCAGCGCTGCCCCTGCTCCCCGCCATCACCGCCGCGCCGCTCGAACAGAGCCACGCCGCGACACCCGCCTGCCCAAGCACAGCGCCCGGCCTCCCCCTCCACGGTGCCACAGTGCGCGGCGCACCGCTCGGCGCTGCCCGAGGGGTCATGTCACCCCTGTGCCGCCGCGAATCGGGCTGCCGCGGCTCCAATCGCCATTAATGGCGCCCGCGCCGCTCGCTGGCCGCCACCGCCGCGCTCAACCCTCCCCACCGCCTCTTGCGCCCTATAAAGGAACCCCTAGCGTCACTTTCCCGCTCCACGACCGCCCCCACCGCTCCTAGCTCCCCTCCGAGCTTCCAGTGCCGCCGCCGCGATCCCGCTCCGCCCACCGCGCCTGCTCCCGTGGCAGGCCCGCTCCGCCACCTCCCTGCCCGAACCAAGGGTCGAGGTAGGTGCTCGGACCCTCCTTCTCCCTTTTCCACCACCAACACCCGCCTCTGGCCGCCTCTACCGCGCCGCCCACGGCCGCCGCCGACCCGCCACGGCCATGGCCGCCGTACTCCTCCCCGCGGGCCCCTCCTCTGAAATTGAGGAGGGGAATCAAATCCCGGCGTCGCCCCGCCCATTTTCCCCCTGTTCCCGGCCGCCATCATGCCCCAGGGCCGCGAGCCCATGGCCGCCGGCGCCCTGGGCTCCTCCTCTGTTTTGCCCCGTCGGGGGGGTAGAAGAAGGAGGGGCATTTTGCCCAAAACCCCCTAGCCTTCCATGTTTTTGTGAAAGAAACCCCCACCGTTTTTACTTTTTTCCCCAATAAACCCTTCCTGTTTTCTCATTTTGCAACCAAGCCCTCCAACTTATGAACCCAATAATAAATAAACCCCTACACCTTCCTAATAGGCCCAAATATTTTTAGAAATCACAAACCAAGCCCCTGCCTTCTCAAATATATTTACAAACAAGTCCCTGGACCCATATTTTACCCCTAAACCTTTATATAACGTATCATTTCATGCGCCAAACGACCTCGGATCTACCTAAAACTTTACCATGCCTCTCATGACATAATTTTGTCCATGCCATTAGGAAACCGCTCAAAAATATTACTCCGAACCCCATATCTTAACTGTTTCCGATTCGAGCTCAACGATAAAACTTTTATTTCTTTTCTTGATTGTGTGCTTGCTTGTACACGTCATAGATCACGGTGTGAATGAAGGAGAGCCCAATGACGAGTAGTACTGTGAACAAGTGAACGAGGATCAGCTCTGCGACCCCGAGCCTGAAGGACAGCACCTCGATCAGGACTTCCCCGAAGGCTTCGAAGACGGCAAGTTCAATCCCGCCCTTTGATGCATGTTTTGTCCCAGTTTTTATAAACACAACCTATTGGCCTGTTCTACAAAATTGCATATATTTTGCTTGCATGAAAACACGGTTGGATAGCCACCCCTTGATTTGTTATGACCATTCCTTGACCACCTAGATTATGTCTGAATGTGATTGTTTGGACGTTAATCGCTGCTAGAACGCTTAGGGTTTTATACAAAATACGACTTGTTTTATAAAGAAAAGGTGTGTGTGTGGGAAGAGATAAAAATGTGATATTTCGAAAGATGTGTCTAGACGGGATGGATGGCATTTCTGTGTGATTTGCCGTTCGGTGTGCTTGTGCCCGTGTGGCAGAGCAAGTAAGGGAGATATCCATCTTGTCACCCCTAAGGACCGAGTTGGTGTTACATCTCACCTAACTCCACTTTCGTGCAAACCACTCGACCGTTGTATGGGCAACGGCTTAGCATAAACCCCACTAGTTAGTCTGATAGCCATCAGGAGAGCTAAGAGCAACGGGTGACCAAGGAGAAGGGATATGTTCTGTGTGACTTAGGCCCCGGTTAAACCTTAGAGATAGGTCAATGGCCCCTTGGTGGATCCCGTGGTGGCTAGTCAGGTCTAGCTAAGGTGGGTAAAGGCTTTGTTGGGATCTGCACCGACACTAAGGTGATCGTGTTATGGTACCCCACTTGTGGGTAAAGTTGCACACCTCTGCAGAGTTAAGAATCTATTCGAATAGCCGTGCCCACGGTACTGGGCGAGTTACGGTGTGGTCTCACAACTAGTGTTTACTTTGGGATGGGTTGGCGTGAGTTATTTTGGAAATGTGTCCGGCAGTTGTGTCGTGTGCTACGGCGGATGAGGAGTCCGGTAGCAGCTTAAAACTTGGATCCTGTGTGGATCAACCCCTCGTGTTACTCAATACAGGAAAACTAGTTTTGGAAAATGCTTTCCTTCAAATGAACCCCTGCATAAAATATTGCTTTCCGCAAAACAAACCCTAGCCTTATCCTTGAATTACCCTGTGCATTATATTCTGTTTATACCCCCTCCGTGGGAGTGGTTGGACTTGCTGAGTACGTTTGTACTCACCCCATTCTTAATTTTTACAGAGGAAGACCCAGACTTCGTTCCAGAGGACGTTGAGTAGGGTACCGTCCTGCACCCAGCCTTGCCTGTGGATTAGGGTCACCCGCAGGAGATACCGCATGGCGCAAGACTCTGATGACTTCCTTTTTATATTTAATATCGTCGCGTGTGTGTGGATTGTAATCCTCGCGATAGTGGCGCTTCTCTGCTCACTACCGCGTAGAGTTGTACGGTAATGAACCATCTGATGTAATAAATGTGTCATCAGCCTCCTGGGACTGATGTTTGTATCACATTTAAGTCTTCTCTCATGAGGGGATGCTTCAACTGGGAATCTCGCCGTCGTCGGAGGAGAGAGGAGTCCGCCGGCGGGGCATGGAGGCCATGTCGCCAGGCGCGGCGGAGCGAGGAGTTGGCGGTCGGCCACCACAGCAGAGTGAAGGAGGGATGTGGCGGCTCTTGGGAGTGGGGTACAGGTGGCGGTGGCGACGCTTGGGCGAGGAGGCGGAGGCGCCCGATGGACGCACCGGCGAGCTGCCGAGTCGGCCAGAGGCCACGCCGCTCTCTGCCAGGGCCACACACCACCGAATTGAGGCCGCATCGGGGTATCCGCATCGCCCACCCACCGGAGCCGCGCCGGCCATCTCTCGGCGGCCGCATCCGGGCGCCAAGGAGGGGGCACGGTTTGGCGAGTGCCGCGGCCAGCCGTGGATGCGGAGGGGCGGGCAGGGAGGGCCGTGGCGGCGCCGGTTCCTGGCCCGGAGGTGGAGGCATGGCTGGGGAGGTGGGCAGGGGCGGAGGGGTCGAGGCGGCGGTGTCGCCTCTTTGGTGCGGAGGTTGGGCGCTATAGAGGGGCGGAGGTGGAAGCGCAGCTCGAGGGGGCGAGCGGGGCGGCGGCACCTGGGCGAGGGTTGGTGACGGCAGTGGTTCCGGGGCGACGCCGTGCACAGCGTGGGGAGAGAGAGGGAAGAGGATAAAGGAGAGAAATTTTTTCCTTTTTTTTCTTTCTGCTTTACGTCGGCGGAGCGCGTTGGGCCTGGGGAGAGGGGGAGTGCGAAGAGGGGAGGTGAGTGGATGGAGAGACGAGGCGCGGCGAAGCGCGCTGTTGGCCTAGTTATACCTATTTGGCCACAAGAGCAAGGGACGGGGGGACACTTCTAGGGATGAAAATATGGTACCAATATTTTCCGTCCATTCGCCCAACAAAAGCGTTTAGATACTAAATAGAATAAATTGTGTGTCTATATATAATCGGGTATTCAAAATACATATCTGAATAAATAAAGTGGGATATATAATATGTGAATATGATTGATATCAATATATGGCATATATGACATCATTCATATCCGAATCCAAATAAAAATAAATATATGTATTTATATTTGTATGCATATTGCTTACGGTTTATTTTTAACTCCAACTATCTAAACTATGTGGTCAAAATCCGTCACAGTCGGTATTTTTTTAAACGAAAAATATATATATTCTGCATTATATGTTTATGTGGTCGAAGAATCCGCACTATATGTTTATGCGGTCAAAATCCATCACAGACGGCGTGTATTCATTTAACTGAACTGTGCAAAGTGCTGAAGCCTTTCGAGAAGTAAAAGGCAAATTTATTTTCATACTAATATGTTGAACTAAGGTTTTAAAAATAAATGTAAGTGCATATGAAAGCTGTTGTAACCATTGTATGGTAAAACATTGAACAGGAATAAATGGTGCACCAAAAAGTGGTATTAGATTTTAAAAAATATACTAAAGCTAGTTTTTGAAATGGTTGAATTAGAATAAATATACAAAACAGTCTAGATAATGACGAGGGTTACGAAGTACAACATGAATAACAAAGAAAACAGGAAAGATAAGAAGAAAGAATCTGGACTTGTAATGGGCCGACCCAGCAGTCGGACAGAGATGCTGCCGGCCGGCAGTGGGCTGAACCGGGCGGCGTTGCATCACATGATGTTGGGCAAAGGGACTGCTCGGCGAAGGTTGCAGATCTCAAAGTTCAATTTCAGGCTTGGCCCCTCAAAAAAAAATTCAGGCTTGGCTTTCGAAACAACTTCCCTTGAGAAACGGGACAAATACCTAGTCAACTATAGCATGCATGCAACAACATGCTAGCTAGCATCAGGTAGATAGGGTTGTGAAATCAGATAAACTCTCATACGGACGTACAATAATGAACAAGAATTACTAGCTGACACACTTCATAGACAGAAGAACAGAGATGAGATGTACGACGATCTCGATCACTCAGGGGACGCACGCGCGATTACAAGAACACAAGAGAATCAACAAGATATATATGACACTATATATATGTATATCCAGATCATGATCTTTCAAAAAAATATATGTATATCCAGAGAGAACAATAATAGTTATGGTTCTTCTTCTTCGATTAACCCAACAGAGGGAGCAGATCAGTATATGCGGCATCACAATGCATGCACAGGGCATGGCGAAAGAATAAGATCGATGGTTGTTCGTTCTTGAGCCCTAGCTATCTCTGCTGCAACTAGCGACGAAGCAACAGAGCTTCAATAATAATCATGCACCTGACATGATGATGATCAAGCTTCAAGCGTCGACGTCCCAGCCGGTGGCCACCGGCACGAAGTCATCCCGCAGCTTGGCCTCCTGCAACCTGGCGTTCTCCTCCCACGCGTCCTCCATGGCGCGCAGCGCCGCCTCGTACTCCGCGTCCAGCTCGGGGTCCACGCCGCCCTCGCCGCCGTCCGCGATCACGTCGCAGTACATGCCGGGCCCCGGCGGCGGGGCGGCCTTGCCCTTGAGGCCGCCGTTGATCTCCGCCCAGTAGCGCCTCCTGGCGGCGAGCAGCGCCTCGACGGCGCCCGAGTCGTCCCAGCGCGCGACGCTGCCCTCGGCGTCGGCGTTGAGCCCCACGCCCGGGTCCGTCACCTTGCGCCACGGCACCCCGCGGGACTCGCAGAAGCTCTTCTCCCACGGCGCCACCGAGCGCCGCGCCGGCGGCGGGCGCGCCGCAGCAGCAGTAGTCATCGTCGTCAGGTTTGCGTCCCTGCGGCCGCTGCTCCAGCAGCTCATCACCGCCGCCATCGTCGTCCTCTCATCGACTAGCTAGTAGTGAAGGAGATCGGACAGGGTTTGTGATGACTTGCGAGATGGATGTGGGATGGAGATCGACGCGCTAGCTGGGGCAAGAAGTCGATCGCTGCTGCTGGCTCCGGGCTGCTTCCGTTAATTTTATAGACGTGGGTGTGTATCATGGTATGGCGGTTGCGACTTTGGCGCCACGCGTGGATCCGACGCGCGCGGCTTCTTGGCATTGGGAGATCGCCGATCGGAATCGAGTACGAACTTTGCGGCAGTTAATAAGAAGAGAGTCCAAGGTTTGCGTGAGGCCGACCTGGGTGTCGTTCGAAACCAAGAAGAGCCGCGCAGGTATAGATGTCCATTCGGGCCGCCCAGCCCGTCCCGTGCTCAGGCTTGCCTGGGCCCAGTCACCTTCGGTCCGTGCCTGGCCCGGCCCAACTCCTTAGCGGGCCATGCCGTGCTAGCCCACGGGCTGCACCAACGGCCCAGGCACGGGCCCACGGGCCTGTTTCGTGCCGGGCCAGCCCGTGAAGCCCAGCCTGCTTGTCGGGCTCGGGCCGCCCCGCGGCCCATGAAGGGGGCGGTGCTCGGTGAGGCGCCGAGGCACGGCGTCGATGGCGGACGGTCCGGAGCGTCAACGGGAGGAGGCGCGACGTTGATGGAGGACCGGAGCGTCGACCGGAGGAGGCGCGGCGGACCGGCGAGGCGCGGTGGACCGGCGAGGCGCGGTGGACCGGCGACGCTAGATCTAGGGTTGCGGCCTTGCGGGGCAAGGGGCGGCCGGCGGCGTCGACGGCGGAGCCATGGAGCGGAGGTCGGAGGGGGCGGCGTCGATGCGGGTGAGGAAGCAGAAGCCGGCGGGGGGCGGCGTCGACGACGGCGCGAGGGAGCGAAGGCCGGAGAGGGCGGCGACGCGGCGTCGACGGTGATCGGTGACGGTGGGGCGAGGGAGCGTTGGCAGGAGGGTGGCATCGAAGGCTGGGATTCTGTGGAGCAGGAGCGGGGGAGGGGAGGGGAGAGGGGGCGGGGGTGTGTGTGCTGCTCACGGCTCGCCGCTGGGCTGGGTGGGCCGGCCTGCTCGCTGCCTGGCCGGGTTAGCGGGCCGCCATCGGGCCGGCCTGCTAACTTCGTGCTGGGATGTGCCTGCCCGTGGGCTGGGGTGGCGGCCCAAGCTCGGGCACGGTTGGCGGGCCAGGCTAGCCCGGGCACGGTGGGAAACGGATCGTAGACCGTGCCGTGCTTGGGCCGGGTCAACGGGCCACGGGCCGCATGGCCATCTATACGTGCAGGGTTCAAAACTTTCTACTCATGTTTTTTTATAGATGGACGTGCGACATGCACATAATTTAAAAAATCTAATTAAATTTTGATTCGTTAATACATTAAGTTAAGTATTAATTGAATTTTGAATTAAATTTAAAAAATATGGATTATGATAAATATTACTGCTATCTTGTAGTTTAGATCAACACAGGGCTACAACAGAGTTATAAACTTAAGAGATTTAAAGATATACTATGGAGGTTAGTAGGAGGTTTTCGCAAGACAAATTGAATAGCACTCATAATTCAGGCATTGGATCTATAGTATAAATTCATCGTGTGAGGAAACTAAGATGACCAAAATAACAAAACTAAAATCAAAGCACCAGCGGGTTCACACTGAAATCAGGCCACCAGGAAAGCATTCACATTGAAATTAACGCCAAGTCGCTAACAATGCTATCCATCTTCCTCTCTCCACGTACCTTCTCCCCTGGCAAAATAAATCAAGAATCAAGGTACCAACAAAGTATGTACATTGAAATTAAGCCAGCCGCACAATCTATTTTCCTCTGTCCAGTCACCGCCAAGTAGGGAAATCGATTTCCTCGCTGGGATATCTTCCTTCTCCCCCACCTCCGATTTGGTCTGAACACCAAGCTCACGCAAATAACTCGGATCGGGCCTGGAAGCGCGGCGCCGAGGATGCAGCATCAAATTGCGGCATCGTCTGCGTCGGCGGCGACCGGTGCGCCCGTGGAGGCGTACTCGGAGCGCAGGAAGTCGAACTCCTCACCATCGCTCTCCTGCGGCCACTCGACTGTCGTGTCCTCCTCCACGAAGCTGAGCAGCTCGACGGATCCCGCGTCGTCACATTGCCGGCGTGGGGCGGCGGGATGCAAAGGAGCGGAGCACGAGGGTCTGCTGCCGGGGAAAAGAGAAAAACAGCAGCCGCGGGCGGGGGTAGGGTTGAAAATGGGACGGGAAAATTCCGTCCCGACCGGCTCCGTTTACCGTTTAAACCGACCGTAAACCGTTTCCGCGAAAAAAATGGGAAAATGGGAAAACAAAACGGGAAAACGGGCAGGAACGGGAACGGTTGGGGTGTTTTCCCGACCGTTTTCACGGTTCCCGTTTTCAGCCGGGAAAATTCCCGCGGGAATTTCCGTATTTGTCGTAGTCGGCTGTGTTACCTGTGTTGGAAACGTGAATTGTTGTTTGCATGTGTTCCAACGTGAATTGTGAATTCGTGATTCACTTTACCTGTGTTTCTTAGTTATATGAGTCTTGTTTCCATATTATTTATGCATAGTTGTAATTATTTTATCGAGTTAAATGTTTGAAGTGGTTATATGTATTTTCCCGTTTTGAGTTATCGATTCCCGATCGTAATCGGCATGCTCCCGACCGATTGATTCCGTTCCCGATATCCCGTAATACCGATTTCGTTTTCCCGTCCGATTTTCCCGTTCCCGTTTCCGTTCCCGACCAAAAAATACAGTTGCGGGAACGGTTGAGGGATTTTCCCGACCGTTCCCGACCGTTTTCATCCCTAGGCGGGGGTAACTCGGATGAGCGGGTATGCGCGGGGATACGGAACATCGGTGACAAAAACAATTAGCATACATCATATGGAACAGACTAATTCAGCGACTGCAAAAAATTTGATGTTTTACTAGAGAAAATTGCATATTTAGGACTCCAAACATTGTGCTTCGCAGTTTTGCCATTTCAAACATCGGTTTCATAAAAACGGGACTCCAAACATTATGCACTTAATTATACTACCATTTGGGGTATTTTTCCTCTTTTCTTTTTTCTTTTCATGTATTTGGTAGGGTGAATTATCCCTTTTGCCCTTCCTCGTTTCTGCATAGATTTAGAAGCCGAGCTTTCACGGGCACAGTCGACCGCCGCCGCCATCGCCGGGACAAGCACTGCCGCCGGCCCCTGCCTAGCAAGCAGCAGGCTGGCTGCTTGACCCGCCGCTGCCTCTGTCAGGCAGGCAGACACCCTGTTGCCGCTGGCGTGGGCGCCGCTGCCCCGGCAAGCAGGCAGGCAGGCTGCTGCCGTGGGCGTGCAGCAGGCCACTAGGATGACCGGTGCTGCCCCTAGCAGGCAGGCTGTGTATCGTGCATGCGGGCACGGGCCGAGCGCCGCGGCCCTTGGCCATGCCGGCCGCGGCCATGGCGGGCGCGACCACAGCGTCGCCGCCCTCGGCCATGGCGGCCGCAGCCAAAGCGCCGCCGCCCACGGGCACGGCAGGCGCGGCCATGGCGCGCGTGCGTCAAGGGCAGGACGCCTGCGGTCAGCGGCGGCCGGTGGTGGGGCAGTATGCGGCGGTCGAACGAGCAGCCCGTATCGATGAGATCTCAGTAGCGATGGCGAACAGATGTACGGCGGCAAAGCTTCTCCGTCTGATCTCAGTCCAAATCCCATGCAATTATAGATGGGCAAAAGGGACATTTCACCCTACCAAATACATGAAAAGAAAAAAAGAAAAGAGGGAATACAACCCAAATGGCAATATAATCAAGTGCATAATGTTTGGAGTCCCGTTTTTACGAAGTCGATGTTTGGAATGGCAAAACTGTAAAGCGCAATGTTTGGAGTCTCAAATATACAATTTTCTCATTTTACTGTTGTAGAAACTAGAAAGTAGAAAAGAGGAAAATTACAACCCCACCCCAGCGTTGGCCAACCAGCCGACATGGAGTTCATGCGCAACAAGAGTGGCGTGGTGCTCAACACCAACGTGCGGGCCAACGGCGACGGCAAGAAGGAGCAGCAGTTCCACCTCTGGTTCGATCCGGCCGCCGACTATTTGGTTATTGGATTTGACGGAGACGGCAACGAAGCCTGGAAAGCTTCGGGTGGGGATTGTTGAAGACTGTTGGCCTGCTCTGCTCGATTGTGCCATGCCGCTCAGGTTTTTGGAGAAAGAAACGAGCAGGAAAAATTGAGGGAGCACGAGCGGCCTCGGCGTCGCCGGCCTCCGCCCCGGCGCAGGACCTCCGGCTGCTGTGCGGGGAAGACGCATCGCTGTTCCGTTCGTGGGCCCGCTGGGCGACGGTCGTTCGATTCGTTTTTTACGGTGGATGTATAGCCGCCAGTTACGCCGTGACTTGCTGAAGGCAAGTCACTGAATCTGAGTCCCCACCAACCACCTCTTGCGGCCAGCAGTGTCACCTCCGGGATCGACTGTTGACTTTTTCTTTTTCTTTTTTTGGGTGAAAGGGTACAAGAAATATGTGTGTAACTAGTGAAAGGTAGGTAATTCCACCTAACTCCACCAGCTCCCAAAATTGGTGGAGCATCTCTTGAGGAGCTTCCAAAAAACCTAGAACAGATCTAGTTTTTTCTAGAGTGGAGTGGAGCTGGTTAATCTGTTTAGGTATTTTTTCATAGTGGAGTATTGCAATACAAAAAGTCACCAAGTATTGTAGCCGGAGTCCTTGTCGGCTCGATCTATATAAACAATACGCACACTTACGCTTTGTGAACACACGAACACAAACCCCTATCCTTATGAGTATTTTCGATATTGACAATCAGTGTCACCTCAGGAACATCGCCTACTACTAAAAACACAACGCGATTATAAATCCTAAAATAATATTTGCTCCTACAAATCTAGAAAGATTTTAGATTTGGATGTCAATGGGAATAAGATTTGCATTTACTCTTTCAACATCAGGGTTAGGCTTTGCAACAACAGTTACCTGTTCTTTCTTTTCGCTAACACGACAATTAATAGTATCAGTTGATCTGACAAGTACTCCACTTGTCTAGAGTTTCACGCCTCCATTTGGAGAGTTAGTATCTAAAGATTATATGGCCAAAAAAGCCAGGACAAATTCTAGATATACTAATGCTGATTTTGAACGCCAAGGTTCCATAGAAAAACATATATATCAGAACTGAAATAGCTCCTGAATAATTGTTTCCATTCAAAACAGTTAATCATTTTCACAGGACAAGAACTAGTCTTGACACTACTTTGCATATCTACAACAAACTACGAGAAGAACCAAAGGAAGAGATGTCTTAGGAAAAGCCAGACTTCAGTTGCTGCCACATCAGAGAGATACAGTGAACTGAGGTGCCTCAAGGTCAAGTTCCTGTTTCATGACACAGCTCATGAACCAGTCACTACTGAATGTTTTGATGCCACGTTTTGCTGCAACCAACGCAAGTTCTGTCTCCTCTTCACACACCAAAAAGATTGCCTGGGATGACGCTTCTAACTCGCTCAGCTTTTTTATGATCTGCCAAACATATAGGCATGAATTTCATTCGAGAAAAAGCATAGATATGAAGATATTCTGAAATGAAGTGGACTAATCATGTTCCTTTCTATGGAATTAAGCAAGTAAGGATTCTCACGCAGGATTTAGTGATAACACCCCAAATTCACCTTAAGTCAAACCATTTGTTTTGTCTATGGGTAGTCTTTATGTTCGACAATCATTTCCAAAGCATTCTCCTACCATAAAAAACACATGCTTGTATGTTTTGTTTCTGAACTACTATTAACATCAGCACTTTAAGTATGCTATCAAATAAATTCAAGGCTCACATATTAGGAGTTGAGTTGAGCAAGGTCTGTCCTTCCAGAGTGGTTGTTTCAAGTTTGTAAGTTACAAAGTTATCCGGATAAGTTCTTGATTCATGCCCCCCCCCCCCCCTCCTAAAAAGCTCATGCATATAAGATACCGGAACAAGGCATTATAAAATAAGGTTACCTTGCCCCCAGTAGATTTAATAATGGACGAGAGAACATCAATAGAGGGCTGGATGTACTTTGACAGACAGAAAGTGTAGCCAGAAAATAAGGAGTTAGGTCTTCCTTTCGCCCTCATAACTGCATCTCTCACTTCAGATTTGTATTGCATCCTATATTCTTCATCTTCCAGAAAATATTGTGCTTCTCCTGCAAAAGAGAAGAAAAGTGGAAGAGATGATAAGGACCTCCATTGTATTCCTTTGTCCATTCTAGGAAGTAATGTTCTTTTACAAAATAAGGGACATAGTAACATAGTTAATTCCAACAGAAGTCCCAGGGGCTAAACACAAACTGCACAATTCATATTTTGTTTATGGTGTACACACATTTGTAATGACATTTATCTATAATCTTAATCTAGTCAGCTTTCAACTCACCAACAAAGTGCCCTTGTCTGAAGCTTTCTTTTAGCCAGTTTGGGGAAACTATCCAAGCACTGCAAGGAACACATGAGATTTCAAATTAGATGTATAACCATAAAACCAGGAAACTCATAGTATCTCAGGGTTACTTAAACACCATATTCAACTTTCAACTAGTCAATAGTGAGACCATATTTTAATATTTTATTGCAGGTTTAAACAAGCTGGATTGTCAATTGGTAGATCAAGCCATCAAGGATAAGGACATGTACCCAGAGGACAAAGCAACACAAAAGTTCATAGTCCTGCGAGCTTTTCCAGTAACAATATGTGTGCACGAATGTCCTTCGCAAGTAACAAACCCTCCAAGTGTTTCAACTACCTGCACCACCATAATGGTTGGATTATTGTATTTCAGAGGAAGCGAAATGGCAAAGCATTGCACTGACGAAAAAAGAGAAAAAGAGAAGGCATGCAAGCGTTGTGTCATCCACAAAAAACGATTAATGAAGAAAAATTGACAACTTATTGCCACGTGACAACTCCGCAATCTCCTTTGAGTTTATATTTCATCTCATAACATGTGTTAAAAAATGACCCAGCTGCTCAAAGAGTATGCAGTTTTTTGTATGAGAAGAAAATTGAAATTTACTTCATCTGTGAATGACCTTTTATTCAAGAAACATATCTGAAGGTTTCCTGAACCTAAGGCAGGCTTCTAATCTCTTCTCAAAACATTAATGTGACATGAACTTATCATAGTTACCTTTATAAGACGTGCCTTCTTTTGCTCATCTGCAATATTCATGAGCATGATTGTAGGGCTACCATTAGAATGGATAACGGCCTTCTCATCTCCAGACATTTTGTTTTCAAAATGAACTCCCATACTAGGAGCACGATGCTCTTTAGGAATTAGAACTGAATTTCCAGGGGAACTGCACAAGTAATTGTCAGGTGCATCATTTTGATTTATATCTTGGCAATTGTCACCATCATTGCTACATCTTATCCTTTTTGACTTTAGCGATGATGAAGACATTTCATATATACGTTTCTTTGGCTCTTTCTCAGGTAATGAACTTTCATTACAATTATTACAGGCATCATTTCTTGCCACCTTTGCACTCTTTCTGACATCACAGCGTTTATATGTCTTGAGGACCATATTCTCACATAAGGGGACATCAGTGTCATCAGGAGAGATGCCTGCAAGAAGAACCTTATAAACCAGTAGAATACATAGCAATCTGCATTTGTTTTGAAGCACCGAAGTTTATACAGTGTTAAGCTAGTGTTTGTACCAAAGCCAATATATAAAGCTATACATCAGTCTATTTTCATCGATAACTAATTAATTATTTATAGTAATACAAGATTGTTAAGAAGTAGTAGTTAGTTTAGAAATAAAAGTTGAAGGGTCACATCAAAAGAGATTCATTCAAGGAAATGGGTTGCTCTAAAGAAGGAGAACAAGTTAGTGAAGGACAAACATCTGAGGTCAGTGCGCAACTAATTTCCTAGTGTAATAATAGAAATTCCTCTAACTTTCTATACTTATTTGGATTAATTGTGGTCATGGATAAATTTGGAACAAAACAAAAGAGAAAAACAATGTCCCTGAATCGTTATTGCAGAACTCAACATTTATGACAGTATAAGAAGCTTATAGCATGTAGCTTGCTTGCATCAGACTTAATTTGCCATTACACAGGCTCCAGAAAAGGCACATTTGATATTAGAAAACCTAAAATGTTAATGATTAGGTCATGTAGACTTACTATCTAGCACTAATGGAGATGTCTGGGATTTATCACATGTTTCCAGGATTGGCAATCCCTTCTTGAGGTGTGCAACCATAAGTGTTGATCCTCCAGGAAAGCATAATGCTCGCTTTATACCAGCCCTTACTGGAATCTTCCGAATCTTACCTCTAGTATCAACTTCTCCAACAGATACAAAACTCTGCAGTTCATTCATGGTATAAAGCAAAATCAAATCAGCACAGCACATGGTTCTTGATCGAGTACATAAGTACTCAAGAAGTCATGATAGAACCTTTTTTTAGTTTTTGATCAGGAAGGAGCATAAGATTTGTGTTCTGAAATGTAGTATCAAATTTAATGCTTATGAATTGGTATTGCATGCTTGCTCTGTTTCTTTATTTCTCCCTCAAACAAGCACTGAATTGCTAAGTACCAGCATTTGCACCCAAAAAGAAAGAAAAAATTGGCTTATCATATATGCTCTTTAACTTGCCTGTTTTAGCCAAAATCCCTCAGAGACCTTGTCTGCCCAGCAGAATATGCTTGTGACACCAACATTTTGAAGTCTCTGGGATAGTTCCTTATATAAGAGGTGGCCAATACCCTGAATTTAACATCAAAACAACCAGGGTCAGACATGAAATACTTTGAATAGAGTTCACTGACTACATGCACACCAATTTCCAAACAATATTCTATTTCTTGCATAAATATATTAATTGCACTGGTAATGTGTCAAACAAAGATTTTTGGAGGAGATATGTTTAGAGAGTGTGTGTCTAGATAAAGTATCCATGATTACATTCAAGCAAAATTGTTCTCCATAGCATCTAATATTAACCATGTAAAGCACTGTAGGTTTAATGAAATGAAAGTAAAATTCAGAATCATGTAAAAGGCAAGCAGTTTCCATTACTTGTGCCACAAAAACATACACATACTTCTACAAATTTGAAAAAAAAAACGGAGGAAACAAGGTGTGAAAATCCCATGTTGTGTGGGTGTTACTGTATCTAATAAGAAATACAATTATGGGTTAGAGTCAAGAATGCCCTAGAGATAATTACTTTACTAAAGAATCCAAATAAAATTTAATGAATCACAAAAGGGCACATACCGCACGTTGATGAGATGATCTCACGATAGCCAGAGGTATTTCAGCATACTGAGTGTCAGCTGGCACAATCTGATATGATACAGCAGCTATGACCTGAATGAAAGAGTAGCAGCCTTCAGTGAAATCCGCCATAATAGTTCGAGTAGAAGCAATGCAAATATATACTAACCACAGCGCACTTAGTTTATAAGGAGAATGATAGTTTCCACTATTATGCGGCTGACTAGGTATCTTATAACAGAAACATATCAAAATTCAAAATATGTAGCACATTAATTAATTTAATTACTTTATAGCTCTTCAAAGTTATTCACAGAAAATTAGGTTGTCAACATTCAATAACTAATGGTGCACACTAGATATAAAGGTTTGCACAAGAGAGGCTGTGCTAAATTGACTGGAAAGTGAGCATAAAGTAGCATAATTAAGATGTACAAGAAAGAAAAAGGGAATAGATTATGCGATCAAATTTTAATGCATTGCCAGTATTAATTGATTGGTAGACTCCACCGATGTTTTAAAGTTGTTGATTGGTCCATCATTAGCCATCTAATAGTACATGGGTAGTGGCTGGACAGAATGGCTCGATTATTGGACTTAGTAGTGGACCAACCCAAGTAACTAACTGTAAACTAGTCCAACTAATCATGGGCTCCTGTACAGGCAAAGCAACATGGTTTTGCCTCTCAATTCAAGCATGAAAACTCAATAGGAAGTTATTGAACTATATGTTCAATCAGAAACAAGTAATTACCCAAATCATCTCCTCTTAATCTCATGCTATACAGGAGTGTTCTTAAATTATTTATGATGCATACTATTTGATGCTAGTTGGGGCTAGTCAGTTGACTAGGAGACCATGCGGTAGTGCTGTAGCACTTGACTTGATTAAGTCTTAATAACCTAGGAGCATATGAACTCTCCACTTGATTTGTAGCATTTTAAATTTCTTGTCTCTGTTTAGGTTTTTGGTAAACTTATGTTTAGTGAGACATCAGGAATCTGTGAAATGTATTTATTAATACTGAACAAGTTGTCAGATAAGGTAGCCCAGAGTAATGATTACACATCACGCAGACAAAAGGAACAATAAATTGGTAGAATGGTCAAGGTATTTACCCCTTCATGCTTTGCAGCAGGGCTAGACATCAGAATTAGAGTCTTGTACTTCCTAGGGAATAGGAGCATAAAATCAGGACATTAACTCTTTATACTCTCATAGACAAAATATGATAGTGCTTTAAGGCAAAAACTCCAGTGAAAATGACTTTATCAGTAACGTTACTCATAAACCATAAGTAACATCCCAAGATTATGGATGAAGTTAAGATAAAGAAAGAAAAGGAAGTCTGTACCCATTAGTCGTGCACTTTTCAAGAAACCCTGACTTTCTCCCAGTGTCAGCAGCATAGCTCATAGAAGGAAGCTCTTCTTTATAAAGAGTTAATACTTCCTGAAAATATGAAAAGAATGATGGACATGAACTATCATGTGTTTTCAAAAGAAAATAACGAATTTATATGATATGTAACAACTGCAAATGGTCATAATTTCTGCAGCTTTCCCTTTTATCTGAACACTGCTCAACCAAACACTCTACCAACTAAAGGAATGTAAAATTCTGAATGGCACACCATTTTTTTCCTTAAATCATGACGCCGGAATGGTTCAAATAGATGCCCGAAACTTGATTACCTGAAGCAGTGACTTGGTTTGGCTATCTGCATCGCTTGGATTGAGGAGGATGAACTGAGAACGCTCGCCTACACATAAGACACAAAATTACATGACATGAATGAATCGAGTCACAACTGAATCCAAACCAAAAAGGAAAATGGTTGCAGACACTGCAACCCACTCACCAACGCCACCCGAAGCACTCTTCTGATCCCCACTAACTGCACAAGCACCGTCACACACCCCAAAAAGGAAGTGTCAGCAAGAGGATTACATGAATCGATCGTCTCAATTAGACTACGAAATGGAATGAAGGGACATGCTCCTTGTCCTCAGATGAGAACGTATAGTAGCGTACCGGAGACGACAACCTTGGCGCCCCTGGGCCCGGAGATGGTGAGCCCATGCTCCGTGGGCTCGCACCGTAGTCCGCTCCCGTGGATCTCCACCTTGCAGTTGCCTGCCCAAACAGATGATCCGAGAGCAGGAAGTTAAACGCCATGGATGATGGATCGTGGGGTCAAATCACGAAATGGCTTCGCTTACCAATCGAGATGGCGGGAGCTGGCTCCGGCTCGGCCTTGGTCTTCCGCGGCCTCCCCATCTGATCCGAGAAGGGACCTCCTGCGTTGGCCGCTGTTGGGGACGGATCGGGTTCCGAGAATCGGGACGAGGGCGGTATCGATTGGATTGGATTGATAGGATCGTGGTGGGTTGGACTGGATTTCTCGCGCTCTTCTTTGGAAGCGAAATGCGGGGGGCGGATGGAATTTGGAGTTTGGGCGGAACTTTTTGGGGAGAGGCGGGAAGAGGGAAAAATGCTGCGGGCGCACGCGCGCAGGTGTGTTTTTTTTTGTGAAAAAGAATGCAGGGGTGGCTTTTATGATGGTTCCCTTCACCGGAACGCGACGCCTCACACAATTAGGTACTCAGTTCGCGTGACTTTCGAAATTTGACATCTTTACAGCAGATTCAGGTGTTTTTTTCCATTTCTCTCTTGTCACCCATTTTTCCTTTTCCTTTTATTTTCCAGGGCACTTGAAATGACCAAACTACCCCTATGGCACACAGTTCTCTCCCGTTCTTCTTCTCACCTCGTGACCCTCTCGTTCTTCTCCCCTCGTGACTCTGTCGGGGTCCACTACAGCACGGCGGCCTGGAGGTAGTCACCTGTGGAGGGTAGGGGAGCACCTCCCGTCGAAGCCGCTGCGGCGCAGCACGGCGGCCTGGGGCCGGTCGCAGGGCCACTGCAGCGCGAAGGCTTGGGCCTGGTCGCCGCCAGTGCTTGGGGGCAGGAGCGGCCGTCGCTGGCGCAGGGCTGGGGGTGGAAGTGGCCGGTAGATCTGGGCATCCTCCAGGCCGGGTCGGGTTCGGGTCGGGCCAAAAAAAGCCCGGTGTTTTTTCTAGCGGCCCGTGTCCGACCCGGCCACCGCCGGGTCGTAAAATTGAGCCCGCACCCGACCCGACAGCCAGTCGGGTCGGGTCGGGTTCGGGTCGGATCAGGCCGGGCCTATGTAAAATGTCGGGTTCCTTCGGGTTTTTCGGGTTTCGGGTCAAAATTTTTAGCCCGTGCCCGGCCCGTCAGTCATACCGGGTCAAAAATTTTGACCCGAGCCCGCCCATCAAACTCTTCGGGTCGGGTCGGATCGGGCTATTTTCGGGCGGGTTGGGTCGGGTCCGTCGGGTCGGGCAGCCCATGCCCAGGTCTGGTGGCCGGCGCCGCCTCTCCTTCCTTCCTGCGACAACGCACCGCCTCTCCTTTCTTCCTGCGACAAAAAGCGCCGCCTCTCCTTTTTTCGTCCCGTGAATTCCAAACTCATCTGTCCCGTGAATTTCAAAGGATAAGAGGCACGGTAGTTTGGTCATTTTAGGTGTCCTGGAAAAAGAAAAAGAAAAGGGAAAATTGATGAAAAGAGAGAAAATGGGAAGAAACACCTGAAATAAAACAATTCGCACTAAGGGTGTCAAATTCCGAAAGTCACACGAACTGAGTCCCTAATTCAGTGAGGTGCGCGTATCGAGACCCAAATTCTGAAATTCCTCCGAGAATGCATTGCAAGTATTGGGCCAAGCCCGCGTCCATCCGAAACTACTTCTTGGGTTGTTTGGCCTAATGATTTCAAGTTCAGCTCAGCCCATCAGCATTTTTTTTAATTTCTCTGTCATCTCATCTCAGTATCCCAACCCTAGCGCCGCCCTCTGGTCCTGCTCCTTATTCCTCACTTCCTACATTGGTGTCCTTTTCTATTGGGCGCAATTGGGTATGATTGATTTCCGTGTCCATGATGGTGTCGTTCTCCGGATGCTGTTAGGAGTGGTAAAAGTCTTAAAATTTGACTTCGATTATCTAAGGGCCGAGCTCTAATTTTATATAATTTTGAACTAAAAATATATAAGGGTCAACTTGAATTATGAAGAGACCACTAGAGTCATGGTCCATTACCATCCCTAGGTGTAGTACAACGGTTGATGGCAACGTTCTTGGAAATAACTGTCGTCCCTCTCCCCCTGTGCCTGAAAGATCCCTAGATGTCGCATAGAGAGGGTGAATAAGCTAATCTAAAAATTAATATAAAAACAAATCGAATCAAAGTAACCAATGAAATCTGCACAATCTTGATGGACAAGGTTCTGAAACTTGGTCGATCAAGCCGGGACATGATTTACCGGGGTTAGAGCATCTCCAACAGATTACTCATCCCTCTCCCTAATACCAAAAAATTGATGTTTTGGTGATGGAGGTGTTTCAGAAGATTACCAATCCGATTCCCATTATCTATAACTTTTTGGTAATCACCAAAACACACCTCTCTCTCTCCTAAATGAAGGGGATTTTCCCTCTATCCTATTCTTGGTGATTGGATTTTGGTAATCTGTTGTAGAAACCATTACCTAAACAACAAAAGTAAATATTGGTAATGGAGAGAGAATATTTAGGGTATGAAGTATGAGTAATCTGTTGGAGATGCTCTTAGTGCCTAGTTTCGAATTTAACTCAACAACTAGCTAATGAAACTTGAATCTACGAGTTACCACAGCCTTGGGATGATGTATATTTTACATATTCGTGGAACACTTGTACCTAAAACACTCACAACAAGTAGATCGGGCTAGATTTCGAAATAGGTCAAACCAAGAACTAGCAAGAATGTGGAGAACACAAGAACACAAAGGAGACATAAAATTTAGATCCAAAGTTCACTCCCACGAAGGGAGATACATCTCCATTGAGGGTGCCCACAGAGAGCTTCCTCTCCCAACCGACCACAAAGATGAAGCTTGAGGTACTTACTATGAAATCCTCCGCGAGGATGGGTAATAGAAACTTACCGAGGCAATCCACACGAGTTAAATGCTCACCGGTCACCAATAACCGTCTAGGAGCGAGACTCCAAGAGTAACAAATCCAAATCATGATGCTTGACGAAGTCCCCCAAAGCTCAAAGAATGGGAATGAAGCTTACTCAAGGCTCACACCAAGAACTCTCCAAATCCTCTCCACGAAACCAAATCTTTGCAAGATTAGCTCAAGAGTGGAGCAAGGAAGGAGGAATGAAGGCAGAAATGAGTTTATCTCAAGGTTGAAGAAAGAGAGCCAGGAGAGGTGTGAGGAAGGGGATGGAGGGGTATATAAACCCGCAGCCCTAAAATGTGACCGTTGTAGTGCTGGCGCCCAGGTCCAGTCCACTAGGTCCAAAACCTGGTCAACCAGGTTGTCGAAAAATTCTAGGCGAACTCCAAACAAAGATCTTCACCTGGTCAACAAGTTCTAAACCTAGTCCACCAGAAATGTTACAGTGCATAGAATTTGATAGTTTCAACTTGTGTGGATGTTTGGTTGGTGTTTGGGTAATCTTTTGAGCTTTGAGACACTTCCAGAACATCAACCATGGACCCCCCTTGGTAGTACGGTTTTCCTAAACCCAATTTCAAAAATAAAATGAATTTAAACTTTCATCTTGATTTCGAATGTCGCCAATCATCATATTCTTTTTTTTCATATACAAGTTGTTCTCATTCTCAAATAGACTCGTCGGAACTCGTTAACACTTTAATTAAATTGTTATTAATTCACCAAAACTAGGTGAATGCACTTTCAGTACCCCTTTCGACTGCCTGTTTCGGCAGCGCTGCAGTTGCAAATTTTAACTGTGGCTACAGTAATTAGTGCTCACTGAATAGGGATGGCAATATGAATTTGGATATCCAATATCAGTATCTGTTTAAACATCAACAATGATATCCGTATCCATATTCGAATTTAATGTTGTAATAAAGTGGATACATCCAAATTCATTGATTTTCTCTATCCGATTCCACAATCGTATCCGACAATATGTAGCACTATTTGTATCCGTTTTCAATTCAACTATTGAAAAGTTATATTAATTTCTAATAACCCATGTTATTAATTTTGATAATAAAGATATATGAAGATAAAATTTACTTTTAAATATTCTTTTTTATCTATTTATTCATGAAACTAATTTTTATAATATTTTATTTATATATTAATAAGACTTTTTTATATATTTATTGAAATGTATCTTTATTGATTTTTTACATATTTATTTATTAAAATATTTGTTGATAAATAAGCTATTTCTCACTAGCTATCTTCATTATGTTGTTATACTTTAATTTGTACATGTATAACTATTTTATAATCTAAAATTACCAATAAAAGAATATCTAAACATTCTTATATATCGAGTAAATATCCGAATCCGAATCCAAGATATCTATTTTGCATTCGTATTCGACAATATTTGAATCCGTATCCGTATTCGACATTATTTGAATCCGTATCCGTATTCGACATTATTTGAATCCATAACTGTGTTCGATTCAAAATGTGGTAAAAATATGCTATCTGCAAAGCCAAGCAGCCGAACGGGCCTCAGCAGAGGATACTTGAGCAGTCGGGAACCTAGCATACTCAGTCATCGCGCACTCGTGTTGTCAATTTTTCATGCTCCAACTGGGAAACTGAACTCTGCTCTCCATGACTACCCGTCAAGGACGTCCTATATCTCCAGAAACAAATTGCATAATTCTCATTTCAGAATCCGCAATCTACCGCTTCACAGTCAAAGATCTTGCCAGATTTTCTATACCACCCTTTCCTTCCGTGCACGCTTATCGTACCATTCATCCCATATAAGCCAACACAACAGCATCATGAAGTTACACAGGACTACCGGAAACACTTAAAGGGAAAAAACAGATCCGAATACATCTATTGATTAATGCGCTGCTGAGGACTTCCACGCGCCTTGGACACAAGTTTGGCCGCAAAGGGTGTTCCAACACCTGCAAACGGGGTCACAAAACCACGACAACCAATTGGTACACGGTTTATTTCAACATGATCGAGAACGAGAAAGAACTGGCTTCCTATCCATCTGCAGGTGCAGGCAGAACGGCTTCAGGCCATGCACCCACTGAGGCAAGCTACAGAAAATTGTTTCCCTGTCGGCACAAAGTTCTGGATCGGAAAGCGTGCTGAAATAGGAAAACAAGAAATGCTCTCATTTTGCTTGTGGATGTGAGGCGATGAAGTCAACCGCCGACTTGATGGAGTCAATCTTCTCTGTCTCGTTATCAGGGATCTCGAATCCGAATTCTTCCTCGAACGCCATCACTATCTCAACAGTGTCCAAGCTATCGAGCCCAAGGTCCTTCTGGAAGTGAGCAGTAGGTGTCACCTGCAAAATTTGATGGAGAAATGAGAAATGATGGTTCATCTACATGTACAATACTATGGAATTCCTATCCTCTTAACATTCTCCATACCAAATCAGTGCAAGTTTATTATTAAATAATACTACATGCCAAGTTTAGGTAGCCAAAAAAGGAAAACAAATCAAAGCAAGAATGTATTATAGATTCATAGACGAAAAAATGTGAAAAACAAAGTGAACCTTTGTTGCTAACATCCGGTGGCAACTAATAATAAGTTAAGCACTAAATGGGTAGCTGATACACTCACTTCAAACCTATGAGTCACTAAATCTAAATGGGTAGCTGATACACTCACTTCAAACCTATGAGTCACGGAAGGTTAATTTGTTTTCATTTGGAAATTTTGGTGCTTGTATCACGATGCAAAACATGCACTACAATTTCTAACGAAAGAACGACAGTCACCTCCTACAAACAGGAATTCAATACATCGCGAAAATAACTTTGATTGACAAACTCCCGCAAAAAATTAGGTGGAAAAACTGACACATTACACATTCAGGTGATTTTCAGTTTTTCATCAAACACACCCAAGTACCCAACCATTACAAATAATAAATAATAAGAAACTGGCTTCAATCCGATATGGTATACAAGACCTCGAGCAGCCATCCAAAGCATAGATTTGTCATTTCAAACACCAATTGACCGCTTCACAATCATGAGATTAAGCTTAGTACTAATTCGATCACGAGCTCCTCAATTCTAGAAAAGAAACAGGGCAACAAAGACTGCAAAAGATATTGTATATATTTAGATCCTATTTAGTCGAGCTCCACCTACTTCAATTTCTCATAGGAGCTGATTCTCTGAGATAAGTGATTATGTGGCTGAAAGTGATTCTTTGCGATAAATTTTATGGAAAATTAAAAGGGATTCTCTGCGAGAAGCTAATTTTTCCAGCTCCCAGCCCCTTAATCCATTTCAGAGAACCACTCACATAGATCATTTCAGAGAATCAGTCACTTCACAGAATCAGCATAGAATCATCTCTCTAAAAAAACTATTTTGTAGAGCTACTGTATTCAACCTAGAAACTGGTCTCGAAGAGCTGCCAAACAGGGCCTTAGAAATGCAGAAGCGTAAGCACTGCTCTGGCCCAAGGTAACACACAACATTTCCACAAGTCCCAAGGTAACTATCAGATTGAAGTTTCAATAGTAAATATGCCGTGGAGTCCTTTACCCCCTTCTATATGAGGCTTCCATCTCCAACCGGAGAACTGCTAAGAAAATCACTTGATTTCTCAACTAACCCTTCACAACCTCTTACACATTTAAACCTAGCTCTTCGTGGAGCGCCTAATTCACTCGATAACAGAAGCCAACATCCGGCAACGCGCGCTCAAAACCCTAAGTAAACCCTCGAGCACAGATCCGGATCGACGAACCTAACAAACCGTACGGACGGCCGCACAGGCGTACGCCGTGAGGAGATAGATCGCGCTCACCTTTGCGGGCTCAACCTTCTGGAAGTTCTTGACGACCGAGACGACGCGGTCGGCGACCTCGCCCTTGTCCAGGAACGACCCCTTCGTCTCCTCCGTAGTCGAGGACAGGAGCCTCCGGGCAGCGACGGGGACGGTTCCCGCCGCTGCCGCCGCCGCTGCTGCAGCGGGACGAGCTACCGGGATGCGGAGGTGGGTTAGGAGGGCTCTCCTCGCCGCCGCCATCGCCATTGTTTTCCTCTCGATCGATCGGTGGGTGCAGGCGAGTGTGGGGGAGAAAGGGCAACGTGGAGGCGTGGAGCTGGACTGATCTTGTGCTTGTCCGGGCTGGTAAAACCCGTGGTTCGTCGGCCCATTTATGAAGAATGATATGCATGCAGCCCAGTTCAAATAGTCCAGGGTAAAAAAGTACGATTACATGGAGATCTGGGATGGAAGATGGAATTCCTGAAATGCAAATAGATGAAAAAAGAATCATGGGCTGAATGTAACTACTGCCTACAAGATGGGCTATCAGATAGAAATTCCTTGCAAATAGATGAAAAAACACATACGCCTACCGTATGGGCTCGTTGCTCTGAAAATACTTGCTTTGTGTTTTTTTTTGCGATTTTTGTGTTACAGAGTACACAAAAATACTTGCTCTGAAAATACTACGGCATCGCTAAATATCTGTAGGAAAGATATCCGATGTGATTAGTTTTGGAGAGGGTGAACCAGGCTCGTGGGATGCACGCGTCGTCGTTATGGCCGGTGGTCTGTTGACAATTTAACTTAGTTTTTATATTATTTAGTTTAATTTAAGATTGTAGCTTGAGCATCTCCAAAAATTTCCCATTTTCCCCCAAAATTCTATTATTTGTCAATTCTCCAAATAGATATGAAAAAAAGACTATCTCCAATAATAACCTATTTTAACTTTCCAAATATGTAAAAGTCGTCTCTGTGCGTCCGTCCACCTTCTTCCTCGATCCCCAACACTACGCATCGAGGTAGCGCCAGAGCTCGAGCTCCCGGTCGCGCCGATGCTCCTGCTCCCCCACGGTGGCGCGCTGCTCCTGCTTCCCCGCTCAGCGGCGGTGGAGCTCGGGCTCACGCTCGCTCGCAGCTTCCTCGCTCAGCGGCGGCGCTCCCTGCACGGCTGGTGGGAGCTCCATGGCGGCGGGAGCGAGAGCCCCCACACGCGGCCCGTTGCGCTGCTGTCCGGCCTTGCGCCGCGGGACGAGCAGCACCACAAGTGCAGGCACGCTGGGCTGGTGCTCGCGCGGCCGCTGCTGCTTGAGCTCTCGCTCCGCCGCCCCTTGCCCCGAGCCGGTGCTCGCGTCCATCCGCAGCAGCTTCGGTAGACTACCACAGTCACAAAAGTTCCCGGATCGATGGATCGAGGAACGTGGTACGTGGTATATTATTTAAGAATAGTTTTAACACTATTGGAACGAAACGAAAATGTACCAGCGATACCGGTACGGGAACGATAATCCCCGTACGTACCACGTCCCCTGTGACTGTGCAGCCTACCCCCACTGTCTTAGGTGAAATCAACCCCAACGTCCCTGGAATCAAAGCTTCTCGTTGGAATCAACGCTTGCCGCCCAGTCTTAGGTGGAATCGAGTTCCGCTGCAGCCTCGGTCCGGCAGCCCCACCACAGCCTGCACGCGCGGCAGCCTCGTTCGGTGCAGGGAGCCAGTGAGCCTGCATCCATGGAGGAAAGGACGGCGCGAAGGAGGAGGCGCAGCGCGAGCGACGCCTGCGCGTGGGGAAGAAGAAGCTCGACGGAAAAAAAATCACGGGAAGGGCGACGGGGAGGAGTGCTGGCGTGCGTATGTTAGAAGATAGGGAATTATTATAGAAAACTATTGGAGCCGAATGCTAATTCATGGCCGTAGGTTTCAAACATCACGTCGATTACGCACACCAGTCTCAACCCGCCAGAGTTAACCATTTCGTTTTCCGATGAAATCCCGGTGTTTAGCGGAAACGAAATTTCGTTCCGAAATTTCGGTAAATTTCGGTGAATTTCGGACGAAATTTGTTGAATTTGAATTTTAAAAACAAAATATACCGAAAAATACCGAAATTTCTTTTCCCGGTAACTGGCGGAAACGAAAAAAACCGGAATTTCAGCGAAATTCCACCGAAAAGTTAAACCCTGCAACCCGCGCCCCACCATGTGGGCCCACATAATTCAATTTACCTTTCTGATTTATCTTTCCCCATCCCATCTTCCGTCCCGTCCTCTCTCTCCCAGGATGGAGCAGCGGCAGGCATGGCGAGCACCCAAGCAGCGAGCACTGCCCGCATGAGATGCGGCGGCGGGGCTTGGCGGGCTTCCAGCGGCGCCGGTGTCTCAGGTTGGGGAGCTCTGCGAGCTTCGCCCCTCAGGGGCGAGCGCACGCGGCGGCTCGACGCAGCATGCCGGCGGCGAGCTTCTCGGGGGAGCTCCGCACGCTGCGCGACGGCTCGTTCCCCGGGGCTCGCCGACAGCGGTGGCGGCTGGGGATCTCCTCCGGCCCCCCTCCCGGCCCGGCGAGCTCCCCAGGGTAGCGCCGTTTTTCTTTCTTTTTTCTATTTTGGATGCAAAATTTTTTACAAAACTTTTTTCTGATTCTTGTTTAGTTCTAGACGCAAAAGTTTTATCTTCAAAAATTTATTCAGTTTTCTCAAAAAAAAATTCAAACTTTTCCAAATCAAAATCTTTTCCTTTTCTCTCTAAAATATTTTTTCTAAAAAATTTCTCAAAAACATTTTTATCAAAAAACAACAAAAAATATCAAAAAAGCAAAAAAAAAAAGTGGTTGGAAGATTGACCGTAGGGAGGCCCGTAAAATAGAATCTCTCCTATTGGAGAAGGTTTTTTTTCTTTTTTTCTAAAAAAATAAGGATGAGGAAGTGGGATTACAAACTCTTGGAGATTTATCTATGCCAAATTTTAAGACCTTGCGGCGTCGCTAGTTTGGTTGCATGTCCAGCAATAGACCTGGTATGCAAAATGGCTCCTGCAGCCAGGCTTTGGGGGAGCGTGAGAATCGGCCATTTCCACCGAGTCCGGATGACGTGGTGCGATGGTAGCGATGGTAGTTGCCAGGATAGCTAACCAATTAATACCCCGTTGCATATATCGAGCATGATTTGGGAGAGCCGGGCCGGCTGGTGCGACCTAGCTAGGCTCCTCCAAGGCTCCAACCAACCAATCACGCCATCGTGTCCTGTTTGGACTCAGATTTCCAATCTGTGTTTATTTGCATTATGGATTACATTATATTATGTGTTGTATATATTGTATTTTTTTATTGAGAAAGGGTTTTTGGAAATCTGAGTGATTTTCTTTCTGTCTTTCATCCATTTTTTTATTATGTGCTATATCTTGCTATTTTTGATTGAGACACCATGGTATCGACGGATGAGTCTCCTCCGTAGTAGTGTAGAGGAACTACTTCCTTTGTATAGAACCCGTTCACTTCCTTTGAACAAGGAAACAAACTGATACAGTCAAAATCCACACAAAGCACAGTCAAAACAAGCATAAAGAAGAAACAAACTACTAGATGCACAATCAAACATAAAATGTGTAAAAACTTTTACACCACCCATGATGCCAAGCTAAATGCTGTCGGCTCCCTGACTGCTCAACATTTATATAGGCACACACGCCCCTCGGTCTGTAATACTGCTGTGTGCGTGCTCGAGGTTTGCTCTGCTCTACTCGCAGCAGAGGTCGCAGAGCCAACAGCAGCACAGGGCGGCAATGCGGCATAACATCGCAGAAATATGAGCATCTTCTGAACCCTAGTGGACTGGTGCTCTACTGAAATCGCATTGGAAGCTGAACTACAAGTAGTAGCAAGTACTGAAACTTACCATCCATCGATGAAACTAGTCTTCCGCCCCCGCACTCTTGCTCGTCCGCCGCGCGGCGCCGGCGCCGGCGACGCCGGCGCCGGCGACGCCTCGTCTTGCCGCTCCGAATCATCCGCCGTCGGGTAGCCTAATCGGTGATCAGAATTCAGAACCAACACCGTAGCAGAGGTCAGCAGCAAAACTCAAGAGAAGAGCAGCGTCGTCAGTTGAAACGAGAGTCAGAAAAAAACTATCATGCACGAATTAACAACAGGATCAGACAAATCATGCAAGAGGATTCGGGCCGTATAATGATACACTTATATATGTTATTACAAATGGCCATGCTGATGCACACATCATCACCTAGTGGAGGCTGCAGGTTCTTGTGGTTGACGCCCTCCATTGTATATATCTTTTCAACTTCTTCTTCTTGTACCAAAATCTACACACAATTTCGCCGATGTGATGAGAAGACGCGAGATCGCCGAGGCACATATATAGGTCTGGCGAATGAACCCCCGTGCCTATGCGCACACAATCACACATGCAAATATTCGCTTCGGCTTTCTTTAAGAAAAACTTGGGAGAGATGCTGCTCGCGGCGTGCTCGCGGGTCGATCGAATCTGTCCTCGTCGCCGGCCGGTTGGAAAAACTTGGCATGAAATCCAGCAGCCGGCCGGCTCCGGTGATCGAAAGAAATAAGAATCTGTCTCCTCATCAGATGATTTAAATATTGCATTCTCATAAATTACTTGTAACAATAATTTAATGGAATAAAGGTGGTCCCCTCTCCTCCTTCTCCGGTGTCCGGTGTGTCTGCCGGAGACGAGAAGGGGAGGGGACCGCTCTTTTCCTTTTCTCCTAGTTTTATAGTATTTTAAGGTTTGCTAAATAAATTTCTGGTGAAATCATATGATTTTCGGCCGGGTTTGTGTGATCTGCGATGACTTCGGTGATTACTACGGCAAGATCGTCGTTACAAGCATCAATTTCATCGGCAGGCAGCCAATTTGTGGCCATTATCTGCAAGGGGAGGGGGCCTTCTGGGAGCTCCCTACGAAGACAACGACTCCGAGTCAACGATCTCGTCGTCGGTGGTCGCGGAGAGGAAATCAAGTTTTGAAGGTGATAAATCTGCATCCTATGTTATATCCGATGATGCAACCGCCGATATTCTTTCAGCGATTTAGATGCGTTTTGGATTAGTTCCGAAGCGTTGGATCTTGCGGCATGTCCAATGTTTTGGGGTTGGTCATCGGATTTGGCATAAGGACTGCACTTTGGCTTCGATATTCGATGGAAGTCATTGGGGAAGAAGACAATGGAAGAATCTGGATAGAATATTATGTATCTTGTATTTCAGATTTTTTCATGTGTAATTTGGGGATGTACTTTGTCAAGATTTAATATAAGTCTCCCTTCCCTTCGAAAAAAAAGAATAAAGGTGGTGTCGAAAGAAATATGTCCTCGTTTTTTCTTGAGAGGAGTGTGATCCGTTAAGGCTTGGATGGAGGTCCAGAGGGCTACTAAGAAATGCTAGCGCTAGACGAACCCAGTTGAAAAAGAAAAATGGAATGGGATTCTGAAACTTGTGGCAGTCCAACACATGTGCATGATAGCTAAAATGCACGGCACCGTGTCAGCTCATACTTGGAATGTCACTGTTGACTGGTCTACAGAAGGGAAAGCATATGTATTTTCTATACTACGAAACGAACCTTTTTTCTTTTGACCTGAAAAAAAAACTGGTAGGTGATGGGATTTGCTACACGCCATAGCATTATTTTAGGAGATACTCCCTCCGTTCCAAATTATAAGTCATTCCAAGAATATTGGAGAGTAAAAAATTTTCAACTTTGACCAAATTTATATAACAAGATAATAACATTTAGAATACTAATTAAGTATTATTAGATTCTTTGTTAGCTATATTTTCATAGTGCACCTATTTGATATTATAAATCTTTATGTTTCTCTCTATAATTTTGGTCAAACTTTGAGATGGTTTGACTCTCCAAATTTTTTGAAATGACTTATAATTTGGAACGGATGGAGTAATTACTACATCCATGGAGTCATGGACACGATCGAATAATACTCCGATGTGCAAAGGTAAGGGAAGCGATAGACAAGTTGTGGAGTTCATGCTTCTACCCAAAACAGGATAGATACGGCCTATGGGTAAGGGGTTATTGTATTCTTGCCCTCACTTTGAATTCTAACTGTGAATTTACCCTCATTTCTGCCCCCTCTGTGATTTTACCCTACCTTTCGAAATTGAAGACAGGATTTGCCCTACTATGTGAACAGCATGTAACGGTGTCAAATGAGCTCGAAAAAAATAAGTTTGTTCTTGCAAATATACCCCTAATTTTATGAGAATATAGTGATTTTACCTCTGTTCCGCATCAAATATTTTGGACAATTCCAATAGATCCAAAAGAAAATTTGCCAGCCAATACCATACTTTTAGATACTTTTAGAATCTGGACAATGATTGACAGTCAAAATTTTGGCAGCATCCTAACACAGAACTAAATCCCAACCACACACACATTTAGATAAATAATAACATCCCATCATAAAATTTCAACAAAAATAACTAGTAGAGAGATACACAACTAGATGACATTCCAACGTCGCGCATGCCAATTCTCCTGCATGCAACATTGCAGACTCGCACACATGGGGACAAACATCAACAATCTACAGCCGCCCCCATCTTCTATCACTGATGCGGATTATTAACTCGCACAAATGGAATAGGCAAAAACAATCGGCTTCCTATCTCGCCTTGGATCAGGCTAAACATCTGAATCTGGCAGAGGGCAGAGTCAACGATGTTGCGGTAGTGGAGCAAGGCAGCTGAAGGGAAGCGCCGATGATGTACCAGCCAGAGGAAGTGTTTACAACACATATTACAATGTTGGTCCAAATGGAGGGAGAGAATTCATCATCGGGCTGTTGTTCCATGTGCCATTGATAGAAGGCCCTGGAGGAGAAGGGAAGCAGCTGTTGTCCAATGCTTCGGCGATCTGGGACATCCGGCAATAGCTCGACCCCAGCAAGGGCTTGCTAGATGGCCGTCCACTGTGAGGTAGCCACAACACTCAGTCGTGGGTGTAGTGAGATCTCCCATTGGCCATTGAGGAAGGCATATTCGTCCGCTGGCAGACTAAGAGCAAGGTAGGGATCGAACAAGTCGGCCAGAGGTTAGGTGTCGATCTAGTTATCATACCAGAAGCTCGTGAATTACCCATTCCCTAGTTGAATCTTGGTGCATTGTCTGAATTTCAGCAATAGTCGCCGCAGGGTACAACAGATGGTGGTGATCTTGATGTTGAGCATCCCTAAGATCTCGATCAGCCCCAGAGCCATAACATAGGTGGAACCATCGTTGCAGATGTTGCAAGGGAAGTCTGTAGTTGAGTTGACTAGGCTTGGATTTACTAGTAGCGAACTTCTTAAAGCTTCAAGTGTTTTCATGAAGATCCCAAATCAAATGACCATGTCGTTCGCACTGTTGGAGAATCGTAGGGGAGAATTCATACAGAATATGCTTGCTAGTAAGTTATTGATTCCTCATTTTTAGCTGACTAAGTGCTAGTGTTCTTGTGAATTTATTAGTATTTCTGAATAAGAATGACTTGCAAACTAGTTAGTATAAACACTTCTATATGTTCTTTTTTACTGTACTGACGCAGAACTTTTAGGGGTTTACAATATAGTTGCTATAGTATGGAACTTTCTATTTGGTTGCTATAGTATGGAACTTGCCATTTGTGATGTTTAATTCCACCTTCATTAGATGAGGCTGTAGTATGAATTTTCGAACTCATGTTTTTATTTTCCACCCTTTTCATTAGATGAGGCACAAAGGAAGAAGGGAGCTAAAAGTAAGTGAGTTTGCTGTCAATTATGCACCCAAGAATTTGATAAGTCAATGTTCATTGGGAAGTACTTTAAGCCCTAGGAAGCAAGGCCAGTTTGATGTCAGTTTTGCACTAAAAAATTTGATAAGTCAATGTTGATTAGATGAGGCACAAAGTTTGATGATTTATGTTAGAAAAACTTGATGATCAGTGGATTTTGTGTGTAAGTAAAAGCAAAATAGAAAAAAAAAATCTTAGTTTCTAAACTGATAGTTTAACTTAAATTCTTATTATATCATCATATTTATTAGGATAAGATTTTCAAAACAAGATCACCCATATTATATTTAGATCTTATTTCCACATTAAGGTGGAACAATTTGATGAATATAGAACAATGTTTGGCGTTCAGTTGAAAAGTATTCTAGATTTGGGATAAAAAAGTTGTTCCCGCTAAAAGAAACTAGTTCAAAAAGAAAAATGCTAATATCTCCGTTTCAAATTATTTGCAGATACATAAATTTATGTCTCTAGAAAAGCCAAAACGATAAATAATTTGGGATGGGTAATACAACTTTAACTCGTAGAATTTTTCTTGGAGTTAAAGTTGTAGCATGCAAGTAAAAAAATTGTGCATCTAACTTGTTTGAGAAGAACTATCAAAGTGCAACAAAATATTTGTTGAAATGGAAGAAATTAATATGGGCCGCATGAACAGACGTGGCCTGAAAGAATACCTGTGTTGGACTGTTTGAGGTTAAGAAAGAAAGATTCAGCCCAATTGAGAAACTTGACTGGCAATAATATAGAAGGCGAGGGGTGCTCGTTGAGCTTGGGTGTCTTTCCATTGTCCATACTGCAGATATTTCAGGCGATATGTAAACTAATAATTCGGTTGATGATCATACTACTACCAAAGCTTTACCTGATACTCTCTTGACCAACAGACCTTAGGTCTGTGGGAGTTTCATAGAGAGTTTCATGCATTAAATTTTATATGCCACATCAGCATTTTTGATGATTTGGCATTATCATTATGAGGAGAGATGAGAGGAAGTTTTATGGGGTGAGAGGAGAGTTTCATTCCCATGAAACCCACTTGGCACGATTACCTAGTTCTCTGTTTTTGGAAACCGTGCAATGAAACTTGTACTGAGACTGGCCTTATAGCATTATCATATTACACACACTGACGCGGAGAGAGAAAGAGAGATATTTCGTGCTCCCATGCTGAGTCTAAGGACGTTCGGAATAAATCTCGTTCTCTTATTGTATCTATCATAAATGTTGTAACCTACCCACTCTCTCTCCACCACTTCTTTCTTCCTCCTCTTTCCCTGTCACTATCCAATCCAAGTCCAGGCGGAGGTCTGGCAGGCCAGTCGGCACATAGGATGGACAGCTCGGGCGGCGAGCGGCCCGTGCGGTGGAGCGGAGGAGCGAGGATACGGTGGCCGGCCAGGGTGACGACGCGGTGCAGTGAGGCGAGCTCGGGCGGCGGGCATGGACGGCCGCTTGGAGAAGCGGGGTGGTGCGGCCGTGCGGCGGCGCGGAGGACCGCAGATGTCTCCTAGCGTGCAGACTGCCGTTGCCTCCTAGCGCGCAGACCGCTATCACCTCCTAGCACACGGGACCGTAGCTGCCAGCCGGAGGTCTTGCCCCTACATCTTCGCTGGGCTCTAGCCGCAGCGGCATGGCGCCTTGTGGTGCGGAGGCCAGCGCTCCACTGGCGCAAGAGGGCGAGGGAGGGCGCCGCCGGGAGGGGTAGCGCACCGTCGTGCGGAGGCGGCTGGCGGAGGTGTGGAGGGGAGCGGTGGTGGGGACGTGCGTAGCCCAACGACGCTCGCGGGAGGGGAGCTATGCCAGGGCAGAAGGTCGCTGGCGGAGTAGAAGGGCGCCAAAGGTGAGGAGGACGGCGGAGCAGCATGGTAAGCTGTGCGAGCACGAGTGGGAGGGGTGGCGCCGGAGGCGGTTGGAGAGTGGGGCCCACATGAATAGTGTTTGGGGCTTGGGGGAGAGCCCCGGGGCTAGAGGGAGAGATTTGTGTGCCCACCCAAAATAGGGGATAGAGTAGAGGGCCTGCTGGAGTTGGTTTTTTACTCTTCGGTCTCTAAAATAGGATAGGGGCTCTGTTTAGGGGCTCTGCTGGAGATGCTCTGAGCAACGCACCCGCAGCACTAACCATCCAAACAAGCATATGCGGCTGGCAGCTGCGCAAATCGATCCCGTGACCCAGTTTTTACTTGCCATGTTGCTGACAGCAATGTGATACAAAGTAGAGTTGAGCTTGAATGTCAGCCCTTTTATACAGGGTCATAGTTGTTGCGCCAGCAAGAGAAACAACAGTACCAATAATCTTCATCAGCCTTTGTAGGCAATGGTGATAGAACGCGAACACTAAGAACCCTTTGCGCGATGAATTATACATACCTCTAATGCAGGGTGCGGATCCAATGGTGGGGGGTGGGGGGACTTCGGCCCCCCTATGGAACCCCCTATGGCGTAGCCCCCACCCTGGATCCGCCCCCTGCATGAGAGGTATGTATGATTCATCGCGCAAAGGGTTCTTCGTGTTCGCATTCTATCACCATTGCCTACACGGGCTGATGAAGATTATTTGATACTGTTGTTTCTCTTGCTGGCGCAACAACTATGACCTTGTATAAAAGGGCTGACATTCAAGCTCTACTCTACTTTGTATCACATTGCTGTCAGCAACATGGCAAGTAAAAACGGGGTCACGGGATCGATTTGCGCAGCTGCCAGCCGCATATGCTGGTTTGGATGGTTTGTGCTGCGGGTGCGTTGCTCAGAGCATCTCCAGCAGAGCCCCTACCCTATTTTAGAGACCAAAGAGTAAAAAACCAACTCCAGCAGGCCCTCTACTCTACCCCCTATTTTGGGTGGGCACACAAATCTCCCCCTTTAGCCCCCAGCCCCGGGGGCTCTCCCCCAAGCCCCCAAACACTATTCATGTGGGCCCCACTCTCCAACCGCCTCCGGTGCCGCCCCTCCCTCTCGTGCGCGCACAGCTTGCCATGCTACTCCGCCGTCCTCCTCACCTTCGGTGCCCTTCTACTCCGCCATCGACCTTCTGCCCTGGCACAACTCCCCTCCCGCGAGTGTCGTTGGGCTACGCACGTCCTCACCACCGCTCCCCTCCACGCCTTTGCCAGCCTCGTCCGCAGGACGGTGCGCTGCACCTCCCGGCGGCGCCCTCCCTCGCCCTCTTGCGCCAGTGGAGCACTGGCCTCCGCACCACGAGGTGCCACGCCGCCGCGGCTAGAGCCCAGCGAAGATGTAGGGACAGGATCTCCGGCCTGCAGCTGCGGTCCCACGTGCCAGGAGGTGACAGCGGTCTGCGCGCTAGGAGGCGACGGCGGTCTACACGCTAGGAGATGTCTGCGGTCCTCTACGCCGTCGCACGGCCGCGCCACCCCGCTTCTCCGAGCGGCCGGCCATGCCCGCCACCCGAGCTCGCCTCGCTGCACCGCGTCGTCACCTGGGCCGGCCGCCATATCCCCGCTCCTCCGCTCCACCGCACAGGCCGCTCGCCGCCCGAGCTGTCCATCCTCTGTGCCAGCCGGCCGCCGCCCGAGCTGTCCATCCTCTGTGCCGACCGGCCCGCCAGACCTCCGCCTGGAATTGGATTGGGTTGTGACAGGGAAAGAGGAGGAAGAAAGAAGTGGAGAGAGAGAGTGGACAGGTTACAACATTTATGATAGATACAATAAGAGAACGAGATTTATTCCGAATCGAGAACTAATTGCAATAATAAAAGATTGAGAATAATCCATAAGTCGAGAGATGTTGAATCAATCCCGATATCTTGTTGTATCTATTATGAGTATATTTTATTACAATTAATTAAATTAACGGTCTTTTGTGGTACCTATAAAGTCTTTTGTAGGAGTACCTATCATTCTACATCCGGAATGAATCGTATATGTAACCGAACCAGGCCTTAGGCGGACAAATTTGACACTACAGTTGTGGCGAGAATAACTACTGTGAGGCTACGGAAAAGCTGTGGCAGCCAACCTCTTTAATCGGCAACCAAGCAACACCATTTTTTTGCGGCGTCATACTGTAGCGTGGCACTAAACCAAACACACCCTAAGGATCCATGGATATACTCATCCAACGCCAAGCAAAACTCAGCAACAATCCGTGTGAGTGGACTGCCTCTAAATTAAATTGCATTACTTAATCTTTGGATGTTAGCTAAGGTTCAAAAGAAAAAAAGGAAGACGGCATTTTGTATACTGCTATTTGGATTTTTGTCAAGTTCCTATAAGATCTTTGTTCCCAAAAAGAACAGTTCCTTCTGTCTTCTTTAATTAATACAAATTAGAGGGCTCCTGAAGCGGTATTAGCGGGCGAGAGAGTATATATGCCTTTCCAATCAAACTTTTTTATGCTTTGTACAGGGCAGACTTTTTGTCCCTTTGTTTCTCCATGTGACGAATTCTTGATTTGGTTACTCTGTTCTTTCTTAGAACCGTAGCTTGTTTCCATGAGCTCTGAAAGTGGATCCTGTGCTCAAGTCTAAGAGGGGGAGGGTGAAAAATACAACTTAAAACCTTAACCTATGGCTCCAACTAGTTTGCACAAAACTTAAACTAAAACGTGCTATCTAAAGGTGCAACTAACAGTTCATTTAGTGTAAAACTCCCATCTCAAAAGAGTTTAGCAATCTATAGCCAATTCTATCAAGATGCTACTTTATGAAAGTAAAGGCACACAAAGATTGCTAATATGAAATGCGGAAGTTTAAAGGAGGGATGAGAGGAAGCAAGCTCTTTGACACAAGGATTTATCCCGTGGTTCGGTTAGCCACAAAGGCACATCTACATCTACGTTGTCGAAGCACACATAAAGAGTATTGCTTCATGGCAATCAAGTCTCTTCCGTGAACACAATCACGGCCACCTTGATCCCGCTTTCCACTAAGGAGCTTCACTAAGAAGGGTGGGGTCTCCACGTCCCTCACACAAAGTTGTCGACGCCGCTCCACACCAAGTCGGAGGGTCGTTGACGTTGCCGACGAGCCAACAAGGCTCCAAGGGGTCGGCACACTGAGATCTTTTGGTTCACTCTAGAACCAGCTCACAAGAAACAACACCTTGCTATCTCACTCACTAAAGAGCTAACCTAGCACTAACACTCTCAAGGATGTGCTAAGGACTAAAGATATCATCACTAAGCTCTTAGATGGCTTGGAGATATTCTTGGATGTGTGTGGGACTTCTAGCAACTCTAGCAACCTTCAAATGACCGGGGAAACCCATATATATATGCCACCAAGTTGAACTAGCTGTTTGGAGCCGTTACCTTTTTTCCTGCGAGGGCACCGGTTAAACCGATGGGGTACCGTCGGTTCAACTGGTCACACACAACTTCAAACTAGTCGTTGGCCTTCTAACTGCTGACGTGGTGGCCACAGGTGGCACCGATGCCTTGGTGTCGGTTCAACCGCTCTTCATATTTTCTTCTCAGCTCTTCTGCTTCTGATGTGGCCTTGCACCGACACCTTGCACCGATGACCACCGGTTTAACCGGCGCTGAAGAGTTGGCTTCTGCGCCCTTGACATGCTCTCTGGTCAATAGTATGGTGCTTGCACCGATGCCTCAATTCTTGACCGTCGGTTTAACCGGTGCTACTTAGATTTCTTGACTTGGCCTTCATGCGCTTTGTTCAATGCACCGATGCATTTGCGTTGGTTTATCCGGTGACCATCGGTTAGACCGGTGCATGGTCATCGGTTAAACCGGTGCTACTGTTTCTCATCCATTTGTCCAACTTCTCGCGACGGTCATTTGGACACCTTAAAAAGTATTCTATCTCTGTTTTTTTACTATGGTTTGACGTCTTGACGGTGATTTGGACACTTCTCTATGGTGAATTGGACACATTGGATTTTATCCATGGGACCTAAAAATCCTACAAATGTGATCTCACAAACTTATTAGTCCCATTGATTAATTATGTTGTCACACAATCACAAAAATCACAAACAATGGCCTAATGGAGTCATGTTCCTTACAAGCTCATAACTCATTTGTTCCATTTCTCCCAAAGTACAATTTTGCTTCCCGTTCCTCTAGAAAGTTTCTTGCCCGTTCCTTCATTCCAAACACACAATGACATCAGCCAAATGAAGGAACGAGGTTCCTATAAAATTCCTACGGAAAACCACCATTCCAAACGGAACCTTACACTGAAGACCTAGTAGCATAAATCTCTTTAATTAACTCGTAGTGAAAATAGGATTTAAGTCACCATATGTCCTGACCCAGCCAGTTATGGTTATTTTGGGCTATTGATATGCTCAGTGCCGTATAGCCGGACTAGACTACGAACTAGGCAGTTCTCCCCAATCACTACTAGAAAAAGAGCCATGAGCACCAATTCCAAAGGGACTTAGGTACCGGATTTCGAACCGGTACGTCGAAACCAGGACCAAAAGCGTCGGTCTAAGACACCGGGTTTTTCAACCGGTGCCTAAGTCCTTCTTTGGTACCAAAGGCCACCACGCCCGTTCCATCGTGTCCTCTCCCGTTCCCTCGCATCCTCTCCCGTTCCCCTCACACCCCACCAGTCATTCGAAGAATCAACAACAAAATATAGATACAATCCATATATTTCGCAAATCATTCAAAGAATCTATCACAAGATAGATACAATCCATACAATTCCACTTGCATCTCTATTTCAGAAAAGTAAGAAAAAAAGAAAAAAAATCACCCACGGCGGCGGCTTCTCGCTCGCCCACTGGACTCCTCGGCGGCCGCCCACACTTCACGGCTCGACGCGGAGCTGCTCGCCGCCGCGGAGACCCTCGCCGGCCGGGAGTTGCTCGCCCGCCACGGAGCTCCTCACCGGCCGCGCGGAGCGGCTCACCCGCCGCGGAGCTCCTCGCCAGCCACACAGAGCCGCTCGTCGTTGCTCGCCACCGGGTGGACCCGCTCGCCGCCGGGTAGAGCTGCTCGCCCCACGGGGGCTAGCTCCCACGGCCGACTCCCGCGCAGAGCTTCTCGCCGGCCGCGCAGCGCCAGCCACGCGGATCCGCTCGCCGTTGCTCGCCGCCGAGTGGACCCGCTTGCCGCCAGGTAGAGTTGCTCGCCCCACGGGGGCTAGCTCCCACGGTCGTCTCCCGCGCGGAGCTGCAGTCACAAATTAAACCAATTAATTTTGCTACGAAGAGGAAAGCAAGCAAGAACAACAGCCGCGTGAGTGCATACATAACTTGCCTGGATAGCTTCTAATATGAAGCCGGGGACCTAATCGGCGGTGCCGAACTCCAAGATCTTCTGCATGGCGGCAAGCGGAGCCCGCGCGCTCTGTGGCGGCGGCGGTGGCGGCCGGCGCACCACGACAGCGCCTGGCGGCGGCAGCGGCCAGCGGCTAGCTGCCCGCACGCCCGGCAGCTCCTCGCGCTCCGTGGCAAGCGGAGCCCGCGCACTCCGCGGCAGCAGCCAGCGGCTAGCTGCCCGCACGCCCGGCTTCTTCAGCTAGAGAGGATAAGGCAGAGAGAGATGAGAGGTGGAGAAATGAGAGGGTAGAGATAAGAGTGAGGAGTTGTCAGGGACTTGGAAATATCGAGAAGCGAGAGGCCGGCTTTTGGTACCGGGTGATCATTTGCACCGGTGCCTATGTCGAGGGCTAGCATAGGCACCGGGTCATGGCATGACCCGGTGCTAATGTCTGCTTTATAAGCACCGGGTCGTGCCACCACCTGGTGCCATTGATGCATGTCCAATTTGGTACCTGCTCATGAAATTAATCGGTGCCTTTGTTTGTGCATTGGCACCGGTTTGTGCTGTGGTGTGTCTTGCCAGCGCTCGGCACAGGCCTAAGGTACCGGCTATTGTTGCAATCGGTACAAATGCCTTACATTAGTACCGGTTCATACAACAAATGATATTTTTTGCTTAGATTTTTGGCCTGTTTTCTGGTAGTGAAGTATGACTGATGGAAAAGCTTCAAATAATAAATTCTATACCTGATCGGTTCCTTTTTCTATATAGGGCTGACGCCGACGGCTTGTCTCGGCTCGACCTATTGGTCCCGGGCATGTCGGCACGTCGATCGAGAGCGACCTATCGGCATGGCCATGTAGCCGAAACAAAGATCTATATCCAGGAGGATCATCGGAACCGAACGAACGAAGCGATCCATATATGCATGTCTCGTCGCTACCTTTTGCTTTTAGCCATTATCTGTGCCTTGCAATGCATGGATTTTTGGTAATATATCGCCCTAAACGAACTGCATCATTTAATTTGCATCGCGTGCATGCAGTGCAGTGTGGGTGGTAGCTGCAAGTTGGCGCTCTTCTTCTGACCTTATGATCAGTGACGGACGCAATCTAGAAAATTAGAAGAATTTGCCCACCTTCGTCCTTCCTCTTTTTCTTCATCTCCTTCCTCTTTTTTGTTCCTCCTCCTCTCTCTTTTCTTCTTCCTTTCCTTGATTCATGTGTTAAAAATTTGCCAGGGGTCTTAGGGAGGGATCCATGAGCATAGGCCCCCTAGCCCCCCTAGATCCGCCCTGCTTATTATGATCAATGGTACTGTTTGTTATCCATGTCCAAATTAATAATCAAGGTTCTTCGTGCTAGTTACTTTCAGCAATTTCCATTTATGTTGTGTATTTTCCTTTTATTAGTTGTATTTGTACGTACTTGCTTGAAGGAAATTACTTCACGTAGTGTGCCTATACATTTTTAATCGCAAAAAAAAATTGTACCTATATATATTTTCTTTTCATAAGAGTTCAGAGTCTTCAGACGATGTTTATCTTGTACTGTCCAAACTGTCTACGTGGACTGAAAGCTCATCACAGCCTTCATCTGGAATCTGGATCAGATCCAGGCATGCACGGCACGCACGGCAGTTACATTATTGGATGGGTGACGGTTGGCTCTCCGGCCACCATGTTGCAGTTCTGGAACATGGTACTTGCTAGAACAGAGCATACCGCAATTTGTGCAGTACGACTAGATATCACCATCAACTTTAGCCACGAACCGCCGCGGTCACTTGGGGGCCTGCACGGCTGCACGGCGGCGCCAGGTTAGACTCGCTAGATGCAGGGTAGGAGCGTTTGGATGCCTGTGTGAGCTCGAAAGGATGTCCAAACCTGCCTCGCTAGGAACGATGCAAGCGGCCGTTTCCAGCGGGCCGACCTCGCACGGTGCATTAATTTGCACGGCTAATGACATATTAGTACATAATCAGCATATATTAAGTGATATTAAGGTATGTTAAAGAGTATTAAGCTATAGCAAAATGAATTTAGGATTATAGAAGTATAATCTTGCAAATAAATATTAAAATTATGATCATTAAAATTTTTTATATCTTGCGCATCATGCGGGCTCCCAAACATCATCTTCCTAGTTAGAGAACCATGCAATCAAACAAGCAGATCTTGTATGAAGAGCCTGGTCACGTGGAGATGGTTCTTTAATGCGGGCCAGGCTCGCTATGGAAGATAAACAATCACACTTTGCTATCACCGCCGGTTTGAGTCACGAAATGGTAGTGATATATTTTTAAAACTCCTTAAAAAATTTGTAATGACAGCAAAAAAAAAAGTTCTTATACCCGAGCAACCACCACACGACCAACATCTGAACATTCATCGATTTTTACACAGAATATGCAAAATGTGCATCACCGGTAATTCGAACCCACAATCACATGCATCAAGCGACCCCTACATACTACTACACTAGTCACTTGTGCCAAATGATTGGATATTGTTCATTTATACTGACTTTTCTAAATCGTATATTAAATTTTAGATGCAAAGACAATCTCAAATAGAAATTTTGTCAACTGCAAAGTTATAGATCTAGTCAGTACTATATTTTTTATGTTGATCTTTTTTTGATTGGTTTAATAATTTATATTTTATACTTACGTATATAAATAATTTCAAATGAATAAGTTATGAAGTATAAAATTTAGATCTTGTCCAGATCTATAATTTTGAATAAAATTATCTTCATCCGATTTCGTATGAAAAGTTATAAATTTTTTTCATACAAATGGGTAGGTTTTTAATTTAAAAAGATATGGGGGGTTTTACTATTCACTCGTCACTGCTGATTCATATATCAAACTGTCGGTGATACGGACTTTCGCTGCCAGTTCCTAATACAAATTGGTGGTGATGGTCATTTGAACTTTCACTACTGCTGGTTCATATCTAAAACCAGCAGTGAAAGTCTATCATCAGTGGTTTAAGTTCAACCAGCAGTGATGAGTTATTGAGAATGATCATATTAATAGTAGTGAGTAAAGACTGAAAAATGATGTTACTGTATTTATCGCGAAAACCATCTATCATAACATGTAACTTTTTTCTACTTGGAATAACTATTCTGAGATATTTTTTGTCAAAGATAAAAAAATATTTGACTCAACATAAATCTAAAGGTAGGTACATTCAAGGATGGAAGGAGCACGACCGAATGCCTCTTTAAATACGTACGGCAGCTACCTCGAGCCGTCTCCTCAATCAGCTCACCACGTACGCAAAACCAATCACACGAGCAAACTCCCTCTTCCGTGTGCCAACACCAAACTCCCGGCGACCACTTGCTCTAGCTGCTGCCTCGCCGGCGGCCATCGCCGCCATCCATGGCCTGCACTAATAACCAGGTACGAACCCGTAAAACGTGCCAAGGCTAGCCTGCTGCATTTTGTCGTGCAGGCAACGTACACATGCAGTGTCAGTTCTCTCATCTGCAGTGTGCGAGCTTGGTCTCACTTGGTTCGCGCCGTGCTCATGCACCTCGATGATCTCGTGCATGTACGTGTCGGCGACCTGCGGCATGCAGGACGACGTCGTGTTCGAGGTGAACGCCGTCGGCTGGGCCCCCTCCGGCGCGCGCACGGCGCTGTCCCTGCACCGCGAGGGCGACCCGGCGAGGCTCCCCGCGGCGGCCGCCGTCGGGCACGCCCACGAGCCCACCGGCCGGTACGTCCTCGCGGCGGGCCGCGCCGGCGAGGGCGACGGCCTGATCCAGGCGATCGCCCCGGGCGCGCTCAAGGCCCGCGTCACGTACCGCGTCGCCGGCTGGATCAGCGTGGCCGGCGAAGCGGCGGCGGCGGCGGAGGGTGGCGGCCAGCAGCGGGCAGCTGCAGGTGAGCACCCCGTCCGTGTCAGCATCCGCGTGGGCGGCGACGGCCGCGGCCGCGGCCGCGGCGTCGACGGCGGCGCGGTCTGCGCCGAACCCGGCAGGTGGGCGGAGGTCAAGGGCACGTTCCGGCTCAGCGAGAGCCCCCGCGGCGCGGCGGTCCACGTGCACGGGGCGCCGGCCGGCGTCGACGTCAAGGTGATGGACCTCCGGATCATCGCCACCGACCGCAAGGCGCGCTTCAGCCACCTCAAGGAAAAGGCGGACAAGGTGAGCAACCTACAAGTCGAAATCACCACAAGCCGGCCGGCTTTGACCACGTACACCGTATCTCTTTCTACACGTACACCGTATCTCTATCTATCTATGTTCTTAATTTCTTCCTTTCAACTAACTTTTCATCTGCCGGCCGGCCATCAGTGTGCATCCACGACACGATAAGCCAAGGTAAGTTGAGAACCAGTGGCAGAAAAACTGTGCACGGCCGGGTTTAACAAACGTTCTTTAGTCCGTGGCAACTCAAAAGTCCATAGAAGCAAAAGTTTTGTTCCCACGAAACCAAAAATAACGAAATTACTTGAGGTATGCATCTTTCAACTTCAAGAACATGAAAAATAAAACCTAGTAAAAGTTTTAATTTGTGAGAAAAAAAACTGACGTGGTGAGACTTCACATCCGCCGATCGAGAAGATACTAATCCACCACGGGTCGAAACCTAAAGAATCGAACAGTATATGTTAGTTATCCAAACAATCGACGACACTAAATGCTTATCACATCAATATATCACGGCTAGCAGACGTGTCATTTCTTAATAATAACATGCTTTGTTTTCAGGAAAACAAATCGTAGCAAAAATATCCGATAGCACTTTTCTTTTTCCAAACTGGGCCTATAGTACTTCGGAGAAGACCTATGAAAGATACTCCTAGCTAGGTTCATATACGTCAAAGGTAATATAATCATTAATTCGAGAAGCTTGTAACACTACGTGAGAAACCTTGATTTGTAACGGGCACGAACACCCCTAAGGTAACAGACAACGCAACCGTTACTGTTATCGGGTTACAAATGATAGGGTAAAGGTAACGGGCGCGTGCCCGTTACCTATTGTCCATATTTGTAACGGTTATTAATATACGACCGTTACAGAAAGCAGCAACCAGTAACCCAAACTTGCTTTTTTTGTGGGCCCACAGAGCAAAGGAGTAACGGGCAAAGACTAAGGCCCGTTACAAAACCTAAATATTAGTAACGGTTTTCTGTAAACGACCGTTACCTATACTTGTAACCAGGCTTCCATCCGGGCCCACTGGTCATATTTTGTAACGGGGTTTTCTGAAAGGCCGTTACATGTTTGTCAGATAGGTAACGGGCCATATCTAAAAACCGTTACCAAAAGCTCGCATATGTAACGCGCTTTGTTCCACACCCGTTACAAATAAGTGATACCCATGTCAACACAGGTCAGTTTTGGTAACGGCCTAAACTTAAAGCCCGTTACCAAAATGTCTTATAGGTAACCGTTGTTGTTTGGAGCCCGTTACAAATACATGTTACCCATGTTTCTTGGGTCTCTTCCCGGGCCTACTGGTCAGTTTTGGTAACGGCCTACACTAGAAGCTCGTTACCAGAATGTCTTATACGTAACCGTTGTTGTTTGGAGCCCGTTACAAATACATGTTACCCATGTTTCTTGTGTCTCTTCCCGGGCCCACTGTTCTGGTTTGGTAACGGTTGTTAGAACAAGCCCGCTACCACTGTATTCGATATGTAATGCTCGTTTTTTATGCCCGTTACAATTTTGTGTTACCCATAATCCAACTGGCGTGTGTTGTAACCTGATTTAGTTAATGCCCATTACATATATTTGAGCCACCCCACAAAAATTAGTCTGTTTTCTGGCTGCATCCTGGAACCAGCCAGGATTTGGCAGCCACCAACAAACATCACAGATCACACATCAAGCGCGTGGATATATACATCACAGATTATACATCAAGCACATATATATACATCACAGATTACATCAAGCGCATATATATACATCATAGATTACATATCAAGAATGAAAGTTATCTACACAAGTACACATCAAGAATTAAAGTTACAGGTTACAAGTTACAAGGTTTATGCATGCAAGTTTAAATTTACAGGTTACAAGTTCCAAGTTCCAAGTTCACTGTTTCATAGCATTTAGAATGAACTCACGCGGCATGTGCTGGGTCATCATGGAAGCTGCCCTTTGGGTCGATGATCTCCTTAAGAATGAAATCGCAGAGCATCCGCTGGACCATCCTTAGTGCTCCTTGATCTACTTCTTGGGTAGCTTTGTAATCCTGCATAATACAATTATTGAGAATACAAGTAAAACTCAGTTTCTAAAATCAAATGGAGAATCTGATTAGAGCCAAGGCTGGGTCAGTATATATATACTTACAGAAGCCTTTTTAATGACATTTATGTCACCGAGTAGGTCGTACATGTTCAGTGCAACATAGAATCCACACGACAAGCTACCCAACGGCTGTTCAGCGCACTGCATGAAGAAGGTACCAAAATGACACAAGTTAAGGCAGTACCAAATATATATATATATATATATATATATATATATATATATATATATATATATATATATATATATATATATATATATATATATATATATATATATGAAGGCACCAAAAAGGAAATCCTTGCTCTTACCTTGATATCTGTCTTGTGCGTGAGTTTAGGTTTGGTTTTTGAATTTTTTTTCATCTTTGTCTCCATGTGCTCTGAATAGGCCCTGCATGATCAGCAATATCTATTAGAAACATTAAGAGATGGAATTTGTGTGATCTAAACCTAGAATCTACTTACCAGTTCACAATAGTTACTACATCCTTGAACTTTCGCAATGGAAAACTTTTAGCAGAATCCAAATACCAAACAACATTCCACTTCATGGCAATGATCACTAGTACCCAGTGGCTACCAGTGTTGTAGGCACCCACCACGTAGTCGTGATTTATAGCCCTTTTAATTGCTGTTATCACATCTTTGGACTTGTATTGAACGAGTGTTGCCGAGAATATCTGTGGGTCCAAAAACCCAACATTGCAGTGCATCTCCTCTGCCTGTTTCATCATTTTCCTACAAATAAACAATTTCTTAGTCATTGAATGAGCTTTTTTGGTAAAAATTAAAGAATATCTATTTTAGTTTGAAGGGACTTACAATGTCCAGCACCTCAACAAGCTCATGTCCAGACTATCCAGGTTGTAAAGGTCATACAAGTCATTGAATCCAACTGCCAATTTTAAATCATCCTCAGTATGAAAGTAGGATGCAGCCACCTTTGCAGAAATGTCAATAGCACCATTTCCACTTTGTTTCATGATGTAAGCATGCAATGCTTGACAACTTGGCCCAGCAGACTTTAAAGTTTTTTTCTGACAACATAGGCTCACCAGGGTTGTACTTTGGATTAGCCATAGTCCAAATAGCGCCAACTTCCATATTTTTAGGCTCATGTTCGCTGTGCTGCTGTGGAGATTGGTTGAGCTGCTTATGCTGGGGCTTAGTTTGGATGAGCGGATGCTGCTGGGGCTCAGTTTGGATGAGCGGATGCTGCTAGGGCTCAGTTTGGATTAGCGGATGCTGCTGGGGCAGAGTTTGGCTATCCAGCTGCTGTCTGAGCTGCAGGTCCTGCTGATGCTGCTTTTGTTGATGCTGCTTTTGCTGACGCAGAGCTAAAGTAGCTGCATCTGAAGCTGTATTACCAGCTGATGGTGCTGCAGAGTTTGGATCTCTAGACCTGGGTGGGATAAGGATTCTCTGCCTTGGCCACTGTATGCGTTGTAAGAGAGAATCAGCTAGGGTTGAGATCTCATCGTCTACTGGGATAGGCAGTTTGATGTGCCTCGTATTGGGCCACACATAAGTAGGTTGCACCACTACATACCCATTCTATACCGGTACTGTATGGCAAGTCTATTGATTTGGATAGACAGTGCCTAATGCGAGCTCCATGTCACACTCATTGCCATCCAGAAGACTGCACTTAGTTGGCTCTGTCAGCAAATCTATTGTGTCCGGCTGAGGTGGACCATCATTTTGCCTCTTGTTAATGGGCACATCCTCCTCAGATGTGTTGTCAGAAGATCTATTCTGTACACTTTGGGTGAGGCACAGACCATCCGGTATGGGCACGCCTGCAACTCTCAGCAACTCCATAACTCTATTGATTGCTTCACCAACTATCTCTTCCTTGTCTGCATCAGACCTCCTCTTCTTCTTCTTTCTGTACATTTCAGCACATTCTGGGCCAAACCCTTTACCCCAGCCAAGTGAACTAGAGACACCTCGCACCCGACCTCGATGCTCTGGATTCTCAAGTGCCTCAGTAAGAACATCATTCTCCCTAACCCCAGTGAAAGAACCATCACTAGCTTGAGCTGCAATTTTTTTCACTTTATCTGCTATGTCTGCCACCAGAGGGGAAGTGAATGTTATGTCCCCGCTTGCACTAGTGGTCGGCCCTGACCTTGCCCGCAGATATGGCATAGAACGGCCAGGATTTTGCTCCCAAGGGTTCTCCTTTCCTTCTGCAGCTAGCTTTTCATCCTCCAACTCCCACTCTTTCCTTTTATCATAATAACCTTTTCTTTCCATCTTGTGCGGCTTATTGTGCTTGGCTCTCTTCTCTTTCATCTCCTGGCTCACATGCTCGAATAATGGAGATCTGGTTGTCTCCACAAACTGCTCCCAGTCTTCTGGCTTCAAAAAGGGGTGCTTCTCAAAGGGAAGCTCATCTTGCCTCACAAAATCTGCTCTTAAATGGGCCTTGAATCGCCGTTTCAAAAGTGCAATCTCTTTCATAGCTGACTTAATTGCCTTATCGCGAGCAACTGTGGACAGATTGGCTGGGTACTCTAGCTTTTCCTCCAAAACAGTGAACAAATCTCTCCTCGTTTCTGGTTTGAGATCCTCAACCTTGACGTTGATTGACACCCTCTCCCGAGCAATGAGGCCACAGACCAATACGAATCTTTCCCTTGCAGCATCTGGGGTAGGCCAACCTTGTTCATCAAGTCCAGTTGCAGTCACCTTGTCTTCTGGCCATTTGGTTTGTGTCCTTGACTTGTGTGCTCAAGTGCTACTCCCAGCAGTTTGTGATGAGTAAGCCCGTGAAGTAGCTGCGCTGTTTAAATTTGCACCTTGTGTATCAGTTGCATTGTTAACAGGTTCACTATCACCAGTGGAACTCTTTGATGAGCCAGACTGCATAGATTATATATCAGGTTGTCAGTAGAGCAACATAAGCAAGGCTGAAAGTGTAAACAAAATAAGTATTACATAAGTTCTACTTAGCAAAATTTTATTTGTACTAGTTTAAAATTTCTCAACTCATTTTGTACCATATGCACCAAGTTGCATCAGTAATATAATTATATACTTGTTGGGGATAGGTACTAACCATTTTGACAGGGTGAAACAATGCTTATATATAAGAGCAGCAATGAGGTGTAGATTCGACGGCCTTTTGGCAATAATAGGATAAAGCAATCAGTTAGTACGATTATGACAGCAAAAAACTATACATTGTAAATAAGTTACAAACAGTGGTAGGTGCTAAGCTTGCGTGCATCGAGGGGGCCACCACACCGGGGATTACAGGGTATACACCACAATACCACATGCCACTCCGTTGGTTTTTTTGGCCCCCAAATAAAGACTTACACAGCCTAGCACCCACCACATTGCTAAAGAAGAACAACAATGTTTAGCTAACAAAAGTAACAGACTGATGTAAGAGAATAATTCTGTTGCATGCAAACTATACATTGTAAATAAGCTACAAACATCGGTAGGTGCTAAGCTTGCGTGCATCGAGGGGGCCACCACACCGGGACTTACAGGGTATACACCACAATACCACATGCCACTCCGTTGGTTTTTTTGGCCCCCAAATAAAGACTTACGCAGCCTAGAACCCACCACATTGCTAAAGAAGAACAACAATGTTTAGCTAACAAAAGTAACAGACTGATGTAAGAGAATAATTCTGTTGCATGCAAACTATACATTGTAATTAAGCTACAAACATCGGTAGGTGCTAAGCTTGCGTGCATCGAGGGGGCCACCACACCGGGACTTACAGGGTATACACCACAATACCACATGCCACTCCGTTAGTTTTTTTTGGCCCCAAATAAAGACTTACGCAGCCTAGCACCCACCACATCGCTAAAGAAGAACAACAATGTTTAGCTAACCAAAGTAGGTTCAATAGTGAGTGTGACATACCTGGCAATCCATGAGTAGACCAAATATTGCTTGTACAAATAGTATGAAATTAATATCATGCAAACTAATAGTGGAATAATTTTTATTTGCATGCAGAACAATAGTATTCACCAAATAACAGCAAAGTAGTCATGTTGAACTAATAAAGGCAATTCCAAGAGATTAATCCTATGTGAACTCACCGTAAACAACAGCAAATTACCATTCTCATGAGTAGCAGAATAATTTTTAACTAGTTCCTGTAACTAATATAGGCAATTCCTACCCAAAGCAACAGCAAAGTATCCTATCCAAAATTTCAATGATCAGTCACACTTGAACAACAGCAAATAGTTCCTGTAAGTATCAAACCCAAAATTGACCAGAACTACATCAAAGTAGCATGCAAAAGTAGTCAAATTCACCATGACAACAGCAATTCCAGGAGAATAATCCTATGTCTCCCTAGACCAAGCCGCAGATTCGAGGAACGAGCATTTACCTCTGTCGGAAATGAAGTAGTCGTGCTCGTTGCCTCATTCGGGTCGCCTCATTGCCTGAGTTCGCTGGGTCGCTGTCACCGGGCCACCGAATCCACGGCTGGGTTGTCGTCGCGCCAGGAACCGCCTCGCCGTCGTCACCACAGGAGCCGCGTCGCCGCCGTCGGGTCGTGTTAGGGTTTCTTGGTCGAAACCCTAGCTGTAACTGGCCACTGTGGGCTGCAACGGCGCGCGGAGGAGGGTCGAAACCCTAGCCGTCGGGTTGTGGGAAATGGCACGCGCGAGGAGGAGCGGCGCGCGCAGAAGAGGCCCTGGGAGGAGGAGGCGGGACGTGCAGACGAGGAGCGCAGGGCCAGGGAGGAGTCAGGGCGTGGCGAGGCGCGGCGAGGAGGATGGCGGCGGACGAGGAGAGGAGAGCGGCTGCAGAGGAGAAGGCGAGAGAAGAGAAATGGAACCCAAATGGATTTGGTTGAGACGAGGAGAAGAGGAGACGCTGACTAATGGGCCCGGCGGCCACGGTGCCCACGGCGCCCGCGTGCGAGATCCAAATTTTGGGTCGGATGGCGCCTGCGTCCATTGACGCTGATGCGTGGGCCTGACATTTTCTTTTCAAACTAAATTTGCTACCTTCAAATGCCTAAGGTACTCAAGTTCAAAAATTCAACAAAAAATATTCCTAGAAAGATAAAAACACAGGTAACAACACAAGTTCTAAGACATGGATCACCCTTTGATCTGATATGGTTTGATCACAACTCAAAAAGAAAAACAGCCCAATCCTAATGTTCCACTAATTTTAGAGCCCAGGAAACTGCACCCAAACATTCATAAAAAATATCCAAAATTCATCATTTGACATATAGAATTTGAATAAAATAACATCAGTCATAGTTGTGTAATAAAAACAGAATTTACTTTACAAGATGATGAATGTTGTAAAATTAAAGATGATATAATAATTTTAACCACATCTTAACTTGGTCAAAACTTTCTACAAATTGATGTGGCAACATGATTTGGGTCCCTAAACTTTACATAAAAATTTCAAATGGATTCGATGAAGGAAGAATATACATTGTGTACAAATGACTACATCTTTCACATAGTTCCATGGAATGTTACTTGAAAATTGAAGTTTAGCATACATTACAACATGTACGAACTCGTATGCATGTCAAATTTGAACATAACCTTGTTCTCACCTTAACATTGGAAAATACGATGTTTTATAAAGTTATGGTTGTGCAAAACAAATGTTTTTTCTATATGCTATTTAGAAGTAACAAGATAAGACATAGACATAGAATCTCTTAAATATATTCTGGCCTTACAAACATGATCAACGAAAGGAGGGTGATTTTAGAAAAATTTAGAAAAAAAACCATCCAATTTGGATTAAGTATGACGGAGAAATACCAGTTACAAATTTTAGTTATAGATCAAAAGGACAAATATCAACTTGGCCAATAGAACTGGGCCAATCCCGCGCTGCCACCTGGCCCCGAGGCAATCTGGCGCTGCCATCTGGTAACGTGCATATGGTAACACCCGTTACCTTTAACAAAAAATTCAACAAAAATGTGGGGCGCCGCCCAGAATCGAACCATGGCCGTCCAGATTCACAAAGAAAAGCCTTTCCGTTGCGCTATGCGAGTAAGTTCGTTTTGTATCTGGAGACAAATATATTTAACCTTTAAAGCCGAGATAGGTGGGCAGACCGTTCCACTTCCAATCTTCCAATAAGTAGATTCGAACCGCCTCGTCTCTTCATCTTCCTCTCCCTCTCCTCGCCTCGTTGCTTCCTCTCCCTCTCCCTGGACAACTCCGGCGATGGTCCGGCGCTTCCTCTTCCTGTATGCGTCGTCTCCCTCGTCTCCGGCACCATGTCATCCCGCAAGCGCCGTGCTCTTGTCGCCCTGCAACTTCGGGAAAAAAAGGCAAGTGGGTGCCGGGGAAGAAGGAAGAAGCCCAACTGCCGCAAGTGCCGAAGCCCACTCCGGCGTGCACGGGGACGAAGGCGGGATTAGGGAAGGCGTCCGCGGGGATGAAGGCCGGCGTAGGCAAGGCGGGCGCAGGGAAGGCAGCCGCGGTGCCCCCCCACGAAGCGGTCGTCACCACAGTTTTAAGAAGAGGTGACCTCCTTCGGTAGCAGCTACATCGGGCCGCCGCTGAGCTTCTCCGGCAACCTCACTCCGGCGAGCATGATGAACAAGGGGAAGGGGAAGGACGACACAGGCACGTCGGGCGTGGGAAAGATGGCCGCGTTGGTCACCCCCAAGAAGGAGGTGACCTCTGCTGACGCTCACTAACGACCATTTCCAGGCGTCAACTTGATCAGAAAATCATGAGAGTTTGCATTTCTTACACGCATCCTTATCCAATAAAGTTCCTAAATCACACTTTACCTTTTAGAATATGCAAGTTGTGTTTTCAAGCTAATATGCAAGTTACAAGCACACTTTGGCACGACACAAAATCACAGAAAATATCAGAGTACCGATTCAAGCTCAAATGGACTAAGTGAAGCCCAAGAACTGAAGCAAAACCAGCTGGGCAGGACATGCCTCGACTTTAGGACAAGGGGAGACCAAGACAAGCCCACTCCAGGAAGTTGGGGCGGTTGGCGGCCCGGGCAGGCCAACCGACCTACCTGCTCAGCCGGCCAGGCCCGCGGGCCCCACCGCCTCAACCAAGGCACGTGGCGCTTCCCTGTTGGCTCACAACGTCGGTTTGGGGTGATGCGGCTGGTGGCTCCTTGCTATAAATACAAGGGGGGTAGAGAATAGGACACACACACACACACACACACACACACACACCACACCTCCACTTCCTCTCTTGCATTCCTTGCATAGTCTTTAGGCTTAGTGGAGTTTAGGAGAAGTCTAAGAGTCATCGAGTCGCCGGAGTTGCTCGAGAGTCTAGTATGGGTTCATTTCTACCTCTCTCGTAATATTCGGTCGTTTGTAATAGAATTAGACTATGGTTACCGATATCTGCTTGAAGTATATTCTGAGTTATCGAGTATATGCTTCATGTCATGGTTGCGTTATTATTCAATGCTTGCATTGCATGATCGCTCTGTGTTGGAGATGGTTAGTCTTTTGTTCTTAGAACTCTATCAACTGCTCCAGTATTCGTATGATTGCTCTAGTGTGATGTCTGTCCATCCGGAGGGTGGGGGCTCCGCACGGGACACTAGAGTATCCCTTACTAGTGTAGACATGGTGTCTAGATTAGCTAAGAGTTGCTAGATGTCAACCATACCCACGGTTTGTAGAGGTAGTCGGCAGGTGGTAACAGCCCTGTCCATGTATTTTAGTAATCCTCCACGTTCGGTATGGGGGGTAGGAGGTACATAAAGTCGCCGGGGTGTACGGGCTCCTCCCGTTACTTCGATAGTGATCTCCCTGTTGTGTAGTTTAATATCTGACGAGCTAACTAATGAGAAAGTGTAGATATAGCTAGCCTAGCACAGCTGACTCGAGCTCTGAATTTTACCTTGGTCCCGGCCTAAAGTAACCTTTATTCTTTTATCCAAAAGAGTAGTTTGTGTGTGTGTCACACTACCTCCTACCATGTTATTATCTTACCCCTGTTTATGCATGAGAATATCCAATCTAGATAGAGCTCACCAACTGATCTATATATTCTCTCATTCATCGCCTTCCCTGCGGAAATATAAATGACACCCCGGTATACTCCCGGGTAAAATGCTACAGCAGTATTCCGTGCGCTTGCGGATTTATTCGCGGTTCATGAAATACTGCCGTCCCAAATTGGCGTCTGAGGGCGTCATCGCTAGGTGACGTTGGTAGGCGCCAACAAGCATTTTTGGCACCATTGCCGGGGAAGGCACAGAGTGAAATATATAGACAAAGTTGTGAACAAAATCGAAATTGGTATTCGCTTGCTAAACAGGCTAACTTGGCTTTGTTTTCTTGTCTTTGTTGATATGAAAACATGGTAGTGTATGACCGGTTTCGACTTGCCGCAAAACTTTCATTCCGATCCAGAGTCACTTCTGAGAAGGACGCGAGCTCATCTCGTATCACTTCGGAGATCACTCTCGGCAGTTGATCCAGTCATCGCATCGTCGTCAGCTCCTAGAGCTATGGCCCAGAAGACACTCTGTGATTACTCTGCTCCGTCTGCTAACCAGGTCCCGACCGGGCCCGAGGTTAACATCGGAGGAGAAAATTTCGAGATCAAGACGGGTCTCATTACGATGGTGCAGGCCAGCCCTTTCTGTGGCAAGGCCAATGAGGATGCCAGCGCTCATCTCCAGCAGTTCCTGGAGCTCTGCAGTACTTTTGTTATCAAGGGTGTATCGCAAGATGCCATCCGGCTCTGTCTGTTTCCGTTCTCTCTCTTAGGGAGAGTGAACTAGTGGTTTTATGCTAACAAGGCTGTTGTGGATACTTGGGACAAATGTGCCAAGGCATTCCTCTCGAAGTTCTTCTCGACGGGCAAAACCAATGCTCTTCGTGGTCGGATTTCGAACTTCCAGCAGGCATCAAATGAGTAAATTCCAGAAGCTTGGGAGAGGCTTCAAGAGTACATTCTGGCGTGTCTGCACCATGGAATGGATAATTGGCTCATTCTACAGAACTTCTACAACGGGTTGACACAGTCATCCCGTGATCATGTGGATGCCGCTGCGGGTGGAGCTTTCTTCTCACTGACCATTGAAAGAGCTACATCATTGATCGAGAAGATGGTTTCCAACCAAGGTTGGAGCGATGATCTCCTCCAACCGTGCCAGCGAGGTATGCACTTCGTCAAGGAGGCCGACATGCTCGCTATGAAGATTGATCTCCTCCTCAAGAAAATCATTCCCAAGATAAGGCTCAGATGCAAACACTTCAAGCCTTGGAAACTCGCATGACGTGCGAGGTCTGCGGGAATGTTGGACATTCGGACGACAATTGCCCAGAAACCCAAGAAGAAGCTCTATTCCTGTTGACGCTCCTTAGCGCCCCCCGATTTGTATACCGCAAGCGCACGGTTCGTGTAGCTTTTCTCTTAGAGTATTCCCCCAAGGTTTATCAATCCACGGAACCAAAGATACATGAAACAATCTACAAGCATAGAGATTCCTTTGTGTTGAGATGGTGAAAAATGAATCTAATCTACTAAAAACGACAAACACCGAAGGTAGCAAGAGAAAGTTAGAGATAACCAATCTAGATCACCTAGATCATGCATATGTTGTAGTTCCAGCTAGATGTAGTGAAGTAAGATAGATGTGAATCTCAATGAAAAGCATCTTTAAACTCAAAATCTCCAATCCGATCCCTCGATACCCCACCTACTCAGTGGCAACGCCCTGTCACGACGCCCCCCTTTGGACAAAAGTACCCTGAAGCAAGTCGAACCCCCTTTGGTAGTTCCGCCATGAACCTCTAGCCACCATGACTACAAGATCATGCTAAGCGATCTATCTCGATAATAGATCTAGGATGAAGCAAACCCAAAGAAAAGAATGAAATTGAAAGAGAGAACATGGTCGCTAAACATTCGGAATCACAAATAACTTCACCATGAATGATTGTACATCACAAGATCACAACCGGGGCCCTACCTTGATCTTGATCATCCTAGCTCCAGAACTCAGACGTGGTCTTCCTTGCAAGGTTCCCACGTCGGCTAGGGAAGCCCCTAGACAACTAGCATGACCCTCGGCTCTCCGAGAGGTGTCCCTCTATCTTCTCTGCTCCTTGGCGTCGTCTTCCGAATTGATCTCTTCGTGAACCTTGGGGAGGGGTCTTTAAGTAGCCTCAGGAAACCCTAGGTCAAAGGGGAGGCCGAACCGCCTCAAAAAGGGGCTGGGCCGGCCGGCCCAATGGACCCAGGCCGGCCGGCCTGGCCCATTTCTTCGCCGCCTCGTGTCCTCTTTCTCCCCAAGTCTCCTGGAGTCTTCTAGAGTTTATGCCTTTCACGATTGCACCCCATTAGACGTCGTTATCTTCGAGATTTCTTCGAGGAAAAGGATAGGATGGAAAATCCTTCCTTAAATCTCTCTTTGCTTTGCTTAGCCCCGAAGTATCTTGATCTTATCTTGTGGGCTTTGTCCTTTGGGCTTCATTGGAGGGTGGATGTGCACGAACGTGCCTCTAATCATCATGGCCTTCGGTCCTTTGTTCGGGCTTTGGCCTTCGTCTTTCTTCGTGTCATCACGTGATCGTGGGCCTTGTCATTTCATGCTCCAAAATTGGTCAAAAACATGCAAAAACGAAGTACCTCCAAAATATATGTGCAAACGCGAAAACGACCAATAATTGGGCCGAGGTTAGGATGGTTTGTGATTTTGATATTAAATTCATGCCATTATCAAAGTTAAACAGGGGATAAAATGAATACTTAAGGAGCGCCAACATTCCCCCCATGCTTACCTTGCTCGTCCTCGAGTAAGTCTTTGATAAAAATCAGCGTTGCCTTTCAGTGTCCAATCCCTGCACTTGATCATACACGAGAAAACACAATGCTCCCAAAAATATTTTGCAGTTAATAGTTCAAGTTGTAACCAGCTTTTTCAATGTGGAAGGTAGATACAAGTTAAATGCTTCCCCACAATTATTAAGCACATGCTCTCAAAATTAAACAAGTCTCAGAATTAAGAAAGTTAGTTCCATAAGTAATGCTAAACCAAGATCAATAATTTAAACCTCATTGCAATTTGCTCATGGAAACTCTCAGCTCATCTTGTCTCTCAAACTTGCTAGAACTTTCTCCTTTTTTTCTCTCATATGTATGTGTGAGGCTTTATCTGGAGCTCTGGAAAGGTTAGTCCTAACAAAAGATATTATAATCAAGATATTATCAAAACAAGAAATACTTCTTATGGATTTACCGAGACTCGTCAAAAAGACCATTGGAAAATAATTTCTTTATGGAGAGGGAGAGAATGGAACACACACTTTAGATGGTGGACATGTGCAAATGGCAACGGTTGATCCCAAGGCACAACTGAAGCCCTTGTTATCGGATTGCACATAGTTGGAATAATTGAGTATAGAATAATCTTCAAAGTATCTGGAGTTTAATGAAGCTAAAGGAACCAAGGAGCTTTTCATCATCATTTTTTTTCTTTTCTTTTTTTTTTATTTTTCTTTCTTTATTTTTGCTCCTCAGAACCGTTGGCAACACAATACACTTACTCCACCTCCCCCCCATGCTTGAACGTTTGCTTGTCCTCAAGCAATGAAGTGATGATAACTTGATGGAGTGAGTGCACAAAACCTTTATCAATTCTCTGGACTCAACTTTGGAATTCAAGGGAGCATCTCCTCGTGAAAGATTGAAGCCAACAGAGGAGGAAAAGGGGCAGGCCGGCCGGCCTAGGGATGTTGGGCCGGCCGGCCTACTATCTGTAGGCCTCCAATTCTTTGGATTTTTCTTCTGCGAACTCTTTGATGCTTCCCAATCTTATGTTTTACTGAATTTTGCTCTTGATTCCACTGTTTTGCTGTCGAAATAAAAATATATACTCAATATATAGGTTGTGGTCAAGGAGGTGTTTCACAAAAAGATGTTTTTGGTTAAGGGTGGATATCCAGCGAGGTTTGCGATGTTCCCGGTATAGAAACTCACAATGCATGGATAGAATGGCTAGCAAAAGTGAGGTACGCAAAAATAGGGAATGGTTAGCTTCTTAATCTCGTACCAAAGAAGATAAATCCTGAACTAATTCACCTGAAAATAATTCTTGCTCTATGATTTGTTATGATGTATCATTTAGGCTTGTAGAAGGGTAGAGCAATTGCAAAAGGTATCAATGACAAGGTTAGCTCAAAATTAAATCCAAATTAAATTTTCCTTGACAAGCTTAAGTAAGAGAGCAAGAATAAAAGATATGGGTCTTAATTTATTATAACCTCCACAATTGAATTAGCCGGCATTTAATTAATTTTCAGATCATGTTAGAGAGAGCATTAGTTTAATCATGCATAAACCAAGCACAAGAAAGTAGACAAGGCGGCAACGATCATCATATTTTATCATGGCACAAACTTTCTATCATCATTACTAACCATAACATTAAAGCGTGGGTGATGAATTTATTTATCATGGTGATGAAGACAAAAGAAAGCAAATTGCACACATGCTGAAAAATAAATAAAACAGAAAATTGCTACGCACACACAAACTTGCACACATGCTGAAAATAAATGAAAAGAAATAGAAAAATCCAAATCACACGTGCAAGCATTTTATTCATGGTCTTGTCGTCGATCACTCTTCTTGATTGCCTCTTGCGTTGTATCCTTGGTCATAATATTGTTGAAATGCTCCTCCATCAAATTGTTCCGGTGGCGCCAGGCCTAGAAGTCCCATTTGATATGCAATTCCTACGGTTCCATCTTCTAGTTGGCTTGTGTGCCTCCGAATGGCGTCTATGTCTTCCATGTTTCTTCTTGCATAGGCACCCATGATTCTCATTCCTTGTTCCGGTTGAGGGAGGTCAAAAAATTGTGCTTCAAATGACGGGTCGTGCATCTCTTCTTGGTATGGTGGGGGTGGGTAGCCGTAGTTGCTAAATGGTGGGGGCGCCGCCGCAGCATGCCCCCCAGCTTGATCTTGGTTCCCTTTCCATTGACTCGTCCATCCTTGCGGGTATCCTTGTCCACTTGATGCACCTTGAAATTTATTCCTCCAATAAGCGGAACTTGGCGGTGGAAGGTCTACTTCCAAGTCTTCTTGTTGTGCTGATGCCGATGTTCCTTCAATTAACCTTCTTCTTTTTGATTTCTTCACCTTTTTTCCAATATTTTTAACTTGCCAATCAGTCCTCCCTCTTGCAAATAATTTCAGCCTTTGATCGGGGAGGGAAATATCCATCTCAGAAATAGTGAATCCCTTCTTTTCATCCCCTCCGATATAATGGCCTTGCCTCAAATGTTCAATCCCAACATCTCTTCCCGGGACAATATTTTTGAATCACTCGTAACCCCGGATTCATGGCTCGGGCTATCATTGTGAGATAACACCCCGAACCAACTTCTCCCGTACCGGATGATGCTTCACAAATCCACCTTTCAACCATGATGTAGGTGGGATCAATCACTTGCTTCTTCACCAATGCATTATATATCCAATTTAATTCTTGGTCGGTGACCTTCGATTCTTTCATTCTCCCGAGAATTCTTTTGCTCAACCAAGAGTGGAATATTTGGAGGGTTACATTACTTATATTCTTCCTTTGGCGGTTGACACCTTTTGCTATCTTTGTCCAAAATTCATCAAGCTCTCCATCTTCAACTTGCACCATTTCATATACATTACTTTTGAATCCGAGCAAACTCCCTATTTCTCCATAGGTGATGACTTTTTCTTCATTCTTGAGCTGAAATTTCAGACATAGAACTTCTTCATCATCCACCACTTCCGTTGTTTTCTCCAATGTCATGAACATCTCCAAAGCCACTTCTTCTTGCATGTCTACCATGACACCGTCGAAAAATAACTTCCAACCGATGTTCTCCAAGAGTTGGTAGATGTCATGATGAAATCCCAACTTCTCCATTGCTTCATCATCAAAATCATAATTTGCTCGCAGCCTTCCCTTCATGAACTTGAGCCTTTCTTCTTCTTCCTTCAACAAGATAATAAACCCATATTCTGAATTCTTGGGCTTGTATGGTGGTGGTGCGGATGACCTTGTCGAACGCTGTGGAGGAGGTGGCATCCCTTCGGTGAATCTCATGGAGGAGCTTCTCGGGTCTCTCATCCCACCAAGGAGCAACATGTCGCTCCTCGGTGCGGGGTTGTCTTCCTCCATGCTCCACGGAGACTCGGAGACCGAGTGCCTCCGCGAAGAACTTGCCGATACGTCGGATGTCGATGAACGCGTCCTTCTCCTCCCGGTGACGAACCTCATGATGCCACTCATGGTGACTCCTTGCTGCACACACTCAAAAACAAACACACCGGGGGTTTCTTGCCGGTGGGAGAACAATATATCGAAGAGTGGAGCAAACTAGGATTTGTGGCGAATTTTCGGAGATTTTTGGAGTAGATTTTGGTGGACGAATTTTTCAAGGCTCTAACTGATGTTTCTAGGTGAAGAACTTGAAGAACATAAGCAATGAACTGAGTGAGGAGCATACCTGTCAAAGGGGAGCACCAGAGCACTTAAAAAGAGGCCAGGCCAGCCGGCCTAGGGCATTTTTGTCTCTCCTCCACTTCAATTTTCTCTGGTGGCTTTCTGGTGCAATTATTTGCTTCTGTCCAGTACATCTTTCATGCTTTTTACCGTCCAAATCCTGTGAACCACTCCTTCTTTGCCTTTGATGTCCACTTGCAATATTATTTCTTCACTTTGTGTCATTCACCTTGTCTCATGCTTCATCATTCATCACATGGTGCCATCTTTGCTGAAAATCACATGTCCTTCCCATGTATGGCTGCTCCCTTCTTTGGATCATTTGCATGTGGTGGTAGGTAGATAGGACAATTCCTTCCCGTGAACTCACTTTGATCAATAGATGTTAATCAAGCACATAAACCCTCTCCAAATCATGCTTAGATGTTGAATCCTCCTCTAACTTCGAAATTTCAGAATTGACTCAAAGCATTTAATGAGTTTAAATGAATAATCAGAGGGGAATTGAAACATCTTTACATTTGTAAGTCGAAAAATATTTCCCGACTACATTAATTTTGGTTGCACCGGAACCGTTCACTTTCATGAATTGATAGCGAACAATCTCGAATTCAACCGTGGGTCTTGGGTTTAGGTTCTAATTTTTGCCAAAATGAGAGAGATTTTTGAAAAAGGGAATAATTAAAGTTAGGAAAATTCTAGTCCTATGATAATGAAATAGAAAATTCTCTCTATGTTTGAGCGAACCTATGCATCAAGAATTTAAATGATATAAACATAGCGCGGCTTTACTCGTGTCTTTTATCTCAACTTGGTCCGGCCGTCATTGACAGGACGGTCGCCAAAAATGGGTATGGAATTTTGGATGTGGCTTTCTCAAGAAGAGGCAAATAAACCATAGGATGGCTCATGTCATTGGTTTAAAATAAGAAACAACATGGAAATGACCGAGCGAATAAAATCCAAATCGAATTGTTCGACCGAACGACCAATTGTTCAAAAGTTTATCATGTCCTTGCATAGCAAAATTCTTGACTCACTTACCAAAAACCTCTCGCGGGCTGTCCTCCCGACAGCTTATTCTTGACTCGACAAACGGGTTGAACTCCCCGGCAGCTTTATTCTTGACTCAACGAACGGGTTGCCTCCCGCAAAGCGCTTCGTTTATAGTCTATAGCTAGACTTTCTTCTTCTTCACTTCGGACCAACGCTCGGTGATGGCGCTGCAGTCTTGGGTACACACTTTTGCACAATCCGTGGTGCGGGTTTGTCTTCTAGGTTAGTCGTCTTTTTGGTCTTCACAGGCAGGCTTTTAGCTTTCTTCTTGACGGGTGCAACGATCTTCTTTGTCGCGATGGACGCGACGACTTCTATCTCCTTCTTCGCTTCCTTCTTGTTCGGCTCCTCTTCTTTCTTTGGCTTCTCCTCTGTGACACGGCGGTGAGGCGGAACATATTTGACATTGATCATGTTGCATACCTCGAGGCGTGGATGAAACTTGAATTCGCTTGTGGTGCCATTGATGTCGAACTTTATCTCCCCCTTGACAATGTCGATGTTCGCCCTTGCAGTCTTGAGGAAAGGCCTCCCAAGTATGAGAGGCGCCTTGCTCCCTTCTCCCATATCGAGAATCACAAAGTCAACGGGGACTAAGTGTTCTCCAATCTTCACGGGCACGTCTTCGGCGATTCCCAAAGGATAGCGAACGGAATTGTCCGCTAACTCTAGGCACATGGCGGTGGGCTCCGGCTCCTGTAAGCGTAGCTTCTCGAACACATTCTTTGGCATGACGCTCACACTTGCACCGAGATCACAAAGTGCTCTTTCAAATATAAGAGATCCAATGGAACACGGGATGGTAGGACATCCGGGGTCCCTCTTCTTTTCAGGAGTTTCATTAGTGATTGCCACACTACATTCCTCGGTTAGCTTGACAGTGCTTGACAGTATCTCGCGCTTGTTTCCCATGATGTCTTTGAAGTAGCGAGAATACGTCGGAACTTGTAGAGCGTCCAAGAGCGGCATATTGATGCTCAACCTGCGTACCATGTCAACAAATTTGTTGAATTGCTCATCTTCATGTTTACCTTTGCGGTATCGTGGCCTTGGTGGTAGAATCTTGGTGTCTATATCATCTATCTCAAACTCCGGCTCTTCGGTGACTATCTCTGGCATAGGAGTAGGTGCCTTCTCCTTGATAATGGTCTCCACTTCAACTCATGGCTTAGGCTTCCTTGCTCCCGCCGCATGTTCGGGTTCTTCGGTCTCCTTTCCCGAGCGAGTTTGAATTGCCTTTGCCGTCTCTGGACCTTGAGGTTGCCCCGGCAATTTTCCTTCGTTGCTAGATAAGCGTCCGGCGAGCTGGGCTACTTGCGTCTCTAGCATCTTCATCATGTTGAGTACTTGAAGGTTAGAGCTCCCGACCTTCGTCACCTTGCCATCAATGTTCTCCAAGATCTTGTCCATAGCCTTGAACTTGGTGACGGTGTCCTTGTTGATCTTGCCTTCCTCCTCCATGAACTCCTTCAATTGTATACGAAGAGGCACCGAGTTTTGAATGGAAGAGCTTGCATTAAATTGGGGTCTACCTTGCCCGTAGCGGAAGTTGGGTGGCGGAATCCATTCTCCCTTCTTCATGTAGTCGAGCATCTTGGCTTCCTCCGGGCAATTCTTTTGGACATGGCCGTACTCTCCACATTCTTCATATGTAGACCTTGCTTCGGCCGCCTTTAAATCAATAGCTTGGGCTTCTCTCTTTTCCACTTCCATCTTCTCCAACCTTCTCATGAGCGAGTCGATCTTCCCTTCTAGCACTTCTTCACGTTCCACTTGCAATACACTCTTCGCGGCGCCCACGGCTTGGAGTGGTTGTAGGCGCCCCGATGATGCCCATGCGACATTGTCTGTCACCTTCTTGAATAGCTTGAAAACTTGAGTAGGCGTGTGCTCAATGATAGAACCTCCGGCCGATGCGTTAATGATCCCCCTTGATGCAGTAGTGAGGCCTTGATAGAACTTCTGGACCACATCCTCCCTTGAGAACTTGTGATGAGGTACGGCGCGGATGTAGTCGTTGAAGCGCTCATAGGCTTCCGCAATGGTCTCTGTCGGGGCTTGCACGAATGTAGCAATCTTGTTGCGCAAAATTTGGGTCTTGCCCGGCGAGTAGAACTCCGTCATGAACTCCTTCATCAAGGACCCCCAATTTTGCACCGTGCGCAGTGGTAGAGAATGAAACCATTGTAATGCTCTCCCAAGTAGAGAGAACAGAAAGAGCCTCGCTCTTATTTGATCTTGAGTCATCCCTTGCATGTCGAAGGTCCGGCATAGTTGGAGGAACGCTTGAAGATGTAGATTAACGTCTTCTTTTCCAGTGAAGGGCGAGCTTTGCACCATCCTTATGATTGAAGTCTTGATCTCGAACGGAACTCCGATGTTGTCGAGATTTTGGATCGGCAAGTCCCGAATGTCCGGAGTGCATAGCTATCCGATCGAACGCTCCTGCTTCGGTAGCGCCATCCCTCGGTGAAGTGGCACCTCCTTTGGACTTGTTGGTGGAATTGCTTGAGGTGAAGACGATGAACCGTCGGCTTCGACTTTTGGATCTACTAGTTCCGGCTTCCTTGATCGTGCTTCTCGTCTCCTTTGCCTGTAAATTTTTTCTGGATCATCCACAAAATTTTCGGGTTTGTTGGAGAGGCTCCCGTCCATCTCCTGTTAGGGGTTAGTGAAAAAGAAAAATATATACCAGATCTAAAAGCTAAAAGATGAATATACAAGATCTAAAACATAAAAGAAAAATAAAGCAAAATAAAGCAAACTCTAGATTAGATTGATTTTCGTGGAATAGATCTATTTTTTTAGTTAGCGCAAAAAAATAAGAGATCTTAAAAGGTCAAAAAGAAAAATCAGGAAAAAGAAATATTTACGAATGCAAGTAAGATTGGATCTTAAATCGATGGTTCCCCGGCAACGGCACAAGAAAAGCTTGTTGACGCTCCTTAGCGCCCCATTTTTTGTATACCGCAAGCGCACGATTCGTGTAGCTTTTCCCTTACAGTATTCCCCCAAGGTTTATCAATCCACAGAACCAAAGATACAAGAAACAATCTACTAGCATAGAGATTCCTTTGTGTTGAGATGGTGAAAAACGAATCTAATCTACTAAAAACGACAAACACCAAAGGTAGCAAGAGAAAGTTGGAGATAACCAATCTAGATCACCTAGATCATGCATATGTTGTAGTTCCAGCTAGATGTAGTGAAGTAAGATAGATGTGAATCTCAATGAAAAGCATCTTTAAACTCAAAATCTCCAATCCGATCCCACGATACCCCACCTACTCAGTGGCAACGCCCTGTCACGACGCCCCCCTTTGGACAAAAGTACCCTGAAGCAAGTCGAACCCCCTTTGGTAGTTCCGCCATGAACCTCTAGCCACCATGACTACAAGATCATGCTAAGCGATCTATCTCAATAATAGATCTAGGATGAAGCAAACCCAAAGAAAAGAATGAAATTGAAAGAGAGAACATGGTCGCTAAACATTCGGAATCACAAATAACTTCACCATGAATGATTGTACATCACAAGATCACAACCGGGGCCCTACCTTGATCTTGATGATCCTAGCTCTAGAACTCCGATGTGGTCTTCCTTGCAAGGTTCCCAGGTTGGCTAGGGAAGCCCCTAGACAACTAGCACGACCCTCGGCTCTCCGAGAGGTGTCCCTCTATCTTCTCTGCTCCTTGGCGTCGTCTCCCAAATTGATCTCTTCGTGAACCTTGTGGAGGGGTCTTTAAATAGCCTCAGGAAACCCTAGGTCAAAGGAGAGGCCGAACCGCCTCAAAAGGGGCTGGGTCGGCCGGCCCAATGGACCCAGGCCGGCCAGCCTGGCCCATTTCTTCACTGCCTCGTGTCCTCCTTTCTCCCCAAGTCTCCTGGAGTCTTCTAGAGTTTATGCTTTTCACGATTGCACCCCATTAGACGTCGTTATCTTCGAGATTTCTTCGAGGAAAAGGATAGGATGGAAAATCCTTCCTTAAATCTCTCTTTGCTTTGCTTAGCCCCGAAGTATCTTGATCTTATCTTGTGGGCTTTGTCCTTTGGGCTTCATTGGAGGGTGGATGTGCACGAACGGGCCTCTAATCATCATGGCCTTCGGTCCTTTGTTCCGGCTTTGGCCTTCGTCTTTCTTCGTGTCATCGCGTGATCGTGGGCCTTGTCATTTCATGCTCCAAAATTGGTCAAAAACATGCAAAAACGAAGTACCTCCAAAATATATGTGCAAACGCGAAAATGACCAATAATTGGGCTGAGGTTAGGATGGTTAGTGATTTTGATATTAAATTCATGCCATTATCAAAGTTAAACAGGGGATAAAATGTATACTTAAGGAGCGCCAACAATTCCTCAATGGCAGTAATGTGGTTTCGTCCACAAGGAGGTCAGGGGTGGAATCAACCACGCCCATACTAACAAGTAGGTAACGGGAATTCGAATTCTTTCAGTCCTAACCAGCCTACCTTGAGAGATCTTGTCTATGGCCAAGCGAAGATCAATGAGTCCCTTCAAAAGAAGTTGGCCGCTGTAGACAAATCTATGGAGACCATCCATGCCAAGATGGACGGATTCTCCACGGCTATGAAGAACCAGCTGAGTTTCAATAAGGTGCTAGAAACTCAATTGGCTCAACTAGCTGCTGCTACACCTGCTGCTGAACTAGGGAAGATTCTGGGGCCACCCGAATCAACTCTAAAGAGCGTAAATGTCATCAATGCTATGGGAAGGAGCCACTTAGCAGGACACCCCTCAGCTATGCAGAGAAGCTCACAAGCCCAAGTAGAAGTGCGTGGCGCGAGTTAGCAGCCACAATAAGAGAAGATCCCGAAACCCCAGTGATCAGCTGCTCAATGTTTGATTATGAACTTGATCACACCCTTTGTGACCTTGGAGCCAGCGTCAACATCATGCCCAAGGTAACTTTTGAGAAGATAGGCTATCCATTAATTTTCCCTACCACTATGTGTGTTCAGCTGGCGGATTCTACGATAAGATATCCAGAAGGAGTTGTGGAAAGGTTAATGGTAAAAGTCAAGAATACCTACATATTAGTGGACTTCATAGTCCTTGATATGGAAGGAGATCTTGGGATTCCGCTCATATTTGGGCGACCATTCCTCAAGGATGCAAATGCCAGAATTGATGTGGGGAAAGGAAGAATCAGCCTCTGTATCAGGGGAAGGACCATGAAATTTAAATTCCAAAACAAGAAAGAGGTATTCCTGATTCATGAGGATAGTAAGAAACAAGGGCTATGGGCAGAGCCCGATTGGGATGATCAAGACTATCACCCCTCTTCCAAGCCAGTTTGGGAGGATTGTGAAATTCATACTCCACCAACCGAGCCAGTGGAAGATGATCAGAAGATCCCTGATTTCATCACCAATACAGTATAGGAAGATCTGGAAATTGTCTATCCAACATCCGAGGATCCTGTTCCTGCGCCGCCTACGCCATCAAAGAAGACCAAGAAGGTGTGGCGCAAGTAGAACAAGACGTCATCGACCGCTACTACTTCTCCAGGTACGGATGAAACAACCTCAACCTGATCAGGTATGGAGAAAGGTCCTGCTTTTTGACCCTAAACTAAGAGCTAGCTTGGAGGAGGTTCCCTTCCCTAAGTCAACTGTATCCCTTTATTTGCTTTCAATAAAAATTGATAAAAACTTCTAAAAACAAAATAAAAATTTACTGCTTTATTTCCCTTTTCCCTGATGCGCGGTAAGAATGTTTTAACTCTCTTTTGATAAGTTAAAAGGATGAGTTTTGCTTTGCTCTATCATATCTGTTGTGCCTAGTTTAAAATTTAGAGTTCTCTTGAGTTTATATTCGTTGGTTATACAAATATGTTGCCAATAAACCTGAAAGTTCCGTGGGTTGAATATGCTTGATCCAAGTCTAAATTGTTGTGAGTTTAGATATGGTAAATAAGGTTATGCAAGCTTGTTCTAGTGATGCTTGAAGTCTGGAGTTGTTTTCGAAAAAAGAAAATTTAAAAAAAATTATCAAAAGGCAAGTTTCCCAGCGATATGCAATGTCTTACCAGAGCCATATGTCATATTCCATGAAAAACCCTTATACATATGCTGCTTGATATTCTGTTGAGTTTTGTCAAATTGGGTGACCCTAGTAAGATGCTCTTCATGCTTTCTCGATCATAAGCACGTACACGTCCCATCCATTTGTTATATTCCTACAATGGGAATTAGCACCACCATCCACTTCACATCTATAAATGCTCCATGTCTTGGTGATCTCTCTTGTAGAACATTCCTAAAATAAAATAAAGTCAGATTATAGTTGCCCTAAAAAGAAGAGAAAAGATGGCATGCCAAAGAAGCATGATCCAAAAAAAAGGAGAGAAAAAGGGGGTAACCATGTCTCAAAAAAAAGAGAGAGACATGGATGATTCGAGAGAGAAAAGCCATTACCTCAAGGAGGAAGCCATATTCATCCATCTATCCATCCATTCATACACTTGCACCTTTTGATCAAGATTGCATGACTTGTTTCTCTATGGATCCTCTCTTTGACTTTACAATAAATAGAATACAAGTGTGTTTTGTTCTTATCCTACCTTGAGCTCCACAAAGGCTTGTAGTAGTAGGGAAGATCAAAGGCAAACACTGCCCTGGTAAGGAAATACAAGATGAGTGCTTCGAGAGAGTTATCCTAGAGCTTTACCATATTTTCAAAAATCTTTCAAAAAAATGTCTCCAGATGGATTGAGGATCTATGAACAAGTAAGTACTACTTTATGCACCATTCTAACTCTCAACAGCCCAAGACAAGGAGACAGCTAAAAAGCCCCATGAGGGAGTAAGGTAATTGAGCAAAGGTATGCTAACCAACTTATTTAAACTTATAGATGAATCTCTTTGCTTCAGACTATGACATGACAGGTAAGGTACGAGTCAAAGTGATTTTCTGATCAACAACCTGATTTGTCCTACTTTGCTCGAGACGAGCAAAGGACAGCTTGGGGGATCTTGTTGATGCTCACTAACGACCATTTCTAGGCGTCAACTTGATTAGAAAATCATGAGAGTTTGCATTTCTTACACGCATCCTTATCCAATAAAGTTCCTAAATCACACTTTACCTTTTAGAATATGCAAGTTGTGTTTTCAAACTAATATGCAGGTTACAAGCACACTTTGGCTCGACACAAAATCACAGAAAATATCAGAGTACCGATTCAGGCTCAAATGGACCAAGTGAAGCCCAAGAACTGAAGCAAACTCAGCTGGGGCAGGCCGTGCCTCGACTTTAGGACAAGGGGAGACCAAGACAAGCCCACTCCAGAAAGTTGGGGGCGGTTGGCGGCCCGGGCAGGCCGACCGACCTACTTGGTCGGCCGGCCAGGCCCGTGGGCACTAGAGTGGGGGAGTCAGAGTCGAAAAGAGGATTCCTCGCTTCTTTCCCCACCACCTCAACAAAGGCACGTGGCGCTTCCCTGTTGGCTCACAATGTCGGTTTGGGGTGCTGCGGCTGGTGGCTCCCGGCTATAAATACAAGAGGGGTAGAGAATAGGACACACACACACACACACACCACACCTCTCACTTCCTCTCTTGCATTCCTTACATAGTCTTTAGGCTTAGTGGAGTTTAGGAGAAGTCTAGGAGTCATCGAGTTGCTGGAGTTGCTCGAGAGTCTGGTATGGGTTCATTTCTACCTCTCTCTTGTAATATTCGGTCGTTTGTAATAGAATTAGACTATGGTTACCGATATCTGCTTGAAGTATATTCTGAGTTATCGAGTATATGCTTCTTGTCATGGTTGCGTTATTATTCAATGCTTGCATTGCATGATCGCCCTGTGCTGGAGATGGTTAGTCTTTTGTTCTTAGAACTCTATCAACTGCACCAGTATTCGTATGATTGCTCTAGTGTGATGTCTGTCCATCCGGAGGGTGGGGGCTCCGCGTGGGACACTAGAGTATCCCTTACTAGTGTAGACATGGTGTCTAGATTAGCTAAGAGTTGCTGGATGTCAACTATACCCACGGTTTGTAGAGGTAGCCGGCAGGTGGTGACAGCCCTGTCCGTGCCTTTTAGTAATCCTCCACGTTCGGTATGGGGGGTAGGAGGTACATAAAGTCACCGGGGTGTACGGGCTCCTCCCGTTACTTCGATAGCGATCTCCCTATTGTGTAGTTTAATCTCTAACGAGCTAACTAATGAGAAATTGTAGATATAGCTAGCCTAGCACAGCTGACTTGAGCTCTGACTTTTATCTTGCTCCCGGCCTAAAGTAACCTTTATTCTTTTATCCAAGAGAGTAGTTTGTGTGTGTGTCACACTACCTCCTACCATGTTATTATCTTACCCCTGTTTATGCATGAGAATATCCAATCTAGATAGAGCTCACCAACCGATCTATATATTCTCTCACTCATCGCCTTCCCTACGGAAATATAAATGATACCCCAGTATACTCCCGGATAAAATGCTACAGCGGTATTCCATGCGCTTGCGGATCTATTTGCGGTTCATGAAATACTGCCGTCCCAAATTGGCATTTGCGGGCGTCATCGCTAGGTGACGTTGGTAGGCGCCAACAACCTCCTCTGGTAGCAGCGGCGTCGGGCCGCCGCCGGGCTTCCAAGGCCCGCTGCAGTGCAATGGAATGCAGGAGAAGGGGAACAAGGGGAAGGGGAAGTCAGATGTAATCCACTATATGAATTTGCTCCAAATCCTATTTTGTGTGTCTGAATTAGTATGAATTTGCTCCACTGTCTTACTTTTTGTACTATTGAGCCTGAATTTGCATGAATTTGACTGAAGTTGTCTGAATTTCTCTGAACATATCATGTGAAATTAGCATGTCCTGATAAATTTGCAAGTCAAATTCTGTGCTTTGAAGTGAGGAGTTGAAAACTGAACTGGTATTCAATGTCAAACTGAAATGTGTCTGAATTTGTCTATCTGCAGAGTGATCTTGTTATCTGAAAATGTTTATTTAGATGTTCATTTTGGCCTGTAGTTATTTATTGCATATATGAACATGTTAGTTCACAAGATTGAATGAATTTGTCTGAATATTCAGAGTAACATGTTAGGCTGAATTTGGCTAAATTTACTGATTTTTTCTGAATATTCAGACTAACAAAAGCAAAGGAATTTAAACTTGTGCAACTTGTGCAACTATCAATGCATTGAATGAATTTGTCTGAATATTCAGACCAATATGTGTCTAATTTCTCTGAATTTGACTGAATTTCACCAACTGTTAATAGGATGAGAATGTTTGACTGAATTTGACTGAATTCAAAATTTGTCTTTGCAGTGCTATGAGAATGTTTTATCTTGCAGGTCCCTATTAATAGGATGACCTTTTGGGAGTTGCACAACAAGGCTGCAGTATCACAGGAGAGGATCATGGCACTTCAAGATGAGCATGCTGCCGAAAAGACAAAGAAGAAGGCACTTCAGCGCACACTTGAAGATGCGGCCAAGATGACGAGAGGCAGAAACATCTAGGTTGACCAAGGCCGTAGTGGAGGCAGCTGCTATTTTGTATGCCTGATTTTGTCTGAAATTGTGTGACTGGATGGAGGAAACATGTTGGTAGAATGCCTATACTGGTTGAGGCACACTACTTTTGTCTGTCCTTGTGTGCCTGCTAATATATATGTTATGTGAAGAAGACATTGAATTTGTGTGACTGCTAATATATATTTGTATGTATATATATATATATATGTTATGTGATCTCTAAAAATGAACTGTGTGTTATGTGTTATGTGCTTCTGTGATTTTGTGAACTCTGAGAATGAACTATGTGTATATATATGTTATGGGAATGCAGAAGAAATGTGAACTCTGGAAATAAACTTCTGGTGAAATGAGAAATAGGTAACGGGCATTGTGGTAACGCCCATTACTGATAATACATTGGTAACGGGTGTTGTGTTAATGCCTGTTACCAATGACAACTGACAATAATACCAACAGAGAACTTCTGGAGAACATGTCTGGAGATGAACTCTGGGGAATGAACTCTGTGATTTTCTGGATAACATGTCTAGAGAGCACTCCACATCATATATTACAAATGGATTTAAATTTCACCAATCCACATCATATATTACAAATAGATTCAAATTTCACCAATCCACATCATATATTACAAGGTCATTCAAATTTCACCAATCCACACCAATATATTACAAATGGATTCAAATTTCACCAATCCACACCAATATATTACAAATGGATTCAAATTTCACCAATCCACACCAATATATTACAAATGAATTCAAATTTCACCAATCCACACCAATATATTACAAATGGATTTGAATTTCACCAATCCACATACATCAAACTTGCTTTTTCCTTGCTTTACGGACATTGATTGTTTCTTGATGGTCGCTTCGCAAGTGTGGTGTTTTATCATTTGCCAAGAGTTGGGGCCTGTATGGCATGTCAAATGACGGAATTTTGTCAAATTGGTTGTATTCCTCCTCCTCAACGACATTTTCAACCCCAACTATCCTTCTTTTTCCAGGCATAACCACATACCAGTTCTTCTTTGCAAGGTCGGGTACATAGAACACTTGCTACACATCCTTGGCGAAGACAAACAGTTCATCTTTGTAACCAAAGACTCGTAGATCAACACTAACAAACCCATATTTGTCCTTGGTCACACCTTTCTTCCCATTGACCCATCGACACCGAAACAGGGCTACCTTCAATCCAACATAGTCAAGCTCCCATATCTCCTCTATCTGACCATAATATGTATCTGTCTCCATGTCGTTGTCGATGGCATCTACACACACACACCACTATTTTGATAGATGCTCTTGCCATCCTGGGCTATGGTGTAGAAAGTGTATCCATTGATATCATATGCTTGGTATGTTGTAATAGTGAATAATGGCCCTGCTGCTAGTTTTCTTATCAAATTATCGTTTATAGTAGCGCTAGCTTTCTGGACATAATCTCGGAGCCAAGTGTTAAAGCCTTGCATGTGCTTCTTTGCAACCCAAGCCTCATTACGATTAGGATTACCTTCACGTAGGTGTCGCAAGTGCTCATTGACATAAGGTGTCACTACGTCGGTCTGTTGAAGCACGATGAAATGAGCCTTGTTGAAGGAATCTTGACCTGGAGTGATTGACTTTTTGCCCAAGGTCCCAACACCTGCAAGCCTACCTTCATGCCATGAATGAGGCACACCAATGGGTTTTGGGGGTCCATATAACCCTTGACCCACTCCACTGCTTCGATGGTACCATAGCCACGAACCATGGCTCCCTCCGGAAACGATCGGTTATGTACCAATGATTTCAGAAAGCCATAGAACCTCTCATATGGAAACATTTGATGAAGGTAAGATGAGCCAAGGTAGAAGATCTCCTTTGCAAGATGTGCTGTTAGATGGACCATGAGATCAAAGAATGATGGTGGGAAAGTAGCCTCAAGCAGGCATAGGGTCTCGAAATGCCTTCTCTCTAACATTGATAGTGCCTCCACATCAATCGCCTTCTGTTCTATCGCATTGAAGAAAAAGCACAAGCTCATGACAGCCTCGCGAACCAGTACTGTCTTGATACCTCTAAATGCAACAGGAAGAAGAGCTGTCATCAATACATGGCAATCATGAGATTTCATCAAGTGGAAATTCATTTTCATATCCTTCACCGACACTAGCCTATTGAAGTTCGAAGAGTAGCCTAAAGGTACTTTCAAACTATGCAAGAACTCACAGAATTCTCTTCGCTCCATCTTTGACAATGCGGTTGCAGCTACGGGAAGGACTGTCCCCGTGTCTGTTTCCTCTGCATAGAGCTCCGGCCTAATGCCCATATCTTGCAGATCCTGCCTTGCATTCTCATGATCTTTTCCTTTGCCCCTCTGTTGCAACAATGTTCCACACAAGCTCTCACACACATTCTTCTTGGTGTGCATGGTGTCAATCGAATGACGCACATCCAACAACTGCCAGTACTCTAGCTCCCAAAGTATTGATTTTTTGTTCCACATCCCCTGCCCATCTTCTTCTTCACCATCTCGCTTCTTTCTTTTGCCAAGGATGGTCTTCTTTGGTAACTCCTCAATAGTTTTGATGTCTTTCACTTGCAGGTGGAGCTCCACTCCGGACACATGCGGAGGAACCATTCGATCCTCCTTTTCCCCATCAAACTGACAGTCCATGTTCCGGTATGGATGTTTCTTATGGAGGAAACGACTGTGCCCCAAGAATACAAATTTCTTCGACTTTCTCAGCCATAATGAGCATGTTTCATCTAAGCAGTGGGGGCAAGCTTCACCATTCCTTTTACTCTGCCCGGACAGGTTACGATGAGCTGGGTTGTTGTTGATGGTTGTGAACAACATGGCGTGCAATGTAAAGTACTTACACTCAAACTCATCCCAAACCTCCTCCACACCAGGCCTCCAAAGTGTCTGCAAGTCATCAACCAATGGCCTCAAGTACAAATCAATACAGTCACCAGGTTGCTTTGGCCCGGAGACCAAGATTGACAACATCAAGTATTTTCGTTTCTTGCATAGCCAGGGTGGAAGGTTCAACACTGAAAGGACGACAGGCCAAGTGCTATGTGTTGAACTCTGGTTACCGAATGGGTTCACGCCGTCTGTGCTCATAGCGAACCGAATGTTCCTACAATCATCTTCAAACCAAGGGAAGTGGGCATCAATGTTACCCCACTGCGCTACATCTGCGGGTTTCCTAAGCTTGCCATCATCTGTCTTCTTTCGGCCTTCCTTATGCCAACGCAAGAGTTGGGCCTCCTTTCGTGTGGCAAACATGCGTTTCAAGCGGGGAATGATGGGAAAATACCATGCCACCCTCACAGGACCCCCTCTATTACCCTTTCTGCCTCTGATCTCTTCGGGCTCGTTCCCATCCTCAGCATTATTATCTCCGTCATCTTTGGCCCTCTTGAAACGATCGAACCCACACTTAGGGCAATTGTCAAGGTCCTCATACTCTCCACGAAACAACACACAGCTGTTCTTACATGCATGGATTCTTTCAACCTCTAAGCCCAAAGGACATATTATCTTCTTAGCCTCATAGACAGACCCGGCCACTTGGTTTCCCTCTGGTAGCATGTCTCTTAGCAGATCCAATAGTTGTTTGAAACTTTTGTCGGTCCAACCATGACTTGCCTTCAGCTGCAAAAGTTTGAGATCACCAGAAAGACGAGAATACTTGTGACAACCAGGGTACAGGGGTTTCTTTGAGTCTTCGACAAATTATTTCAGCCTCGATAATTCTGAAGAAGTGTACACACCCTGAAACTCAACATCTCTCAACATTTGATCAACATTGTACACACGAGGCAGCAAATCATCATCGTTGAAACCCGTAACCTCTTGGTCAGTCATATCCTCAGTACGCATGACGCTGGGTGGGAATGCTTCATATTCCTCAAAGTTGTTGCCACATTCTTCTTCCGCTATAATAATGACAAATCAATGAGTTAAGCCATTAACAATGAGAAATCAATGAGTTAAGTCAATAGGCACTCGTTTCACCTTCGTTAAGGGCTTCAGCATGGCGTTGACGTGCCCCTTCAACATGGTGTCGCGATTCACCTTTGTTAAGGCATCCTTCTTCAACCTCATTAAGCCCTTCCTCACCATGCTGGTTCCAACACGTGTAATTCTCTTTGAATCCACGTGTGATCAAATGATGAAAAATGTTGTCCCGTTGTCCAAACTTCTTCTGGTTGAGACAATCAACACAGGGGCGACACATTGTAGGGACACCCCGATCTCTCATGTCTGCCTCTGCTTGAGCTAGAAACCCCACTTAGGAATGTCTCCCAAACTCGGGGCTGTCTATACATCCAAGTCCGATCAGCTGCCATCTACAAGTTCAACAAAAAAATATTTTGAAACAAATAATATATCATCATAATCTAATATCAAGAGGAGAAGGGATAGAATGCATTTTCATAGTATTATCACCATGTAGATTACACACAAGAATTGTGGTGCTGGGTAGCTTTACAACAAAAATATGATCATTATTCCTCAATATTTGTTCCAAAGTTTCTTTGATTCAGTCGAAACAAGAATTGTCCATTAGCATTTTCACCATGATATGATAATTGTTCCAATTTTCCTCAATATTACAACAAAAATATGATAATTATCACCATGTAGCATTTGCATAGTATTATTATCAGAATCTAAACAAGAATTGTCCTATTTTTTTCCTACTAGAGATGCCTACTAATTAGGAGGGGCAAAGTCCATACCTTGATGAGGACACTAAGGGTGGAGACAGCAACGATGGTCGACGAACGGAGCTGCCACGGTGACGACGACTGAAGCAAGCTGCTGCGCTGCAGAAGGCGCCGGAGTGACAGACGAAGGTGGAGGCATGCTTGTACAGAGCGGCGAGCAGAGGCACCGGAGTGACAGACGAATTAAGGTGGAGGCGCGCACAAACGAAGGAGGCAGCGATCGCGGCGGCGAAGGACCGGAGCAAAGGGGAATTATGGCAGCAGCAGCGCCGGGAGGGTGCTGGAGCGACGACAGCCGACGGGACCAGCGGCCATGATGAGGGTGGTGCAGCCGGAGGGTGCTGGAGCCGCGATTGAGGGTGGTGCAGGAGGCGGAGGGGCGCGCAGTGGCGGCAGTCGCAGCGGCACAGGACCGCCGGCTGCCGCAGCCTCTCGCAGCGGGAGGACGAGGAAGAAGATGCTGCTACAGTGATGCTACAGTGCTCCCCTCAATTATTGCAACAGTACCAGTAACAGGCTTCAAGTGTGTATATGTAACGGTCACTCACTCACGTTGCCAGAATGGAACATCGGTAACGGGCATTAAAGTCCGTTACTCGTAATTGAGATATTCGTAACGGTCATTACCCGACCGTTACAGTTATTTGTATTTTTAGTAACAGACGTTAAGAGACCGTTACGGATTATGACATTAGTAGTAACGGTTGTATTTAAGAACCGTTACGGGTTGAAGCTAAGTAACGGTTGCACTAAACGCCCGTTACCAATGTTACTTATCAGTAACGGGCGTTGTGGTGGCGTGGCCGGGGTCGGGCATGCCAGGATTATGGGTAACGCTCGTTGTTCTGTGCCCGTTACAGATGTCCTTCTCTGGCGCCCGTTACCAATGCCGTGTTACTTATTTGAGGTTTTCACATAGTGTAACGATATTTCCAAATAATAATTAAGGCACATACTTGAGGGACCAATTATTTTTTTATAAACATTACTAGTGCATATATAGGGCAAATACCTTACTTTGGATCTCTCAGGTCGTATGTGCTACTACTACTATACCCTATTTTAATGACAATAGGCACGATGACAGACCAACCATTATTTCTGATAACTCCAGAAAAACTTCCAAGCTGCCGGTCGATACTGAAAATTCTGAGCGTACTGAATTTCACCCACGAACGACAGGTGATGGGCGTACGAGACGTGGACGGAGCAGCAGCTAGCCAGCTACGTTATTTGTCGCCTAATAATACCGGTGCCATTTGTTGCCTTGTGTCTCTCACTCCCATAGTCCCATAGTTGCTGGATTCGTGAAATGATCTCTAAAAGCAACTCCAGCAACAGAGGCGAAGCTAGATTAAAATGGCGCCGAAGCCGGGATCTTTGTATTTGAGTATTTCATATTGAGTTTGCACAAATTCATTGAGATCGGCGGACCCCAATAAGAAAGGGCAGCTCTGCCTTGTCCAGCAATAGACCTCTAAATCAGGTCATCTAAATATTAAATGGAGGTTACCTTTATTTTTGGAGGTTTCTAGCTAAAATTGCTTTTAACTCTAGCAAATAGTCCCTAATTTCAATTTACAATAAAGGACTCTTTAGAAAACCTCAAGGAATGAAGGGTGTGGATAAGGAATTTTGGAGGCCTCCACAAGAGGAGTCTAGTAAAGAGTTTGTCTGGATGTTTGTCTGGATATATATTTTCTTTACCCTCTAAATTTAAGATAGAGGGTTGTTTAAAGGATCTGCGGTAGCGCTAGTCTAGTGGCAGCAGGCCAGCAGCAGGTTTGGCCGGGTTGGCTGATTTTAAAGAATCCCGTCACTAAGGTCTTGTTTAGTTGAAACGCAAAAAATTTTTGCGAAAGAATTTTACTAATTTGAAGTACTAAAAAAAGTCTATTTACAAAACTTTTTGCACAGATGGGTTGTAAATCGCGAGACGAATCTAATGATGCTAATTAATCCATGATTAGCGGATGGTTACTGTAGCATCACTGTTGTAAATCATAGATTAAGTAGACTCATTAGATTCGTCTCGCGATTTACAGCCCATCCATGTAAAAAAATTTGTAAATAGACTTCATTTAGTACTCCATGTATATGTCGAAATATTCAATGTAATATTTTTTTTGTGTTTACGGGGTTTATGGGGTGGAAACTAAAACAGAGCCTAAGTATAGCCGGGGTTCGCGGCCGTTTTTCTACACGAGCAAGTCGTACGTGGGAGTTGGCGCCCCGTACGCATTGTTTTCCTGAGCGGAGGCGTATCGTGTTGCGCTTCGCCGAAGTGCACCGCAGCACAGGGTACTCACTCGCTGTCAATCGGTCGAGTATTGGTACAATTTATAATTAGGTGTAATAATCCATATATATGTAACCAAAATTCTCACCATCTCATCACGTCTAGACTACTCCAGCAGTCCAGCTACGGACGCTGACAGTGACGCGACGACTCAGGTGCGCAAGCGTGACGTGGTCCTCCAGTTCGGCGGCGGCCTGCCGGCGGGCGCGTCCGTGCGCGTGGTCCAGCTGGACAACGCCTTCCCGCTGGGCAGCTGCATCAACGGCGAGGTCATCCGGATCCCGGCCTTCGCCGACTTCTTCACCGCCCACTTCGACTGGGCCGTCTTCCAGAACGAGCTCAAGTGGTCCTGGACGGAGCCGCGCCGCGGCCAGCTCAGCTACGCCGGCGCCGACCGCCTGCTCGACTTCTGCGACCGCGCCGGCAAGCCCGCGCGCGGGCACTGCATCTTCTGGGCCGTCGACGGCGACGTGCAGCAGTGGGTCAGGGACGTCGGCGGCGACCGCGGCCAGCTCGCCGCCGCCGTGGGGGCGCGCCTCGGGGGCCTCCTCGGCCGCTACGCGGGGCGGTTCCCGCACCTCGACGTCAACAACGAGATGCTCCACGGCCGCTTCTTCCGCGACCGCCTCGGCGACGGCGCCGCCGCGCGCATGTTCGGGGAGGCGGCGCGGCTCGACCCGGCCGCCGCGCTCTTCGTCAACGACTACAACGTCGAGTGCGGCGGCGGCGACCCCCGCGCGACCCCGGAGAAGTACGTCGAGCTCATCCGCGGCCTGCGGCGCGGCGGCGCGCGGGTGGGCGGCGTCGGGCTGCAGGGCCACGTCACCCACCCCGTCGGGGAGGTCATCTGCGGCGCGCTCGACACGCTCGCCGCCGCCACGGGCCTCCCCGTGTGGATCACCGAGCTGGACGTGTGCGAGCCCGACGACGCGCTCCGCGCCGACGACCTCGAGGTGGTGCTCCGCGAGGCGTTCGCGCACCCGGCCGTGGAGGGCGTCGTGCTCTGGGGGTTCATGGAGGGGCACATGTGGCGACCCGACGCCGCCCTCGTCCACCAGGACGGCACCGTCAACGACGCCGGGCGGAGGTTCCTCGACCTGCGGAGGGAGTGGATCTCCGACGCGCGCGGCCGCGGCGACGACGACGGGCAGTTCAAGTTCAGGGGCTTCCACGGCACGTACGTGGCGCAGGTCGCCACGACCGCGGGGAAGGTGCTCAAGGCGTTCACCGTCGACAAAGGGGACGCGGGCACGCGGCTCTCGTGCTGGACATGATGGATGTCTGACTCGCTATTAGTACAACATCGATGATTGTTATCTTATACCGACTTGCTAGCATCTGGAAGACCAATATGGACTTTCTCGCTCCGTTGAAATATTGAAATAAGATAGGTGCAACATTAAAAAATATACGAAAAAATTAGCCAAGTCGTTTGATTCTGAGAAACAAAAATTCCCACAACAACATAAACACCATAATTCATGCAACATTCACTATGAAATATGAGAAACTAATACTTGTAACATCGAATTTCAACTATTGAAACATATGTTGGAGCATCCGATTTTTCTTCCCCTTCCATACGTCTGTACTTATCTTGTAATGCTACCACTTATCTTGTAATGCTACCACTGCATGAATACCTACCTGCGCTGTTTAATTCGATACAGTAGGCCTGATCATGGGCCACCCGACCCGATAAACGCGACCCAATCTATCGGATTGCTATTCTGGCCAGTCCACTAGGGGTGTACCCGACGGTAGAATTTCAGAACGGGGATCTCAGGACCAAAAGCTCGATGGTAACACGAAGATGCAGGGACTTAGACAGATTCGGGGCGCAATGTACGTAATACCTTACGTCCTGTGTTCGGGGTTGTATTAGTCAGCGGCGGATCCAGCAGGGGGGCTAGGGGGGCTCCAGCCCCCCTAAGCTCCCCTAATTACACGTAAAATACTGTAACAAAAACATCAAATCACTATTAAATTTTCACACAAATCAACATCTCCATTGTTTCAGCCCCCCTTGCCTCTCATCCTGCATCCGCCACTGGTATTAGTGTTTGTGGAATGCTGCGAAAGGAGAAGTCTTTCTATGGGTCTTCCTACGTCTTCTTTATATAAGCTAGGAGGCATAGGGGTATAAGAAAGATATGCCACAACATAAACACCATGGTTCATGCAACATTCACCATGAAACATGAGAAAATAATACTTGCAACATCGAAGATCAACTATTGAAATATATGTAGGAGCATCCGATTTTTCTTCCCCATCCATACGTCTGTATCTTAGCATTTCCGTATCTTATAATGCAACCACTGCATGTATACCTACCTGCGCTGTTTAATTCGATAGTCATTGCTGATGCTGCAACGATGCAGCTGCCCAGCAATCTGCTATTGAAATTGAACCCCGGAGAGTAAGCTACAGCTGCTGCACGTTCTAGTTTCCTTGTAAGATCGTCAAAGCTACATAAAAAAATCACTACTACTTTCTCAGTTCCAAATTATTAGTCATTTTGAATTTCCTAGATACACAGATTTTTCCTAGATACACAAATTTTACTTTGAACCTAGACATAACCTACCTAGAGTCCTAGACATAACCTATATATAGATGCATAACAAAAGCTATCTTGAAATATAAAAAACCTAATAATTTGGGTTGGAGGGAGTAAAAAAAAAGGTTTGTATCGATGATTACTGTCCATTTTAGCATCGGGAGGGCGAAAATAGCTTCTTGTCTTTTCCTCGTACGAGACACTAGTGTTCAAACTCAGCAGCTAGAGGCCTGAATAGTGCTCCATCCGCTTCATAATTTAAGTTGTTTTTAGTTTTCTTTAATTTATAATATTTGCTATGTACCTAGATATAATTTATATTTAGATGCATAGCAAAATCTATGAATTTAAAAAAATTAAAACAACTTATATTCTGGAACGGAGTAGACTATTTTGCTTGTTTGTGGGATAATGCTAGGTATACTAGCTATATTAATATTGCATTTTTCAGTACTATACAATTTATCTGTACAGTTGGATGTTTCTATACTATACTTTTCAAACACTAATATAGAACAGTATTTGTACACCATAAAAAAAAAAAGACCTCTTTTGGAGTGGGCTGTTTTTCTTGTGCTCACCAAACAAATATGGGGGATTGGGGTTTGAGAAGGCTATCGAAAACATGTTGGGAGCACCTAGAAGGCCAGTACCCAATAATTAAAGTTTTAGGGTGCCTCTAGGAGGTTATTGGAATCTGCTCAGAAATTCATGTTTAGCTTGGTATGCACAACAGACTACCTTTCTCTAGGTGTACAAGGCATTATCCTGGAATGAAGTCATGATGAGTTAACTTTATCAAATGCAACAACCAACAGCTGATTCAACTCATGCACTAAATCTGTAAGAGGATTTCCAACAGATTACTCCTACCTCATACCTTCAAAATTCTCTCTCCATTACCCATAGCTACTTTTATTTTTTAGGTAATGGTTGTTGCAGCAGATTACCAAAATCCAATCACCAATAATAGGGTAGAGGGAAAATCCCCTTCATTTAGGTGAGAGAGAGAGGTGTGTTTTGGTGATTACCAAAAACTTATAAGTAATGGGGATTGGATTGGTAATCTGTTGGAGCACCCTCCATTACCAAAATATCAGTATTGAGAGGGATGAGTAATCTGTTGGAGATGCTCTAACTACCAAAAGATGGATGCTGCATGAGATCTGATAATCCAATTAGAGGGTCGGCACCTGCAGAACGGACAAAGATATCTTCTCGTTTGATACATGGTGGAACACAACAGCTTCTCTTAACACTATTCAGCAAGCCATTGCTCTATGCCGTTGCGCCACAAGAGCAAAATCTATAAGGCGCGGAAGCTTAACTTCTTTACTCTTTTGATGTTATGACCAGCAGGCCCAGCGCGCCAATCAGCAGGTACTGCAGAAAGAGAACATTGATCAGCAATAATTCCAATTACAATGATCAATGAGCCACAACAGTATTGTATTAGTAAGATGAATGCACGAGCAGTTCCCTCAACAGAATGACAAATTATTCTCATATCAAAAGACCACTCTTCTTTGGGTTTGTGTCACTATAATTGGATTAGACATTGGTTTGTGTAGCTCTAGTTCAGTTTCATCTCTAGCCTTAGCCTCTGCCCTACACTAACTTGTCTATCTGCTTTGTTCTTGTGTCAGACTAGGCCAATCAATATATAAACCAGTAAGAATGAACATACCTTAATAAACGGTTTCTCAGTCATGATAATTGTAACCCAGCCAACATATGGAAGATAGCTGTTTGCATTGTAAAATGAAGGTCAGCTCAACTGTTTTCTAGTGAGCATAAAGACAGATGCATGATGTACAAGTGGAACTCACCCCACAGCTCGCCCCATAATGTGGTGCTGCTGGAGCCAAAGCTGTCCATGTGCATATAATAATCGGTCATCCCCAAAGTTATTGTCACCTGAAAATCACGTTTGTAAGGTACAGAGAACATTGGAATCACAATCACATTGAATCATACAAATAGACATTGGTTATTGTCAGGATTAGACAATACAAGGTGGTAGTACAATCATAATCAGAAAAGTAAATCAAAAAAATTATAGTCACTCAAACTGAAAGGATATACCTTTGGTGAGGATTTCCACTTCTGCAGTATCCTGACGTTCATGGACCTATAAAGAGAGAAGGGAAAACTCAAACCAAGCAAGAAAAAACTCATACAACTATGATAATATAGTTTAAATGCAATCAACTGAAGTGAAGAACTCAAAGTGTATTACCTTAATCACACGGTGAACAATTGGAATCTCACGGCCCTACATAAATAAGAGCCAAATGAGAATTTAATGTATCAATAACTGTATGAGTAAACTTTACGATGAGGCAAATCATGTCTAAGTAGTAGGACTCACATCAACATTGAAAACAACTATTTCTCCTGTGCGGATAGGATCTTTGCTCATGTGCAAAAACAGGATATCACCCTGCCAAGAAGATAATTAATCATTAAGGCATAATGCTGTCAGAGATGCTGGCACTTCACAAGTATAGATACACTGAACTCCGGCTTTAAAACTTAGTAGTAGATAATATGTACATAGCAGACCATCAACAAATGAAATAAGAATCTGAAAGTGAAAATCCTGGTAATAGTTTATTCCATAATTTTAAATGTGATAAAACTCTAAAGGACAATGAAACTATGCAGCAAAAATGTAAATGCTCCTATATGTGCAGCAGTTTCTGAAATTCACATCATCCAGAGGTTGAAGTAAAAACATCTCATTTAAAAATTACCTGTGCCCACATCAGGCACGTAAATACAATAAAAGCATACACCATCTAAGGCTAAGGCCATTTTCAAGTTATATAAGGAGGTACAAACCCTTTTAAATCCAGGCTCCATGCTACCAGAGAGAACCACTACAACTGGAGACTCGCTTCCTGTCACAACTATCAACCCCTTCCATATGATCAATGCTGAGGTAACAATCATACCTGCAAAGAGGAACATTTAAAAGTTACAACTCCATAATGAGACTCATGTTGCCCCCACTTGAATATCACAATTCAAAAACCCCGAATTACTAAGAGCAACAACAAGCCTCTTGGTTAACCCACGAAAAGCGTAAACAATTATTCAGGAGATGATATACATCATTCACAGCTCACAATCAAAACAATAAAAGAGATGAAGAAAAAAAAATCGCAATTCTTTTTTTTTTGAAACAAAAATTCGCAATTCAGTTCTCTGAGGCTGTTTACATCCGATTCGCCTACGAAAACAGAGCTGTCCGGCTCACCGAAAATCGTACTAGTTCCGCGTACTAGTTTCGCATCGCAAAAAACTCGCCACAAACCCTAAGAACTACACGCCTCCGACGCACTGATCTGACCGCCAAGATCTCGGAGAAAAAACAATCAGCAGGAGAGAAGACTGGGGCAGAGGGCGTCACCGAGGCTGATGATCTGCATGAGCACTTGGCGGATCTGCATGGAGCGGATTGACTCCACCGTGTCGCCGACGAACCCCATCTCGCCCACCTCCTTCGGCTACAGGGGCGCGCCCGATAATTTTTGCAAACGAAATCGAAGTTAGTAGGTACTAATATTGTAACTGGATTCAGATCCGAATACAAATAGTTTTGTTAGGGTTTGGGGTGCTCCGTCTCGCACAGCAGAAGAAAAGAGAAGGGGCAGGCATACCTGGAGGATGCGCTCGTCGCCGGCAAAGGGCTGGGATGGCGCCGCCGCTCACCCAGTCGTCGCCGCCAGGGAAGGAAGAGCAAGGAGGACAGGGTTCGAGAGAAGGGAAAGGAGAGGAGTTCTGAGGCCCTGAGCCGTGAGCCGTGAGCCGTGAGCCCCGAGCCCTTTTTATTAACCGAGCTCGAGCGAGCTTGCCACGGTGCCACCTCTAGCTGCAGCGTCCCGAGCCCAGGCCGATCTGAGTCTGACATGTTCTTAATTTTTATTCTAACCATATCCATAGCACCAATAAAATAGATAAAAAAAATATGTATAAACAATCAATTAATAAATGGAAAGAGAAGCTAAAATAACACATATCTGAATCTCTAGTCTTATTATTTTATATGTTTTAGCTCATACGACACAGTAGCTCACTAGGTAACAGAACGCTCTGGCCTCCAGCTATATTACTTTAGCTTTGGATGGTTGAAAATTTAGTAGAGGTAATGTATATGCATGCACATACCATGCAAATAGAAATACTCGAACTTCATTGAATAACTCGATCTTGAATCATTGGAGCTCATGAGCTCTAGGTTAGACCCATGCTCAACTTGATTCTTAATATATGAATTGAGATTTTAGCAAATTAAATTTAAATAGCTTCGCGAGTCTTGAGCTCTACTGAACGATAGCGGTGAACCGTAGATGTTCAGCAAGTATAAATTAGCCGGTCATGATACATTTTATTTCTTTACCTCTCTTTCTTCTTTGCTTATAATACTATCATTTCTTTTTAGTATAATAGATGAAATGATAAAATTAGTTGATCATATTTTTAATAATACTCTATTTGGCTACACATTATATGTTATACCAACTGAATTGACTCTCCTCTAATTATTATCATACTGGGCCAATCTTTTCAATATTAGCTATTGATCCAAATCTTAAATAGGTACACACAATATGAAACTTTAGCAAATAAAATGAGAAAATAACATTCCATATAAATACTAAACAGCAAAATTTCTACAAATGAAAACTCACATATATATATAACAAGCAAGTTAGGGAACCATGTATATTTTCCAACTACTTTAGACGGTGGCTTAAGGAATGCAACTAAGAAAAATAATGATACAATAGTATAGAGCAACCGTTTGATTTAATACATATACTAGATCTAATACTTATAATAGATTTAATACTTATAATAGATGATGTTTCGATTGATGATATAAAAAATATTGAAAAGACTGATGTCTTATGATCCACCATTTGAAACATCTTGTTGGTATTGATCATTTTTAGCATAGTGATTTGCAACAAAATGAATGTGTTCTTAAAATAGAGTTGATGGGGGCGTAAACCCAGAGTCCCTAACGGGCCTGCCTTAATAAATACCAGCCCAACATCCTATTGGGCGCATTCCAACAAAGCCCACGACGGGTACGAACGAATGCCAGCCTACAAGAGCCCGGCCCGGCCAGTTGCTGACCCTTTGAGAGACACGTGGAGGCCTCCCGACCGAGGACCCCTCGGGTCAGCGCCGTACCGTGCGACCTGGGCCGTGCGCTCCAAGAACTCCGCCCAGTACAATGGGTGTGCCGGTCGAGCCAGCCCCCGTACGTCTGCACACATTGCCCACTCCTTCTGCACGCCATGCGCCGCATGATCCATAGGACCCCCTGACAAGGTGCGTGCGGGCCGTGTAGCCTGCACGACGCAACAGATGGGAGATGGGTGAGGACATCAACGAGCTCCGTCCCGCACGCCGTAATGATGGCTTCCCCTGAACGCCACTCCATTACGCCAACGACTGTGACAAGGCAGCGCCGCCTGATCGTGGCAGGGCACCCCTCAACGGGCATGCCATCCTTCGGTCATAAGCCACGCAGGGAAGGACGAGCGGCAGCAATATAGACGGAGGCACCCATACGGACGGACAAGAGAGAAGACGACCGCTGAGCCACCGACTGAGTGGTGAAGCCACTCCGACTGACCAAAGACGGGACAACAGCTTGACAACCTGTCGCCCAAGAAAACCGACCTGACACAAGCCTCTCCACTCCTGACCGACCGGACAGGGCCCGCCGACTGACGAAGACGAAGGACCCCCGGGCGGACCAAGACACCACGATAGAAATATGTAAATAGGGGGGCCCACCTTGAAGTATAAGAGGGGAAAGCCCCCCACATAGGAGAGGCCCCGGCTCTCGACTGAATCCGAGTTCGAGAGATGTAACTCTCGTTATTTGCAGATGTAACTCTCCAACAGCCAGTTCAGAAGATCAAATTGTTTGTCCTATTTGAATGGCGAGCAGTTGGTAGCAGCTCTAGAAACCAGTTCAAGTGAACACAGTGTAGAATATGGAATGAATACATTTAGTTGTGATAAACCCAGTGTATGTACACCTAATTTTTAAAGCCTAGGTCCGCCACTGCTCGACCGACGGCGAACTCACGGGTCATGAGGGAAGAGAAGGGGGAGGGGAAGCAGCGAGCATGCGGCGATTTCTGCTCATCTTTTTTACAGACAGGACCCCATGGCAACTCAATATTGTGCTTTTATCCCTGCCACGTCACTGGAGGTGGGCACGTCACTGAATCTATTTTGGTGCGTCCGATGTGGATCTTACGGTGGGCCGAGTGATTGGACTTAGCCTTCTCCCTTATTTATTGATCGGGCCTTTTCTTCTTTTCTAGAAGAAGTAGACCTGGGCCAGCTTGTCCTCTGATGACGGATCGTAGGATATGGGCCTTGAGCTTCGGCACATTTAAGATTGTGATTGTAGAACCGGACGAAGAATCCGGAAAAATCACTGACTTTATTTGAAACCGAAAAAAAGAACTTCAGATCTTACGACCACAACTGGCCCGAAAATGAAAACATAGCTGTCCTGCTCACCGAAAATCCTACTAGTTTAGCATCTCAAAAAACTCGCCACAAACCCTAAGAACTACACGCCTCCGACGCACTGTTCTGATTGCCAAAACCTCGGAGAAAAAACAATCAGCAGGAGAGAACACTGGGGCAGAGGGCGTCACCGAGGCTGATGATCTGCATGAGCACTTGGCGGATCTGCATGGAGCGGATCGACTCCACCGTGTCATTGACGAACCCCATCTCGCCCCTCTCCCTCGGCGCGGCGAACTCATGGGTCACGAGGGAAGGGAAGGTGGAGGAGAAGCAGCGAGCCTGCGGCGATTTCAGCTTGTCTTTTTTACAGACAGGACCCCGTGTCTGCCCAATAGTGTGCTTTGACCCCCGCCACGTCACTTGCGGCGGGCACGTCACTGAATCTATTTTGGTGCGTCCGATGTGGATCTTACGGTGGGCCGAGTGAATTGGCTGAGCCTTCTCCCTTGTTTATTGATCGAGCCTTTTCTCCTTTTCTCTTTTTCTAGAAGAAGTGGACCTGGGCCTGCTTGTCCTCCGACGACGGATCAAAGTAGGATATGGGCATTGAGCTTCGGCACATTTGCTTGTTAGACCATCTAGCTCTTGTAAATGATTATGTATCGGCAAAAATAACAAATGGATGCTAAAATTGACTTCCAACAGATTCGATAAAATCGTCCGCTCGCTTTCTTCTTTACCATCTCGTGAAAGCCAGCAGCCATCTTTGATGATGCCCCGCCACTCGCCATCAGAGCTTCCCGCGTGCGCTCGCCCTCCCCCGCGCCTGTTTTGGCAGCTCCCTCCCACGCCCTTCCCTCCTCGCGCCGGCGCCGATCGTCTCTCCTCCAAAGGGACCCTCAGCGGCAACCTTGCCTGCCGGCTCCGCCTCGCCCCGTCTGGGCGCGGAGCTCGGCCTCGACCCGTCCGACCGCAGAGCTCGGCCTCAATGGCAGGATGGAGGAGGAGGCGGCACGAGAGGGAGGCCATGGAGTTAAGGATGAAAACAGATGGAATGGGCGGGAAAATCCTTCTTCCAATCTGTTGCGTATTTTTTATTGGAAATAGGAACGGGACGGGACAGCCGGAAACGGGATGAGAATCGAAATAAACAGGTATACGGAAATAAATAAATACAAATGGGAATACAATGGAAACAGGGAGGCGGAAACTTACACCGGTACGACGCTTTATAGAAAACATACCCCAGCCCGTCATTAAATACCTCGAGCAGACTACACGCCGGTTGCTGCAGCCAAGCTGCGAGAGCTAGCTAGTCGCTGTTGCGCGCTGTGCGTGCAACTGGCCAGATCCATCCATCCATCCATCGCCTCGTTCTGCTTGCCATGCTGCCGGCAGTCAATGCCAAGTTGCCAACGCATGCATTCATGCATGCTTACGCAAGCGCGGGGCCTATTATTCGAGGCCAGACAATTGGTTTTATTGGGCCAGTGTTGGGATGGATTAATAGCTGGTAAGGCTTAGGCCCCGTTTGGGACGGCTTCAGTGTGCTCCAGCTCTGTCACTGTAGTATATTGTGCGACTGCTGTAGCGCCCGAAGTCGGAGCCGGTGAAGCTATGTTTTTGCAGCTCCACGGGCTTCGCTCCTTTCGCAATTCATTTTGGACATCAGTTTTCATTTCGGCTCCGTGCTACAGTGTGGAACAATACAGAACAGTGCAGCTAAAGTACTATTTACTGTAGCATGGAGCTGGAGCCATCGAAGGCGGAGCTCTCCCAAACAGAGCAAATGGGTGGGATGAATACGGATTTATCCCGGTCAAAAACGGGATCCCGGTAAAATGGATGGGATAGACCCTCTCCTGTATCCCGTCCCATTCTCGGTTACTCTTGACTAGGGTTGAAAACGGTCAGGATCGGTCGGGGCAACCCCGTTACCGTTTTCATTTTTACATTTTAATACGAAAACAATTTAAAAAACGAATACGAATAGACTCACGGTATTTCGAAAACGAACCAATTCGAACAGAAATGTCTCGAAAGCGAACAGTCTACGGAAAGTCAAAACGGAAACACCGACGCTATATGATCGTACGTACCCAATCATCCGACAAAGTTGGCATGCATACACGAAAACACATAGACATAATAATAGCACAAGTATTTGTAAACATGATAATAATTAATAACCTCACAAGTTCACTGCCATACAGTAATATACAGTAGTCACGAGTCACAGCCACAACTCTCAAGCCCACACTTAAAGATAGAACATTGAACAAATTCACAGCCACGACCGGAGGAGGGATTGGCGAGGAGCCGAGGACCAAGAAGGGGCCGGCGAGGTGAGGACCGAAGTCGAGGCCTCGAAGGAGAGAGCCAGGGAGGCGGCTTACGGCGCTCGAGAGACAGAGAGGTCGGAGGCGGCTTGCAAGGGGAGGGATGCCGGGACGTGGGGTGAGCCGGTGAGGCCACGCCGGCCGTCTTGGATCGGAGGGGCTGGACTGGCGACGCCCGAGACCGAGAGGCAGAGAGGCCCGCCGGTGGCAGCGCAAGGGAGGGAGGTAGGGGCGTGGCGCGTCCGCGCGTGGGTGAGCTGGAGAGGCCGGACCGGAGGCGGCGCAAGGCAGAGAGGCCGGAGTAGGGAGGCGGCGCAAGGGAGGGAGGCAGGGGCGTGGGTGAGCTGGAGAGGGTTGCCCTTACCCTAGACTCTATTTGGGCTGGGCCGTCAAGGCCTCGAGGGGACGGGAGTCGGGGAGTAATCTGTCTGGGCTTGAGCTTTAAAAAATGGTATATTTCGAATTTATGAAAACGGGATATCCCGATCAAATACGGAAACGATCGGGATACAAGCTAAACCGTTTTCGACCCTTTTTCGAATTTGACATCCCGTATTTCGTATTGATTCCGAATTTGTCCAAAAATACGAAAACGAGCTGGTAAAATGTAGAAATCAGAGCGAAACAGAACGGGATTTATCCCGACCGTTTTCAACCCTACTCTTGACTCATTTCCCGTCCCGTTTCCCATCCCGTTTCCGGAATTTTCCGTCCCATTTCTTTTTAACTGCAAATATAGGACAAATGTAGAAATACAACCGGACAAAACTAAGATTTTTTTTCCGTCCATTTTCATCTTACATGGAGTGGGACGGCGGCTTGATCCATTTTTGACACCTCCCACTCTTCATTATGCCCATGCCGTGTCCGTAAGAATGGAGAGTCCTTCCTCCATATAATCGATTGCAGGCTTGGATGAAGGTTATCGAACTTGATTGCCGTGCAAGGGCTGGGAGGCAGGAAGGAGAAGACGACATCGATGGACAGCTTGGTCAGCCCAGCTTGCAACAACAGCTACCATCTAATTGGACTCCGACGCGTAGGAACAGGAGTGAGGTGATTTGGAGAGTTGATTTAGAGAGGCTGTTAGTTCATCTATCCTTTTGAGGAGTTTTTATTTGTTTAGCTAGTCTTTTAGCTCTTCATTAATTAGCTAGAATTTTTAGCTAGCCTCTTGAAGGAAGATGCTAGACGCGTTTGTATACTTGTGGAAAAAAACACTCTTGACATTTCCCTTTTTGAACGCCCGATTATTTGACATTTTTCGAATGTGCTGCAACGCGATGGATAGCATCACATACGTTTGGAGTTAAAAGGAATTTCATGGATATCATTTTCGAATGTGTTGCAACGAGATGAATTAATCCTTCCATTTTGATATAATAGACAGATCTCATACTTTTCTGTGTTATTACAAAGAATATCTATTAGGCTAGATTTGGTTACTATAGGGCTTATTGTAAATCACTTCACATCGGATGTTTTGATACTATTCAGAAGTACTAATTACAGACTAATAATAAAATAAATTCCATAACTCCTAATCTTTTTCACGAGACGAATCTATTAAACCTAATTAGTTCATAACTAGCCTATGCGATGCTACAATAAATATGTGCTAATCATGATTAATTAGGCTTATTAGATTTGTCTCGCGAATAAACTCTAGGTTTATGCAGTTAGTTTTATAATTAGCTTATGTTTAGTCTTTCGAATTGGCACCGAAATATTCTATCGATGTGACAAGGCTTAAAATAAGCCCTAAGAAACCAAACAGCCCCTCAGTGCTTTTTTTTTTGTTGCAATCTGCAAATCCAAAGCGGCACAACTTAAGGTACTTGGTGATCAATTTTGGTTGGATGACTTCATCTCAACAGATGTATCGTGCATTAATGGAGTTTGCGTTTACTTAATTTCACGGATCGGATGATACACCAGGAACATACAACACATGCATGTAGATTAAGGATACACAACGTACTACATCAATCATGATCGTCATTTAAGATCAATCTCCTCCTGATGGACCAGACTAATAAGTGTTAAATAATCCTGCCTTGGATCAGCAAGTTATTAATCGCAGCAGAGCTCGCAGAGCCAGCAGCAGCAAAGCGCGGCGATGCTGGGGAATTGAGTTGAAGGAAGCAGCGCCGCCGCAACACGTGCAACCAGATACAAAAAGAGACTGAATAAGCTGCTACATCTGAATGACCGAATCAGTAATGGCGAAGCTGCACGACTACTGAAAATAAACAAATTAAAGGAGACGTCTAATGATAGCGCACGCACCATCCCTCGATGAAGCTCGCCTCGCCGCGCTTGGCCGTCGCCGCGCGGCGCCTTGGTCTGCAGCACCCCTTCTTCTTCTTCCCGCCGCCGCCACCGCCGCCTCCCTGCTGCTCCGCGTCGTCCAACCTCGGGTAGCCTAGATGATTTCCATCCATGGAGGACAAAGTAATTGAAGAAATGATGTGGTATGCATGCATACATGTTCGAGGAAGAACACGGCCAGTGTACACCTGGCGGAGTTCATCAGAAAAGATCTAGGGTGATGCATGATGCTCGATCCTCACCCGGAGGAGGCTGCGACTGCGACTGCGACTGCGAGCGGTTCGTGTTGCCGCTGTCCATCAGACTATCGACGATCTTAATTAACTAGTTGCAATTGAGATAATGGAGATGGGAGCCCTGTTGGTAAAGCTTACAACCCAATAATGCCCAGCTGTATGTGTTCACCAACCTTGTACAAGATTGCTATCTGTGATGGTAGAACAGGAGCTGCGACATGCCCGATATATAGGCACGACGACGCCCGCACGTACTAGGGACCGGACCCTAACTAATGGGGCTTATCGTTGTGCACACTGCAAAGTAAAGAAGCGCACATGCTTTGGTATCCAAACATTCCGAAAGGGCTTGGCCAGCGCCCAAGGGGCCGGTTGGTGGCAAGGAAACTTATCTTTGCTTCTGTACGTTAAGGCATCTTCTCGACTAAACAAGGGATAAGTTCTATGCTTGGAAACAGAGAGAACAACAAGTACACCGATAATGCAAGATTGATCGAGTCAGATGGTCCGTATGGTCGGTGGTTCTTCTCACATGGACTAAACCTATCTACAAAGGAAAAAAAATACAAAGCAAGAGGAGTTTAAAGAGAAAAGGTGAGATTTCAGTATTGAACCTTCCAGAAATTAAATGAATATCTGGTTTCTATTTGGAAAATGTGGAAAACAATGAGATGAGCGCTAGGAGAAAGCCATTGCAAAAAGCACTTTCAGGCACCTGCTTCTAGCTGCTGGCCAAGCCAGGAACCTAACCGGTGAAAGGGTAAAGCAGACTTCCATCTCCGCCGGTGAAAGGGTAAAGCAGACTTCCATCTCCGAATCAAATCCAAGAACCACTTACGCATAACCTAAAGAAAGTTCCTCCAGTTGTGGCAGCCGCAGCTTGTGGGCTCAACCACAAAAGTCCTTCACTTCCCTCATTTTCTTTCTGACCTAGACCAAAGAAACGAAGGCTTTCGAAAAAAAGGCCGTTGCCAGTGCAAAGAAAGTCTAATGTCGAATTTTATGTAGACAACAAAGAAGATGAAAAATCCGCCCGGCCGGTCGGTTAGTCATCAGCTGATCACCAACCACGCGGCCATTTCCATCCGCGCGCGCGCGATCGAGCTAGCAAAGCATTCTGCCTCGCCACGCGGCCATCTGTCGGCGGCAAAGTTAAGGTGCCCGCGCCACGCCGTGTGGACGCGAGAACTGAGCTCTCCGCCTCTCGATCCCCTGCTGATGGGGATTCTAGCTAGCTCTCGTCTCTCGATCGGCGGCGAAGGAAGCGTGCGTATGGATAGATGCTTTGATTAATTCGCGCATGCATGCACGTACGCCGCCGCATCGGCGCTGAGCAAGCCTTCGTTCCTTTTGCCTCTTGGCTTCAGCCAGAAGCTAGCCAATGCTGTGTCGGATACACGCTGGTTCGGGCCAAGGAATCAGAATCAGTTCCCCTGCAAACACGGCGCAGCATGCATCTCGCGCACGTCGCCGGCGGGCCCATGCTTTCTCCTCCGAAGCGGTCTCAACTTTCAGAGTATTCCCTTGAACAACGACGATCGGCCTCTCAACGGCGGCACAATCTTTCTTATTGAGCTAGATCACTCCATCAGCATGATCTTAATCAGATGTCAATATGGAAAAGACGAAATCGATAGACTAGGGTGTTGAAATATTATGAAATTACATGATTAAATTCTGAAATAAATAAATTATGAACATAACTAAATCTAGCATGAACAGCTCTATCATACTATTAGCAAGGCACAACAGGATCATAAACTCCGAGAACATGATTAAGAACTGGATGGAAAAACAGTTTACGTACTGAGCCTTGGCTTTTGGAAAGACGAACGGAGCTGACCGGACGAAGACGGTCCTATTGACGGAGTGCAGCAGCCGGTGTCGCAGACGACGGTTCGCCGTAGTGCCTGACTTGGACGAAGGACGATCCATGATGAAGATCTTTGAGCAGTCGCACCGGGCGATTCCAGAAAAACCTTATTCGCCCTCTCCCGGTGCAGGATCTCGAGGATGCAGGTTCCGGAGACCTGCTCTCCCGATCGTCGGTGCACGCCAGCGCTCGGGATGGTGCAGACTACGAAGGCGGCACAGCAGCGAGAAGGAGGCAAAATCCTAACTCGAGTTGATCTGTTTTCTGGTGAAGGCCAATGGGTCATTTATATAGGGAAGCCAAACCGACCTTTGATTAGGATTTCCAAATCTCGCAGACTTGGAGTCCAAGTCGGTTTAGATTTCCATATCTTGCAGACTTAGAGCACAAGTAACCAAAAAATAAAACAGCAAGATTTCCAAATCTCGCAGACTTGGAGTCCAAGTCGGTTTTATATTTCCATATCTTGCAGACTTATAGCACAAGTTACCAAAAAATAAAGCAGCAAAAGAAAGCTATGCCCCCGCAAGTGGGGATGTCGGATTTCGGCGGACTATTCACGCGGACGCACACGGGGCGAGGCGAGCGTGAAGCTTCCTTTCTCTCCCACACACATAGTTTGAAGAGGTGAGCACGTATAGCCTCACTATTTAAGTTAGCTATTCTCACCTTTCATAAGCAAGGTGGGACTATAGGTTTGCACTACTATCTCCCTCGTGCACACACATATGGGCCTTTGAGATTGATTTGGAATTTCTGAATTTCTCAATGGGCCTAGCCTGAAATTTTAACATAGGGGAGGAGACAATAATCCTTTCCTTAACAACAAGTCATCACTGTCTTACGTACGCTTTTCTCTCTCTGGACAACCCATCTCCATAGCTATGAGTCACACGCGAGCAGTGGCAGATCGGTGAAGGCCGTATACGTATTAGTTGCTTCGATCTCAGCCATCTTTTCACCATTGTTTGCATTTTTCTTCATGTTTTTTCTATAAATTTAATTAAAGTTAGATAAATTTAACTTTGAACAAATCTAAAATGATCAATAATTTAAAGTAAAGGATGTAGTATATGCTAGTGCATTTGCGAATCCTATTGCAATGCCTAAGCGTAAATCAAGTGGGAGAAAACATTTACCATTATCATTCAGTATGATTTTGTAGGCTTCCTCCAGCAGCAAACGCATATACCAACATCGGAATTTCCCTCTGCAAAAAACAGCTAGTATCGTATCTTTTAGGGCAATGGGACACGCAGGTTCCACTGTATTGATGTGTTGGGGCTTCTTCTAACACAAAGGATTTGTCACCACTCACCACCATATGAGTTGGGGTTCGAGTGACCGAAGCCCAAACATAATAGGTGAAGGTTTGGTGACTCAAAGAAGGGATGTAAAAAGTGCTCAATACTCTCCAAAAAATCAGCCTTGTGCAGTGAAAATGGGGAGGGTAATTATACCCTTGATCTCTGTTACATGTTTCATGAAATACTCCTACCTACCCAAATCTCCAAAGGATATTCTAGCTCAATGGATATTTCTGAGGCTTGGAGTGTACAAACATGTACTGCTACAAAACGGTTTGTAACTCTCCATTTTTTATGAATGGACAAAAATATCACCCATTCCAACAAATGGAGTGGGGCTACAGTAGGAATCCATTTGTAGGGGTAGGTCACCCCCTCACCCATGTGAGAGGGTGACCCGCCCCTACAAATGAATTTCCAAAGGTGGTTCGGCCTCCCACCCACTCCTAAAAATAGCTGATAAAAGCTATAGACTCACTTCTTTCTCCTCCCGACAAGGCATTGTTTGCTCAGGGGAGGACCTCCCCGAAAATCCAGAAAAAGCAAAAACAGGAGGGAAGATTTTAAATTTGATTTCTTCAAGTTGGGGGGGGGGGCTAGGAGGTAAGTTGATGGTAATCCCATGTCATTTCTAAGCTCTTTTGTAAGTTTTAAGCCTCAAATGGAGCTCTCTTTGCCTCTAGCTAGATCTAGATCTCCATGGTGTGTATTTGTCATTTGAGGCACAATATTACTCAAGCTTTCTGAAGATGTTGTACTATTTTAGTAGGAGAACAAGATTATGCAGTCATTTGGACGAGATCTATATAATTTAGCCTCATTTCTAAGTAAATTATTTGCTAGATCTATGGAGGAGAGAGATGAAGATTTATTTTTTCTACTTTTACACGCATGCATGATATATTTTCCCCCCAAGATTTAGTGGTAGAATAATAGGTTGGTTTTTACTTTTTTAATATCTACACATATATAGAAGTATATATTTGTATCCATTTAGGGCTCCATTTCCTTTGAGAAAAATATTTAATTTATTTTTTTCTATCTTTACACACACGCATGGTAGATTTTTTTCCAAGATTCAGTGGTACAATAAAAGGTTGAGTTTGTTTCCTATTTAGTACGTGTTAAATTGATGTTTTACAACATCTACATATATAGAAGTATATATTTATGGCTATTTATGGTTTTCCTTAAAGAAAAAGAATTTGATTTATTTTTTCTATATTTACATAAATGCATATGATTGTTTTACACCTTTTAAAATATTTCTTGCTGTTCCAAGATGGATAGAACATGCATGTTGTCAGACCGGGGGCAGCGGGACTGGTCAAAGGCGTGGGATATTCTAGAGTAAGGGGTGAAGTATGGCATGTATCTTATTCTATTGTAACTACCCGTACAGTAGTAGAACTAGTCGAATAGAAGAAAATGACCCGATAAGCATGTGGAAGGACTCCTTATGTAGTATTCAGCTAGGATTTCCATGTAACCCAATATGCTCTTAGAAACTACACAATGTTGGAAAAATGACTAAAATGCACGTTGTGAGGGCCTTCTGATCCACGGGAAAAATCGTCGACCAATCAGAGCGCAGAATTCAGGCTCACATGGATCAAAGGGCCCACATGCAGAAGCAAACCGACTTACCAGATGTCCAGGCATGTGGGGAAAGGATAAGAGGACATGTGGGAGGCCACCACAGCAAAGGGGGGCCGGTGGGGCCCGCCTGCCAGTCGGCCGGGCTCCACCGACTTACCCTCTTTGCAAAAAGCTTCCTTACAGTTTCTTAAGGTCGGTTCTAGGTGCCTGGGCAGCTGCAACTCGACGCAAGACCCCTCATTTGCTTTCCCTATAAATATGAGAGGGGGGAGGTAAGAATGAAGCAAGCACAAGTCGAAGCTCTAGCTCTATTTCTCTCTTGAGTAGTTCTAGGCTAGTGGAGTTTAGGTGAAGTAGTTGTCAGGTCGCCGGACGTGCTTCGGAGAATAGGTATGGGTTCGCTACTAGTGCTTTTGTAATGTTCGGTCGTGTGTAATTGACTTATCTTACTGTAATTTATATTTGCATGATTTATTCCCTGCGGTGTCAGACATAGATTTCATTATTAGTTTACTTTGTTACTATATGCTTTGCTTGGTTAAAGACTTAGTTCTAGATAACTTTTACATACTCCAGTATTCGTATGTTTGCTCTAGTATGATGTTTGTACATCTGAAGGATGGGGGCTCCGCGCGGGATACTAGAGTATCGCTTACTAGTGTAGACATGGTGTCTGGGTTAGATAAGTGTTGCTGGATGTCATCCTTTCCCACGGTTTTCAGAGGTAGCCTATAGGTGGTGACAGCCCTGTTTAGTGTCATTGTGTAACATCCTGAAAATTTACCAATTAAATTGCGCGCTAAAAATAATTTTTCAAAATTATTTTCGTCGTTGAGCTCAATCCTTCCAAAAATCTTTCCCTGACCCAACACCCGATTCAGACCGCTGTCCCGTCTCTCTTTTTCTCCTCGCTCCGCGTGCGTCGTCCGACCGGACGTCACGGCGCGCGTGGCCGACCAGGCTGCAGTGGCCGCCGCGAATTCCGCCGGCGTGTGCTCGCTTTCTCTCCCTTTCTCTCTCTCTTCTTCTCTTTTTCTTTTTCTTTTGCTCTTTTTCCATTTTCCGTCTTTTTTTTCTTCCTTCTCCTCCTTCCTTCCTTCCCTCTCTCTCCTTCCTTCCTCTCCTGTGCTGCACGCCCTGAGCGCCGCTCGGCTCACCGTCGCCCTTGCCCCACGCACCGCCGCGCGCACCCCCGCTTCCGTGCACGCGCGCGTGTGCACGCCCCTGCACGCCAAGCTCCTCACCGCCTCGACGCACGCCCTGGCCGCGCATGCACGCGTGCACCGCGTGCCCGCGCCGCTCGCCGCACTGCCCGCCGCTGACGGCCGCCCTGCTTGCCTACCCACGCACTGCGCGTGCGCGCAGCACGCGTTCCACACGCACCCGAGCTTCGCCGGACCGCCACCGCCCTCCTGTGCCACCACGCCGCTCGCGCCGCCGCAGAGCACAGGGCCGCCGCCTCGCCGCTCGGAGACAAGCACAGCGTCCGCCCCTGTAACATCCCGTATTTTTACGGAATGTTATATAGTGCAAAAATATGAAATTTCAAAAACTTTTTGTGTGCATGTGTAACTAGGTAGAAATAATGTAAGATTGATCTCTTCTTCCATTTCGAATTCCTAGTAAATTAAAAGCAAAACAAATATAAGGATATAAATGCTAGTGTGCTATATTTGGAGTTGGGTTTTAATTGAATCTACCTTGTTTAAATTCAGTTTTGAATAATTTTTGTTTGAGTTGTGTGAGTTTTAATTTGAATTAAGCCAATTCAAATTAAAACTAAAGGCTAACTATCCTAACCTGCTCTTGGACCCAAATCCTGCGCCTAACCTAGCCTTGCCCAGACCTCCTAGCAAAAACCGGCCTGCGAAGCCCAACACGACCGGCCCAAACCTAGCTGGCTGGCTCCCCCACGCGCAACACCCAGCCCGCTTAACCGGCCCAACCAGCGCGTCGCACAGCCCAGCACACGCCACCCTCACCTCTCCTTTCCGCCTGTGCCACTGACACCCCGGGCCCACACGTCAGGCGCCCCTATTCACTTTTCCCCTTCCTCCCGAAGCCTCACGCCGCCCGTCCCTGCTCTGTTTTCGCTTTTTCCACTGCGCCGCGCGGACGCCGCCCCCGCTCCACAACAACCGAGCGAAACCACCTCACCCGTGTCGTCCACCGGCCTCACCTGCCCTGCCTGCCCTGTTCCCCTTTTTCCTTGCGCGCCAAGCCCCGCCGCGGAGGCCCTGATGTCGCCACGCGTCCAAGCCCGGCGCGCGCGTCCCATCCACGCCCTCGGCATCCGGGCCCGCCGCGAGCTTCAACCCTAGCCGGTGCCCCCTATAAAGCCCAGCGCCCGCGACCCTCCAAACCCTAGAGGCCCTCCACTTTGCCACCAATTCGAGGAAGCAGAGGAAGGCGGGAGCAAGAAGGGGAAGGAGGAGAAGGACACCGCCGCCCGTCGGAGCTTCGTCGAGCCAGCGCCCGTACGCCTACACCGCCGCAGCTGCTCGGCACGGCACTGCATCGACTCGCCACGGCTTCGAATCGACATTGCGCCGCCCCCGTCTTCCCCGATCCACCCGGTAGGCCACAGTCCGCCCTTGCCCTTCCTAGCTGCTGCCTGTGTGCCATGTGCGCCGTTGAGCCCGCCATAGAGGACCCTAGGACCCTTGTCCCTTTGTTCTGCTGCAGGGACCCATGCCCGATGCGCCGCCGCCCAATCCTATCGCCACCGCGTCGCTGTGCGTGCCCGGGATGCCGGTGCCTCGCACACGGAGCGGCCGTGCGCAGCCTCGGAACGCCGAGAGCCCGCGCGCGTGCGCTAACTAGTACTCACGTTCCCGCCTTGCCCCGCCTTGTCGCGGCTGCGTCGTTGCTGTCACGCCGCGGCCTCGCCACCGCGCACGCGTGCACCTCGTCACGCACCCATCGCCTCGCCACAGCCTTGCTCGCCGTGCGCACCGCACAAGCGCACGTCGCTGTTGGCCGTCGCCCTTGCCTTCTCTCCCTGCGCGCGCGTCTTGCTGCCCAGGCTCATCGCGGGCGTGCCCTGCGCGATCCTGCTCTGACCTCGCCGCCTAGTCCTTGCCCTGCCCTGGCACCTGACCGAGTCGAGCTCTTCGGCCACCGTCCTGCTCCCCTGGACCGCACCCTCGCCTCGCCTTCGCTGCCCGAAGACCCCGCCATCGTCGCCGCCTGGAGGTCGCGCCGTCGCCATGGACCCAGAGGCTAGTTAGAGATCGAGAAAAGGGGGGAAGGCCCGTGTGCGCCAGCTGGGCTGTCGCCCGTCTTTCAGCCCGTCAAGCCGAGCCGGCCCTCTCTGCGATCAAGCCGTCAGTGAGCCAGCCCGCCAAGCCGCAAGCCGCTAGGAGCAGACCGAGCCGTGCCGTTTTGGGCCGCCGAGCCGGCCCGAGTTCCTTTTGAGCCCACCAACTCAAGCCACCCTTCTTTTTCTTTTGTTTTAAAACTGGCTGACACGCGGGGCCCACATGTCAGTGTCTCTTGTGAGACTGACGGTGGGACCTCACTGACCTGGACGTTGACCAGTTGACCGTTGACTTGGTCAACATTGACAAGTCAACGCTGACGTCATGCTGACATCAGCAGGACACGTGGCACTCTCTGGTGTTGCCACGTGTCACGCTGTGTGTCTTTTCTTTTTCCGAAAACCCCTTTATTAATTCCAGAAAATGTTTTAAGCTTCAGAAAATCATAATAAATTAACCGGAGCTCCGAAAATTTTGAAACCAGTTTCATAATTTTTCTAAAACCATGATCTACCCGTTAGAGTAGGTTTTGGTGTGATTTGGATCTTATTTGGAAACTTTTGTACACTTTTCCACTTTGGCCCCCTTAGTAATTCGTAATTGCGAATAGGCCCTTAGCGAGGAGGAGTTGATCGACGCCCCGGAAGACCAGAGGACCCAGGAGGACGTCCTGGACAACGAGAAGACTCTGGATATCTAGGACGACTACAAGAAGTCTCAGGTTCACGCCCATCTATGATTTGATTACCTATTAGGCATTGCTTGCTAGAACTGCTATCGCTTTATTACTGTTATGAGATGAACCTGCATAGCCAATTGTGTGCCCTTAATCCTTGAACTCCTAATATAAACCATGTTTGAATGGTTGATATGCTTGCATGTGTATGTGTGGGATTCCCTCGTGATATGATAGTCTTGGCGTGTGTGGAGATCCACCATATCAGGAGTTGGTGACTAGGGCTTTTAGCCGGGGGTGAGCAAGTTGACTTTGCCGGGGGTGTGTGTTGGGCACACCCTGCGAGCACCTATTGCGGGTGCATGTTGGTGTCGTTGGACACGGTTGGACTTTTGAGGTGTTTTGTGGGCCATACATGTAATGGGTGCCAGTCGCGGACCGTTGTGGCGGATACGCATGAGGACGGAGATGCTCGCCCCGGCATATAAGGAACCGGTTGGTGTAACTATGATTAGTGGGACTTTGTGAGCGTGCACACCACTTATCCACTATGTGGGTGGATCCGGTTCGAGGCTAGTAAGCGTGGTGCCAACCCTGTAGGCGGATGTAGTATCGGTGTAGGGGGAGCAGGTGCGGACCTAACGTTCCCCGATTCGCGGGATTCATGGGAATCCTATTCTAGATGGCTTCACAATCCCGGGGCGACCTCTTGCGAGAGAACGCGCCCAAACCCGGGAAAGCAGGATGGTGCCATGGCTGCTAGTTCTTGTTCTCAGTAGACCAGTGTCTCGATGTCAGTCGGCGGGCCTCCGGCTGGCAGCGATTCGAGTGGGTACAGGTGTACAACCCCTGCAGGGTGAAAACTATACGTATAGCCGCGTACTCGATCATGTACTTTCCTACTCTTCTGTTACTACCATTAGTTAGTGTGACTTGATACTTTTCTACCTCCCTCTAGTCTACTTTCCTGCTTGGATAGCAGTTGAGGTGCGAGGAGAGGGAGTTCTCGCACCGACTTGGTTATCAGGGACTTGGGTGAGTCTCGGAGGTGTGAGTTGATCGGGAGTCCGGGATGCCGGAATGGAGTCCGGGATATCGGAATGGCCCGCATCAGGTGACATGGCAGATGCTATACTTTGTTGATGTTACGCATAGGAAACCATAGCCTTATCCATTGACTATTTCTTTTATCATAATGCATCCACTTAAAGCTTGCATACGGATGCTGACGTGAACCTATCCCATCCTTGGGGATAGTTTGGTAGATGCAGGATCTGACTCGAAAATCGACGATGACTTGAAGGAAGGACTAAGGACGACTCGTGCTCCGCTCAAGTTTGCCTGTGGATGAAAGAAGACGTCAAGATGAAGGATGCCCCAGAAGTCTAGCTACCGCTTCTGTTTTCTGGTTGTTCCCTTTTAGCCCAATGGGCTTGTACCAGATGATTTCGTACCACAATCCGCTGGGTTATGTAATAATTAAACCTTTGTTGTGTTTTGTCTCGAAGTATGACTGTGATATGTAATTGAAATGAGTTCTGTATGTGATAGCTACTGATCCAGGGACTATCACGACGATACAGGGAGTCGGGTTGTCCGTTTGACAACCTGGTTCGTTTCAGCCCCCCCATGTGCCACAGTGCTCGGCGCGCCGCTCGCCGCTGCCCGAGTGATCTTGCCACCCCTGTGCCGCCGCGAATCGAGCTGCTGCGGCGCCAATCGCCATTAATGGCGCCCGTGGAGCTCGCCGGCCGACCACACCACGGCCTCCGCCCCATGGCTCTCCCCGCCGCCTTATTTTGCCTATAAAAGGGGTCCTCACGTAGCCTTTCACCTCCATGACCTCCACCGCCGCTCCAAGCCTCCTCCCGAGCTCCCAACGCCTCTGCTCACCATTGCCGCCGCCCCAGGACACCGGCCACCGCGGAGCTCCCCTCCCCGCTGCACCCCAGCCCAAACCAAGGAAGGCAATAGAACCCCCGAGGTTTTAGTATGTCCAGGATATTTCCAGAAATTATGATCAGGCCCTTCCACTCTCAGAAATAATTACAAATAGGTCCATGACTCCTTATTTAACCCCTAAACCTTTATATAACCTATCATTTTAATTGCCAAACAACCTCCGATCGATCCGAAACTTTACCACGCCATTTCTAGCATAGTTTTGACCATGCCATTAGAAAATCGCCCAAAAATATTACTTCTATCTCCATACCTTATTTGTTTCCGAATCGAGCTCAACGATAAAGCTTTTATTTCTTTTTCTTGATTGTGTGCTTGTTTGTATACATCGTAGACCACGGTGTGAACGAAGGAGAGCCCGTCGACGAGCAGTACTACGAGCAAGCGAACGAGGACCAGTTCTGCGACCCCGAGCCCGAAGGACAGCACTTCGATCAGGAACCCCCGGAAGGATTTGAGGACGGCAAGTTCAATCCTGCCCTTTGATGCATGTTTTGTCCTAATTTTTTATAAACACAACCTATTGGCCTGTTTTTATAAAATTGCATATATTTTGCCTGCTGAAAATATGGTTGGATAGCCACCCCTTAATTTGTTATAACCATTCCTTGACCACCTAGATTAATGTCTGAATGTGTTTTGTTTGGACGTTAATCGCTGCTAGAACACTTAGGACCTTATACACAATACAACTTGTTTTATAAAGAAAATCTGTGCGTGTGTGGGAAGGGAGAAATGTGGAATTTTGAAATATGAGTATAGACAGGATGGATGGCATTTCTGTGTGATTTGCCGATTGGTGTGCTTGTACCTGTGTGGTTAAGCAAGGTAGGAAGATATCCATCTTGTCACAACTAAGGACCGAGTTGGTGTGTCATCTCACCTAACTCTACTATCGTGCAAACCACTCGACCATTGAATGGTCAACGGCTTAGCATAAACCCCACTAGTTAGTCTGATAGCCATCAGGAGAGCTGAGAGCAACGGGTGATCAAGTAGAAGGGATTAGCTCTGTGTGACTTATGCCCCGGTTAAAACCTCTGTGATAGGTCAATGACCCCTTGGTGGATCCTGTGATGGCTAGTCAGGTCTAGCTAAGGTGGGTAATGGCTTTGTTGGGATCTGCACCGACACTAAGGTGATCGAGTTGCGGTACCCCGCTTGTAGGTAAAGTTGCACCCCTCTGTAGAGTTAAAATCTATTCAAATAGTTGTGCCCACGGTACTGGGCGAGTTACGGTGTGGTCACGCAACTAGTGTTTATTCTGGGAAGGGATGGGTTGGCGTGAGTTGTTTTGGGAAAAGTGTCCGGTAGTTGTGCCGTGTGCTACGGCGGATGAGGAGTCCGGTAGCAGCTTAAAACTTGGATCCTGTGTGGGTCAACACTACGTGTTACTCGGTGCAAGAAAAACTTGCTCTGAAAATCCTTTCTTTCAAATGAATCCCTGCATAAAATATTGCTTTCCACAAATTATACCCTAGCCTTATCCTTGATTTACCCTGTGCATTATATTCTATTTATACCCCCTCCGTGGGTGTGGTTGGACTTGCTGAGTACGTTTGTACTCACTCCATTCTTAATTTTTTTCAGAGGAAGATCCAGACTACGTTCCCGAAGACGTCGAGTAGGGTACCGTCCTGCACCCAGCCTTGCCTGTGGATTGGGTCACCCGCAGAAAGTTTCATATGGCGCAAGACTCTGATGACCCCCTCTTCGTAGTTAATGTAGTTGTGTGGGTTATAGATGTAATCCTCGCGATAGTGGAGCTTCACTGCCCATTACCGCGTAGAGTTGTACGGTGATGAACCATCTGATGTAATAAATGTGTCATCAGCCTTTTGGGACTGATATTGGTATCACATTTAAGTCTTTTCTTATGAGGGGACGCTTCACATTGTAATCCTCCACGTTCGGTTAGGGGGGGTACGAGGGTTATAAAATGATGTGATGGCTTGACAATCATATCTGTCAGATATTTGCACAGTTCTTCCTTGTATTAGGAATAACTAGATAGAGGCTAACCATATTCACTGCAAAGTATAAAGTACTAATAAAATGTATAAATACCTTAAGAACATTAGATAGACCTTTACAAACTAACTACTACCTAGCTCTCTACCTCTTTTTACTTTTATCAGAGCTGAGTATTGCTTGTGTTTCACACTACCTTCATCCATATTTATCTTACCCATGTTTATGCATTTAAATATTCCATTGAGATTAGTTCATCCTGCCTACCTACATAATTTAGTCGTCGCATATCCTGCGGAAATATAAATGACACCCCGGAATACTCTCTGGGTAAAATGCTGGACCGGTGATTCCTTCCGCTTGCGGAATGATTCATGGTTCATGATAGTTTGGTTTCAAGTAGTTTCTATATGAAATGTCGAGGCATTGTTGGCGCCGATGTTGGGCATTTCTGATGCTATTACCGGAACCAGGCTGAACGACATTGTATCTGAAGTACAAGTTACGAAATAACAACAAGCATTTTTATTGAGATAGTTGTCAAGAAGCTTAAGTAGGTGTCTTCTCCTTGTTGTTCCTCCTCCCACAGTACTTTCATCAAATGCTTTTTCCCATTTGAAATCGCATGTATTACTTGGTATTTGCAGTGTCCTTAGCGTTCATTTGACAAGCTCGAGTCATCGGCATCATAGGACAACATGCCTGCTTGTTTTTCTGGTTATTGCAGTTAGATTATCCATTTCTAGGACATAGTCCAATTAACATGCTCAATTCTAAAAAAAATTACTTTCTTTGCTTGCTTAATTACCATGCTGTCTGCACAAAACTTAATTGACTTGATCTCGTCTTGGTACTTGTTTGCTTGAATATACTACTCTCCCAGTTTTTAGAATTATTATGTCACTTGTTTAACATAGATTTTTAAGTATTCTGAAAAAAATAAATATATTGCATATACTATGCTAAATATGAATATATATATATATATATATATATATATATATATATATATATACCAACAATGTTAGCCTTCATTTACACATTTGACATTTTTATTGGTTTTTATTTCCTTCACACTTCATAGTATTGTAGTCTTTCTCTTTGACCATGCTCCTTTATTCTGGAAAGTCACAGCTTATCAGATTTCTAATTTGGGATCTTTAAAGTATGCTTTAATGGTAAATACATGTCTTTGTCACTAGACATGCCCATTTGTGAAAGCTAAATTTTATTGGATGTCAGCACAAAATCAAGTCTGGAGAATGCCATTATATTAGATGTCAGGACAAAATATAAGCTTTTCTCCCTTCTCCTTTTCATTCTCTGCATGTACACTTGTGTTTTTTTAAACAAAATTGTTTGACAATGGATGCTGAAAATTCTCATTAGTTTGAGATCTGAATTCGCTCAATAAAGTATATACGTTCCTTTTGAGAATGTGTGCAAACTCATTTCGGTTAACATTGTGTTGCCATTCGAAGTTGTGATGGCACCAAGGTTAATAAAAGGAAGACATAAATAGTTTATTGATCATTTATTATGAAGGTCCACCAATTTCAACTTGAACGGACAGATAGATCAAATATATCTAATTCCGATCCAGGTTCTTAATTAGAGTAGTAGTCGATTTTGTGCTTTCTAGAAATGTATATGAGGCTGTTAGTTATAGAGATCAGAGGTTGCAAGGTTATTTGCTTTGTGTCTAAAGGATATCAAGAGGGAGGAGCACTGAATAATGGTGGATGTTTTAACCTTATAGAGATCACTGCCAACTCCACAGTTTGCATGATGATTCAGCTAATATTATTACTTGAAACAGCAATGATTATTGTGTTGTTTTGTAGAGTCCAGAGAGGGAAAATGAGATGTAAATGATTACTGCATATATACATCGTGTTTTAGCAGTTACTGCTTAGTTTCTAGATTCAAATCTTAAAAAAAATATTAGTACAAAAGAATATCTATGCAACGGGAACACCGTTCTATCAAATTTCCCTCCCTTCCATTGCCTTACTGATGTTGTGTGTATTGCACTCTAAATTTTGCCATAGCAATCCGAGGGCACGGTATGGCCATTGTTCAACCCCATTAAGTTCTGTAAGCTTGCAACGCTGCTGGGTAGAATATTGTCTTGTTCATGTTCGGTAAGCTTGCAATCCTGAATTAACTATTTTTTACTATGAGTAGAATATTGTCTTGTTCATGCTCTGTCTATTACACTGATAATATTTCGTTGCCCGTAGCAACGTACGACCACGAACCTAGTCCACAAATAAAAAGGCAGCAGCAGCTTTGCCTAGCAGCTTAAGTCGTTCCAACACCTCCGTCATTTCTGGTCGCTCGTCCCTATCTTGCTTGAGACACTCGATTGCCAGCTTCCCCATTTCTTCGAGGATGACGATGTTCCCCTCGACTGCAATCTCTTCGTCAAACATAGCTCGCCCACTATTTTCTTTCTTACAAACAGAAATATATTCCTCTCCGAGGTACGTGTAGTTCTTCCCGTATTTTGCTGGCTTCCTGGTGATAAGTTCCAAGATGAGAGCTCCAAAACCGTAAACATCGCTCTTTTGTGTATCCCCGAAAGCTGGGTCCAAGTATGTCGTCCAGCTAAGCACCACTTGCCAATTTGAAACCATTCCGGTCATATAATTGAAGACCTTTGGCTCAAAATCCTGAGCTAACAGGATATTGTCAGATGTGACATAACCATGTAGGAATTTGGCATTCCCGCATGACTGTGAGTGCAAATATGCTAATGCTTCTGCCGATCCAATAGCAATTTTTAGGCGTGAATCAAGTGAGAGAGGACGTCTGCCATTACCATGCAGAACATCGTACAGACTACCAATGCCATCAAACTCGTATAAGAATATAGGAGATTCCGTCTCCAAGCAACAGCCCACGAGCTTGGTGATGTTACTATGTCTAAATCCATGTGCACATACGAGTGCCGCAATGAAAGAATCTGTGTGGGCTTCATCTACCTTGACGGAGTCCTTCACCAGCACCCTTATGTTGCCATCAATCCATCCCATGTAGGCATCACCGGAATAAAGGTCGCCAATAGCAGTTGAGTACTTGTTGCCAATAGCAGTTGAGTAGTTGTTGGTGATTTTTTGTACCTCCCGTTTGGTGAAAATATTTATAGAGGCACCCTGTAGCATTGGACCTCCATTCCTATTGAAACACCTGCTTGCATTCCTATTGAAGATCCTGTCCAGAATGTTCAGCCTGTACCTGTAATAAGGCACGGTGGAGTTAGAGCTGGTGCCTTGTTTGACGAACTTTTGTTCTGGATCAGGTATTCCTTGTGAAGAACCTTGACCCCTTTTCTCTTGAGCTTGCTCATGGTGAAGAGCCCTTCTAAGCATCTGAAGACGTTCTTGAACGTCTTTCATTTCTGGACGTTCCTTGATTTCCTTTGTGAAGCACTCTGCAGCTAGATTTCCGATTTCTTCAAGAATGCTGATGTTCCCCTCGTTAGATATGTCAGAATCAAACATCTTCCGCGCCTCCTGCTTTCCTTTCTTAAGAGCATCAGTGAAGTTTCTTTTGAGGCGAGTACTAAACCCATGTTCACTTGCCTTGGCTCTGGTAATTAGTTCCAAGAGAACAACCCCAAAACTGTAAACATCACTCTTCGGATCAACAAGCCCTGTCTCAATATACTCCGGGTCCATGTAACCTCTGCTGCCTGCGACATTCAAGGTGTATTGAGTTTTATCCTTGGAAAGCAACCTCGACAATCCAAAGTCGGACAATTTGACACCCAATTTGCTGTTAAGTAGTATGTTATCAGGCTTGATATCACCGTGAATGATCGGTTGGTACATCGAGGAATGCATGTATCCTAATGCATCTGCACATTCTATAGCAATACCCAACCTTGCATCTAAGGAAATTGGATCGTCACTGCCATGAAGAAGATCACGGAGGTTTCCCCCCGAGACATACTCTGTGACAATCATTAAAGCATTTTCCTCTGCACAGTAGCCTAGGAGCCTCACTACGTTTTTGTGGTTGATTTGGCAATGGACGATTATTTCCTTACCAAAACCTTCTATGAAATTCTGCCGCATGTATTTTTTTACTGCAACTGGAGTAACATCATCAAGATGGCCTTTGTAAACTTGTCCAAAGCCACCTTCGCCAATGAGAGAGCTATAGCTGTTAGTGATCCGTTTGATTTCATCTTCTGTGTAGTTGTTTATATTGTGGTTGTTGATTGACCTCCACTTTGCCTTTTCACTGCTTTTGATGAAGTCGGTAAGTTTGTTTTCAGCAAGCTCCATAAGGGATACCAGTAGAGATTTATTTATAGTACTGAAGGTTTGGCCCTGTCACAGAACAAGTGAGTAATTAGCAGAAGGTAACTAGCCTTGAAGACGGTTTTGTTTTGTAAAGAGGAAGGCACTGATGTTAGAACTACTTTTTATGATAAAATCCAGGCAGCAATCCAAATGAGAAGAGCAAGTGGAAGAGATGAACTCTATGTAAATTGCATGACAATAACAAACCACTTATTATATATTACTATTACTAACTACGAAGTTGTAACACCTATTTTTGGCATGCTTAAAAAACTCACTAATTTGATCTCTTAAAAACTTGGCGCGATTAGATTTAAGACCCTAGAACGAAGGTGCTTCGACCCGTCCAATCCACAGCTCACCCCACCACCTCAGCTGCAAGCTGCGAATGGTTTCAGAACCGCACCAAACACGCACCAAACTTTCTGCATAATTACGAAATGTACACCTCGGTTCTCATACCACTCCACCCCACTAATTAATTTCGTAACTCCAAACCAGACCAGTCCAGCTACATGATAAAACCAAAACAAAACCACACCGCATGGCTTAGCCCCTGTTCAGGGAGCTTCTAGGAGCTTTTGCTTTTCTAGGAAGCTTCAAAAGACACAAGCCTCCCCAAAAGGGGTTAGATTCTCCCAAAAACAAAAACTCCAAAAGCCTGAGGAACAGATGGGCAAGCTTCCCGAGCTTTTCTAGCCATCTACCCATCTCCATCCGTTCCTCAGGCCGCTGCTCCTCCCTCACCTCCATGCGGCACCATTGTTGTGCCTCTCATCCATGCCGCCCGCCGCCGCCCCTCCTCTTCGCGCCCCTCCTCCTCTTCGCTCGCCGAGCTCGTCGCCGCCACCTCTAACCTCCACGCTGTTCGACGGGCCGCCACCCCGACCCCTCCGTGCGGCTCGCCACGCTGACGCCCCTCCCCTTCGCGTGGACCGCTACACCATCATCCCTCCCTCCCCTCCACATCGAACACCCTCGCCCCTCCACTCCATGAATCCCTTGGCTCCGTGCCGGCCCTCGCCTCCCTTCCGCTGCTCTAGGACCTTCACTCCCGGCCGCGCCATCCTTCCAAAGCTCCATTGAAGAAGCTTCCCCAAACAGACGCTGCTAACTCTTTTCTAAAAACTGATTCCTACACCAACAGGATGTGCTTCTCCAGCGCTTTTGGAGAAGCTGCCGCAGCCCCAAAAAGGGCCTCAATCCAGTTCTAAACCCATTTCCTATGTATGATTTTCTGCGATGCATTAGTTGGCTTCAATTCCTTACTGGCTTCCAGGTGCTCGCCGTATTCATGGAGTCTCGGCCACTGCTGTTGGCCGGTTGCCCCGTCCGGGTGGTTGGGCAGAGCACCAGAGCCGGCGAGCCACGGTCCGCAGAGAGCCCCGTATGGCACCGGCGAATCCGCACAGGGGACGCCGGACGCGTCGACGGCAAACCTCGGGCGACGCGACAATGACAAGCTCCTGGTAGCAGGACGACGGCAAACCCCGGCCCAGTGTCTCAGTCCCTCGATGCATGCATAGGAAGAGATGTACCGAAAGCATTTATGGTGACTCCATGTGTATCTGCTAGCGACTGCTAGCATAAATCGATTTTTTTCCTAAAAAACTAAATAATTATTTTATAGTAAATTGCACCCATCATACAACAACTTGGCAGATGGGTGCAAATTGATCCAACAACTTATAAAGTGCTCAATTTAGTACAATAACTTGATAGCTGGGTGCAGATTAATCCAACAACTTAGAAAATACTTAATTTAGTACAATAACTTGGTAAATTAGTGCATTCATAGTCCAAACATTATACGACAATATTTTTGCTATCGTCAAGTCATAATAAAAAATATATTCACATCGGAACGTATTATTTGACCGTAGATTTTTGTGTCGCAATGGACACTAATAATTTTATTCTCAAAATAAATTAATTATTATTTTATTAAAAATAATATATTATTTAACCATCATTACAACAACAACATAAACAACATATTAAACTAAGTAGATGAATGTTAATAATTCTTAAATTTTATAAATAGAAATTATTGATGGTGATCCGGTTGTTTCTTTTCAACTATGTACAATTTTTTATTAGTTCGAATGCAAAAAAAATAGAATTACACCATTAGCATCACCCAAACCCTGAAGTTGATAAGAGAGACACTGAAACCTTAGGTTTCTACTGCGCTTTTGCTCATGTATTTAACAATGCTCATGTTTGTATCTGTTTATTTAGCTTATTTTTCCTTTCTAACGAATATATGAGGCTTTAAAAATACTAGGAAAGATGTACGTGCCACAGGCACGTATTTAATTTTTCTTCCATCAAGCAATGATGTTTTTTATTTTCTTTTCGAAAATAATACACATTTTTATTTTCCTTCCATAAAACAATGATGTCAATTAATATCCTTCTAAAACTATCAATAATACACATCTTTCTTTTTCTTCTATAAACAATGATGTCAATTATTATCTTTCCAAAAGAAAAAATAATGTGAATTATGGGTTAATCTATGTGTAAAGAAAAATATGTGTAACTAAAGAAAAGTAATACGTTAATACACGCTTTTCTTTTTCTTCCATATACAATGATGTCAATTATTATTCTTCCAAAAGAAAAAATGCCGTGAGTTATGGGTCAAAGAATATACAAAAGAAGGTATATGTGTGCTAAAGGAGAGGAATACGTGGGTATAAGAAATTGCTAGTGTAAAAAATAATAGGCTTTTGGTGAAAAACATTGATGAAATCAATCTCCCCCTCCCTTTCATCAAACCTTTTGGCATAACAAGTGGGGCCTTTTTGAGGGGTACGGTGGGTCTAATCTTGGTTAAAAAGAGTTTCAATTGTTTCAACTTTTATAGTATAGATATGCACCAAGCTCCTAAAAGGTATCAATAGTTTGCATCAACATATTTTTTTTAGTTCAACAGTGCATATAATCAAACAAATCGTAAACAGTGAGGGTGAACTTTTCAATATTGAATATCAAATTAAATAGTTTTAAATAAAATTAAATCATTATACAAAATTAATTAATATAAAGTCATAACACTAATTTCTAAACAGTGAGGGTTTTTATTATAGCCAAATACATTGCCACGTAGGCGCAGCACAAAAATCAATGATCAAATAATAACTTAATAATTTGTCCTAACATGAATATACTCTTTATTGAGACTTTGCGTTAGTTACATTGCCGTGTAATGTTTGGACTGTGAATGCATCTATTTTTCAAGTTAATGAATTAAGTTGGGCATTTTACAACTTGTTAGACCGATCTGCACCCACTTGTCAAGATATTGCACTAAATTGAGTATTTTAAAAGTTGTTGAACCAATTTGCACCCACCTAATAAGTTGTTATATGGTCGGTACAATTTACTCATTATTTTATATAGAGTCGGATGAAGACAAATTTATATGAAAAATGATAGCGGTAGTGAAATCTAAATTTTACCGACAACATTTTCGTTCAAGACCAAATATTCATTATCATTTTTAAATTAAATCTTAAATTTATATCTAAGTTATAGACAGCCTAAGATGAAAACAAACCATATATCCAAATTATAGAGTTCGACGAGATCTAAAATTTTGCAGTTGATGAATATTTCGTTCAATATTATTTACTAGGCTAAATATTCGTTACCTTTTAAAAAAATCTAATTTTGCAAAAATTTGAATTTTTATTTTTTAAACAAGAAGATGAACTTTATACCAAAAATGTAATATTCGACAACATATAAACTTTGTAGATAACAACTTTTAAATTTAAGATCATTTAGAGTGTCAAAGACACAATATAAGATTCAAAAAAGTGATATGAAAACAATAAAAGATGTAATGTATAGGTGAGATGGTAAGTGTTGGGGATCGCCCCCTCGCGAAGGTGGTTCAACCCGAAGGATGTCCGAAGGTTCTCCGAAGGTGACGAAGCATCGAAGAGCTCGTCGAGGTCCGGCGCCCGGAGGCGATGTTCTTAACCTTCGGGATGCTTCGGGCAGCCCGAAGGTTCCGACGACCGCTCGGGGCCATGCTCTCGGAGGCTATGACAAGAACCTTCGGGCGCGAAGTACGGCTCAAGAATGGCGAACAATGAAAGTAGCGCCAGACGAAGCCTGTCGAAGACCACCACCGAAGGTCCCCGAAGGGCAAGAAACACGTGATCCGAGTAGGAGTATCCAAGTTGGACTGTCCAACCTAGGGAATTACCAAATACCTCTGATGTAATCTCTTGACCTTCGTGGGGGCAGGAGGGACATTTTTGGAATGATGTAATCCCACCCAACATTGTACGGGTTGGAGCATTTCGTGCGAACCATAGTGCAATTTCTATTGTGCAATTCGTGTCTCTGTGTTTTAACCTTCGTCTGAAGTGTACTTCCTCTGTCTGGTGATCGGGCCGAAGATCCCAACAGACGCGCCCACCCGTGTTCTTAGCTCGAAAATCACCTTACGATGGCCCCACAAAGAAAGAAAACCACCAACCAGGGCGTTTCTAACGCCGAAGGTTCAAACCTTCACGAAGTCCCCATCCGACAATCTCCTCCAATCGAACCAACCCCCGCCCAGCTGGCTGAGAAAGAAAAGCGTGTCCAAGCAGAACGTGCTATTGAGGCAAAAAAAGGCCGCGGCAGCAGGCAAGAAAGCAGCAGCAGCAACAACAACAACAACAACCGAAGCTGAAACACTAAACAACCTCTCCCAGCTTGAAGATGACCAGCTTGAACAAAACGTGCACCATGAGCTCAACCTTCAGCTTCGCGCCCTAGAAATGAAGAAAGCTCACCTGGCCAGTCAACTGGTGACCAAAAAAAGAGCAGCCGAGCAAGCTCAGAGGCTGGCTGAAGCAAAACGCAGAGTTGCAGAAATGCAAGTAGAAATCCAAAAAATGCAAGAAGAAGTTGGGCAGCCGCAAGAGCCCCCAAACACCCACGCAATTGCTAGACATTCCAGACAACACGAAGGTCAAAACCTTCGCCAGGCAACTCAAATATATCAAGATCAACATTTCCAACCAAGCCCTCCATTCGATTCAACATCACCACTGTCAATTGCCTTGCAGCGAACATCCTAGCCATACGGCTACAAGCCAGTTCAACTCCCAAAATATGATGGATCAGTCGACCCTGCACAATTCATAATGACTTACGAAGCTACAATCGCCTCAGCTGGCGGAGATGATCCAATCATGGCAAAGTCCTTTGTCATGGCATGCGAAGGCCCAGTTGCAAACTGGTACTCCTACATTCAACCCCTCTCAATTCAAAGTTGGGTGCAGCTCAAGGAAAAACTCAAGCAAGACTTTCAAGTCTTCAAAAAACTATCCATCAACACCTTGCAACAATTCAGCTGCATACAGATGGATAGAGAGCCACTACCCGAGTACCTTCGGAGATTTGTGCAGAAAAAAGCGCAAACTCCAAACTTCTCTGAGAAAGACGCAATAGCAAAATTCATCGAAGGTCTCCTCCCAAGCCAATTGGCATCCCACCTCGAAAGAGAGCCACCAAGAAGTCTGTCAGAATTGTATGCGGAGGTAGAGAAATACGCAAAGTCCGAAGCAGACCACAAGCGAAGGGTTCAACAAAGAAAGTTAATGAGGCAACAGTTGAGCTGGCAACAAAACAATCAAACAAACACCAGTCAGCAAAATCAGTATATACTCCCTGTTGAACCTTCGCAAGATATGGATCAACCAGAAGAATTCGATCCTTACATAATCCCACCACCCACACAACCCTAGAAGGAGCAAGACAACAACAACAACAACTCCAAAGAACACCATCAAAGGGGCAGGTCCAACAGGGGCCGAGGGAAAGGAAAAGGCGGAGGCCGCGGACCTTCGCAGGGCCCGCAGAAATTGTTCTGTCACTTTCATGGGGAAGATGCTGGCCACAGAACTAATCAGTGTCCTGAAAAGAAAAGGACACTTGAAAGAATGGGAGCTGAAAAAAATGCCAAACTCGTAGCGCACACCAGCTGGCCTGCCTAGCAAACACTGCAATTCCAACCTCCGCAACCAACTTTTAACCCTCCTTTCCAAACAGTGCCAACCTTCGGCTATAACCCATATCCCATCAACTGGCAACCCCCGCAGCAAAACCAACCAAGACTGCCACCCCCGCCTACAGCTCAAGCAACCCAAGAAGAGCTGCCCCCACCTCCGCCAGGCCCCCCACTCAACCAAGAAAACCAAACTAACCAAAATGCCCAGCCTGCAGCACTACCAACCTTCGGCAGGATAATGCCAATATCCGGAGGGTCATCCCTAGAATTCGAGAACAAAAAACAAAGAAGAAACTACTTTTGACAAGTTCATTCCATCTTGGTGGATGGACCCGTCCAGAAAATGCAATGGTCTCACATGCCCATAGTGTTTTCTGAAGAAGATGTAAACCTGCTCAGCTTTCCCCACACAGATGCACTAGTCATCGAAGCCAATATACAAGGCTGGACCATCGGAAAAATTCTGGTTGACACGGGAAGCTCCGCTGACATCATCTTTTCAAGTACCTTCGACCGCATGAACATCGACCACAACCTTCTGCAGCCAACGGACATCCCGCTCATTGGCTTCAGGGGCAAACGAGTGAACGCCCTTGGAAAGATAACCCTTCCGGTATCCTTCGGGGATCTCTCAAACCCAAGAATCGAGTCTATCACCTTCGATGTCGTGGAAATGAATTACCCATACAATGCAATCTTCGGCCGTGCCCTCATCAACAAATTTGAGACAATCGTCCATCAGCTCTATCTGTGCATGAAAATGCCTGCAATCAAAGGAGTAATCACAGTCCGAGGCAACCAACAATTGGCTTGAGACATCGAGCGGGGTGTCGCTCCCGGACAAAGAAACGTCCATTTGGTCGAAGCTGACAAGAAACCCCCGCCACTCAAAGAGCCAAAAAGTGACAAAGAAGAAACATTCCAACAAGAGTGTAAAGTAAAAAAAGTACCACTTGACAAGCTCTTGCTGGACCGGCAAGTAACAATCAGTGCGGCCCTCGAGCCAGAAGAAGAGTGCGAACTCTTGGAGTTCCTAAACAAAAACAAGGATGTCTTTGCTTGGTCAGCAAACGACCTTCGCGGCGTCAGCCGAGACATCATAGAACACAAACTGGACATTGAACCGAAGATAAAGCCCAAAAAGCAGAAGCTTCGCAAGATGTCTGACGACAAAGTCGCAGCAGTTAAAGCAGAAGTCCAAAGGCTTCTTGATGTGAAGGTCATAAGAGAAGTAAAATATCCCACTTGACTGGCCAACACTGTGCCAATAAAAAAGAAAAATGGTAAATGGAGAATGTGCATAGATTTCACTGATCTAAACAAAGCTTGTCCGAAGGACGATTTTCCCTTACCAAGGATCGACAAAGTTGTCGATGATGCATCAAACAGCCAACTGATGTCACCCTTAGACTGCTTCTCCGGATACCATCAAATCTGGATGAAAAGAGAAGACGAAGAAAAAACTAGTTTCACAACCCCTTTCGGAACATACTGTTTCGTCAGGATGCCCGAAGATTTGAAAAATGCTGGACAGTCATTCTCGCGAATGTCCTCAAAAGTTCTGGGCCCTCAACTCAGAAAAAATGTGTTGAACTATGTCGACGACATAGTGGTCACTAGTGCAGAAAGGAAGAAACATGTGGCAGATCTGGCCGAAACCTTCGCGAACCTTCGGAAGGCAAACTTAAGTTTGAACCCTGAAAAATGCGTCTTTGGAATAGACAAAGGCAAAGTCCTCGGATGCCTTGTTTCAACAAAAGGCATAGAGGCAAACCCAGACAAAGTCAGAGCACTTCAAAACATGGAAGAACCACAATCTGTAAGAGATGTGCAGAAACTGACAGGCAGAATCGCAGCATTGAACAGATTCATCCCTCGATCAGCAGACCGAAGCTCCTCATTCTTCAAAACTCTCCGAAGCTCTAGTAAGTTTGAGTGGGGGAGAACAGAAGAAAGCATTCAGAGAATTAAAGGACTACTTAGAAAACTTGACCAAGATGACCTCACCCAACCCCGAGGAAACTCTTCTGCTCTATACGTCCGCTTCACAAACAGTCGTTAGTGCAGCCCTTGTGGTTGAAAGAACAATCAAAGGTCGGCAAAAACAACTGCCTGTATACTTCGCCTCAGAGGCACTCTCCGGTTCAAAGTTATTCTATTCTGAGCTAGAGAAAATTGCCTACGCTGTTGTCATGGCATCAAGAAAATTGAGACACTACTTCGAAGGTCATAAAATAGTAGCAATTACTGACCAACCACTGCATGACCTCTTCCATAACAGAGAAGCTTCGGCAAGAATAAGCAAGTGGGCTTCAGAACTTTCGGAGCACTACATTGACTTTGAGAAAAGAACAACCATTAAATCCCAGGTCCTGGCAGACTTCGTGGTAGATTGGACCTCGCCAACCTTCGATATAGAAGCACCAATTGAACCTTGGACAGTACACTATGATGGTGCATGGTGTAACGAAGGAGTTGGCGTCGCGGCAATCATTCAGTCACCTTCGAGTGCGAAGCTGAGATACGCCGCGCGCCTCGAATTCAGTGATCTAGACCCCTACACAAACAACACCACAGAGTACGAAGCACTGCTGCTAGGCCTCAGGAAAATGAAGGCCTTGGGTCATCCAAACTTTGTCATCAAATAAGATTCAAAGGTCATCACCGACCATGTGGAAAAAGAGTCAGAAGCGAAGAAGCCAAAAATAAAAATGTACTTAGATGCAGTAAGAGATATGGAGAAATATTTCAAAGGTTTCACTGCCAATCACATACCAAGAAGCCAAAATGACGAAGCTGACAAGCTAGCAAAAGCTGTTGCTTGCAAAGAACCACTACCTCCGGATGTTTTCTACGAGAAAATCACAAAACCCTCCACCAAACAAGAAAAAGCAAAACAAGTCAACGTCATAGCAAGCGAAGATTGGCGATCACCAATCATGGCCTACCTTCGGGGACACTTCGAGCCTACGGATGAAAAGGAAGGAAAAAGAATGTTCCAAAGGGCAAGAAGCTACACCTTGTCTGAAGGTGCACTCTACAAGTCCGGAGTAGTTGCCCCTTGGCTCAAGTGCATAACAACGGCCGAAGGTCAGGAACTATTGAAGGAAATACATTCCGGACTTTGCGGATCTCACATTGGCATAAGACCTCTGGTAGCCAAAGCCTTCAGGCAAGGATTCTTCTGGCCATCTGCATTGAAAGATGCCGAGTAGATAGTCAAAACTTGTGAAGGATGCCAAATGATGGCTCATAAATCAAACAGACCTTCGCAACCAATACAACTCATACCTCCGGCATGGCCACTCCAAAGATGGGGCATGGACTTGGTCGGTCCACTACCAACAGCTCAAGGCAACTACAAATACGCTGTGGTTGCAGTGGAATACTTCACAAAATGGATAGAGGCAAAACCACTAGTGAACATCACTTCCAAAGCCGTCATAAAATTCTTCTGGCAAAACATAATCTGCAGGTTCGGAGTGCCAAAAGAACTAACCGCTAATAATGGGAAGCATTTCGATTCTCAACTGTTCAAAGAATTCTGCCACTCGATAGGAACAAAAGTCATGTTCGCATCAGTTTATCACCCTCAGTCCAATGGTGCTGTGGAAAGAGCCAACGGCCTAATTTTCAACGCCATCAAAAAATGCATGTTCGGACTGAAAAAGGGGAAATGGGCAGACGAACTACCGAAGGTCATCTAGTCCCACAACACAACTGAATGCAGAGCAACAAAATTTACCCCATTCAGATTGCTGTATGGAGCCAAGGCTATGAGCCCAGAAGAACTCAAACACAAAAGTGCAAGAGTTCTAAACAACATCGAACCTTCGATAGAAGCAGATCTCACAGAACTCGACATCTTGCAAGCTTCGGAAAACATAGAAGCATACCAAGAAGAAATAAGGAAGTGGCGAAACAAAAAAGTAGCCAACAGAGAAATAGCCGAAGGAGACTGGGTTCTAAGAAGAAAGCCAAACGCCGAAACCATCGGCAAGCTTCAATCCAAGTGGGATGGACCATACATTGTGTTATACTCCAATAGGCTAGGGTCTTACCACTTGGCGGACATCGAAGGAAACAAGCTTCAGCATTCCTGAAATGCTGAAAGTCTCAAAAAGTATCATGTCTAGGGTAAAAATTGTAAAAGGATGAGCGGCAAATAAGCACGCTCATACCTTCGCGTCATTTTCCCTTTCTTTTGAGTCTAGGACCGTACTCTTTTCCTCACAGAAGGGAACTCCAATTCGGAGGTGAGGTTTTTAATGAGGCGGTTCCTATGTAAATTCCCCAAATTATATGAACAATTCCCTTCAGGAAAATATCTCATGTCGAAGCAACCACAGGGTCGCAAACATCGACCTTCGCATTTGCACCAAGGCTGAAATTAACTAAGCCAGTACAACTCGTAACCGTAACAAGCTGTACATACTTATCTAAAAGTGTATACTATACACTAAGAAAGCCAAGGGGTTGTCGACTCGAAACACGAGTCGAAGCCAAGAAATCTTCGGCTAAAAATTAAAGTGTATACTACACACTAAGAAAGCCAAGGGGCTGTCGACTCGAAACACGAGTCGAAGCCAAGAAACCTTCGGCTACAAACTAAATTGTATACTATACACTAAGAAAGCCAAGGGGCTGTCAACTCGAAACACGAGTCGAAGCCAAGAAACCTTCGGCAAAAAATTAACGTGTATCCTATACACTAAGAAAGCAAAGGGCTGTCGACTCGAAACACGAGACGAAGCCAAGAAACCTTCGGCTACAAACTAAAGTGTATACTATACACTAAGAAAGCCAAGGGGCTGTCGACTCGAAATACGAGTCGAAGCCAAGAAACCTTCGGCTAAAAATTAAAGTGTATACTACACACTAAGAAAGCCAAGGGGCTGTCGACTCGAAACACGAGTCGAAGCCAAGAAACTTTCGGCTAAAAATTAAAGTGTATACTACACACTAAGAAAGCCAAGGGGCTGTCGACTCGAAACACGAGTCGAAGCCAAAAATCTTCGGCAAAAAATTAAAGTGTATCATATACACTAAGAAAGCCAGGGGGCTGTCGACTCGAAACACGAGACAAAGCCAAGAAACCTTCGGCTACAAACTAAAGTGTATACTATACACTAAGAAAGCCAAAGGGCTGTCAACTTGAAACACGAGTCGAAGCCAAGAAATCTTCGGCAAAAAATTAAAGTGTATCCTATACACTAAGAAAGCCAAGGGGCTGTCGACTCGAAACACGAGACGAAGCCAAGAAACCTTCGGCTATAAATTAAAGTGTATCCTATATACTAAAAAAAAAGCCAAGGGGATGTTAACTCGAAGCACGAGTCAAAGCCAAGAAACCTTCGGCTACAAATTAAAGCGCACACTAAACAAGACAAGGGGCTGTCGACTAAAAACAGGAGTCGAAGCCAGAAAACCTTCGGCAAAACAAAGTACATATTACCAAAGTCTTCAGAGCAAGACTGCAAGGAAGGGGGGAGACGCTTTCGCACAATATTGCAGCCTTCCCCCCATAGACTTTGTCTCACCAAAACAATAAAACATCGAGACAACCTTGCAAAGAAAGGAGAGAGACGCTTTCGAAAACCTTTGCAAAACCTATCCCAAACATAAACCTTCGGAAAAACAAGAGCTTGGGAGGGGGAGGACGCTCCCAAAAAGAAAAGCTCTTGTCCCCCCGAAGATCACACAAGCCATCACGAAGGATGGAACATATCCGAAACCAAGCCATCACGGAGGATGGGATAAGCATGGTATCTCACAGAGTAGATCTAAACAACTACCAAGCCATCGCGAAGGATGGGGCGAGTCACAGCAAGTCTTTACAAAAGCTAACTGATAATCGCTTAATTACAAGCTTCGCCCATGCGATTGCAAAAATTCCATAACACTGGCACCAGGGTTAGCAAAACTAAACTGCTCCCAGTCCGAACCGCTTGTAACAATATCATCACCGTGAATTCACAGTGGACAGACAACCAAAGCTGGTCCGACAGAAACGATCGCCTAGACAAAGTAGCAGCAGTTTATCACTTCCAAAAAGTTTTCAGAAACACACTCTCTACCCCTTGGGACCAAATCTACACCTGAGATCCTCCGTCGGCGGAATCCTTCGGTGGGCTGCCCCCAGAACCACCGCTGACATCCTCAGGATGCACTCCCTCTTCCACGATGCCTTTGGCTGCTTCCCGAGCTTGCTTCACCTACAAAGAAAATGCAAATTAACTATCAGCTTGTCTATCCCATAGGAAGTCGATACTGCAAAAGGACAAAAAGAAAGGTGAACACCGACCGCTTCCAGCCTCTGCCGGGCGGCCTCCCGAACCATCTCTCGACCAGAAACCTTCCAAAATTTGCGAAGGAAAGACTTCCTTACAGCTTGGATCTTCGCAGTGTCTTCGTCAAGCTCAGAAGGTTCTGGGAAGACATAGTCCCGAGCCCCAATCCTTTCAAGCTCCGGGCAACCTTCATGGGCAAGAATGGCCATAACACTCTCACAGGCAACGACTGCGGTGTTGTCCGACACACTGGCCAAAATCTGGCTTAGATCCTCAAATTCACTCTGCAGCCAGTCAAGAAGCCCTGACGCGCCGTCTTCGGAATCCTCCGTGAAAAGCGAGGGCTCAGCACCAAAAGATGCCAAAGCCTTGCGGTATTCCTCGCGGATGGCCGCGCTCTTGCCTAAGATGTCCTGTGAGGCGGACTCCCACATCGCGCAGTCCTCCTCAACCTCCTTCTCAAGTTCTGAGATCTTGTCATTCTTTCTTTCCACATCGGCTTTGAGCTGGCGAACCTCCGTTTGAAGGTGAGTAACCTTCGCAGCATCTTTTTCTACCACACTTCGAAGATTCTCAAGAACACCTTTGTCAAGGCTTATCTTCTCCTGCATCTTCGCAATGGTCCCTTCCTATTCCGATATCTTCCCTTTCAGGAGCTCGTTCTCCGATGTCAAAGAACCGCGAAGGTTCTCCAAAGCTTCGTTTGCTTTCTCCAAAGTGCTAATCCGCTCCATCAAGCGAGCCTTCTCGGCAGAGTGAGCCAGAAAATCACGCTCATCCTTCCTCGCGCTACCCACAGCTGCACGACTGGCAAGCAAGGCCTGAAAAGAAAACCAGGCTGAAAACCAACACCGCCAATCAAAGACAACTCAACAACACACAGCACAAACCTTCGCGCATAATGACACTGTGATTCGGCCAAGATTTCCGGTCCCATAAACTCCCAGACTCTTCAAAAAATCTACACACACCAAAACACATGACAAAACTGCACAAAACACAAGAGCTAAAAGAAAACAAAGGCCAGAGCGTTGTACCCTCAGCATCAAAATTCTCGACGTCCCCGGGGAGAGCAGGCTGGCCCCTCGACGCGACTCCAGCAGTCTCAGCCTCCGAAGGTTCCAGCCTCAGCAAATCCCCGAGCTCCTTCATCACGCTTGCAACATCTAGTTGAAGGGGGTACCGAAGATAAGGGTCAATGTCAGGCCCTTGGAAAGCAAGGCGTCTAGAAATCGAGAAGGTACCTAGTTCAGAAAAATGATCCTTCGCTTCAATCAAATGGCCGTCAGCCCCCGCGGTCCCTCGGGCCTTGTCATCTTCGCCGGTCGGGCCTCCCACGAAATCATCCTTCCCGTCAGCACCCTGGGATCCTCCAGTGGAAACCCCCTTCCCCCCTCCCTGTCATCATTCTTCTCTGGGGATGACATCTCTTCAAGCAAGAGCTGGGGGGGCGCTCCTCCCTTCTCTTGGGTTGAACCTCTGCGAGAACTGAAGGTGCTTCCTCGTCTAAAAGATTTACAACCCGAAGGGAAGATTTGGACCCCTTCTGCACTGCCGTCAAGACAGCACCTACAGTGTCCGGCTCTGCATGGAACGAACCAAATTGATCAAGATAAAGGTGAACCCTTTCACCAGTGCGCGAGCGCCAGGGAACGCTACTCTCCATAGCGCGAAGCTCCCGCATAAAAGCATTGCTGCCCAAATCCTCTCTAGCAATACGAAAAGAGTAACCGCAAGGAAAGATACCTTTCCCCCTTGACTCTTTCGCCGCGCTCGCCGCAGGCTTGATCATGGAGGTGCCCGAAGGATTATCAGCGACTACCTTCGGAGCCTTCGCAGACTGAACAACAACGGCCTCGGCCCTCTTGGCCTTCTTGGCTGTTGGACCTTCGGATGCCCTCGCGGAGGGCGCAGAAGTATTTGCCCCCCTCTTCCTCTCGCGAGGAAATTCGCGAGGACCATACACAACGCCCATCTTCAGAAAACTCCGATTCACCCTAATCTTCTCGGAGCAAACAGCTTCAAACGAATCACGCTCCTTCCCCAGATAAGGACCGGCAATAGCAACGGCCTCTTGCTCGATCTCTTCGACGATCATATCGTCAGAAACATCTAAGGGTTTCCGCAAGCCAAAATCCGGGAAAGGAAGCTTATCCTTCAAGCCAGCAACTCGAACCTTCGAGAAGGCCCCCGGTAACCAACCCCTTGTCAACAGCCAGACCTTCGCGGCCAGATATTCTTCGATCAGATCACGACCGCTCACGACGCGCGCCGCAGAAGCAAATCCGGAGCAGCACTCCTTGTAGCCGGCCGCAGTCCTCCGGAAGTCTGCCTTGGTAATGTATTTGAACTCCGCAACCTTCGCGGCAAGGGGATAGGAGACTCCTTCCGAAGAGTCAACACTAGGAAAAACAATTTTGGCATAAAACCAGTACTGCTCCCAGTCATCTTCCCACTTGTTCTTCTGGCAATAAGATAGTTCCATCCTGTCGATTCCTTGGGTCTTGTTGGTCCTCCTTGGGTGGAAGGAACAACACCCACTCTAAGCAGAATATACTTGCGGATCTTCGTCAAAAGAAACCTTCCGTGTCTGTGGATGCATCTCGTAGAGTCTACAGAAAGCATCCACGCTAACTGGCCCCTCGAAGGTCTTGACGGCCCAGAAAAACTTCGACACCTGCACGATGGCGTTGGGGGTAAGGTGGTGCATCCGAAGACCAAACCGGGCCAGAATCTTCGGAAAGACGGGGTCTAGCGGAAAACGTAGACCAGCAGCAAAGAAGTCCCAAAACACCACGCACTCTCCTTCGCGAGGGTCCGGCGTAACCTCATCACCAGGGGCACGGCAAATTTCGGGGCCAAAGTACCCTTTCTGCTCATAACTCTCGACCAACTCCCGGGTCGCCCACGACTGACCAAACATGAGAGTAGGAGGAGGCTTCTCCCGGGACCCCATCAGCTCCGAAGGATCAGCGTCCACGTTGGCCAGATCCTCCTCTCCCTCAGACAACTGCCTCCTCTCCTCTTCCGAAGGTTCGATGTCCTCGGGTCCGATGGGCCTGGCAGTAACCTTCAACCGGGCCATCCCTAAACAAAACAAATTTTCAGAATCGTAATGAACAAATCGCGAAGATCCCAGGAAAAAGGTTGAAGCAATAACTCACAAAGACTTAGCAGAGCACTCCTTCCCTTTCCACAACGGCCGCGAAGGATGGGTCGGAAAGGACGCTTTCACGACCCGAAGGATGGGGCGAATCGAAAAGCGCCGCGTGTCAAATTCGACGAGCGAGCGAAAGTTCGTAAAGAATGAGAGCGTGAAAGCGACCTTTCCTCCCCACCCCCTTTTATAGGGGGGTAACTTCGCACTGTTCACTCAACGGTAAAAACGAGGAGAAGTCAGAACGACGGCAAATCAAACCGTGACACGTGTAACAAAATACCTTCGGGCCTCGCCCACCTCCGACCTTCGAGGGAGATGCTTTCGCATGGATGTCTTAACCGATCTTTGTCTTTTCGAGGGTTCGGCCAGCCGGAGTCGGACCTCGCCCGCGAGGGGCTACTGTTGGGGATCGCCCCCTCGCGAAGGTGGTTCGACCCGAAGGATGTCCGAAGGTTCTCCGAAGGTGATGAAGCATCGAAGAGCTTGTCGAGGTCCGGCGCCCGGAGGTGATGTTCTTAACCTTTGGGATGCTTCGGGCAGCCCGAAGGTTCCGACGACCGCTCGGGGCCATGCTCTCGGAGGCTATGACAAGAACCTTCGGACGCGGAGTACGGCTCAAGAATGGCGAACAATGAAAGCGACGCCAGACGAAGCCTGTCGAAGACCACCACCGAAGGTCCCCGAAGGGCGAGAAACATGTGATCCGAGTAGGAGTATCCAAGTCGGACTGTCCAACCTAGGGAATTACCAAATACCCCTGATGTAATCTCTTGACCTTCGTGGGGGCGGAGGGGCATTTTTGGAATGATGTAATAAGGTTGGGGGTATTTCGTGTACGGGTTGGAACATTTCGTGCGAACCATAGTGCAATTTCTATTGTGCAATTCGTGTCTCTGTGTTTTAACCTTCGTCTGAAGTGTACTTCCTCTGTCTGGTGATCGGGCCGAAGATCCCAACAGTAAGAAAGAAATGTGCAACCCAAGAGAACTCGAGTTGGAACTATGTACACTACATGTGCTCAAAAAATATCAAAAAATGCATGACTTCTGTCAAATGATGGGCTCTTTCGAGCTTATTTGCTTAAGCTGTAAAGAAAAGAGCGAAGTTGAGCGTTTAAGACTATTGCTAGCACAAATGTATTTTGACCATTAGTGCACAAATGTACAAATATTTTCTGTACTAGTAGATGTGAACTGAGACTTCGATTCGTCCTGAGGGTTGCAAAGTGATTGGCCATGTTGTCTTGATGTCAAATTATATATATCATCTGGATGACCATATCAAGGGTAAGAGTAATCTCAACCATAAGTAGTTTCCATATCATGTTAACATACCATGTCCTATAATAACTACCTTCCCAATCCACCATATGTATACATATCCTCACTCAATTTTCTCACATATATCCCAAAGTATTTTCTTCTTCCACACATATCATATAGGCACCACTCTTTTTCAGTATAGATTTAGGTATTCCATAGTGTATTGATTTTTCTGGTTGAAATCATGTCTTACATGAGAATCAATTTTCTTTATCCCTTACTTCTCTCCCCCATTCACTATAGTCGCATCAAAGCAACTTTTTTTTGCCCCCATAGACATGTGCCCACCCAAGCCGTGCCCATCGTATGGATGATCTTGAGCGATGGAGATGCATCCTAAGATGTTAATGGAGGTTAACGGTGTCGGATGGGCAAAAGCATCTCATCTCATATGTTTACGGGCTATACAGTAACTTTCGTCATATTCCCCTGGACGCATCTCATATCCCCCTTCCATCCAAAAGGCATGCCTAATCACATAATCGTCTACTAACTCTAGCTGCCAGGCAACTAGAGATGAGGGTGCAACATAACGATGAGGCAGCTCCTACATCTAGCACTGCTAGCTTGTAAATCTCTATGGCCACCACCACCGTGCCATGCACCATGGAGCCGCTGACAGTTGTTGCCGCCCGGCAACAAGACTTGAGATTGGTTGCCGCCCATGAGCAGCGTGCCAGTGCTGTTGCAATGGAGCACAACAAGTTGGCATCAAGTCCAGGCGCGATGGACTTTCACACGTCAGAGTCTGTGTCCATGGCTCCCCTATGAGGGGCTTGCTGGAGTGTGGGCAAGGTTGGTGGTGGCACGGTAACACTGAGCGAGGAGAGGGAGAGTTCTCTCTCATGTATCAAGCTAGCATTCTCATCTTGGTTTCTAGTAAGGCAAATAACTATATTTCTATTCTAGGATTTGCATTTGATGTGGTACAATATCCACCACATCTAGAAACCAATGTGCACAGAAGCTTGTTTTATCTAGACAAATTGCTAAAAATAAATCTGCCAAAATGAGGAATGTTGAGTACTCTATCCTGCTTGTGATGAGTGAATTGTCAACCGTGCGGTGTGATCGTGCGCTTGGTCTTTGGATTGCAGGTACACGGGCGTCGAGTGTCGACGGGGAGCTGCCGTGGAGGTGCTGTGGCCAATGGACCGTGCGGTGGACGGCGGTGAAGGGCAGCCGGGACCGGAGCTCGGACCGGGCAACAGCTGTGGCGTCCACTCCTGGAACGAGGGCGCAAGCGGCGACGGAAGGCGGGTTTCTTGGTTTGCGCCACAAAACCAAGGAGGCAGACGGCGGTTGAAGACGCCAAGTCATGGAGGCACGGGCGTCGATCTCGGGACTGACGGAGGCGACGGGCGTCGACGGCGTCTAGGGCCTCGCTGCGGGCGAGGAGGTGACGGGCGTCGGGCGGCGTCTAGGGCCGTCAGAAGGCCGAGGCGGGAACGGCGTCTAGGGCCACGGCGTGGAGGCGGGAATCTTCCCGCGCGTGAGGTTTTGGCGGTTTTCTCAAAACCGGCCATCTACCCGGGTTTCGCGGACCCTCCAAAACTGCGGACTGGATCTTCATCAAGTTGGCGGCATCGCAGAGAAGACTTCGTTTCGAAGAAAGAACCTCGGCCGTCGGATGAGATCGTGTACAGGGGGTGCTGCAGGCCAACCGGTCTGACCAGTCCCTGGCACCGGTCTGACCGGTCTAACCAACCGGTCTGACCGGTCCAGCGTACCGGTCTGACCGGTCCCGCGGGTATAAATACCCCTTCACTTGTGTTAGGTTATATGCGGCTTTTGTAACTCGTTCGTGAATTCTCTGTTTCCCCAGGCCGCCGCCCCTGTGTTCCTCTTCCTCAGTTCATCTCTTTAGGGTAGATTTGAATATTGTTTGTGTGAGAACTCTTGTGGATTTGATTGGGAAAGGAGGCCCTAACCTTCTCGTGCCCTCTGGGCGATTTGAATCAATCCATCTCCTCGTTTTGTGCCTTGTTTGATGAAATTTCGATTTCGTTTTTGGTGCACTTGATTGCGAGGAGTCCATGAGTTCTTTGCTGTGATTCCCGTGCTCCCAACTCTAACCTAAACCCTCTGGAATCACTGGCGTGTTCGAATTCGAGTTCTTGAGTGTTTGAGAAAACCCCAATCCCTTTTGATCTCCCCCATAATTCTCACGATTTGTTGATCTTTGGGACGAGATCTTTTGGGGATATGCTCACGGGGTAGGGGCGAAGCATTCCCCCAAGTTTCGTCGGATTTCGTGGTCGTTTGCTCGGGATTCACCGTTTGAATCCAATTTTTCGGGGGTTTTCTGGGTGCTACCGGTCAGACTGGTAGGCACGACCGGTCAGACCGGTCCAGCGCACCAATCAGACCGGTCCAGGCAGATCAGTTCTGCAGCTTTCCCGATTCGCTTCCGTTTTGCTTCGTGGGTTCGCTCGCTCGTTCGAGGCCTTTTGTGTTGGGTCAGCTTTTCAATAGTTACCCCAAACTTTGGTCAGAACGCTTGAGGGCTTGGGCGATTTTGGGACATAGGTCGACGGTTTGAATTTCGGGAGAAATTTTGATCGGCTCCCATTCACCCCCCCCCCCTCTGGTCGCCGGCTTCGGTCCCACAATTGGTATCAGAGCTTGGTTGAGGTTTTCAGTACCTTAACCGGTTCAAAAACCACTCGGCGACCATGGCGAGTCTTGGTAAGATCCCGGTGTTTTCCGGCGATGACTATGCCTACTGGAAGGTTCGCATGAGAGCCTTCCTGCAGAGCATGGGAGCCGATGTCTTGGAGATTACCACGAACCAGCTTTACGAAGTGCTGGCTGTTCGGACCACACCTCTCCAGGTGACCCAGCACGAGGTTAACGCCAAGGCCGTCAATGCCTTGTTCGCTGGCGTTTCTCGTGCGGAGTTCTCACGCGTCCAGGGTTTTCAGGAAGCCCACAAAATTTGGACGTGCCTTGAGAACTACCACGAGGGTACACCTCAGGTGAAGGCCAGACTGTTCGAGACTCACCGGCGTGAGTACGACAACTTCACACAAGAGCCGGGTGAGAGCATTGACCTGATGTTCAGTCGTTTTCAGTCGATTGTGAACAAGGTCAATGCGAACAGATCTGCTGGTGCCCTTGAGTACACAGAGCACGAGAAGGCCCTTAAGTTGCTTTACGCACTTGATCGCTCTGTGTGGGATCTCAAGGTGAACACCATCATTGAGTCTGCTGGCTATGAGACTCTGACGGTGAACGAGCTTTTCAGCAAGCTCAAGGCCACGGAGGTGGATAACCAGACACGAGCCAAACTCAATGGTGCCCCTCCTTCCAAGAGCGTCGCTCTTGTGACTGGCCCAGGTGGATCGAGCTCTAACGCTAACTCTGCTCTTGGTTTTTCTCTTACCTCTTTGCCTTCTGTTTCAGATGAGCAGCTGGAGACGCTGGGCGACGACGACTTGTGCCTCCTGATCAGCAAGTTCCAGCGCGTCTACCACAACAGGCAGAGCAAGAAGAACCCCGGGTGCTACAACTGCGGCGACATGAACCACTTCGTCGCCGATTGCCCCAAGAAGTCCGGCGGTGGCCAGAACAACTCCTTCGACTACTACCGCCACCGCGACCACGACGAGGGAGGCTCCAACAAGGAGCGTCGGTGCCACAAGCACCGCAGTCGTGACCGGGGAGGACGCTTCGACAAGGAGTCGCTCAAGAAGCGCTTCTAGTACAAGGCCAAGAAGCGGGAGAAGGCCTTCCTGGCGCAGTTCAGCGACCTTGACAAGAGCTCCGACACCGACCGCTCTTCTTCACCAACCTCTGACGACGACGACAAGAAGAAGAAGAAGCGGGACAAGGAAGCCACCGGCTTCATCGGCCTTTGCTTGGCGGCCGGTCGGCGCAAGAGCTTCTGCACCATGGCGGGCGAAGCCAATGGTGCTCGTGCGTCTTCGGGTGGACACGCTACACCGACGCACTCCGGCTCTTCTCCTGGATCCGAGAGCGATTCAGAGGTAAACTCCACGATCGACCTGCTTGATACAGAGGTTAGGGAGTTGTACGCCGCTCTCGACAACCAGAAGAGGCCGCTTAAGGAAGCAGCTAGAGAGCGTAGAAAGCTTAGGGCTGAGCTGGCTTGTGCTAGGGAGAAGTCTAGTGAGGATGAGTGCGCTGGCTGCATATCTCACATGAACGATCTTGTTGCTCTCCGTGCCAAGTATGATGAGAACGTCGCGAATTTAGATGTTGCTAAGATTTCGCTTGCCGACGTGTCTCATGAGCTCGCTAAGGCCAAGCATGAACTAGAACTGGTTAAGGATGCTCCTATTGTTAGCGATGTGCTTGAATGTGAGGAGTGTCCTATCTTTAAGTCTGATCTAGCTTCGTTGCAGTCTAAGTTTGCTACTGTTGTGTGCGAGCTAGAGGAGATGAAGTCTAGGCCAGTTTTGCTTGGCGCTTGTAAGCTTTGTCCCACGCTTAGGTTGGAGCTAGAGGAGAAGAACGCTTTGATCAAGTCTTTTGGAAAGACTAAGGTCATAGAGTCTAGCCCACCTATTGACTGCTCTGTTTGCCCTGGTTTGATCTCTGATTTGGATAATCTTGCGGTAGAGAAAGCCAACCTGGAGAATGAGAATACCTATCTTAGGGCGATTCTTAGTTGGGTTTCTGCTAGTGAGCCGCAGTTGGGCATGATGATCAAGCAGTTCAAGCGTGGTGATGGGTTTGGGGTCGGTTACACATACACGAAGTCAGACTTTGACAGGTTGTATGGTAAAATCGGCAAGGCTGCTGGAAACACTGCTAGCACGAGCACGCAGCCTTCGCTTGTTGACCCCGCGGATGGTGTGCTTAAAGAACCACCGAAAGCATCTCCGCAGAAGCAGGTTTGGGTTCCAAAGCCCAATGTGCTGAAGAACCCCCTCGACACGCTCCCTGCTGCCACAGCCCAGGTTGCCCAGAAGAAGAGGGCCGCTCCTCCCCGACCGCAGGCTAGGCCTCCACCTCCCAAGCGTGAGGTGAGGTACCACTGCGAGTTCTGTGACAGGGAAGGTCACCTGGAGGAGTTTTGCTTCAGGAGGAAGCGGGTTGTGAGGAGAGAGCAGGAGAGACGGAACGCGGACATGTACTCTGGTCGGGTGCATGGTCCTTCTCGGTGTGGTGATAGGCGAGATGCTAGGGCGCGCCGTGTAGGTGGAGGTCAGGGAGACGGTGGTGGTTACCGTGCTCCAGCAGGTGGTCGTTTTGCCGGCCGTGCTCCTGGTCATTTTCAGTACGGCTATGGACCACGAGACCGAGGCTTTGGAGGAGGTTTTGAGGCTCCACGCTTTCCTCGCGGTGGTGATCGTCAGCCTCGCAGTAGACGGGACAGGGGATACGCTTTACCTGACTTTGCTTACCCTTCTGTAGAGAAAATGGCTTGTCACTGGTTTGCTTCTCACTTTGCTAACCCCAGTGTCGAGACGTTTGCTCCTCCTATGTCTCGTTGGTGATGCAGGTTGGTGGCTTGGAGAACAAGTGCTCCATGGATCTTGGTCTTATGCAGGTTTGATCAAGACTTGATGGTTCTCCAAGGCTGATGGATAGCCCATGATGGCTATTGTATCCTATGTACATTTGAGTTTGCTCTTTGAGGTCTTTGTACATTTTCTGCGTGTGTCCTGTTGTAGATTCTACATCTCTACTTGTTTTGTTTGCTAGGTCTGTGCTTGTGCTATGGTGGACTAGCCACTCTGTATGCTAGTTTTTGTGGTTTTCATATTGTCATGACTCTTGCTAGCTCAGGGTGTGTGCTTTGTTCAGTTCCCCTCATGCTTGTGTAGCTTGTACTCCTTAGGTCTGGTTGCTAGCTCAAGTATCTTTTTCATATAGTCTTGCTGCCTTGGTTCATGTTGTTGAGTGCCTTTAGACTTTTCTAGGAATATCTTTTGTCTTGATATGTTCTAGAGTGTCTTTTGGTATACTCTTGCATGTAACTTGACTAACACCTAATCGTTTGCTTGAGTTTTGCTTTGGATTTTTGGAGTTTGCTATTTTCTTGTGTCCTAGCTTCTCTTGTGCTAGGTATCACTTGTTGAGGGGGAGCTCTACCTCAGGTGCCGATGACGATCCGGAGTTACTGCGCCGGCTGCAGGCTCCGGGCCCTTCTGCTTCGACTACCTCAGCTCAGGAGGACGATCCAGTACCACTACTTCCACTTCGATCGTTCACCTCTACAAGAACCTGTTCGAGCAGAAGATGGATCCGCTGAGGACGCAGGGGAGGTGACCTCGAGCTTGCTATGCTCTAGGTCCAGCGGGATCTTCATCGAGGTATGACAGCGTTCGGCTTGTACGTTTTCCTCTCAGGATGGACTGGTGGTTTTCTGATTGTTGCCTTTTTCATGGTACTCAGTTGGATTCATTGGTCTAGTCCTGTGTGTCTTTGAGCCGTTGTATTTGCTGAATTCTTCAGTTGCTTAGTTTTTGGCTTTTCGGTGTCTTTCTCTTAAGTTTCAGCTAGGTTAGTTGCTTGTGCATATGCATTGTATATTTTGCATTTTGCATTGTCTCACTTGCACTAGCATTCTTGTATACATTGCTATGATCCTCTAGTGCCTGCTAGTGTGAGTTGATAAACTTGATCATGTATAGTTTGCTCCATTGTGTATATGACATCATCTGAGTTAAGCTATTTTGATTTGAAAATCTGAAAACATGATCACCCTGTCTTGGCTACTAGCATGTTAGGGCGTGTTGATGTGTTTTGCTATCTTATTCATGCTAGTGTGCCTTTTTCGTTCAGCAATTCATACTTGAAATGATCTAAATCTGATAAAATTGTTTTAACTGTTCTTGAATTGGATTGAAAAGATCACGGTGGGATTGCTTGTCGCACTGATCGAGCTTTCGGGACGGCTCACTTTGCACTTGTGAGAACCCGGGCAAGGCTGTGCATGACTGAAACGAGTGCCTTAAGCTTCTGATTGTCTTTTGGCATAGGCTTGGCCTCGTTGCTAAGTAAAGCATGACAAGCTTTCAACCCCTGGCATTAAGAATGGCTTGATATAAATTTGATTGAAAAATGAATGTTGGCAACTTGTTTTGGCTGGTTTGGCTCACCTGTATGAGTTTGAGTAGCACTGCTTTCCATTCCCTACTTGTTAGTGCTAGATCATGGGTGATGCTTTTATTTCTCCTAAACTGAACTTGCCTAGCTTTAGACTGATTTGATATACTCTGTTGAGCTAGATGCAGGTCCGGTTTATGGATGCACACGTGCTTGTGACTAGATGTTGCTCATATCCTTGTATCTCTGAATGCTTTCACTTACACCTCCTGCATTGCATTCATTGCATAGCATCTGTTCAGGGGGAGTCTCTGCTTCAGGGGGAGCTTTAGTTCCTTTTAGGCTTGATGTGTGCATGTGCCAACAAGGGGGAGAATTTTGAGAGAAGTGATCGAACAAGGGTGAGACTTATTTGATTTTTGAAAAACTTGTTGTGCACAGGACTTTGAGAGTGCATCATTTTGGGAGAGTTGCACTTGTGAGAGGGAAAAACTTTTCTTGGGGAGTTTCTGCTTTGGTTTTGGCTCCTGGTTTTCTCGTTTTCCCTCTGCTGCTTGCATGACTGCGTCGAGCGTTATCTCTGTCTTTGAGGAGTCATGTTTTGGCTTTTGATCGATTGCGTCGAGCCGTTGCCCTTGTCTTAGGGGATCGATCTCTACTTGAGTAAGTGACTTTCAGTTTTTCTGAGCTTTGTGTCACTTGCTTGAGTTCTTCAATTTTTTGCTTCTCTTTTTATCACTTCTCTGGTTTCAGGTGGTGTGTTGACAATGCACTCATCAAGGGGGAGATTGAGGAATGTTGAGTACTCTATCCTGCTTGTGATGAGTGAATTGTTAACCGTGCGGTGTGATCGTGCGCTTGGTCTTTGGATTGCAGGTACACGGGCGTCGAGTGTCGGCGGGGAGCTGCCGTGGAGGTGTTGTGGCCGATGGACCGTGCGGTGGACGGCGGTGAAGGGCAGCCGGGACCGGAGCTCGGACCGGGCGACAGCTGCGGCGTCCACTCCTGGATCGAGGGCGCAAGCGGCGACGGAAGGCGGGTTTCTTGGTTTGCGCCACAAAACCAAGGAGGCGGACGGCGGTTGAAGACGCCAAGTCGTGGAGGCACGGGCGTCGGTCTCGGGACTAACGGAGGCGACGGGCGTCGACGGCGTCTAGGGCCTCGCTGCGGGCGAGGAGGTGACGGGCGTCGGGCGGCGTCTAGGGCCGTCAGAAGGCCGAGGCGGGAACGGCGTCTAGGGCCACGGCGTGGAGGCGGGAATCTTCCCGCGCGTGAGGTTTTGGCGGTTTTCTCAAAACCAACCATCTACCCGGGTTTCGCGGACCCTCCAAAACCGCGGACTGGATCTTCATCAAGTTGGCGGCATCGCGGAGAAGACTTCGTTTCGAAGAAAGAACCTCGGCCGTCGGATGAGATCGTGTACAGGGGGTGCTGCAGGCCAACCGGTCTGACCGGTCCCTGGCACCGTTCTGACCGGTCTGACCGGTCCAGCGTACCGGTCTGACCGGTCCCGCGGGTATAAATACCCCTTCACTTGTGTTAGGTTATTTGCGGCTTTTGTAACTCGTCCGTGAATTCTCTGTTTCCCCAGGCCGCCGCCCCTGTGTTCCTCTTCCTCAGTTCATCTCTTTAGGGTAGATTTGAATGTTGTTTGTGTGAGAACTCTTGTGGATTTGATTGGGAAAGGAGGCCCTAACCTTCTCGTGCCCTCTGGGCGATTTGAATCAATCCATCTCCTCGTTTTGTGCCTTGTTTGATGAAATTTCGATTTCGTTTTTGGTGCACTTGATTGCGAGGAGTCCATGAGTTCTTTGCTGTGATTCCCGTGCTCCCAACTCTAACCTAAACCCTCTGGAATCACTGGCGTGTTCGAATTCGAGTTCTTGAGTGTTTGAGAAAACCCCAATCCCTTTTGATCTCCCCCATAATTCTCACAATTTGTTGATCTTTGGGACGAGATCTTTTGGGGATATGCTCATGGGGTAAGGGCGAAGCATTCCCCCAAGTTTCGTCGGATTTCGTGGTCGTTTGCTCGGGATTCACCGTTTGAATCCAATTTCTCGGGGGTTTTCTGGGTGCTACCGGTCAGACCGGTAGGCACGACCGGTCAGACCGGTCCAGCGCACCGGTCAGACTGGTCCAGGCAGATCAGTTCTGCAGCTTTCCCGATTCGCTTCCGTTTTGCTTCGTGGGTTCGCTCGCTCGTTCGAGGCCTTTTGTGTTGGGTTAGCTTTTCAATAGTTACCCCAAACTTTGGTCAGAACGCTTGAGGGCTTGGGCGATTTTGGGACATAGGTCGACGGTTTGAATTTCGGGAGAAATTTTGATCGGCTCCCATTCAACCCCCCCCCCCCCCTCTGGTCGCCGGCTTCGGTCCCACACAAAATCTTCCAGCTGGTATTGCAGGTAAAAGTCTGGTAAAAGGATGTCTAAACTAGATAAGATATTTCTCTTGGGCTTTTCCCTTTTTCTGATGGCGCCCACCCCCATGTTTTCCCTTCATCCATGCTCTAGCTCAATCTGGAATAGGTCAAGATTCTGAAAATCATGAGGAACTTTTGCTTCTTATTGTTCCCTTTTTTTCTCTTCAAAAGTCTAGGAATAGGTCTAGCTCATGTAAAGGAAAATAATAACAAGCAAAAGTGTGAAAATATTTTAGTAAAGTACTTGGTTGTTTTCTGTCAGATTGTGCTGATCTTTTTCTTTTTTGTTTTGATTTCTGTTGGATTCAGTCATATATTCTTTTTTTCCTTTTGGATTGGAAATTTTGCACAAATGAGAAGTGGAGGAATATGATTTGTTACCTCAAATGCGTTCTACACTTTCTGACAAATTTTGTTCAGGATTTATCTAAATTGATATTTGGATTCGTTATTGCTTGGAATGTGTTGCTTTCTATTTCATTTTGATTCTTGTTTCTGGTATTCGGATTCATGTGAGATTGGATTTGATGTGGTTGAATGATTGGGACTTTTCTATTAATTGACTGTATTGGACTGTGATTATACTACAAAAGTTGTTGCCTTTCATCAAAGTAACTCCATCAGACACTTAAATAGCTCATATATCAAGTTTAGAGGGTTAAACAATAGATCTCTACTAGACCCTCTTATCTTGGGGAGGCCTCCAAATCCCCTCCTCCAGCCTCTATTCTTAGGGGTTCTCTAGGGAGCTCTTTATTATAAGTTAGAATCGAGAGTTACTGCTGGAGTTGAAGCAAATTTGAAAGCCCCTAAAAAATAGATATAGTCCCATTTAGTATTTGTGGAGGGTTTGATTTATTGCTGGAGTTGCTCTTAGATTGTTTGTTTCTTTCCAAATACCAAATCACATCTTGTCCTCAGATTGTCATATTGTTCCATTCAGTTCGTTCCTAATTACAAAAGGCATCTTGCCATGGATAAAAAGAAGCTTTCGATCATTCTGAATAGATGTTGTTTCAATTTGAAATATTTTTCATCTGATTCTAGAATTTATTGGAGGTCAGGAATCACCTTTCTAATTGGATGGAACATGTTGACGTGAAGATAACGCGCAACGGGATGGGAAAACTTTTGAGTCCCTAGGACCCACGTGCTCAACTTATGGTAATATAAACCACGTTGAGGGTGGGCATCTGTCGCTGGGCAAATGTTTTACGACAGTGGCATATGATTCTACATGGCAGCTCAATTAATACTATAGAAATTATCCTCAATCTTAGAGGCAGAGCTTACTCGCGCGCCAAACATATTAAAAGACACGGAGAGCGCTCGCTCTAACATACATGGGGCTGAGAGCAGAGCTACAACTCTGAAGTTGGATTCTTATTAAAAAAAAACTCTGAAGTTGGATCCATGGGAAACAGGCCCTAATAGCTGCCAGGTGAACTAGTTTGATTTGGATCGGAACAAGTCAGAAGCAGAAGCCTACAGTACAGGTAATTTGATTTGGATCGGAACAAGTCAGAAGCAGAAGCTTAAAGGTAATTTGATTTGGATCGGAACAAGTCGGAAGCAGAAGCTTACAGGTAAGCTAAGGAATAGAATACTAATAGGAGTAGTTACCAAGGTGCAACCAAGTGAAGATCTAAGATTGAGATTACCGTTCTTGCTGCATATAACGAGCAGGGGGTCGCTGCAACATGTTTAAAGCCCGAGAAATGCATGATCGAAAGCTCGAAACGATATGCAGCACGGCGGCGGCCATGTCGAGAAAGGGATCGAGCTAATACGGATACGGTATCGTAATAAGGGAGGAAAAGAAGAAGGGAAGTAGAAACAAACGTACCGTACCACACCGCAATCGATGGGCAGAGTGTGAGAACTAACAATGGGCAAGAGATGAGATGAGACGAGAGGGGATGGGATCCGGGCATCCGGCTCACGAGCAAGCCTATTCTCCTTTCATTGCTCCGGCCGGTCAACGCTTGGTGGGCGACAGAAATAGAGGACGCGTCGGAGAAGAGAAGCCCGTGGAAAACACCACCAACCGTGTGGGCGAGCGCATCTTATCTGCCACCACACATCGCCCACCACACATCGCGCTTAATTATTCGTGCTAGCTGTAGCTGTGCCTGGCCCCTTTACAGTGTTGAACGGGCGCCAGCTGGCAGCTATTTGTGCCTCGCTACGCAGGGCTTTGCGAGGAATCGGTGTAGGAAGCGCGCCAGTCACATGTACGCTCGTCCTCGTCGCATTGTAATACAGGAGCCCGCGTTGCGATTCCACAGGAGCAAGGAAAACAGCTCACTGATCAGTCCCTGAGTCCACCTCGGTGATCACCTTGACTTGAACCATCGTCGAAATATATTACATACAGAATTGTTATCGAAACTACAAAATAGAAATAGTATTAGTAAGAAATTCTTGGAAATATCCAGAAACAGTTCTTGAAACCAAGACACTGATAAATTCTTTCTTTTCTTTTTTTTGAAAGGAAAGCAGGAGCACTGCTATGTCCTATAAGAAGAAGAAGAAGTCAGTTCAGTACAAACTTGATATTCCATAAAACAAAGAGAACTCGAGCCTCTGGGGGCCTGAAGTCAAAGCTAAAACTAAAACTGCAGTTAACATGGCAAACTAGGAAACACCGGCCCGCCGCAAGCGAGCTTCCGAACCGAGACCTCCAGCTTGATCTCTTGAAGTACCCAAATAGTATCTATACGAGTTTGCTCGAAAATTCACCGATTTCTCCCCTTTTATATGTTCCAAGCAGTGAACATCAAGGCTGATGCTTTAGTCCTACGCAGTTTATTTGGTAAGCCTGCAAGTTCTTGTTGCCACCACTCAGCGATGGAGACTCACGGGTTTGGCATCTTGATATGATCGTGCATCCAAAGCGACACTAGGTGCCATAATTTCTTCGTGAAGCAACACTACAGGATCAAGTGCTCAGCCGTCTCCTGCTCTTGGCTGCAGAGTGAGCAGATCGGGTCACACGGCCACCGTCTCTTGTTGAGATTATCAGCTGTCAGCAACTTTGATTGCACTAGTAACCAAGCAAAGAACCTATGCTTCCCTTCCGCTTCAGCTCTCTAGATGGATGCCCCATCAAACTGGCTATGGGAACCTGCAAACTGAATGTTGTACGCAGTCTTTGCTGAATACTCTCCATGTATTACATCTGTCTCATTTGTCAGCTGCACATTCTGCACCAAATCCCAGAGTCTGATGAAATTTGCCATCTCCTCCACACTCTCCATCCTCCACAGTCCGCGAGTCCAGCTCTGGTGCTCCAGCTCCTCCTTTACCGAGCGATTCTTCCTCGAGGCTAGCTTGAACAAGTCAGGGAAGACATCCATAGGGGCCTGTCCATTCAGCCAGGTCGATTGCCTAAATGATGCTCTGATCCCGTTACCCAGGGTGACTACGGTACTTGCTCGAAACAGCTGCCGATCAACAGCGTTGACTGCGGATTCCGTGCCATTGTGCCAACCCAAGCCCGATCCGAGTCAGTCCACTCATACCACAACCAGCGGAGTCGCAAAGCTCTACTGAACAAATCCAAATCAAGAATTCCCAGCCCTAATTTTTCGGTCGCAAGCATCTAGCCCACTGAACTAGACAATGAGTCAATGACCACCCTTTGGCCTTTGCTTCTTCTGAGCCACTCCAAAGGAAACCCCTCCTCAGTTTATCAACTTTCTTAATTGCCCAATTTTGTAGTCTGAAAACTGTTAGAGACGCTGATAAATTCAAGGACACAGCAGAGTACCTTCCATCTATGGCAGTAGAGATGATCCCAGATTGGGACAACAAACAACACTAAGAAAAAAAAATGTCAAAACCCTAAATTACTAGTACTCTAGTAGAGAATTAACTAATTGAGTAGCTGGCTACAAATGGCTATTTCTTTTGAGAAACTACAAAACGTTAGCTATTAGTAAGACTGCACAAATCAAAATCTCGCCTCTTTACACCTTGCGCATGTCCTTTACAACCAGTACAGCTCAAAAGCACCAAAAAAAGAAAAGGAGCCAAGTTAGTTTGATAGTTTGTGAAGAAACCTCCCAATGGTACCATATGCTTTCTCAACAATGCAATACTCTCAGCTGCAGAGAAAGATCGATGAAATACTAAGTTCACTGGAGCGACATCTCAAACTACAACATGCTGAAAAGTTGTCCTTACTTTCTGTTCTGTACTGACACAAAGGACACCCCATGGTAGGATCTGGCAGCTTCCAGCCCAAGAGTAACTTAAACAATAGCCCAGAATTTCTTCCTGCAAATCAGAACTAGCTCGGTCCCGTTTTCCTCATTTTCCAACATATGTGTGCTAACATCCCAAAGGAACTTCGGTGCAAGATCAATGATTCTTGAAAGAGTGTTCTTATCATCTCTAATGATGATCAAACCCTGTATGTTCAAAATTTTGTCAGACAATGACGATTCTTCTCTCCTAACTAAATTGTCATAATACAAGTATATTTGATCCCTTGTTTTTGAAAAGCAACACATAGAAGTTTTTGCTACACAAGAAAAGTTCCAAATGGTGACACGGATGGTTTGTAATTTATGCTAATACATTTTTCTAAGAAAGGAAAAATGGTTGAGAGAAAGATTGACACCATCAAATTTCCCTGAACAAATTGTTCTTTTACCATGAATTGGGCTATACCTGAGGTGATTGTAATTTTGTTTTATTGCTGGCATGTTCAATCTAACAAACTAGTTTGCAATGGAAAAGGCAGGTACTCCTTGGGCTCTTCAAATATATAGATATAATTTCTTCTTATATACCCAACTGAAGATACATGAAAGAGCCATATACTAATGTATTTGATGACAAAAACATGACCATGTTTAGGAATCCATGTTCTATGACATGATATACTTTTCTCTTGCAAAATTAGGAGCCCTTTGCTTTTGCAAACATAAAATGGACATTATCAAATTAGATAGAAACACTGAAGTATCTAAAAAAAAGTTGTCCGTAATCAACTAAAAGGAAATAGTTACCTGGGGCCTAATGATGCGGTCCATTTCTAACATGATATCTTCCAACGAACAATCTTCATTGCGACTTTCATAATGAGTGATGAGGTGGAAAGCATGCAGCAAGTCATAGGACCTAGGATATGTTGAGAATGGCTCACACCTGCAGCATGAGTATTGAATGGCTTCAATTTCATCATAAATAAGAGAAACATGAGTTTGAGGGGGGGGGGAGAGAGAGAGAAACATGAGTTCAAGGGAAAAAAAGGAGAAACATGTTTATTGTTTTCGAATGTAATACCAACCAGTCATGGTAAGAACCAAGTAATCCACGGTCGTAGATAACTGGTAACGTGTTGCTCATGGTATAAGGTACTACATTCATAATCCAGACAGGGTCATTGCTTAGTGCTGCAGCAAATCCACCATAATTAGCATTCATATCCATGACATTTCGGACGCTGTTCTTTTCAACATCCAGAAGTGACCAATACTTGTGAACCTGTTTCTTCCAAAACTCATTATTCTTCTCAAAACTCGCTGGTGTAACTCCTAAAGGATATGTTCAGAAAACTTGTTATATTCACAGATAGGCAATACAATTCAAGTCAAACAAGATTTAGATCAAGGTTTAAATCACTTTGGTTAAATAAGTTTTAGATCCTAACCATCCAAGACTTTATTATCATTGAATGTGGAGGACATCATTTTTACACTTTTTATATTTCAGAATGGAAGTCAACTCAATTTTGTAGCATCAAACAGTAGGCAATCAAAAAATGGAGCTGACCTATCATCTCCAAACTCTTGAAATAAAATGACAGGCGATCAGGCCTTGAATGCAATTTCTGAATCTCTGATTTGTCCTTGTTAAGCCTCACACAGTTCATTAATGGGATTTTCCATGATGGCGAAACATTGTCATTAGATTCACAAATATTCAGTAGCTTCATATCAGCATTTTTCTGTCGGCAGGATTCATCTTCAGGTTTGACCCAAATAGCAGTCTGAACACGCTTAGCAATAAGCTTCCAACACATTGATGTTGTAATATTAATTAGCTTCTCCCAGATAACAGGAAAGTCTTTATCTTTTCTGTAAGCTGGTGGAGCAGAGTATACAAAATATCCATTAGGACGCAAAAGACGATCAATCTCTTTGAGCAATATTCCATCTGACAAAACAAACCATGGGTGATGAGTAAACTTTTGGGTGCTGTAAGGGTGAATTTATAAAGAAAAGACCATCGGAAGAATTTTGTAAGAAATTACTGATGGTCCAAGAGTACAGATACGTAAGCTGAGAATCAACTGATTTTTAATTAAGATTGTTATATTCAATCATGTACATGCTACAACACTATATAACTGGATGTTCCCACATATCATGCTGCTAACAAAAACATTCTCATAAAATTTGGTCAGTTGCTAAGGACGAACTGAAATGTGAATCTTACCATTTTCATGCCAATCAACACGACATCGGGAGCAGTGAACCATTTCAAATGAGTTTCCAGGATAAGGTAATTGCTTTGTGGCCAACACAGAGATCATTGCACCAATCCCACGTTCTACAGCAAACTGAATTTGATTCTCATGGCCATCTTTTGGGGCAAATGACATGGTCTGAATATCTAGGGGTAGAAGATAAGCAGAAAAGCTGGCAACACCACATCCGACATCCAAAACTTGAACTACTCCTGCCGAACGGAGATCACCAGTATTATTTGTTGTCATATTTCCCATCCTGCATTTATCAATTACAAAAACTACATCAATAGAATACCCTTTCACAATACAAAAAGAAAGCAATAACATGGACCATATTCAATTTATTGGTGGTCTAAATTAGTATCGCTTCACTGCACATATGTTCCATCTCTGACATTACTCCAAGTACGCTTCCAATAGGTTGTTCCCTCAAGAATATAAAATGTTAGATCGAAATTGATAGCTAACAGCATTTGCTGCTAGGCATCACATCTGAAAATCATCTAGATGAGGCTACAAGCACTAGATTGCAAATTAATCCTAACAATAAAACTATTCTCAAGCTTAAACGCAAAAATTTGAAATGTACTTAGGCAGCACATATGGTTACCTCTCTATGTACTCTGATGCACCATGTTTGAAGTGAGTGCCTCCTCCAGGAAACCACCAAAGCTTGCCCTTCTCATGCACCCAATTCTGTCCTCCTTTGACCTCAGCAAGATGTGAATGGTTGACATTACTACGCCATACATAGTCTCGGCTTGTTGGCCATCTTATTGGTATCTTGTAGTCATTTGGTGGTGGCACCAAACAGAACAATCGTTTCTCTCGTGGAGGACAAATACTTTCAAGATCCTCATGCCTAGATCTATCGAGGTTCTTTAATCTGCTTATATAGGCCACATCATGGCAGGGAACATACTCATTGTATTCCAGAGGACACACATTAACTCCATGATCTGGAACTCTAACTGGTTCCGTCCGGTATGTAAGAGAAACTCTGTTTGTAAACATTGGAGCATCTGCAACTGAGAAGCAAACAGACATAACCATATTGGCATGGAAACATAATGAAAAATACCATTCATATGGATTTAGCAAGCTAGGAGGATGGGACAAATTGATAAATGAACATTCTAGTATCAACATAAGTTGTTGCAAAGAGGAACAAGATAAAACAAATTTCAGAAATAGCATCTTCTTAAAAGCAACAAGACCTAGTGAAAAAATTGGCAAATTAAAATTAATCTAACAAACTGGCCCTCACTTCGACCTAATCTTTGTTGCTGGCACAAGGCAATTACTAAATCTCAATCAAACTATTGCCGCAAAGTGTCTACACAAACAAGTATACAGCGCAATCTCCTAGAACTAATTGCCCAACAAGCGCCCCTTTTAAAACAATGCAGGAGCATATATATATAAGACGAAACTGCAACCATAAACCTAAATCCGCGGCACAAATTTCAACAATTAGCAAGGAACCTCGAACAAAGTGGCCATGAGCCGCATTTTTTTTCTAAGAATCCCCGAAATGGAGTGGAAATGCGATCCAGCGGCGGATCGGAACGGGGTCAAACGCTCGAAGGGGGATGAAGCTAGGCACCTTTGGACCTGGAGGAATCTGGCGATCCGGGGCGCGAAAGAGGGGGCAGTACGAGCGCGGGGGAGGCGGAGGAGCCGAAGAGGGTGCCGGCGTAGAAGGAAGCGGCGACGAGGGCGACGCCCACGAGCAGGACCTGCACCGACCGCGGCTCCATCACCGCCGACGCCGGCGACCACCACCGCCCCATCTCGCTGCTGCTTCTCTGTCAAGACTCTCACTCTGACACTGCTATTTGGTTCAGGCGCGATGCCTTTCTTCAGATCTCGGTCTGCTGCTAGCCTGCTACGTGCTACACACTACTACACTGCTACTGTTGACGGTATGTCTTTGACATTTTTAAAATTTATTAATATATATAATGCCTTTTATCTAGTAACTACTCCATCCGTTCCAAATTATAGGTCGTTTGACTTTTTTGACACTAAATTTGATCACTCGTCTTATTCAAAAAATTTATGTAAACATAGTCAAATTTAAACCATTCTTCGAGAACTTGTATTAATAAAGTAAGCCACAACAAAAGAAGTGATGTTTTGCACAAATTTTTTAATAAGACGAGTGGTCAAACTTGAAATTGAAAAAGTCAAACGACCTATAATTTGGAACGGAGGAAGTAGCAGATACTAGTGCTTTCTACGATTCCATGTTCCACCTAATGGAAACATAACTTTTAAAGTTCATATTTAACTTGGATTTTCAAACATTCTTACATTCACCACTCGGTGAATACTTTCAAGTTCCAACACCTCATAACTAAAGAAATGCTAACTAAAAATTTAAGTTATCCCAAAAAACATGAACTTACCCCTTAGAATCCTGGAACACAAAAGCTCCAATTGTAACTCGGCAAGTCCGAATTCTTTCTGCCTGCAAATTGCAAGTTTGACAAGGCGACAAAAAGTAATTATTCTCTACCAATGAACATTCATCCATGGTATATAAATAGGCTTTGATTTATTTCTTTTTTGCACTCTTATTATATTCATGTTCTTCTGACCAGTGGTGGATCCAGAATTAATTAAAAGGAGGGCTGATTTCTTTTTCCTCTTCCTCCCTTTCTCCTCTCATTCTTCCTCCTCTTTTCTTCTCAAAAATGAGGGGGGGGGGGGGGGGCTCCATGGTTTTTTTGGGTCCAATGCTGCCTCCGCCCATGCTTCTGGCTATGTAATTGAGTAGTCTCACATTTGGGATGTATATAGCGTGTATGTAGTAATATATAGAAATAAATTACTATGATTTTTTGAGTAAAATCCATAGAATTTTGGATAAATTTATAAAAGCCTGTCTAAAACAAATTCATAGGAAGCCTCTAAGAACCTGATTGGTTTTGTTTGGTTTGGTTTCAAAATTTGCCCTACCAATTATGGGTAGGCTAAAGTATGAGCATGCCAAATTTATTTGCTAAAATATGGGCAAGGATAGCAATTAGTTGGGTGCCAAAATGTGACAGCTAAAATTTTAACCACCGATTGGCTTAATGTCAAAATACAAATGCCATAAGAAAGGATTGGCATAAACAGCCAAAATGTGGACGAGCTTAGAGCATCTCCAATAGTTTCCAATATATTTTCTCCAAATCTTGTTGTTTGCCAACTCCCCAAATAGATATAGAGAGACAAAATAAACTCCATCTCCAATAGTTCCCAATTTGTATTCCCTAAAAACAGAAATCGTCGCGCCGCCCCTCCCTGCCTCGCGCCAGGACGTGACGCCGCCCTTCCCTGTGACGTCGCCCCTCGCTGATTATCGTGACGCGCTGCAGCCGCCGGCCCTCTGATCAGTGCGAGAACTGGCCTGCTGCTGCCGCCCCTGCCTCGCGAGCACCTCCTGCCGCCTCCCCTGCTGATCGGCGCCGGCAGACATTGTCTGGAGGAACAGGGGAGAAACACGTCAGGCAAGGAACAGGGCAGGCCACCCACGTGCAGTTCAGGCAAGGAAAAGGGCAGGCCATCAATGGCCCAGCACGCCGGCAGGAAGGGCAGGGCGGCCATACGCAGGCCTACGGCGGCGGCGACCACAGAACGCGTCTGCCTATACCCAATGCGAAGGCGACGAACACATGCTACCGTAGGCCTATACCCAACACGGGAGAAAATGGAAAAAACGGATGGAATTCTATACCTGAACGGCGGCGGCGGCGGCGGCGCAGCTTGTTCTCGACGGCGATGGCGCGAAGGAGTGGCCGCGCGGGAAGAAAACGCGCGAGGGAGGAGGATCGGGAGTTCGGAAGGCTGCGTATTTTTACGCACAAGAGATCAATTTGGCAATTGTTAGAAGATGGGGAATTAAGATGGGAAATCATTGGAGACTATTTTTTTGACTTTTCCCAAAAAATCAAAGATGGGGAAAAGAAATAGGGAACTATTGGAGATGCTCTTAACATTGCCGATTTGCCAATAAAAGTTAGACATGCCAATTTTTCGGAATTCAACCAAACGAACACCCTTGCCTATAAATTTTGGAACCTAACCAATCAGACCTAAGTTGGCAATGGCATTACTTCACATTCCCAACTTCGTTTAGCGTCCAAAGATAGTAAAAGATACAGAAACTACAAGAACCACAAGACACTCTGTACTCTAACCATTATTTCCAGAAACAAATACAATTGCTATTCATGTGTATAACTATGCAAAATCCCACCCGATCCTCAAGGAATCAATGCATACAAGATGGTACAAATGCGCAACAAACTGAATACATGTTAGGTCGTGGCCTGAGATAATGCGGATCCAATCTGCAGCATGAGAGGGTACACTGGACTGAACTCCTTGTCACCTCTAGACCTGACCCTCATCTCGTAGTCATCCAGGGTTGCCTTCACCCCCTTCCAGATCTGGTCCTCACCATGCGAATCAAGCCAAAGAGAGTACTGCACTGGCGTGAGCTTGTTGTGCTGTAAAGGTGATTGCAGTTCATCAGGCCCTCGAGAATAGAGATGGTGGATGATCACGCTAGGTGGCAAGTCTTGAAGGAGTGGAGACTTCTCAAGCTGAGATGTTTCCAGGAATAGGACAGGACGGAATGCTCGTAGTGCCCGGTATGGTGCTCCCAGCTGCTCCACTGGAAACAGATTCTGACCAACAGCAAGCTCTAGCTCAGCCATGTCCCGTGCCATTCTCAACTTCCCTGCTTCGGAGAGTGGCCTGACAAGAGAAGCATGCCTTATGAAAAATATGAGGACTCTTGAGGCCATCCTTCTAACCATGATGGTGCATATGGTTTCAGAACGGGAGGATGATGAGGGCAAAAGCTTCGATAAGAACTCGCTGCGGAAGTGGATTGCACATTTCTGAAGCTCCTCCATGTAAGCGGATGCATTGTTATCCATTGCAGCATCCATTCCATGACCTGCAAAGTCCTGCTCATGCATTTTCAGGATGCATGACTCAAGACGATCAAGCATCGCTTGGAACAGGGAGGTCACTGAATCACAAGCAACACCGTAAATGACACCAAGAGAAGGTGAAAGAACTTCAGAAGCAACATTAGGGAGTGTTGACAAGACGCTCGAAATGCGCGTGTGAACCTCCTGAAGGTGGAGGCACAAAGCAAAGTTTTTGAGCTGGGCTGGAGTCGCTGTGCTGGTAACTTGTCGGGCTTCGGGCCCAGTAGAGATCTACATTTAAAGTAAAATATATGTTAGCAACTGCACACAGAAACAAAAGCACTGACCAGCAACCAACATATGTTAGTTATTGACAGTGGCTAGACAATAAAACAGTCAATAAGAGAAATTAGAAGAAAAAAAAAGGAGATGGATACAATCCTTTAATATGCTACAATCTACAGGTCTATTACTCTCCTGGAAGGGTAAGCCTATTGATCCAACCCTTCTTTGGTGAAGATTTTAGGAAAGCCAAAATTGCTCTTCATATTGTTGAGTTGTAAGTGAACCTACTAGTGCACAGGACAGCAAAGTTGTATCCAACGGAGTGTGATAACAGTGGAACAGTATTTTGTCATGACTTCTACAAGCTAGAGTATCATGTTTTCTTTACTTCTATCAATAGGTAACTAATCAGAATACAATAATCGAACAAACAAGAGAGTATTAAGAACCAACTGTTGCACAAGCTTTGTTACACCAGATGACTATAAAGTACAATATTAACTCAGCCGAGACCAAGAATCACTGAACTGATCCAAACTTGCATAACGTATTTGTGGACTTAGTGAATACAGTTGATTCGTGAGACTAGTGCTATCGTGCTGGGCTGCTGGCAAAGGATTTCAGAAGAACACAAAAGAAACAAGAAGTGACTCAACATAACAAAAAGCATATAGTTATATGGATTTTAATGTAACAGATTTGGTTTCAACTCAATTACTCAATGACTTATGAAAAATTATCAACTCAATGACTTATGAAAAATTATCAACTCAATGACTTATGAAGAATTATCTCACTTAAGATATGGAGCTAACAACTAGAATCACCAAAAGGAGATTTGTCAGGCTTCAAGTATTGTTGCAATACAATCAGTGAAACAGATCCTGGCATAAGGAGGGGGAAAATGATAGTGGAGTATGTACACAGTTTCAAGTAATACCAGTACTATCAAACTTACTAGTGTTAGCCTGCCACAAGAACTGCATTTACTCATATCTAATGTAAAAGCATACGAAATCCACACGGAAGAAACATATACTACCTCCGTTCTTAAATATATGACACCATTGACTTTTTCATTCATTTGACTATTCATCTTTTCTATGTATATTTATGCAAATAGATAAAAAAAACACAAGTGAAACCTAAAGTATTTTTTATGATAGATCTAGTGGTACTTATTTTACTTTACTTAAATAATTCATTAAATAAATATTGTTGGTCAAAGTTTAAGAAAAAAAATCAACAATGCCATGTATTAAAAAACGGAGGTAGTATAAATAACTTGACAAGATCAGTAAAAGGTAGCAGGTGAATACCTGATATTCAGCTCTCTGTGCTAAAAGAAGCAGGATCTTTCCAATTTCACGTAAAACAAGCATAAGCAAATGCCCGTGAGTTCTCACTACTTCAATTTCCTCTTGTATGCGAGAAACTAATCTTGATATCTGATCCTTTGAAGGTATGGTTCCACGGCTTGACATTGGAAATATACTGTTGATATAATCAGATAAGCGACTATGACAGAGAGCCAAAAAGGCTGTCTGGAATATCTCAATGGCTGAAAGCATATGATCTTTTCCTTCATGAGTGAGAGCTGGAAGGGTACCCTTTACATCAGTATCTCTTGAAATCCTCTCAAGAAGGTTTTCAACCATTGAAAACAGTCTTGGATACCCAAGAGTAAATATTTCCTTCACAAAGCTTGAAGCGGTAAAAGTAGTCTTCATTTGACTTGCAAAGGCCTTGACAATTGCATCCCAAACTCTCTCTGTTAACAGAGGCTCACCCTCCTACAGAAGATTTTTTTCTATATCGGTTAAAACAACTGAGGAAAGTAGCACAACAGAATTGTTCACATAGGAGAAAGAACAGGATTGACAAGAGTCTTAAGGTGTGCAGTTCTGCATGCGAATACCAGAAGAAAGCTAAATTATGGAAGACTGCAAAGATTATAAGTATTTAGCTACCACGTACACATTTCATTCAACACCGCACACAATGACCCAAAACATGCTCTAGCTTAGGTTGGCACCATAGCACATCATTATAGAATAAAACCATGAATAATTCAACCATACCATAAAATTCACAGCACACAACCAAAGGTTAATTAAAAAAATCAAAGTTCAAGAACTAGACATATGGCCTAAAATTCAATGTGTTCGCTAGATAGATATGCCCACTTTGTTCTGCTTTAGTACCATTTTAGATCTCTTCAACAGATATTAACAGTGAATTCGCAAATAGATGTCATATGACAGATAGTTTCATATTTTCATGATATGTCCTACTATTGCAGCGGCCAGGATAGAGCTTAAGTTCTTGTTTGTCTCATTCAAATATCATTTTTACCTAGCCTAATAATTTCATGTATCCAGACTCACCTGCCAAACCTCCTCAAGGAACAGCATTTGTGTGAATGGCACACGCTTCTTGGTGAGCACAGTCTGCAGCTGCCAAGCAGCGCTGACAGCCCGATGCAGCTCCTCCATGCACTGCCTCATCCTATCCCAAAGTGCCTCAGCTGCCTTCTTACTGCCACCAATCTGTGGTGTACCACTCCTCTGCACTCCTCCAGGGCCACCTCCACCACCAGCAGCCATTGAAATCGCCTTCATGTCCAGTGCCACAGCCACACTCTTCGCACCTGCTGCCTTGTACTTCCCAACAAGCCCTTCCACTGCCGGCTTCAACTCCCCAAGATTGTAGTACACCTGCAGCCCGCACCACACGTCGTTCTGATTGGAATCGGCGACACCACGGTCGATCACAGTGCTGGCCTCTGACCGTAGCTTGGATGCAGCAGCGTCGACCTTGCGCATCTCCTCGTCAACGGCATTGATCCCGGAGAGGTTTTTCTCCTCGTAGAGAAGGCGGATCTCGCGGTGGAGCTCGGCCTGACGAGCGAGATCAGGCGCAGGGGAGGAGGCGAGGAGTCGGGAGGAGAGGCGCACAAGGCGGTGGGAATGGAGGAGGAGGTCGGCGGTGGCGAGGAGGCTGGAGAGGGAGGCCGAGGAGAGCGCGAGGTGGGAGCGTGGAGCCGAGAGGTGGGAGGAGAGGAGGGAGAGGTGGGAGGAGAGGAGGCGGAGGTGGGAGGGGAGAGAGGAGAGAGACGCGGAGGCGGAGCGGAGCGAGAGGAGGTGGGAGAGGAGGAGCGGGTGCCGGCGGAGCACCTCGGCGCGGAGGTGGCGGAGGAGGAGGCGGATGGCGTCCTGCAGCTGCTCGGCACGGGAGGCGGCGAGGCCGGATGAGAGCGCGGCGGAGGAGAATTCAGAGGGGGAGAAGGACGGGGAGAGGAAGGCGGAGAGGACGGGGTCGGAGGCGAAGGCGTCGAGCGGGGAGGCGGGGTCCTCGGAGGTGGGGGACGGCGGCGAGGGAAAGGAGGCGGTGGTGAGGAGGTCCTTGGAGGTCGGCGAGAGGAGGAGGCGAGGAGTGGTGGGGGGCGGCGCAGCCATGGCGGCGGCGACCGGCGGCCAGGTGGGCGTGGATCTGCGGAAGTGGAGGGAAGGGAGATCTAGCGGGGAGTGGGGCACTCAGTAGGCATCGTGGTCGTTGCTTCGGTTTTGTGCTCGAGACAACCAACTGGTTAAATGAGGATTAATCTTGAGAAATACTGTATTTGAATACTCAAATATTTTTTAGAAAAAGGTATTAATAGGATTCAGTTTATCGTATATACATATTTAGAATTTATATTAATGCACTTTAATATTTATTATAATAATATAATTTAGATTTAGATTTTGAGTTACTTTAACTTTTTGGATAACTTATATGAAAATTTAGAGGTTATTTATGTTACTTTTATAATTGTATAAGTGGGTAAGTTACACGAAGATTTATGGGTTAACTTTTTATAATGGAAAATGTGGGCAAATTAGATAAATGTTTAGGGGATTAGTTTTAGTCTATTTTTATAATAATAGGGATGAGTAGTTTATTAGAAAAGATAACAAGTCCAACGACTGTTATGATTAGAGTTGTCGTATTAGTAGTCGGATGTTTTTTATTTATGAGAATTTTTATAGTTTTTCTATTTTTTTAAATACCCACATAAGATCCTGGACGGCTTCATATAGAGTTTTAAAAAAAATCTTCAATTAGTAATAGTAAGATGGTGGCTAGCTAGAAAGTTTAATAGGTTATTTATCATATTTAACAGTTGTTGAACCCTGTTAAATGACCATCCGGCCCAAATTATTAGCATGTAGCATTTGGTAGTACAACACTACTATAATCTATGTTGATGTATGTGATCGTTTGTCCTATACGAGAATGTGACAAAGTCATAATCCTCTTAACCATAAGAGGATGTGGATCATATACGTATATATCACCACTTTTTAATAATGCTAGACTGATCTTTGTATTTGAAAAAGGTTTTATTACAATATTAATCCTTAATTGTCAATAGAAACAATAAAGGTAAACAGAGTGTGCTAAATCTAAAATACCCATGGTATCACGGAGAATTTGTTTGCCTTTGTCCTTGAGAAAGAACTCCTTTTATCAATTTTCTTGATACCTTTTTATCAATTATATTGATCAAATATGTGTGCTCCAAAGGAAGACAACTGCTCCAATAGTGAACGAGATTTTGTTTCCTAAATTCAGATCCTTAAATAAAAGTTATACCCATATCGAATTTTCAATTTTCTGGTACTTCGTCCGTCCCAAATTGTTAGTTATTTGCATCTAGAAAAATCAAAACAATTAATAATTTCGGACAAAGTAAGTAGCTTATAAGGAAAAAGAAAATACTACAATTGTTTAAAAAGTGGGTTTCTTACCTGTGAGTCTAGGTGACATAATTCAATATATAGATTAGTAGGTGCGCGCATTGCTGCGGTATTTGAGGGATCTTTCCAATAAACTATGAACAAAAATATCTTTTGTTTTACAAATGAATTCCGGGTGCCTAGTTTGGTCATTACAATAAATATAACAACAAATGTCATAGCTCCATTTCAATATCCAATTTAATATACTAATTAAATAATAGCGTCGATAATAAAATGCCTAAATATATACCAAGTGCAACAGCGGGCTGCAGACCATGACACCTATGCAAAAATAACGATGTGATGGAACTATCTTAATTATGTTGCTTAAAAAAATTACAACATGCATCAACTAAAGTTCGCATTAACTATAATACTATGACGCGAGATAGAACCCTTTGCCGCGGACCTTTCTAGTATAACACTACTTATTGATGACATGCAAATTTGTCCAGTGCGTCCTATTTTTTGGTTAAATTTCCTTTTTCCGCCTTTCTTCATTCTCTCCTTTAGTATCATGATCTGAAAAAGTTACCACCAACGCATTCAGACACCTCCGGTGACTTCAGTATGCTCCCTAGGAGCAAGTTTAATAACTTGTCTTATAGACGAATCATGTCACTTGGAGCCAAACTTATTAGACTAAGCATTCAACAGCATGGCTCTTCACTTCTCCCCACATATTAATATATTTAAATGGGATCCACCTACAAATTCTTTTTTAGTCTCTCCATTGCTCTCCAAAACTTAACTTTGACTTCTTATTTTTATAAAAATATTTAATGCAAAGTGATATATTTATATTCTTAACTATTTAAATCTATTCATATGATTTTGTATTTAAAAACTCAACAACTTAAAAGTTAGCCGTGATTTATATTCCTAATATCTAACCAAATCTTATCCAAAACAAATTTTTCGAGTACGGTGGGAGTAATTATTTACCACCCAATCTTATCTTCTCCATTCCCGAGCCTCCTCCTTCCTCTCAGTGATAGGAGCAGCAGCAGCTCCATAGCAACCCAATACGAGGTTTTTTGTCCGCCCGTCCACACTAGAAGATGGCCGGAGACTGGAGGAGCTTGGAGCTGAGATAGCTTCGTCCGCAAATCCGAATCCGCATCGCTGAGCTCATGGACAGACCATAGGCAACCTTGGGTCTGGATGGACAACCATTGACATTGAGCATAACGGAGCGCTCCACTATGCATGGAGTTCATGGAAAAAGGGTGAAGCTAGAGCTAGCCATCGTAAAATCAAGCTCGCTGCCGCAAAATCAACATGGCTCGAGCTCACCCGCCGGCATCGTCGCACCGAGGTTGCCATGCCCATGCCCCAAGGTCGCCGTCGCAAAATCAAGGTGGGATGCCTGTTCTAGCACATGATCTGATCTGATCTGATTGTGAATTTGTGATTGGGTATTTGGGTTACAACTTTTCATCCGTGGGCCATGATAAGCTATTGCGGCCCACTCCAAAACAAACAAGTGTAACGGTATGGGCTGTCTCTGTAACTGGACTACGGTCCGAAATCGTTGGACCACCGGACAAGCAGTGAAACCGTATCGAAGCCACCGGATTTACCACACGCCTCAAGTGCGTTTGCTTCCACTGAAAAAGCATTGATCTACCCATGGATGGGGTTCAGATTCAAAATCTGATTATTCAGAGCAGGAGAAAATCCACTCCCCAAGTTATAAACCAAGACATCACAGATCCAAGAAACAAACTAACCAAGCATCCATGGAAGGGGGAGCCAAACGGATATAAACCTCAATGATGCAAGCAGCCAAGCAAGGAGATGGCTTCGATGCACGCAAGGCAGGGTATAGAGGTGCAAATAGGTCCTTACGTGCACGTATATCCAACCCTCTCTATTTCAAAATATTTATGCAACTTTTTAAAATAAAACCTTATTTTTAGAAACAATATAAATATTTGAAGTAAAAACTAAAAAGAATTTGAAGTACATCTAAAAGTCATCAATTTACACTTCCAAGGTACAACACCAATCCTTTGTCAGTTGTTTAGTTCCCAAAAATTTTTGCGCAGTACCCGTCACATTGAATCTTCGGACACATGCATAGAGCATTAAATACAATTGAAAAAATAACTAATTACACAGTCTAACTGATTAGTACGAGATGAATCTTTTAAGCCTAATTAGTTCATAATTGAATATTAGTTGTCAAATAACAATGAAATGTGTTACAGTACCTAAATCTAAACTTTTCACCAACTAAACCCACCCTGAATCAAAATGAGCGGAAAGAAAGTAAACGGGCCGACATATATAGAAAACAAACAATGGGCCGACACCGATCTTCGCGTCTCCCACTAGAAGCACCTGCACGAACCTAAATACAATCTGTGCCGTACAGAAACGAATGGAATCCAAGCACAAAACAACCGGGAGATAGATATAAATTCCAAAAAGTTCAGCCTAACCACCCGAAGTTCTTATTTGTATGAAACGAATTAGCGGAAGAGCAAAGCCAAAGCAAAAGCATCAAGCTGCCCGCAGCGGCGTCCGCTACCGCATCCTGCAGGACGCGGATAGCGGAAAAACCGTTGCAGCGACGTCCGCTATCCCGACGCCCACTACCTAGCACCGGGCCCATCTCGGCTCCGCCGGTGTTTCCTCGCGCGTCCCTTCGGAAGCCGAGCAGAGCCGCCGGGAGTCGCCGCCGCGCCGAGGTCGGGCGTGGGAGGGTCAACGTGGAACCCCTCGAGGTGCGCGGCCGCCGGACGAGAGCTCCGCGGGCTTCGCCATGGATGCCGGCCAGGAAGGAGGAGCAAGGGAGGCCGGCCACGGGCGCCAGATCCGGCCCGCGCCGCTCGAGAAGGCCGGCCACGCCGCCGCCCCCGTGTAGGCCGGCCGCACCGCTGCGCGCAGGCCCGCCCCGCGTCGCCACGCACAGGCCGTGCCGCTGCGCCGGCCACAGGCCGGGAGGGAGGGAAGCCAGGGGCGGCGCCCGCTCCGCCGCAAGGCTTGCGCCGAGGGCGGGGCCCTGCTCCGCCGTGCCTTGCCGCCCCCAACCCCGGCCGCCGCGAGCGCGAGCACCACACGCGCGGAGTCCCCCAACTGGAGCTCACCATGGCCGCCACTCGTCGCGCCCGCCTCGCACCGCCGCCTTGCCATGCCCGTCGCGCCGCGCCTCCTCCTTGCCATGGTGGCCGCCGAGCTTGTCGTCCGTCCAGCGCGGCGCCGCTGAGCTTGTCGTCCGTCCAGCGCGGCGCCGCTGAGCTTGTCGTCCGCCGAGTGCGGCGAACGGAAGCGGCCGCGCGAGGAGGGGCTGGCCAGGAGAGAGCGGAGGTCAAGACCTCCGCCGCCGGCCGCCCCTGCTCGCCTTCGTCGCCGTCGCTTGGGGAGGGAGGGAGGGCGCGGGCCCTCGAGGCCGCCGCCGCCACCACGGGCGCCGTCGCCCGCCTCGAGGAAAGGCCCGGCCCGCACTCGCCGGTGGCGGCCGCGGTCGGCGCGCCAGCCGCCGTCTAGCCCGCCGCCGTCTAGCCCGCCGCCGTCGAGGGGGCGCGCCGAGCAGGCCTCGCCCCGCACGGCTTGGGAGGAGGGACGAGCTCGAGCGGGCCTCGGCGAGGGCCGCCGCCGTGAGGAGGCATGATGAGGGATGCGCCACCGCGAGGAGGAGGGATCCGGTCGCCGCTGCGCTCGCCGGCGAGGGAGTGGAGGGAGGAGGGGATCCGGTGATGGAGGCAGGGAGGCGCGGTGCCGGCCGATGAGCTCAAGGTGGTGGGGGACTGGGGGAGGAGGGGAGAGAGAGTGGGAGGGAGGGGACCGGTCGGTAAAAAAATAAAAAATAATATGATGTGTGGACTCCACAGGCTGGTAGTTGAGATAGAGGGAGATATAGAGGATGAATGAGTGCAGAAAAAGTGAAGATAGAGAAAAAAATCTTGATTACTAGAATAGAATATTTTTTTTAGAAGATAAATTTAGAGTATAACGAGTGTGAATAGCCTCACCTTGGTGAGCGGCGACATCTGGAAGTGCCAAACAACGTGGCTGGAAACCAGATGCCACGGCACTAAATAGTAAAGTACCGGCTCTCGGCAAATCCGTCTGGCGACGCTGCCTCTGATAGGTAGGAATTTAAACCTGGGGTGATGGTAACCTACTGAACTCCTACGAACTTTTTGTCTCGTGTAGATTTTTCCAGCCTACCAGCAGAAAGCTACCGACCAAACTTGGCATCCAGAAGTCATATGAAGAAGAAATAAAGTAGTATGGGATTGCTTCAGAGAGTGGACATGCCATTGCACTGGCCAAGAATATAGCACTTGCTTAGTCCGTGTTTAGTTTCACGCGCAAAAATTTTTGTGTTGGAATCTTGTTAATTTGAAATACTAAATAAAGTTTATTTATAAAATTTTTTGCACAGATGAGTTGTAAATCGCGAGATGAATCTAATGATGCTAATTAATCCATGACTAATCAATAATTAGCAGATGGTTATTGTAGCATTACTATTGCAAATCATGGATTAAGTAGGCTCATTAGATTCGTCTCGCGATTTAGCCCATTCATGCAAAAAGTTTTGTAAATAAACTTCATTTAGTACTCCATGCATGTGTCAAAATATTTAATGTGATGTTTTTTTGTGTTTACGGGATTTATGGGGTGTGATCTGTGCCCTTAATGTCATGCTTCGCCCGTGGCTCTCTGGTTAACCTTCTTGTTCTCCCGTTTCTTCATCCTTGTCTTACATTAAGACCCATGGTCTGAAAAGTTTGCGGTCATATATTCACACATCTCGGTCTTTGTTCATGAAATTGAGCGTTAAAAGAAGGCATGCGGCCAGAAAACACCCAGAGAACAAAACATCCCTTTCTTCGATCTGATCTTCACTAGCTCGTCTTTGTTCATGAGAGCCCCGAGGCGCCTGATTGATTGCTCTGTTCCTACTTCACTGTAGCATGTCATGCTCTGCACTAGCATCTGGATCGGGGACACACGAGTTCCCCGTGCTCTCGCTGCGCTACAATAGGACAGGTCCGATTGCCTCGTGGGATGCCTTGTTCTAGGCTTGCTTCCAGCACATGATCCGATTGCCATTCAGTCGGCCACATGGTGTGCAGGCGTAGATTTGTGATGTGGTGGTGTTCCTGACAAATGGCATTTCGGTTTTCTCTTCCTAATAATTTACAGGCCCGCAACATATGTACTTCATGCAGGACGGTGAGATTCATGTGTCCTAGATTTTCAGGAAACGAACTTTGATACTGTGATCACCTGTTCGCTGTGCTGGTGTTGGAGGCTGCTGCTGAAATGGTGTGAGAGAAAAACACTATTGGCTGGCTGGTGGCTGGAGGCTGCTGTTGGAGTGGTGTGAGAGAAAAACACTATTGGCTGGCTGGAGAAGTAGCGCATCGAAGGGGGATGAAAATTGCTCGTTTCATTCTATCCATTTTATGGCAGTATCCTCAACTCGACATCCTCGTCATCGCACTGTCACCGGTCCCTCGGTCAGATCAACTCAAACTTTCAAGCTACTTTTAACAAAAATTCGCCAAAACCTTGTGCGGAAGTATACAATACGCATAAATCTGCGTTGATGGTGGCCTGTCCGTGTCGAGAATTTCAGTTTATTCCCAACTTGGTGAAACCCAGTTTGTTTCTTAACCTTTGGTGGAGGTTGCAAAGTCTGGGCTACGATTACTGGTCCTTTATTCAACTTACTATGCCCTTATTTAACCATGACCTTGTAAGACAGTTGTTTTCACGAAAGGAGCTGTGATGTGAGGAACACGCCCAAGAATCAACCAGGGTCGTTTTCCTCCTTTCCTGTTGCCACCGCGCCTTTTCCTCAAACCCACGGCGGTGACGATGCGCCAGTGGAATAGTTCACATGAAGCCTGCTGGCCGAACTGAATGCAACTCCAGCTTTTCGATGAAACGAGAGGAGGCAAAAGATTGTATGGATGCAACTCCACGCTAACAAAGGCACAAAGCTCAGAAACCATAGAGACACACAACACTGTGAAAAGTGGAAACCGTAAGATTTGAACCGAAACCAGAACAAATCATTCAACATCCATACAACGGATGCACATTGGCAATATAGGTATGTATATACACAAAACCAATCGTGCTATTTGTTTATGTGGTTTTGTCCGTGTGATATGGGCCTCCTAGTAGTGATTACTTTGGTGACGATGATCTCTTGGATCTCGCTGTTACGTATGTACAGAGCAATTCAACGAAGGAACCCAATTTGTGAGAGCCGAGGCGAGCAGAGCAGCCGAGGGCAGTGCGTGTTCCCTAAGAAAACGAAGAGGAGGACACCCTGCCGAAGCCTCCGCCGGCGGCCATCATGAGCTTGAACTCGTCGAAGGAGACGAGGCCGTCGCCGTTGCGGTCGACGCCCTGGATCATGCGCCGGCACTGCCCGACGGTGGCGGCCTCGCCGAGGCCGCGCAGGACGCGCGCGAGCTCGGCGGGCGTGATGAGGCCGTTGCCGTCGGCGTCGAAGACCATGAAGGCGTGGCGCAGGTCCTCCTCGACGGCGCCGGCGTCGGCGTCGGCGGAGCGCACGAGCGCGGCGAACTCGGGCAGGCTGATGGCGCCGTCGCCGTCCGCGTCGGCCTCCTCCATCATGCGCGACACCTCGTCGTCGGTGGCCGCGTGCCCCACGCCCTCGAACAGCGCCGCCAGCTCCGACCGCGAGATCCGCCCGTCGCCGTTCGCGTCGAACTTGCGGAACACGCGCTCCATCTCGTCCTTCTCCGCCGCCGCCGGCGCCGGGGCCGACGCCGACGACTTCCTCGGGGACGGGGACGACGGCGCGCTGCCCGCCGCGGAGGAGGACGGCGAGGACGAGCCGGCGCAGCGCTTGCTGCTGCGGGAGAAGAAGGAGCGGACCTTGCCCATGGCGGTGGCGGTGGCGGTGGCGATTCCTCCCTTCTCCGGTGACTCTCTCTCTCTGTCTCTCTACACGGCACGCGCTGCTGGTGATCGATGGATGCCTTGAAGATTGGAGGAGGTGCTCGATTGATGGGTGATGAAGGGTGAACGGGGGGCGGAGGCGCGGCGGATTTATAGCCGGGGCGCGGGAAGAGGACGCGGTTACGGTGGTTGCTTTCCGTTACGGGCTCCCCTCGAACCCACCCAGGCGGGCGGGCGTGGGCTGGCGCTGGCAGGTGGGGCCAGCCAGCCGCCGAAGTTGCGGGAGGCAGCCAACCAATCCGGGCTCGGTGTTCGGCGCTTTTGCGCGTGCCTCGCGTCGGATGAGAATGGTCTTCTTTGTTTGGTTTTTTCTAGAGTGACTAGAATGCATTTTGACTGTTAATCATAGTATCAAACACTGTTAGTTTACAAAATTAATTTTAGAATCCCCGCGTTAGTAACTCTAAAGATTTTAAAGAGACCTTTGACTGCGTGATTTGAGGATGGTTACTGTAGCATCAATGTAGCTAATTATCAATTAATTACTGTTATTAGATTCATCGTGAAAAATTACATCCATTTCGAAAGAAATTTTACAAATAGATTTTATTTAGTACTCTATATATGCAAAATTCTTCTCTAAAAAAACGTTTGTGTTAGGACTCTAGAATGTAGTCGCCGAACCAAACAGGGCCAACGAGCCCGCCGCGGATAGGGCTGCCAGCAAGCCGTGGCCAGGCAGGCCCCCGGTTTCGCGGCGCGGGCGCGGACAGGCTTGCTGGCTGCTGGCTGCTGGCTGCTGGCTGCTGGCTGCCTGCTGGGCTGGAGATTTTGCCGCGCCGCAGCCGCAGCCGCAGCCGCAGCGCGTGGAGCGGAGCCGGAGACGGGAGAGGTAGGCAGGTGCGGCAGCAGGTTCGGAATTGAACTTGTCTTGGGAATTGTGATGGCCCTGTTCTACAGGTGCACGGGCGCGTGGCCGACGGATCTGGGTTCGACGGCTCCTGATTGATTGGAGGAGGGGAGCGAAAAGGGGGATGGGACGGGAGATTTTTTTTCCTGATTCGCTGAACTGCTGGACCGCTGGCGTTGCACTATGGTTATGCGGGAGTAGTGGCCCTGTTTGGTTTAGTTGTAAGACTGACCTCAGAAGCTTCCCCAGCCGTCGCCTTCCGCACACGTGGCCCGGCCAGCGCCCCGCCGCGTCCGCCCGCCCGCCCGCCGCGTCACCGTCTCGAAGCCTCCGCACACGCTAGTGAGGTCAGTCTAAATGATGAGATGAATTTTTTGAGTCTAATTAGTTTATGATTGAACACTAATTATCAAATAAAAACGAAAATGCTACAGTATCGAAACCCAACAATTTTTGGGAACTAAACACACCCTAGTAGAACTGTTCATAACTTTAATAGCTAATTAGAGAATATCAAATGAAACTAATTTCAAAATCACAACGCTAAGAACTCTGACGAATCTAATAAGATTTTGACCGTATGATTAGATGATGGTACTGTAATATCATTTAGCTAATTATCAATTAATTACCGCCACTAAATTCGGGAAAATTATACAAATAAATTTTATTTAGTATTCTATATATTTAAGATTCCTTTTTAAAAGTTCACCAAACAGGACATATCTTGTATACTTGGCTCGCCACTCAATATACGGTGCAGACGTGTCGTGATGGGTGGTGCACGTGAGCTCCATCAAAACGTCCTCGCTTCCCCAGGAATTGGATAGTTGTGTGTTTTTTTTAATTTAGCGTGTTGAGGGTAGTTCTATTTATAAAAAAGGAAAAAAAGGAGAGAAAACAACAGAATTGATCTGCTTATCTTTCGTAGGCATGCTGTGAGTACAGAAGTACGTACAGCTACACCGTCGTAGAAGCTGCTGCTCACTCTGTTCTTCTCCCGGGAACCAGAGCGTCTTCTCTACCCCCCCGATTCAACGGCGTCGAGAATCAGCTGCGTCGGATGAAAGCGCCCAGCCAAACCGCGCCGCGGGCACTGTAGCAGACTAGCAGTAGAGCGCGCCCGCGCCCGCACCATGGGCCCCGTCGTCCGAGATACGCGGCCGCCCGGCCGCCGCGCACGGTCCATCGAGTTCGGCAGGCGGCACGGCACCGTACGCGACCTGCCCCACCCGCTCCGTGAGGCCCCCCGCCGCGACGGCCGCCGTGACGAAGGGGAGCGGAGCGGAGCGCCGCTAACCGGCGTCAGCTGACCGACGTGCCCGCGCCCGTGGCTTTTGGCGTTGGGCGCCCGTGCGCCGGCGTGCCCCGTGACCCCGTCCGAGCTCGCGTCCCGTGCGCGCGAGGGGAGGAGCTGACGAGTGAGCGCGACCCGGCATCTCGGCCTCCCCTAGCTCCTCCGTCGCGTCGCGTCCGCTGACGCTGAGACGTTGGGGGAGCGGCCAGCGGGGGACCGGAAGCCAGACCGCGGCCGCGACGCCGTGGCATCAGCGTCGCATACCGGGGTGGGGTGGGATCGGGTGGTTGGTTGCGGGACGGGAGCTGGTGGTTTGCCTGAAAGGACGACGCCGATGGAAGGATTGTGTAAGACAAGACCGTACGGCATCAACCGTCGTCATGTTTTCGGTTCAAGCTGATCGGCATGCCTACGCTGCCTGTCACGGTCTTCCATTTTCCCTGAAGAAGAAGGCTGACTTGCATTTCGAAATTTAAATTTCCGAATCGCATCGTGCTAGTATTTCGACTGATTAAACAACACTAGCCGGAAGGCACACGTCCGTTTCAGATCTCTAGGGTTTATTGTTAATTAGCGCATCCAGTGTGTGCATGCGCACCGCGGTCAATTTCTTTCTCTTTTTTTTTTTGTATACGACGAGTCTCCGGGATTAATCATCTTGCATGCGAGTATGTCAAATTGTCAATGAGGCAGGCAGTGGTGACACGACAGCTGCTTCGTAGAAGTAACCTGCCAGATATACACAAAGATGCATGCATGCATTTCCTTAAGAAGAGGAAGAAGAAGAAGATCGAAGAAAACAGATCCACATGATGCCTGAAACAAAAGCGCGTGAAGAGGACGACGATTTTCTTATGGTGTCGTGACGGGCGCGCGCGGTACTTGCCGACTCCCCCTCCCTTTCGAGAAGAACGAAGAGAAAGAACCATGCAATTGCTCATTGTTATATTATTATAGAATGAGGTAGATTATGTCGTACAATGTAGCATATTTTGTTCGACTGACTGTGGTTGGTGTCCGTTGCTGATTTGTTGTGAGAAAAAAATACTACTGTTGATTCATGGTTGCTACTGATTTGGTGTGAGTGAAAAATCATTGCTAGTTGGTTGGCTGACAAGCCAGCCAAACAAAGCGAGTTTTCAAGAGATAAAATATCTCCAAATATACTTGTGATCATATAGTTTATCTCAGCTATTTATTTCACTTTATAGGATGGGTATTCATCCAACCGTTTAATTTCTCGCGCACCCATAATTCCCTCGCCTTCCTATGCTCCAATACAGTGACTAATTAAACTGCTTAAGCCCGCACCGTAACAGCGACCAATCACGCAACCCTTTTTCGTCTCGTGCCGATGCTGCGATCCACATGAAAGCACCGGGCCGCAGTAGAACTGAAAAGGAGGATCCGGGGATTGGTGCTCAAGAGGACGCGTGGGTTCACGTCATGTGGAAGACGTTCGTCCTTGCGCGCGTCCATGAGATGGAAGACGTTGACTGTGTTTAGTTTGTGAATTTTTTTTGGTTTGGGTACTGTAGTATTTTTATTGTTATTTGACAATTAATATTTAATTATAAATTAATTAGGTTTAAAAAATTCATCTCATCATATACAGTTGAACTGTGTAATTAGTTATTTTTTTAATTGTATTTAATATTTCATGTATGTGTTTGAAAATTCGATGTGATGGGTATTGTTTGAAAGATTTTGAGAACTAAATAGAGCGGCTATGCTGCTCTAGGCTGTGTTTGGTTTAATTTCATGGATTTACTGTAGCAACTTTGACCAAAAATTTAGAGTAGCAAACGAAGTCTAATTACAAAACCACATCCACAACCCCCCGTGTAAATCGCGAGACGAATCTAATGAGGCCTTTGACCGCGCGATTAGAGGATGGTTACTGTAGCATCACTGTAGCAAATCATCAATTAGTTACCGTCATTAGATTGGTCTCGAAAAGTTACACTCATCTCTGAAAAGGTTTTCTCCATGCACGCGAGATTCTTTTCTCGAAAAACGTGCGCGAAAAATTTCGGTAGTAACCAAACACGGCCCTAGAAAGTTGCTTGACTCGACGGGCAAATGGCCGTACACCGTTCGTCCATGATTTGACACTGCACAGTCGAGATGTTCATTGGGAAGGCGAAAGTACCTGTCCACGGGAGAGAAGGGGACCGCCGCGAAACTGCAGCGAAGCTTCCTCTGCGGCAGCTGGTCGGGATCTGATCGGTTTGCAAGTTGCAACATGCTGCATTGATGGATTCTTGTTCGCGTGGATACCTGATCACGGACTACCCGATCTAACAAAATTGATCCAATCTATTCGAAAAAATATCCAATCCTACCCAATCTATTCAAAAGAATCCAGTCCGAACCAACTCGATCATACGACGAATTGGGTACAAGCTGAAATAATATTTGATTTGAAATTTAAAATAATCCAATAAAAATATAAAAATCACACTAAAAATATGAACAACCTGATTCAATCTAAATCCGACTCAACTCGACAAATGATCAGATCGGCAAAATTAGCTTGGCAACCATGTATGAAGACCGTGACGTTCCTTAGCCAGCGCATGGATCGAGAGCCGAGCGAGAGCGCAGCAGACCGCGGCCGCGCGACCGTAGTATCGTACCGGAGTCTGGCTCGGGTTTCGTGGTGGTCGATGACTGGAAGGGCAAGGCGGAAGGCCGCGACAGCGATGGCGACGGCGCACGGCCGTACTTGCCGTAGTGCCGTACTAATAATAACGTAACCGCGCAAGATATTGACCTTGTTTGGTTTTTTCTAGAATAGGTTGACTGCTAATTACGGTATCAAACAAAATCAGTTTACAAAACCAACTTTAGAACCCCGCGCTAGGAACCCTAAAAATTCTAATGAGACATTTGGCCGTGTGATTTGAGGATGGTTACTGTAGCATCGATGTAGCTAATCATCGCTTAATTATTGTTATTAGATTCGTCGCGAAAAGTTATACCCATTCCTGAAGAGGTTTTGTAAATAGACTTCATTTAGTACTACATGCATGCGAGATTCTTCTCTCGGAAAACGTGTGTGCTAGGAACTCTAGAATGCAGGCGCCGAACCAAACAGGGCCATTTGGCCTCGTCGGCAGGCAGGTTCCGTCTTTGGCTTGTCAGCCAACCAGCCAGCAGTACTGTTCTCTCATACTAAATCAATACCAATCATCAGCTACCAGCCAGTCAGTAGTACTATTATCTCATAACAAATTAACACCAGCCATCAGCCATAGCCAAGCGAACACAACGAATACAGCAGCATGGGTGGCGCTGGTAAAACGGGCCAACTGGATCATGTGATGATGTGAACGAACGGACGCACGAGTCCCAGGGTTAATAATCCCGACCGGTCCGGTCAAACCGCCGTCCTCCGGTAGCGGTTTACCGGACCGGTTTGACCGGAAATCGATGGAAACCGGTTGAATTCAAATCCAAATTCAAAATCGCATGTGTAATCGGTTTGGACCAGTATACCGGCCGGTTTGAATTCAAATCCAAATTCAAAATCACATGTGTAAACAGTTTGGAATGGTTTACCGGCCAGTTTGACCGGTTTACCAAGTGGGCCTTAATGGGCCGTCTCATTTTTTTCCTGTTTTTTGGTTTAACTTTAAATGCCCGAAAAGTATGTTAAACGAACGATTTTTTGAGAAAATTTGACACCATTAGATTTGTTGCACCTTGAAGTATTTTTAGAAATTTTTTATTTTTTTAAATTCAAATTTGAATTTTGAATTTGGAACGGTTTGGTACCGACCCAAACTGAAACCGGGCCGGACCCAAATCGAACCTGTTCCCACCGGATTTGTAAACCCTGCGCACGACGCCCCCGCGCGCACTGCTGCTACCGTTTCGCAGAAATGGACCTCCGCGACGACTGTCAAGGAGATCGAGATAAGCATAGCATGGCATTACTCATTTTATTACTCTCGCCCTGTCTGGACGCCCACCGCCCGGCCGGGATCCGGCGACCAGTCAAGCGCACACGTGGAACCGCACCGTGTGCACGCACGTCCTTGATGACGCCGGTCCCTGTCACTTCTGCGATGTCCTTTTCTGTACTGTCGCCCTCCCCTTGACCTGCGATCCCGTGTCACTTCGCTTTCGTGACAATCGGATGGTTCTAGAACGTTCGGTCACTGGTCAGGTACTGCCGCTACCCGATGCTTTGCGTTCTTGGTCTTGGTCTTGTTTGTTTTTTTAGAATGGGTTAGCACGTATTTTGACCATTAATTATGGTGCCAAACAAAATTAGTTTATAAAATCAACTTCAGAAGCTCCGCGCTAGGAACCCTGAAGAATCTAATGATGTCTTTAACCGCGCGATTAGAGGACAGTAACTGTAGCATCACTGTAGCAAATCATCGATTAATTACCGTCATTAGATTCGTCGCAAAAAATTACACTCAACTCCGAAAATTTTTTACAAATAGACTTCATTTAGTCCACCATGCATGCAAAATTCTCATTTCGAAAAATGTGCACGCTAGTGAAGAAAGATAACCAAACAAACAGGGCCCTTGATGACGTGACTTTACTGACGGCCAGATGCTTGTAATCCTCAGCTTCTGGTGGCATCACGAAACCAGCTGGGAGGAGGCTGCATGGAAGCTTCCGCGGAGCTGCAGGGACCGTATGCACCGGGGGTTCCGGGTGGGCGGATGTGGGTTAACGTACGTGATGAACAAGCCAGTCTAGAACGACACGGCTATGCTATGCAAGGCAAGGATCGCAAGACGTGCCGCGCAACTCCTCCGGCGCCTGCTGCCGGGGGATACCGTTCAGGCCTGGTTTAGGGACAGCTAGCTGGAGGACGCGGCTGCCTGGGATTGTTTGTTCGGCGCTGCTTCCGGGCCGCTTGGGGTTGGGGAGACCGGGAGAGTCGGCCTTGTGCATCGGCGGCCATCAGCTCTGGTAACGTTGTTGATGGAAGAAACGGATACCGATCGTCTAGTGAGGGCGAGGCAAAACTGTACTGCGAGCACCATTCGGTGTCTTGTTTCCAGTGGTCGTAGCACCAGCACTAGTAGTCTTAACCAGAGGAACAGCCAGCTTGTTCTAGTGGCGATGGGCCACCGACAGTGATGGGAACAAGCGGCGGCAGATGTGAAATGGCTGCCTTCGGGCCTGTTTCTAGTGAACGCATGACAAAGAAGAGAAAAGCCGTGTTTGGTTTGGCCTGTAAAAAATTTCACGAAAACTTTTTTTATCTTTGACCAAAAATTTAGAGTAGTAAATAAAGTCTAATTATAAAACCACCTCCAAATCGCGAGACGAATCTAACGAGACCTTTGACCGCGTGATTAGAGAATGATTATTGTAGCATCACTGTAGCAATTATCAATTAATTGCCGTTATTAGATTCGTCTCGAAAAGTTACACACATCCCGAAAAAAGTTTTGCAAATAGATTTTATTTAGTACTCCATGCGGACATGTCTTTTTGTGTAAAGTTGATGAGACGTGTAACCAAACACGGCGAAAGATAAAGATAAAAAACGGGCCTTATCTTATGGGCCCAACCCATCTTGCTAGTCCAGGCGGACGGGGGACGCACTGCGGCCCTAGCTTAGCTTAGCTCAATAGACAATAGCCGCACTTCGTTGGTTGACACGTTTGCGCGGGCGTCCCAACTGTCAACTTAGCCACAAGATTATTTAGACCAACCTTTTGGTTATGTGACAAAGAGAGGAAAAGTTGACTATTAATTACTAGAGTAGATAGTAAGAGCAACTCCAGCAGGATCCTTATTTGGGTCTCTACTTTTAAAGTAGGGGTTGAGAGCTCAAAAATCTACTCTAACAGAGCCCCTACTCGGATCCCTAAAGTAGGGAGGCACCCAAACTTCCTCTCCCAGCCCCATCTCCCACGGCTGGCTAGGAAGGCCCCTACTCGCATTCGCTGGCACCGGCGTCTCTTCTCCTCCGCGCCTGTGCCCCGAGCTCGGTCGCCAGCATCGCCTCTACTCTTCCGTGCCTCGGCCGCAGGCCGCGTCGGCGCCACCGCCGCCGCCGCTCCTCCTCCTCCACGGCTGCTCCCTCCCTGCGCATCTCCGTCTCGCCCGAGCACACGCCCGCTTGCGCCTGCGCCGCTGTGACCCCGTGGCCGGCCGGAGCTGCACCCACGCGGCGAAGCTCCGAGCACGGCACCCCCACTACTTCATGCGGCCGCACATGCCCGCAGCCCGAGCTCGCTGCGCCGCCGCACTGGCCGGCCGACGCCAGAGACCGTGCGCGCTCGGTCTCCCTCTAGCAACCTCCTCCTCCCTCCCACGCCACCAGACTAGCATCACCGCTCGACCAGCGCCCTGCCACCGGGCGCGGGATCCACCACCAGACCAATGCCGTGGAGCCAAATTTGTCGCCCGGCGGCAAGGAGCTCACGTGCCACCTCCTGGATCCGCTTCAAGCTTCAAGATTGTGAGCCAGATCGTGTGGCTCTTTCCAGCAAGCTTCCAGAGCTTTGTGATTTGGTAGCCATGGAGGACGAGCAAAAAGCTACTCTCTCCATCCCAGCAAAAAATGCAATCCAAGGACTGGGCACAACTACCAATGCACATTGAGAAATTACCAAAATACCTCTATAAAGTGATTTGATATGTTTGTCTTCATCCAAACAGCAGCAAATGCGACCAGTGAGGTAATACACGTGTAACGTTGATAAGTTCTGGGAGAACAATCTAGAGGTACAGGTGTCATTACAGAAAACGTTGCCAAGTTTTGGGAGAGCAATCTAGAGGTACAGCTGTCACTATATTTGTGGCTTAGAATCAATCACTCAAAATTCGAAATTTCAACCAGCGCGCCTGGGCATTTCCCGCCTGTGCCACAGCCCTCCTTCCATCATATAACTGCAGGACACGAGAGCATCCACTCATCAACCTGGAAGCCATTTCCATCATCAGCCATGTCCATAGATTTAAACACTCTTCCTGATCTTCATGGAGAGCTCCTACCTGATCTCAATGAACAGCCTCAAAATGAGCAAGAAGATGAAATCATGAGTCTCCAGCAAGATCAAGTGTATGCAGATGAAGCCCATCTCCAAGATCAACATGGACACCTCTTACCTGATCTCAATAAAAATCCAATGTACGAGCATGAAGATGAAATCGCTCATCTCCAGGAAGATCACCTTTATGAAGATGAAGCCCATCTCCAAGGTCAGCCCCTTCATCTTCATCACAATGAACTACTTGGCATGCATGTCATTGATATCAATGTTGCTACTTCTGAGGGAGAACAAGAACATCATAATGGTGATTCTTTTCTCTTGATTGCATCTGGACAACAATAACAAATGTGCACTTTAAATTACCTTTTTCCAACTGCAATGAAAATTCAACTCAATATTGTGCCTCACCTCATTGCAGCAATTGGAGTAGAGGAGGAGCATCAACAGGCTGCATGTCTCCACTTTGATGGTCCACATCTATTTGATTTAAACTTTCCACCTAATGATCTGCAGCAACAGATGCACGGTAAACTAACAATCAGCTACCCTTTTCATTTTTAACGGATGAATAGGCCTGCAGTTGTAGTTCTTCAATGGAAATCAACATGATATGTATAGCCACAATATACAATCTGTGTTCCATTTACAGCCACAATAGATAATTCTCTCGTACTCCTAAAACCACTCATACATTGTACAATTAATTATGTACTTCTATGAACAATCATAAGTGAATCAAAAATTGAACTAAACAACAAACAATTGCCATCTTTGCTGCTTCAGGTCACCTTTTTGCAACAACTATTTACTTGGAACATTCATACCTTGTACCAATAATTATGTACTTGTACCAACAAATTTCGCATATTTCTTGCACTGATATTCACCCACAATTGTAAAACAAAATTAACACTTACAAATCTGCACCAAATTGCTCCCGAACTCACCATTTAATTCTTGTGTACATAGCAGGCATGATGGAGGACATGCATAACTATGCTGTTGACGCTGACACTGTGGACATAATATTTGATGAAGAGGACCACCATGCAAATGAAAACAATGGAGATCAGTCCAAAAAAAATTGATAGAAACTCAACGACAGCAAATCTATGCAGCATTGCTTGAGAGAAGTGCTCGTGGAAGACTAAAAAGGAACACTACAACTATAGTAGCACAAATGTTCCAGGTGAGCAGGTATAAAGTGCAACGTATTTGGCAGCGAGCAAAAGAATGTCGTGCCCAAGGAATTCCAGTTGATGTTAGATCAAGGAAGCCTAAGAGAAGTGGCTGCAAAAAGGTGCAAATGGACCTATCTGAGGTTCTTAGTGTTCCATTGCACAACAGAAGCACTATTCAATCTCTAGCAAAAGCCATCGGTGTCAAAAGGAGCACTCTGCATAGGTGGTTCAAGAAAGGGCTGCTACAACGTCATTCTAGCACACTGAAGCCTCTATTGACAGAGGAAAACAAAAGAGACAGACTCAAATGGTGTCTTTCCATGTTAGATCCCCGGACACTACCACATGAACCCAAGTTTAGGTCAATGGAAAACATCATCCACATGGACGAGAAGTGGTACAACAACACTTCAAAGTACAGGAAGTATTATATGCTCCCAGGAGAGGACAACCCACATAGGACAGTGCAAAACAAGAATCGTATTGGCAAAGTTATGTTCTTGACGGCACTAGAAAGACCTATATACGATGATGAAGGTAATTGCATCTTTGATGGGAAGATAGGAGTGTGGGCATTTGTTAGAAAGATACGACACCAACTTATTTCACTTTGTTACATCACTTTGTGATAACACTTTTGATCCTTAAAAGTCTTCATTGACTCCAGGAACAAGCAAAGAGAAGAAGCCGTAATAGGGGAAGAGGGACCGAAGTCACTAAGCCTATTAATGTAGATTGAAAAACTATGAGGTCATACTTGATTGGTAAAGTTCTAAAAGCTATTGTTCAACGGTGGCCACAAGAACTGAGAGGACAAACTATATGGATTCAGCAAGACAATGCCCCTTCACGTGTGCCAGTAGATGATGAAGAATTTGCTACGGCTGTGGCACAAACAGGTCTGGACATACGACTCATCAACCAACCTGCAAATTCACCAGATTTGAATGTACTCGACTTGGGATTCTTTGCTTCTCTACAATCCAAAGCCTATGAAAAGATCTCTAGGAACTTAGATGACCTAATTCTGAATGTCAAAAAAGAGTTTGATAACTATGATGCAGATACTTTGAATAGAGTGTTCCTCACACTTTAAGGGTGTATGATTGAGATAATGAAAGATGGAGGAGGAAACAGATACAAAATTCCTCACATGGACAAAGACAAGCTGGAGGCACTAGGCATGCTACCTAAAACACTTAGTTGTGACCGACAACTATATGAGGATGTGGTCGCATCCTTGGGACAAAATCATGCACATGACGACCCATATGTAGCTGCTGATGTAATATAGAATCATGAGCATTTTGGTAGTGATGTAATATAAGTCATGCGTATGTAGGTGCTGATGTAATACAAAGTCATGTGCTGTTTGCTGTAATATAAAGTCACGAGTAATGTGTTGTGGATCTCTCAGAACGTGTGGGTTCTATGTTATGATCAGGTAGTTGTGTAGTTGGCTTGACTTCACCACTCAATCTCTTCAGGCACAGATATCCACAATATACTACCATGTCATTTTCAGCTATATTCAGTATGCAGTAAAATAAATATGTCATTTATTTATTGATCTGAGCTATTGGATACAATCAGTAAGCAATTTTCATGCGCATATATATGCTGCTTTACTAAGTTCTGCACGTTATTAATTCCTTATTAATTTTCATGCCCATTTACAAAGCGTAAAATCTAAATGGCCTGGTCACTCTAATGGGAGCGCGGCAAAGCCGCGCCTATTTTCTAGTCCGACACCTAAACCACAGTTCACAGTATCACAAGTATTAAAGTGTACAACAGTTCAGCATATCCCACACCTAAATAACAAGACATCTCACATGTAACCTAAATCTTATATAGGAGTTCATAATCCCAGAACAAAAGCACTCGTACATCAAGAGTATTTACCATAAGCACTCCATCACACACATAAAGCCATATAAACTAGGAACGAAGAATATAGGTACCATAATCTTGTACATGCTGATGAAGACCTCATGGTAGATGGGATCCATGTTGGCAACCACCTCCTTCAAACGTGCAGCCACTTCAGGGGCCACCTCCATGCTGGAAGCGTCATCTGGGGACACCACCGTAGGGCCGAGGGGCAAATCCTCGCCGGTAGCCCCGGTACCAGCCATCGGAGGTCTGTCCAAGGACTGATCCACGCCGTTCGCGGTCGCGGCACCTTCGGCAGTCACCGCTACGCCGTCCGCGTCGACCTCCATTCCAGAGTCTTCATCCTCGGAGTCGAGCACATACGGGATGCCTTCGGCGTTGACGCGCAGGCGACTCCGTACGGTACGGCGGTCACGCACACAGATGGAGTCTTTGTCATCACTTTGGATCCCAACATCACCCGGCTTCACGACACACTCCACACCATCCTCAGCATCGCATATCTTGACGCCAACCTCATGCCGGCGGCGGCTCCATTGGCGGCGGCTACACCGGTGACGCCTCGGGCACCTGCCGCCACCAGACATGCCAGAACGGGGACGAGAGCTGTAAGAGGAAGACTGGAACAAGGGAACCGAATCTGAAGAGAGGGGACTCGATCTAGGTAGGGTTGGGAGCTCCGGATGGAACTGAGTGTAGAACGGGTGCGGAAGGCTTGGGCAGAGGATGCGATGCCGCCGAGGAAACAGGGAAGGAGTGGATGAGGATTGAGGAGAGGGCGACGCACTGTGAGGATGAGGGTGTGGTCCATTTCTTTTTAATTTTTGTGTGGTCGTGGAGGCATGGAGGGCATGCGGTTGGTGGTGGCCACCTTGCCAAAACGAGTGGTGGAGAGTGGAAGCATGTTGGGATTTTTTTTCTTTCTTTTGTTTTCTTTTTTAAGACGCTTGGCAGCAGTCTGTACGCACTGACTAGTAAGGCTAACTTTAGCATTTTTTGTGGGGAAATTTTTGAACTTTTGGATTGCATTTTTTGCTAGGACGGAGCTTCCTTGATGTGCTAGGAAAAGCTATGGCCGCTGCACATGTCCGCCAGGTAGAACACGTCGCCGGACGGCATGGCGGCGGAGGCTCCATGGCGTGCGTTTGGGAGAGAGAAGAGGGGAAGCGGAGAGAAATAAAAAGGAAGAAAATAAAAAAAGATAAAGGATATAGCTAATGACATGTGGGACCTAGAAAAGAGGGGATGTAAAGTAAGGATTGTTGTTGGAGTTGAGAGCAAAACTAAAAGCCCTTAAAAGTTAGGAGAGCCCCTACTCAGAAAAGTAGGGGGCTTGAGTAGGGACTATTGCTGGAGTTGCTCTAATCACCTATTCCAACACCTGACACCTGTGTATTCCGTGACATGGGGATCCCTATTATCTTTTGGAGGATGTGCTAAGTTAATCCACCCAGCATGTTAGGTATTGTGCTATCTTTAGATGACGTAATATATTTTCTTGGAGATGGTGATTGAAGATGCTGCGCAGGGAGTCGGGGTGTGGGGTAGCTATAGGCCGTGTTTGGTTAGTCCTTGAATTTTTTTTCACAAAAAGACGAATACATGCATAGAGTACTAAACGAAGTTTATTTGTGAAACTTTTTCATGGATGTGTGTAACTTTTCGAGACGAATCTAATGAGTTAAGTTCCACCATGATTGGCTACAGTGATGCTACAGTAACCATATCTAATTATCCTCTCATCATGCGGTCAAAGGCCTTATTAGCTAGAGCACATGCTACAGTACCACAATTGTGGAGATTGTTTTGTAATTAGACTTCATTTAATACCACTAATTAATGGTCAAAGGGACACTCCCTAACCAAACACGGCATACTTTTCTTTTCACTGGTCTAGCCCTAGGCCCAGGCCCAGTTGGTTCTACTATGTTGGGTTTCCATTACCAGGGAGGAGGTCGGCTTCAATCTTTGAGCTCCACTCACGGTGATAAAAACCGAAAGTTTACAGGGACTAATTTGTAAATTCCTTTTCTATCAAGGGGGTCTTTGTAAAATTTGGGTTGTAACCAACAAATTCTTTATATGAAATACAAATCCGATTTCTCAAAAAGGAAAAAAAGGGTGCCGTGTGGTACTATTGCATTATTGTCATGCCATATTCATCATGTTGCAGATTTTAGATTCACTTTTGCGATCTCTCCCATATACCTTCAACTTGAATTGTGTGTGTTTTCAGACCACACGGCGGGAAGCATTCTAATAATTGCTCTCTACAAGACATGTATATGCATGCCCAACCTTATGAACACACTGAAGAGATGGGACCAACAGATTTCAAAGTTGAAAGAAAATTCATTGCCTTATGGACACTTATATGCGAGCACCCATGCAAATTTGATTTTAAAACTTCGTATATGCATGCTTCCATGAACCATGAGTTCGACTAAGAGAAATTTCTTGTGCGAAGTTTGGCCAATGCATTTCCATTTCCTTTCTACAGCATCCAACGTTGAAGATATTTTTTCCCCTCCCGGTCCCGGCATAACGAAAAGATGTGAATTCAATTTCCAACTCGAATAAAATGACCCCCAAAAAATCTGCTCGGTAAGAGCATCTCCAACAGATTACTCATACATCATATCCTAAATTGTCTCTCTCTCCATTACCAATAGCTATTTTTGGATTTTAGGTAATGATTGCTGTAGCAGATTACCAAAATCTAATCACAAAAAATAGGGTAGAGGGGAAATCCCTTTCATACCAAAAACTTATACTCCCGTCCCGTCTCCCGCTTGCTGCGTGTGCAACGGATATCAAACGCTCGGCTCGGCTTGTGGCCTTCCGTCGCCGACCGCCACCATCACCTCCTATCCCGCCGGGACCGGCCCCCACCCCCCGGCCCCGAGGCGATGGCCGCGGCATCCTCCATCTTCTCTTCCACGCCCCCGCGCAGCCTCCCCTTCCCTCCCGCTCCCGCTCCCGCTCCCGCTCCCGGCCGCAAACCCCTCGCCGCGGCCCTCGCTCTGTCGTCGCAGAAGCTCCTCCGTCTACCGTGCCCGCCCGCTTCGTGCGCCCGCGCCCCGCCGCCCGACGGGGAAGAGAAGCCGGACCCCGTCAAGCTCGCGCTCGCCCGCGCTGCCGCCTATAAGAAGGAGAGGGGCAGCCCGAGCCCGTCGCCGGCCCCGCCTCCTCCTCCGCCGCCGCCGCCGTCGCAGCCGCAGGCTTCGGCGGGGGACGTCGGCAGTAAGGAGGCCTTCAAGCGGGCGCTGGACCACAGCAACGGCAATGGGACCGGAGCGCGCGCTGGTGGTGGTGAGGCCCCGCTGCTGGGAGGGTCGCCGGACTTTGGTGAGCTGATGAAATCCCTCGAATAGAACGGAGAAACTGTTCGCAATAGATGGAAATGCTTGGTGTTTTCGACTATACTAGCACCACTGTGAGCTGGTGTGCTTGGTGTTGTCAACCTTTCATGGGCTGACGAGTCTATGTCGTGAAATTTCGTTGCTGGTTCTGATCCGTGACAAATTTAGAATTGTGGTTCTATCAGCATTGGATTATTGTCACGTTATTTAAGCATATTACGGACAGAAGCATGCGTTTCGCTGAGTCGATGTAACTTGTTTTTGTTCAGTGTTGGGGTGCGGTTAGGGGGATCATGTATTCTAGGTGCAGCAGTTAATGCGTACTCGTGTTATTTTCTTGTTAAAGCATGGAGCACACTCGGACCCTTCTGTAGGGAGGTTCAGATTTGTTCATATGTTTGAGATAGTTCCAATGCATGCTTCCAATGTATGTCTTTTGTATCGCATTTGGTACATACATTTGAAACATGTGGCGATGCTCTCATTACCTAAGTTGAGTTGTTATAATGCTCATTACTATGATAGCTTTTCTACTGAAAAATGAATTTGATCCAGCGCATGGACAATCGGAAATGGTTTTGTGATATTAGTAGATTTTGATCCACTTCGCTAACGTCATCTATTTACGATACTAGTAGATTTTGATCCATTTTAATAACGCTCTTATTATGGCTTTCTTTTAGGTCAGAACGCCTTACTTAGTGAAGATGTGGCATTTGGCAAGAAGGGAGAGTATGAGTTCGATGAGACTGATTTTTTGGGCCTCGATTTTTTTGAGAAAAAACGTTATAAAGGACGACCACCTGGGTTGACTCCAGCTTTTGAGCCTTTGAAAGATGACGATTTTCCTGAGGTGGAGATAATAATTGGAGACCCTAGCAAATTTAAGAAGTCTCAACCCTCAACAGAAATCCAACCAGTAGATAACAGGGAGTCAGAGAATTCACAATCAGCTAGTGAAACAAACGAAACTGACCAGGTTGAGAAAGCGCCTCCTTCAACTGTTATTGAACCAGAAGAAGATGAAGATGTTTATAGACCCACTGTTAGATCATGGGGAATGTTTCCAAGGCCGCAAAATATTTCAAAGGCGGTAAGATAGAATTGTAACATTTCACAAGCTGTATTTGTATCTTTACTTACTTTCAGATACAAAATTCTTTTACTATGCACAATTTTTTTGGGGCAAATTACGATTTAAGAATGAAAACAACACAACAATAATAGTAAACTACTTCGGTTTCGATTTAGAATGAAAGGGTTTGAGAAGGTACAACAATAATGGTTTGAAATCAACCATTTGCTAACAATCAGATCGCTTCTCTCCTTTTTTCAAGTATCATATGAAAACATATATTCTCTCTTTTAACAAAAACCACCATGGTGATAATGATTATATTTGGAGTCACTTTTTGCTCTTATGATCTCTCTACCTCCTTTAATCTGACAAGAATTGTCTATTCATTGGAAATATCTGGCTCTATACTATGAACTTACCATCTATGTAGTTTCATTATGATCCTGTTGCAATTCTTTTTTCCCCTAGATCCATCCTTTTGCAATTTTCTCCATTATTTGTGGTTTTTTTAATCTCCGCACTGATCGTAATTCTGAAACTCGCTACTGTGCAAATCATTGGCATCAGGCTGCGCACATAAGTTCTGACATCAATAACCATTAGATTATTCTTGTGTGGCTAATGGCAATCATCCATCACAAAAACTAGTCTGAACAATCCATATACCTGTTATGTTCTCATTCGTATTATTTGATTTGTTAGATACTACATGCCTCATCAGCCATTGTCTTGCAGAAACCACAAGTCGGCAACCATTGCTAGTTTGCTAGACTGGTTTGACTTAGATAGTCAGTCTTTCAGAAATCGCAAAGCAGCATTGTATAGAACCACTTTTACGATTGTCTCTCTTTCTATAGAACTTTGGTTGTGGATACACTAAGAAAGGACATTCTGAAATAAACTTAAAAATTGCTCGAGATATATTTTTTCTATATTACTTTGGGTTCAGTTAGCTGATACACTACATGTTTGGACACTGTTGCCATTCTATGATATCTATCATTGATTCTTGATGAAGTTTGATCATAGTGTGATATGTGTTACAGTATGATGAATGCTGAGTTTGCCTGGATGTGATTTTCCTGTTACCCTTCCTTCTAGTATGGTGGTGGAAGAAATATACGCCTTGGTGGAGAGACTCAAAGTGCAGAAGAAAAGGCAGCCAAGGATAAGCGCACCAAAGAGCTAATAGCTGCATACAGGAATCGGCAAAACAGTGTACTTCGATACTTGCCGAGTTGTTTCTGGTATGAGTTGGTTAAAGCTCATCCGACCCAGGAGACAATGGAAAACACTAGTGGTTAAGCCACTGGTACAGTCTCAACGACTACCCGTAAGAGACTTGGTAACATGGTAATTGATGCAAAGACAAAGGCAGAGTGCATCGAGGTACTGATTGAAACACAACTCCATTTAAGTTGACTACTCCAGTGGTTTTAATTTGACCTTTCTTATCCCTTCAGTGCTTCCACTTTTATGGTGTTTGAGGGAGTAATGTTCAGAACTTCAGATTTCTTTATCAGTTAGTTTAGTTCGCATGATAATTTTACTTATGGTTCAGAAAAAATTGTTCCTGTTTCATTTTATTTAAATATTCGACTTTTTTTATCAACAAGAAACAAACTTTATACTGGCTACTGAACTGTGAGGGTACTGGTAGATTGCTTGAACCTTTTATTGTTTTCTTTATTTTAAAATATCGATCTTAGGAATGTAGCCTAGATATTTTTTGCAAGGATCAGAGTCAACAGAGAATGAATGAGAGCATAAGGTAACAAGAAAATATAATTGATTCAAGTGTAGATTAACATATATTTGGCACCAATGATGCTCTGGAGTTATAATGAGATCATATACTAGTAAAACAGTTTATCATTTTACACAATTCTGTATCTGATAATTCCAGTACGATTTTACATCTGCACACATGATCTTTTATATGTTTCATGTACTTGTATGCATTCCCTATGAACTTGGCACATTTAGAAGCAATTTCTTATTATTATTACAATGCTTTGTAAGAAATGTTCTTTCTAGCAAACATTAAGAGGGCTATATTAGTGGATACTTAACATTTAGGTGGTAAAGTAACTAATGCAGTACTTTTAAAAAATGGAGAGTTAGAGCCAATCGCTCACCCTGGCCTAGAGAGGCGCTACCATTCTCTGTAAGGATCTTTCTTATACTATATCCAGTCAGGCTCTTTTTGCAATGCAAAAATATTTCCTGATTCACATAGGAGTTGGACTATTTTGGTGAAATGCCATTACAAAAGGTTTGAAGGTTGCCAGCATAGTATCAAGTTGTTTGTCAAGTATATAAAATGTGTATGAATGTCCCGTGGTGTTAGTTTAATTTACTCAGACGCTCCCATTCTGTTGGTTTGAACCTTGTGGTCTTTTTCTGTACCTGGTACTTTCATACTATCTTCAAGCAGTTTTCATGCTTCGCTTTGATACACATGACATTGGTATATGATCCAAAATTTTATTGTTGAAGGCCTTGAGGGAAGGTGATGAAATGATGAATACTGGAAGGCTTAAACAAGCGCTGCCTTATTATGAAAAAGTGATGAATGCTGTGGACTTTAAGGTATTACATTACTGATATTATGTTCCAGAAAAATTACTAAATGTCTTGGGTTGATATATATCTGTGGTTCTTCTATTATTAGTGAATTGTTGGATTCTGGTGAGAAAATGAACTTTCAACTGAACCCTGTTCTTGGTGAGAAGTCTATTACTTTACTGTTGAATGTTTAATTAAACATATTTACATGTAGCTTTGGTTTATTTCTTAAACATAGTAGGGAGATAAACTTCCCTGTAATATGATAATTTTCCAACTGTCTTCCATTACTTCCTAAACTGAGGAAGCCCTGTTCTGTATCAATCACCAACCACTACATGGGTACTTTAGGTAGATCTGTCAAGTAGCTTTTGATTCTGTGGTTCTCCTTTCAATTGCTTTGAACTTTAAGATATTGGGACAATAATGTAGCAACTGAACCTGGCCTCAGAGGACAGAGCACAACCATTGACTAAAATTCGTCCAGATATCGAGCTCCTAATTTTGTAAAATAGCTGAACAAACAAAAGAGCAGCAGATTAGTATATTTACTACATATTAGAGTCACATTTATGATGTTTAAACAATATGCACTACAAAAAAAAAAACTCAACCACAGGGAGAGACGTCCCTCTGATTTTGTCTTAAAAAGGAGTACCTAAGCTTTGAACCTGGTCACAGATTTTTCCAGAGTCCATTGCTATACCGCCACGAGAAGCTTTGGTAACAATGCAATATAATGGCTGTCTATTAAACTCATGGACAAAATTTTGGCTGTTTACTTTCTCATGTTACTTGCGCCTCGGACTATGCATACATTCCTGCCATACCATTGTTCGTTGCTATGCCCTTCTTTGTTTCTAGTATATGTTTGTTTGCTCATTAAGTTAATTGCAGACTGAACTTCATGGAAGGGCTGCTTTGCAGTGGTCAATTTGTCTTGATTCACTCTGCAGGTAACCCTTTGTTTTGTGTTATGCTCTTACTCTGCATCACTTTATTAGTCAAGTTTTATGTTTTTCCTGCTCAGATGCAAATGAACAGAATTTTTTTAGCCCCCCTGATGAAAGCTATGTTTCATGCTTCCATGCTGAATAAGAAGAACACTGGATTCCCTTTTGGATTTAAAAAGATAATATTTGTATTGTTTTTGCATGTTTCCATGTTCATTTGTGCACAATGCCCATGTGGTTACTTCTAAGGAATGGATTAGTGCGCAAATCATAATACACATACAATATATCTTTTAACTAAATTGCAGTTTCATTAAGCGTAACATGGGCACTGTTAAGCTATCTGTTCCTAGTTCGGAATACTAACCTGGGGCAGTTTGCTATCTTAGGTTTCCTTCATGTTGCATATGTATTTCACGGCTACCCCACTTTTGCAGGTCCAAGGAAGCAATGAGCATGTATAGCAAACTAAAAAACCATCCGAATAGCGAGATTAGCAAGAAGGCAAACATGTTCGTGTTCAGCTTTCAGGTAAGTCTCCGAATCCTGTTATATCCCTTCATCGCCCCAGTAAAGATTAAAGTATATTAAAGTAGACCCCGAGCAAATCGTGAGCTTAGGCATGATATCACGGGCTTTGCTACGGTACACCGAAGTAACTGTGGACCGTTGATCTAATGCAATATTACCTCTTAGGTGGTAATAGTTTTAATATTTTCAAATCAGAAAATAGAGAGTTAGAACTAACTTGCATGTAGATTAGTTGAGATCTTAGATTTATGTTTTTTCCACATGATGGGGTGCCCGCCATAGGAATTAGTTGAGATCTCATATTTGTTTCTTAATGTGAATAAAAGCAAACGTTAGGTGTGTGTGGTTACTTTGAAAAAAAACATGTTCGTGACAATAACATGTAAACGTGACAAACTTGAACAAAAAAAAATATTTTTAGATCCATATCATGGAAGGTGCCTATATAACTTTTGTAGCATGACAGGTGCGTATATGTATCATGATATAATCTAGTGGTAGGACTTGGTCTAACGTGACATGCCTGTAACAAATGATATGAAAAAAGAGAAATGTATGTGTTAGATCTAGGCGTTTATTTTCTATAGTGTGACATAAATACATGTGCACATGATATTATTATTTTTGTGTGAGAGGTGCTATGCATTTTAACTGTGTACATAATTTTTTTTTCTAAACTCACTAATATTGCTACATTTTTTCCATACAGGTACATGCATGATTTAGTTAAACGGTCTGCATGCATGATTAGAAAACGAGATTTAGCGCGTAGTTCCATGATTTTCGGATCTGCATGCATGCATGCAAGATAATTAAGGACATATACATTTTTTTATTTTTAAGATGGATTTAATTCTTGAAAATTCAGTGGCTCAGATTTATTTGAACTCTTACCTCTTAAGAGGTAAATGGAGTACCGTAGCATCGCCCTAAGCTGATGCAATGTCCTTTCTACCAATAATAAAACATCGTCCTTTTCACCAATAAAATATCGATGCATGAGACCTCTGACTGACATCTTTCTGTCTCTCCTGACCATCTGAATCGAAGGCAATGGACTTCATGAAGTTGAACAGCACGCCGGTGCCGAAAAGCACAGGCTACGAGACGTACTTCACGAAATTCGGCGGGCAGAAGAACTACTACGCGAGCCTGGACGAGCCCGAGGTGGGAGTCGGCCAGGTCATCCCGTACATGCTCTTCCTAGTCTCGCCGATATTTATAGTCGCGTTTGCCGCGCTGAGGAAATCCTTTCAGCTGTGAACAGAGATTTCACGAACGAATCACTGAAGCTCGAAGAGCATATATATAGGAGCATGTAGCTTGCTAAATAGAAAAAAAAGACAATCCTTTTGTATAGCTTTGTGAAGGCGTTCCTTATTTCCTTTTGTATGTTCTGTTTCTCTGCGTTCACCTTTTTGCATTGTATAGCCTTCGCTTCATTCTGCCGCCGAGTGAAGCCCAGAAGCCAATTTTTGAAAAAAAAAAGCCCAGAAGCCTGCTTTGCCCTAAAATTGTGTGCTGTACCGGTTTCTGAACTTGCTTCACGTGGCATGTGGGTCGGTGCATTGCTGAAATGGAATTCGAGGACCCCGCCATGCGAGTAAATTTCTCCTGACATGGGGCGTGTTTTGGTTTGTTCTAGAATCTCTAGAACACGTAAATCGAGAAACTAATCTTGCTCACATGAAGTACTAAATGAAGTCTATTTGTAAAATCTCTTCAGGGATTGGTGTAATATTTCGCGATGAATTTAATGATGGTAATTAATTGATGATTGGTTACAGTAATGTTTCAATAACCATCATCTAATCACACGGTTAAAAATTTTATTAGATTCTTCAGAGTTTCTAGTGCAAGGGTTCTGAAGTTGATTTTATAAACTGTTTTTATTTAACACTTTAATTGACGGTTAAACTTAACGGGGACTGGTGAAGCCGGTCCCGTTGGTCGTGATCGGTACCCGAAAAGTTGACGGCAGCAGCTCTGAAATCTGAGCACCTACCGAGTCCGCTGGTTCAGACCTCACCGTGTCTGTCTACGCAGGCAGCCGCGCCTCATGTTTCCGCTCTCCCGGACCGCGACCTTTTCCAGCCTTCAGGGGTACGGTCCTACGGAGCGGCGGAGGCGGAAGAGCTGGCCGGCCGCCCGTAAAGCTGAGCGTACCGCCGGCGATCGCCCCGCCCCCCCCCCCCCCCCCTTCCAGGTTTTTTTTTCCCTCTCCCTCTCGCCTCCGATCCGTCCTTGCAGGAACACGCGGCGGTGGCGGCCCACCGCCGCCGACCACGCGACCAAACGCCAAGATTGTGGAGCAAACAGTACACGTTCTTCTCCGCCCGTCGCCGCAGCTGCCAACTTTCTCCGCCGCCCCGTCCGTGGGGTTGCCTCGGCTAGAAAGCGATCGGAGGCCGCGCGGTGGGCGTTTCTGGGCCGGACCACGCGTGCCTTTCCAGCCGACCACAGGCTGCTGGGCTGGCCCACGCCATTCCAGGAAACGCGCTCGTTTTCCTCACGCGAGCCGCTCCCCCACCGCCCCCGTCTCGGATTCTCCTGGCCGTGCACGGCAGCAGCTTGCCGGCCGCGAGGACGTGCACGTGCTGCCGTCCGTGCGTCCGGTCACCGCCTTTCCACCTAGCTTGTTCCTTCTCCGCTAGCTGGACTTTCCACCTTCCGCCGCCCGTAATGGCGATTCTTCACTCGGAAGCATTCTCGTACGACAAGCGCCGAAGCGCGTACGGTGTAAAGTATCTTTGATTTGCGCAGCCCCCCGGTTGGGTTGGGTTAAAGCAGGCCGAAGCTGTGGCGAGCCTTCGACTCCAAGGGAGCAGCTCGCCATGCATGTGCCGTGCGTGTACCACGGGGTTCTTTGATTGATCCGGGCGGCAGCCGGTGGCGGACTACCGTGATCTGCCAGGACACCGTTGACAAAAAAAAAAAGGACCCTAGCAAGCAGGTCTTGGAGCGTTCGTGTGCTGCAGATGCAGCGCAGGACACGTGTGGGCTCAACAAGTTGCTCAACGCGTCGCGTCGTCGAGAACGAAGATAAGTGCCCAAGCTTACCTTCTATATTTTCTTCAAAAGGGAAGCAGGTGTGTAAATTCTCGGTCCCAAGTTTTTTTTTGGATTTTTGGAACGTAATAGCCCTGTTTCACGTGGTGCTCTCGAATATACTAACGCGTAGCTAGTACGTACTGTAGTCAACAAAGCACCCACCAGCCGCTCGAAACAACAAATAAAAAAACTGTTTTTAAAAACCTAGCGAACGTGGCTTTCACATTTATAGAAGAAAAATCTATTTGACGTTTGAAACTATATCCACGTGCATATGTAAATCAGATAATGCATTTTTAAAAAGCAATCAATACAGAGTCATCATCCATAGGTGTAATAATAAAAACCACAATTACCCAAGTTAAAGCCATTGAAACATCTAGCAATTCTAACCAATGACTACATAACGCATAACAATCCTAACTGCTTCTGTTCTTTGACAACTGCGATAGGAGTAATCCGCTTCTTGAGATGGTGAGAGCAAGATAATAAAATTGTGGGCATATATAGCTAGATGTATAAGCCAATCCACTATTTGCTTGAGGAAAAAAAAAACTGAATCTGATCAATGAGAATCAGAAAAGCACGCCTTGGCACAGATGCATTAGGCTACAGAGTTAAGTCAATGTTTGATCAGTATTTTTCCTAAAAAGTAATAAGACATGGAAAAATATATTCCTAAGCTACGAGATAGCCGTGACATCTATTATGATACATGTTTTTGGAATTTAATTAATATATAACTCAATGCATTTTCGAATTAAAAGCTAATTAGGATTTTTAAAATCAGTATGCTAGTAAAAAAGAGAAGGGAAGAAAGGGAAAAGCACCACCAACGAAGCCAAGCCTGGAGTACTCCATAGTATACAACAACTCTAGTGAGTCCATAGTGAGCGAAGTAAGTTACATCTTCAGTTGTGAGTTGTGATGCCAATCTTCTTAGTAAATTACCTTAAAAAAACCTTGTTAGTAAAAGTGAAACAAGTACTACACCTCCATCCACAAAAGAATGCAATTCTTGCTTTTCGGCAAGTCAAACAGTTTGAACTTTGACTAAAGTTATATAAAAAATAATAATATTCATGATATAAAATAAAGTACCATCGGATTACTAGTTGTAGAATATGTTTTATTTATTTATTTATTATAAATCTAGTCAAATTTGAACTAGTATGAGTGATATGGATTCCATAATTGCATTCTTTCAAGAACAGAGAAGGTAGACATACTGGTCTATCTGTAGGTGCAGTAAACGTGCTAGTACGGCCTTGTTAGACTTCAGCCAGGTCAGCAGGCAGCACACTTCTCTGTTGCCCTGCTGTAGAAAAATACCAGGCAGCTCGCTGCTGACCGCAGGCAGTAGCCGTTGGAGTTGGACTCGGGCCGGTGGTCTGCACGCAGCGCTAGCGGACAGGTTCGCGGAGAGGAAATCACCGTCGTCACCCAACCCGATCCAGTGGGTAGGTAACGACAACAACCGGCAGGGGGGACGGGGGAGGAGGAGCCAGTGCCCACTGGCACTGCCCAGTGGCGTCGCATGGGGGCACACCACCAATTCCCTGCTGGGAAAAGGCCCCAGGGGCACACCATGGCCTGCCAGTCTCTGTCTGCTCTGCCTGCCGGTGGCGCCGGAGGCCGGGCGGGCGAGCCCTGCCCTGCCCCCAAAGGCCAAAGGGCAGCAGGTGATTTGAACAGACTAGCCGTTGCGCCCCGGGGAGAGGCCCCGCCCCGCCCCGCCCCGTGCGCGCACTCATTTCCTTGGGCGCCAGAGCGCGCTCCCCGCGGCGCCACCAGGCACCAACCCAAGGAGAGGCAGCGGCAGCCGGCAGCGCGCGTCGCCACCCCGCGCGCGTCATGGCTCATGTGTGTGACCGACCGTGTTGCCTCGGGCCTGCCTGCCTGCAGGCGCGGTTCCTCGATTCGCACGCACATTAATAAAGCAGAGAGAGAGAGGAGCCCCCCTGTTCCTGCTCCTGTTCCTGTTTCTGTTCCTGTTCCTGTCCCCGGTCGCGACGACGCCAACGGCTCCCGGGCGCTCGGTCCCTCCCTCCGTCCCCGTGCGCGCGCGGCGGAGCACCAACGGATCCGGGGGCTCGATCTGGCCGGGGGGCTCGGGGGATGATGGTTTGGCGCTGCGGCCCGGGCCCGTGCGTTGCTGCCTTGCTCACAGCAGCTGCTGCGCGCGCACGGTGGTGGCAGGGTTGGTAGTAGATACGAGTACTAGAACGGAAAGCCTCCTGGCGCGTCCCCGGAGAGTGTGGTTTAACAGAAGCCACCATCCGATCCGTGTGCTCGCTCGCCGTGGCTGCCACCGCACCGCATCGCTCGCTGGCGCTGCTGGTACGTGGGTGCACGGTGCGCGTATAAACAAACAAAGGCAAACACAAATGCTACTCACTGGTGCTCTGTTTTTGTACAAGATTTGCTCCATCTGGGTGACCAAGAGTAGTACCCGATGACCATCCAGACCATATCTCCCTGTCACAAATTTTTTTTAAAAAAAAGATCACGGACGCCCATTCGACGATTTGGATTTTAGCGGTTATTAGCTACAGTAGGAACGGCTCACAAGCAAGGTTCACCAAACCGTCGGTAACCGGTCCGGTTCCGGTTTGGTCCGGTATGAAACCGGTCTAAATTCAAAATTTAAATTTGAATTCAAAAAATGAAAAATTCCTAAAAATACTTCAAGTTGCGACGAATCTAATGGTGTCAAATTTTCTCAAAAATGCGTTCGTTTAACATACTTTTCGGGCATTTAAAGTTAAAACAAAAAAGAAAAGGAAAAAAATGTGACGGCCCATTAAGGCCCACTTGGTAAACCGGTCAAACCGGCCGGTAAACCGGTCAAACCGGCCGGTATACCGGTTACACATGCGATTTTAAATTTGGATTTGAATGCAAACCGGTCAAACCGGCTGTTAAACCGGTTAAACCGACCGGTAAACCGGTACGAACCGGTTGAACTGAGTTTTTTGAATTCAAATTTGAATTTGACCGGTTTCTACCGGTAACCGGTCAAATCGGTCCGGTAAACCGGAACCGGACGCCGGCGGTTAGGTCCGATCGGTCGGGAAATGAAACTCTGCTCACAAGCGGCCAATTGTTGCCCTTTCCAACGTTTTGCATCCCTTGCTGCCTCCTCTAGAGTTTGTCCGTCTCCAACGACGTCAACACGGCATTAATCCCTGCAACCAAATACGCTCACTCGTCCCAGAAAAAGGGTCCCAGCGCCCAATGCAGTAAACTGAACCCTGCACAAGTCGTCGTACCGTGCACCTCTCTCAAAAAAAAAAGTCGTCGTACCGTGCACCGAATGGGCGGTAACAGCACTTAATTTTGAGACATTTGGTCATCCAACAGCTCTTCATCAGTCTTCACTCGTAAAACTCTAGCAGCACAAGTCCTGAGGAAAAAAAAAGGAGCACGGATGACGGAAAAAGGCGCTAACATCTTTTGCCATGCACCTTTCGGACGTCATCATACTACAAAGCAATCAAGCCGCAGCGTTTGTACTCTTGCAGGCTCGGCTTGGTACGCCACGCAAGCAAACCGGAACTTAGCGGCCGCTCAAGCCCAATTTGCAGCGCTCGCGTATCGGTTAGTAGTTATTTAGGGTTCGTGATGGAAAAGGACGTTGCGCCATCAAGCAATCAAGGATGAGGCAGATGAGCAGCGCCGTACCTAATATTCCCTCTCGCCCATTTTATATCTTTTTTTTCAAAAAAAACTTTGCCAGGCCGAGTCCACGCCAGAAGATCGCTGGCTGCTGCTGGGCAAGCGAGGACTGACGAAAAAAAAAAATATTTGGACTTTTTTTTGTCACATACGGCTGGCGGAGATTGCGTTCGCTAGCTACACGTGCGCTGGGTGTGGACATCGCTGACATCAGCTCTATATATCACTCCAATGATTGCTTGGTTCGTCTCCGGCCATCGGATTAAGAAACCATCATCAAATCAAACATGGAGTGCCGACCAGGAACTGCAACAGCTGCCGAGAAGCTTTTTCGTGGATCCTTGATTGCAATTGAAACAGACCAGGTTATCGAAAGTCGAACCCGACTCGCTGTATTGTCGTGATAGTCCCTGGATCAGTAGCTATCACGTATAGAACCCATTTCAATCGAATATCACAGGCATAACTCACGTTTACAACATCACATGAGTTTAATTATTACATAATCCGAAGGATTGTATTACGAATCTCAGAGTATAAGCCCCTTGGGCTAAAAGAAAACAAACAGAAAGCGGAAACAGAATCTAGTCTTCTAGACAGACTTCATCTTCACGAATCCTCTCCACAGGCAGCTCGGTGAGTAGCTTGGGCCTTCCTTCACGTCGCCTTCCGTTATCATCCAATCGACTCCTTCACTCGGATCCTGCATCTATCAGGCTATCCCCAAGGATGGGATAGGTTCACGTCACCATCCGTATGCAAGTTTTTGGTGGATGCAAACAGTATAAAGATAATGCCAAGGATAGGCTATGGTTTCCTATGCAAGCAATATAAGTCATCCGAAATACCTTTCAACACGGGCAGCTCCGGCATCCCGGACTCCCGGTCTCCTATCTTCCTCTACCAAGTATCTCAACCCAGTTTCGGTGCGGGAACTCCCTCTCCCCGCACCTCAGCTACTATCCGAGCAGGAAAAAGTGGTACTAGAGGGAGGTAGAAAAGTATATGTGGTTCTAACTACATTTGTGGGGCCAGATCCAGAGTTGTACATGACCGAGTACGCGGCTATACGTATAGTTTTTACCCTGCAGGGGTTGTACACCTGTACCCACTCGCCACGAATCCAGCCAGGAGCGACCCGACCCTCTCCGAGGCACCAGTCAACGAAACTAACGGCTACGGCACCATCCTACTCCCGGTCTGGGGCGCGTCCTCCCGCAGAAGGTCGCCCGGGGCTGTGAATCTATCTAGAATGGAATCTCCATGGATCCTGCGATCGGGGGCGATAGGGTCCTGCCCTCTCCCCCTGACACTGAAACACTATCCTCCTGCAGTAATGGTGCCGCGCATAGCTAGCTCGGGCTGGGTCCCCCCTCATAAAGGATAAGTGGTGTGCACGTTTGACATAGTTCCGTCACTAGGGCCACAAAGTCAAGTCCTTCATCCAGCTGAGGCGAGCGTCTTCGTCCAAAGTTAGCATCCCGTCAACACGGTCTGCAATCGATACCCATTACAAGTATCTCCTCCATAACTACACCTCTACTAAGTTCCCACGGCCACGGGAACGGTCTAGCACCCACCATAGGTGCCCGTCACCCATTACAGGTGCTCACAGGATCGTGCCCAACACACAATCCCCGGCTCTCGATTCGAAGATCAGAGAAAAGGGTCCGCTCGCCCCTGCTCTAACCTAATCACCAACTCCCATATATGTGGAGGCATCTTCCAGCAAGCAAAGACTATCACATCATATATTCCCATACCCAATCTCACACATAGAAGCAATAGCATACAACAATTCACATCTAAGTATGGGAAACATGGAATACAGTAAATAAGTGGCCATGCAAGCTCATCTCATCACACTCAATTTGGGAGCGTAGCGTATCTATCTAGCAAGCAAATGCCTAATAGGTATTCAATCGTGGACGGGCGTGAACCTGATAGGTCTTCGTAGCCTTCCTAGTCCTTCGGGGCTTCTGGTCTCCGGGTACGTCCCTCTGGGTCCTCCGGGTGTCGGGGTAGTCCTTCTGGATCTTCTGGTCGTCCGGGATGTCGGTCAACTCCTCCACGTCAGGACCCAATCGTAATTACGTATAAATATATAGGGGCCAAAGTACAAGAATGCACAAAATAGGCTCAAAAGAGATCCAACTCACAACAAAACCTATTCTAACGCATAGTTCATGATTTTAGAAGAATTATGAAACTGGTTTCATATTTTTCGGAGCTCCGGTTGATTTATTATGCATTAGCTAAGATTAAAGCATTTTCTAGAAATAATAAATGATTATCGAAAAAGGAAAGCACAGAGGTGACACGTGGCAGCACCAGAGCATGTCGTGTGGCATGATGATGTCAGCATGACGTCATCATGACGTCACCAGATGGGTCAGCTCTGCTGACGTCAGCAGTGGGCCCTGCTGATGTCAGTGTTGACCAAGTCAACATTGACCGTTGACCGGTCAACCGGGTCAGTGGGGTCCGCAAGTCAGTGGGCCCCACAGGTCAGTCTCTCACTAGAGACTTACAAGTGGGACCCGCACGTCAGGTTAAACTAGAAAAAAAGGAAAAAAAGGGTAAAGGTTTAACGGCCCGGAAGCGTATAGGCGGCCCAACAAAGGATCGGCTCATACTGATGGGCGGCTCGGCTCGCGAAGAGGGCCAGCTCGGCCTGCGGCTTCACAGGCCGGCTCGGGCGGCAAGGGACAAAAAGGCCGGCTCGGCTTCGGGTCTGTTGGGCCGAAAGTGGCCCGTCTTCTTTCCTCTTCTCTTTTCTCCCTTTGGCTGACAGGGATGGCCCACATGGCGGCGTCTCCTCTCTCTTCTCCTCTTTTCCTCTATTCCTCTGCTTCCTTTCTGCGGTGGTCAGGCCCGCTGGGCTTCAGTGGTGGCGACGAAGCGGCTCCGGTTCGTCGGCGAGGCGGAATTGAGGCGGCGAGGCGGACCGGCATCCCATGGCGAGGTCGAGGTTCGGGATTGGCGCGCGCGGGGTCTGGATTAGCTTGACGAGGCTCCTCCCCCGGGCGGCAACGGTCGGCGCGGCGGCACGAGGACGAGGGCGGAGGCAAGCAGAGGCAAGGTGGTGAGACGGGGAAACAAGGGCGGAGGCACATCAGGCGTCATGGCGGCGGAGCTCCGTAGCGGTGGTCCAGCGGCGCGACGAGATGAAGGGCTTCCTCCTCTTCAAGGCGGCAGCTTGGCTCCTTCCGTGGCGGCGGGCCGAAGGCTCGTCGACGGCAGTCCGGCTACGTCGAGGTGAGGGCACGGGTCAGGGCTCAGGCTTGGCTCGATTCGGGCCCTCACGCGAGGATTCGGGTAGCCGAACCCGCGGTGGCGCAGAGCAGGGCCGGCGACGGCGAGGCAGGGGCTCCGGTGTAGGCTCGCAGGTCGCCGGCGAACTAGGTCTATGGCGGCGTGCCAGAGCAATGCGAGGACGTGGCGTGGGTAGGCGCGGACGGCATGGCGGCGGGGTCAAGGTGCAGCCTTGGGTTCAGGGCAGAGACGCAGAGATGGCAACGCGCGGCGCGGCCGGAACGAGCTCAAGCGGCTCAAGGACGCGCGGCGCGTCGTGGCAACGCCATGGTTGGGCTGGTCGGTGTTCCGGGGCGTGCTGGCGAGGGCAGGGCCAGCACGAACAGAGACGCGGTGCATCAGGAACGCGACGCATGCGGAGCGGAGTGTGTCGCACTTCAAGCGCGACACGGCCACTGCGAGGCGACGGCGAGGGTTCAGCTGCGCGCGCACGATGTCGCGCGGGCGTCGCGACGCAGGTCTGGTCTGGGGGTTCCGGGATGAGGCTGTGCGGGTCGGTGAGCGGCGAGGCGCACGCGTGCGGGCGTGTGCGCGAAACGGCATGGCCGCGGCGAAGTGGTGAGCTTGGCCAGGGCGTGTGCAGGGTGCTCCAGGCGCGGTGAGGGCCTAAAGGCTCGGCCTTTTTCGGCCGGCACAGTGTGTGGGCTTGTGCGAACGGGTGCCCGCTCCAGGCACGACCGTGGCGAAGCCATGGCATGACCGAACGACGGCGCAAGGGCGAGGGAACTGGGCTTAACGGCACACAGGCAGACAACACGAGGAAAGGCATCGGGCTCGAAGAAGACGATGGCGATGCAGGGGTGAGGCGCGGCCGTGGAGAGGCGGAGCAGTGCAGAGCAGAGCAGGGACACCGATGTCGTCGATCGGGGCGTAGGCTCGACGAAGGCGTTCCCCTGGCGGCGGTCCTCCTCCTCCTCGCTGGGCTCCAAGTGCGGTGGGGTTCTCCTCCTTCTTTCCTCCCTTCCTCTACCCCTCTTCTTCTCCTCTGTTCTAGCGGCTAGCGGCGGCGGATTGGGGAAAAGAGCTCTGGGCTTTAGGGTCTGCGGCGGCCGTGGGGTTTTATAGGCACATGGCTAGGGTTTGGGTCCGGCGCGAGGCGCTCCCAAGGCACGGACGCCGAGGCTTGCCGGTGGCGGCTTGGGCGCGCGCGGGGCTACGAGGCGCACATCGCGCGGCTGCGCGGTGCGGGGCGCTAGGATTGGGCGCCGGTGCTCAAAAGCGAGGCGAGGAGCAGGCGGCTGACGCGAGCAGGCAGGCGGCGCCGGCGTGAGAGGCGGAGAGGGACGCAGCCGGTCAAAAGCAAAAAGGTGGAGCAGAGGCGTCGTCCGCGACGGGGAAGAAAGGGGAATAGTTTTGCCCTCCCCGACAAGCGGGCCCGGGCGGCAGTGACTGCTGGGCGACGGAGGGCGGCGTCCACTCGGGCGCGTGCGAGCTGGGCCACGCGTGTGAACGGGTCGGGGCGTGAAGAGTCGAGCCGGTTGCAGGCTGGCGGGTTGGTAACGGGCCGCGTGCAGGATCGGGCTGGTGGTGAGGCGCGTTTGCGGGCTGGTCGAGGCGGGCTGGTTGGGCTAAAAACAAAAAGGCCAGCTGGGCCGGTGCTGGTTTTCGGGCTGGCAGGGCAGACCGCAAGAGCTGGGGTCGGCTGTGCTTGGCCTTGGATTCTGCTGGGTTTCGGGTTGGACCGGGTTGGACTGGTTAGTGGGTTCGTCCGGTTTGGGTCAGGGCTAGGATAGGTTAGCGGGTTAGGGTTAGAGGTTAGAGCTCGGATTTAATTTGAATGGCTCAATTCAAATTAAATCCCACACAAACGTTAGAAGATGAAATTAAATTGAGAGGCACACCTCGATTTAATTTCCACACAATTTCATACAATTAAATAAATCCAAATCAAATTCGAATTAAACAAGTAGAGCCAAATAAATCCAATAACTCCAATATTCTCACACTAGCAAATATTATCCTTAATTCTATACAAAATTTTTAGTTACTAGGATTTTGGGGAGGCAGAAATCCTACTTAAGTTGATAATTACAGCATTGCCATGAAATTTTTGAATTTCACATTTTTCGACTTTATAACATTCCGAAAAAATCCGGGATGTTACCGCAATGGCCCCAGAAACAAGCCAAATATGTTAGAATTTCTTGAGGTTAGTGTTAATTAATTACTCCTAGATGGCTAAACCTCAGTGAAGATTGTCAAAGTCAAAAAAAAAAGAAGAGGAAATTTTAGCAAATAAGAAGTGTTTTGCTTTCTTTTTTTAAAAAAAAAACTAAGTGTTTTGCATTCGAGCGACCGAAAGAGCAAGGCTAATAATACAGTCTTCTGCTGGTTTTAAGAATTTTTGCAGTCCATCTCTCAACATACTTGTATAATGATTTAGCTCTTCATCATTAATATATGACCCATTTTACTCTCACACAAAATTCTTTGGTTCTTATATCGAAAGTGGCTGCAAGCTTCCAGTCCGCTTTTCCTCTCTCTTATTCTCTCAATCCTTCACTCAGCATTCAATTTTCTTATAATCTATCATATTTTCTTATAATCTATCATAATACTTGCTCTTGCCGTCTTACGTGACTTCAATTTTCGAATATTTTTTTTCATCTACAGACCCTGTTGTTTGCGCCTTTCGGCCACTGAATTGCTTTAAGAGGAGTCGGAGCTCTTCTTTTGGTGCTCCAGCATCAGAACCCGAATTCCTGGGGGCCCGCGCCACGCACTATAATTAAAGACCAATAATCCCCACCAAAGCTTACTGCAAATCTCTATCAGTACTGTGGATTTCAACATCAGCATCTTATCTTGACGTCCCGGTTTAGCCTTTTTTTAATTGGGATCCTGCGAGAAGAAACTTCAAGAACAACCCTGATCTTACATGTATTTTCCTCCCCATAAATAAATCTGAGCTCCTCCTGTTTATAGTCAGTGGTTTTATATACTTCAACGACTTACGCAAATAGATAGATTAAATGATGATTTTGCTGCCCTTCATTATTGTAATTGAAAATACGAGTCCTTCGTTTGCAAGAACTTTCTATATTATTTGGGCATCCTCGAGGAGAGCCAACTTCAAGTCTCCATCGAGCAAACGCACAAGTTCGTGGATCATCGATTTTTTTCATAGCAATTGTCATAGTATTCGTTTTCTCCGTGGCGCTGGCCTACTTCTCAAAGAGCTTCCTCTAACCTTGAACCCAAACGTTTAACCCTTGCTGCCACTAGTCTCTCCCTGCCGATGGTACAACAACAACAAATTTTTTTGTCCCAAGCGAATTGGGGTAGGCTAGAGATGAAACCTAAAAGACACAAATGTCATGATTCAGGCACATTGATAGTTAGTCTCCAAGCGCTCCTATCCAAAGCTAACTCCTCAGAGATATCCTAATCTTTAAGGTCTCTCTTAACTGACTCGTCCCAAGTCAGTTTAGGTCTACCTCTACCCTTCTTTACTTTATCAACACGCTTTAGCACCCCACTACGCACCGGCGCCTCCGGAGGCCTCCGTTGGTTCCTGCCGATTTCACGAGATAAGAAATTATAGTCAACTAATACTTCCTCTAATCACAAATATAAGTTGATTTTGGTTTGTTCTGAGATCTGTTTGGTTGAGGGGTACTTATTATAAGCCTCCCCAAATTAGTCTCAAATAAGCCTTTTGGCCTCCAAACATTGTGCTTATTTGAGGGGCTTAAAATAAGCACCCCATAAGCAATAAACATCACGAGGGTGTGCTTATTGCGCTTATTTCTTGTTGCATGACTCACATTGCCCTTATTAAATATAATTTTGCCTAAGTCCACATATCCAAACACTCTTGAGGCTTATTTGAAGCCCCCGTCATGTGAGAGGTTTATTGGCTTATTATAAACCCCACTTCCCAAAAATGCTTCCACCTTGAGCATCAATATTTTAAGTTTTATATAGTTTGGTAACACAAATTTATGTCACAAAAATAGTTCCAAGTGTGAATCGTACTATTTTTGTAATTCAAAAAAATTCCAGTTAAAGCTAAAAGATGTATTTAGTTCCTCCCCTATTTTTTTTTCAAAAGGAATCTTGCTATTAACGAGTATTAAATAAAATATATTTACAAAACTTTTTGCACGGATAAGTTGTAAATTGGGAGAATCAAACGAGCCTAATTAATCTATAATTAGTGAATGATTACTGTAGTATTACTGTTGTAAATCATGAATTAAGTAGGCTATTAGATTTGTTTCGTGATTTACAACTCATCTGTGTAAAAAGTTTTGTAAACATAATTTAATTAATATTTTTAAATAGCAATTTTTTTTGATGTGACCGGAGTGTAAAATTTTTAGGGAGGGAACTAACGGGGCTTATGTCTGGGTTATTAAAAAGTCACTTAGTACTAAAGCATACTTTGATGGTGGGGCAATAAAACCCATTCTCTTTCAACTTTTACCACAACTCATAAATGCGGCCTGCAAAAGCCAACGCAGAAACGGCCCCAGAATGACCGCCCCAGAGGATGCACGCCCGGCCCGTTGTCAAAAATTCTCGGTGGACCTCACACCTTCCTCTGGAAGTCTCAAAGATGACGGCCGCTTTGAGCCGCCCACCCACTGTGTTCGGCTCCCCCATTTGCTCTCCATCTTCCATCGCCGTCCCTCACAAACCTTCTTTCTTTTCTTCCACCTTTTCCTTGTGCTCTCCTCTCAATTCTCAATCAAGTCTAGTCTTGTCCCTCCCTTAATCCCCTCCCCCTGCCTTCCTTCTCCCACCTCCCAACCTCCCCCTCAGTTCACATCACCTTTGCTTCGCTTTGGCCTTGCTTTCGTGCCGTCCTTCAACGCAAGAAGCCAACAGAAACAAGCAACCCTCCAGTTTCAGCAAGACAAGAACTCGCGAGAAGTTCATCCAGCGGCGGACTAACTTGCAGGAGGCGAAGGAATCTCAGAAGCTGCGTCGCCGCGGACGCCGAGGGAGTAGCAGCCATGGTGCGGAGCAAGGAGGCGCCCAAGAAGAAGCCCAAGGACCCGCTCCTGAAGCCTCCGTCCAAGCCTAGGGGCGGCGAGCCGGCCTGCCCGTGGAACCGCGGCGGCGCGGCCATGTCGCCGGCGCCGGCGTCGGTGCCCAGCTACATGAGGGGCACCAGCAGCTCCGACGCCAAGGCCGGGCGCCGCGCGCGGCCGGTGGCGTCGGTATCGGCTTCGGCGTCGCCAGCGCGGCGGATGACGGTGGCGTCGGCGTCGGCGTCGGCGTCGCCCGCGAGGCGGAGGCCGGTGGTGCGGGTGCTGACCAGGGGGAAGGTGCTGTTCCCGGAGGAGGCGCCCGGCTCCGGCCTGGGCCGCGCCACGTGCTCCTCGACCATGAAGGAGGCCAAGTTCCCCGACGCGCTCGACCTCGCGCCGGGCGCCACCGACGCCGAGGGCCCCGCGGCGCTGCGGGTGTGCCCCTACACCTACTGCTCCCTCAACGGCCACAAGCACTCGCCGGCGGTGCCTCTCCGGAGTTTCCTCGCGTCGCGCCGGCGGCTCATCAAGACGCAGCAGAGCATGAAGCTCAGGGGCGTCTCGGCGTTCCGCAAGAAATCAGGGGAGAAGAGCAGCGGAGGTGGAGGCGCAAAGATCGCGCCTTTGATCGACGAGGAGGCCGTCGGCGACTTCTTCGTCGAGGTGTACGCCGGCCCGAGGGTGAGCTCGGACATGAGCTGCAGCGACATGTCCCTGGACGAGATGGACGCCACGGTGCGGAGGATGGAGTTCGTCGTTTTTGACCGGTGCGGCGCCGACGAGGACAGCGAGAAGGGCAAGGATCTTGCTGTTTGCGATGATGGTGACTCTGAGCCTCACCTGAGGTTCCAGGAGAAGCACGGTGACTTCAGAAACAACTTTTCAGAGTGCAGCGGAGCTGACAGCGGCAGTGATTTTGTCGAGGAGTTGCCGTGGATGAGGTACCACGGATACGAATACGATGATAGCTTGGATTATGATGAGATCGCGGACGAACAGAGGAGGAGAGAGGAGGAGGCTAGTGGGTCAGAGATCTGTGCGGAGCAAGAAGTGGAACAACAAACATCTGGTAGACCGGGTGATGATTTCAGAGAAGATGCTGCTGAAGAACAGGAAAAAGATTATGTGGAGAACGCCTCTAATTTGCTCTGTGGAGCAGAGATCATCGCAGATCAAGATGTTGCTTGCAGATTGGAGGCATGCCAGGAGGCAGATGGAAGAGATGAAGACAACATCCTGGACACGTTGTGTTGTGGGGAGGCATCTGCTGGACAAAGAATGGCAAAAGACCAGCTCTCTGAAGATGTCTACAAATCAGATATTCCTGATCAAGAAGTATCAGGATGGGCGGATGCTATCCTGGAAGAAAGCTGCAAAGAGGAGACTTCCGTGGATCAAGAAGCAAATAATGATGAGTGCAGGGTGGAATCTGATGGCGAATCAGAGGTCATCCAGGAGCAGGATGCAGAGGATGAAGAAAGCACGCCAGATGATGACTCTGAGATGGAGATTTCTGAGAATACTATCTCTGGTGATGGATGCAGAGAGGATTTCTCCGAGGAAGTAACCTCCAGAGCTGTCCCAGAAGGTAAAGTTTATCACTTCAAATGCTTTTAGTTTTTTTTTTATGTTGACATCCCGAGATTATATATTGATGTCCATGTGTTTAAATCCAGATGATAGCACTGCAGACAATGCATTTGAACAATATGTCGGCACTGTGGATGATGCATTTGAACAAGACAGCACCCCTGCAAATGGCCACAATGATGCTCAAATGGAATTTTGTATCACAAGAAGCAAACTTGAAGTCACATCTGAAGAAACTGCTACAGCTCAGCAAACCTATCAAGATGGCTCCATCGATGACATGGTTCCAAAGGAAATGGAAATTACCACATGCAAATTGGAAGAAACTTTTGAAGGATCTGTTAATTCCCAAGAAAGCAACTGGGCTGGTATCTCCACATGTGTCCATGATGCTCAAGTGGAACCACCGGATATTACCACATGCAAGTCGAAGGATGCTTCCAACACCACTGAAAAAAGTGGGCTAAGTGATAATGCAGAGAATGTTACAGATGGTGCTAAAATGGGGCCAGAAATTACCAAATGCAATTTGGAAGATGCTTCTGAAGAATCTGGTACTGATCAAGACACGGGAGAAGATGATGAATCTGCATGTTACAGTGGTGATGCTCAAAATGATTTGCAAATAACCAAATGCACATCACTAGACACTTCCAAAGAATCTGCTATTACTCAAGAAGCTGATCAGAGTGATAGCTCTGCAAATGACAGTTCTTATGCTCAAGAAGCCATAGGAGACTCTGATTCTGCATATAACAGTGATAATGCTCAAGATGATTTGGAGATCTCCAAATACAACTTGGAAGATGCTTCCAAAGAATTTGTCATTGCTCAAGAAATTGGTCAGAGTCATAGCTCTGCAAATGTCAATTCTGATGCGCAAAATGAATCTGAGATTACCACAAATGAGTTGGCAGTTATTGCCATCCGCGATGGCCATGAAAGTGATTCCAGGATTTCTAAATGCAAATCAGAAGATGTTTTGGAAGAATCTGTTAATGGCCAAGAAGCTGATCATGATGAGAGCTCTGCATATGTCTCTGATGGCACTCAAAACGAATATGAGGTTACCACTTGTCATTCAGAAGGCACTCAAGTGGAATCAGATGTAATTCAAGAAGATGAGGATGGGATTAACACTGCCCGTGGTCAAAAGAATTCTGAAATTAGAGCATGTGAATTGGGAAATGCTTCTTTAAAACCTGCTATGCCTCATGATGCTGATGGAGATATTAATATCATACATGCTAGTGATGGTTTGCAAAAGGATACTACCATGCAAAAACTTGATGCTTGTGAAGATATTAGTGCTACCGAAGAAGCAGGTTTGCAAAAACTTGATGCTTGTGAATATATTCGTGCTACTGAAGAAGAAGACCAATCTTTGCAAATAACAGGAGATTTTGCTGATGCAAAAGAACCTTCTATTGATGACATATGCGGTGCATTCAGTGGGATGAACCTCAAGGGAGCTGTATATTTTGATCCTGCCGAGTCAGCCACATGTCCAAGGAATAAATTGATCATCTCCAGGAGGAGGAGAACGCCTGAAGAGGAGGAATACCTGCGAGGTTTCAATCCGCGCGCACCGAACTTTCTTCCTCCGGAGTTGGATCCAGATGCAGAGAAGGTTGACCTGAAGCACCAAATGATGGATGAGCGGAAGAATGCCGAGGAATGGATGATCGATTATGCGCTTAGGAGGGCAGTGACAAATTTAGCTCCTGCTCGAAAGAAGAAAGTGGAGCTTCTTGTCCAGGCCTTTGAAACCGTCCTGCCGCATGATGAGGATGATAAGAAAAGCATCACACCCACAAGGCCTGTCCAAGCCTGCAACTGATGACACTAGAGGTAAGAACATGTTCTAAAATGTTGTTCCTGGCAATAATTCAGGTGTACTAACAATTTCATTACTCTAACTTCCATTTTTCTTTTGTGTATATTTTGCAGTTAGTGGTTACACTAATGGCGATGTTGACACTCACAAGCTACTAACTCGGAGGTTGCTGCAATATTAGTGCCAGCGACCTGCTCCAAGTTTGAATGAGAGAGCTGCTTACTAATTGCTAGGGATAACTATAGTAGATCTCTAGCTGAGTTGTTTAAGAGGAGCTCACTCCTGCTCCACAATGAAGGCTTACTGCTTACTACTGATCAGGAAATTCCTATCCAGTTGCTGAGTGGCAAAGGGAAGCCTACTAGCAGCTTGAGCTATGTAATTTAAGTGTGTATATGTCTCGTGTGCTAATGTCGTCTGATATTGTACTGACGGCTCTGTGAGGCTTGAAAACTGTCAAGGGTGATGAGGTGCATATGCCCTTTGGCAAAGATCAAATAAAACTCATCTTGAGTGCACAACTGTTTTTTATACTGAAGATGATTCTGTGTATCCATAGCAACCCATAAAACATGTTTGCATTTGTAAATTGTACTCATTGTAATATACTCCAGCAAATCTTGAGAACCATGTCTCTTTGTAACTGCACAAGCATATGATTTCTCGCGAATAGAGTTGGTGCAGCAAACTGTCAGTTACCGAGTCATCTGTAGATTGTCAGGTCGTCGTACTCGAAAATGAACTCATCAACCGATCTGACGGTTGCAGCTGAATTGTTTCAGTTCTAGAACAGTGTATGCCGGTGCCCGGTGCCACCAGAATGGGAGACGTCCAAGTAGTCTCCATCTGCGTTGACGCAGGAACAGATTGGCTGGAGTCACGGGTCCCAGGTCCCGACGAACGAGATCGACACGCACACGCAGACGACAGCCGACCATGCATCTTCCGATGTGACGCGCGAGCTGAACAATCGGCATCGGCATCCTCTTCTGCTGCAGCCTGATCTTCACATGACTACATGAGTAGATGTGCTTTCCATTTGGTCGCTTTCTCAAAGACTAAACGTGACATGTAATTCATGTGTAATCTTGCATCTGTATTCTGCTATTCATTAGCAAATGTGGACAAACTTTCAGTGAAACTCGTGATCACTGATCAGTACAATAGTTTTGCAGTCTAGTTTTGCATGAGTACGCCCCTGATATCAGCATTTGCGTGTTTGTAGGACCTATAAATCCAGCTTTGCATTATTTCAGTGGAATTTGCACGAGTGAAAGGCACGGCACTTGCACTGGTTTTGCTTTCTATTTCACTTCTCTCTCAAAACTGCTTTGACTCTGGAATGCTGCTTCTGGTCTGGTGCTCATCTGCTCACCACAACACCGAGGAAGTTCCTTTACCTTCCAGTTGGAAAATAGCATGGCTTCTCATTCAGTCTGATAGAATGCAGAGATGTGCGTCTCAGAGTGAAGCATGAATTTCGTTTCAGAAAAAAGAGCAAAGCAATAATCGGCGAAGTCAATGCCAGAGTGCTACGTATTTGATTCGGACTTTGGTGATCGCTGTGCAGGATTGAAGAACTAACATTGAACAAATAATGTCAAAGCGCTTCAAGAAGTAAACTGGATCAGTGTATGTATGTGAAAAAAAGCACATGGTTCCTTCTTGTTTGGGCCTTTGGGGATCAGTATATACAACTAGAATTACTTTTACTGAGGAAGGATACGAAGAAGGCAAAATGCAGAAAAAGAAGACTACTAGTCAGAATAAATTTGCAGTAACTCTTCATAGTACGTACAGAAGCTGCAGACCTGTTAATGCAAGACTGCTCCATCTTTAAATCCAGTGCATTGAAATGCAGTAGATATCTGTCAGTCCCATGCTTCACTAATACGCAAATCAACATACGATCTTCAAGTAGTCCAGTGCATTGAAATGAAGTACTCCAGTGATCTCTTTCTTGATGACCAAAGTACAAAACAATAACGTGGGAAGATTTGGTAGGTGTTTGCTGTTAGGATTGATCTCACCCATCTCGACCCAACGGTCGAGACGGACCCCTTGACCATGTCGTGATCGGGGACACCCAGTCAACGACTGGCTAGTGAGCCTCTGTCGCACAACGCAATAAATAGGAGGTGGGGGCCAAGGCTCGGGTCACGGGGTTCACCGGAGCCGCCACACCTAAACCCTAACCGATCAAGGAAGCATTGCCAGCGATGGGATGCTCCACTGCCGCCACCACTGTATCACGACGCCGGTGCCCCTGCACAGCGACGTCGCCGTCCACGACCTCTTCTCCAACTCCGGCGCCACCTCGTCAACCTCTACGGCGGCGCCATGGATCGTGGCAAAGAAGGTTCTGCCCACAGAAAGTGAGTTAACCCAATCGATTTACTCCTAGTCGATCCACTGTTTCTAACAATGGTACCAGAGCTGATCTGGAGAGTAGATCGAGTGTGGGAAAGAAGATTCACCCTAGAATAAAAAAACAGAGGAATAGAAAAAGAAATCGATCATGAATAGAAAAAGAAAAGAATAGAAGGGATTCGGTTCAACGAACCCTAACCCTAATCGCAAGAACAGTCCTAATCCGGTCTTGAATCGGAAGGAGAACAAAAAAGAATGAATACATCGATCTCGGATCGAAAAAGACGTCAAACCCTAACCCTAGCAAAGAATGAAGCGGCGGGACTCCCCTGGGTCTCGCCGCCGCCCCTCACCGCCAGCCGTAGCCGCGCGGGACAACAGCCCGAGAGGCCGGCTCGCCGGCGCGGGACCACCTTGACACGGAAAGATCCGAGCCGCCACACTATTGGGGGAGCTCCGCCTCCGTGCGCGCGCGGGCTCAGGGCACCACCGCCAGGCCGCTCGACGGCGGCGCGCTCCCGCATGGGCGAGCGCGCGCGTTAGCGAGTGGGCCGACGGCGGCGCCGGCCACCTCCTCCGGCCGCCAGTGGTGGGAAGCCGGCACTCGGAGCCGAGAGAAAGGGGAGGAAAGGAAAATAAAGAGGCTCGGGAGTTGCTTTCCCGGCAATGGCCGGCGGTCGGAGCTCGCGACACGCCGGCGAGAGCCGCCGGCGGTGCCGCCGCCGGGCCTAGCTCAGGAAAGCTGAGAGAGAAAGAGAAGAAAGCAAATGATGCTAGGGTTTGGGGGAGAACTGGCGCTCGCCCGTTTTGTTCCCGCGAGGATCGCGGCCGGCCGTCGGATGCAGATCCGACGGCTAGGGAGGCTGGCGCCCAAACCGGCCAAATCCGGCCCAGGTGGGAGCCAAGCGCGGGCCAAATTTCCATCCCAGGCCCAGGTTGCAGCCTGGGCGCCGGGGGCGCCGCGCGCGTTGAGCGGGCCGCGGGCCGTTTTCGCTTTCGGGCTGCTTAAACAGTAACTTTTGTCATTTATTTGACTCATTTTAGAAGCTTTTACTTGATGTCTTTTACATAGTTTTGTGTCTAGATTCAAATTTGATCCAACGTGATAATTTATTCTGGAGAACAGTAAAGTTTTAAAGTTATATTGCTTCTGAATATGAGCATGTCTTACTTGTTTCGGCTGCAAAGTTTAAAGGTGTTGCTTTTAATTTTTATTCAAACAAAAGGGAGAATTAATTTTAAGAGCATGATTAAAGAACTTACTTTGAGTAAGTTTGTACAATTTTATCTCTATTCAATTTTATACCAACGAGATAAATTGGTGAGAGATAAAATGAGTACAAAGTATTGTTTCTGAAAAGAAAGAAAAGTGTTCCGCAGCCATAAAGAAAGGAAAAGATTTTCGTTGTTATACAGTTGCTATCTTTCAATTAAGTCGTAACCAACGAGAAGATTTAATTGGAAAAATAGTCTAAAAGTCTTAAATGATTTTTTTCCTTGTGGGTAAAAGATAGAAAGCTTCCGCTCTTTAAAGTAAAAGTTGAGTTTTGGCATTATTCTGCCATTTAAAGTCTCAAAGTTGAGCATTACTGGAATCACAAAGATATTTCTCAAGGAAGAGAAATTTAAAGTTAATTACGGTATTGTTATTTTCTGATCAACGTTGATGATAACAATATTATAATTTTTTATGAATCATAGCTTAAAATTTAAAGTCTTTGGTAAATGTTGCATCAAAGTGACCATTTTCAGAGAATAGATAAAGAACTGCTCTTAAACTAGATAAATGTATTTTTCTAGTTTCCGATGCAATAAAGTTGATTATCCTCTAATTAAATTCGAACCAACGGGAGGATTTAATTTTGAGGAGCAGATATATGGTTTTATTGTTTATTGAGTTTTTCATACGTTAATTCTGTCTCTGCCCAACTATGATATGGAATTAGTGTAAAAAAAGGATATTTTATTTTATTTCTGCCCAACGGTGATATAGAATAGAACTTGAAGTATTAATTATTATCTTTTCAGACAAAGATTTGCATGTAGTCCTTCTTGAAGGTACAAAAAAAAATATAGTGAGTACTTGTTACTCAGAAAGAAAAAAGGTCATCACATGAGAAAGTGTATTCTCTTTAAAGAATGGCTTGAAAAGAAAAGTACTTATGGATGTTGATCCAAGAAAAGGAGATAGAGCAATAAGAGATTGTTTTAAGAAATGTCTCTCATGTACTCTATCAAGAATAATTCATTTTGAGTTTAGTCAAAGTTGTGATAAGTCATACATGTTTAATTTGACCAACGTCGAATTAAGCATGTGTGTCATGGAATATTCAGATTTATTTCTGAATTTGATATGAGCTAATCCTGACATTTATGTCTGGAAAAAGTATAAAATAACCCGCATGATGGGTAAAATTGGCATAGTTCTAATCCTGCATGGCGGGAGAAAGTTGTGATGACTCATGTGCTGTTTATCCCACACTGGGAGAAAAGTTTAGAGTAGCTTTGCTATTCTAGAATTGATCGGGCACTTCTATTGTGTCACAGTGATTAAGCACTCAATGAGTTTAAGAAGAATGGAAAATTACATACGAACCTCAAGATAAGAAAGATATGCGAGTGTGACTTGCTAAAGTACTGGTAATAAAGGACTCTGTTGAGTTCGTGAAGTGAAATGAGAAAAAAGTACTGCTATATCAAATAAAGGACTCTATTGAGTTTTCAAAGCAAAATGAATGAAAAGTACTCCCACACGAATTACCAAATTACTTGGTTCTGCATGACATAGTCATGTGGATGAAGTAAGTAATAAAAGTTTTCTCATTCATAAGAGTTATGAATAGTTTTTGAAATTGTGGCAGAATAGTTCTTGCCACATTTCAAGGGGGAGAAAAGTGAGACAGTTAAGAAAGATACTCCCATGTAATGTGCATTGAAAGCAAGAGATGATCTATTAAAGAATAAATGTGACCGTCAGGGGGAGTACAACGGTCACTATACTGATACCCCTATGTAAAGAAGTAGCTAAATTCCAGCATTCATGCTGTACGACCCTCAAAGATAGTAAGATGGTCCTTACAGAGCACATATAAAGTTTTTAACAGATAGAACCCAAATAAAGAGATTTACTGATACGCCATATTTACAAAAGATGGCAAAATCTGGGAGAGTATGGTACATAGAGAGCTAAGACTTGAAGAGAAGTAGGAATGCGTGTCCACTTCAACGATTCAAGAACAAAAGTTTCTCATGCCTACTGATGTTGCATACAACACTTTTGTTAGCTGTCAAAGAAAATGAATAATATAAAGAAGGATCCTGTTATCCAGGACCTTGTTAATCCATTGCCATTTGGCAAAAGGAGCAACAACAGCCCTATACAAAGTAATGAAAATCAAATGGAGGATGTTCACCTCATTTGAGGAAGTCACAAGAATTCCATGGGTTAAGACCATGGAAGAAAGAAATGATTCCTAAAAGAGCCATCACAGTAGGTTATAATGGACCTACAAAACACAATGTGACTCCAGAGGGAATATTGCAAAATTTGTGACAAAAGCTTTAGTCAAAGAGAAGAAAGAACATACTGGATACCACAATAGTAAATTCATTTATGGATTGAAGAAAGCCATGAGACGGTGATATCTAAAGTTTAAATGAAACAATATGAAATTTTGGGTTTTCCAAAAGATTGAGGAGGACAATAACTTTTTAAGGAAAAGTTAAAGAATGGGGAATCTAATTTCCACACCTTAAATGAAGATAACATCCTACTTTCTAGTGGTGGTGGTGTTAATATACTATTATAGATAAAGAATTCTTGTGCTCATGTTTTGATCTCGGTGATGAGTTTTTCATTCTACGATTGAGACTCATCGAGATAAAAGAAAGGGGTATTATGGTTATCACAATGGCATACTCAGAAATGATTCTAAAAGAAATGAAGTATGCAAAAGAGTAAACCTACGCCTGTTCCTATCGTTAAGGGTAATAGTGTTGGGAACCTTGGTGTTCCAGGAACCAATGTGAAACGGAAATAGTTCTATATGCTTCAGCTGTTGAAAGCTTTATAAGCGCGCAAGTAAAGAATTTACCTTGACATAGTTCGTGTATCCGGGTTATTTTGGAAAAAGTTCAATCCAGATATAGATCACTGGAATGAAATTGAGAATGTCGGCCTCATGCTAAGTTGAAAAGAACAAGTACCCTCAAAAGGTTGTGAGTACAAAAGTAGAACTTGTGAAATGTGTAGCGAAATCCACAATTGTCACTAGCTTTCACACTTGGAGGTTTTGCATGGAAAAGCTCCAAAATGAAATAATTATCATCAATGTGATGTAAAGACATAGTATAGCATGATACAAGGCCGAAGGACAGGCAAAATGGTTAAGGAAACCTGTACCTAGAATTGATAATGGTTGGCAACAACAATAACCATTTAAGTAGTTCGCTCCTATGACAACGAGTCAAGTGTGGTGCCAAACACTTTGACACAAAATTATACATTGTGAAGGAGAAAGTCCGGAATCATAATTGAAATGCATTGTGAACATAAATGACAAACAAATATTTGCGGATTCGCTTATTAAAGGCTTACTGCCCAGTGTGTACAGAGAACACACAGTCGACATGGGTCTATGGTATAGCCTATATCTTCCGGACAATAAAGGGCCCAAAGTTAAAGAATCTATTTCAGAACAGAGACGTGTATTGTAGCTGTTGAATCTATCGACAACTGACCATGACGATGAAACTGCTCTATACATTAATCTATGACGAAATAAGAAAAGAAGTAAAAGGTATAAAGTTTAAGGTATAAGTTGAGATCAAGGGGGAGAATGTTAGGATTGATCTCACCCATCTCGTCCCAACGGTCGAGACGGACCCCTTGACCATGTCCTGATCGGGGACACCCAGTCAACGACTGGCTAGTGGGCCCCTATCGAACAACGCAATAAATAGGAGGTGGGGGCCAAGGCTCGGGTCAAGGGGTTCACCTGAGCCGCCACACCTAAACCCTAATCGATCAAGGAAGCGTTGCTAGCGACGGGATGCTCCACTTCCGCCACCACTGTATCATGACACCGGTGCCCCTGCACAGCGACGTCGCCATCCACGACCTCTTCTCCAACTCCGGTGCCACCTCGTCAACCTCTACGGCGGCGCCATGGATCGTGGCAAAGAGGGTTCTGCCTGCAGAAAGTGAGTTAACCCAATCGATTTACTCCTAGTCGATCCACTGTTTCTAACATTTGCATGACTGATTTGGTCGGAAAGCCGGTGTGATAGCCCCTCCGACAAATTCGCCACTGCCCTCCCACGTCGGCCACTATACTCTTGCATTGGTCTCCCTCCCTCTTCGGCTCTTCCACTCCCACGCCGCTATGGCAGAGGCATACATCCACCAGCAGCCCAAGTACTGCAGATGGAGCCCCGGCGAGACGGCTGCACTCATCGATGTGTGGGTGCCGCTGCACAACCGCCGCCGTGGGGGTCATACCGACGCATGGGTGCCGCGCCGCAAACGCGGTCGCGCGCCCACCTTCTGCGGCCTCGTCTTCGAGGACTTGCGCGCCGTGGCGGTTGCTGTCAATGCCTACCGCACCGACGCCGGCCTCAGCCCTGACCGGACGCCCGACCAGTGCAAGAGGCGCATGAGCTTGGTCCTGCAAGCGTTCGGGAGTAGGCGCGTGCAGACGGAGGGGTGGCGCATCCTGTCGGTGTTTACCGCCAAGCCTACTCAGGGATACCCTTAGCAGTAAGGTTTGTTGGTAGGGATCGACTGCTTTGGAACTCGATGGTACAAGAAACACGAAGATTTAGACAGGTTCGGGCCGCGAGTTGCGTAATACCCTACATCCTGTGTGGTTGTTTGTATTGCCTTAGGTGTTGATGTGTTTCGAGGGGGTACCTGCCCGCCCTTATATATCCGGGGGAATAGGTTTAAATGGAAAGTCCTAGCCGAGTATAGTTGGAGTCCTACTACAGCACGATCGGGTAGTTTTCTTTGTACTGCAGCTAGTTCTACACCTATCCGGGTAGTTACAAAAGAGGTAAGGTACATCCATGAGCTATCTCTTACTCTAGAACATTCTATGCCTATAAGCAGTCCTGCTGCCCCGAGTCTGACAAGCCCCCGAGCTCTTCGTAGCCGAGTCCTGCAAGCATCGAGTACTTGGCTGGTCGTCTTCGAGTACTTCAAGTAGTCAGAACGTCTTCTGGGCCTTCCCTTGGATACGTCGAGTAGTCCTCCAAGTACTCCTGGTTGCTCCGAGGCTGTGAGGTGTTCAAGCCCCAAACTCTTGATTATATATGGTGCGCGAAGTACTCGCGCTCCATATGGAGTAGCCCCCGAGTCTTAGGTTGAATCGCAGAATCAGGCTGAGGGTCACTTCAGTCTTTTTGCTTCATTATTTTCCAAGAAATTTGAAAAATAAATCTCTGATCCACATATCCCGCAGCCCCTCGAGTCTTGAATTTAAATGTCTCCATTTAGATTTAAGAATCAAAGAAAACTCGTGGCAAAATAAGTAATGTAAGCTTCCCTGAAAAGGGAAGAATCCATTGATCTCTCAAATATTCACAAAATTGCCACTAGAGACCATACAAATCCGTCTGGTAACTTGTGAGAGTTTTACCCTTTGAACTCCTGGCCGCCGACAAATTCAGATCCACACTTGTCCACTCCCAGTGTCATCCATAGCTCCTCTCGTAGCCCTCGAGCCTAAACTCGTGACGTTGAGATGGCTCCCAAGAAGGACAAATCCCAAGTTGAAGATGAAGTAGTAGCCAATCTTTCAACGGGTTGGCGCAAAAGCAAAATGTCTAAATCAGCGGTGCAAGAGCTAGAGAATTTGGGTCTCCTCCAAACTCAGGGCGTGATCCAATGGCGTGCAGGCGAAGGAGAAGATTACCCTATGGAAGGTACTCTTGAAGCCATTGTTTTCCGTGATTTCGTGGAACGTGGCCTTGCACTTCCCGTGTCGAAATTTTTATATGCTCTTCTGCAATTCTGGGGAATCCAATTGCATCATCTGACTCCTCAATCCATCTTGCATCTTTCTATTTTTACACATTTCTGCGAAGCATTCCTTGGCATTCTTCCCCACTTTCACCTTTTTCAACATTTCTTCATCGTTGTCCCCATTCCAAATTCTAGCAAACCTGCCGTCGTCGGTGGATGTGAACTAACACTCCGCCCTGAAACTCGGGACAAGTACTTAACGTATGATCCAGCGGGTAAAGGACTCGAGTGGAAGAAATTTTGGTTTCATGTTGGGAACTTTGAATCTCCTCTCCCAGAAAGAGTTCCTGGTGCCCCCCAAGTCCAAGAAAACTGTACAAGTATAGGACCTGGTGGCCAACAAGTCGAGTGCCTCCTTAGAGTCATTGCACAGGTGAAAAATAAGGGAGTTATCGGAGATCACGTGGTTTTCTCCTTTTTGAGCCATCATATCCAACCTCTTCAGCATCGACCGCATCCATCTTTTAGATATGAAGGGATAGAAGATGCTACCAGAATGTCGCCAGAACCAATGGCTCATTCTGATGTAATCAGAAGATGTTGTAAAGTACTTGATAATTTTGACAAATCTTTGAAGCTTCCAATACTCTTCTGGGCCAAGAATCCTCCCAAAAATGCATGGGTAAGTGTTGAAAAACACCGCCGTGTACTTGTAATTAAAGTTTTTATCTTCTGATGGACCCTTGCTTGTTTTGCAGAAAAATTATGAGACATGGCATTGTATGCCTCCAACTTCAGTAGATGTTGCTTCTGATGATAGCAAGAAACGGAAGGCCACTCCTGGATCACTGCTACAGAGGAAGATACCTCGTCTTGATGCTGGCCAGTAAGAATATGATATTTTTTTAGTTGTATCCTGTTTGCCAGTTTTCTTATTTAAAATCTTGCTTGGCTAGGATCCAATATCTTTCAGCACAAGAGAAAGACCAAATCCAGGACTTCCGTAACTGGATAAAGAATAGCCCAGAAACAAGTACTCAATCCACCCCTGAGTTTCCAATAATTGGGTTGATCGAGAACTCGACTACTCTCTCCCCTAGTGTGGATATTTCTGGGACGTCAAAGGAGCCGACTCTTGAGGTATCCGCGTCCACTCCTTCTGCAGCTGGTGAAGGTACTTCAAGTGCTGCTGGATGTGGAGGTGACAGAGCTGAAGGATCGAAGAATCCAACTGTTCGACTAGTGCCTTTTCAGTCGATGCCAAAATCTACCCAGGAAGAATTGGGTAAGGAGCTCTTTGATGATCCATTGTTGTCTGTGGAGAATATGAAGAAGCTCGCAGATTCCATGCAATGGCATTTCAAATATACCAAGGTGAGCCTTCCTCTGCTGCTGCTTGCATGCGTCGAGTAGTTTAGTGACATCTAACCAATCTTGCCTTGTATGATACATGATGTTGCCAATCAGTCTTTCTTGAAGTCTCATGCTTTATATAAGACTGTTGACAACCGTAAAACCTTGGAGTAGCAGAATACCCTGATTGCCAAACGACTAGATGAATCCCTTGCTGCTCGAAACAAGCTGTATGAAGCAAACCGAAAGCATCATCTAAAAGTTTGTGACATGAAGCGGCAGATCAAGAGCCTCGAGGAAGAGAAATCAAAGCTCCAAGAAGAGAGGTCAAAGCTTCAATAATAGTTGCAGATTACTCAGGCTTGTGAGTATTTGATCTTTTGTCTTGATATTGGTTTGCCAATAATAATCACTGAAATATCCTTGCGTCAAGTTCTCTAGGTGACCATATTCGACTGGTAGCAGCAGCTCAGGTCATTGTGGACATGGTTGATTCTGAAGAGGGGTCGTCGAATAGCATGTCCTTGGTAGAGAGTTTAGAAGAGGCTCCCAAGAAGATCTTTGATGTCATGACGGCTACCTCCAAGAATTATCTGACCCACATGATTGGAGTTGTCAAATCATACTTACCTCAGTTTAATTTAGCTCCCATAGCTAAAGGAATAGCTCCTGATTGTTCTGATGAGAAATTTTGGGACTATTGTAAAGAATTAGAAGTGATTGCTGAGGAAATTCTGAGAAACTTAGCAGAGTAAACTTCTTGTAACAATTCTTGTAATCTTCAGTAAGATTTTGATGTTGTATATAGTTTTTATCCTGTTAGTGTTTCTTCAGAAGCATAATCTGATACTATAGGATAAGTACAAACTACTCGATCAATCGAGTAGAATGCTCATATGGAGTAATCTTTGTAGTTGATCAGTTAGGATGAATCCCGTCGGACTACCCAAATAGAAAAAACTGTAAAGATGTCCATAAACTACTCGAGCAAGCGAGTAGAGTGTCCTGACCAAGGACTAGAGTAATTTCTAAGATAGATCTGTTAAGATGAACCTTGTCGAGTTATCCAAGATGAAACCATCTTAAAAATATCCAATACCTATTCAAGCTTGTGAATAGGGTATCTAACTTGTAGATTGGAGTAACTACTAAGATTGACCGGTTAGGATGAACCTCGTCAGGTTACCCAAGATGGACAAAATGTAGTAGTATGCATAACGTACTCGAGCAAGCGAGTAGTTTCACCTTAAGACAAGGCTGGAGTTCCTTATAGTTGACCTGTTAGGATGAACTCCGTCGAGTTACCCAAGATGGACAACTAGTAAAGGTATCCATGTACCTTCTCGAGCTATGCAAGTAGGTTTTGTCCTCATATCGAAGACAAGGATGTGGCTTGTGTAGTTATCCTGATGGAAAACTATGTAAGCTATCCTGAATAGGTGACACTGTCAGATTGAAAATTGCCTTTAATGTAGCCGACATACTGGTGGAAAACCCTTGCTTTATTAAAGACATCAACTAACGTCGTCATGTTGTTTGGATCAAAGATAGAATTTGCGCAAGTGCTCAATATTCCAGGAATTGGGTACCTCATTGCCATCTGCATCAATGATTCTGTATGATCTGGGTCTTGTAACCTTAGTTACGATGAAAGGTAGTTACGATGAAAGGACCCTCCCATATGGAATTCAGCTTGTGCAATCCCGTCTCATCTTGAATCCTTCGTAGAACTAGATCTCCAACGCTGAAAGATCTTTGCTGGACATTGCGATCATGATAGCGTCTGACTCCTTGAAGATATCTAGCCGATTGTGTTAAAGCATTGATTCTGGCTTCTTCGACTGAATCTAACTCAAGTTGTCGAGTTTCGTCTGCTTCTCCTTCTTGATAGGCTTCTACTCTTGGAGACTTCCACATGATATCTGCGGGTAGTATAGCCTCTGAACCATAGGTAAGGAAGAAAGGAGATTGTCCAGTTGCTTTGCTGGGCTGCGTTCGCAACCCCCAGACCACATGGGGTAATTCTTGAATCTACTTGCCACCTTTCTTGGTGTTGGCGTCATAGAGTCTTTTCTTCAAGCCGTCGAGTACTAAGCCATTGATGCGCTCTACTTGGCCATTTGCTCGAGGGTGAGCTACTGAAGCATATTTGACCTTAATGCAAGAGTTGTCACAGAAATCCCAAAAAGATTGTGACGTGAAGTTAGAGCCAAGATCCGTAATGATGGTGTGGGGAAATCCGAACCGGTGAATAATATCGGAGATGAAATCCACTACTCTATCGAATGAGATCTTGACAATGGGCTTGTACTCGATCCACTTGGTGAACTTGTCGGCTGCTACCAGCACATGATTAAATCCTCCTGGAGCTACGGTTAATGGTCCGATCATGTCCAAACTCCAACAGGCGAATGACCATGATGGAGGGATTGTTATCAGGTTGTGTGCTGGGACATGAGTCTTTTTTGCCAAAGAATTGGCAGCCAGGGCATCGTCTGACGAGGTCTCCTGCGTCTGAAATAGCTATTAGCCAGAAGAAACCTGACCTGTAAGCCTTGCCGACTAGTGTCCTTGATGTGGCATGGTTACCGCAATCTCCTTCGTGTATCTCTCTAAGGAGGCCTTTGCCTTCTTTAAGGGTAACCCACTTCATGAGGATGCTAGAAGCAGAGCGCTTGTATAGGTTGTCACCAACGAGAATGAAACCCTTGCTACGCCTTATGATGCGGGCAGCTTCAGCGCTTTTAGGATCAACATGTGGTGGAAGCTTGAACTCCTTGATGAAGTCGATAAACTGGATTCGCCAATCTTCTTCGATCATCAGTACTTCTCTGATTGAGGCCGGGGCCTCCATGTCAGTGGCTTGTTGGCTTTGCACCTTGACTGATGGATGATGAAGTTCATGGACAAAAACTCTAGGTGGAACAGCTGCTCGAGTAGATCCAAGTTTGGAAAGGACATCGGCTCCCACGTTGTTGTCGCGGTCTACGTGGTGGATTTTCAATCCTGAGAACTTGTTTTCGAGCTCTCTAATTTCTTCAACGTATGCGTCCATTGTATCCTTATTGATGTCCCATTCTTTATTGACTTGCTGGACGATGAGTAGAGAATCGCCGTAAACAAGTAGTCGCTTGATGCCGAGAGATACTGCTAGTCGAAGGCCGTGTAATAGTGCCTCGTATTCGGCTTCATTGTTGAATACCTTGAACAAGATTTGGAACACATACTTCAATTATTCTCCCTTGGGGGAGATGAATAGAACTCCTGCGCCGCCTCCATCGAGCTTGAGTGAGCCGTCAAAGTACATTACCCAATGCTCCGGAACATTATGAGGCGCTAGAATTTGATTTTCCTGCCATTCAGCTAAGAAGTTGACTAGTGCCTGTGACTTGATTGCTGTTCTTGGCTTGAAGTTGATTTCCAAGGCTCCCAGTTCAACTGCCCACTTTGAGATTCGTCCAGTGGCATTCCGATTGTGGAGTATATCCCCCAATGGGAAGTCAATTACTACTGAGATCTTGTACTCGTCGAAGTAATGTCGAAGCTTCCTGGAGGTGATTAGAATTCCATACAAAAGTTTCTGAATTGATGGATATCTAACCTTTGATTCAGAGAGTACTTCACTGATGAAGTAAACTGGTCTCTGAACGCCATAGGCATGGCCTTCCACCGGGCGTTCGACTACTATCGCCGTAGTAACTACATGAGTAGTCGCAACGATGTAGAGGAGCAGTTCCTCGCCAGGTAGTGGAGCTGTTAGGGTCGGCGGTGACTGGAGATGATGCTTGAGGTTCTCGAGTGCTTCTGCGGCTTATATAGTCCACTCGAATTTGTCTTGTCGCTTTAGAAGCTTGAAGAAGGGTAAGCCCCGTTCGCCAAGTCTGGACAAGAATCAGTTCAGAGCTGCCATGCAGCCTGTAAGCAGGGTTAAGTAAACCGACCGGTCCGGTCAAACCGGCGCGGTTCGGTACCGGTTTACCAGACCGGTTTGACCGAAAACCGGTCAAATTCAAAATCAAATTCAAAATCGCATGTTCAACTGGTTCCGAACGGCTTACCGGCCGATTTGACCGGTTTACCGGCCGGTTTGTCCGGTAACCATCGGTTTGACTGGTAACCGGTCAAATTCAAATTTTTTTCTTTTTTAGTTTAAATTCAAATGCCCGCAAAGTATACTAAATAAATGTTTGTATAACATATTTTAGCCTAAATGAACCCTCCAACCCTCTTTTGTACTACTTTTACATTGTATTTGTATATTTTTGTATGCACGCTTTTTTGTTTAACTTCAAATCCCCGCAAACTATACTAAATGAATGAATTTTTGAGAAAATTTGACACCATTAGATTCGTTGCACCTTGAAGTATTTTAGGAATTTTTTGGGAATTTTTCATTTTTTGAATTTAAATTTAAATTTTGAATTTGGGCCGGTTTGGTACCGGCCCAAACCGGAACCGGGCCGGCCCGGTTTGACCGGTAACCGGTCAAACCGGACCGGTCCCCACCGGTTTGGTGAACCCTGCCTGTAAGCTTCTGCACGTCCTTGATAGTAGCAGGAGCGTCCATGGCCATGATGGCGTTGATCTTCTCTGGATTGGCCTCGATTCCTCGGTTGCTGACGATGAATCCAAGTAATTTTCCAGAGGGTACGCCAAAGACACACTTGGTTGGGTTGAGTTTCCAGCGAAATTTTCGGAGGCTGTTAAAGGTCTCTTCCAGGTCAGTAATGAATTGATGCTGGGTCTTGGTTTTGACGACAACATCGTCGACATAGGCTTCAACATTGCGACGTAGCTGGTCGGTAAAGCACAACTATATCGCACGCTGGGAGGTAGCACCGGCATTCTTCAACCCAAAAGATATGGTCTTTTAGGCGTATGCCCCGTAAGGGGTGATGAAGGCCATCTTGATTTGGTCTCCTTCTTTCAAGGCGATCTGATGATACCCTGAGTAGCAGTCGAGGAAGGACAACAGGACACATCCTGCTGTAGAGTCGATTACTTGATCATTACGTGGTAGCCCGAAAGGATCCTTTGGGCAATGCTTGGTTAGATCGGTGTAGTCGACGCCCGAAATGAGTTTATGTAAAATATCAGAGTTCAAAATGCAATGGAATTTAAATAAAAGCTCGGTTTGAAAACAACATTATCTACAAAGTCGTGAGGATGTCACATCGAGCCCACCGATATGAATCCTGGTCAGCTTCCACCAACAGCAGCTACCTGAAAACAGGGTAACAAAAAACCCTGAGTATACTAATACTCAGTAAGACTTACCCGACTATTAGTATATACTTAGCCGACTCCTAAACATGCAAGGCTCTTTAGCTCTGTAGTTCTTTTGTTGAAAAACTGCTAGTACTGGATCCTTACTTTCAATATTTTAGCCCAAATTGAGTTATTAGCTATAAACTAGGTTTGCCTAAACCTCTAGAGCATACATGGTTGATCAAAATATCTTATCAGAGAATCACAATCATAAATCCAGCTTCCAGCTTTCTGTCATTTCCATCTTTACTACGATGTGACACATTGACCAAGGCTCTCATATCCGCGAGTCACGGCGAATCGATCCGATTCAACCTTGCAAGGTGGACCTAACTCACACGCCAAGTGCAACCCCGTCGAGTCACACCGAGTAACTATTCCTATAATTACCTTGAAATCTGACTCGCGACTGCAAACACTCGAATGATGTGTCCCACACATGTGAACACCCGGTGAACCCGTGGACGACAACACCATCCGCCCCTCCCCCCCTACGCCAGAGTAGCGGGTCGGGATTCAGATTTCGTTGCAATTAGGTAATAAGCTTACTAGTTTCGACTACCTCCTACTTCTGGCATGTGGTTTGTACTGTTCAATCCTCGGTCAAAGGGCCAACAATGGTACGGTCCTTAATCGACTCAGGCGGAGGCTCGATTTTTCCTTCATTCCATAACCATGTTCGACTTTTCTCCGCCCAGTCTCCATTTTACATTTTACAGGATTCTTTCTCACATAACTTTTTGAAGTAACAAAGCCCTATATCTCGCGGGTGGTAAGGAATCACCCGTCTTCTACCGAACTTTAATCAAGCGTAGCAGAGCTATCGATCTATCATACTAGTAAAGACACTGAGGTACCTAGAGATTATGCATCTAAGGTTTCAGTCAACTCCTTGAACATAAATGCACAATACTTTAAATAAAACATGACATATATTAAAAGTAAGGGATATGCTCCGGGGCTTGCCTGTGAGTAACACTAAGTCAGTGTTTGTTAAATGACACTCGCTTGGCGAGTATCTCCGGTCTAAGCGTGTACTCTGGCTCCTTTCTATCTTCGGAATACATCCACCAATATCGTCTTCGGGTTCGGCTCCGTCCTTCATGTAGTGCATCTATCGTACCTAATTGAGATGCCACAATGCATATGTATGAATGCAATGGAGTGCAACCCGCAAAGCATTCATAAAAGTACAATACACTAACATAAGCACTTAGAGCTATTTAACTTATTCATCACTCAAGCATATCATAGGAGATGACAAGCACATCCAACATGGCATACAAATTAACTTAAGTCAAACCATTGCAAGCATTCACCACTCAAGAGTTAGCCAAACCTATCTAGTCAAACAAGAGTAAGCTAAAGTAATCAACCCACACATGCAGTTACTAGATAGCAGCACAACAAGCATTTGTTTCAATCATGAATAGATATCCAAATAAATAAGCTTAAACAAGCATTAAACATGATTAAATCAATACATCATAGAAACATTAACTTAACAGCAGGTTTCATATTTTTCCTAAGCAATACATGTCAAAACAAAGCTAACCCAACTAGTTTTATATTTTTAACATGCTCCTAACTCCATTTATGCAATTAACAAGCCACAAAAGTATTTAACTTGCATAATTAAAACTGCACAGAAAACATTATCAAACAACACATTTCATGACACTATCATACAGAGCATAAAAATATGAATCTAACAAAACTGGTTTGGCATTTTTACCATTTTTCTACTATTTTCTATGAATTTTACAAGAAACTGAAACATGAAATTAACTCAAAACCGGAACCTCCGTGTTCAAAACCAGCAGTTCCGGATTTGGGGGCAAAAATAGGGGACAGAACAGGGGAGGGCGGCATTGGCCGGCCGGATTCTGGCAGCGGCGGTCACCGGAGGTGAGGGAGAAGAGGGGGAGGAATAAGAGGGCGACGAGAGCAACCTTCTGGTGGTCTTGGTGGGGCTTGGGGATGGCCGGAGTGGCTCGCCGGCGAAAGCAAGGGCTTGGCGGCTGACGGAGGTAGATCTATGTACTTCCCTGCCAAGTGGGGTCCCCGTATCCGGGAGGCTACCCTGCTCGATGACTCGGCTACGACTACTCAGTGTGCAGGACTCGGCTGTGCGCAGATGGGATCCCCAGTGGATCAGGATGAGAGGCTCCAGCTACAAATCCGGATATCTAGGGATCTTAATAGACCTCCTTCCTTGTAAAACAACCCGAGCATATCATTCCATGTACCCCTACGGCTCCTAGTCTATATAAAGGAGATGTAGGCCGACCCATAGAGAGACTCCTTTTTTTTCGCAGTGTTCCACAAACCCTAATACAACTCCGAACACAGGACGTAGGGTATTACGCACATCGCGGCCCGAAGCTGTCTAAGTCTCTGCGTCTTCGTGTTACCATCGAGCTCTTGGTCCTGAGATCCCCATCTTGAAACTCTACCGCCGGGTACACCCCTGGTGGACTGGCCGGAATAGCAATCCGACAGTTGGCGCGCCAGGTAGGGGACTCAGGGCTCATACGTCGAGTTCAATGGCAGCCAACACCGGCGTCGTCTTCTCCGCCAGCGTCACCGTCCAGATGGAGGCGACAGTCGGCTTCTCCTTCGCCTTCGGGAGCTTTCCGGAGGTCACGGTTCCCAGGAACCCCGCTTCCGGCTCTCCTGTTGCTGGAGGCAGCGTGTTCTCTAGGGTTAGATCCGATCTAACCCCCCAGGCATCCGCCACCTCTCGGATTTCCGAATCCGAGAACTCTGACATGGCGACCACGACAGCCAGGGTGACCCGTCGCCCTGTCGAATCTGCTGACGATATGATATTCCAGATAGATCGCGTCAGTAGATCCATCGCTGAGTGCATTCAACTCGGCGAACTCGCGCTTCACCACCGAGACGACCCTGACCATGTTCTCTGTGAACTCGGCAGCACTTCTACCAGGACTAGATCCGATCTGGCCACTCCGAGATCTGCGACGCCTCGAGTTCCCAAATCCGAGGCGGACTACACGACGCTTACTCCTTCCAGGATGACCCATCGTCCTACCGGATCTGCTGATGATCTTATCTCCCAGATAGATCAAGTCGGCAGATCCATCGCCGAGTGCGTCAGGCTCGGCGAGGATGTGCTTCGACACCGCAACGACCCGGATCGGGTCCCCCTTCGGACTCTGCAACACCGCTACGACATACTCGGATCAGATCCGAGTGCGACTGCTCGACCCGGCTACCTTAGGTCAGATCCGATCTGACCTGGCTTTGGGAGAGGAACTTGGCTTCCAACACGCCTCGTTCACCCTCCCACCCAGCCGCTCTTCGGCGAAGGAGCATCGCCAGATCTTCGTCATCTCCGATGACTCCGACACTCGTGAGAACGAGACCGATGAAGAGAAGGCGCAACGACTCCTCCGCAACGAGGTCCGCGCCAACATGAGGCGCAACGACGAGGCCATTGATCGGGCCAACCGCGACCTGGAGAACACCGACTGTCGCAACCCCAGGAACCGGCGCTCACCTATCCAGGCCCGTAACCTCAACGCTGACTTTGTCCTCGACTACAACGGCCAAGATGTCTTCACCACGCCGTCGGCCAACCTCGCTGCGGTGTTCCAGGTGCTCGAGGGTCTCCAGGAGACCCCCGAGATCGTCAAGGCTCGCGCTCGTCTGCATGTGGCTGCCACTCAAGCCCAGCAGCTGCGCGAGGACAACTCGGACTACTGCGCCCAGTCGAGCCACCACTCGACATGATCCCACGGTGACGACGGAGAGGTCAATCAGGACAACCTCCGCCTCCAGCTCAACCAGCAATACTTGAGTCAGCGCATCAACAACCATCACCGCCAACGCGACGCCGCAGAGTGCGAGCAACGTCGCCAGTACAACGAGGACCACGGCATCCCCGACGCCGACCACCAGAACCGCGGCCGCCGGGGTGACAACCATCCACGACGACCCCGCCACGACTACGAACTCGGCAATGAACTCGACGGCTTCTTTGCCTTCTCCAGTCGGCTCTGGGCCATCCAGTGGCTTGCCACCTTCAAGCCTACTGGGATCGAGAAGTACGACGGTGAGTGGGACCCGAAGACGTGGCTGCGCACCTACTCCATCGCCGTCCGAGCTGCTCGCGGGGACAACGACATCATGGCTGCCTACTTCCCGGTCATGATGGGTCGCCACGCCCTCAACTTGCTCGAAGCGCTCCCTGCTGGCTCCATCAACAGCTAGCAGGATCTCTGCAACACCTTCGTCCAGTACTATTAGGCATCCTGCCCGGGTCCCAAAACCAGATGGGATCTGGCCAGCGTCAAATAGCAACCGGACGAGTCCCTCCGCGACTACATCAAGAGGTACTTTGCTAACCGTAATACGATTACAGAAGCTGATGACAGGCACGTTATCTACCACTTCAACGAAGGCCTCCATAATATCGAACTATGGAGGAAGATGTTCGAGAGCAACCCTAAGACCGTGGGCGACATGATGTTGGTCGTCAACAAGCACATAGACATGGAAGATGTCGAGCGAGCTCACCGCTGGCACAAGACCCAGAATGACTCCTCCGAGCGTCCCCCTCAGCGGGACAATCGCTCGGAACACCGACGTGATGATCGCCCACCTCGCCACGGGAAGAAGCACGACCGTGCCGAGTCGTCCAAGAACCGGGACTGCAAGCGTGGCCCCGAGAACACCGTCGCTATTGCCGAAAGGTCCCAGTTCCACTCCACCCTCATCCAAGCGGACCTGGACCGGCTCCTGGACGGCAAGTGTCCTTGGCACAAGGACACATACCACACCGCCCAGGAGTGTCGAGCGCTCTCCAGTGGCGTCATCAAGGACGACGACCCCAAGCGACCCCGCCGCGACGACCACAACAGGCCGGGTGGTTCCAGAACCACCCGGGCGCGCCCACGGAGGCGCAACTCGCCTAGGCGAGATGACGACGAGCAGAGGGAAGATTCCCCAGGAAACTTCCAGGAAGAAGATAGGACCGTCAACTTCATATACGGCGGCCCCAGCAAGCCATCATGCCGGCGCAAGCTCAAGCTGGATGATCGCAAAGTCAACTTGGTGTTCAAACACTCGGTTGAACCCCTTCGGTGGTCGGAGACGCCGATCACCTTCGACCGCCGTGGCCACTGGGTCCACCTGCCCAGGCTGGGTGCCTACCCCCTTGTGGTCAGCCCGGTGGTAAGCCAGGTCCGCCTGGCCAAAGTAGTCGACGGTGGCAGCGCCCTCGACATCATCTTCGCCAGCACGTTGGAAAGCATGGGCTACGACATGACCTCCCTGGTCCCATCCGATCAGGCCTTTTACGGCATCATCCCCAGAGCTGGGTCGACTCCGGTCGGCGGGGCCACTCTACCGGTCACCTTCGGCACTCGTGACAACTACCGCACAGAGTACGTCAACTTCGAGGTCGCCGAGTTCGAGACCTCCTACCACGCCATCCTGGGAAGACCCTCCCTCACCAAGTTCATGGTGATCCCCAACCACACGTATCTTCTCCTGAAGATGCCAGCTCTAAAGGGGGTCCTCTCGGTCTACAGAGATCTGCAGACCTCCTACGCGTGTGAGGCCAAGAACATCGAACTCTCCGATACCCTGGAACGATTTAGGAACTCGGTTCTTGTTGCCCAGGTAGCAAAGAACCTTCCAGCGGATCAGCAGCAGATCCCCGCCAAGGAGTCAACTTTCGAGTCGCAGCTCGCGCCAGCCGTGGCGAGCAAGACCATCGTCCTCGGGGACGATGAACTGCACAAGACCGCCGTGATTGGGGCCAGCCTCGACTCGGTGTAGGAAGGCGCGCTCACCTCCTTCCTATGGGAGAATTAGGACATCTTCGCATGGAAGCCATCTGACATGCTCATAGTCCCAAGGGAGGAGGCTGAGCACTCCTTAGATTTGGACAAGATGGCGAAACCCGTCAAGCAACCGCTCCGCCGCTTTGTGCAGGATCGAAAGGAGGCTATTAGGGTAGAAGTAACCCGGCTCCTCGCCGCCGATTTCATCAGAGAAGTCGCACACCCAGATTGGCTGGCAAACCCAGTCCTTGTAAAAATGAAAAATGGTGAATCGAGAATGTGTGTTGACTATACTGACCTCAACAAACACTGCCCTAAGGACCCCTTTCCTCTACCACACATCGATCAGGTCGTCGACTCGACGGCCAGGTGCGTTCTCCATTATTTTCTTGACTGTTACTGAGGGTACCACCAGATAACCCTCAAGGAGTCGGATCAAGAGAAGACGTCCTTCATCACCCCTTAGGGGCCTACTGCTACAACACCATGACGTTCGGCCTCAAGAATGCCAGCGCCACATACTAGAAGGCCATTCAGAGATGCCTCCAGGGGGAGATCGGGCGCAACGCCGAGGCCTATGTTGATGACATCGTCGTCAAGACAAAACATAATGATCAGTTCATTACGGACCTCTCTAAGACATTTGAAAATCTCACGAAATTCAAATGGAAGCTCAACCCGACCAAGTGCGTGTTCGGTGTCCCGTTCGGAAAACTACTCGGCTTCATAGTCAGTAGCCGGGGCATCGATGCTAACCCCACCAAGGTCAACGCCATCAAGTTCATGAAGCCTCCCAGGAGCAAAAAGGATCTAATGAAGCTCACAGGGCGCATGGCTGCCTTGAGTAGGTTCATAAGCCGACTCGGCAATAGAGGCCTACCTTTCTTCAAACTTCTCCGGAAGTCCGACAAGTTCGAGTGGAACAACAATGCTTCCAAAGCATTCCAGGAGCTCAAGGACTTCCTCACCTCGCCACCCATCCTGACAGCACCAGAAGACAGGGAAGTCCTCCTCCTGTACATCGCCGCCACCACCACCATGGTGAGCACCGTCCTGGTCGTCGAACGAGACAAGCCGGGTCACATCGGATTGGAGATTTTGGGGTTAAAGAGGCTTTTCATTGAGATTCACATCTATCTTACTTCACTTTATCTAGCTGGAACTACAACATCGGAGTTCCGTTCGAGATCAAGACTTCAATCATAAGGATGGTGCAAAGCTCGCCCTTCACTGGAAAAGAAGACGCTAATCTACATCTTCAAGCGTTCCTCCAACTATGCCGCACCTTCGACATGCAAGGGATGACTCAAGATCAAATAAGAGCGAGGCTCTTTCCGTTCTCTCTACTTGGGAGAGCGCTGCAATGGTTTCATTCTCTACCACCGCGCACGGTGCAAAATTGGGAGTCCTTGATGAAAGAATTCATGACGGAGTTCTACTCGCCGGGCAAGACCCAGATTCTGCGCAACAAGATTGCAACATTCGCGCAAGCCCCGACGGAGACTATTGCGGAAGCCTATGAGCGCTTCAACGACTACATCCGCGCCATACCTCATCACAAGTTCTCAAGGGAGGATGTGGTCCAGAAGTTCTATCAAGGCCTCACTACTGCATCAAGGGGGATCATTGACGCATCGGCCGGAGGTTCTATCATTGAGCTCACGCCTACTCAAGTTTTCAAGCTATTCAAGAAGGTGGCGGACAATGACGCATGGGCATCATTGGGGCGCCTACAACCACTCCAAGCCGTGGGCGCCGCGAAGAGTGTATTACAAGTGGAACGCGAAGAAGTGCTAGAAGGGAAGATCGACTCGCTCATGAGAAGGTTGAAGAAGATGGAAGTGGAAAAGAGAGAAGCCCAAGCTATTGATTTAAAGGCGGCCGAAGCAAGGTCTACATGTGAAGAATGTGGAGAGTACGGCCATGTACAAAAGAATTGCCCGGAGGAAGCCAAGATGCTCGACTACACGAAGAAGGGAGAATGGATTCCGCCGACCAATTTCGGCTATGGGCAAGGTAGACCCCAATTTAATGCAAGCTCTTCCATTCAAAACTCGGTGCCTCTTCGTATACAATTGAAGGAGTTCATGGAGGAGCAAGGCAAGATCAACAAGGACACCGTCACCAAGTTCAAGGCTATGGACAAGATTTTGGAGAACATTGATGGCAAGGTGACGGAGGTCGGGAGCTCTAACCTTCAAGTACTCAACATGATGAAGATGCTAGAAACACAAGTAGCCCAGCTCGCCGGACGCCTATCTAGCAATGAAGGAAAATTGGCCGGGCAACCTCAAAATCCGGAGACGGCAAAGGCAATTCAAACTCGCTCGAGAAAGGAGACTGAAGAACCCGAACATGCAGCGGGAGCAAGGAAGCCTAAGCCAAGAGTTGAAGTGGAGACCATCATCAAGGAGAAGGCACCTACTCCTATGCCAGAGATAGTCACCGAAGAGCCGGAGTTTGAGCTAGATGATATAGACGCCAAGATTCTACCGCCAAGGCCACGATACCGCAAAGGTAAACATGAAGATGTGCAATTCAACAAATTTGTTGACATGGTACGCAGGTTGAGCATCAACATGCCGCTCTTGGACGCTCTACAAGTTCCGACGTATTCTCGCTACTTCAAAGACATCATGGGAAACAAGCGCGAGATACCGCCAAGCACTGTCAAGCTAACCGAGGAATGTAGCGCGGCAATCGCTAATGAAGCTCCTGAAAAGAAAAGGGACCCCGGATGTCCTACCATCCCATGTTCCATTGGATCTCTTATGTTCGAAAGAGCACTTTGTGATCTCGGTGCAAGTGTGAGCGTCATGCCAAAGAATGTGTTCGAGAAGCTACACTTACCGGAGCCGGAGCCCACCGCCATGTGCCTAGAGTTAGCGGACAATTCCATTCGCTATCCTTTGGGAATCGCCGAAGACGTGCCCGTGAAGATTGGAGAACACTTAGTCCCCGTTGACTTTGTGATTCTCGATATGGGAGAAGGAAGCAAGGCGCCTCTCATACTTGGGAGGCCTTTCCTCAAGACCGCAAGGGCAAACATCGACGTTGGCAAGGGGGAGATAAAGTTCGACATCAATGGCACCACAAGCGAATTCAAGTTTCATCCACGCCTCGAGGTATGCAACATGATCAATGTCAAATATGTTCCGCCTCACCGCCGTGTCACAGAGGAGAAGCCAAAGAAAGAAGAGGAGCCGAACAAGAAGGAAGCGAAGAAGGAGATAGAAGTCATCGCGTCCATCGCGACAAAGAAGATCGTTGCACCCGTCAAGAAGAAAGTTAAAAGCCCGCCTGTGAAGACCAAAAAGACGACTAACGTAGAAGACAAACCCGCACCAAGGATTGTGCGGAAATGGGTACCCAAGACTGCAGCGCCATCACTGAGCGTTGGTCCAAAGTGAAGAAGAAGAAAGTCTAGCTATAGACTATAAACGAAGCGCTTTGCGGGAGGCAACCCGTTCGTCGAGTCAAGAATAAATCTGCCGGGAGTTCAACCCGTTCGTCGATTCAAGAATAAGCTGCCGGGTGGACAACCCGCGAAAAGTTTAGGTAAGTGAGTCGAGAATTTTGCTACGCAAGAACATGATATACTTTTGAACAATTGGTCGTTCGGTCAAACAATTCGATTTGGATTTTATTCGCTCGGTCATTCCGATGTTATTTCTTATTTTAACCCAATGACATGAGCCATCCTATGATTTATTTGCCTCTTCTTGAGAAAGCCACATCCAAAATTCCATACCTATTTTTGGCGACCATCCTGTCCATGACGGCCGGACCAAGTTGGCAAAACACACGAGTAGAGCCGCGCTATGTTTACATTACTTAAATTCTTGATGCGTAGGTTCGCACATAGAGAGAATTTTCAGTTTCATTACCATAGGACTAGAATTTTCCTAACCTTAATTATTCTCTTTTTCAAAATTCTCTCTCTCATTTTGGCAAAAATTAGAACCTAAACCCAAGACCCACGGTTGATTTCGAGATTGTTCGCTATCAATTCATGAAAGTGAACGGTTCCGGTGCAACCAAAATTAATGTAGTCGGGAAATATTTTTCGACTTACAAATGTAAAGATGTTTCAATTCCCCTCCAATTATTCATTTAAACTCATTGCATGCTTAGAGTCAATTCTGAAATTTCGAAGTTAGAGGAGGATTAAACATCTAAGCATGATTTGGAAAGGGTTTATGTGCTTGATTAACACCCATTGATCAAAGTGAGTTCACGGGAAAGAGTAGTGCTCTCTACCTACCACCACATGCAAATAATTCCAAGGAGGGAGCAGCCATGCATGGGAAGGACAAGTCATTTTCTGCAAAGATGGCACCATGTGATGAATGATTAAGCATGGGACAAGGTGAATGACACAAAGTGGAGAAATAATATTGCAAGTGGACATCAAAGGAAAAGAAGGAGTGGTTCACATGATTTGGGCGGTGCAAAGCATACAAGATGTACTGGACAGAAGCAAATAATTGCATCACGAAGCCACCAGAGAAAATTGAAGTGGAGAAGAGGGAAAAACACCCTAGGCCGGCCGGCCCCAAGGCCCTAGGCCGGCCGGCCTGGCCCCTATTTAAGCCCTCTGGTGCTCCCCTTTGGTAGGTATACTCCTCACTCATTTCCTTGCTTATGTTCTTCAAGTTCTTTGCCCAGAAACATCAGTTAGAGCCCTGAAAAATTTGTCCACCAAAATCTATTCCAAAAATCTCAGAAAATTCACCACAATTCCTAGTTTGTTCCACTCTTCGATATATTGTTCTTCCGCCGTCAATAAACCCCCGGTGTGTTTGTTTTTGAGTGTGTGCAGCAAGAAGTCACCATGAGTGGCCTCATGAAGTTCATCGCCGGGAGGAGAAGGACGCGTTCATCAACATCCGACGCATCGGCAAGTTCTTCGCGGAGGCACTCGGTCTTCGAGTCTCCGCGGAGCATGGAGGAAGACAACCCCGCACCGAGGAGCGACATGTTGCTCCTTGGTGGGATGAGAGACCCGAGAAGCTCCTCCATGAGATTCACCGAAGGGATGCCACCTCCTCCACGGCGTTCGACAAGGTCATCCGCACCACCACCATACAAGCCCAAGAATTCAGAATATGGGTTTATTATCTTGTCGAAGGAAGAAGAAGAAAGGCTCAAGTTCATGAAGGGAAGACTACGAGCAAATTATGATTTTGATGATGAAGCATTGGTGAAGCTGGGATTTCATCATGACATTTATGAGCTATTGGAGAACATCGGTTGGAAGTTATTTTCCGATGGTGTCACGGTTGATATGCAAGAAGAAGTGGCTCTTGAGATGTTCATGACATTAGAAAAAATCAACGGAAGTGGTGGATGATGAAGAAGTTCCATGTCTGAAATTTAGGCTCACGAATGAAGAGAAAGTAATCACCTATGGATAAATAGGAAGCTTGCTCGGATTAAAAAATAATGCATATGAAATGGTGCAAGTTGAAGAGGGAGAGCTTGATGAATTTTGGACAAAAATAGCAAAAGATGTCAACTGCCAAAGAAAAAATATAAGTAATGTTACCCTCCAAATATTCCACTCTTGGTTGAGCAAGAGAATTCTCGGGAGGATGAGAGAATCGAAGGTCACCGACCAAGAATTAAATTGGATTTATGTTGCATTGGTGAAGAAACAAGTAATTGATCCCACCAACATCATGGTTGAAAGGTGGCTTTGTGAAGTATTATCCGGCACAGGAGAAGTTGGTTCAGGATGTTATCTCACAATGATAGCCCGAGCAATGAATCCGAGGTTACGAGTGATCCAAAAATTTTATGTCCCGGGAAGAGATATTGGGATTGATCATTTGAGGCAAGGCTATTATATCGGAGGGGGTGAAAAGATGGGATTTACTATTTCTGAGATGAATATTTCCCTCCCTGATCAAAGGCTGAAATTATTTGCAAGAGGGAGGACTGATTGGCGAGTTGAGAATATTAGAAAAAAGATGAAGAAATCAAAAAGAGGAAGGTTAATTGAAGGGACATCGGCATCGGCACAACAAGAAGACTTGGAAGTAAACCTTCCACCGCCAAGTTCTGCTTATTGGAGGAATGAATTTCAAGGTGCATCAAGTGGATAGGGATACCCGCAAGGATGGACGAGTCAATGGGAAGGAAGCCAAGAACAAGCATGGGGGCACGCTGCGGCGGCACCCCCACCGTTTAGCAACTACAGCTACCCACCCTCGTCATATCAAGGAGAGATGCATGACCCTTCATTTGGAGCACAATATTTTGACCTCCCTCAACCAGAACAAGGAATGAGAATTATGGGTGCTTATGCGAGAAGAAACATGGAAGATATAGATGCCATCCGGAGGCATACAACCCAACTAGAAGATGGAACTGCAGGAATTGCGTATCAAATGGGACTTCTAGGCCTGGCGCCACCGGAACAATTTAATGGAGGAGCATTTCAGCAGTATTATGATCAAGGATACAACGCAAGAGCCAATCAAGGAGATTGATCGACGGCAAGACCATGAATAAAATGCTCGCACGTGTGGTTTGGATTTTCTATTTCTTTTCATTTATTTTCAGCATGTATGCAAGCTTGTGTGTGCGTAGCAATTTTTCTGTTCTATTTATTTCAGCATGTGTGCAATTTATTTTCTTTTGTCTTTATCACCATGATAAATAAATGCATCACCTACGCTTTAATGTTATGGTTAGTAATGATGATAGAAAGTTTGTGCCATGTTAAAATATGATGATCGTTGCCGCTTTGTCTACTTTCTTGTGCTTGGTTTATACATGATTAAACTAATGCTCTCTCTAACATAATCTGAAAATTAATTAAATGCCGGCTAATTCAATTGTGGAGGTTATGATAAATTAAGACCCATATCTTTTACTCTTGCTCTCTTACTTAAGCTTGTCAAGGAAAATTTAATTTGGATTTAATTTTGAGCTAACCTTGTCAATGATACCTTTTGCAATTGCTCTACCCTTCTTCAAGCCTAAATGATATATCATAACAAACCATAGAGCAAGAATTATTTTCAAGTAAATTAATTCAGGATTTATCTTCTTTGGTACGTGACTAAGAAGCTGACCATTCCGTATTTTTGCGTACCTCTCTTTTGCTAGCCATTCTATCCATGCATTGTGAGTTTCTATACCGGGAACATCGCAAACCTCGCTGGATATCCACCCTTAACCAAAAACATCTTTTTGTGAAACACCTCCTTGACCACAACCTATATATTGAGTATATATTTATTTCGACGGCAAAACAGTGGAATCATGAGCAAAATTCAGTAAAACATAAGCTTGGGAAGCATCAAAGAGTTCGCAGAAAAAAAATCCAAAGAAGTGGAGGCCTACAGGCAGTAGGCCGGCCGGCTCAACACCCCTAGGCCGGCCGGCCTGCCCCTTTTCCTCCTCTGTTGGCTTCAATCTTTCACGAGGAGATGCTCCCTTGAATTCCAAAGTTATGTCCAGAGAATTGATAGAAGTTTTGTGCACTCACTCCATCAAGTTATCATCACTTCATTGCTTGAGGACAAGCAAACGTTCAAGCATGGGGGGAGGTGGAGTAAGTGCATTGTGTTGCCAATGGTTCTGAGGAGCAAAAAGAAAGAAAGAAAAAAAAGAGGAAGAGAGAAAAGAAAAAAAATGAATGATGATGAAAACCTCCTTTGTTCCTTTTAGCTTCATTAAACTCCAAGTACTTTGAAGATTATTCTATACTCGATTATTCCAACCATGTGCAATCCGATAACAAGGACTTTAGTCGTGCCTTGAGATCAACCGTTGCCATTTGCACATGTCCACCATCTAAACTGTGTGTTCCATTCTCTCCCTCTCCACAAAGAAATTATTTTTTAGTGGTCTTTTTGACGAGTCTCGGTAAATCCATAAGAAGTATTTATTGTTTTGATAATATCTTGATTATAACATCTTTTGTTAGGACTAACCTTTCCAGAGCTCCGGATAAAGCCTCACACATACATATGAGAGAAAGGAGAGAGTTCTAGCAAGATTGAGAGACAAGATGAGCTGAGAGTTTCCATGAGCAAATTGCAATGAGGTTTGAATTATTGATCTTGGTTTAGCATTACTTATGGAACTTACTTTCTTAATTCTGAGACTTGTTTAATTTTGAGAGCATGTGCTTAATAATTGTGGGGAAGCATTTAACTTGTATCTACCTTCCACATTGAAAAAGCTGGTTACAACTTGAATTATTAATTGCAAAATATTTTTTGGGAGCATTGTGTTTTCTCGTGTATGATCAAGTGCAGGGATTGGACACTGAAAGGCAGCGCTGATTTTTTATCAAAGACTTACTCGAGGACGAGCAAGGTTTAAGCATGGGGGGAATGTTGGCGCTCCTTAAGTATCCATTTTATCCCCTGTTTAACTTTGATAATGGCATGAATTTAATATCAGAATCACTAACCATCCTAACCTCGGCCCAATTATTGGTCATTTTCGCGTTTGCACATATATTTTGGAGGTACTTCGTTTTTGCAGGTTTTTGACTAATTTTGGAGCTTGAAATGGCGAGGCCCACGATCATGCGATGACACGAAGAATGACGAAGGCCAAATCCTGAACAAAGGATCGAAGGCCATGATGATTAGAGGCCCATTCATGCACATCCACCCTCCAATGAAGCCCAAAAGACAAAGCCCACAAGATGAGATCGAGATACTTCGGGGCTAAGCAAAGCAAAGAGATATTTAAGGAAGGATTTTCCATCCTATCCTTCTCCTCAAAGAAATCTCGAAGATAACGACGTCTAAAGGGGTGCAATCGTGAAAGACATAAATTCTAGAAACTCCAGGAGACTTGGGGAGAAAGTTGAGCACCAGCCGGCGAAGGAAAGACCCAGGCCGGCCGGCCTAGGCTCATTGGGCCGGCCGGCCCAGCCTGTTTTTAGGTCAGTTCGACCTCCCCTTTGACCGAGGGTTCCCTGAGGCTATTTAAAGACCCCTCCCCAAGGTTCACGTAGAGATCAATTTGGGAGATGACGTCAAGGAGCAGAGAAGATAGAGGGACACCTCTCGGAGAGCCGAGGGTCGTGCTAGTTGTCTAGGGTTCTCCCTAGCCGACGTGGGAACCTTGCAAGGAAGACCACGTCGGAGTTCTGGAGCTAGGATCATCAAGATCAAGGTAGGGCCCCGGTTGTGATCTTGTGATGTACAATCATTTATGGTGAAGTTATTTGTGTTTCCGAATGTTTAGCGACCATGTTCTCCTCTTTCGATTTCGTTCTTTTCTTTGGATTCGCTTCATCCTAGATCTATTATCGAGATAGATCACTTAGCATGATCTTGTAGTCATGGTGGCTAGAGGTTCATGGCGGAACTACCAAAGGGGGTTCGACTTGCTTCAGGGTATCCCGTTGAGGGTGGAGTCGTGTCAGGCCGTTGCCACTTAGTAGGTTGGGTATCGAGGGATCGGATTGGAGATTTTGGGGTTAAAGAGGCTTTTCATTGAGATTCACATCTATCTTACTTCACTTTATCTAGCTGGAACTACAACATATGCATGATCTAGGTGATCTAGATTGGTTATCTCTAACTTTCTCTTGCTACCTTCGGTGTTTGTCGTGTTTTTAATAGATTAGATTCGTTTTCACCATCTCACACAAAGGAATCTCTATGCTAGTAGATTGTTTCTTGTTTCTTTGGTTCCGTGGATTGATAAACCTTGGGGGAATACTCTAAGGGAAAATCTACATGAAACCGTGCGTTTGCGGTATATAAATCGGGGGCGCTAAGGAGCGTCAACACAGTGCCTCCAGCGGCCTCCTCAGGCGATCCAGCGTCACCCGGCCTTGTGCCGCCTGTTCCTCCTCTTTTGCAAAAAGAAACCGGCTGGGTCAGCCCACAAACGACAGAAAGCACATAGCAGTATGATTTCCGGATCATACCACGCCGAGCCTGCTGCTCCAGCGAAGCTTCTCCTTGGTGTCGGCCTCCCGCGCCTCAGCCACCTCCCGGAGCTTCTGCAGCTTCTCGTTGGCCTTGGTGCAGGCCTCCAGCTCTAAAACAAAAGCAAGTCAGAGACAAAATAGTGCGAAAAGGACTCGGCAGACATCGACCCGACTCCTTACCGCGCTTCTCCTTGCGCAGAGCATCCTCGGCCTTCACCTTGTCGGCCTCTAACTGGCGGTCCCGCGCCTCCAGCTCGGCCACCCTGGCCTTGTTGACGGCCATTATTTCCCATTTTGACCGTCAACTTCTCGGGAATAAAATGAGCTTTACACCATGTTCCATACATATTTTACTTACTTCTAACAAGTTCCACAAGTTTTGGATGAGTTGTGCTTTCAGGAGATAATATACCAAAAATGAGCCGAAGTTTTGGATGAGTTGTGCTTACCCCCACTAAGTTAGTCGGTTGATATCCCTAGCAAAGTTTATCATTCGATTCTTCGATACTATTTATCCATAGTGCTTCCCTGAGGAAATATACGATACCCTGGAATACTCCAAGGTGAAGTGCTACAGCAGTGATTCTGTGCCCTTGCGGAATCCATATTCTATTGAGCGTAAGAAACACCAACAAGCATTTTTGGCACCGTTGCCGAGAAAGCAATTGGCTAAAGATATCGTTGAATAGTTTGATAAAATTAACTAGTTTGTCACCGCTAATTTTAGCGGGATTACCATTGCTCTCGGTATCTTTGTGATTTCTGCATAGCAGTGCAGGACCATATTCGATCTACCATATCACTTCAACTCAGATCCAGAAAGAATTGGGTGAATTTTCTTTACTACAAGAAATTTTCATAGGATCAAGGTTTGACAACACCAGCTTCAATACCCATGGCTGAGAAGACACTCCGTCAATTCTCAGCCCCGTCCAATAGCCATATCCCTATTGGACTGAACAATGACCAAGGCACTGATGGGTTTGAGATAAAGACTGGGCTTGTCAACATGGTTCAAGCAAGTCCTTTCTACAGAAAGGCGTCAGAGGATGCCCACGCTCATCTACAAAATTTTCTGAAAGTGAGCAGCATAATCAACCCAAGAGGCATTACGATGGATAATGTTCGTCTTCGACTATTCTCATTCCCTTTGCTTGGGAAAGTAAAGACGTGGTTTTTTTACGTACAAGGAAAGATTCAACACTTGGGATGCGGTCTCCAATGCTTTTCTGGTCAAGTTCTTTCCTGTGGGCAAAACAAATGCCCTTCGGAACAGGATTTCCAGTTTTGAACAACTCCAGGATGAGACAGTCCCTGAAGCCTGGGAACGTCTTCAGGAAGAATGTCTTATCATTCAGAACTTCTTCCATGGCCTGAACCAGCGATCGCAAGATCACATGGACGCAGTAGCGAGAGGAGCATTCCTCTCTCTCGATGTTGCAGGTGCTAAAGTGCTCATCGACAAGATTGCTTCCAACCAAAGTTGGAAGGAAGATAGGCAGCCGGCCCATGCAAAAGAAATACATGAAATTGACAGTGTCAATGTGCTGGCAGCCAAGATGGATCCTCTCATGAAAAAGCTGGAATCTCCACACCCGGAGGTCAACCAGATTACTGAGCCTTAGATGACATGTGAGAAATGTGGCAATACTGGACACTCGGGCAAATCTTGCCCTTTCACTCAAGAGGACGAGAACTCCATTGGGAACAACACTCCCAATGACTTAGATTGTCATCCTCAGCATGGTATCAATTTTAATAATAGTTTTCAGCCCTTGCTTAAAGACTTCATGAATGGCCAAAAACAAATTAATGACAACATTAGTGATAATTTTTTTGCTAATGATAAAATTCTTGAGTCTTTGGCTATGCAACTAGATGGGCTTAACTTTGTTCTTAAACATCAGTTGAGTTTCAACAAATTGTTAGAAACTAAAGTAACTCAGCTGGCCTCATCCTGCCTTAACCATGACACGGGGAAGCTATCCGGGCAACCAGAAGTGACCCCGAAAGAAATTGTGAGTGCGGTAGGTGTGCGGGCAAGACAATCCGCACAGAAACCACATCTTCCGCAGGATGCAGGTATACCATCCTGTCTTAACCATGACACTGGGAATCTATCCAGGCAACCGGACGTGACCCCGAAAGAAAGTGTGAGTGCGGTAGCTGTGCGGGCAAGACTATCCGTATAGAAACCACATCTTCCGCAGGATGCAAGTACACGGTGGAAGAGCGTAACCACCAGGAATACCTATGCTGAAGACGGAGTGCTGGAGGAGGCCAAAGAATCCAACACCATTGCTACCCAGGAAGACCCCGTGGAATCCCCTAGAACTTCACGGGACTGTCACGATACAACCGCCTTACCGTTTCTAGAGCGGAGAAGGAGGCCGGTGGCCGACGAGCAATTCGGCAAGTTCGTCGAGGTAACTAAGAAGTTTTAGGGCAACATACCACTTCTTGATGATGAATAGTTGCTCTGTCCATGCTTTGCAAGTGCCTCGTATACAACTGTTTACTCTCCTAGTACTTGAACTAGTTGGCACATAAGTAGTTCCACAAAATTTGGTTTGAGTGGGAGCATGAGCTTGATTTCCATGTCTAAGTTGTTGTGAGATTTGAGATAGCCCCGAATCGGAATAAAATTGCATGCTCAAGTAGGGAACCTCTCGGAATTTCTTTAAAATGAAACATGGTAAAGAATTCCCCTTTTGTTTACATGTCCTACCCAGAGCCATATTGTTTTATCATATGAACCGATATAAGCTATCTTGAGTTATTTTGAGCTTTGTCGAATGGCGAGTTCATTCGAGGAAGGTACTTATCATCTACCGATCTTTCTCATTTGCGTAACCATTGTTTTGCTAGCCTCAAAATGTCTGCCATGTCAATTACCTACTCCGGTTATTGATATCCACCTTCGTCAGACAATTCCCCTCACAACAAAACCCAAAATCTCCAGAGTGAACCTATCCATCTCGAATGGTCTATCCAAGCAATGCTCCCTTCCAAAAACTCTATCATTATGGAGTGTGGGTCATCTTCTTAAAAAAAAACTAGAGCAGAAGCAATTAAAAAAAAGAAGACAAGACCCATACCTCCACTCAAAAGTGTGAGTCCATTTCCTCCCTCTCCCCTGAACATTTTACCTTCCATAAGATCGGGATTTGATCGAGTACCAACCTCTTGCGAACCACTCTTCGGCTTGGCAACATAGGTAACCAAGGTATGCTCTTCCTACCCAAAACTCCACATATCAGCCTTAGAGTAGGAAGAAGATGGTCAAATTGTCCAACCATGGTGAGGACCATACACCTTGAGCGACTTGAGAGTACCATCGGGGAATCTTAAACCACTTTTGAAAAACTTGCAAAAAAAAACTCCGAGATAGAAACCTGAACAGGAGGCAGGAAATATTCCGGTGAAGGTTGTTCAATCTCTCAACCGCCCAAGACGAGGAATGAAATGCGAGTAAGCCCCATCTCCAGAAACCAAGGTATGAGCCAACATATTCAAAGTACATATGGGTTAGAGTATTATGTTGTGCATAAGGGTCCTGTAGGGCATGAGCATTGATGCAACTCCTGATCCACCGAGCCTCAGCTTTAGCTTTGCTCGAGGACGATCAAAAGTTTAAGCTTGGGGGGGTGTTGACGGCCATTATTTCCCATTTTGACTGTCAACTTATCGGGAATAAAATGAGCTTTACACCATGTTCCATACATATTTTACTTACTTCTAACAAGTTCCACAAGTTTTGGATGAGTTGTGCTTTCAGGAGATAATATACCAAAAAAGAGCCGAAACTGGGAAAAACCCAGGCCGGCCGGCCTAGGTGAGGCCGGCCGGCCTGGCACCTCTACATACTGTGCTATGTCTTTGATCCAGGAGTGAAGTGACATCATCACATTGCCTCTAAACCATGGATTGCAAGTTGGTTTGATCAAATGGACCGAAAGGCCTAGCACATGGATTGAAAGGCCCACCTGCAGCACTTACCGAGATCTTTTGGGACGGAACACCACTATGGACTTCAAGCACCCTTGGATCAAGATGTCGGTGAAATGGGAGGCCGAGATGTGCTAGACCCAGGCCGGCCGGCCTAGGGGAGGCCGGCCGACCTACCAACTGTCAGCTTCAAACCGACGCAACCCTCCACCGCCATCTAGACAAGATCAGGAGCGTCCACGAAAAGGTTGGTGACAAACGACAAGAATCCCAGTCCGGCCGGCCTAGGAGAGGCCGGCCGGCCCCACTTTGCAGCCTCTCAGCCTCAGCTTTGGCGTGGAAGTTAAGCACACCGATTACAACTGCTTACCATCGACGCTACCTGCTATACCGGCCATGAACCGACCTTGGAGTGCTATAAATAGGACCCTCATCCCTCACTTGACACACACACAAAAAAGAGTTCTCTCTTCTCATTCTTAGTTTCTAGAGTAGGTTAGGTAGTCTGGGAGTTAGAGTCGAGTCGAGCTTGTCTCGGGATTCCGGAGTCGTCATCGGAAGTCGGGTATAAGCTCTAGTATCTTTTCCTTTGACATTTATCAATATAAGTTATCTTCTTTATATTTTCGAGTCAGCTTTACTTTCTGCATTTATTTATCTTTCCAAGTTATCTTACTTGTATGCGGAAGTAATTCTCTAGCCTAGGCTTTGTACCTATCTTGTTTATCGGGATCTTACCTTATGGGTTTTCTCGCCCGGACAAGAGTATCTCAAGTTAGTGCTCTAGGTTGAGGGGGATTTCTCTTGTTCACGACAAGAGAAATCCTAACACCGAGGCTCCAGTGATCTCCATCTCTGGCTCACTCCCCGCGGAGGAGTCGGAGGAGATCTCAGCCTCCTCCTCCGCTGGCTGCCGCAGCTCGGCGGGGGCTGCGGCATCCTTTCCAGGGTCCCCCTCAGGCAGAGGAGCGGGGGACCAGTACTCCAAGACCTTAGACTGCAGAAGATTCAAGTTGTGTTACAACCCAACGGGTGCGCTCGGAGAAACAAAGCAAAACCAGAGGAAACAACTCGAAATGCACAAAACAACTCGAAAGATTCAAGAAAACTTACGGCGTCGGTCGGCCGCTTCAGGTAGTAGGCTTTCGGGCAGCCCTTGTCTCGGATCTGCCCCGCCTTGATGCGGGCGACCCGGTTCGCGATATCCTCCCAGGGTACCTTGCGATCCTGCCCCCGGGTTGGGTCCCGATGACCCTAGTACTCGAAGGCCGGGTGGACCCTCTCTTGGATCGGCTGCATGAGCCGTCTGTAGAAGGAGATGGCCACCGTGGCCCCCGTCAGACCTTGCACCGACAAGTCGGAGATCTCCATGCGGAGGCGCTCCACCTGCGCCATCTCCTCGGTGGTCGGCGGCTCCTTCCAGCATGCCTTGTACTCCGGCGCGCGGCAGGTACGCGCCGGGAGGCAGGGCACCGGGTTCGCCACCACAAACCATTCCCGCTCCCACCCCTTGTTGGTGTCGCAGAGCTCGAAGTTAGGGTAGACACTCCCCTGGCGCAGTGAGAACGCGGCCCCGCCCACGACATTCCGGTGAATGTTGGACGGGTGCCCCTTGAGGTGGTATAGAGCCCGCCACAGATTGAAATAGGGGGGGGGCGATCCCCAAGTACCCCTCGCAGAGGTGTATGAAGATGGCAATCTGAGCAATGGAGTTGGGCTTGAGCTGAGTTACCTCGATCTCGTAGAAATGAAGAAGCCGCAGGAAAAGGCCCCCGCGGGCAGCGCAAAGCCCTTATCGTAGAAGGACTTGAACACGACCATCTGGTTCGTGTCCTCCGATTGGAATTCCTCCCCGTAGCAGCACCGCCACCCGGAGATCTGCTTCTCTGGGAGGATGCCGTGCTCCACCATGTCCTGGATGTCGCTCTCTTGGAGCGAGCACTTCTGCCAAGACGACAACGGCGGCGGGGCCTCTCCGGAGCTCCTCGAGGTTGAAGACGCAGACGCGGTGAGCAAGGCGGCCTTGGCGATGGCGGTGAAGCTCAGGCGAGGGGAGCTCACCACGAGGAAGATGAAAGCCGAGAGCTCTAGAAACTCGCCGAGTTGGCTAAGGCAGCGAAAAGTTCTGGAGCGCTCGGGAACAGGGTGGCCGCTCCGCGCCGCCCCTGTTTAAATATTGGAGGCCCCACAACGGGCAGATCCGAAATCAACGACCGGATCGGATCAGGCCAACGATTTCACGGCGGATGAAGCGGGATAAAAGGTAACTTTCTTTTTACCGTTGCCACTAACAACCCCGCTCCTCTGTCAGCCGCGACAGATCCGCACAGAGAAGTAACGGTTGGATTTTCACCTTAATGCAAATATGCTTCGAATATTCCTGGGAACGACCCGGCATGTCTCCGCGACCCAGCCAGGGCCTTAGGGCCCGGACGTCGTGACTACCTGGCGCATCTCCGTGACTACGCCAGCAACCCTGCTCGGGGGCTTAGTGCCACCTACGACCCGGCGTGTCTCCGCGACCCAGCTAGGGCCTCAGGGCCCGGTCACCGTGACTACCTGGCGCGTCTCCGTGACTCCGCCAGCGACCCTGCTCGGGGGCTGGGCACCACCTACGATGCGGCGTGTCTCCATGACCCAGCCAGGGCCTCAGGGCCCGGACGCCGTGACTACCCAGCGCGTCTCCGTGACTCCGCCAGCGACCCTGCTCGGGGGCTTGGCGCTACCTACGACCCGGCGTGTCTCCGTGACCCAGCCAGGGCCTCAGGGCCCGGACGCCGTGACTACACGACACGTCTCCGCGACTCTGCCAGTGACCCTGCTCGGGGGCTAGGCACCACCTACGACCCGGCGTGTCTCCGTGACCCAGCCAGGGCCTCAGGGCCCGGATGCAGTGACTACCCGGCTCGTCTCCGTGACTCTGCCAGCGACCCTGCTCGGGGGCCGGGCGCCACCTACGACCTGGCATGTCTTCGTGACCCAGCCAGGGCCTTAGGGCCCGGACGCCGTGACTACCCGGCGTGTCTCCGTGACTTCACCAGCGACCCTGCTCGGGGCCTGGGCGCCACCTTCGACTCGGCATGTCTCTGTGACTCTGCCAGGGCCTCAGGGCTAGACGCCGTGACTACTCGGTGAGTCTCCGTGACTCAGCTAAGGCCTCAGGTCCCAGATATTTGGACTACTCGGAAAGTTCTAGTGACTTAACCCAGGGCTTTAGGGTTGGGGTAACCGAGTCGGGTTCGGTCACCGTGGCAATCTCAAGGTGGCTAGAGGCTGATACCCTCAGGGGATCAATATAACAAGAACATTGGCTGGACGCTCAAGCATTCGGACAGACAAGAGTTAAAGATCATTTCTTTGACCCTCGAAAAGCTTCTCCAAAACCTTTCGAGGCTCGGGGGCTACACCCAACGGGTGCGCCCAGGGGCGCATCCTGTTCTAGATCTACAACAATGATGGACATTCTTAATGATCACCGAAGGACTTCGCTCAGTACGACAAGGTTCAACTCGGACCTCCGGCGCTCGGGGGCTTGACGGAGGTAGATCTATGTACCTCCCTGCCGAGTGGGGTCCCCGAATCCAGGAAGCTACCCTGCTCGATGACTCGGCTACGACTACTCAGCGTGCAGGACTTGGTTGTGCGCAGATGGGATCACCAGAGGATCAGGATGAGAGGCTCCAGCTAGAAACCCAGATATCGAGGGATCTTAACTGACCTCCTTCCTTGTAAAACAACCCGAGCATATCATTCCTTGTACTCCTACGGCTCCTAGTCTATATAAAGGAGATGTAGGCCAACCCATAGAGAGACTCCTTATTTTCTGCAGCATTCCACAAACCATAATACAAGCCTGAACACAGGACATAGGGTATTACGCACATCGCGGCCCAAACCTGTCAAAGTCTCTGTGTCTTTGTGTTACCATCGAGCTCTTGGTCCTGAGATCCCCATCCTGAAACTCTACCACCGGGTACACCCCTGGTAGATTAGCCAGAATAGCAATCCGACAGCGGCGGTGGTGGCGGCGGCAGTCTGGTGAGGGAGGGCGGCGGGGAAGAGGTCGAGGAGGATGAGGAGCCCACCACGAACCCATTTTGGGGGGTGGATTTGAGCAGAGGATGGCCGGAGAAGCGAATCAACGGGAGAGGATGGAGCTCGGGTCGTGCTCTAATGGGGGCCGGTGGTAGGGCTTGGGATTCCGGCCAGGGTAGGGCATGGCCAAGCTCGGGGAGAGGCTACAGAGGCGTAGGACGAGGTTGTGGAGGCTTGTGGTGCACCGAATTTGAGCGGGGCGGCGAGGAATTGCTGGTGAGGCGCCGGCGGCGGCCCTACTCTGCTCGGCTCGACCTGAGCCCGAGGAGGAAGAAGGAATGCGACTTGGGAGGGAATGGCACTGGGAGCGGATAAGGCCGGGTGAGGAGCATCGCAATGGCCGATGTGTGGCATCGCCGGCGGCACAGTCGCCGGTATGCAAAATCGGAACTTCCGTTTTTCCAAACCCGGAACCTCCAAGTTTTGGGGCAAAACCGATTTGATTTTGGAGCGCCAAAAACCAAACTTTTCTCATAGCAACTTGAAATTTGGCCAAAATAAAAGTTGTAGAGGAAGAAAAGATTTACAACACTGGTATTGGACAATATTTGATTTGAGTTTTGGATTTGGGAGAAAACTAGGGTTAAAGCTGAGTTAAGATTCAATTAGACAAAGCCATCTTGATTAACACTAATGACCTTGATTAAGTGATGATTAGCGACTGATGCACAAAATTAACACCAGGGGTGTTACAGGGTACACATTGTAGATTGACCAGTATGTTTAATTCGCATGCCTACACCTGATGACATGATCAGTAGCTCCTCTGTCCGTATACCAGTTGGTGTCGATGTTGTAGGCAGCGGCTGCAGCAGCCACATGACGTTCTTCTGGGACATAGTTCTCGTCAAACCGATGACAGCATCGGTCGGCGGTGTGTCCTATTTTCTGGCACACCTGACACAGGGGATGGCTGTTGGAGCTGCCACCCTTGTTGGAGTAGTTGTCGCGGCCAGAGTTGTTGCCACGACCAGTGCCACCACCATTTCCTTGGCGCTGGTTGTTGGAGACGGTGTTGTCGTAGCCTCCACAGCGTCTAGAGCCGTGGCCATGGCCACCGCCACGACCACGGCCGTTGCTGCGTCCCCGATTGGCCATATTGGCCGAAGATCCACTGCCTCCTGCCATGAGTTCCATACGTGTTTCGAAAGCAAGAAGCTGTGTGTAGGCTTCATTTTCCGAGACGTAGTCCTTCCTGGAAAGGAGAGACGTGATGACGGGGTTGTACTCCATATCAAGGCCGATGAGGATGTACTCGACAAATTCGTCATCTTCGATTGGTCTGCCGACAGCGGCCATCTCATCTCCGAGTGTACGCATCTTGCCAACATACTCTGTGATAGATTGGCTACCTTTCTGAGCCGTGGAGAGGGCGAGTCGAGTGTTGATGACCCGAGCACGGTTCTGCGATGAGTATATTGCTTCGATCGTAGACCATAGCTCCGTTGTCGTCTCCTTGGCAGTGACATAGGCGAGGACCTCACATCCCAGAGATCCTAGGATGAAGCTCAGAACTTGTTGGTCGGTGGCGAACCAGGCGTCGTACGCCAGGTTGGCGATCTTGGTGTCCTTGCCACTAGCATCCTTCCCATCGATCTGTTCAGGTGGTGCTGCATTGGTGCCGATCAGATAACCAACCAGGCACGACCCCCTGACGGCGGTGAGGATATGCGCCTTCCACATAGCATGGTGTTGGCGGTCGATTTCGATGATTTTTACCGCCAACATTCCTTCGGATTTCATGCTTTTCGAACTATTTTGTTATGATTTTCACTAACATTAATAAGTTCCATAAGTTTTGGTGAGTATTTGAATTCAGGAGCAACATGTATGAAATTGAGCCAAAATGGGAAGCATGTGAGATTTGATCTTGCAGCTGTGTGGTTCAAGATCCTGAGCCCAAGAAAAAGCCAACTCAAGGGTAGTTCAGGCAAAATTCACAAGTTGAGATCGAAGGGCTTCAACCAAGTTAAGATGGGCTCAATTCCAATAACAAACCAGAGAATCAAGACCCAAACCAACTTAAGGAGCAATGTGCATCCTGTGAACAACGTGCCAGAGCGACGAAGGCCCGAACCGAGCCAGAGCCAGGACGACCGGCCTAGGAGAGGCCGGCTGGCCTCTAACTACCTTCGTTGGAGCCATGCAACCGCCACCCATGTCAGGAGGGAATCAAGAGCGTCCACACAAAGGTGGTGGCCAGATGGCCGCATTCCCAGGCCGGCCGGCCTAGGGGAGGCCGGCCGGCCCCACTTGGCGGCCTCTGGTGCTCTCCCTTGGCGTGAAAGACAAGCACAACCGTCTTACCTGCGTACAACGGACGCTCAGCTCAGTACCAACCCTGAAGTAGTATAAATAGAGCTCAAACCCCCCTCTTGTAAGACACACCATCCTTTAGAGAAGAGAGTCTCTTTGTTACTCTATTGTGTTAGAGTAGGAAGAGAGTGAGGTGAGTGCTCTGGTGAAAGCTGAGCTAAAGGAGCAGATTCGAGTTCTCTCGGTCTTACTCCACTTTTTATATCCACCTCGAAGGACTATACTTTGAGCAAGTTCCTTATCTCAACTTCATTTTCTTACTAGCTTTACTTTCTGTCTTAGTTACTTGTTTAATTACTTTCTTTGATCTGCGGGATCCTGAGTCTGCACAAGTAGCAAGTTCTGCTTATTTGAGGTTGCTTTCTATCTAAGTACACGGTAGGAGCAAGTAGCTCGAGAGCTGTGGGCGTGGTGCCCAGGCTTGGTAGTTATCTCAGGTTGTGTTCCACCCCACGGAACCGTTGTGGTAGGCGGTAGGTGGTGACAGCCCTATCCGTTTCTCGTAGTCCACCACGTTCGGGTGTTTTCATAGCAGTAGTTGCAGGTTGCCGTCGGACTCCCCTCTCATCCCTTTCTGAATTCCTTCCTCTTCCAGCCGCTGAAGCAGATCAAGTCAGTAGTTAGCTCGTCAACTAGTCAGGACAGTAGGTTATTTGGAGTTAGGCCCTCTTTCCTTGGTCTTCTTCTCGTTGGTTGTGTCCGGTTGAAGATCTATAAGTTTGCTCGAAGCTTTACCGTTCCTTGAATTCGATATCCCAGATATACTCCCTGGTGAAAGCTACAATCGGTCTCTGTGCGCTTGCGGGGGAACGGTAGTAACACTAGACTTAGAGTTAATCAACCATACGACTTTCCATCCATCCACATGGAGTTCTCTCCTAGTTATCCGGCAGTTCTGTTGACGCGAGATGATCACACACCAAGCCCAGGAGCCCCGTACGCCAAGCTCGGACTGCACTTGATTTGAATCAAGGCGTGCCAGTCAATTTGATCTGTAAATTGACAAGAAGACAGCAAACCATCAAATTCAAGAGGGTGTCGGCTGGATTTCCGAATCACTCTTACGCGGCGTATCGGCAAGGTCCTGCCAATACAGAAGATGACAATAGATCGGGTATGGTGAGCGTGTAATAAAATCGATCTACAAGGGATCGGCAATGAGCTGCCGATGCCGATAAGCAACTAGACGGCAAGATCTAAAGCCAACACGTGCCAAGTAACAGTGTACAAACCCACGAATGTATAGATCTGGACAAAGTTAAGCTTATGATCAATCTAATCGGCTTTACAAGATTTATCGTGATAAACAAGGAACTTACAGCCGATTAAACAAATCACTAAGCCGGGTAGTTTGTGAATGAATCTAAACGAGAAAACAGCGATGCGCCTGAGATCAAAGCTTAGATAAATTCGATAAATTTTGAATAGATATGAACGAAGCCACAGCAATGCGCCCAGAAACTAAAGCTCAGATTTACTCGGTAAATGAAAACTTACAAGCAAACTAAGTCGCTCGAATATGAGGCATCCTTGATCAGCTTGAAAGAACTCGCGGAAAAGAAAAAGATGGCAAAGCCGTCGACGAGAAAAGTAAATTGCAAGTAGAGTAAATTTGTGTTTGTTGGATGTGTATCAATCTTTACAATAGCCGGGGGGCTCATATTTATACCCCACGCTAACACAGTTCTAGCCGATTACGGTAAAAGTATGATTCTATCTAAAGCAACAAAACTATCCTAATAAACAAAACGACACCTTCCAAACCGAGACCTCTTCATACCAAATCCATCCATAAGCGCCAATATATCAGAATGGTACCAAATCACGACCGATCCTGCCACGCACATTGCCATCTTCCAACCCGGTATCCCTTTCCTTCACCAATCCTTTGACATGTGCCAAAAAACGGTGTCAACACATGCCCCCCAGTTTCGGAGTGAAATATCCTTTTACTCCGAAATTATTTCTCAATCATAATTATTTCCTTCAAACAGTTGACTCAAAACTGCTCCGTGCCGTTCTAATGAAAACGGCTCACCAATCCAGAATCCCGATTTCTGGGGTGGGGTCACCTTATAAATACGTCAGCATACTTCCCCTTCCTCTTTTACACTTCCTGTACTCAGGCCAACTTTTCCCCTGTTCAAAAACTCATCTGCTCCGCCGCTTCCGGATTTCAGCGCATCCTCCTCGACTGCAAGAAGCTTATCCCAAGTTCTGCAAATGGCTTCCATTTCCGAAATTCCTCAGGTACAATAACTCCCATCCTCTTTTGTGCAGCTATTTCAATCTTGGATTTGCGACTGTTCTTGATTTTTCCCCTTCTCCGCCATTATTTCTAGGCCCTAAGGAACTCGATCTTCATCCCTCTGTCCGAGCAACCCAGCATGATCTGTCTAGGCCCCATGGGCAATCCAGATCCAACCAATATAATCAACCTAGAAACTGGCAGAATCCCTCTTAAGGCTTTAAATATGACCTCAAATTGGTCCCTTGCTTTTAGATCTTGGCCGAGTGTCACCCCAGGATGGAGGAATTGGTTCCATAGAGTAGTGAGAATTTATCGGGCTGATTGGGAGCAATATGACATTAGCCAATGCCTGAACCTCTCTTTATCTGAAATGGTCAAGAATGAGCCGATGCTTGCATCGGCCTCCTATTTCTGGTCTGACGCCATCAATGCCTTCTTGTTTGGTCATGGCCCAATGACTCCAACCTTACTAGATGTCATGATATTGACTGGTCTAAATATCACTGCTCCCGACTGATCCTTTAATTTCTTGGACCAAGCTTCCTTCAAGATAAAGACCAGAACCATCGGTGGTTGGAGCGGATATGTACTGAGAATATGAAAACTGGTTCTGTGACAGTTAGGGAACACACCGCTTTCCTCAACATGTGGTTGGAAAAATTCATCTTTTGTGGCAAAACAGCAGGTCCAACCAACAATACTTTGAAGATGGCCGAAACCCTAGCCAGTGGAAACCCAGTGCCTCTTGGCAAACATCTTCTTGGATTAGTTTACCACTTACTCCATCAAGTATCGGCCAAGCTAAGGGCCGATCAACCAATCTCCAACTTAGGAGGTCCCTGGTGGTTCATTCAGCTATGGTTGAACATGTACATGCATAAGACAATGGGCATCAGGCTATCAGAAATGTCTTTCCCATCAGAAGAATTTGACAAAGAAGAAGACCCAATCACTCGCCGTTGCACCTCCTTCGGCGAAGCAACTATTGTGATCGCCAACGACTCCAATGTTTTTTGGCAAAACTGATTTCTTCAAATGCTTCTATAATGGTTTTACCGAGAAGTCCACCATCTGGTTTGCGTACCATGATGACAATAAGGAATACGAAAACCCCTTCAAGTTTAGCCTTGATTCCTAGAGAGATGATGAAGGAGCCACAAAAATCATGAGAGAGGCCATATCTCCAAGAATTCTGCCTGCCAACTTTACTTCTGGAAAGAGCGCCATCAGCTATGAATTTTGTTATCCATCAATAGTAGCCAGGCAATTGGGATTTATTCAAGTGCCGCCTCTTATTTACTTTGATGACAAGGTGCAGGCGAGAAACCCAATCGGCAATGCTCGTACATACGATCGGCTGAAGAGTTTGGAACCTGTCATTGACATGACATAGGTAGCCGATTGGCAAATAGCGCCACTTACCACCATACCCTTTGCACAATGGTGGTCAGAATGGCAAGAACATCTCTTCTGTGGATCACTGAAGATCTACTGCATTGCTTTGGATGAAAATTACCAAAGTACCGATGATGAGGTAAACAGAAACTTTTCTTGCTACATTTTCACCCTATACTGCTTGTCTGCATTCTGACAAACCCTTTTAACAGGTTGATGGTACTTCACCCCCAACGATCAGCAGGAGCGGGCAGCCGATCAGATATTCTCCACCAACTAACTATCCTCTCATCGGCTATGATGCACCAACCCTTGCCGATGTTGTTGCTGGCAAAAAACACAAGATGACCAGCACTAAGAAAATAGCTCAGAAGACCCATGGCTCTTCTAGTCAGGTCTTGATCATCGCATCGGCACCAAATGCCGATGCTCCAACAGATGCTACTCCTCCTCGCTCAGAAGGTAATAAACAACTTTTATTTCCTTTACTGACTATAATGCATCCATTACTGATCACATTGTTCGGCATTTTAAGATATAGCTGCCGAAGATACAGGCGAGGAAGACATCCAAGAAACTGCTTCTCAAACATCTCCAATAGTTCAGGTATTTTAGTCGTCCATCCACCATTCTCTAGTATTCATTTGACATTTGTATTTTCAAACCAGATTCAACGCCTGCCCTCTAAAAGAGCTAGAACAATTGCCTCACCAGTTCAGGTAACATAACCATTTTCTTCTTCTGATTCAACCTTACATCTGACATTGGTTTTTCTATCCATTAAATATCAACTGTCGTGCAAGAACCATCAGTCATCCGACAAGATGCTCTCCCTGATTCTAGTGTCCCGGCATTGCTACTTGCATCCTCTTCTACACTGATTACCGATGAAGTTCCTCAAATACAAGTAAGATATTTCATTTTTCAGAAATTCAGAAAGGGAACATCCAATTAACATTCCTTCCTTCTTAACCAGGCACAAGACAGTCCAGACAACAGTCTGTTTTCTTTTCAACTTGGGACCATCGGTGCAGAAGATGAAGCCACATCATCAGCAGAATCGGCTCCACTATTTGAAGAAACCAAGGCCAAACTCCAGGAAATTCTACAGTTGTTGAATCAAGACATTGGCCAACTGGTTCAAGATGCTGAGCCGATTCGCACCATCCTGAAGTCTCTGAAGGGCACTCTCTTTGAATCTCTTGAGGAAGCACTACATCCCGCTGCTTACATTGAGAGCCACCAGATCTCAGTACTCAAAGCCCAGAAGCGTCTCTCTGATCGGCTTCACCAAGAGCAAACGATCAAACAAAGAGATGACCTGAAGAATCTTGTGGAAACAACCCACAGGAAGATTGTCTCCCTGACTCAGTCCAGTCCAAGGCAGATATGGAACAATCTAAGAGAGACTTGGAAGCCAAACGGGAGCACCTCATCAAAGAACTGGAACAAGTAAATCAAGAAATCGCCGATGTAGACAACAAACTATCCCAGCTTCCAACGGCTCTTCAGCAACTTGAGGCAGAGAAGTAAGAACAAGCTCGCCAGACCTATCAACTCCATAAAAGCATCAAAACAGTACCAGGTTCTGCCGAGGCTGACATTAAAGAGATCCAAGACGCTGATGACATTCGCCTGTGTGCGATTTCCGTGATCCAGAATGCCCTTGGATCCTTGTAAACGCCACTTGTTCTTGTCGTGGTGGAAAAACTCCAATCTGATGTATTGTAAACAATGTTTAACTTACAACCCTTGTCTAGCCAATACATCCTTTTCCTTTCAGATTTTATTGCCCTAAGGTCGATACAAAATTATATCGGCCATCAGTAGCCAATGTTATCAAAACAATATTGGATTTCTCTTATATTTTTTACTCTAAAGGCGACATCTATCACGTCGGCTATACCAAACTCAGCCGATGCTCAAATCATCAGCTTTTGCAATGCCACTTAAGATTCACCTACAAATCCAGATGTTGAGCTCGATGACATCTCATAATCGGCGATCCTCAAAAATTCTATCTCCCATGCTTGACCAGAAAAACATTTTACTTTTTCATAGCTTTCCTCACAAGCTTCCGCCGATGCAATACTGAATGACGAATCGGCAGCAACAACTTCAACAACATCGCCGATCCATTGAATAAGACATTGATGCATGGTTGTTGGTATGCAACAATTGGCTTGGATCCAATCTCTTCCCAACAGCAAACTGTAAGACCCCTTCCCATTAATGATGAACAAAGTAGTAGGGAGAGTCATATTGCCGATGGTCAAATCAACGCATAATGCTCCAACTGCCGGAGATACAACCCCCTCAAAATCTTTGAGCATCATATCCGTCTTGGTTAGATCATCATTACTTTTTCCAAGCTTGCGCAACATGGCATACGGCATTATATTCACTACTGCTCCTCCATCTACTAGCATCTTCATGATAGGTTTACTATCAACAAACCCTTTCAAGAATAAAGCTTTGAGATGTTTACATTTCTCATCCTCTGGTTTCTCAAAAGTAGCTGGTATAGGTTCCAAATTTAATTGAGTCATAGCCTCTTCCAAATCTTGTTCTTCACAATCATCATCTGGAGCAATGAACTCACTAGGCAGCATGAAGACCATATTAAGGGGTGCAGCCGATTATTTTGATTGCTGTTCATCATCGGCCTTGGGCTTGACACGCCAAACCTCTGATCTGACCCCTCTCTGGGAGCATCCCTTCTCTCCTCATCCTCCTCCAATGCCTCTGTCTGACGCAACCTCTGAACTCGTCTCTTCTGCGATCTGGTCAAACCTCTCGGACACCATCAAGGCTGATCAATATTATCATGAACACTCATCTGGAACTCGAGCAGCAGCAGCTTGTTCAACTCACTCATCGGCAGAAATCCTCCCTCCTATAGGATCACATAGCATGGTTCTGCCCCCCAGCCGATCATGCACTAAAACCCTGCCCCCCAGCCGATCATGTATAGAGATGCGCCTATCATCACCTCTCTCTCTGATGATCGGCCCTCGAGGCCTTTGGTCGAAACATGGCTTCTTGTGCGATCGGTCTTCACGGTAGAAACCATTGCACTCTGGATAGTTATCCACTGTCGGCAGAGTCAATCCTTCCTCCCAATAGTACACAAAGAAAGGACATCTCCAGTGCCCTTCATGTCGTCGTGCAGACTCTTCTCTGTACTGTCTCATTTCTTGATCACATTGGAACTTGTTTAGCAACATCTGAGACATGACCTTCTTTGGCGCTGCTGATTCTTCTTTCTGTTGCGGCTCCTTACCCCTGGTTTCATTGGCCGTTATTTGTGCTTTGGGATCAACAGCTCCAGAATCCTTGGCCGATTGCGATGTGAGCATCTTCGTTTGTAATGCATTCCCTTTCTTTCCAACATCCACCATGTTTGCTAGAAACGGATGCCCATCAATCTTCATCAGCTTTTTGGGTGCCTCAAACTTGAGCCTACCTTGTTCTATAGCTGATTGTATCTGATGACGAAACACTTTGCACTCATTGGTGTCATCAGACGTTGCATTGTGCCACTTGCAGTACTTGATATTCTTCAACTCTTGATCTGTCGGGATCTTGTGATATAGCTTTAGCTTAATCTGCCCCTCTGACAGCAACAGGTCGAAGATCTTGTCAGCCTTGGTAATATCAAACCCATACTTCTCGGGTTCTTTGTTACCAAAAGGACATGAGATTGGCTTTTTGTTGTTCTGAACCCATTCAGCCGATCCCACCATCTGGTCATCATCTGAATCAGAAGTATCTGAGCAGTCAACAAAATTGACTTTCTTATGGAAATTGCTTCTTTTATGCTCATACGGTTTGGCCTCCCCTGTCATCCTGTTAGCCATCTGACTGATGTTGTAGAACTCCTAGGAAGCATATTTTTCCTTGATGTGTGGTAGGAGTCCTTGGAAGGCAACCTCTGCAAGCTGCTGATCAGATAGAACCAGACTAAAGCACCAGTTCTTAACATCTCTGAACCTCTGAACGAAGGTAGCGACCGATTCATCATTCCTTTGCCGCAGGCTAGTCAAATCAGTCAGTTTCATCTCTTCTATACCAGAGTAGAAGAACTTGTGGAATTATTTCTCTAGTTCGGCCCAGAATATTATGGAGTTGGCTGGCAACATTGTAAACCACATAAAGGCCGATCTAGATAGAGACATAGAGAACAGACGCACCTTCAATGCATCATTCTGAGCTGCTTCTCCACACTGTATGATGAATCTATTGATGTGTTCCACTGTGGAGACTTCCCCCTGTCCAGAAAACTTGGTGAAATCTGGGAGTTTGTACTTGTGGGGCAATGACAGTTGATCATAAGAAGCCGGATATGGAGTTCTGTACATTAGATTCTGCTGCTTTGGCTTCAAACCAAACTGATCTCTCATCACCTCAGCAATTTTGGATGCTCAGTCAATCTGTTGACCATCAGCTGATGCTACTAGTAGTGCTGGTGGAGTCAACGGCAAAACTGCCGATGCTGGTTGAGCAGTTGGTGTGGCCATCGGCTGAGCAGCCGATGCGGTCTGTGTGACTTGCTGAGGGGATTGATTGGATGTCGATTGGTAGAGCACCATCTCATTACCATGACTGCTCTACGCTGTACTCTGGCTAGGTTGTTGTTGTGCCACAGGAGGCACGTTCACGTGACGCACAAAACCAGTCGCAAGATCATGGAAAACCCATGTGACTCAGTTGGCATGGGGAATCCTATTTGCCAGGACTTCAGTAGGAGACTTGGGTTGCAGTATCATTGCCAGATTCTGTTGTTGAGGCATCGGCCATGGTGCCGACACGTTGCTTGGGCTTGCTGGCGAAGGTACTGACGCAGGTGTAACCGATGGCTATGAAGCCGGTGCGGTATCTTGAGGCTGGGTCGGCTGTGGAGCCGACGCATTGACTTGCTGATTCATCGGCTGAGAAGCTGATGTACTTGGTTGCCCTGTTGGAGATGGAATCATGTATTCTGGAGGCATACCAAGTCCAGTAGTAGGATCCCAACCAATTGGGTATCCTGACATAAAGCTTCCTTGTGCATATGTAGCCATTGGCGTGGACTTGGTGTACACAGGAGGAAACTGAGTTGACGCCACAATACTAATCGGCTATGCATCTATGACACCCTCATTTGCCTGAGCTTGAGGATGAATCTATGATGTCCCAGTAGCCGATCCAGTAGGAGAAAAAACCATCTAACTGGCCTGTTGATAGGCCGGTCCCACAAAGCCAGGTGTTCCCCTATCTTGCAGCTTCTTGAGCAAAGCATTGTGGACATAGTTAGCCATGATCGGAGCATGATTCACAAAAGCGTGTTCGATCGCCTGATTCATCTGATGTATCATCCTGTCCTCCTTCTGTGACTCATTGTAGGGTGGAAGAGTAGGAAAATTGTACTTTTTTATTACCTCTCCACTCCTGTTGGTACTGTAGTGTGACACCCTAGGTGTCTGCACAATAGAATTGCATTTATTTTATGCATCATGTGCTTATTTTACTTGATCAAGGACCTTATTGCAAAATTATAAGGTCAAATGTGTAATTATGATTTAATGTATGGTCTTTTCTATAGTTTAATTTGAATAAGGAGAGCAAATATTGCTTTTGTGGAGGGTTTATTTGAAAAATTAAGTGTAATCATTACATGGCAGAAAATTTTACTCTTAAGTCTGAATTTGAGGTGAATTTGAAATGGAAAAGACAAAAGTCCATTAAATTCAAAATCCTTCCTTTGTTTTCAAAATAACTCTTTAACCTTTGGTCAAATCAATTTTTGCACAGCATCAAAGTTGTAGATCCTGAAGAGTTGAACAACTTTCATGTTGGGCACTTTTTCATTTGAGCCCTAGTTTAGAAGTTATTTTTGGTTTACAGTGGGACCCCTAAATTTTTTAGATTTTGCAAAGAGATCCAAACTCTTTCTTCCACCTCTCTCCCTCTCTGCTTCAGCGCTGCCGGCGCTGAGCGCCGCCGCCCGCCGCCGAGGGAGGCCGCAGGCCACCTCCTACTTCGCCCGCCGCCTCACGTGGCACCTCCGCAGCCTCTGGACCCACTTCCCCGCACGCTGTACCCCTCCTCCCCACGCCACGTCGCCCCAGTGAGCTCTGCGGCCGCCACCTCACCGCCGCCGTGGCCAGCGCAGCGCAGAGCCCCAGCACCCCAACTCGCGTGCGCCACAGCACCTGGAGGAGCCCCGCATCCTTTTCCCTTTGCTCTTTCGCCCGTTCCCTGCACAGAACCCCCAGAGCACCACTGCCCTCCTCCGCAACTCCGGCGAGCTCGACGCCGTCGTGGGACCGCACCTCCAGACCACCTCCACCCGCTCCAACCCCGCCTTGAGCTCCGCCCTAGCCTCGTGCAGCTCCCAGGGCCCTCCACACCCCCAATCCACCGCCGCAGCACGGTTGCCGGCGATCAGTTCGAGCCGCCGCCGCACCTCGCCGTGGTGAATACCCCAATCAACCGTCTCGGACCTCACCAAACCCACGAATCGATGCGACCTGACCTCCTCGGGCTCCCTAGCCACCTCTAGTTCGTTGCCGGTGAGTCTCCTGGCCGGAACACGGCCGAATCCCCTCCCTGTCTTCTTCTCCGACGAGCCAGGGGCATATCTGCTAGGAATCAAAAATTTCTAAGGGCCTATTTGCTAGTTTCCAGTTCTTTTCCTTTTGTTTCTAGAATTCAAATCAGTGAATTTTGAAAATGCTTATAAATTTGTAGAAAAAATTATAAAAATGCAAATTTAAATGTTTTAGAATCCTTGTTACAAGATCTACAAAGTTTGTTACATGCATATCTTCAGTTTTGGTCTGTATTTTAATCCAACAAAAAGAATAGAATAAATAGACTTTATTTGTTCCATGAGTTCTACTCAGTAAATGTATGTGGTTTTTGGCTAGGATATGTCTTGAAGTGTTTTTAGCATCTAGTAAAAATTTGAAAACTTTTTGACATCATTAGCTAGGTCAAAGCTTCAAGATTCTTAAATCTACTAGTTTTGCTAATTTATTTGTACTGTTAGAAATAATCAAGTTTTGTGTGTGAAACTTTTCTCATGATCACATGTTACTAAAACCTTGCTGTTGCCCAAGTTTGGAAAATTTTCGACCTGTTTAACTATTTCTTTGATTTAATTATTTTTAAGTAGGCTTTAATTATTATAAATAGTTTCCTTTCCTAAAAAATTCTGATAATTTAGGTAGAAGTCTATTTTGGTCATATGTTCATGTCTGTAAAATTTAGGATCAAGAAACGCTATATAACTTCCTGTACTATTTAGTTTTATCATATGTGGTTTAATTTTGTCAAAATTATTACTTCAGTTTTATGCCTAGATAAATTATGAAAAATTTATGAGGTGTTTATAATCATGTGAAGCCTTTTCTCAAAACTTTTGAGCTTCATAAGTTCTGTAGTTTGTTCTGTAGAATTTGATCTTTCTCTAGGTGTATTCTGAATAACTGTTTTATTCTGATTAATTGGTGGCATGAAATGGAATGAAATTTTCAGGGTGGATTTCTCTATGTACTACCTGTTTGAAGTAATTTTGTTTATTTAAATTATGGTTGTATTCTGAGTTACTCAATTCTTAGTAAACCATGTTTTAAATGCTATGTGAGTTAACTAAAACTTACTTTGTGAAGTTAATCAAGTTGTCTTGTGAGGTTAATCATATTGTTTTGTGTAGTAGGCAATGTTAAATAACTACTCTATAAATGATTGCCCATATGCTTAGTAATGTTTGTTATCTTTTAAATTGCAACTTTTATTGTGAAGTGTGTGTTTATAATACCGTTTCTTGCATCACATATAGATACGACTGTTTTAGCGGACGGGGCGTACGAGCTGATCCCGGAGTCCGAAGAAGGTGATCAAGAAGCCCAGCTGAACGCCACCATACTGACTGAAGACCCAGACCAAAGTTCGGAAGAGCCTAAAGCTGTTTTAGCTAGCGACTACAGAGAAGGCAAGCCCCGGACATAACCCAGTATTTCAAATTATTACAATTTATCGTTATTACTTACTTGTGCATTTAAAGTTATTAGGATTTGAATTGAAACCCTAGATGCATGATCTTAGGAACCTATGTACTGAACACTAGACCTGAGTTTGAATAATTGCTAAGCTAATAGGACCGGTAAAAGTCGAGTGATTGCCTGTCACTCGCGAGCTCTATAGGAATTGCTTGTTTACTTTCTGCTATTAATATAAGGACGACGGATGGGGTCGTGTTCGATATCATGACCTTGGGTGAGACCCCATCTGTGTTGATGAATTTTGCTAAGGTCGCGGTGTGTGGTAGCGGTGGTTAAGTTTTTGAACGTACTAGCCACATGCCGTAAATATGGTACGCGGTAAGCCTAGTAGCCGATTGGACCGGGGAGTGGATATACCTTTCACTCTCTCTTAGAGATAGGTTTTATTTATGTTTATGTTGCACAACACCACGGGTGCAGGGACAAGGTTGGTGCCCTGTAGTCAGGGAGAGTGAGCCTATCCACAAGCCGGAAAGAAAGGTAAACGGTTGTTTGGGAACGACCCGACGGTGTTCCAAACGTGTGTGTTAGGTCTGCCTGGCCAGGTAAACAATTTTCGATTCGAATCGTCCGCTTCTCACGGTTTGGGACTGCTTGATCCCTTTGCCACACAGAGTAATAAGAGTAACATTATTATGATCAATCTTGATGTTTGCTTAAAGTTCTACCATGGTTGAGTAGAGTTAGTTGCTTACATAGAATGGTTAATCAACTAGAATCTTGAAAGTTAAAATTTGAAAGTAAGGACCTACTCTTTATTGCTTTTCAGCAAAAGGAAAACCAGAGCCTTTCAAAGCCCTGCATAGTCTAGTTAGGTGGACTAAGTATATCCATTGACGGTTAAGTCTTGCTAAGTATTAGAATACTCAGCCTTGCTGTTGAAACCTTTTTCAGGTATGAGTTTTGAGGACCAGATTGCTAGTGTGACTTGGCCCTGCTCTTTGCCTCCTGGCTGGTTCGTAGAGTGGGATCCATCTTCGACCAGCAATGACCTCGATGAGTGATACCTTGCTTGGGCTGGCTTGGTATACTTTTGCGACGTGTTGTAGCCATCGAGTTTTCTTTCCGCTGCTTAAACTCTGAACATGAAACTCATGTCTTGTATAATGCTTTACTAAGTTTGGATCTGTATTAAGTACTTTGAACTTGATGTAATAAATACTATGACTGTGTTGGAAAATATGTATTAATATCTCTGGACTCACCGTCGTGCAGGGTATGCTTGTTCTATCTGAGAACCGGTGGTTGTATCGGGACGTTACCCGACAGACCAAGAATTGTTCCGTTTGAAGTGCGTATGAGCCGGTGTTGCCTTTAGGGTGATGGCCAGCGCACTTGAGCCGGGATAATTCAGGTGGTTCTGCCACATGTAGGATAAGAGGCACTGTCGGTCAAAAGCTTCCATGATCGCCTGGAGTTCTGCCTTTTGTTCTTCCTTCAGCTTATCCTTGTCGATCGGGATCTGGTTATGCATAGAAACCTCTGCTTTCCTGTCAGTTGACATCTCGATGTTTCTGGTCCCACTGGGCGTGCCAAAAGATGTGTTGATGCGAGATGATCACACCAAGCCCAGGAGCCCCGTACGCCAAGCCCGGACTGCACTTGATTTGAACCAAGGCATGCCGGTCAATTTGACCTGTAAATTGACAAGAAAACAGCAAACCGTCAAAATCAAGAGTGTATCGACTGGATTTCCGAATCACTCTTACGCGACGTATCGGCAAGGCCCTCCCGATACAGAAGACGACAATAGATCGGGTATGGTGAGCGTGTAATAAAAGCGATCTATAAGGGATCGGCAATGAGCTGCCGATGCCGATAAGCAACTAGACGGCAAGATCTAAAGCCGACACGTGCCAAGTAACAGTGTACAAACTCACGAATGTATGGATCTGGACAAAGCTAAGCTTATGATCAATCTAATTGGCTTTACAAAATTTATCGTGATAAACAAGGAGCTTACAGCCGATTAAACAAATCACTAAGCCGGGTAGTTTGTGAATGAATCTAAACGAGAAAACAGCGATGCGCCCGAGATCAAAGCTTAGATAAATTCGATAATTTTTGAATAGATCTGAATGAAGCCACAGCTCAGATTTACTCGGTAAATGAAAACTTACTAGCAAACCAAGTCGCTCGAATGTGTGGCGTCCATGATCAGCTTGAAAGAACTCGCAGAAAAGAAAAAGATGGCGAAGCCGCCGACGAGAAAAGTAAATTGCAAGTAGAGTAAATTTGTGTTTGTTGGATGTGTATCAATCTTTACAATAGCCGGGGAGCTCATATTTATACCCCACGCTAACACAGTCCTAGCCGATTATGGCAAAAGCATGATTCTATCTAAAGCAACAAAACTATCCTAATAAACAAAATGACACCTTCCAAACCGAGACCTCTTCGTACCAAATCCATCCATAAGCGCCAATATATCAGAACGGTACCAAATCACGACCGATCCTGCCACGCACATCGCCATCTTCCAACCTGGTATCCCTTTGCTTCACCAATCCTTTGACACGTGCCAAAAAATGGTGTCAACAAGTTCCATCTCGCGAGTATTTGGTACCGCCACCATCATGCCACCCATTCTATCCAATGGTTACGAGATCCGTCCCAGTCCCGTAGCCATGGTTTGCGCACGGAGCCCACACCTAACAAGGTGGGGGCCGGCCGGCTTACCCTAGGCCGGTCGGCCTGGCTCCAAGCCCGTTCGGCCTCATCCTCTCGTGCAACGTTCACCTCAGTGCAAACATTCCGTTCCTGGGTGATCGGAGCACGATGAATTGATTTAAACCGAAAGGCTCCCCCTCCTTCCTCATTCCAAACCCTTCCACCAGATCCCATTCTGTGCATCATCCCCTTCTCTGAGATCATCGCCATGGCCTCGCAATCTTCCCCAAAAACACCGAAATCCGAGACCATGGACACACCCACTCCAAGAGCACCCTCCAAGTCCAACCAAACTCGTGCATCATCAAGTAGCGTCAGGATCCTGGAACCTGTGGAGATCACCGCGTTCTCGCCATCGCTGCCGGCTGGCCAGGGGCGCTGACCCCAGGCCGGCCGGCCTCACCCCGAGGCCGCTCGTCTCCTGGTTCGGTGGAAAGCTCCATCCAGGGCCCGGGGTCAGGGGCCCTCATGCGCTCCCGCGTGCGCAGCCCAACACGACCTACCACGGGGATTCTTTCCCCTAGGAAGGTTGTGACGAAGCACGCGGGAACGTCGTCAGGAGGGGCACTTGTTGCGCAAGTTACTGCACTCTAGATGATGCAGCAGGACTTGCCCACGTACTCCCCGGAGTACTCTCCCGCCAGTCCTAGCCCTCCACGCCACCGCGTGACTGGGTCCAAGGTTGGTAGGGGGAAGGTGCTCACCCCTCCACTGGACCGCAGCGGTACAGATCTTCCACCAGGTTTGGTGCGTCGCCACATCCGGCCTCCACCAATCCGTGGACCGCAGGAGATCCACGCCTACACCGACTCCGACGACGACGAGGAGGAGGAGGAGCCCAATGACATCGCTTCGCTCCGCGAGCAGCTCGCCACTCTCCGGCTATGCCTCAACAATATGGATGAGTGCATAGCCGAAACAAAGATTGATAGGATGGAGTTAGGGGATAGGGTCGACACCCTCCGCAAGGCAGTTTGTTCCAAGATCAAACGCCTTGCGAAGGCGACCGGGAACGAGGATCTCTACAGATCCCTGGATCCCATGTAGGTGGTTGGTCTAGATTAGTCCTAGGTTTAGGATGGGTGCTTAATTTCCCTTCATTCCTTTGTTTTGTTTAAATTGTAATCAACAGCACCCCCATCTTTGCTTTGAATAAAATAAAAATTAAGTTTATTCCTCCTAAGTGTTTATGTGGTTGGTGCACATGTGTGTGCCAACCACACTCCTGCTCTCATATTTTGTCTACTGTGCAGCAATTCTGAATGAGGAGGGTGAACTCAACATCCTATAGAAATTCAAATGAATTTCGAGAGAAAATCGAGCCGGGTGGCTTAAACCAGGCCGGTCGACCTGAGATTTTTGCAAAATCACCAAGACAACTTCCCTAGAGTAGCACATACAGAGCCTGCACCTGTGCAAAAAGATCACGGAGATTGGCCACAGGTCTAGGCCGACCGGCCCCACCTGTCGGCCGCTCTCCAACCCCCTTCGTGTGCTAACGGTTTGGTACCTCTACTCCCTGATCCTTCCAGGTCCCGTTTAAATTCATTCAAAATCATGGTAATTCAATTCAAATAAAACACTTGAATGAAATGGCTAGGAAGAGTTGAAATCTTTTCACGAAAATGGTTTTGCTAAGTTTTATTTCTTATGCAAGTACCGAATTGCCTCTGGAACTCGTGTTAGGATAGCTTGATCATTTGCTTATTGTTCTCTATGATATTATGACATGAAGTTATGCTAGTTCCTAATTCAAAGTCTTGGAAGTTTGTTATTTCGAAAACGCAAAACCAGGCAAGCTCTTATACTCAACTTTACCGATACCCATTCCAGAGCCATACATATAAAGTCCAAACCTATGGCTATCTTCTGCATTGTGAGCTTGCTCAAACTTAGTGTCTCCAAAGAAGTTTATATTGATTCATCTTCTTGGGTCATCCATGTACACGTCCATCAATCCCAAAGTCCATGAATAATGGTTGCAAAACATCACTGCACCCCCCTAAAAAAGAAATAAAAGCATGAATGGCTTTCAAGCCTCTTGTCTCAAAAAAAAAGAAGGGGAAGGTGTAAATGCTAGGTACAAAAACATTATAGACATATATCTCCATTCTCACTTGCACTTGACCCATGAGATGAGCATCTGGACTACTAAGAGACACTAGATTTGATCTTGCAATATAAATGTTGAAGGTATGCGGCATCCGTCACTTAGCTCCACATATTCGTATACAGAACAACTTTGGAAAGAGCCAGTAAGGTTGTGAACAAAAATCGAGTGAATGAGTGACCTGAGCAAAAGAGTATGCCTTGAATTTATTTAAAAACAAAAATCTTCCAAGTACTGTGAAACAGGAACTAGTCATGACCTTCGTTGAATTATTCTGGAGACCAATAGGTGAACGTAAAGGCGTTAGCCACCCGGAATCCGAGGTATGAAAGGAAAGCTTTGAAATAACTCTTATGTGTACCTGAGTTCGTGAACCCTGGACTTTGCTTGATCCTCAGGATCTTTGTCGACTCCTTTTGCTCAGGACGAGCAAAGTCTAGGTGTGGGGGTGTGTTGGCTGTCGATTTCGATGATTTTTACCGCCAACATTCCTTTGGATTTTATGATTTTGGAACTATTTTGTTATGATTTTTACTAACATTAACAAGTTCCATAAGTTTTGGTGAGCATTTGAATTCAGGAGCAACATGTATGAACTTGAGCCAAAATGGGAAGAATCCCAGGCCGGCCGGCCTACAAATGTGAGATTTGATCTTGCAGCTGTGTGGTTCAAGATCCTGAGCCCAAGAACAAGCCAACTCAAGGGTGGTTCAGGCAAAATTCACAAGTTGAGATCAAAGGGCTTAAACCAAGTTATGATGGGCTCCATTCCAATAACAAACCAGAGAATCAAGACCCAAACCGACTTAAGGAGCAATGTGCATCCTGTAAATAACGTGCCAGAGCGACGGAGGCCCGAACCGAGCCAGAGCCAGGACGACCGGCCTAGGAGAGGCCGGCCGGTCTCTAACTACCTTCGTTGGAGCCACGCAACCGCCACCGGCCTCAGGAGGGAATCAAGAGCGTCCACGCAAAGGCGGTGGCCAGATGGCCGCATCCCCAGGCCAGCCGGCCTAGGGGAGGCCGGTCGGCCCCACTTGGTGGCCTCTAGTGCTCTCCCTTGGTGTGAAAGACAAGCACAACCGTCTTACCTGCGTACAACCGACGCTCAGCTCAGTACCGACCCTGAAGTAGTATAAATAGAGCTCAAACCCCCCTCTTGTAAGACACACCATCCTTTAGAGAAGAGAGTCTCTTTGTTACACTATTGTGTTAGAGTAGGAAGAGAGTGAGGTGAGTGCTCTGGTGAAAACTGAGCTAAAGGAGCGGATTCGAGTTCCCTCGGTCTTATTTGTATCCACCTCGGAGGAATATACTTTGAGCAAGTTCCTTGTCTCAACTTCAGTTTCTCTCTAGCTTTACTTTCTGTCTTAGTTACTTGTTTAATTACTTTCTTTGATCTGCGGGATCCTGAGTCTGCATAAGTAGCAAGTTCTGCTTATTTGAGGTTGCTTTCTATCTAAGTACATGGTAGGAGCAAGTAGCTCGAGAGCTGTGGGCGTGGTGCCCAGGCTTGGTAGTTATCTCAGGTTGTGTTCCACCCCACGGAACCGTTGTGGTAGGCGGTAGGTGGTGACAGCCCTATCCGTCCCTCGTTGTCCACCACATTCGGGTGTTTTCATAGCAGCAGTTGCAGGTTGCCGTTGGACTCCCCTCTCATCCCTTTCTGAAGTCCTTTCTCTTCCAGCCGCCGAAGCAGATCAAGTCAGTAGTTTGCTCGTCAACTAGTCAGGACAGTAGGTTATCTGGAGTTAGACCCTCTTTCCTTGGTCTTCTTCTCGTTGGTTGTGTCCGGTTGAAGATCTCTAAGTTTGGTCGAAGCTTTACCATTCCTTGGATTCGATATCCCAGGTATACTCCCTGGTGAAAGCTACAATCGGTCTCTGTGCACTTGCGGAGTAATTCGTTAGGTTAAGGAGTGCCAACACATGGTTGGTTTTGGAGAGTTGCTCAGAGATGACAATCCCCATGAGAGGATTGACGGTGGTAGTGGAGGATGAAGCCATGGTGGTTTAGGGATTGGATGTGGCTCTGATTACCATATAAAATAATCAGAGGGACAGAAGTAGGGTGGAACGCTGTGCCTCTCTAGGCTGCGACGGCTTCATGTTATATAGGCATGGAAACTCCCCATGCGTGGATTACATCTTGGTGCATAAGATTAGGGATCGGCTGTTGGTTGTTGTGGTGCAACAAAGGAGAGTACAACAACCTTATCTAAACTAACTTACAACAAACAAGCAACATTGACTAACAGCCGATTACCAGATATTATGCACACGGTTACACGGAAGATCCTGTTTATCTAACAGGCGGCGGCGGATCCGGCCGCCGGAGACAGGCAGAGCGGCACCGGTGGCGAGGGCGACTTGCCGCGGATGGTGGCTGCCCGTTCGCTAGGAGGAAAACGTACAGTAAGCGTTCGCTCCTAGCGAACGAGCATCGAGTAGCGGCCCCCTACTCGAAATTCACTTATTGACATGACCAGATCTGCCAATCGATATTCACTCTGTTCGGATGGCTTGTCAGCTAACCAGCCGGCAGCAGCCACTAGCCAGTCAACTGTACTTTTCTCTTACAACAAATCAGCATCAGCCATCAGCCACCAACCAAAGCCAGACGAAGAGTATCACTCGTTTTCTCGATTCAATACTATCACTTCCTGAGACGGTGCATTCTTCTCGCAGCTTTCGATGGAAATAACAAGAAAAGTTGAGGTAGAACTGGAAATTCAAGATATGGTCCTCTTACTAGTGAAAATCAAGATATGGTCACCTTTCTAACTTACTCATAAAACAACGCATACAGTTCGTGCAGGGCGTGGTAGGTGTGCATAAGAATAGCTGCACTTGGAGCACTAGTAGTATTTGCAGCAAATCAGTTTCTTATTAAAAGCTTCTATTCCTTTTTATTCTATCTCACTGCCTCACGTACTGGACAAACTACAAAGCATATACATGTCCCGGCACAAAGAAAGGGTGTCAGTAAAATTGAACACGCCAAGATGGGGCGCAGACTACTGTTTGAGAGATGATGTCTCAATATATGATTCAAGCTGGAGGACACTTGTGCGGGCAGTTTGTGGCGCTATAAATCCTTGCTCAATTCCTCCACTGCAACGTCAGCTCCCAGGTCTAATTGGAAACAGGAATTTATAGAGCCTTATTGGAGGGGTGATCGAGCTGTTCTATATCATCCAACACCACATAACAAATGCCATAAGCATGATAACCTCACCACTGAGATATTGTGGGGTTGGGAAGCATCAGGAATTTCATGGTCGGTCGCTTTCTCAATTATTCATTTAGAATTAGCTTATACCTCACTACGATTCAAAAAACAACTAACCATTTCCTGCGAATCCATGTACAATTGCACATACATGCAAGTCCGACAATGCTACAGCTAGAAAGCTAGAAGTAGTGTGCAGACCCAGACGACTCAAGAGGGGAGGAGATGGCAGCAGCATTAGTCATGCTTTTGGCAGCTAGCTGGAAGAGAGAGCCGAAAGGATCAACGACGGGATATAGTATTGTTAACACTTAACAGAATGGTCGCAACAGCTTCTCCAGTTCTACTGGCGGACGCGCTGGCCACGACACCATGGCCTACGGGCTTCTCCAGTATAGGATAAGTTGTTAGCACTCAAAATTCATGTACATGCACATCTTGAGATCAATAGAAGATATTGTTGGCTCTCAGTCTGTTTCATGGTACGTAGTCTTGCTAAGCTACCTACTTTTGCTTTAGGTTTATATGCAAAGTAGATAGTAAAGACTGCTCCATCTTTAAATCCAGTGAATTCAAATGGAATAGACCACTCCCAGTCCAATGCTTTAATATGCAATAAACCAGTATCCGATATTCCTTTTATTTTTATTTTTTTCAATTGAAAAATTCGTGCATATGACCGCTCCCCGTCGGAGAAGTACTATCTTTATTATGTTTAGGACAAGCAAATATTAGTTGAAAATTGAATTATTTTACATGTCCTTAGTGTCATATAAATTTAAGAAAGGATGCATTATAATACTATAATAGTAATAATGTTCTTGAGAGCAGATACGGTATAGTAGGTGCGCGCATATGCCTAATCTGCATTACTACTCGCAGCGGACCAATTCCTTTTCCATCAAATGGATATAAAAGGACTCCTATCTTACTGATCTGTTTCTATCCGTAATTAAAAACAAAAGTTTCCACTACACTGGGGGGATTCAGCTATGTGTGCAGCAACACCAAATGCCATGAGATAGCTAGTCTCAACTCGCAAGTTTGGACTGTAATGTGGGAGCTGCTGGATCTATAATACATAATACCACCACACCACAGTCCATATATACTACACACATGAACAAATACAGCAGGGACAATCTCTGATAAGCTGGCAGTGTAGGGCTAGGAGCCATCGAGAATTTTACGGTTGGTTGGTCTCTAAATTATCCCTCTCCGTGTTCATCAATCACTGTTCCTAAAACACTTTCCATGCACATGACTAGCCAGAGGGAGGCCTTAGGCCTAGTACATAGCTCATAACATGAATGACCTCGCACATCATCCTCTTGTAATCTCGAAGTTTGTATATGAGACTATTCTTGAACAAGAGATAGTTCTTTTCACTTTTGGTACTGTTCATCAATTAAAAAATTCTATAAGCTAAGAGCCAGCCATTGGAGGAGAGAGGTTACTCTTTTGCAGTGCGCCAAACCTACGCTCTGCCAGGCGAGATCGCAGAATTTGGAGCAGCACTGCATCAGGCCATCAGCGAACTAAGTAACTCCAATCCTGAAGCTGGGGCTCATCGCAGCTAGGCTAATTCGAATTAATCCATCTATATGGGCGCTTGATTGGATTGCTCAAACAATTGGACACATCATGAAGTCGGCAGCCGTTGTATATACTTGTATAAATGATTCATCAAAAGCTGTTATTCTTTCTTTGCCGAGTAAATGATTGACTATTTCCAAACATTTCTAAATTACTGTTTTTTAACTTCTCCTATAGTCCATTGTTTTGCGTAAACAAAACGACGGAGACAAGATCACAGATTTGTACACTAAACTCATGCTACGCCGTGTCAAATGGTTCTTTCTCAAGATTTTGTGCTAGTTGTATGGTCAGTCAATCACAGAAATTGTTGCTTGTTTTTGACCGTACACATTTTGAAATGGAGCATTCTTTTTAGAGCTTGCAATGCACTAAAGAGATTGGCAGGAACTGGTTTTTAACATTTCAGGTCACTTAGAGCGTCAATATGTGTTTGTCCTTTCTCTACTTGAAAAGGTTGTGCGTAGAAAATCATATTCCTAAAAATATCTTCTTTTAATGTCCTTCATAAAAGGACTTTGATTTGTCCTGGGCTCAAGCCATGTGCACTACTACAACTTGGAGCAGGCTTTTCTTTAACCTTTGTTTTTATTTTCCAAATGGATATAAAAGGAATACATCTTACTATGATATACATACTATAAGACACAAGTCATCATTTCTTCCCCGGCCCTAAAGTAGGGGAAATATCTATGCATCCACGAGAAAACTACTAGAGCAATCACTTAGAAAAGTATTCTTAAATCTCAGCAGTTCGAAAACACTACACATTTGTGGTGGTCGCATCGATGCATCATGGATGCAGCCACGGGGCGAGAGATGATGGTCTCTGTCTGGCCTGTATCTTCCAATGCTGCATAAAAAGTGACACAAAACATGGGCGCAGCTGCGTTGTTGGGTCATTGCAGTTGTAGGCATGAGAAGCATTGGGGATTTTACGGTTGGTTCATTATTTTTTTCTCCCAATTATTCATCATTCAGATTTGGCGTGGTAGCACATCTCCACTCGTACTGCAAGTCAAACACATGGACCTGCATTGGCTAATCCTCGACCGACCCAAGATCAGGTCACTTGAGAGAGGATCTAGGTTCACCACATCGACGCTGCCGGCAGTCTCTTCCCCAGGCCACTAGGCCAGTATTTCCAGGTAGCAAGCTAGCTTCAGTCCTGTGCATGGTTCTGCTCATAGTTATGAGTTATGAGGAGATCAAGGCAAACATAAATATGCAGCATGCAGAGGTTGCTGCTGCACTTGAAGCTACCACGGTCCACACCTGCAATTCGGATGCTCTCTCTCACCCCAGATTATATAGATCCGTCGATTCTTGTAGATTGGTTGCCATTTATATACATGCTTGATTCAAAAGCACTGCTGTTCTTTTTTCTGTCATGGAAATGGTTGGTTTCTATATATAGGATTAGTTGGTTTTACCTGTAGCTAGCTGCTTTTTATGTGATTGATGTACAACATATATATGATTCTGCCATTCTTTCTCATGCATGCTTTTGGATCTTATTTTGGCATGTCTTGCATGAATGCAAGCGCCTTTTTTTTTTGTCGCGCACCTGTGGCGACATTTCGGGGAGCACACATCTCTTTTTTTTTTTGAAAGGTTGGGGAGTCCACATCTCCAAAGCGACCACAGCTACTAGCAGGTCGACGTGTGCCAAGCAACTCTGCCAGCTCCCTACAAGGAATGTGTTTGAGTATTATTTCCTTTTTGTGGACAGATGCATACGCATTTGGCGTGTCTTACGGGTAATTAAAATGGCCAAACTTCTCTCAGTCTGATGCTTTAGTAGTGAGAGAACTTATTATGCAAAGCCATCCCAAAATAATTATAGTTTTTTTCTCAAAATACAGACTATTATACTTTATATATTCATAGATTTGGCAGGCGCCTCACACTTGGAAGTGATTAGTGGAGCTAACCCCAGCATCTAGGGGGGGCTCCTTCCTCTTTATCTCTCTTCTCCTTCCTCTCCCCTCTCTCCTCCTCTTCGCTTTCAATGGAATTTCTAGAAAAAAAAACGCGGCCGGGGGGTGAACGGACCCTACCATTTTTCATTAAGAGGAAGCAACACGGCTTCTCCCGGCCGCAAAAAAAACCCCCGAATTCTGACCCATGCCCGAGAGGGCCAAGCCTTTCGGCGAGCACAGTGAGGGGATTTTTTTACCCACGAGACGGAAATTCGTCCTACCTGAGATTCGAACTCGCGACCTTATGGGGGCGACGCTACTGAACGGGCTAACCAGTTGGGCCGCCCGACCGTTCGCAATGGAGTAGGGGGTTTGCCCCCCTCCCCACGCTGGCTCCGCTCTGGTTCGTGTTACATATTTATTACTGGCCAGTTCTCCTCTTAAGGATGAAAAGTCTTATAAAGTGTTGAATAAACTCAATAATATTTTATACACGACATTTGTTTTCTCAGAATTAGGATCAAGAGCAAGAAGCTCCAAATTAAATACAAATATGAAAACGGTCCTTTTGAAATAAAATCATTGCCAAGATACAAGCATCAAAGCACAACAGCTTAGTTTAACGCATTCGACAATGCTGTCTTGGTTCTTCGGGGTACATATCGATGTTCATATCTTAAACTATGTTCATTTTCATTAGAGATTTTAGAACTTTGTACTTTTTTTGAACGATTAGAGAATTTTGTACTTGGAATTTGGAAATGGAGGCTCGGTTTCAATGTTTATGGACGCTGGAATATCTTGATCTGGCCAGAATAATAGTTCTAAATAAATATCAGCTTGCAGACGAGTCCATACGTTCCAGTTTCAGAGGAAAGGGGTTTTTACATTTTTACCATTATAACGAATGACACTCATCAGATTATCATCTTTAGATTGGCACCTACAACTATACCAGCAGAGAGAAGTTTAACTTACAATTTTACCACTTTTGCACATGTGGCAAGCCACGCAGGCATGACACGCTGGCACCCAGTCAGCTCGCTGGTGTCAAATGTCCTTCCTACCCCTAACCTCCTCTCTCTCACTCCCTCTCCAACAGCTGGGTCACGCAGATCGTCTCACTGACAGGTGGACCCCACTCGTCAGATTCATCCCCCACGACACCGACCACGACCCCATGGTGGCCACCGAGCGCGACACCATGGTGGCCGCCCTTGTGACGCGCGCGCTGCTGCCGTCCGCCCTCCCCTTCTCCCCAATCGCCTTGGTCGCCGCCGCTCGCCATGGCCCCGCGCGGACGCGCGCACGCCACCGCTCGCCGCCGTACGCCGCGGACGCACGCACGCCGCCGCGGACGCACGCCACGAGGCCTTGCAGGGGCCCTGCGCGCGCGCCGTCCTCTGCCGGTGCGAGGAGGGCCGCCGTGGAGGGGCGGTTCCTCCGCGTGAGGCCGCCGTGCGCAGGCCGCCGCGGCCGCACGCTCGCCCCGCGGCCTGGCCGCCGCCATGGCCTGGCCGCCGCGAGAGAGGGGCACCAGAGAGGGAGGAACGAGGGAGTACAAGCACGCCGAGCCGCCGCCGCCGCCGCCGCGCGCGTGGGCCACCCCGAGCCGCTGCGGACGCCGTGCGGGCCGTCCGCCGCGCCGCTCCTCGCACTGCCCGACCGGCCTCCGCTCCGCCTCGCGAGTCGCTCTGCCGCAGCCGAGCGCCGCCGTGGTCCCTCCGCCGCCAGGAGGGAAAAGGCGTCATCGAGGAGGGCCGGAGGGGCGCGCCGGCGAGGAAGGTCTGAGGAGGGCCGGAGGGGCGCGCCGCGGGCCGAGGAGGCGAGGCCGGAGGGGCGCGCCGCGGGCCAAGGAGGCGAGGCCGGCGGAGCGGCCGCAGGTCTGGGAGGACGCGACACCATGGTGGCCGCCGAGCGCGAGGCCATCGCGCGCAGCTGGCGGCCGCGCTCGCCATGGCCGCCGCCTTCGAGGTGTCTCCTACCATAGGTGGGAGATGAATCTGATGAGTGGGGTCCACCTGCCAGTGAGACGATGTGTAGGACCAGATGTCAGAGGGGGAGAGAGAGGAGCAGGTCAGGGGTAGGAAGGACATTTGACACCAGCGAGCTGACTGGGTGCCAGCGTGTCATGCCTGCGTGGCTTGCCACATGTGCAAAAGTGGTAAAATTGTAAGTTAAACTTCTCTCTGCTGGTATAGTTGTAGGTGCCAATATAAAGATGATAATCTGATAAATGCCATTCATTATAATGGTAAAAATGTAAAACCCCCCAGAGGAAAAACAAGAGTAAAGAGGGGAAAAGCCTGAACAGGGCGGGGCCGCTGGGGCGAGAGATGCCGGAGCTTCCGGAAGTGGAGGCGGCGCGGCGGGCGCTGCAGGAGCACTGCGTCGGGAAACGGATCGTGAAGTGCGCCGCCGCGGATGACACCAAGGTCATCGACGGCGTCGCCCCGGACCAGCTGGAGGCGTCGTTGGTTGGGAGGACCATCACCGCCGCGCGGCGCAAGGGCAAGAACTTATGGCTCGCGCTAGACTCCCCGCCGCATCCCACCTTCCAGTTTGGTCCGTCTCTGCCCCCTTCCCTACCGCCAAATTACTTCCGATGGGTTTCGTTCGCCTTCCTAACTGCATTGGACCGTTTCTTGGTTCTTCAGGTTTTTATTTTATTTTATTTTTTGTTTGAAGATTAACAGCTCACAGGCTCTTTTTTAGTGATTTCAGGTTTCAGATTACCTTTTCGTTTCCATTTTATCAGTTCCATGCTACATTGAGGCAGCTTTAGGGGGTTTCATGTGCCTGGTTTTATTTTCTAGAAGAGTAGTGCGCATGTCTAATCTGCAGCATTTTGTTTTTACACAAGTTGCAACTAATCACATTTAAGTGAATATGCAAACATTGCCGTGTATTCAGTCTAAGCACCAAAAGGTACACAAGACGATAACCCAACACTGTAACCTCCTGCAAGTTTGATGTCCTAACTAGTTTAGGATCTATTTGTACTGGCTCGGACATTTCATTACGAAGATTTGTTGAATGGGTAGCTACACTTGTGGAGTTCTCTTGTTGTAAAAGTAATGTGGATCCTATCTATTGCTGTGTTACTTAAAAACAACTGATAATGCTTTGCGTGCAAATTAGAGGAATCATAACAACAAATTCACAACAGTAAGGGGTTTTGAACCCAAACTAGTTACATGCTATCTATGGTGTTTGAATTGACAAAAGTGTATAATGTAGAGGTTGAGTAGACAAAATTGAGGTGAGGTGGGTCAACATAATAAATAGAATAATAATGACACCTTTTGGGCTGGTGCAGTTTTCCCTTCTAGCAAATTGTAGTACCAGAAATTCTCTCTCCCTCTTGTTTGCCCTTTTAAGTTGCAAGTATACTTATGTCTTAAAACGATGGACTTAAGTGTCGTTCCTCTTTGCTACAGGGATGGCTGGAGCTATTTACATCAAAGGTGTGGAGCTGAGCAAATATAAAAGGTTTCTTCTTTTGACATATTTCATCGTTTAATGATTGTTTTAGCTTGGAGAAGCTGACCTACCACCTCTCACAAAAGAATTAGCTACATAGCAACAGAATGGATGGTTGAAACATAGCTTATTATTTTGTATCAATTTCATTTTGCATGCTATGCTGTGGTAGCACATACGCACAATCATTGTGGTATTTGGTATGACCTGAGGCCCTTTCTGTTATATAAAGTTAACTATGAGCACTCACAATAAGATCGAGCTGCAGCCAATAAAACCTTATCTGTACATTGACAAGATGTAATTCTAGTTTAATAAATTTTGACGCTCAATGTCTTGTGGATGCTTGCTCCAGTTTTATAAAATCTGCATGGACATGTATCCGCTATACACTTAGTCACATCATGCTGTAAATTACACTTGTTGATTCTATCATGTTGGCTTTTAGTATAAATCCATTAAACCCGCTATCAAGGATCTACAGAAGTCAGTAACGAAAATCTCTTGGTGTGACAATTGACAAACCTTGTGTATTTGTTAAATCTGCCATCAAGGATATACCAAAATCAGTAAAGATGACCTTGTGTATATGTTAAACCTGCTATCAAGGATCTACCAGAATCAGTAATGGAGATATCTTCATCGTACAGACCATGTATATGACTTATTTTATTAATATATTACTTCCGCCACAAAAGAGTTCCGTTTTGCATTGAATGCAGTCAACATGTTTAGACTTTGATCATCAATATTTTTTCTGAGTATTCTAATTGAACCTTTGAAAATGGTATAGCTAGAATTTTCTGGAAAAGTTCCAAACACTACATCTTTGCTATATTGTCATACATTTTATACTTCTAATAATTAGTGATCAAAATAGTGTATTGATGTCCAAAACGGCATTCTTAGGTGGCAGGTCAGTTAGGCTCCCTTCTACAGTTCTCCTAATGGTATAACTATTTGAAGAAGCTGCTTGTGTTCAACAGATTTTCGACTTCTTCCAATAGTCATTTCCAGTTAGGTTATTACCAGGAAAATAATTTGCGTAGTTTGGTCAGATGGATGGTGATTCCTTGTAAAGGGTGACATAGAAAATGTATAATATTGAAGTTGAAGATTAGCATGAATGGGTGAAAAGACAGTTAAAATAATTCAGCTCATCTTATTTGCATTTCATGTAGGTCTGCAGTCAGCTCAACTGAGGAGTGGCCCTCGAAGTACTCCAAGCTTTTTGTTCAAGTAAGGATTCTAATCCAACAGTCTTATTACAGTGTTTCTTTTTTCTTGGGGTGTAATGCTTTGGAATTATGTGTGTTTTTGCTTGCAAATTCCAGTATCCACAATGCCGTGTTTTTTATTGCATTCAGTGTAAGGTCCACTGATTTCTCAGTGTTAGAGTATATTTGGTAGTTTAGATTTTGTATCCGGACTGCCATACATATCCGGTGGGGTTGCCTTGCACCCCAAGTCTTGTACTCTTATATATACCGGCCGAGGCCTCAAGCTAATACAATCCATCCATTACACCAATTCTATCCCTTCTACATGGTATCACGAGATTAGGGTTTAAGATCCTAGGCTATCTTCCGCTGCCCTAACCCTAGCGCCGCCGGCGCCCCTCCTGCCTCCTGCCCGCCGCCGGCCGTCCCCCACGGCTCCCATCCAGGGCGCCCCCTCGACGGCCTCCTAGCGCGCCCCCGGGGAGGTCCCCCATGACCTCCGCCGGGGGCAGCGCCCTCCATCGCGGCGGATCGAGTTAATCCGCCGCCGTCCTCGCGTCTAGCAGCAGCAGATCGTGACGTACCTCGTCACCGCCGCCATGAAAGCTGTCGTCGACGACCCCGATCTGCGCTGCCGTGGTGGCAGCCGCAGTCTCCTCCGGCGTCCGTGCCCTACCCCGTGCTGCCGTGGTGGCAGCAGGGGCCCCGACACAGTGCGTCGACCTCGTCGCCGGCGGCATGCACGACGACGCCGCCCCTTCACCGCGCAGGCTCCAGCCGCCTCTCCCCGCGCGGGCTCCAGCCGCCGCAAGGGAGGGAGCCACCCGGCTTCAACCGCCCCGTCCGCCGTCCCTCTCTCTCACTCTGTTTCTTCCGCTTCAGATGCGGTCGTCGACCGTGACGGGAGAGAAAGAAAAAGAGGAGATTGAGAGGATTGCGCTACGCGCACCCAGAGGTGCTACACGAGCTGCTGCTGATTTGTTTTTTTTTGGTAATTCCTCTGTTTTTTACTCGAGCACTGCTCGAGATTGAGTCGCCCACCGCCCGTCGACCGCACACCTCTACTTCGACATCAGCATCGACTTCACCGTCCTCTTCTTCGTCTTCGACTGTGCGGCATAGCGACATGGACGGTGCCCTAGGGGACGCCCATCTGTGCCGCCCACCTCGTTGCCTCGTCCGCACGTCGATCTTCGCCGGCTCGTCGTCGCCTCCACCGATCGGGACGCCTCCACCGACTTCGCCCATCGTCGTCTCGCCTCGCACATACTCGGTCTGATCAACCGACGTGCGCGATCCACCTGGCTCCCGTGACGTCCGTCATCGTATTGTGCGCCTTTTCCCCGAGTATGGAGGGTGGTTGCTGCTTCGCCTCTTCGGGCAGCAGCGGTACCGTCCGTGGTGTTCCTCGTCATTGCATCTTCACCGCCACCGACTACGTCCTCGACTTCGTCCACGCTGGCCACTTCGACCGCATCTTCGACATCGTCTACGACTACGTCAGTGCGCGCCTTGCGCGCACATGGTCTTCACCGAGCTGTTCGAGTTCTTCGTCGCCTTCTTCGAGCTCCGCCGCCGCGTCCTCCGGTTCATCAGGCCTTGCGCCAGATCGTCCGGGGTTACCTCGTCGCTTTGTCCAGCACCACCTCGTCGCCATCGTCGCCGTCCACTTCTACCCCTTCGTCTACTCCAGCAACTGCGGGCTGCATTGGCATCTTCTTCCTCGCCGTTCTTCTGCGCCTGCGGCCGTCGTGGAGGCCTTCTCTGCTGGTCCCTCAGACAACGGCGTCTTGGTGGTGCACTCTTCCTCGCACGTCCGGTCTTGGCAACACCGGTGCGTGCCATTGTCCCCGATGCATTCACGGGTCTGGCAAATCCGGGGATGTGTCGCTCGATGGCGTGTCTGCGTCGACTGCAGCATTGACTCTCTCTTCGTCTCCGGCGTCGTCTCCTTTACGCCTCCACCATGGCGCTTCCTCGTGCGCCCGCGGTTTCCTGTGCGGCTCCTTACCATCGGCGACCTCGACAGCTCACCATCGACCACGGCTACCCTACGCACGACTTCCTCGACCACGGCTACTTGCTCCAGTTCGGCTTCTTCGACATCGGCACAAAGGGCTACCATCCGCATGAGTTTCTCGCCGGTTCTCTCCAGTCGCAGCATCCGCATTGCGCTGACGCTACAACTGCGGGGGGATGTCAGTCTGTCGGTTCCTACCTTCGGCTTCCCCTCCAGTCTCACCGTCTGCAGTGCTGCCGCTGTGACTGCGGGGGGATGTTAGAGTATATTTGGTAGTTTAAATTTTGTATCCGGACTGCCATACATATCCGGTGGGGTTGCCTTGCACCCCAAGTCTTGTACTCTTATATATACCGGCCGAGGCCTCAAGCTAATACAATCCATCCATTACACCAATTCTATCCCTTCTACACTCAGATGAACCTGAAATATCTTATAAGGGGGCTATTGATTTACAGTTTCGTGATAATGACTTTATTTGATTGCAATTCTAAATATGGTCTTACTTCTGATCCAAGCAAATTGAAGTCTTATGAGTTATGAGGTAATGGTAACATCCATGGTATCTTATTCAGATCACAGTTATTTTACATTGTAATTATGAGGTAACGGTAATGTCCAAGCAAATTGAAATATTGTAATTATTTATGGATTGTCTACCTTCCTTTTCATTTACACTCTAATTGCGGTTTCCTTCTTTCTGCACTGCAAAAGGCTAAAAGGATATTGGACTATTATTTGTATTAGTTATATCCTCGTGATACGAATATGCTCTCATTTGTTCTTCCTGTTTACCTGTTGCAGATGGATGATGGCTTGGAGTTTTCCTTTACTGATAAGAGGCGTTTCGCAAAAATACGGTTGGTTGACAATGTAATAATCTACAAGGATCATTAGGATAATGTTTTCTCTTTCACTTTGCTGTTACGTTTCATGTCAATCTAATCTTGTTTGTATGTTCTAATAGCCAGAAGCTGTCCCTCCAATTTCTGAGCTTGGACCTGATGCCTTATTTGAACCAATGAAGCTTGATGATTTTGTGAAATCATTAGGTCGAAAGAATGTGCCCATAAAATCCCTTTTACTTGATCAGGTATGCATTTTTAACTTGTTGCTGTGCTTGAACAGCCTGAACCCAAAATTTAGTATTTAAGTTTTTTTATCCTAATATCATATCTCATTATGCTTTAGCCATATCCAAGCGTTGTTAGACAATTAAGAATTTTCTTGCTAAAAATGTAATGTTTTTTAGGCCTTTAAGTGTCCTGAATAAATATTTCGATCAATTGTTTAAAAGAATGCTGTTTAGGATCTTCATACCTCTCCTTGGTAACAGCAGAAAGAGTATTTTCTAATTATAAAACGCTAATAACAGGTGTTGGTGTTTTCTCATACCCCTTCTTTTTCAGAGTTTCGTATCAGGAATTGGCAACTGGATGGCTGATGAAGTGCTTTATCAGGTCAGTTCCTCAGACATTTGCTTCTGCTGATTTTCATTATTTTTTTAGTTAATTTCACAAAATTACAACTCTTTTGACACTGACAACGACAAGGGTCTGCAACTTCCAAAAATACAACTTTGACCCCTAGTAACAAGGAACTGCTACTTTCAAAAACCGGTTGTGGGCCCACCTGTCATCCAAATAGAAAATAATCCATGCCTATTTGGATGTCAAGTGGCCCCACAACCGTTTTTTCGAAAAATATGTAGCTCCTTATTACATGTGGTTCAAGATGTAGGTTTGTGAAATGATCACCAGAAGTTGTACTTCCTTTATACTGTGACAACTAGTTGTAGCTTTGCGAAATGAACTCATATTTTCTGTATCATCCATTGTGCAAAAATAGATTATAATTTTACATTTTTGTTGACTTTCAAAGTTGCACAACAAAGATGTTAAATATTATTGTTTGATGAAACAGGCAATTAGGCATCCCTTGCTTTTTTTAGTAAAATGGCAATTGATTATATTTCCTAGCCAAACTTTGGGCTTCCTAGTACATTGTATACCCCAGCGTAAGTTATATTCATCTCTAGCGTCATGGGAGACAACTGCATAATGGTAGCTCGGATGGCACTGCCATGGCCATCAGCAGTTGCATCCTCACATGAAAACTTGTGTGTTGCCACCTGAGGTGAGTGATTCCAAACATAAATCTATCCAGAGGAGCTCTGTAATTTTAGCCAAGATTTTGCTGCAGCACATGAAAGACATGAAGTGTTTATTATTAAGTTTGGTGGCCTGAGTTGGACCAATTATTGGCTTATTGCAATTGTAATGTGCTTGGTGCTTGGCATGCTTGGTCCATAACTAACTTTGCCACATTTTCTTGCCTAATGTTAGTCTTGCTACACTATTTTGCAAGAAACTGGTCACCTAACCTTAGTCAAACTTTGGCGAAAAACTGTATTTGACAAATGGGTAAAGCTGAAGCTGTGACAGCATCAAAACGCTAGCTAATAAAATTATGGCAACACTAATTTAGGTGTGGTAACATTTGGTTGCAATCGGAAAAGGGTAAGTGATGCTTACATGTTTGTGTGTAAACTTCCAAAACAGGACTAGCTGCCTAACTTTTCTGCAGGACTGTGTGCAATACTCTCTGCTTGATAAATTACTCTCTGCATTTTTTAAACACGCACATGTATTTTTGCAATAAGCATTCTGCTGTTTTCAAAATGTACCCTTAAGCTTGTTGCGTGTTTGGATCGATCTGGATACTTGCAGCTTTATATAACTTTTTGCTGCTCCCAACTATGCTGCATGCTTCACATTTTGATTGCTTCACATATAGGCGAGGATTCATCCTATGCAAACTGCATCGAAGATATCAAAAGACAAGTGTGCTACACTCCATCTGTGCATTAAAGAGGTCAGTCCATGCCTCAATGGCCCTGTTTGTTTCAGCTTATGGCCAATTTTGAAGGCTCGATTTTGAGAAATCCAAAAGTCAGATGACTTGACTCCCAGAATCGATTCTGGGAGTCATCTGACTTTTGGATTTTCCAAAATCGAGCTTTCAAAATTGGCTAGAAGCTGAAACAAAAGGGGCCAATGGCAGGCATCCAGGTTCTGTCTTGTTGGAAATGGATTGTGTAGGTTCAAAAACTTGACATGGATCTCTTGGAATTTTGCGTGATGAGTTTACTATTAATTCAACCACTCAAATAGTTAATAAAATAGGTAAAACTTATATCGCACATAGTCATTGGAGATTGGAGACATATTTGGCTGATACAGGATACAAGAACTTGAGCGTTCACTTAGCCTATGAGTCAGGCCTATAATGTTACTAAATGCATCTAAATCTAAAGTTAAAGGAGAAAAGAACTAGACAAAGCCTTTCTGTGATCTAATATTTTACGTATACTGACAACAATAGAATTATGCATTGAAGTAAGACTTTATGAGTTAGGGTAATGAAGAGAGTGACGTTATTGGCCAAATGATATTGTAGCCATTCCTTATGCATGTCATTAGGTCAACGATTTCATTTGCGATAATCCTTTTTTACCTTTAACCAGGTTATTGATAAGTCCTTAGAAGTTGGTGCTGATAGCAGTCAGTTTCCTGAGAACTGGATATTTCATTCCAGGGAGAAGAAACTTGGCAAAGCCTTTGTGGATGGTATGAGCATCATTTCTTTTTTTCCGGTATACATGGGGTTCTCAGGTTACTGTAAACATTGAAGGCTGCATTTCTTGTTTTCAGGGAAGAAAATTGACTTCATTACAGTAGGTGGTAGGGTAAGTTCTTTTGTACAAGCTGACTGTATCTTGTTTGATTCTGCTCTTACTCATTGTGTTTGAATATTGTTCAGACTTCAGCATATGTGCCTGAGTTACAGAAGTTAGATGCGGCGACAAGCAGATCCAAGGGAAGCATAGACAAGGAGAATGGTGATGATAAAAAGTCGAGAAAAGGTGTGAATGCTCCAAAACCAGCAAAGGGACGAGTGAAGGTAACCAAAGGCTCGTCAAACAAAGCTGGTAGTACTAGTGATGACGGCAATGAGGAAGAGGCAAAACCAGCAAAGCGGGGAAGGAAGCAATCAGCAAGGGCAGCCAATGTCTCAACTAAACATGGTGGCAGTACTCATGGCGATGAAGCTACTGATGAGGATCAAGAGGCTGAGGAAGATGCAAAACCAGCAAAGAGGGGAAGGAAGCAAATAGAAAAGAGCTCGAAGGGCGGTGATGAAGAAGCACATGATAAGATGGAGGCAAAACCAGGGAAGAGGAGGGGGCAGAAGACGCAACCAACAGAGGCGAAGAGCAGCTTGCCTAACAAATTTCAAGACGCTGGCCCGGCAAGGAGACCGCAGAGGAAAGCGCGGCAGACTTGAGCCTGCAAGGGATTAAACAATGTATTTAGCAGTTAGATTTTGAACTGACAAGCTTTAGTTAACTTGGGTGTGCGGTGCGTCATGATATGGCATCAGCTATTACTGCTGCAGAACATGGACGAACCGCACTTAATCTCGGTCCTTGTGTCTGGCCAGATGGGCAGTTTGAAACATCTCACTGCACTTGTATGCAATGCTAAACATCTCTAAGTCGCATGACATTGCCTTATGCCCTCATCATCTGTTGTGTTCGCTGTAGGGACTATGGTTGTACATCCCTAGATGGGCTGCTGGGCTACTGTAAGGAATGAGTCTGATGACAAGATCGCATGCCTTCAATTCTGCAGCAAATTGAAATGAGCAGATCTGTCTCAGGCTAATGTTTCTGTAAACTCTAGGAACTTTTCCTGGCAAGAGCACAGATGTTTAGTTTGATCCTGAACAAAAGAACTAAATTTAGGTATAGAGCCACCAGCAGCCGGAGAAGTATAATAATTCTCAGGTGAATGAAGTAACAAAGCAATCCATGCGACGATACAGCAGGTGTGTTCTGCATTTGCATCAACATTACTCTCGTAGTGGATCATTTTTTCTTCTGTTTTTTTTCCCTAATGGGTATAAACAAACTGTCTGTCTTACTCTGGTGTCAAGCCATTTTTCACTGAAGTACAACACTATACCGAACACTCCGATGGAGTCTCAACTCTCCATAATTTTGGCACTACTGGACAGGAGAGAAATGAGATTGAGCAGTACAGTATCATCAAATATAAATATACACTACTACATAACAAGTGACGAAAACATGATCAGAGGCAGCACTGGTACACCATAAGCCTAGGCGGAGGCATCGAGAATTTTGTGGTTGGCTGTCTTGCCTCCTCATTGGTCCTTTCAGGTTCATCCACCAACTGGTTTGCCATCGATCCATCCAACTTCAGTGCGCGAGCCGGGAGAGGGCATCTTGGTGCGCCCCGCCTGAATTCCAGAGCATGAAGCCGCCGCTGCTCAGTTACTTCTTTCGAGTTCATGACCACTACTCTAGCTGTTCAACACCACACATATAAACAAATCACATAGCGGCAGCCCTTTCTACTTTTCTAGCAGCTATAGTAATCTTACTACTAATCAGTTCCACATGTAAAACCTTACTACTAATCAGTTCCACACCACCCCGGCCGAAGGTTAAACCTACTAGTGGGCACGGCCGCTTGTTGTCTCGTGTGTGGCTCATGTGCCCTCGCCATTGAGGACCGGCGCGCCATGGCGGCCGCCGTGAAGGTGTACTACATCGCCGTCAGCCCCTCGCTCTCCCATCAATTGTATGATGGGGGCTAACCTGTTAAGGCTGCCGGCGACACGCGGCGCTGTACGTACACATTCACGACGACAGCCATGGCATGCCGGGAACCCCTCAAGAACGAGGAACCAGGAGCCGCCGACAAGGTCTCAAGTTGTTGCGTCTTACCCACTAGTCGATTTGGCCTTTTTTTTTGGCAGAGCAGCGATTGGTGCAGCTAGCCTGCAGATGCCCCCCACCCAGGTGCTTACCTTGTTGGTCTCTACCGATCCGTCGATCTGGCCGGGGAATTCTTGGGGGAGCTCTTGGCTTCTGCTGCTTCCTTCTTGCCCTGCAATGTGTGCAGGCAGGCATGTGTGGCCTTATATATAGGCTGAGGACGAACGGCCAGCGGATCGGAGAGCTCGTCCCTTTAATTAGCGTGGCTCCCGGCCTCCTGTGCTTGACTGATTGCTACAAATTGTTCATCTTCCGATGCTAGTAACGTAACTACTGTAATTGCTCGGGAAGAATAATTGCTCGGGAAGAAGACGGGCAGTCTTTTTTCTTTTGGCATTCCAAACACACCAAGTAATGATAAGCCGATTATAAGAGTAAGAATAATAATTTAGCTGGTTATCGGCTGCAATGATACTTGCAGCCTACTTCTCAGCTCACTCGTATAGTGGTTAGTTTGTTCATTATTAATATATAACCCACATATCTCTCTCATAAGATTTTTTAGTTTTTTGTTGAAACCGGCTGTAAGTTTACAGCCAGCTTCCCCTCTCTCCTCTCCTCTCCTCTCTCTTTCACCTCATCATTCAGACTGCTTACAGACTGCTATAATATTTGCTCTAAGACCTTGAATGCATTCCAGTTCCAATAAAGGTAGAAAATCATCATCATCATCATCCACTAGTCTTTTAGTTTGTTGGAGTTCTTGCCCTTGCGCCATGGGTTGATTACAACTAGTACGAGGCGTCCAATTCCTTCATGACAAACAGATACTAAGATGTCGGTTCCAAATTAAAAAAAAAAGATATTGTACATATTCCAATGCTAGCTCACTAGCTGCCCTCACTGATCCATATAGTAAGGTAGATCCTCTAATTTGTTTTATTAATCCTTAATTAAAGTGTCAGTTTAAAATTTCATTTTAAAAATTAACTCTGTAGGAGAGGTGACTTTTATGAATGGCGTCGAGAATAATATAATATACACTATCAAACAATTGGTATGGGTGAAATGGAGTTGAGAGATGGCTACGCTGTGTTCGCTTGGATGTAGCTGGTGGCTGGTGATTATTTGTTATGAGAGAGCGGTACTGCTGACTGGCTGGTAGTTGGTGGCTAGTGCTGATTTAGTATGAGAGAACAATACTGCTGGCTGGCTGGCTGACAAAAGAGTTTATTACCGGAGCAATAGGAGTAAGTGTCTTTTTGGTTGCAGCTTGGAGTACGCCGAGCATCTCCAAAAAAACTCGGTATCCCGAGTTGGCTCGAAAAAAAAAACTAATCACAGTAAAAAACGGCTTCCAAGAGCTCTGCATCCTACTCGCTACGCTATCTGGCTCGCCATCCCTGCTGCTTCGCTCGGTAAATCTCCCAAGCGAGTCGACTCTGCTTCGCTCAGCAAATCTCCCGAGCGAGTCGACTCTGCTTCGCTCAGCAAATCTCCCAAGCGAGTCGACTCGCCATTCGGCCCTCCGCGCACTCCCGTCCCTCCTCCGCACACCCTTCCTCGCGAGCTAACTTTCCAGCGCCCTCCCACCATGGCCGCTGCCCCTACACCCATCACCGGCCACCTGTTGGGGGAGCCACCTTCGGCAACGGTGCGAAGGCGCTAGGACATGAGGACGGAGGACGAGACGATCGTGCGCGCTTGGCCCGGCGAAGGCATTGAATCGAAGTGACTTCGACGAAGGCCCCGGGCCGATGGCACAATGATTGACCCTTGTCCGGCACGATGGCGAAGGGGAGACAGCGAAGGCCCAAGGGCGAAAGGTGACCAAGCGAGGGAGGAATGAAGGGCTCGAATGATGAAGGCCGAGCCCGAAGTCCCGGTTGAAGACTCCCAGTGACGAAGGCCCCGGAGCAAGGCAAAGGCCCACTTGTCGGGCTAGCTGTAATCCACTAGTTGTCTGTAAACATGATATTACTCGGGAGCCCATGGAATATTTTGTAATTGTGGCAGTTGGAGGGCAGTACGGGGAATTTGCACCCGCGGGTAGTTGAGCCACTAGCTATAAATACCCTAGTAACTGCTAGTGATGGGACATTGAATACATAGCAATTACGCTGTTGCTTTGATTTTCGTGTTGTTACTTTGGTTGTAAGTGTCTTTCCGAGGCTTCGCCCTCAATGAACCGAACTTTGTGATACTCCTTTACCCCGAAGGGTGTCCTACACCAACAGTTTTGGCTCCCACCTGCGGTTCGTCCTAACACGACCACATGGCAATGAAGAAGAAACCAAACCCTGGCGCTTTGGAGGCCAACGCCTCGGCCAAAGCCCCGCCTTCGACCGACAATGCCCTCGTCCCAATGAACGGCGAAGACCTTGAGGTCGAAGACCTCGCCAATGGAGAATTCGAGGTCGACCTCCACGACCTTGGTATCTCCGCTGAAGACATCCTAGCCATGAAGAGAATTGACACACGCCTCACCGAGCGTCTTCGCAACGCGCAGCAAGCTCAAGCTGGCACATCGAACGTGCCGGTGGCAACAAGATCCAAGGGCAAAGGGCATGAGCTCACTGCCGAAGAGTTAGAGGAACAACTCAACAAGCTAAAAGAAGAAGAGCTTCGCTGCAAGGCAATGTGACAGTCCATCCGAGATCCCCTGGTGATGATGAAGCCCCCTCGCCAAGCCCCTAAACCTGTGCAGCAGGCGCCTCAGCCTCACAGGTTTCTTCAACAGCCCATCCTCATCGAAGAAGGGCAGTACTCGGATGAAGAGGAAGGAGAGTACGTGATGCAGCATCAGCTTCGACTACAACAAGGCCTCGCCATGCCTCTTTTGGCAGAATTCGAAGAGCTCCCGTGGCCCCCACGTTTCAACCCAACTATCCTCCCGCAATTCGATGAAGACTCTGACCCAAAAGATTTCCTCCTCAAGTACGAAGCGGCCGTCGAAGCATCCGGAGGCGGCCCTGCATGCAAAGTCAAAGCATTCGTCCTCTCGCTCAAGGGCCTCGCTCAGCATTGGTACTCCAACCTCCCAGGCGGCCACATCCACACCTGGGATCAGCTTCGAAGAGAGTTCACCGCTGCCTTCAGAGCGCCGAAGCCTGAAGAAGTCAACTCATGTGACTTCCACAACTTGAAGCAAGAAGGATCCACATTGCAAGAGTACTTGCACCGTCTCGTCAGGCTTCGCGCAAGGGCTCCAGATGTAGCGGAGAAGACCATCATCGATGCTGCGATCGCAGACCTAATTCTGGGCCCGTGCGGAGAGTACCTCGAGCGCCGCAGGCCGAAGACCCTGAACAGGCTCTTCGAGATTATGCAAGAATACTGTATCTCAGACAAAGGAAAGCGCCAGAGAATCGAAGAGATGAATGAGAAGAGATCGCGCAATCGCGACCGACCGAAGCCACTTCAGGCTGAACAAGCGAAGACCCCGAAGGCCGTGAACACAGTCTCCGGTCACAAAGCCCGCGACTCCCGGCCTCAGAACAACAGAGGAGGGAGGAGCGACCGAAGCTACTCCAACCGGGGTCGGACGGAAAACTCCGGCCGAAGGCAGAAAGTACCCTACTGCTGCATTCATGGCAGAGTCAAAGGTCATTGGACGAGTGAGTGCCCCCTCGTCAAGGAGAAGAAAGAAGAGTTGGACCGGGCCACAAACACCTAACAACCGCCGAAGCCCATCAATTACACTCACAACAACCAGCCGCGAGGCCTGCCACCACAAATCCAGTGGCAGCCTCCGCAACAACCTCACTGGAGTTCGGCATATCCCACTCTGTCACCATCTTTCCCAACCTTCCACTACAACCCCACATACACCCCACCAGCCCTTCCAGCACCTTCGGTGCCCCAACTCCCACAAATCCAAACCCCTTAGGTGCCACATAAAGGGTGGCGCCCACAACCCCAGCCACAAGCTCCCACCTACCTTCCCCCACCGCCAAAGCTAGAATCTGGCACGATCCCAGAAAGAGCCAATGATCCGGTTGGAGGCACGGTGAACGTCATCAATGCCATCTCCGGCGGATCAAATGAGTCAGTACACGAGATGAAGCGTCAGAGGAAAGAATACCTCCGCACTGTCTCACATGTCTGCGAAGGCAAGCATTATTGTGCGCGCTCGGCCCGGCGAAGGCATTGAAGCGAAGTGACTTCGACGAAGGCCCCGGACCGATGGCACAATGACCGACCCTTGTCCGGCACGATGGTGAAGGAGAGACAGCGAAGGCCCAAGGGCGAAGGGTGACCAAGCGAGGGAGGAATGAAGGACTCGAATGGCGAAGGCCGAGCCCGAAGTCCGGTTGAAGACTCCTAGTGACGAAGGCCCCGGAGCAAGGCAAAGGCCCACTTGTCAGGCCAGCTGTAATCCACTAGTTGTCTGTAAATATGATATTACTCGGGAGCCCAAGGAATATTCTGTAATTGTGGCAGTTGGAGGGCAGTATGGGGAATTTTCACCCGCGGGTAGTTGAGCCGCTAGCTATAAATACCCCAGTAACTTCTAGTGATGGGACATTGAATACATAGTAATTACGCTGTTGCTTTGATTTTCGTGCTGTTACATTGGTTGTAAGTGTCTTCCCAAGGCTTCGCTCTCAACGAACCGAACTGTTGTGATACTCTTTTACCCCGAAGGGTGTCCTACACCAACACCACCATTAGGGCGCTGCTCCGAAATCGGGGAAGAGGAGGTGGGGGCCGAACGGTGGCCATTGCATTGGCCACACACCTCATCGGAGGGTGCCACGCTCCGCCCCCGCTCCTGTCCCACAGTCCACAGATGAGCTTCTAATTGGATAGCGGGTGACGCCGGGGGCGCCCCGCACCGTTCCTCCTCTTCATGATGGTGGCGACGACGTGGGTGATGCTAGCGGCGCGTGGTGCGGAGGCAGTGCAGCCGTGGTGAGGAGCGGGGGGCATCGGTGGTCGCGGTTGTTGGCAACGCTACAGGGGGCGGCCGGTTCGGTTACGGTGGCTGGAGGGCCGTTGTGCGCGCTCTACACTGGTTCCCGCCCGACCGACGGAGGGACGCGGGGGCGCTGCCGCTCCACGTCGACGATGCCAGTGGGAGAGGGCGCGGTTTGCGGATGGGAGCTCGCAGGGGCGGAGAGGGCGCACGTACGGCGAGGAGGGCGCGTGTCGGAGCTCGCAAGCTTGATTTGGGAGATGGGAGGGAAGAGAGACAGAGAGGAGGTGGGAAAAGGAACCGGCACTGTAACATATGAGAGCCTAATTGTAGAGTGTTTGTTGGTTTACCTCTTAGTTTAAAATGTTTTTTTTATTTTTTGGCTAACCTCTTAATCTCTAAATTTAGCTAGCATTATTGCTAGTCTTTTGAAGATGCTCTTATGATGGGTGTCAAATAGATTAACTCCTCTTTTTTATATACCATATCTATAACACGTCTCTAAAATTAAAAGACAGACTACTAGACCATGGTGGGTATGTACGAAATAGTAGGTAGTGGGTGCAATACGGATCTTGATACCTCAAATAACTGCCCAGCCTATTCCTTGGACGGAGTACATAAGGCCAGTGTCGGTGCATGGTTTAATGGAACATTTACCAAGACTGAAGCTTGGTAACTGGACCAGATCAGTTTCACCCAGATGAAACTACTTTCACATGAAAACTCATCCTCCTCTATCTTTATAATCATTTTATCATATGTCAGCAGATTTGCTGATGTGGAATAATATTTAAAAGAATATATTAGGTGCAAACCAATTTCTTCGTGCAAATCGTGCAAATTTTAATCTAATCCAGATAAAATGATTGGGGACTCGCGCCAACTCATCATCAAAATTAAAATGAGTCGTCCTCAAGGGATCCCAAAATAAACTTTGACATTTGCACGCCGTACATGGTGTTGAATTAATTGGAATTGCTCGTCCAAAGTTTAATTTTGAGGGAGGCTCCCAACTACTCCGATCCAGCTGACACCACCACCGAACAGCTAGCGATCGTGTCCTCGCCATGGCCGAGGTCGACCACCGACCAGGCCTACCTATCGGCCGGGCCGGCTATCTCCAGTCGTCGTCGCTTACTACTGCAGTGTTAGTAACACGACGATCTCTCTCGTCGTCATGTTGACCACCGGCCGGCGTGCCTCGATCTGTACAAACTAACGCGGCCGTGTGGTGTGCCGCCGCCCGCCGCGCCCAATATGTTTACTGCTCACGCACCATCGCCGTCTCTCAGCGCTCGTGCACGGTGGTGAACACAGTAACGTTCACTTGGGCTCAAGTGTGTTTCCCTATCACGGGTCAGAAAATGCCAACACGAACGTGGACGCGGTGATCGAGTACGCCCACAAAATCTGTAAGGCCCACAAAATCTGTAAGGCTATTTTCTGTGAGGTTTTATAGGAATTTCATGCACATTAATTAGCATGGCATGTTGTATATATTATATGGTGACATGGTATAAAATTTAAGAATAAAGAGAAGAAACCAGTTTTATTTAAATGAAACTCTCCATACACGAATACCAACACTCTATGAGTCTTGAAATTAAATGCAATATAGATCCTATGAAACCACAATATGAAATTATACATTGGAAGAGATAGTTTCAAATATTGTTTAATACTCCCTCCATCCTATTTTGAAAGTCCTATTTTACTTTGACACAAATACCAAAAAGACAATCTTACTTATCATATAATAAATGCGGCACAAAATTTTTAGTTAGTCCTCCAATATTTCAACTGGAAACTCCTCGTTACCAGTGATATTTATAGTTATAGCCCATGTCAATAGCAAATATGACTATCATTTATGAACATTTAAGTTTTTGAAATGAGACTATCAAGAAAGAATGGAGGGAGTAGTCTTCTTATGTGACTATCTTGAAAACATCAACATGAAACTCTCCACTGGAAATAACCTAAGGTTTGTGATTAAAGCCTTCGTTTGTGATTTGTTAGACCGTAGCATGCATGTTGCTCATCAATCAGCAGCCCCAAAGAGATCGAACCAATAATTTGCTTTGCTCAACTCCCTAGTGTGAAATTTGTTGCTGCCAATGGAGAATTTTTTGGTGGCTAGACTTTTGAATTCAAGAGACCTTTACCTCGAGAACGCAACGCGAAGTAGTACGAACCGGGCACAGACTTTTGAATTCAAGCGACGCGTTCAAACAGGACCGCCTGGCCGTGTTTGGTTACTGCAGTATTTTTTCGTTCACGTTTCTCGAGAATAGAATCTCGTATGCATGGAGTATTAAATGAAATCTATTTGTAAATTTTTTTAAAAATGAGTGTAACTTTTCGCGGCGAATCTAATGACGATAATTAATCGATCATTTGCTACAATGATGCTATAGTACCATTCTTTAATGACGCGGTCAAAGGCCTCATTAGATTCGTCTCGCGATTTCCACGGGGTTGTGGAGGTGGTTTTGTAATTAGACTTTGTTTACTACTCTAAATTTTTGGTCAAAAATGCAAAAAGTTTTCGCGAAATTTTTTTCGGGCCAAACCAAACACGGCCGCTCATTAGCTCTGACCTCAGGCCGCTCGCTAAAGCTGTACCACCACCACAACGGGCGGCCGCCGCCGGCGCCGCCATGGCTGAGCTCTCCAGAAACCGGGCGCCCGGCAGATGGGGCGACGACGAGACGGCCGCGCTCATCGAGGCGTGGAAGCCGCTGTACAAGCAGCGCGGCGATGGAGAACTCGACCCGTGGGTGCCGGCGCGCTCGCATGGCCACGTGCGCGGTGCGCTCCACCCGCCAACTCGACTGGCGCGCCGTGGCGGCCGCCGTGAACGCCTACCGCGACGCCAGGAGCCTCGGCTCCTACCGAGAACCTCTGCAGTGCAAGGGCCGCATCACTGCCGTGATCAGCATCTACTGGAGGGAGCACCGCCGTGGCACGGGGTCCTCGTGGCGCTTCTTCGCGACCCTGGGCGACATCTTGAACCCTGGCGGCCACCAGCCAGCCAGGGGTCCGCCGCCGGCGCCGGCTCAGCCAGTGGTGCCGCTCCAAGATGACTTGGCCGGCGGTGGTGACATGGATGTGGAATGCGGCGACGACGCGGACGCCGCGGAAGCAAGCAGCATGATGGAGCCGGTGGAGCGGGAGGACGTCGGCGATTGTGACACGGCGGTGGACATGCGCGGACCCGTACAAGAAGAGGATGGGCATGGCAGCGCTGCTAGGTACGTGCGCAGCTCTGCAGCAGCACTGGCAGACCATTCCGGTGGTGAGATTGATGGATTATTGCACATCCCAAAGAGGCCGAGGACTGGTGCGTCGCCGTCGGGGGCTGCGGGCACGCGAGGTGGAGCGTCCGCCGCTGGCTTTCTGATGTGCCCGATGTGTTTGGTGATGCGCGGATTTCTGGGTGCTTGGCGTTGGTTGGGAAGGTCACAGAGAGTTGAAGATGCGACGGAAAGTGATAGTGATGGGTCAGAAAGTGATGATGAGCCTTGAAGACCAAAGGGGGATATGCAGCGGAGGCGGCGAGGGGTACTTGACGAGAGGGATGTCCAAGTGATATTGCTACCTGCATGTTTATTTGATTTCCTATGTTGCATTTGTATTTGTTCAGTCTCCTAGTGCATGCATGTTTGTCGTAGTCCATGCATGTGTCCTTGGAAGGGTTGCAAGTCGGAATACCGTGAACTCTCTATAGTTCAATTAATATCATGCTATTTTTCGAAATGTGATGACATTTCGAAAACTAGTAGTATATTAACTGAACTGAAGAGGGTCAGTGGCAATCCTAAGACACCAATTTGCACCATCTCTCTAGCAGTTGCTTTAATTTGTTTGCACTTGTAAGCCGCTCCATGATACTACGGTATCAGCTATCGTCAAATTATATATATAATATATGTTGCCTTTATTGATCATGTGTGGTTAGTTAGTTTCTACTTCATTTTTTACCTTGCCCTCCTTGCACAAGCAAGATCATGTGGTTTCTATAACATAGAGATTATGTTTGTCGTGCATCTTTTCTTCATCTCCGTCAGTAATGTAAAATAAACAAAGCGAAACTCGTAATATTAATGGAGCTAGATCGATTTGCATCAATGTGATCGTGTGTGTGTGTGTGTAGCTCGCATATTTTTTAGAATCTGTTAATAATAATTTTCTGCTGCTCTCAGTCCGTTGTGCCCGAGGGAAGCAGCAGATAATCACTGCCAGGCCTGAAATGTTAGCAAATAAGCAATTTACTTCTGAGCTTACATTCCAAAATGATTAGTAGAAGTAATATAATATGAATCTCTAAACCTCCCAACGTACGGGAAGCCAGCATGTTGGGCATTCTGTATCCATGCAGAACGTGTCGTACGTCTCTTGGTCTGATAGTTTCCCCTTTTTTTATGCTGTTTACAAATAAAACTGAACATGTGTGCAACCACTTCATGTAACAGGAGCTTACCCGAGAATAATTTAACGAGGTGCAAAATTGATGAATTATACACCGACCCTCCCTACTCATCTCCTCACAAATAAGTCAGGTTGAGAGCTATCTTAAATAAAGTAAATAAATTTTGTTGCATATTGCTTTTTTCTGCCTCCCTTTCAACTTGTAAGTCATTCCAACAGGTGGAGAGTCAAACTATTTTTATATTTGACCAAAATTATAGAATACTCCCTCCATCCAACTATGCAAGGCCTATTTTTGTTTGGCTCAAAGACCAAGGGAAGCACTCCCATCATTAGTTTTTCTTGGGAAAAGAACAACCAACATTTATTATGGATTTGATTACTCTCTGCATGTGCTTTCACTCCCAAGGCATGCATGTGATGAATTACTGCCGCACTAATTCCCGAAGCGTCACTCTTGAGGAAAAACCAAAATAGGCCTTACATATCTGGATTTTTCAGATTTCGTAATAGACCTTGGATAGTTGGATGGAGAGAGTATATTAACAAGATTTAAAGCTAGGGGCGAAGCTAGAATTCCAAACTAGGGGGGCTGAACTAACAATGGCCATAAATTTGTTGTGTCTCATACTAAACCAATATAGTTGTTTAAATCATTTTCATATGTCAACATTGAGAAATAAAGCAAAATCATTGCTAGGACGAAGTTATAAAAAAAAGGCAAATTCTTAAATTTTCCATACGAAAGCAATAGATAAAGCACGACGTTCATTATTCTTCATGAATCATGAGGACCGAGGATCTTCACTGTATACCAAACATAATAAATTAGTGAAATTAGCAAATCAAAAGTTTAGAATAAGTTGAAATGTTGAAACGAATAGAACATACCTGAGCCACTAACATTCGGCGTTTTTTCATCTCTTCAAATCGTTGTATAATTTTGTTATTGCTAATAATGCTTCTAAATATCTCCTTCACGGTGTAGCATATCATCAAGTGGTTCATCCAATCATCTCCTGTTTTGGTACGCAAATATGTCTTTATGATTGCCATAGCTGAAAGACTCTCTCAACTGAAACCGTTGCCACCAGAAGTATCAATGTTAGTTCTAAGAGCCTATAAACCTAAGGATAAGATTTGTCCATTCCAAACTTCACCATCATTAAGCTTTGTCCATAACAATATGTTGGATGAAGTATATATTCCGCTAATCCATAATCTGTATAGTGACATGTGTGTCGGTATGTACTTAAGGTCTAATTATATATCATGTGTGTTCATAACATGAGCTATATATTGAACCCCTCCGTTTTGTTTGGCTTCTTACCGCTACATGCCCTGTTTGGGGGAGCTTCTAGCAGCTTTTGCTTCTCCAATCCAAGAAGCTCCAAAAGCCACAAGCTCCGCCAAATGGGGTTGCTTCTCCAACCAGCGAAAAGCTCCAAAAGCCACAATTACACTGCCAGCCGAGAAGCTAGTCAGGACCTGCTTCCCGAGCTTTTGGCCTCCGCCTTCTTTCTCCCGTCCGGGCCGAACGCTCACCTTCCGACCTCCACCCTACCCCCTCTCCGCCGGCCGCGCCCAGGCCCCTCGCCGGCCGCTGCCCCATGAGTCCTCCCCTCGCCGGCCTCCGTCGTGGTCCCCTCTGCCTCACCAGCACTGCCACGAGCTCACCCGATGGTCACGCCGTCCCGAGCTCCCTCCCTCGACGGTCAGCGCCGCCCCGAGCTCCTTCCCTTGACGGCCAACGGCCGGCACCCCTCGAGCTCCCTCCTTCGACGACCTTCGCCTCCCCCGAGCTCTCTCCCACGATGTCAATGGCCAGCGCCGCCCCAAGCTCCCTCCTTCACTCCGGTCCTCGGATCCACGGCAACACCTTCCCGATGGCCTGCGCCGCCCCTCACCTCCTCTCCGCCGGCCGACACCGCCTCCCATCCCCTCCGCGCCAGTCGCCGCTGCCCCTCCCCTCCTCTTCGCACACGCCACCCCAGCCACCTGACCCCGCCGCCCCGGCCATAGAAGCTGATGGCCAAAAGCAAGAATGCCAAATGACTCACGGAAGTGTTGGGAGCTTTTCCAGGAAGTGCCAAGTTGGAAAGTTGGAGAAGCGAGGGAAGCTTTTCTAGGAAGCACTTTTGGAGAAGCTTAAACTCCCCCAAACAGAGCCACAATAGCAAATAGATTGCTACAACTGGTGTGGTAGTCATAGAGAACACGTAGTGCTATCCCCAGACTCTTTTCTAAGGAAGAAATGGATCTATAAATGGACTGCACGTACGCCATGTGCTTGACAAAATAACTAGAAATATATCAATTTGAACTTTTCAACACTTAGCATATTCAGAATTCCATAACTACTATCCACTAATAAATGAAGAAGAGCAGTTTCATTTTAACATTTTTTTCTGCTTCAATAGCCCTTTTATGTTATCAGCATCAGCAATATGATGAACCTATTCACTAAGACATTCATGGCTTACACATGAGCATCGAAATAGTAAAAACCCTGGGCTCACCTCACGCGATGAATCCAAATGAAAAAAAAGAGGGTCCAAAATGAAGAAGAGTATGTCCGTGGCAATGGCAAGTGGTACGAGAAGACTTGTCATGTTCATCAGGTCAGGGTGTCCGCACTCGTCATACTTTATTTTCATCCGCTAAAAGGAATATTTTATTCTGTTTATCGAGATTCTCCCTTCTATACCAATTTCCTCCGCACCCATCATCATCTATATTTCATCCTCTATACCAACTAACTATCGGTGGAGCCCACACGTCAGCCTCCCTGTATTTTTACTCCCCCATCGCCCTCAACCCGTCTCTCTCTCCCCCCTCCCTCCACTACTTCCTCTCTCTCTCTCTATCTCTCTCTCTCCGGCGAGCAGAGGCCCGACCGCCTCTCTGTCTCTCCCTATGGCGGCGTCCCCTTCCTCTCCCTACGGCGGCGAAGCATTGCGGGCGACCCTGGTGGACGGATCGGGCGGAGCAGGGGTGGATCCATGGTGGTGGGAGGACCAGCGGCGGCGCATCCCTTCCCGACAATCCCTGAACCGCCTTTCCCTCCCTTCTCTCCACGATGGAAGCTGGCATCTCCCTCCCTTTCTCTCCGCGATTGGGGGGTGGGGGGACTGGAGCGAGCCGTTGAGGTCGCTGCCGCTCAGGTCAACGAGCTCCAGTGCCCCGAGCCCGCCGATGGGGAGCTCCACGGCGAGGCAGTTGCCAATGAGCCCCAGCACGGCGAGGCTCGATAGCCTGCATAGCGCACCGAGGAGGCACCCCACGAGCGCATTCCCCGAGAGGTTGAGCTTCTGCAGTCCGTGCGCGTACATCACGGCGGCGGCCGAGAGCTCCCCGAAGATGCCATTCTTGGCGAGCGAGAGCATGCGGAGCTCGATCGCATTGAGCAGCGTGGCCGAGAGGCTCTCCCATTGAGGCATCACCAAGCTACGGGGGCATCACGCAAGGGGTGGCGGCGTTGGCTCGTGTTAGCGGCGTGCGGTGGGGCGGCGCGGCGGGCGGCCAGACCTCTAGCGCAAATGGAAGTCGAGCTGCGGGAGCCCCGCACCATGTCGGTGTGTAGCGCTCCTCCTCTACCTCTGCTGGATCTAGCGGATCGGGAGGCCTCTGCTACCTTAGCATACCGGAAAGCGGATGCCGGGGCGGGTCTTTTTCCGCTATCTCGATCCTGGAGGATGGTGTACCGTACGGCTTAGACTGACCGCACTGGCATATGCTAAACCATCCTCCAGTGCCCCGATACCAGAAATTCAGCTGCACCGGTCTACTGTAAAAGCAACGCTATCATTCAGGACCGGAGCGATTCCTCTAATCCTAGCAGGATAAAGGAGCTCCTCTATCAGCAGACCCCACTCCACCTGTTGTACTGGGCTCCGACGCGTTGATTGGGGCACTGCGCCGGCCTGCTCGTCGACCGCTCGCCGGGTTGCCAGCCGTGCCGGAGAAGGAGGGAAGGAGGACGGACGCCGCTGTCGGGTCCTCTGCCCGTCGCGCCTCAGTCCCCTACTACTCTGCTGCCGCCGCAGCCGCGAGCCTGCTGACGAGGACATCAACACCAACGATACATCCGCACCACCACCTACACCGGCACCAGAGACATCACCACCACTTGGTCCTATTACTCACGCTCATACCCAACTCAATCATCATATAAGTTTATTCTTAAGTTCTTGTCCATTATATTTAGACAATGAAGACACGCGCACTCTTGTTTTGTTTAGGAATGATGGAGAGGATAAAAAAATGGAGATCCGCATGGACTGAATTCGACCACGACATTATTTGCGGAGAAAACGGCACTGCTCGTTCTGTTTGCGACCTGACCTTTCGCACAATAGCAACGAAGGAGGAGCTAACGGAGCTGACCATTCCGTTTTGGACCATCCGTGTGGCAGAAACGGAGGAGCAAACGGAGCCGTCCGTCCCGTTTCAGACCTTCTACGCTGCAGAAACTTTCATCGAGCATAAATTTTTACTCCGGAGGTGTTTGGAGGTCCATGAGTACTTGTTAAAAAGATCTGAAAGTCTACTTTCCAATTGATGCAACCTCATCGTTAGATTCATTGGGAGCTAAGAATTATTGTCAAAATAATGTTCAGACTTTCAGAAATAGACTGAGTTTTTTTTATCTCGTCTAGCCCACTAGGGGTCCATTTTAAATTAGGGTTTCGACTCCAGCATCTTTCTGGCTGTCTTCGCATCTATATAAACTAGTAGTAGCCACCAAAAAACACTTGGGTTTTGTTTAGATGAAAGTTTAGCTGATGCTACTTTCTGGTAAATGTGTGTGTCGGTTAGACCACCTGATTCGCTTGATTCAGAATTCCAACTTCGTGTGTATCATATTTATCCCTTGGCAAGGTCTGTGGGCTGTTTGCTTGTCCACTTGTTTTTACTTGTTCTTCGATTTGCTCGCAGGTTCAAAGTTGCTCTTGGCACAACAAGAATAACACAAAGCGGAGGCGATGTAATTATCATTAAGGCGCAGACCCTTGTGGTGTTGTAATGGGGCATCATGAAATTTAGGCGCAAGAAAAGAAAAAACTATTTTTCATGGCGCTAATGATACATAGAGTGATCAATCATGCTTCCCATGACTCTATTGCCAAGGTATGGTGGGATCTCTCATTTTTTATTAACGCCCCTCGTGCCAATACAATACAGCCCACTTTAGATATTCAACTTTATTACAATTATACACAATATTACCAATAAAAATAAACCATTATCAAGACTAATGGGATGATGAAGAACCACTAAAGATCAGTTACAAGCAAGAGCACACATCTCTCATGCCCATCGACTCGGTGGTTGTTTGGATCTAGGGGCTAAACTTTAAACCATTTAATATTAAAGAAAATTTTGGTATTTAAAAGTATTAAATCAAGTCTAATTAAAAAACTAAATGCAGAATCCTATGGCTAAACTGTGAGACGAATCTAATGAAGTATATTAATTCATAATTAGAGGATAGCTATTGTAGCATCACTGTAGCAAATCATTGATTATTTAGACTAAGTAGATTCATATCATCAAATTAGATCATTTATTTGATACTCTTTAAATAGTAAAATTTCTTTTGATCAAGCTGCTCGAACAGACAGGGTCTCAGGCTTTATCTGCACTCGTCATCCTCTAAGGCTGCCCGCGTTAAGGATGGCAACGGGTCGGGTTCGAATCGGGTGGAGTCTCCGTGCACCCAAAACCGAAACCCGAAACCGAAACCCGAACTCGAACCCGAAACCGATTCGGGTGGAAATCCATCACCAAAACCAAACCCGCGGATACCCGAAACCCGAATGGATACCCGAAATCCGCGGATAAATATACACATATTCACATGTATAAATAAGAGGCAATAAATAATAAATATTTTCATGAGTCAACTTTCAATAAATTTAATAGTCTAAGTAAACAAGTTATCATTAAAATATTATAAAACATGAGTTTTAATTCCAAATAATTTATTTCGGATATTCATTGGATATCCACGGGTGGAAACCAAAACCCGAAACCGAACCCGAAACCAAACCCAAACCCGAACCTAAAACCCGTGGGTGAAAAACCAACACCAAACCCGAAACCCAAAAAACCGAAATCCGCGGATACCCGCACCAAACCCGATCCGCTGCCATCTCTAGCCCGCGTCGGGTACTAGGAGGGAGCCGCTATCGGTAAAACAGCGGACGCCCTCCCGTTCCGCTAGATAGCACGGATGTACGGGCCTCCGGTACCAGCCGATGTGGCGTCCCACGCCCTCGCCCGCGGCAGCGCCCGCCGTGCTCGGCTCGCTCGCCCGCCCTCGCCCTCCGCTCCGGCCGCCATCGGGAGCAGCGCACCTGGAGCCGGAAATAGCCTGCCGCGGCGGAGAAGAGAGAGATGCATGGCCGCGCTCTGCCCTCCGCCGTGCCTCTGCTCGTGCCTCCGCTCCCACCCTCCTCTGCCCCGGCGATGGCGGAGTCGGATCCCGAGCAGAGCACTGCGCCCGAGGCTAGGACGCAGCAGGCTCGTGCGCCCCCCGCGGCGACGTAGCATTTGGCCGCGGAGGCGTTGGCCTCGAGCACGCAGGAGAAGCCGTCGCCAGGGAACCGCCCACCGCCGCGCCACCATAGGACCATGCGCGCGGCGGCATCGTTGGCCGCGATGTGGTCCGCGTCGACCGCGAGGTCCCGGAGCCCAACCTCTGCCACTCCCACCACCGCGGCGCCGGCCGCCGATTGGGTCTCCCACCGAGTAGAGGGACGGTGCGGGGAGGAGGTGCGCTGCCGGGAAGGAGGAGGGCCGCCGCGGGGAGGAGGGGGCCTTGGAATCCGCCGAGATGCCCTGGCCGCAGGCAAGCCGCGCGGGCCGGCTGACTGGTCGCCGGCCACCATGGCGAGCGCGCGCGGCGGAGCAGAGCCATGACGGTCGCGTGCCGCGGCCAGCGCGGCTTGGCTCGGCCCCGCTGGCGCCACGCCGCCGTGGCCGAGCTCCGCCGCCAGGAGACGCGCGCAGGGTAGGGGTGGCCGAGCCGCGCGCCGGAGAGGGAGGTGAGGAGCGTGGGCAGCGGCGGCGGCGAGCTCGGCCGTGGGCGGAGGCTCGCTTGCTGGCGGTGGAGAAACAGGGGAGGAGAGATGTGGGGAGAGAGGGTGGGAGATAAGGTTAGGATGGGTCCCACTTGTCAGTGACTATAGAAGGGATGGGTAAAGTTGATTGAGTATAAAATGTAGATGACTAGGATATAGAGGATGTGATATAGAGTACGACGAGTGCGGGAGGAATTGAGATAGAGGAAAGAATCTCGATGACCAGAATATAATATTCTGTTTAGATGATTGATATAGAGGGTCACGAGTCCAAACAACTTAAATCCATCCTCTAAAACGAATATTCCGTTATCGTCATCAAGATTCCCTCCTCTACATCCAGTTTCTCCGCACCCATCCATTCTCTATATTTTTCCTCTATACCAACTAATACACAGAGGACCCACATGTCAGTTTTTTTATCCTCCCACTCCCTCCCACACACACTCTCTCGCCCCTTCTTCCTCCCCATCCTCTCCCCACGCCGCTTCCCTCCCTCCACAGGCGCTGCTCGCCCCACCTCTATCCCAGTGCGCCGCCGCACCTCCATCCCTCCCCGACGGCCAGCGGTGGCCGCGTGCCGACGTGGAGGCGGGCCTCGTGGTGGCTGGGCCAGCGGTGGCCGAGCTCGCCTCTTCCGCCTCCCACACTCCTCACCTCCCTCTCAGCTGGGCCGCGTGTCTCCATCGCCTCCCATTGCCGGCACAGTGAGCGACTGGGGTTGGCGGTGGCAGGAGGACCTCCGCGATAGCGCCAGAGGAGCGGTTTCTGCTCTGCCAATTCCCGGCTGAGGAGCCTTTCTCCCTCCCCATGCGGGTGGCCGGTGCGGCGCTGTGGGTGGCCAGGGCGAGGGCAGCCGGTGCAGAGGCGGAGGAGCCAGCCACACAGTGCGGCCCTTGCGCGGAGGCGGCGGAGCAGTGGCGGCCGACGGAGCGCGCGATGGCGGTGTAGGGCTCGAGCTCCGCCACTCCCTCTCCTCTTTGCACCAGCAAGGGCTCGAGCTCTGGGCGGCTTGCGCCATGGCTAAGCTCGCCCGAGCCGACCGACATCTCCCACGCCCACAAGTGGCCGCCCGAGTAGCGGCGGTGGCGAGCTTCTATGTGCGGTGGCATCGTGGCGACTGCCGGATCCGTGCATGGCCATAGCGGTGGTGGCTGGTTCTGCATGGGCCATGGCGGTGCAGCTCGGCAAAGGCGCAGTGGAGCGAAGCGAAGTGGCGGCGGCGGGGCGGAGCTGCAGCTGCGGCAGTTGCGCGCGGTGCGAGCAGAACCGAGGTGGGGCTGCGCGCGGCGGCAGCGAGCCTCCTTCATTCCGCTGAAAATAGAGGAACCAGAGGTTTCCGCTACGATAGCGGACCTCATCCTTTACTCCGCTACTGATGGTTTTCCGCTATCTCGGTCCTCCAGTACTGGATAGCGGGTACCAGTGCACATAGCCTCAAGCTTAGTCTATCCGCACCGGCGTGCGGTAAAGATTCCTCTAGTCTGAGATAGTGTAAAAATCCCCTGCAGCGTGGTACGCTAAAGCGTGCGATACGATTACGGACGGCCTCCTCCACACAAAATCTGGGGGAGGTACCGAACGTCCAGTACGAGCGCACGTGGCACGGGGCCTGCGCGCTCGCGCGCCAACGCAACCGCCCCCGTCCGGCGGCGTGGTGCGGGCGAACCAGCGGCGGCTGGCGAGCACCTGCGCCAGAGAGGAGGAAGAGGAGGCCGAGCTCGCGGCGGAGGGAGGAGGGAGCATGTGCTGCGACGGAACTCAAAATCAACAGTGGAGTGACGTGGACGATAGAGTTCATTGCACCGCCTGCCACTCCTCACGCCGGATCCGGCCGCCGCGCGCCGTGCGAGCTCAGATCTGCGCGGCGGAGGAGCCGAGGCGCTCCCTCCCACGGCCGCGCGCAAAGTCGAAGGAGGGCGAGCGGATCTGCACTGGTCGGTCGCAGAGGGAGCCTGGAGGCCGCTGTCGGTCAAGGCCAACGCCGCCCCCGGGCCAAGAGGAGGAGGAGAGTCCTCGCCGCTCGGCCGCGGCACTAATCGGGACCCCGGCGCCGAGGAACAGTAGCCTGGCACGCCGAGCCGTGGCTCCGGCGGAGGGCCAAGAGGATGAGGAGGTCGGGGACAGGGGGGTGGACGGGGAGGGATAGGGAGGGGGTGGTGCGGCACGCCGGCGCCCAGGCCACCCGACGCGGCCTTGCCGAGCCCTGGCTGCCGCGCATAGGGGGAGGGAGGGAGCAGGGGCCAGCCGCGCGTCGGTCGCCGCAGCCCCGCGCAGGGAGGAGGAGGGAGGGGCCCTGCTGCGCGCAGGCCAGACCCACCAGGGAGGGGAGGCCGCCGGGGAGGGGGAAGGGGAGGAGGAGGGAGGGGTGTGGGGTCAAGCGCTGCCGCCAGCGCCAGGGAGGGGAGGAGGGAGGAGGGCGGGGTCGAGCGCTGCAGCCCGCGCCAAGGAAGGGAGGAGGGAGGCGGGACCGGCGAGAGAGAGGACGCGGGGGAGAACGGGAGGGAGGAGAGAGAGGGCGCAGAGGGGGTAAAAAATCTTGAGTATGGGTCCCACAACCTGGTGGTTGAGATAGAGTAGAGATATAGAGTATAGATGGCTGCAGTGAAATTAAAGATAGAGTAAACAATCTAGATGATCAAATCGAAATATTCTATTTAGAGCATCTCCAAGAGTATTCTATTTCTCTTCCCCATCCTTGTTTTTTTGGAAAAAAGCAAAAAAAACACTCTCCAATAGTTTCCCATCCTAATTCCCTATCTCCTAACAATTGGCAAATTGGGTTCCCTTGTGCCTAAAAATACGCACGCCTCCATCACTCCCCATCGCCCCTTCCTCGTGACTTTTTTTCTGGCACCGTCTTCTTCCCCGCGCCATCCTTCCTTCGCGCCATGGATCCAGTCTATTCTTTTGGTTTTTTCCACGTTCTAGGATTTAGGGTTTAGTTTCTGTGGCTGCCGCCGTTGCCGTTGGCCTACCCGCCATGGACTGCGTCTGCCACCACTTCTTCTCGCACCGATTCCAGCCACCACGGTGCTTTACCGGCACAAGTAAGAGGTAAAACGGAACCCTCTTGTCGTCATCTTTCTTTTCCCCCACATTTTAAGCCCTCTCGTGCCCTAAATCACCGGCAATCTGACTTGCAAGAAGCTTATGTCTGCCAGCCTTGTCTGCCAGCCATAGAAGTTTCTCGTGGAATTATCCTTGTGGGACCACAACTTCTCATTTTTCGGAGAAAAATAGGGGACTATTGGAGATGAACACTTTTTTTGCCTTTCTATACTGAAGCGTCCCCTCATAAGAGAAGACTTAAATGTGATACAAAGCACCAGTCCCAGGAGGCTGATGTCACATTTATTACATCAGATGGTTCAAAACCGTACAAACCTTAGAGGACACTCGATACAGATGATAATAATAATTAACCAAGCTACGACGTAACACCAGACCGCAAACCACATGGGGTCTACCACGGGCTCAGAGTACTGCGACAGTGGAGGCATCTCGACAGGGCTGGTTCCACAGGCAAGGTTGGGTGTAGAACGGTAACCCTACTCGGCGTCGTCTGGTACGAAGTCTGGGTCTTCTTCTGTAAAAAGTAAGAGTGGGGTGAGTACAAACGTACTCAGCAAGTCCAACCACACCCACGGAGGGGGTTATAACAGAATAATATGCATAGGTAAATCAAGGATAAGGTTACGGTTTAATTTGCAGAAAAACGACATTTTATGCAGGGGTTTATTTTACAGAAAACCTTTTAAAAATCAGTTTTTGCATTAACACGGAGTTCAGGTTTTAAAACTGCTACCGGACTCCCCGTCCGTCGTAGCACACGGCACAACTGCCGGATACAATTCCAAAACAACTCACACCAGCCCATCCCAATGAAACACTAGTTATGTGACCACACCGTAACTCGCCCAATACCGTGGGCACGGACTATTCGAATAGATTCTTAACTCTGCAGAGGTGTGCAACTTTACCCACAAGTAGGATACCACAACTCAAACACCGTCGTGTCGGTGTAGATCCCAACATAGCCATTACCCACCATAGCTAAGCCTGACTAGCCATCACGGGATGCACCAAGGGGTCATTGACCGTTCACTTAGGTATAACCGGGCATAAGTCACTCGGGGCTTATCCCTTTTTCTTAGTCACCCGTTGCTCTCAGCTCTCCTGATGGCTACCACACCAACTAGTGGGATTTATGCTACACCGTTACCCATTCAACGGTCGAGTGGTTTGCACGATAGTGGAGTTAGGTGAGATGACACACCAACTCGGTCCTTAGACACGACAAGATGGATATCTCCCTTCTTTGCCCTGCCACACAGGCATAAGCACACCAATCGGCAATTCACACAGAAATGCCGTCCATCCTGTCCATACACATCTTTCGAAAATCCACATTTTATCCCTTCCCCCACACACACGTTTTCTTTAACAAATAAATCATATTATGAGTAAAGTCCTAAACGTTCTAGTGTCGATTAACGTCCAATCAAAATCAGACATTAATCTAGGTGGTCAAGGAATGGTTATCACAAATCAAGGGGTGGCTATCCAACCATGTTTTCATGCAAGCAAAACATATGCAATTTTTATAAAGCAGGCCTTTGGGTTGTGCTTATAAAAACTAGGACCGAAACATGCATCAAAGGATGGGATTGAACTTGCCGTCTTCGTAGCCTTCGGGGAGGTCCTGTCCTTCGGGCTCGGGGTCGCGGAACTGGTCCTCATTCTCCTGCTCACAGTACGGCTCGTTGACGGGTTCTCCATCGTTCACTCCGTGGTCTACAGCGTACACAAACAAGCACACAATCAACACACAAAAAATAAAGGTTTGTCATCGAGCTCGAAACGGGGACACATAAAATATAGGGCATGGAGTGATATTTTTGGGTGTGCTTCTAATGGCATGGTCAAAACTATATTAAAAGAGACCTGGTAAAGTTTTGGGTAGATCCGAGGTTGTTCGGCGCATGAAATGATAGGTCAAAAGGGTGTCTAGGGCCTAAACAGGGGTCCAGGGACCTAATTGTAATTAAGTTTAAGAAGGCAGGGGCTTGGTTTGCATTTTAGAAGTTTCTTGGGTTAATCTCAAAGAGTCTGGGTTTTATTTGTAATTAAGTTTATATGGTGGGGGTTTGTTTTGGGAATATAACAAAAGGGGGGGTTTAATCTTAAAAGGATGGGGTTTGTTTACTGATTAGAGGAAAGGGGGAGGGGCTTTTGGCAAAATTGCCATCCCCTTCCTCCCCTCGCACTGGAAAACAGGGGAGGGGAAGGCGGGCGGGCTCGATTCCCGGCCGTGGCCCAGACCGGGGTGGCCCGGGGCGGCTGGGCCGTGGGGGCGAACGGCGGCGAGCGGGGGCGGCCGTGGTGGCGCCACTGCGAGACTCGAGGGTGGCTACGGGAATGGATGGGAGTGAGAGGGGACCTAGGGGGTGCTACCTTGGCCCTTGATTCGGGTGGGGAGGGAGTGAGGCACTCCGGCCACGGGAGCGGGCGGTGACGAGCACCAGAGAGCGCGGCGGCGGCGTTAGCGGTGGGGAGGCGCTGGGCTGGGCGGTGTTGCGAGTCGTGGGGCGCCGGGGTGCTCCTCGGTCCTCTTTATAGGCGAAGTAGGTCGGTGGAGGGGCGGGGGCCGCGGTGTAGCCGGCGAAGCTCGTGATGCGACTTCACGGCGGGCGTCAATGGCGGCGTTGTGCCAAGGTCGCCGGTACTGTGCGATGGCGCGAGCAGCGAGGCGGGATAGGACGCGTCGGGCGATCGGCGACCGTCGCAGGCGGGCATCGTACGAGCGTCAACGGCGGTAGTGTGCGCGCGGCAGGCGGGCCAGTGCCGTGGCGAGCCCGAGCGTGGGCGCGTGCGCGCTCGCGACGTCGCGGCGGTGCGCAAGCGGAGCAGGGCTGGCCAGGGTGAGCGCGCGCGCGGGGAGAATGGGCGGCGCTGGAGCGGCGTGCGGGCGGGGTCGGGCTGGCGGGGTGCGCGGGCACGGCCGTACGCGCGCAAGCGGCCGCGGCGCGGCGCGCGCTTGCGTGCGCACGCAAGGGGGAGCAGGCGCGCGGGGGCGGCTCAGCGCGTGCGGGGCAGGCGGGCAGCGAGCAGCCTGCTCGGGAAGGCGTGGGGGGGGGTCGAACCGGCTGGTGCGCAGAGCAGGAGCAGCGGAGGGGAGCGGGGAGGGGCAGTGCGGCCGGGCAGCGCACGGGAGCAGAGAGGGAGGGGGCCGAGCGCGCGGGGTAGGAGGAAGGAGAGAGAGAAAAGAAAAAAAAGAAAATGGGAAAAAGAAAAGAAAGAGGGAAAAAGAAAAAAAGGGGGGGAGAGGGAAATGGAGAGAGAGGAAGGGCGGGATTCGCGCCGACGAAATGCTGCCCCGGCCGGCCACGCGCGACGGTAGCGTGCGTCGATTGCAGGTGGGATTCGCGGCGTGGTCTGCGGCTGGTCGGCCATGCGCGCGTCGCGCGCAGAGGAGGATGGGACAACGGGTGTTCGGGACAGAGAAATGGTCTCGGGATTTGGGGTTTAGGGTTTTAGGAGGATCTCGAGCTCAACGACGAAACACAACTTTAGCGCATGATTTATTTTAGTCAATTTTCGGGATGTTACATATACCTATTTGGGGAGTTGGCAAATAACAATTTTTGGGATGAAAATATTAGAAACTCTTGGAGATGCTCTTAGATGGTTGATATAGAGAGTGACGAGTGCAGACAGCCTTACCATCAAAGCAGTACACTTGCCTGGACACTCGTGTTTTTACACGCCACCTGGCCCCCATCCCCCGCCCCATTTGATTTTTGGGAAATTGGTCTGTGGCACATCCCCAAATAGTGATTTTGTGCACAACACACTCTATTCTTCGATTTTGTGCACAACACACTGCGATTTTGTATTTTTGTCTCCAACACACTGCAGCACATAAAAGATCTTCTTTGCCCTTGCAAAAACCGGGACCACCTGTCAGCTCTCTCCCTCTCCCCCTTCCTCCTTCCCCTCTAGCGGCGGCACCTCGGGTCCCCGGCGGAACTCGAGAATGACGACGGCGGAGGCCATGGCGGCGCGGCGGCCCTCTCCACCGCGCGGCGGAGGAGGTGTCGATGGCACCAGGGCGGCACCGCGGAACCGCCCGCGCGCGCGCCCATGCAGTGGCCATGGCGGGACGGGCTCCGTTGACGGCCTGCTGAAAGCATCTAGGCCCCTAATTTGAGTTTTGGTAATTAATGACAACGGTTTGTGGATTCACGATTTCATTTGAGATAATGAGAAATAGGTTGATCCACAGATGAAAGGGATTTGATTGTGATCGTATGGAGTTTTGGAGATGATGTGCAAAGCTCGGGCTCAAGGCAAAGGTATCAAATAGGGCTTTTGCATTTTACCGGTCATAAGGCGATTAGTGGATGAGAAATGACCGGATTTGTTGGATAGATAGCCGTACTATCTAGAGGGGTCGTGTACCCATGCTTGACGAGTCTTTTGTGCCATTTTGCTCAAATTGTCTAGATGCATGCATGAGGGCTAACATCATTTCAAAAAGATTTCAAAAATGTCAAAGAGTTTGTGTGCTGACTGTCTAAGGGCGGACAGTCCGGCCCAGAGGGGCAGACGGTCCGCCGTGCATTTTGAAAATGTACCAGAGAGGTTGTGTGCCTCAGGTGGAGCTAAAAAATGAAGGGCGGACGGTCCGGCCCATGCGTGCAGACAGTCCGCCCTTGGGGCGCGGACGGTCCGCCGGTATTTTTCAAAAGTGACCAGAGATGATTTTCGTCTCTGGTGGTGTGGAACTTTGAACCGCGGACGGTCCGCCCCTAGGGCGCGGACGGTCCGCCAGGGATCCAACGGCTAGTTCTGACACACAATCATTACACTCTGACTCACTGGTTTAGAACGGCGGGCAGTCCGGTTTTTGAACCGCGAACGGTCTGCGATTTCATAGAAAAGAGTGTAACGGCTAGTTTTTTAGGGAATGTCTATATATATCTAATGCCCGGCTATTGGGAGGCTCTCTTGGCCATTTGGATCACTTTCTTGACACATTAGAGCTGAACCATCCCTCTCTCACACACACTTGCTTAGAGATTGCATTCTTGAGAGTGTGAGAGCTTCCTAGTGCTTTGCATCTAGAGTTTGAGCTTTGTGTCACTAGAGAAACTTCAAGCAAGCGTCATCGACTTGTTACTCTTGGGAGTTTTCGCTCCCTAGACGGCTTGGAGAAGTGGATTTTGTGGAGCACCTTCAACAAGATTGTTGAGGAGCCCCGATTTCGGTTGTGAGAGATTTTGTGCTCACCTCACCGGAGTGGTGAAGAGCAACTCTAGTGAAATCGATGTGTGGAGTGGTTCCTTGATTCAAGCCGGCTCAAGATCAAGAGGTTCTTGATAGAGGAGCGGTTGACTCTTGGAATCCACCTCAACGTGGATTAGGGGTGACCGGCAAGTCATCGACACCACGGGATAAATTCTTGTGTCAAGTTCGGTTATCTCTCTTGCTTATCTTGTTTAGTTCATTTACTTTGAGCTATTTACTTTCCTAGAGATTGTAATTTATCTTGTCATCCTAGGTTGGAAATCCAAACTAGAGGTAGTAGTAGTAAGACATAGGGCTATCATGTTTTACTAATTAAATTTCTCTAGTGTTTGTGGGTTTTAGTTTTTAAACCACCTATTCACCCCCCTCTAGTCAGTGTTCTTGATCCTACAAGTGGTACCAGAGCTAAGTACTCCTTAAATTGTAGATTTAACCATCTTGAAGTAGAACAATGACTAGTGATAATGGTATTCATGTTGGGAAGCCACGTTTCTTTGATGGGAATAATTATGATTATTGGAAGACTAGGATGTCGGCTCATCTTAAGGCTATGAGTAGAAAGTTGTGGAGAGTTGTAAATGATGGATATGTCATTTTGGACACAAAGAATTTGACCCCCCTTGATGAGGAAAATGAGGTATTAAATGATCAAGGGGTAAATGTACTCTTTAGTGCTCTTGATGTGAGTGAATTCAATAGAATTAAAAGTCTCACAAATGCAAATGATATATTGAAGAAGCTCATGGAAATTAATGAGGGCACATCAAGTGTGAAGGAGGCTAAGTTATATGTGCTCAATGGCAAGTTTAGTGAATTTGCCATGAAGAAGGATGAGAGTATATCCGAGATGTTCAACCGGCTAAATGATATTGTGAATGAGCTCAAGGAACTTGGATTTGAGGTGACGGATGCGGATTTCAATCACAAGTTTCTTAGAAGTCTACCGGAAAGATATGACACCACTATGACCTTGCTTGTGAGGTCAAATGTGAAGACCGCCACTCCTACACAAATATTGGGAGAAGTACTTACTCATGACGTGTTCAAGAAATCTCAAGATGAAGCACATGGTGGAGAAATTGATGAGAATAAGAAAAGTGTGGCTTTCAAGGCTCAAGATAGCAAAAATGAAGAAGAAAGTGGTTGTCAAGAAGAAGAATCAGATGAGGAGATGGCTCTCTTTGTCAAGAGGTTCAATAGAATGATGAGCAAGAAGAACTTTGGCAAAAGAGGAGGACAATCATCAAGAAAAAATTCTTTTGTTGACAAGACATGCTTCCAATGTGGTGAAGCGGGGCATATCATCATAAATTGCCCAAACAAAAAGAATGGCCAGAATAAGAAAGACAAGAAAAATGATGAGAATAAAAAGAAGAAGTTCATCAAGAATAAAAAAAATGGTCAAGCCTATTTTGTTGAATGGGACTCCAATGCAAGCTCCAATGATGATGATGATGATGACAAGCCAACCAAGAGAGTTGCCGGGATCGCCATCAAGGAGGCTCCATCACTCTTCTACACACCACATTGTCTTATGGCAAAAGGTGTTGCAAAGGAATTACAAGATGATGACCTTGAAGAATTTTTATATGATGATCTTGTAGACATGCTCACTGATGCCGGTGAATTTGTGATCAAGGAAAAAGAAAAGTTGAAGGACTTGGAGTTGAAATATGGTTCACTCCAAGCTTCCTATGAGGAATTAAAGACCTCTCATGAGAATCTTAAGGAAACTCATGAGAAGTTTAAGGAAGCTCACAACACCTTGCTTGATCACAAGGACAAGGCTAAGTTGAGCATGGGGGCTAGTAGTGGAACTTGCAAATCATGTTGTGTATCTAGCTCTACTAACCCCTCATGTAGCACAAGTGATAAGTTTTCTTGTGATGAGTCACTTGTTTTGGAGAATGAGAAATTGAAGAAGTAGGTGATATGTTTGACCAATGATTTGAGCAAGTGCTATGATAGTAGAGCCAAATTCAACCATTGTTGGTCAAGCCAAAAGTTCACCTTGAATAGGCAAGGTCTTGGATATATTCCTAAGAAGGGCAAGAAGGCCTTTTATGAAACCAAGACCGTATTTGTGAAGAAAGATGAACGGCCATATTGTGAAAAGTGCAAAAAGATGGGCCACAATAAGAAGAATTGCACCAACAACAAAGCCGTATCTTTTGATTCTAGCTATTCTTATGAAAGATTCTAAGGGTTGTGTTAGTGCTAAATATGTTGGGTTACCTATATATGGTGTTAAGAAGAATACCATTTGGGTGCCTAAAACCTTGGTCACTAACATCCAAGGACCCAAGAAAATTTGGGTACCTAATAGAGTTACTTCTCTTTTGTAGGTGAAATACAAGGCCGGAGGAAGACATTGGGTGCTTGATAGTGGATGCACTCAACACATGATCGGAGATCCAAAGATGTTTTCTTCTCTTGATGATAATGTGGTTGGTTATAGTGATATCATCTTTGGTGACAATAGCCGAGGCAAAGTCAAAGGAGTTGGTACAATTGCTATCTCAAATGATCATTCTCTTGCAAAAGTTTTGCTAGTTGATTCTCTCAAGTTCAATCACTTGTCGGTCACTCAACTTTATGATTTTGATTATAAATATAGCTTCGCTAAAGATGTTGTTGTAGTGACTAGTTTGGATGAAAATGATCATATATTCACGGGATTTAGACATGAGTATGTATATCTTGTGGACTTTGCTACTAGTAGAGAGGCAAATTTGACTACTTGCTTGTTTTCTCAATCATCTTTGGGTTGGTTATGGCATAAAAGACTTGGTCACGTTGGCATGAAACAACTCAACCGACTCTTAAAGCATGATTTAGTTGTTGGCTTGAAGAATGTGAAATTTGACAAAGATAAGTTATGTAGTGCATGTCAAGCCGGAAAGCAAGTTTGTAAATTCTCATCCCACCAAGAGTGTTATATCAACCAAGAGACCTTTGAAACTATTGCATATGGATTTATTTAGTCCTACAACATATAGAAGCATTGGAGAAAATTGCTATTGTTTTGTGGTTGTGGATGATTATTCAAGATATACATGAGTTTTCTTTTTTCATGACAAGGCTGATACATATGACATATTTAAGAAGTTCATAACAAGGGCCAAGAATGAATTTGAGCTTAAGATGAAGAAAGTAAGGAGTGACAACGGAAGTGAATTTAGAAACACAAGGGTTGAGGAAAGGTATGATGAAAAAGGTATCAAGCATGAATTCTCAACCAAGTACACTTCGGAGGAAAATGGTTTTGTTGAGAGGAAGAATAGAACCTTGATTGATATGGCAAGATCAATGCTCTCCGAATACAATGTTTCGGATACCTTTTGGGCCGAAGCAATCAACACGGCATGTCATGGTTCAAATAGATTATATTGCCATAGATTTTATAACAAGACCCCATATGAATTGCTTATTGGAATGAAGCCAAATATCTCATATTTTAGAGTGTTTGATTGCAAATGCTATATTCTCAAGAAGAGAACTCGATTATCAAAGTTTCAAAGCAAATGTGATGAGGGTTTTCTTCTTGGGTATTCATCTTGTAGCAAGGCTTATCGAGTCTACAACAAAACTCATGGCATTGTTGAACAAGCATATGATGTAGAGTTTGATGAAACAAATGGGTCTCATTATGAACAAGAAAATCTTGATGATATGGGAAGTGATGGTTTGAGAAATGCAATGAAAACTATATCAATTGGTGAAGTTAGACCAAGAGAAGAAGATGAGGATGAAGATGGCCCTTCTATTTCTATTAGAGTAACTCCTTCAACTTCTATCTTAAATGATCAAGCACAACCAATTGTTCAAGATTCAAGTAACAATGATTCTCAAGCACAAGATCAAGTGGGTTCTACTACTTCACCTTCTACATCAACTCAAGAGCCCATTGTTCCTCAAAGAATTCATCATGTCGTTGCAAAAGATCATCCCGTAGATCAAATCATGGGTAACATTAGTAAGGGTGTTCAAACTTGATCTCGCATTGCTTCATTTTGTGAACATTATTCTTTTGTATCTTTTCTTGAACCTAACCATGTAGATGAAGCTTTGAGAGATTCGGATTGGGTGAATACTATGCATGAAGAATTGAACAATTTCACCCGGAATCAAATTTGGAATCTAGTGTAAAGGCCCAAGAACTACAATATCATTGGTACTAAATGGGTCTTTAGAAACAAGCAAAATGAAGATGGAATGGTTGTGAAAAATAAAGAAAGATTAGTGGCTCAAGGCTTCACTCAAGTCGAAGGTTTGGATTTTGGTAAAACTTTTGCTCCCGTTGCTAGATTAGAAGCTATTAGAATTTTATTGGCTTACGCTTGCTCTCACAACATAAAACTTTATCAAATGGATGTGAAAAATGCTTTCTTGAATGGCAAGATTAGTGAACTTGTATTTGTTGAGCAACCTCTCAGTTTTGAAGTTTCTAAGAAGCCAAATCATGTATATAAGCTCTCTAAAGCTCTATATGGTCTTAAGCAAGTTCCACGGGTTTGGTATGAAATATTGAGAGACTTTTTTATTTCTAAGGGCTTTAAAATTGGTAAGGTTGATACTACTTTGTTCACTAAAGTTATTGGTAAGGATTTATTTGTTTGCCAAATTTATATTGATGATATTATCTTTGGTTCAACTAACCCAATTTTTTGTGAGGAATTTGGTGAAATGATGTCTATGGAGTTTGAGATGTTCATGATTGGTGAATTGAGTTTCTTTCTTGGACTTCAAATCAAACAACTCAAGGAAGACTCCTTTGTGTGTCAATCTAAATATGTGAAGAATATCTTGAAGAAATTTGGTATGGAAGATGCAAAACCAATCAAGACTCCTATGGCCACCAATGGGCATCTCGACCTAGATGAGGGAGGTAACCCGGTTGACCAAAAACTTTACCGTTCTATGATTTGTAGTTTGCTTTATTTAACCGCATCTAGGCCCGACATCATGTTTAGTGTTTGTAGTGTGCACGATTTCAAGCCGCACCTAGAGAATGTCATTTGACCGCCGTTAAAAGAATCTTGTGATACTTGAAATTCACTCCAAATATTGGTTTATGGTATCCCAAGGGTGCTCATTTTGACTTAATTGGATTTTCGAATTCGGATTATACCGGGTGCAAGGTTGATAGGAAGAGCACTTCTGGTGGTTGTCAATTTCTCGAAAGATCTCTTGTTTCTTGGTCTTCAAAGAAGCAAAATTCCATGGCTCTTTCAACTGCCGAAGCGGAATATATTTCGGTCGGAAGTTGTTGTGCACAATTGTTATGGATAAAGCAAACTCTTCTTGATTTTGGTCTGAAGTTTGATGAGATTCTCTTATTATGTGATAATGAATGCGCCATGAAAATTACAACTAATCTGGTGCAACATTCAAGAACCAAACACATTGATATCCGTCATCATTTTCTTAAAGATTATGTGAACAAGGGTGATATCAAGATTGATGGAATTGGAACGGATGATCAATTGGCCGACATATTTACCAAGTCATTGGACGAATCTCATTTTTGTAAGTTGAGAAATGAGCTAAATATCATTGACTTCTCAAATGTGGCTTGAGAACTAGCACATGTGGCATGTGGTTCTTCTATGCATCCTTTGTTTCATTTTTCGGAATTTTTGAGGAATTTTTAGCCATTTATGAGTTTTCATATTTTTACTTGATTTATTTTTGATTTCTTGTTGTTACTTGTTCATATGAATCTTTGGAATGTATTCATGCTAGTTTTGAGATTTTTGAATTTTTATATGAGCAATGATCCCAATTCAAAATTGGATTTGTGAAAATTAGCAAAATTCTGGACAGTCTGAATTTTGGAAGCGCGGACGGTCCGCGGGTAAGAGGCGGACGGTCCGCCGTTCATGAGATTTGTCACCAGAGGCTCTGCAGAAAGATGTTTCAGCCGCAAAAACATACAGCGGACGGTCCGCCAAGGGACCGCGAATGGTCCGCGGGTCATCGGTGCAACCGGTTAGCTTCGGATACACCAGTGGTGTGCCCACTAAGCAAAGCGCGGACGGTCCGCCAAGGGTCCGCGGACAGTCCGCCCGTGTTGAGAAGGATTGTTCCAGAGGCAGTTCCAGTTGAGTGTTGTGGCAGAAATTATAGAGGCGGACGAACCTCCTGGAAGTCACGGACAGTCTGCGTCTGCGTAGAAAGGTGCGGTCAGCCCTGACTTGACTTATATTTGGGTGTCGTTTTCTCTCCCCCACCAAACCGACCACACAACCCTCCATAGCCATCTCTCTCTCAAGCACGTGGGAGAAGTTCTCAAGGGGGAGGACTTTTGGCGTGATTCCCGGACGGTCCGAGCACATCCCCGGACACTCCGCGACATACTACATCATGTCCTCTCGTTATTTCGTCATATCCCTAACTCTTGTTCTTGGATTTCATCATTGAAAAGATTTAGGGTTAGGGCCTCTGATTTGTTTTTGGGTCATGGATTCATGAAAAATATTTGGGGGATCTTGTTCCTAGTGATGAGGAGATACTACGGTTAAAATTTGGTTGGTGGATTTAAATCAAAACTCAAGTTATGGATGAATCAAAGTTGGGGGCGATTTTTGTGTTCCTGCGCAGAGCAGATGAGCCGCGGACGGTCCGCCGTGTTGGTTCAGTGAACCACGGACTGTCCGCGTTTAGAGAGCGGACGGTCCGCCAGTATCAGATTTTTCAGACTTCCTGCTGAATTGATATATATCACAATGGATTGATTCTATTGCTTGGATAATTGTTCTTATGGTTAATTCTTGATATTAGGCCACCTCGGAAGATCCAAAAGACCACAGCTTCCAAGATCAAGAAGGCTGTCTCCTCAAAAAGACAGAGGCAGTGATGACTCTGATGATGTTGATTATGCTCCTAACCCAAGTGACTTGGCAGCAGCATCTTCAGTGGGTGGTGTAGGAGATGATTCCTCTGATGAAGATGTTGAAGGTGCCGAGGATGATATCACAGATCTTATGGGGTTAGATCTCCCAACCAGGCAGTGGACTACTGAATCATATTCTAGTGCAAGATCTGTGAACCAGCTCAACGTGTCTCGTGACACCAACATTCTCTACTTCAGAACTGAGGTACAAAAAGATGCTTACTTTGGTCATCTAGTTAAGAAAAATGTATTCAAACATCACACTATAGACCTAGCATATATGAGATCACAGCCAGTCATGTCTGCACTAGTTGATAGATTTGAGGCTATGGGGTTAGCAAACTTTCTTCAGCATAGATGTAATTGGAATGAGACTATCATTCGTCAGTTCTATGCCACCCTAGAGATCAACACAGTAGAGGAAAGATTATGGTGGATAACTGGGAAGAGAACTTATTATGCTACATTTGCTCAATTTCCTGCTGCAAATCAGTTGGATTATGATTTTATAATAAGTGAGCAAAGTGTGAACGTTGTATTCGAAAACCCACTAGATGAGAATGATTATCCTTTTTACTATGAGCCTGCAAATGTGGGGATAGCTAGAAGTTTTGGAGGCATTCAAGGTCTTAGGCATCATCCAGCTGTCATTAACAAAATTGGTGGAGTCACCTTTATGCCTAAGAGTGGAAACAAGGACAAAAATAGAGGTCTTCATTGGAATGTGATCTCTCACGTGATGAATGAAAATAGGATAAACATCATTGCTCTTATTATGGATCAGCTGGCAGATCTGAGACTTAACCTTGAGATGAACTTGTATTTTGCTCCATATATCATGTCTATTATCAAGGTAAAGACTAGTTTCAGAGGGATCTGTGAGTGCAAGCACACTCCGTCTAGGCCGTTCAAGAATGACACTGCTTTTCTCTTGAGGCCTTTGATCCCCTTCCCAGGTGATGACATGGATGAGGCAGAATATGGGCATGATGATGATGATGATGACAGTGATGATGACACTCACATGGGAGCAGCTACAACACAACATGTTATGCCACCTCCACAGCCTCCAGTGCAGCCACAGTGGGCTCCTCCAGCTGGGTACTTCGACCCATATTTTGCATCCATGCAGTAGGGCATGTCTAGTCAGATTGAGGGCTTGGCGACTCAGATGCAGAATCAGATGAACTTGGACTTCCAGAACATGTAGCACCAGATGACACATCACTTTCAGTAGGCCATGTTCCAGCCTATGATGGCTCAGATGTAGGGGGTTTAGGAGAGTCTCCACTCAGATATAGCAGCTCTGGATTCCCGCTTTGAAGATATGTCGTCGTCTGAGCAGTTCCAGCAGCTTGAGCAAAGGCAACAGCAGATTGAGCAGAGGTGTGACACCTTCAGCACAGGTTTCACTGGGTTCTCAGACCACTTTTACTCAGTCTTCCCAGCTCCAGTGCCGCCTCCAGAGTTTTATCCTCACCAGCCCTTCTACCCACCACCACCGCCTCCACCACCGATGGACTGATCTTCTTGGCAATTGATGCCAAAGGGGGCGAAGGATGCTTGGAGTGATGCATGGATCTAGGGGGAGCTCATGGACTTCGCATGGATATTCTATTTGATTTGCTTTCGCTTGCCACTCTTGAGTTATTTATGTTGAACTCTATTGCACGTTTATGATTTAATGTCTTGCATGAACTTTGTGAGTTGAGGATTTGGTTTGGTTTGTAATCTGTGATGAACTATGTTGGCTTGTAATACTCTTATGGTTTATGTTTATCTTGTGGGCTTGTTGAGGTCGTGCTAATCATGTTAAAATTTCATATCATATATATATATATGTCTTGTGTTGTATTGCCTCGATTTCCACATATATATGTGCTCTTGGTTTTCATTCAAATTTATAAGCACATATCAATGGAGAGTTCTCTCTACTCATCGAACCTTGGTGAATTTATTCATATCATATTCTGAAATTTTCAAGAAAAATGAGTAAGTTTTTTCAAAGTTCAATTCCAAGTTTATCTTATGCCTTGTGTATAAAGTCAACTTGAACCTTTTTATCACTCCAAAATCATAGTACTATTTCCCTTCTCTTTCTTCTCCAGCATGTGCTTTCTAATGGTCGTGAAAATCTACACTATATCAGCGTCAGTGTTAATCGTGTCGGTTCGGCCCTCGCAGTTTAATTTGCGCCGTGTTTCCTATCGTCGGTAACACGCGCATGATTGATCGATGCACGGCAACACCAGGGACGTACGTACGTGTGCTCGCCGCACGGCAGTCTGGAGCTGCTCCCGTGCTCGGAGCTCCGATCCACGGCGATGGAAGAATGGGTCCGTCTCACCCACTGTCTAGTCTGGTCTTGATGGCACACCCTGCGTGATTGGATCGATCGGACGGCCGGGAGTTATTCTCGTCCACAGTGATCGACCTAGCAAACGGCCGGGCACACCACAACCACCAGGGGCCCAGTGCGGCCACGGCATGGCAGCTAGGGTACTCGGGCGAGTACACCGTGCGCCAGCCAATGGCCGGCCTGTCGTTCCATTCGGCCACACGCACACGGGCGCACGGGCGCTGGCCGTCCAGTCCGGCCGCGGCCGCCTTCAACGCCGAGCAGCTTTTCAAGCGCCGCAGCGGCCGCGCAGAGATGCACACCACAGCCGGAGTTGCCACGTGCCAAGAGCCAAACGGGAGCGAACGGCGGGGAGGGCCGGAGCCCACACGTCAGGGACTCAACTGCAGATCCTTGTAGGGCACACGCACATGGACGGAGCGCCATGAGAGCAAGTATTATGGAGCCACATAGGCGAGCTTCCGCTCGCCTCCCTCCCGCCCCCTTCGGCTCCCTCCCGCCAAATCCCCCCTCTGCTCCCGCCAAATTCCTCTCCTGCACAGCCAAATCATTCTCCCGCGCTCCAAATCGATTTCTCATGCGCTTATTTGAAGGATTAAGCCCCAAATCCAATCCCGAGCAGCCACCACCAAACCCTAGCAACGCCGCCGCACCCTCCACCTCCCCATCGAGATGTCTAGACACTACTACAATTCTAGATTTTGCGAGGCACTTAAAAAAAGGCCTCTGAGGCGGACATAAAAAAAAGCGCCTCTGTTAATACCCAGCATTAACAGAGGTAGTCATTCTTTATTTACTGAGGTGGTTATGAAAAACGCCTCAGAAAATAGATTAACAGAGATGGTTTTTGTAAATAGCACGCCTCAGTTAATAAAAGCCCACCCAAGCCCAACTCAGCCCGATAAGTATCTTCAAATATAAATACACCAGTTAGGGTTTTCTTTTCTCACTCCCCTCACTCCCTATCTCTCTCCCAGCCGCGATGGCCGGCGGCCCTCTCCGAGTCTCTAGGCGACAGCGGTCCTCTCTGATTCTCCAGGCGCTGGCGGCCCTCTCCGATCGTCTCCAGGCGCCGTCTCTAGGCCTACTCGCACGGGGGCAGGGGGCTCCGCTCGGCGCCCCTGGCCGCGCTGTCGAGGGCCTGCTCGGTGCCTCGAGCGCGGATCCGGCCACGAGGCCCCGAGCGGCGGCCCCGAGAGGCGGATCCGGCCATGAGGAGCACCGGCCGGCAGCACAAGCGGTGGGTGGCGGCGGCCCGGCGGCAGCGGGCATCGACACCTCAGATGGGCTTGGCAGGCTCGGCTATTTTTTTATCTTTTTATTTGATTAACAGAGGCGCGCGTGCACAAAAATGCCTCTGAAAATGTTGTATTTACTATGACTATAGCTCTGAGGCATTTCCAAAAAACGCCTCTGAAAATAAAAAATGCACGCCTCTGAAAATCAAAAATATAGTAGTGAGATCCTCCAAGAGGACCTCTGCACTAGCTCCAATGGAGATTCCTACGGCTGGGGCTCAACCTGTTTTCCCCCAAGGGCCTCATCTTGTTCCTCCGGTGCGCATCCCTGCCCGAGCGCCCTTCTCTGTTCCACGGCCGGAGCAGTCCATGGCGCCCTTCTCTTCCGATCCATACTGGATCCCCGGTCAGCAGTGCCCAGGCATGGCGGCTCAAGGTCCCTGGTGGTCGCCAGCTAATCTGGGTGCACCAGCGAATCAGGAACCCGATCTGCAAGCATGGTGTATGCTTCCCCCATGAACTTAACTAGGAGTATATGAGTTCATATTGTGTTGTTTGGGCCACATAGATGTAGACCACAACTGATGGTGAACACATGCCAGCATTTAGTGCTTGGATATTTAATGCAGCTTTTCTCTTAGCCCATCTCTTAGCCAAGTTATTGTACGAGTTGGCTGTATTGTTGCCGGTGTATGACCTAACACTGCTATCCAGCCAGCTGCTGGCTGGATTATAATCCTTGCTCTAAAGACGTGAACTGGCGAGGAATCGCAACACAACACACGCAAACGCGCAGCAGCAGCAGGCAGAGGGAAGCGACCGCCAGTCCGCCTGTGCTAGAGTACTAGTCTTGTTTGGTTTCTCCCATTCTAGAAAATAGTAATATTTTAACTATTAATTACGATGTCAAACGAAATCAATTTACAAAATCAACTTCAGAATCCCCGCGCTAGGAACCCTGAAGATTTTAATGAGGCCTTTGACCGCGTGTTTTGAGGATGATTACTGTAGCATCACTGTAGCCAATCATCAATTAATTATCATCATTAGATTCGTTGCGAAAAGTTACACCCATCCCTGAAAAGGTTTTGCAAATAGACTTCATTTAGTACGCCATACATGCGAGATTCTCTTTTCGGAAAACGTGCGCGCTAAGAATACTAACCTAACCAAACAAGGCTAGTAGCTTGGAGTGGAGCTCTGCTGCTTTGCTCCGCGGCTGGTCGACTAAGGATGGATCCGGATGGCTGAACATCCGAATTATCCGTATTTGTATTCGCTTAAAATGTAAATATGGATATCCGTATTCGTATTCGATTTTAATATGGATGTCATATGGATGCATCCGAATCCGACTTTGAGGATTTTTCTCTATCCGATTCCATATTCGTATTCGAGAAATATCCGATCACATCCGTATCCGTCCGTATCCGCAAAGAAAAAGTGACTAGTGAGACAATGTTAAACTTATCTTTATACCTAATTACTTAATGATGTACACTATTTAAATTATTTAGAAAGCTAGATAACTAATAATATATTTATTAAAATTAGTAATGATATAAAAATTAACTTTAACTATTTAATATATTTATTTCATGATTAAAATTATTTTATATGAGTCAAATTAATTATCTATTTAATGATAAAATCTTTTTTATATATCTTAATTATTAAGTATTTAAATATTTATTTATTTTACCTTTAAAATTAGTATTATATATTTAATATAAAAGTTATACATAGATAATTATATTCTTTTTATTTGCTATCTTCTCATCTTTTATTCTCTACTTGTATAATGATTTTGATCTACTATAAAATTGTTGACAAAATAAATTGATACTCGTGATAGCTCTATGTTTCAAATCGAGAAGGTATCCGGATTCAAATCCGAATTCAAAGTATCTGTTTTGTATTCGTATCCGACGAGATCTGCATTCGCATTCGTATCCGGATTAAAATATAGTGAAAAATAATATTCGGATCCGATTTCATCCGTATCCAATCCGAATTTGGGTCGACCACCGGCTCGCTCGTGCGCGCGCGCGCTCTCTCTCTCCTCTTTATTTTACTTCACTCCCCGCTGCACTGCCGACCCGTCACCGCCGGCTAGGACTGGGAGCAGGGAGATGCCGCTGCCGGCAAGGTTAACCGGCCGGGCCGATTGACAAGGGTACACTTGCAGTACTAGTGTATAGCCGTTGTGCAGTGATCGATCATGTCACCACCAAATGGCGCTACAAATTTTTAGACTTTTCGTGAAGCATGGACATGCTTGATATTTGGTTTTTTAGATAAAGGAAAGTTTCAGCCTTGAACACTCTCAAAAGAGAGTGTCTACAGCCAAAGAGGGGTCAGACTCTGGAGTTACAACAATTCTTAGACTTTAAACCTCAAATGAGGAATTTCACGAAAACAATAGAAACTAAGAACAAGGAAAGAAAACTAGAAGGTATTTTGGCTTGATATTTGGTTTGATGGTATTTTGTGGCATACTTGACGTTTTTCTTGAAACATTGTTACAACCATCACACAATATTTGTTCAGGATTTTAAAGGAATTTATTAGGTACAGATGACTTATTGACTTATCTGATGAGCACAAAGATAATATCTCGTGCTGCTTAGTGTCATGGTGCTAGATGCTAACAACTGAGTTAGCAAGTATGCACAATAGAATCGCATGTGATGTTATAAAGTTCCAACGCCATTGCGTGCTATTCTTTTCTTTCCCGTTATGTACACCTACTACTAGGACAACTGCCGCAGAGCTGCTAAACAATCGGGTTAACATTCTGCAAATTGCAATCCTGCTTAGGCCATATTTAGTTTTTAAAAAATTTCAAGATTTCCCGTTACATCGAATTTTTTGACAGGAGCATTAAATGTAGTTTTAAAAAATAACCAATTGCACAATTTAATTGTAAATAATGAGATGAATCTTTTAAGCCTAATTAATCCATAGTTGGACAATAATTATCAAATAAAAACGAAAATACTACCGTAGCCAAATTCAAAAAAAATCACGAACTAAACACGCACTTAGCCGAACGCGTGTCGACTGTCGAGGTCGGGCGGCCAGGGGAGCGCATTGCATGCGATGGCGGAGTTGGCGGTGGCAAACAGAGCAAGGGGAGGGGCCGGGGCGATGCGGCGGGGGACGGGAAGAACAGGACCGACCAAGCCGTGGCGTCCCAGACGGCCATTGCCTCACTGGTGATCGCGGCGGAGGACCAGCCTGGGCATCACTAGTGTATGAGGGCGGCTCGACCTTAAGACGGGCCTGCAAAAAGATGAGGTCAAGACCTGTAGTATATAAGGCTATCCGCACTCGTCGTATTCTAAATCCATCCTCTAAAAAAATATTTCATCCTAATCAGTGTGATTCTCTTCTCTATATCCGTTTCTCCGCACTCATTCATCCTCTATATTTATCCTCTATATCAACTACCATCGATATAATCCACACGTCATACTCTATTTCAACTCTCCCTCATTCACTCTCTCTTCCTCCCCTCACACTCTATCTCTTCTGATGGGACTGATGGGCAGGCGTGCAACGGGTAGCGAACCTCCACTGCTGCGCTACATTTAGCGGGGGGCACGGTGTCCGTTTGGATACCGCACACCACCGCGTACGCCGCTGCAGCACCGCCTGTACGGTATGTGCTCCTGCAGGATCAATTTAGAGTACCCAGTGCAGGTAGTCTAAGATCAATCAGACATTCAGACCTTAAGAGATGGGTCCCACTTCAAATAAAAAACAATTCATTAGGACCTCTTGGCCCCCTCCCTGCGTACGTTTTGTCGAGCTGTGGCAGCAACGATTGAATTTTTTATAGTACATTTTGGTTGAGGCTGGTCTAAAGGTCGACCATATAGTGTATAAGGTCGACCCCAGTAGACTTGAGACCTCTTTATACTGTATATACTATACAGCGTGGAGGGTAAGGGCTGGGAGCACTCGGAGACTCCCAGAGCGACACATGTCCCAGAGGAAGACCGACGCGGGCCATGGAATTGGCGTCCGGTGCTTTCCCGCAATGCCGTGCCTTCGTTCCAAAAAAAACCGCCGCGCCTTGCTCCTCCGACCCGCCGGACGCACGGACCATGGAGCTGGTGCCGCCCGAATCCGGCCACCGCCATGGTAGGGTGCGAGAGGGGGTGGAGGGCTTGCCGCCACAACCCGCAGATCCGCGCACGGAGCCGCGAGGAGCCGGCGTGGAAGGGCGGGAAGGCAAAGAGGAAGGGGAGGAGAGGAGAGGGAGGGAGGGTCCGGCCGCCGCCATGGCTTGGAGCTTGGTGCGCCGGATCCGGCTGCCGCCGGAGCTCGCCATCGTGCACGGGGCGGGCGAGCCGGGGAGGTGAGGAGGCCACGGAGGTGGAGGGAGCTCCTGGATTCGACCACCACCGGAGCTCGCCGGCTCGATCTGTGCCTCGCCGGCCGCGCCTGCTTGCCGACGCATGCGGGGCGAGCGAGCCAGGGAGGTGAGGAGGAGGTGGAGGCGGGGAGGTGAGGACGAGGTGAAGGCGGAGGAAACATTGTCTCGATCCGTGCCCCGCCGGCCACGCCTGCTCGCCGGTGTGAGCGGGGCGGGCGAGTCGGGGAGGTGAGGAGGCGGCGGAGGCGGAGGGCACTCCCGGATCCGGCCACCACTGGAGTTTGCCAACTCGATCCATGCCTGTCCGGGTGCGCGGAGTAGGCGGAGGCGACAGGGGCGAGGCGGGAGTAGAGGAGCAGCTCCGGCGGGGGAGGCGGCGGCGGAGGGGACGAGGAGCGGAGGTGGTTCAGTTGCGACACGCCCGCGCGGATGGCGTCCAACTGCTGGATCAGGACCAGCTCCTGCTCGCCGCCCTGCTGGCGCTGCTGGAGGAGGACCAGCGGCACAGTGGCGGTGCGGAGGGAGAGGTGGTAGAGGGACACCAGATTGGTGGCCACCACCGACAGCAGCAGCACCGCGTTGAGCCTCACGCTGAGGTTGAGGCCGCCACCGCACGGCCAGCCTGACCCTCTTCCTCCTGCTGCGGTTGTGCCTGTGGTGGCGGAGGCCACCCCCGTCTTCCTCATCGCCGGCACAGTCGGGTAGGAGAATGTGTGCGGGATCTGGACTCTGGAGGTAGATTGCTATAGCAGTGGAGTGTGTGGATTGTGAAGTGTCAAATGTGAGCTGAGAGGATCAGAGGAGACTGGGCGAGCCGGGGAGGTGAGGTGGAGGAGGAGGCGGAGGAAATGAGGCAGAGGTGCCGGTGTGCTCGCTGAAGAGAGAAAGAGACAGAGAATGGGGAGGGTGGGAGGGAGGCGGGTGGGGGATAAAGGAGAAAAAAAAATGATAAGCAGGCCCCACTGGTGGTAGATAATATAGAGTAGAAGACGATGTGTGTGGGAAACCTACATATAGAGGAGAGGATTTCGATAACCAAACATAAATATTTTTTTAGAGAATAAAAATAGAACACCACGAGTGCGGACAGCCTAAACCTGTCGCCATGGGACGCCACACGAGCCAATCTGCCGCACTGCCCTCTACCTCTATTCCTGTATATACGTATATGTTATATTTTTACCATTAACGCATCAACTATTTTACTTTATATTTCTAAATGGACGTGACATAGCCCGCATTTTACCTAGTTTCCTACTGATGCCCTGACTTGCTTCCTTCGGGGCGAGGGATGGCGCCGGCCGCTGCATGCATGAAAATTTTGACATGACTGCCGGAGTACATAGTGATAGTGATGGAGCAGGCAGCCAGGCCACCGAGTTTGACATGACAACACAGCTGCATGAGTTATCATACCATACCTGTTAATGTTGACTAGCTAGAAACGGGGGATTCCGGCCCGCGGCTAGCTAGATACGGAGTACTGCACCTCTTTTTTTTTTTTGGAACTTTGGAGTACTGCACCTCAACCACCTTGGATGATGCATAGAATGGAAGGCTTAAGCTTTTCTTTAGTTCGTGAAAACTTTTGAATTTTAGTATGTAGCAATTTCATTGTTATTTTATAATTAATATCTAATCATAGATTAATTAGATTTAAAGATTCATCTCGTTACTTATAGTTAAACTGTATAATCAATTATTTTTAAATTGCATTTAATGCTTCATGTATGTGTTTAAAAATTCGATGTACCGGATATCAAAGGAAAATATATTGGCACTAAGGCTGTTTCCAGCAAGTTGCGGATGCGAACACGCAAAATGGGCACTTTCCGCTGCCAGACCCACCTCTTGCAACGCGTAAAAAAAAACAACGTTCCAGCAGAACGCGAATACAAACGCGGAAAAACTGTCCGTGGGTTATCTTCTTCGCCGTTCTCTCTCGTCCAGACCCGCAGGACGGGATCTCGTCATTGGCGGCGGCACTGCCCTCTCTCTCTACATCGACCCTGCTTCTCCACGGTACCAAGCTGCTCACGACGACGGTGGGCCCCTCCTCCCTCGTCCCTCCTGCCTCCTCCATGGGCCGGCGGCAGCGCCCCCTCCTCCCTCCTCTTCCAAGGGCCGGCGGCGGCGCATGGTTGGAGGGCGTGAGGACATTGGGGTGGGGTGCGCGGGCCCGCGCCACCTCGGCCAGTAGCGGGCCGCGCGACGGCGGCGCCAGCAGCTCGCTCCGCTGCTCCCTCTAGCGTGCCGCCGCCGGGCGCATGGGCTCCGCGGCGCGGCGGCCATCCCTGCCGCGGCGGGCGATCGAGCAGGGCAAGCAAGGCGGCGTCGCGGAGCTGCGTGAAGGATGGGATAAGCACGGCCATGCCCAGCTGCGGGCGGTACCGCCGCCGCGTCAGGAGCAGCCGCAGGCCGCCGGCGCCGCCGCCCTGCTGCGCGGCCGCGACGATGTCGTCGATCTCGGCGTCGGTGCCCTCCTCGCGTCGTGGGTCATGGCGCGCCGCGGGCGCCGCCCGTCCACGTACCTCGGCGGCGCCGCGCTCAGCGGCGGCGCCGCCAGCATGTCCATGGCCATCCTCGGCCACGCGCTGCTCGGCGTCGGCCTCGGCTTCGCCAACCAGGCCGTGCCACTGTACCTCTCCGAGATGGCGCCGCCGCACCACCGGGGGATGTTCAGCAACGGCTTCCAGTTCAGCCTGTGCCTGGGAGCTCTCCTCGCGATGTCCTTGCCCCGCTGGACGAGGCTGTTGGGCGTCTCCGGCAGGAAGACGGCGCCGGCGGTGAGCAGCGCGGCGGGGACGGCGGCCAAGCCGAGCGAGAGCCTCCAGCCCCACCCAGCCTCTCGCGCGCGGGAGGGCAACAACGACTGCGGCGCGGACCGGATGCAATGAAGAGAGAGAACACGCAGATATGCGGGTCGAATGAGAGGGGCTCCGATTTTGCGTATCTGCTTCCGCACTCTGCTGGAGGTGCTACAGTGCGTCCCGGACTCGCAAAATACCGATCCGCGCTCGTTTGGGAGACTTGCTGGAAACAGCCTAAATAGAATCCTATTTTTCTTTCTTTCCTTTGATGGGGGACAGACATTGCAAGTTCGAGGACTAGCAGCTAGATCAATGAAGATACATAGGCCATGTTTAGTTTCCAAAAATTTTACTACAGTACTTTTCACATCGAATCTTCGGACACAGTTTAACTAATTACACAGTTCAACCATAAACAACGAGACAAATTTTTTAAACTTAATTAGTCTATAATTTGATATTAATTATCAAATAATAACAAAAATAATACAATACTAAAATCTAAAAAATTTCGCCAAAGGCCATCGTAATGCTTGCTTGATTTAACCAACCGCCTACGTGATGTCACGGGCCCTCATAGATCTGCTGCATACACATACCATATTTACATTTTGTATTGTCAACTCGTAATTTAATGGGAATCAGTTTGCTTTATTAGACCTGACTATAATTTAATCAGGTACCATGGATGCTTGCATTGCTTTACATTCATATAAACAACTAGTACTAGGCCATTCTCACGTGGACATAATTATCTAGAGTGACACATCATCTAAAAATATTTGAAACTAGGATAAAATATCTCCTGTCGCTGCGGAGAATGGGCAACTACTAAACTACTCGATTACTCGTTTGTTGTGCACTTGATCGGATATGGTCTAGCACGTAAAGACTCGAGGATTTAGACTGGTTCAGGCCAAGAATGCCCTACGTCCAGTATGGGGGGTGCTGTTCTTGCTCTATTGCTCTCGAGCCCGGGTGCTCAAAGTTCAGAGGAGAGCTTACAAGGCTTTCAAGCAGTGTGCTATCGGGGTGTTGAATCTCTAGGAGTCCAAACCTTTCCTACGTGGGGGGCTTTCCCTTTTATAGTTTAAGGTGGGGCCCCCTATATACATATATCTATCGTGATGTCTTGGTTCCGCCTAGGAGTCCTTCTTCATCAGTCATCGGGACCCACTCGATCGGTCGGGAGTGGATAGGCTTGAGCCCCGTTGGTTTTCTTGGGCAACGTGTTGTCTAGGTGCTGTCCCGTCCTTGGTCAGTCGGGATGGCCTCGCCACTCAGGAGGTCGCTCGAGGATCATCTCCCATCCTATCCATCCGTACCTATGCCTCTCATCCGCAGTGCTACCACACGTCCTCCCCTGCGTAGCTTCTGCCTGAAGGACAGCACGCCCGGTGGGGTGGGTGCCCTACCATAGTCAGGTGGTGCCGTCCGGTCACACCTGCTGGCGTAATGGAGTAGTGTGCAGGGGAAGCCATCATTACGGCGCGGGAGGTGGTGCTCGTTGATGCCCTCTCCCGTTGTGTCGTGGGGCCTGCACGGCCGGCACTGTTCCCTTGTCAGAGGGCGCTGAAGACCACGTTCGTGTAGTGTGAGGAGAGGAGTGGGCGTCGTGGAGCTTGTACGGGACCTGGCTTGACCGGCACGCCCATTACATGGGGTGGTAGTCTTGGAGCGCTCGGCCCGGGCCGCCCAGTACGGCGCTTACCCGGAGCGCTAGGTCGAGAGGCCTCCACGTGTCCCCTGAGGGCCGGCTCTTGGCTGTGTTGGGTCCCGAAGGAACGCAGTCGCCCGTACCTGTTGGTAGGCTGTGGTGCGGCGAGCCCAACGGGCTATTGGGCTGATAATATATGAGTCGGGCCCGTTAGAGATCCCGGGTTTACATCCTCGTTAGAGGCCCCCGAGTGGCTTTGCGATTTTTTGTAATCGTGAAGCCACTGGACTCGGCTTGATGGCCCCTGGTCGGGGCGTCCCATCCGCCTGTTCACGCCCCCAGCTTTTGGCGGGTGGCAGCGCTGGCGTGACGGAGTCATGCCGGTTTTAATGGCCGACTGGAGGGCTAGTACCGCGGAATCTCGAGGCCTGCTGGTCGTGTCCCGTCACCGCACCGCGGATGCATCGGCTTCTCCCAAGCTGGGGTTGCTTCTCATTGGTGGGTCGTAAGGTGACGGAACCTCGAGTGGCGCGACGGTCGCTTGGTGTGCTGGGCTCGGTCTCCTAGCATTGAAGAGGGGTGTGCGGCTTGGTGAGGACTTTTGGTGCACCACATTTGACCAATCCATTGGGCGCCGCATCCGTTCGTGCCCACGTTTGCCTATAAATAGAGGCGTAGTGGACGCTTGGTTCCACACAAGAAAACAGATCATGGAGACTTTTCGACAGTTCTCTTCCTCACACCCCATGCTCGTCCTCCAGATGAGGGCGGGCGTGTCCTATGTCTCTGGTGCTAAAAGAATGCTTGCGAGCAGTGAAGGATTTTCCTTAGGCATGAACACGTCAGCGTGTTCATATCGCCAACCGCTGTCCGGCGCCAAGGAGTGCGAAGGCTGCTTGCTGGAGTTTGGCAGGCCAGGCCACTGGTCTGCCGGCTCCCTCGTCAACAGGTGTGGGGGGCTCCCAGCTTTGCTGGTGGCCTTCTTGGTCTCTCCTCGGCGTCAGCCCGGTGACCGGGTGGTGGTGGACCTATCCTGCCATGGGGGCTGCCCTTACCCGTCCCACTTGCTGGTGCCGCTCCCCCGAGACTTCTGGTAGGTGCATCATGCGTTGCTGATGCGGAGCTGTGGACCCATCTGGAAGGCAGTGCAGTTTGGGACTACGCTTTGTGGCAGCGGGGGACGGTCAAGGGTTCCTCTCTCTGTTGATAGGGTGGTCTTGCACTCAGGACGGGTCTCCGCGCCTCCGTTGGAGGCGGGCGGTCTTCTGAGTGGCGACTGGAAGGCGAAGTGGCCGGGGCAAGGAGATCTTGGCCCGTCTTCCAGTGACCGAGGAAGATAACAGGAAGCTACACTGGTGAGGGGTCGGGCTAACATCAGCTCTGAAGACTCTCCTCGGTGACGTCGTCTGCTTCCACCTCCGCAGGGGGTCTCTCGGCGCGGCTGGTGCTAGAGGAAAGCTAGTGAGGATGCTAGAAGAACTCTTGCGATGTTCTTTGGCCATGTCCTCCGCGTTGGCACATAGCAGCCGCTGCCTTAGCCCCCTTTTGTTGCTCCCCTAGTGGGGGTAAACGGATTTGATCCATTGTACCAACTGCTCTCCCGAGTCGGAGGCAGCTAGCTTTTGTTTGTTGTAATGACTTTTGGCCGATCATTTTGAGAAGAAAATGAAATAAAGTTGCCCGGAGGCGTTTTCATTTTGCTTGTTTATTTTACCGCACTATATTTCATTTTCGTTCCTTAACGGTTAATGGACTCCATTGCGATCAGTAGTGATCGGAGGAGGTGAACCCTACCACTTGACCTAGATGGCCCCGAATGGCGGGTTGGGTGAGCTCGATAATGGGTACGCCCAATTAAGGACAATTCGAGTGAAATCCGCCCCCGTCGCGGACGACAGGGTCGACGGAGCCCCATTGGGAGCACTCCACTGCTCAACGGCCTGCATCCCAGTCAGATGCCCGAGCCGTCCGCCGGCTCGGGGGGCCTCGATGGCCTCCCCCCTGGAGGGGATTCCGTGGGACGCTAGACGCCGGATTGGACAAGAAAATTCGAGACGATCCATTTGCTGCCGGGGCAGGTCGGGCTTGGGCCGCTTGGTGCTCGTCTCGGTTTTTCTTCCCTGGCTCGTTTAGTCAAGGCGACGCGGAGCCCTTAGCGGACTGGCCTTCGAATCTTGAATCGAATCGTGCGGTTAAGATTTGTTTAAGGCATTGAAATGGTGCGCTGCCTTCCTTGTAGTTGGAAATGAATGGACGGCGAGGGATTTAATTGAAACTGTGGAGAACGCACCCGTAGGCTGAAGCGTCACGCCGGTTGCCGTAGAGAGGGCCGTGCGCCCGGCTCATGCTTCGATGCGTCGCTTCGCTCGGGAACCACCGCGAAGTGATGACGCGCACCTATTTAACCCCCTGTCGCCGCCTTGTCTCCGTCGACACTGCTACCTACCAGTTCGCGGAAGAACAGAAAAAAGAGAGAGCGAGGCGTGCGGGGAGGAGGAAGAGAAGGGGGTGCTCACCGCATTCGTCGTCATTACCGAGCCCTTCAGATGGCCGACGGCAAACGTCCGCGCGATGAAAAGTCCAGCGCTCCGCCGCGCGGCCTGCCACGGGTGTGCCGCGAGTTCTTCTGGGGGAGGTATCATTCGGCACCACTCTCTTTCATCTTCTTCCGCATTCATTCTTGTTGGATTCTTATGGTTGCTGCATGACGATTGTGGTAGGGTGGCGTCGATGGGTCCCTGTGAGCGGATCGCGGCGCGAGGCGGTTTCGGGCCATCGGGCGCCGCCATTTCCTCTGGTTCTTCCTCGTCGTCCAGCGCGCCCGTGGCACGGAACGGCACCGGGGTGTCTGCCGCTGCTGCCGGCTGCTCTGCTTTGTCGTCCGTTGCGCCGTCGGCGCCGCCTGTCACTGCCGCTGTCACACCGGGTTCGGCCGCGGCGTGGACCTGCAGTGGGAGTGCGACTTGGTGCGCGTCTGCTTCTCGGCCGCCTCAGTCGAGATCGACCGTCTGCGGGAGAGCCTGTGGGTGGTCGAAATGGCCCGTGCCGCCGCCGAAGAGGAGGCGCGCGTAGCGAGGGACTCCACTGCGGATGCCCAGGCCCGCGCCTTTGGTAAGTTTCGTTCTTGATCGTGTTTCCAGTCCTCTGTCTTTCTTGCATTTCACTATTTTTATTCGTAGGGCTAGAGGATGAGTTGGACGCCGTCCGCTGTGAGGTGACGGACTTGCGGTGCTGCCTCAGTGAGGTGAAGGACCAGCGTGAGGCCATGGAGGAAGACGTGCTCGCCGTCTTCCATGTGGTGGAGCCGCAGGCGCCCATGCTGGTCGATCAGCTCCACGCCCTCCCCAACATCATCCGCTCAGCGGTTAGGCTGGGGGCTCGTCTTGGTGCCACAACAGTGTTGTTGTCCATCCAGTTTCGTACTGGAATGCATCTTGGAGGGCTCGACCTCGGCTTCCCGGTGACCTCCAGCGCGGCGGTCCGTCGGGCAACCATGCTGAACTTCGTCGGGTTCGGAAGGGTTATCGCGGCGGAGATGGACGTCGACGACCTCCTTCAGTGCGGTGTGGATCCGGGCCTGGATGGTCAATAGCGGCCCGGTGGAGCGGAGGTGGAGCATGGGGCCGGCCGACGGCCATCTTTTATTTTGTTTAAATATGAAATCTTGTAAATGATGGGCCCAAGCCGTTCGTGTGGCTTGGGTGAACGAATTGGGCGATCGCCGTGTGTACGACGCCCTGCTTATGTTAATGTTCTGTTCGCTTCTTCTGCTCTCACCCCGTTTTTCGTCCTCGTTTGGTTTTATTTGGTTTTGATTTTTTATCTTGCACTACTTTTGTTTTTCCAAACGAGCTCCACCGTACGCTTTTCTGCCTACTCATGGACGTTCTTGCCCTCTGCATCCTTTCTTTCGAAACAGCGTGCTGATCGTAGGCTGCGACGTGTAGCCGGGAGCTGGCACAGAGGCGTCAGTCGCTAGTAACCGTAGACTGTTACACGGATTCGATCGATCGGGTAGTTCGGGAAAAATGTTTGAGTGATATAGAAAATGTAAGATGGTAGATAAAAGTGTGTGTCGTGTGACAAGAGGGAATGGTGTGCGTGCGCTGCACAGTCCGTCCCTGTGAGGCCCCGAGCGCCTTGGCCTGAGAGTGCTCAGGTCAAGGGGCTATAGCGGCAGGAAACAGCGAAAAGTAGGATGGTTGAAGACCATGGTCTGGCCCCCGAGCGCTCCGAGCCAAGTGCAATTGGGTCGGGGTGCTACAAACCAGAGAGCGTGTGTGCTGCAAAAAGTAAAATGCAGGTATCGGGCCCCCGAGCGCTTCCGAGCCTGGAGTGATCGGGTTGGGGAGCTAGAGCGAGCTGTTGTGCTTTTACGGGAAGAAACAACGCAACTGCTCTATGTTCCCGATGTTGGTTAGAGTGTTACCATCGAATCTTTTAGCCTATAGGTGCCTGGACGTATGACCTCTGCGATGCTGTAGGGTCCTTCCCATGGTGGAGAGAGCTTGTGCTTGTCCTTCGTCGACATGACTCATCGCAAGACCAGATCTCTAACCTGCAACGTCCTCTCCCGTATCCTCCTCTCGTGGTACATGCGCAAAGTTTGTTGGTAACGGGCTGATCGGTTTAGTGTGGCTAACCGGGCTTCCTCTAGGAGTTCCATGGTGTCCCTTTGGGCTTCGGCTGCTGTTTCTGAGTCAAACGCTTTGACTCTCGGCGCGCCGTAGTCCAGGTCAGAAGAGAGCGCAGCCTCGGAACCGTATGTCAGGAAGAAGGAAGTTAGCCCCATCGAACGGTTAGGCATGGTGCGCAAGCTCCAGAGCACTGCCGGCAGTTCGTCCACCCAATGACCCGTGAATTTTTTGAGCAGGTCAAAAATTCGGGGTTTGAGCCCTTGGAGGATTAAGCCGTTGGCTCTCTCCGCTTGCCCGTTTGTGCGCGGGTGTTCGACCGATCTCCAATCGATACGGATCCCGTATCCTTCCGCAAAATCTTGGAAGTATTGGCCCGTGAAGTTGGTTTCGTTGTCAATGATGATGGAATTGGGCACGCCAAACCTGTAGATGATGTCCAAGAAGAACTTGACAGCCTCCTTGGAATCAATCGTAGTGATCGGTTTTGCCTCTATCCATTTGGTGAACTTGTCGATTGCGACAAGTAGGTGGGTGAACCCTCCTGGTGCCTTTCGCAGTGGCCCGACCATGTCCAGACCCCACACGGCAAATGGCCATGTTATGGGAATGGTCTGAAGGGCTTGGGCTGGCAGGTGGGTTTGTTTTCCGTAGAACTGGCAGCCCTTGCATGCGCGAACAATTTCCTCCGCAATGCGTAAGGCCGTAGGCCAGTAGAAACCTTGTCGGAAGGCTTTTCCGACCAGGGAGTGTGGTGCAGCATGATGTCCATAGATCCCAGCGTGTATCTCAAGAAGGAGTTCCTTGCCCTGGGCAATGGGGATGAACTTCATGAGAATGCCAGTTTCTGAGGGCTGCGTTTGTAGAGCTCGCCGTCGATCACGGCGAACGTTTTGGCTTGTCGGGCAGTCCGGCGAGCTGCATTGCGATCCTCAGGGAGGACTTCCTGGAGGAGGTAGGCCAGTAGGTCGGCTCTCCAGGCCATGTTGTCTACTTGGCCTGGGTCCGGCTGACCGGTAGCCAGGCATTGCGGGGCCCCAGGTGCTTAGTCAGGGGCTGGGTTAGTGGGGGCATGCTCTGTTTTTCCCGCATGCTCTGTTTCCTCTGCTGGGATCTTGTCCACGGCAGGTGGCTTCTCTCGCGCTGATGGCGTGTTCAAGTCGCCGACGAAGACACCACAGGGCACCGACTGGCGTTCGGCGGCCATCTTTGCTAGAGCATCCGCGTCGGGATTTTGTTTCTGTGGGATATGGTGAAGCTATAAACCCCGGAACTTCCCTTCCAACTTTCGAACTTCCTGGCAGTACACATCCATGAGGGGACTCTCGCAGTTAGAGTTCTTCATGACCTGATCGACTACCAGTTTCGAGTCGCCGAAGATATAGAGGTGGGTCGCTCCGATGTCAATGGCTATACGGAGGCCACTGATTGGCACCTCGTACTCGGCGACGTTGTTGGATGCGGGGAAATGGAGGCGGACTGCGTACCGAAACTTGCCTCCCTCTGGGGAGATCAGGACGACTCCGCCCCCGTGCTGGGTCCCATGACCGACCCATCGAAATAAAGGGTCCAGTACTCATGGGAGATCTCTGGGTCGGGGCTTGGACTTCTGTCCACTCGGCGATGAAGTCGGCTAGGGCCTGGGACTTTATCGCCGTGCGTGGCATGAACTTGATGTCGTAGCCCATCAACTAGACTGCCCACTTGGAGATCTGCCCCATGGTGTCGCGGTTGCGGACCACCTCACTGCGTGGGAATGAGGTGACGACGAACACCTCATGCTCGGTTAAGTAGTGTTGCAGCTTCTTGGTCGCCATGATGACGCCGTAGAGGAGCTTTTGTGTCTGCGGGTACTGCGATTTGGTGTCGGTTAGTACATAGCTGATGAAGTATATGGGTCGTTGGACTTTGAGGGCGTGTCCTGGCTCCTCCCTTTCTACTACCAGAGCGGCGCTGACCACATGGTTGGTGGCTGCTAGGTAGAGCAGAAGGTGTTCGCAAGGGTCCGGCGCAACGAGCACTGGGGTAGAGGACAGGAGGGTTTTCATGCGGTCGAGGGCCGCCTGCACCTCCGCCGTCCAGACAAAGGTGTCGGACTTTTTGAGGAGTTTGTACAGCGGCAGACCTCGTTCACCCAGTCGGGCGCTGAACCGACTGAGGGCTGCCAGGCACCCGGTTAACCTCTGAACGCCCTTGACGCCACGAATTGGACCCATGTTGGTTATGGCCGCAATTTTATCGCGGTTGGCCTCGATGCCACGCTCGGACACCACGTATCCGAGGAGTTTGCCCTTGGGGACCCCGAACGTACACTTCTCGGGGTTCAACTTGATGTTAAACCTCTTGAGGTTGGCAAACATGGCGCTCAGGGTAGTGACTAGGTCATTCGCGCGTAGCGTCTTGACGATGATGTCATCGATGTAGACCGCGACCGTTGCCCGAGGGGGATCCGCTCGGTCGGAGTCGGTCGGTGGATTAATTTGGTCAGAGAAGCAGGCCAGCATGCATCACTGGTATGTTGCGCCCACGTTCTTAAGCCCGAACGGCATAGAGACGTAGCAGTAAGAGCCGAACGGGGTGATGAAGGATGTCGCTAGCTGGTCGGATTCCTTCATCGCTATCTGATGATAGCTGGAGTAAGCGTTTAGAAAAGATAAGATTTCGCATCCGGAAGTGGAATCGATTGTCTGATCTATTCTAGGCAACGGAAAAGGATCTTTGGGGCATGCCTTGTTCAGGCTGGTGTAGTCAACACACATCCTCCATTGACCACTCTTATTCTTTATAAGGACTAGGTTAGAGAGCCAGTAGGAGTTGTAGACTTCATTTATGAAGCCGGCAGCTAGCAGTTTAGCTATCTCCTCTCCTATGGCCCTACGCCTCTCATCGTCGAAGCGGTGCAGTCGTTGCTGGACGTGCTTGGATCCTGGCAAAATGCGAAGCTCATGCTCGACCACCCTCGGGATGCCCGGCATGTCGGACGGCTTCCAGGCAAAAGTGTCCTTGTTGGCGCAGAGGAAGTCGACGAGCACGAGTTCCTATTTGGTCGACAGTTGGGAGCCGACTCGCACCGTCTTGGATGGGTCGGCGTTGTCCACCATGACCGACTTGGTCTCCTCAGTCGAGACGAAAGTCGGTGCCTGGCTGGGCTTGCCAGGGTCAGGGCGACACTCGGCAGTGGTGGCATGAAGCCGGCTGAGCTCTGCCGAGTTCGCGGCAGTGGTGGCGAAGTCGAAGTGCTCGCGACTACTGGCATATGCCTGCTCAAGCCGCTCACGGTGATGACTCCATTCGGACCTGGCAGGTTGAGCTTGAGGTAGGTGTAGTTGGGCACCGCCATGAACTTGGCATAGGCGCGGCGCCCGAGGATGGTGTGATACGCCTCCTTCCAATCTACTACCCCGAACGTGAGGGTCTCGGTGCGGTAGTTGGTCCTGCTACCGAATGTGACCGGCAGGTCGAGGTTGCCAACCGGGTATGCTTTCATACCCGGCAAGATGCCGTAGAAGGGGAAGAGAAAGGCCCGCAGGCAGGCCCGAGGGATACCCATGGCCTCCAGAGTGTCAATGTATAGGATGTTGAGGCTACTGCCCCCGTCCATCAGCACCTTCGACAGGCGCATGTTGCTGATGATGGGGTCGATGACGAGTGGGTAGCTCCCCGGTCGAGGGATACTGACCGGGTGGTCGTCCTAGTAGAAGATGATGGGCGTGGACGCCCACTTCAGCTTCCTGGGGACGGCGCTTGCGGCGGCGCTGACCTCACGAAGTCGCACCTTCTGCTGCTGCCTAGAGCAGTCATCCTCTAGGCCGCTGATGATGACGAGGCATCAGTCCACCTAAGGGAACGATTCCTCCACCGGCTTCTCTTTGTCCTGGCCGGTGGCCGGCTGCTTGTCGCGGCCGTCCTGTGAAGAAGGTGCTTCATCATGTCACAATCCTTGAACTTGTGGCCCACCGGATAGTCGTGGTTGGTGCACGGCTTCTCCAGGAGTTGATCGAAGTGATTGTTTCTGGGAGGGCGCTTATCTTGGCGATCGGCCGCCACGACTTCGCCGTCGGCGAGCGGCCGGCGGTTCTTCTTGTTCTTCCTCCCGTCGGGGCTGTCTTGTTTTGCCTTTGCTACGGGTTGCTCCCGCACAAAGACAGATCCGACTGCCTCCTTGCCGGAGGCATGGTTGGTGACGATATCCAGAAGCTCGTGGGTGGTGCGCGGCTTCTAGCACCCTAGTTTGTGTACCAGGGACTTGCAGCTCATTCTGCCGAGGAACGCGCTGATGACGTCGACGTCGACGACATCGGGGAGTGAGTAGCATTGCTTGGAGAAGTGCCGGATGTAGTCTCGCGGGGACTCGCCGGCCTCCTGCTTGCAACTTTTGAGGTCCCAAGAGTTGCCGGTTAGACGTACGTACCTTGAAAGTTTTCGACGAAAACTTTCCGGAGATCCGCCCAGCTGCCGATGGTGTTGGCAGGCAAGAACTCCAACCAAGCGCGGACGTTCTCTCCCAAGCAGATTGGGAGGTACTGGATGACGAAATGGTTGTCGTTCGCTGCTCCGGCTCGGCATGCGAGCCGGTAATCTTCCAGCCATACGCCGGGGTTCGTCTCACCGGTGTATTTCGTAATGTTTGCCGGTGGCCAGAAACGCTAGGGGAAGAGCGCCTTCCGAATCGTCCTGGTGAAGGCGTGTGGTCCCGGAGGGTCCGGGCTCGGACTCCGGTTGTGGTCGACGTCGGGGTCGCAGGGGCGTCCCCCTTGTTGGAGCGGCGAGCACTCTGGGCTCGGCGCATATGCCCGCGCATCTTCTGCACGGGCAGCCGCACGGTCGATGTCAGCATGATGTCTCGCCTGCTGCCAGCCTTGGATCACACTGCGCGCGTCGTAGTTGGGGCCGACACGGCCATGGATCGGTGGCCTCGGCGGGAGAGGAGCGAATGCCGGCACCGGGATCGGCGTGCCACCGGCGTCGGCTTGCAATAGGGCACGATGCGGCGGCTTGTCGGCGGTGTAGAGAGGAGCTCGCCGGTTGTTGGACGGCGGCGAGTTCCACCAGGTTTTTAACCTGACGGTGGAGGTCCCTTTGAGCCGGGTCTTCCGACTATGGTAGTGTCTGCCGAAGGATCGCCGCTGCGGCAATGTTCTGGCCCGCGCGGAACTTTTGTGGAGGTTGCATGCGGCCATCGTTGATGATGTCGCGGTTGACTCCGCGCGCTCGCTGTCGTGCGAAACCGGTGGGGTTTCTCCCTTTCGACCCAGAGTGAGGCCGCGGGGGCTGATTCTCCAGTGGGGGCGTGTGCTAGCACTGAAGACAAAGTTCCTCAACGTTGGCCTGCGTGTCGGCGAGCGCTCGTGCGTGATGATCCTGCGGGGTGTGCGTGTCTTGTGACGGCACCATCTCTGGCGGCGGGTTGCTGGGAGCGCTAGCCATGGCGCACACACGACGTGGCACGGATACTCCCTCCATGTAGTTATCTCCCGTGCTAGAAGAATCACTCAGGAGATCCTCATAACACAGGAGGTCGTGGACGGAGTCGGGATAGCTCCCCGCCATGCCCATGAACTGGGACGCGGGCTGGTACCCACGCATGGCCTTGTGCGTCTTCCGAACGTAGGTGTCCGCAGAGTTGCGCAGACCAAATGGTAGCCACTCCGAAAACGAGCGAGGTGGCAGCAGTGGAGGTCCGCCCGCGAGCTGCCGAGAGACATTGGCCAAGGAGTAAAGGACCAAGTTAACATCCTCGGTGGCCGGGTTAGACGCCATCATGAGCGCGATGCGGTGGAGCACCGCGAGTGTCGGTTGCGATGGCTTGCGCTTCTTGATGCGCCAGCAAATCGATCACCGGTGCTTCAGTTTGAAAAGCTTGGTTGGAGGAGCGGACTCCTCGGAGCAACGTGAGGGGATGCATTGCAGACACTAGCCAAATCAAACTAACTAAATTCTCATTTAGCTATCCATTTAGCTAAAATTACCTTCCTATTTTATGGTACTCTCCAACAAACCATCTATCCATTTATTCTACTCTTTCCCTCCACACACACTACGCATGGGTCCAACACGTCATCCCCTTCTTTCCCCTTCCACTGGCTGTCAAGGAGCTCAACGGCAGATGTGAGGCCGTCGACCACCTCGGTGAGATGCAAGGCCAGCCGGTTGGGGGGCTCATAGGGGAGGTCTTGGCGGAGCTTCTCATAGCGGTGGAGTGGTGGCGCGAGGGCATGGGGGCAGCGACAGGGCACCTTTCCTCCTTTCCCAGTCTGCATTTTTCCTCTATTTTCAGCAGGATGGAGGAGGCCCACTACCCGGCCATGGAGGCAGTGGGCCCATCGCCGCATGCCGCTCTCGAGCCAGTTCGCACCCGTCGCCGGCAGCTCGCGCCCGTTCGCCGCCGCTCCATGCCACGCCGGAGGCCGCCGTCCACCCTTACGCCACGCCGTAGAGCCGCCCGCTGCACCTCCCTCCTCCGCACGGGGCCTCTGCCGCGTCACGGCCTCCGCCGAAGCCGGTTCACCTAGCCTCCCTTGCTCATCGGTGCCTGGATTCGCCCCGCGGAGCTCCTGCTCCGGGCCATTGCTCGCCGGAGTGCAGCACCGCCCCGTCGGAGACAGGGAGAGGTAGGCGGTCGGCACGCTCCAGGCCGCCGGATCTCGCCGTCCAGACGGAGCCCGCCACCGGCGATGGGGCCCTGAAGCCGCCGTGACAGAGCAGAAGGGGACGCTGCCCCTGTGCCTCCGGCTCCCCTGCGCGCCGCTGCGCTGCGCCTCAGCCTTGCCATGGCCGCCGCGCGCTCCGCTCCGCCTGCCGTGCCGCGCACCCTCCCCGCGGCCTGGAGCACGGAGCAGGTGACTGGCACTGGCCGGACCCGCCATGGCCGGAGTAGGGCGGACCCGCCATGACCGGATCCCCAGTAGAGAGAGGAAGAGGGAGAGAGCCTCCAGCCGATGCTGCTCCCGCGAGGACCCGCCATGGCCGCGGAGCTCGACCGGCGGCGCGCCTAGCCGCGAGGAGGAGGGCCCGGAGCAAGGCCGCTGCCCCTTGGTCGCCGCCACTTGGGGTGGGAGGGAGGGAGGGGATGGCGGGGGTGGCCGCGGCCGGCGCGGCCGCCGCCGTTCAGCCCCTCGCCGGCGAGGGAGGCCGCCGGCGGCCTATGGAGAGAGAGAAGGGAGGGGGAGGTGAGAGAGAGAGTGGAGGGTGACGGGGTAGATGGGTTGGGTAGGGATAAAAATTAAAGAGTAAAATGCACTGGGGTCCTTTAACTAGTTGATCTGTTCTGTTTAGGTCCATAAACTCCAAAAGTGCATTTCTGGGTCCCTAAACTTTTTAAGTCGTTCACCACAGGTCCATACGCATCCATGTGGGCAGCTAGCGCTGATGTGGCACACTGACTAGGCGCTCTCTCTCTCCCTGTTCTCCCCCTGCACCGCGCCTCCGCCTGCGCGCACGCCGCCGCCGCGGCCACTGGGGAGAGGGATGGCGCGGAAGGAGGGCCGGCCCCGCGTGCGTGTTCGTGCCGCGGCCAGCCTTGCGCCGCCCCGCCGCGCACCGCCATCCACCGGCCTGGGGAGCTCCGAGCTCGGCGCCCGTCGCCGTGTGCCGGCCGCGCAGGCCGGCCCCGCCGCCGCCGTGGCGCAGGCAGATCTGCGTGTCGTGGCCGTGGAGCAGCGCTAGGGTCGGCGGCGCGGGAGGGAGCTCCACCCGGACAGAGGAGGGAGGAGAGCCGCAGATCCGCGCGAAGCTGGCCGCCGGCGAGCTCGGGAAGGGAGGATGCGCCGCTGCGGGGAGTGGCGCCGCCGCGAGGAAGGATCTGGCCGCCGCCATGGGAGAGGGGATCGGGGGAGCAGAGGGCCGCCGGGCCCTGCTCGCCACCGCTGTCGGAGAAGAGGAACGCCCGCGCCACCGTCGGAGGCACGACGCCGGAGATGAGGCAGGGACGGCGGAGGCCGCTCGAAGTCGACGCGAGAGCTGCCCTCGCGTCCTTCGCCCGCGCGCTGCCGCCCTCCTCCGCCTCCCTTGCGCGCCTTCATCCGGCCGCCTGGAGAAGACCGAGGAGGAGCCGCCTCCTCTGTTCCGCGCGTACTCCACCGCCGCGGCCTCCACTGGCGGGAGGGTGGCGGCGCCGTCGCCGTCGCCAAGAGGCCGCGAGGCCGCCGCACCATCTCACCGTCGTCGCCGCTCCCACGAACCCCGCGGCGCCGGTGACCAGCACGGACAGGCCCCTATCACGCCGAGAATCCCGCGCGCTCTGCTTGCTCCGGCGCTGGCCGCCGCCGCTGCGCCCTGCCGGCGCGCGCGCAAGCGCCGGGGAGGAGGCTTGCGGCGGGGAGGCGAGCCGCCGCCGCCATGGGAGGACGGGCGCGCATCCGGCCACCCCGTCCGCGCCGGCGAAGGGAGCACAACGCGCTGGAGGACGGCGGAGCAGGGAGGGGCCGACGCGGGTAGGGGGGAGAGAGAGAGAGGAGGGAGGGAGGAGAGAGAGTGGGGAGGGAGGGAGAGAGAGAGAAAGAGAGAGAGCGCCTAGTCAGCGCCTAGTCAGCGTGCCACATCAGCGCTAGCTGCCCACATGGATGCGTATGGACCTGCGGTGAACGACTTAAAAAGTTTAGGGACCCAGAAATGCACTTTCGGAGTTTATGGACCTAAACAGAACATGTCAACTAGTTAAAGGACCCCCAGTGCATTTTACTCAAAATTAAATGGTGTATGACATGTGAGTCCGTATGCTGGTAGTTGAGATAGAGGATGAAATATAGAGTAGAATGGGTGCGGGAAAACTGGAGATAGAGAAGAGAATTTCGATGACCAGGACAGAATATTCCTTTTAGAGGATGGATATAAAGGATCACGAGTGCAGACAGCCTGAGGGGTCAGGGGCAGCGCCGGCGCGGGAATGGGAGGGCAGGAGGGGCGGGAGGTAGAGACACCGAGTGGAACGAGCTCGGTTTTTTTTGCCGAACAAGGGGTGTGGGATGAAGAGATGAATACCGAGTGGAGCAGCATAGAGAGTATATTGGATGTTGATTTCCTCTCTTTTTTTATTTTTTTACCTAGACAACCAAATTTACTTACTCCCTCCGTCCTTAAATAACTGTCGCTTTCGCTTCGGGAGAAATAACTTTGATTAATTTTGTATAAAAAATATTAATATTTATGGTACATAATTGATATCATTAGATAGATCTTTTAATCTAGTTTTTTAATAAATTTATTTGAAGATATAAATGTTGCACGTATTTTCTATAAATCGAGTCAAACTTATGGAACGCACACCGTAGACGACTATTAAAAAGCGATAGAGGGAATAGTCTCTTGAGGATACCCTTATGTATTCATTCTTCCTACCTTTTATATACGGCCCTCTTTCTTTGGGGCGATCAGTGCCTCCAAATTTGTCAGAATTCAAAAGACAAAATCCGATCAGCTTCTAGCAGTCAGGATGAGCTGGGTCGGCCCAATTGCTTGCAAAATCATCTCATCTTATGCGAGTTGGGTCGCGGCGGCCCACACAGCTGCCTCAAATTCGACCTGCGAGGCGAAAAATGGTGGGATGGAGGAGGAGGAGGCAGGCGTCGTGGCCCGTAGCGAGTCGCGCGGCATGCCGAGATGTTACGGCTGTCACCCGCCGGCAAGCAAGCCTCTTCAGGGATCCATCATTCATTTCACTGAAACATTTAGCGTGCTCTATCACTTTTATTTAAGAGAAAACTGTGGAGGAGTTCTCCACATCACTTCATTTTCATTAATTAAAAAGAGACTGTACATAAATACTTACAAAGAGGGGATACAGAAGGGGAGGGGGGAGAATGTACAAAGCAAACTCTATAAAGAAGAAATCCAACTCTTTACTAGTGCTTCCTTATCATGACTAAATCTGATTGATTGGAGGAGGATGTTGACGTAAAAATCAACACACTGGAATCCGAGGACAAGTGTTCGCCAAGCACGGAAACGTCAACCAAGCGTGCCAGTCAATTTGACCTAAAATTGACAAGGGAGAAAACAAAGACAAATTCGAGAGCGTATCAGCTGGGATTCCGAATATCTCTCAGATGGGCGTATCGGCAAGCTTTGACGATACTATAAATGACAAAAAGATATTAAATGCAAGTACGTAATAAACAAGCGTATCGGCAGGATCAGCCGATACACTAAACGACAAAACCGGCTTTGAACAGCCAATCGTGTATGTATGACAAGATCTAAACTACGAATGTGCAGCTCAGATGATGTGAAGCTAAAAACATATCCAAACCGGCTTTTGAGATAACAAAAGTGTTACTCCAAAACCTAAAGCCGTTCTAATATGTTTTTAGATATGATAATGGCCAAAAAGCATAGGAAAACCTACAAATCTAGCCGATATCAATAATTGGTGAATAAATCTAGACGAGATGACAGCGATACGCCCGGAAGTCAAAGCCTAGATAAACTCGATAACTTTTGAATAGATTTGAACGAAGCCACAGCGATGCGCCCGGCAGCTAAAGCTCAAATATACTCGGTAAAACGAAAACTCACCAGCAAATCAAGTCGCTCAAATGTGAGACATCCTTGGTCAACTTGAAAGAACTCGTCGAAAAAAGAATAGAAAAGGCGAAGTCGCCGAAAAAGTGCAAAGGAATTGTAAAGTTTGTTGTATTGGATGTGTATCAAGTTTTTCCGGTCCCTTACAACTGATATATATAGCCTAGCGCTATCAAGTCCTAGCCGATTACGGCAAACATTATTTGACCCTAAAGAAAAGACTATCTAAAAAATAAACTACTTAAAATATTACAACCGAATCATCAAGATTTTCGTAGAGTCCGGATCCTCTTCTCCTTCCTTGACTTCATCGGCAACTCTTCAGCGGCCGAGTACCAGAGTGGACTAATCAGCATCTTCGCAGAATATTCTCCTAGTCCATCGGACGGACTCCCATCGGCTGATCCCAACTCTGTGCATCTTTTGGTTTCTTTTGAATCGGCCACCTTTCCTTCACCGAAATCACCTTCCCACACGCGTCAAAAAACGGTGTCAACACATGCCCCCCAGTTTCAGAGTAAAAATATCCTTTTTACTTTGAAATTAAACCATTGTCATGATTATGCTGCCGAACGGTCCTTTCACTTACTGCAGCTTCGTTTCCCGTGTGGGTGGCGAGTGAAAATCTCTTCTTTGCCCTCAACCCTTCATCTTCTCGTCCGCACAACGGGAATCTGTCGATTCACCTTCCGTCTTTTTACCCCCGCGTCCCTCGATTAGATCAAGAGTAAAGGCTATGCTAGGGCACGCAACCGATTCACCTTCCCTGCCTTGGGCTATAAATCACCCCATCGGCACTATATTCTCTTCATCGGCCAAAGCTTTCTTTGCCTTCTTCTTCTTCTTCCAACCCAAAAAATCCTAGCCTCTTCTTCTTCAAGACAGATGGCCAACAACAAGCGCATCGGCGAGGGCTCCTCCGATGCTCCTCCACTACTCCGCCCCCGTCTGGGGTAAGTCATTGTTTTCTTCTCTGTCAATGCTGCATCTCTGATCTGCTTTTGACCATCTGCTCTTCTCTGCAGATACGCCACCATGGAACTCCCCCCTAAACTTCCGGATCCTGGACGCAGGCACCCAGGAGTACATCCGCGATCTCCTCCGCCAGCTAAATGAGGTTCGTAGCGACCTCGACCGGGCACGAACGGACCAGGTCATCATCCGCGGCCAACTCACCAGCGCCGACACCAAGGCCGCAAGTAAGTTTTGGAACCATGTCTTCTTTAATGACCTTAAGATTTTCCACTCTAATCCCTTCCTCTTTTTTAGAGCTGGAGGCACAAGTCCAGCCTCTGCTGGACGTCGCCCGAGTCGCCATTGACTCGGTGAATGCGAGGGGGGACACCGTCGTTGCACGCCTCCAGAACATTCCAGCCCGCATCACCAAGGTCGCCGAGTACGGGGCTCACGAGGGCGCCGCCAGAGCCATCGCCATCGTCTCCACCATGTCTGGGGCGGACTACCGGCAATGGGCGCCGGTCTTCCCCGAGCCAGGGCCGCGGCGCGATGCCTTCGAGGAGCTTGTTGAGGACCTCTACTACCCTGCTGATGCTGTCGCCCGTGACGTCAGCCCAGAGGGGGTCATTAGCAATCTCTTCGGGGAAGAGTCAGACTAGGTTGTAGCATGTAACAGCCTATTCTGGCTTTTGTAAATATAATCAATGAATGGCTCCACTTGTCGGCTCTTGTCTTCTGTCTTTACTATATTTTGCATTAATTTCTGTCTTGCAATCGCTCCAAATATACCAATACTTTCTTGCAATCACAATCGAACCAGAAAACCAAGCCAAACCTAAACCATACATCTCTGGATTAGATTTTTTGATCTAAGGGCGATATATGTCATACCGGCCACGAAAACACTTGAACGCATTACAATACGATCAAGCCTTTTCTTATTTTTTGTGCTAAAGGCGATACACTCTCTGCATCAGCTATCTTGAATTCAACGGATCTTTTACTTAATCGGCTATGCATCTACCCAAACGCTAGGGTAATACTTCTTCAAATATTTTCCGTTAAGAGCTCTAGAATACTCTTCCCCTTCGAGTGTTTCTAAAATATAAGCATTGTCAGACACGCTTCTGTTTATCCTTAATGGTCCTTCCCACGATGGCGACCATTTGCCGAATTTTGAACTCTTTGTTCCTATTGGCAGTATCAACTTCCAAACCAATTCCTCTTGCTCAAAGATTTTGGCTTTTACCTTTTTATCATACCATCGGCTAACTCTGGCTTTATTTGCCTCAACATTTATAAGAGCTTTCAGCCGATGGCCTGCCAAATCCTCTAATTCATCTTTCATCAGAGCAGAATATTCATCGGCCGTCAATTGATTCTGAAACGTGACACGCCGTGAATCAAGTTTCAACTCCCATGGGAGAACAGCTTCATGTCCGTACACCAAATGATATGGAGACACCTTTGTAGCGCCATGACAAGCCATTCTGTATGCCCACAAAGCTTCATGAAGCACAGTATGCCACTTTCTAGGATATTCATCAATCTTTCTCTTGATCAATTTGATGACGCCTTTATTAGATGCTTCTGCCTGACTATTAGCTTGAGCATAATATGGAGAAGAATTCAACAATTTAATCCCCATTCCAGTAGCAAATTCCTCAAATTCATCTGACGTAAACATAGTACCCTGATCGGTCGTAATGATCTGCGGAATACCAAACCGATAGATAATATGTTCTTTGACGAATTCAATCATCTCTTTTGATGCAACATTTTTCAGAGGAATTGCTTCAACCCACTTGGTGAAATAATCAGTAGCCACCAAGATAAACTTATGATTTTTACTGGATGGAGGATATATCTGGCCGATCAAGTCAATTCCCTATCCTCTAAACGGCCACGGCTTGATTATGGGATTCATGGCTGATGCAGGAACTCTTTGCACACTCCCAAACTTCTGACATTCTTGGCAACCTCTATAATATTTGAAGCAATCTTCCAGTATCATCGGCCAAAAATATTCGTTCCTCCTAATCACCCATTTCATCTTATAGGCCGATTGATGGGATCCATAGACCCCTTCATGAATTTCACCCATTAATACCTTAGCTTCTTCTTTATCGATGCATTTGAGCAAAACTCCATCAATCGTCCGATAATATAAATCTTCCTCCAACAATACATACTTGATTGCCTGGAATCTAATTTTTCTATTCACTTTTTTGGATGGATCTTTCAAATAATTAATAATTTCTTTCCTCCAATCATCGGTTGTTAACTCCGAGGCCATTATTCTTTCCATCGGCCGATATCCTGAAGCATGCTGAGCCAACCGATTTGCATCACTGTTATGAAGTTTTGGAACATGCTCGATGGTTACCTTCTTGATTTCTTTCAGCAGTCGGAGACACTCTTCATGATAAAATTGTAAAATGTCATCTTTGCATTCATACTCCCCAACTAGCTGATTAATCACCAGCATAGAATCTCCAAAAATCTCAACAGCATCGGCTTTGATCTCTCGAAGTAATTGAATTCCCTTGAGAATAGCACGATACTCAGCTTGATTATTGGTTGCAGAGGCTTCAATCGGAAATGAGAACTCAAAATTTTGCCCCCCCCGAGGGGAAATCAGCACCACACCAATTCCAGAACCATTCCCACATGAAGATCCATCAAAGAATAAAGTCCAAGGAACAAGATCTATCATGTTTAACTCTGGCCCACAATGTTGCACAATAAAATAGGCTACGGCTTGACCCTTAACTGCTTTAGCCGATTCATATCTTAAATCAAATTCTGACAATGCCAAAATCCATTTCTCTATTCTCCCTTTTAAAATCGGCAATGAGAGCATATATCTAATAACGTCATCTTTGCTCACAACAACACATTCAGCCGATAATAAATAATGTCTAAGCTTGGTACAGGAGAAGTATAAGCAAAGAAACAATCTCTCGACAGGAGAATACCTGGTTTCAGCATCCAGCAACCTTCTGCTCACAAAATAAATAGCTCTTTCTTTTCCTTCAAATTCTTGAATAAGGGCCGATCCGATAGCACGCCCATCAGCCGATAAATACAATTTAAACGGCTTGTACTTTTGGGGAGGAACCAACACCGGAGGATTTACCAGATAATGTTTGATTTCATCCAATGTCTTCTAATGTTCCTCTCTCCATACAAATTCCTGATCGGCCTTCAACTTCAGTAAAGAACTGAACGGCTGAATTTTTCCCGACAGATTAGATATAAATCTTCGAATAAAATTAATCTTGCCGATCAATGACTGAAGTTCAACCTTCGTCGTAGGGGCTTCAACTTTATCGATAGCTGATATAGTCTTCTGACTAATTTCAATTCATCATTCATGCACCATAAAACCCAAGAATTGGCCAGCTGATACAACAAAAGCACACTTATTTGGATTCATCTTCAAACTATGCCTTCTAGTGCATTCCAGAGCTCTACGGAGATCGGCCAAATGTTCTTGGTACCCCTTTGACTTCACAACCACGTCATCAATGTATATCTCCACAATTTTGCTGATGAGTTCATTAAAGATATAATTCATGGCTCTCTGGTACGTAGCACCGGCATTTTTTAATCCGAAGGTCATGACTACCCACTCGAATAAACCGAGATGTCCTGGACATCTGAACGCAGTCTTGTGGATGTCTTCTTCTGCCATAAAAATCTGATTGTATCCAGCATTGCCATCCATAAAACTGATCACTTTGTGCCCAGCAGCAGCATCTACCAACATTTCAGCTATCGACATAGGGTAACCGCCCATCGGCGTAGCTTTGTTGAGATCCCTGAAATCAATGCACACTCGTAATTTGCCATTCTTCTTGTAAACAGGAGCCACATTAGAAATCCATTCGGCATAACAACACTGCCGAATAAAATTAGCTTCAATGAACCGTGTAATCTCGGCCTTTATATCTGGCAAAATCTTAGGATTAAATCGCCTCGCTCCTTGTTGATATGGCCGATGTCCCGGTTTTATAGGCAAACGATGTTCCACAATAGATCTATCCAAGCCAGGCATCTCATAGTATTCCTAAGCAAAGGAATCTTTGTATTCTTTCAATAAATTTTTCAATTCCTGCTTGTATTTGGGATCCAAGTTGGCGCTAATAAACGTCGGCCTCGGTCTATCACCATCTCTGATGTCAATTTCCTCTAGTAAATCGGTCGATGTAAACCCATGCCCCAACTTTCCTTCTTCCTCTAGGAACTCATCCATTAGGAACTTTCTGAAGAACCGACTGCTTGGATCGGTGTGGAACTATTACTGGCCGATTCACCATCGGCCTTAGCCTTGACACGCCAGACTTGTGATTTGACTCTTTTCTTGTTCAGAGTCTGTTCTTGTTCTTCCTCAATAATCTCCAGCTGGCGTAACCACTGAACACGTCGCTTCTGAGACCTGGTCAAACCTCCTGGACACCATTGGGATTGATCTGTGCGATCAGGCTCGCGTTCTGGATCTCTTCGCATCGGCTGATCATCTTGCACTCTGTCATCGGCCATTTGTTCTAGCCGATCGTGTGCAGGCACTCTTCTTCCAGCAGAATCACGTAGCATGGTCCTGTCCCCCAGTCGATCATGCACCGATACCCTTTTTCCGAGCCGATCATGCACAGGAGTGCGCTCACGCCGATAGGGCTCATGACGTGACCCCTCATATGATCGGCTGCCTTGACCATTGCATTCGGGACAATTGTATGCCGATGGCAAAGTCAACCCTTCTTCCCAGCAGTAGACAAAGAAAGGACACCTCTAATGATCTTGCTCGTGTCGCTCCTCTTCTTCTCTACGCTGCCTCCTTTCACGATCACGCTGAAACTTGTTCAACAGCATTTGAGACGTTACACGTCTACGTGGTGCCAATGAATGTTCAGCATCCTTCATCGGACCCTTTCCTTTGACATCATCGGCCGCTATCTGCGCTTTAGGATCAACATCTCCAGATTTCTTGGCCGATGATGACATCAGAATCTTGGCTTGAGGAGAACCTTCATCTCTGGTCATATCAACCATGTTTGTGGCGAAAAGATGTCCGTCGATCTTCATCGTCTTTTTGGGAGTCTCAAACTTCAATCTCCCTTGTTCGAAAGCCATCTGAATCTGCTGTCGGAAGACCTTGCACTCATTTGTATCATGCGATGTGGCGTTGTGCCACTTGCAGTACTTTATATTCTTGAGCTCGTCCTCCGATGGAATCTTGTGATGTGGCTTCAACTTGATCAACCCTTCCGACAATAACAAGTCAAAGATCTTGTCGGCTTTGGTGATGTCAAACCCATACGACTCAGGCTCTTTCTTTCCAAACGGACACATCACCAGCTTCTTGCTGTTTTGTATCCACTCAGCCAATGCGACCGTTTCTTGCTCCTCTTCAGACTCATCATTAGCAGAATATTCCACGTAGTTGATCTTCTTCTGAAAAGGCTTCTTGGACTCGTAGGATCGAGTCTCTCCTGTCATCTGACTCGCAATCTGGCTAATACTTTCAAACTCCTTCGATGCATATTTATCTTTAATGTGCGGCAAGAGTCCATTAAATGCTGCATCGGCCAACTGCTGATCGGACAGAACCAAACTGTAACATCGGTTCTTGACATCTTTGAATCTTTGGATAAAAGCAGCAACTGATTCATCGTTTCTTTGTCTCAAGCCAGTCAAATCGGTCAACTTTAACTCAGTAATCCCAGAGAAGAAGAACTGATGAAATTATCTCTCTAGATCGGCCCAATATAATATGGAGTTTGCTGGCAAAGTGGTAAACCAAGCAAAAGCCGATCCAGACAAAGACAAGGAGAACAAACGGACTCTGAGTGCATCCTGGTTGCCCGCTTCTCCCAACTATAGAAGGAACCTATTAAGATGTTCCATCGTAGAAACTTCTCCCTGCCCTGAAAACTTCGTGAAGTCAGGCATCTTGTACTTGTGTGGGAGAGGAATTTGATCATAAGCCGGAGGATAGGGAGTCTTGTACATGACGGATTGTTGCTTTGGCCTCAAACCAAACTGCTCCCTCATCACTTCAGCTATCTTCGTGCTCCAATCAACTTGTGGCTCAACTATTGGCATTCGCTGAGGGGAAACCGTACTCGCTGCATTGGTCATCATCGCAAGTTGTTGAGCTACATGGTTCATCGGCTGTCCGGCCGATTGCATCTGATGTGTTTGCTGTGCTATCCGATTGGGTGCTTGCTGCGTCATCATCGGTTGTGGAGCCGATGGACTTGCCGATTGTTGACCAGCAATATCCATGCACGGCAATTTAACACACCGTATCTGTCCAGTTGCTTGATTGTGGAATACCCAGTTGATTCCCTTCTGATGCAGAGATTGCGACAATAACACTTCTGAAGGAGACTGGGGCTGGAGCAGGATAGTAAGACGCTGCTGTGGGGTCATCGGCGGTGGCGCCGATGCATTAGCTTCTGCCATCTGTTGTGGACTCCATGCGCCTTGTGCATTTAGCTGTGTTGCCAATGCATCTTGCTGTGCACCCATCGGCTGAACGGCCGATGGATCAGGCTGAGAGGCTATCGGCTGAGAGGCCGATGCATTAAACTGCATCTTGGGTGGCGTAGAAAAGAAATCCGGATGCATACCATACCCAGTAGTAGGATCCCATCCTTTAGGAAATACGGACGCAGATTCACCTTGCACAGTTGTAGCAATCGGCGGCGTGGTCGAGTAGATAGGATCTGCCGTACCCCGCCGATGTTGCAGTAGTCATCTGGGGTGGAGTTTGACTGTTGCTTGTTCCTGCCTGGCTATTTTGAGCCGATAGGGCTGCTGCCATAGACACCTCCAAGGGAGTATATTGCATCTGATCTGGTTGTATATAGCAAGGACCCATGCACCCTGGTAACGTGCCTTCAGCAAAAGTCTTGACCACTGCATTGTGCATCGTATTGCCCATGATTGTTGCACTCTTGATGAAGGCTTGTGCCACAGCCTGGTCAACTGCGTCTATCATCTTGCTTTCACGTTGAGCCTCTGTCAATGGCTGGAAAGATGGAAGATCAAACTTCTTGATCACCTCACCAGATCTGTTGACGCTGTATGACTTGAGGCATTCACGCTTGAATCTCTCCACCAGCTCTTCATATTCCTTCTTTTGTTCTTCTTTGAGCTTATCTTCAGGAATAAGAATCTGGTTTTCTTCACTAACTGTAGATTTATCAGTAAGTTCCACCATGTTGAAGCTTTTCGTGTCCCACCGGGCGTGCCAAAAGATGTGTTGACGCAAAAATCAACACACTAGAATCCGAGGGCAAGTGTTCGCCAAGCACGGAAAAGTCAACCAAGCGTGCCAGTCAATTTGACCTGAAATTGACAAGGGAGAAAACAAAGTCAAATTCGAGAGGGTATCGGCTGGGATTCCAAATATCTCTTAGATGGACGTATCGGCAAGCTTTGCCGATACTATAGACGACAAAAAGATATTAAATGCGAGCACGTAATAAACAAGCGTATCGGCAGGATCAGCCGATACACTAAACGACAAAACCGGCTTTGAACAGACGATCGTGTATGTATGACAAGATCTAAACTATGAATGTGTAGCTCAAATGATGTGAAGCTAAAGACAGATCTAAACCGGCTTTTGAGATAACAAAAGTGTTACTCCAAAACCTAAAGCCGATCTAATATGTTTTTAGATATGATAATGGCCAAAAAGCATAGAAAAACCTACAAATCTAGCCGATATCAATAATTGGTGAATAAATCTAGATGAGACGACAGTGATACGCCCAGAAGTCAAAGCCTAAATAAACTCGATAACTTTTGAATAGATTTGAACGAAGCCACAGCGATGCGCCCGGTAACTAAAGCTCAAATATACTCGGTAAAACGAAAACTCACCAGCAAATCAAGTCGCTCAAATGTGAGACATCCTTGGTCAACTTAAAAGAACTCGTCGAAAAAAGAAGAGAAAAGGCGAAGTCGCCGAAAAAGTGCAAAGGAAATGTAAAGTTTGTTGTATTGGATGTGTATCAAGTTTTTCCGGTCCCTTACAACTGATATATATAGCCTAGCGCTATCAAGTCCTAGCCGATTACGGCAAACATTACTTGACCCTAAAGAAAAGACTATCTAAAAGATAAACTACTTAAAATATTACAACCGAATCATCAAGATTTTCGTAGAGTCCGGATCCTCTTCTCCTTCCTTGACTTCATCGGCAACTCTTCAGCGGCCGAGTACCAGAGTGGACTAATCAGCATCTTCGCAGAATATTCTCCTGGTCCATCGGACGGACTCCCATTGGCCGATCCCAACTCTGTGCATCTTTTGGTTTCTTTTGAATCGGCCATCTTTCCTTCACCGAAACCACCTTCCTTGACACGTGTCAAAAAACAGTGTCAACAGAGGACTTGTTCTTTGAATCTCACGGTCCAAAGATTGAGAGAGCATCTTGCAGCATCAAATATATTTGCATTACGAAGTTTCTAGATTTCCCAAGCCGCAATTAGGAAGATCTCCATAAAGATGGAGAAGGCGAAGCCTGCCTAGCCTGCATAATTCTGGCATGGATATCCAAAGACAAATCTCAGTGCACATGTAGTTTCCTCCAGCATTTTTCAGCAAAAGGGCAAGCAAAGAGCAGGTGATCCACATCCTCATCAACTCTGAGATGACAGAGAACACAATGGTACCCTCCCTGAATGTAAAAATTACATCTTCTCAACATTACTCTGGTGTTTAATCTGTCTACCAAGACAAGCCATGCAAAAACATTGATCCTCGGTGTACATTGACATTTCCATAACAGGGAGAAAGTTCTAGGAACATCCATAGTTGCAAAAGCCAGCTTATACAACTTTTGAGAGGAGTATCTGTCATTACCCCAAAGGAAGGCCCAATGATCATTTGCATTAGAGTCATAGGGGATGGTAGATAATAATTCTTGCATTTCAGCTAACTCATCATAAGCTTGTTGGGAGAGAGGGAGATTAAAGACTGAAGCTAAGTCAAGCGCAAGCATGACTTCCTTAACTGAGGAGTTATTTGCAGCATGCTGAAACAAACTTGGAAATCTTTGGTTCATAATCACTGGGCTCCACAAATCCTCCCAAAAAAAGAACAGTAGAACCATTTCCAAGAGAGCACTTAGCAATTCCTCTATACAAGACATTTAGCCTTAACACATCCTTCCACCAAAAAGAACTCACTTCTCTAGAGGCATGGGGGGCCTTGTTCTGGTAATAAGCATTCCAGATTAAACTAACCCAAGGCACATCTTGTCTAGAGTAAAACTTGTGCAGTTGCTTTAGGAGCAAGGCATCATTCTGCAGTCTCAAATTTATCACCCCGAGACCTCCTTTTTCCTTTGGTCTCTGCACCAAAGGCCATGCAACTAGATGTCCACCTTTTTTATCATGCTCATTTCTCCTCCACAGATATTGTTTTCTTGCTCTGTCTATGTTGTCAATTACTCCTTTATGCAGCTTGATGGTACACATTGCATAGGTTGTAATTGGTGTGATCACTGAGTTAACCAATTGCAACCTGCCAGAGAGAGATAGAAGGGATGAACAGCCATTAAGTCTCCTTTCAATTTTGACCATTAGAGAGGACATGTCCTCAATTTTTGGCTTAGTGGTGCCCATAGGCAAACCCAGATAGGTAAAGGGCATAGTTCTAATTGTACAACCAAAAGTTTGTGCAAGATGTTCAATTTTCTCAGGAGACACATTAATAGGAATCATGGAAGATTTGTTGTAATTCACATGTAAACCCGTTGAGGCTGCAAAAGTGTTCAGAATAGAATTTAAACAAACCAATTGTCTAGCATCAGCTTGAACCAGCAACAGTGTATCATCAGCATATTGCACTATGGGAAAGTCCATATCTGGTATTGGCAGGGGAGCTTTTAAAAGTCCCAAAGTAAAAGCCTTGTTGATAATGCATTGCAGAAGGTCAGCTGCCAACACAAAAAAGCAGTGGTGATAGAGGATTACCCTGACGAACCCCTCTTTTGCATTTGAATTGCTTACCAGGGACTCCATTCAGCAACACAGAGGAAATTCCTGAAGACATAATTAAATTCATCCACTGTAACCATTTTGGGGGAAAGCCTAGATGCTCCATCATCTGAGTAATTGTGCAATGCTCAACAGTGTCAGAGGCTTTTGCAAAGTCCAACTTAAGAATTAGGATCTCCTTCTTTGACTGATGGCATTGATGAATGACTGGTTAATATGAATCAACTTAAGAATAACCAGTTGCAGCCTATCTGCTAGGAGCTTTGTTAGTATCTTGATACTAGAATTCAGGGGGGAGATTGGCCTGTAGTCATTGACTCCTTCAGGATTACTAACTTTTGGGACCAGGGTGATATAGGAGTAGTTAATGGATTCAAGGTCCAAGTTTCCATCATAGAAATCCTCGCAAAGCCTATAGATATCCTCCTTTACTATGTTCCAGCATTTCTTAAAAAATAGGCCATTAAAACCATCAGGCCCTGGAGCCTTGTCTAGAGGCAACATTTTGATTACCAGATCAATCTCTTCAATTGTAAATGGCTAGACTAAATCAGACAGGTCAGGGTGAGCTTGGACTAGGTCAGAGAGATCAAAATGCATTTTTGGAGAGGAAGAAACTCCCATCCTATTCTTGAAAGATGTCCATAGCAATGCAGCTTTGCTCTCATGGTCGCTGACAAATAAACCACTATCATCTCGGAGCTGGGATACGGAATTCCTTCTATATGTCAGAGTAGCCATGGCATGAAAATACTTGGTGCATTCATCTCCCAACCTTATTCTGTTAATTGTATGCCTCTTCCTCCAATAGATGTTTTTGTACCTCAAGAGCTGCAAAAGTTTTGCTTTGATGATCTTTCTCAAGTTCCATTCCATTAGAACTAAGGATTTGCATTCTTCCAGAGAATCCAAATAGAAGATGACTTTGTTGCAATTATCTATAAGAGCAGTAAGATTGGAGAGCTTTCTGCTCCAATGCTTCTGGGAGTGCCTTAAAGCTTTAAACTTCTGAGCCAGAATAGAAGCCGAATTTCCTCTAAGCTGTCCTGGAGAAGACCAACTTGCTTGAACAGTTTCTAAGAAACCCGGGTGATCAGGCCAAAAATTTTCGAACCTGAACACTGTCGACTTTGGAATACTTGTCCCAATCATTTATCTTGCAAGGGATGTGGTCAGAAACTGGTTTCGACATTGGATGCACCATAGTATTTGGATACTGGGTTGTCCAATTTACTGAAGTAAAGAACCAATCTAACTGCTCAAGAAGAGGGTCCTGCTGCATATTACTCCAAGTAAAGGCCCTACCTTTCAGAGGCAGTTCTATAAGCCCAGCCTGACCAATTGCTTCATTGAAAAGAATAGTGTCTTGTAGGTTGCCCCCCGGCCTATTTCTATCCTCTAGGGATCTGTAGAAATTAAAATATCCCACCACTAGCGAGTTATCATCCTCCCTAATTTGCAAATTTTTAAGCCACTCAATAAATAAGCTTTTGTCTCAGTGCAAGGGCCATAGACTGATGAGAGTTTCCAAACCTCCCGGTTATGCACCAAGGTAAAAGAAATAGTGAGAGCAAAATGCTTCTTTTCCAAGACCACACCAGTAAAGATAGAACTATTCCAAAGAATTAACATGCCACTAGAGGAGCCAATGGAAGGGATAAAGTCAAAATTATCTAACCTTCTTGGGGCAAAGTTTCTTATATAAGATGCATCAAAGCTGTCTTTTTTTGTTTCTTGTATGCATACAATTGCACAAGAACTTTCATCTATTTTATTCCTCAGAGCATCCCACTTAGCTTGTGAATTAATACCTCTAATATTCCAACAAAGAATATTTCAGTTTCTATTCATGATCAACATCTTCAGGGTGAGTAGCAATAGTAATGCATAACATTACTACTTGAATGAATTGGCAACCGCAGCCAATAGAATCAAAAGAAGGGCCACAGGTGAAAGAAATGAAAGCCCAACAATCTGGAAGGACCAGAATAACAATCACAGAGAATACACAGAGATAGCCCAAGTACAAATAAATAAAACTGACAGAAGCCAGTCTCACAGAAAGCCACATAGAGCAAGTAGTATCAGTAGCACAGAACCCCACCAAGACCATTAACCACAATAACATAACACAGCAAGAAGTTTGTAGGATAGACCAGCCAGACAAAAGCAGAGCAGCAAGACCAGCACAGCATAATGCATTAGATGGAGACCCTATCATTGGAAACTTCATTTGTCTTCTCTGCAAGCTGAGCTTCATCTATCAGCTCCTTAGGAGAGACATCACATAAGATACCCCAGCTCTTCAGAATTTTCTGTGGAATAGGCCCAGGGATCACTTCATCAGTTGGCTTGGGTGGAGTGTTGAGCACCTGCAGGCTTGTACTGCTCTTTTCACCCACCTCCCTCCAAACTCTTTGTTTCTTCCTTGGATTTGCTTCCAGTTCATAAAAGACCTTGTCCTTAATTGCACTAAGCCTAGAGCTGCGTCTGCAGGATGACACTTCCAAAGGTGTATTTGGATTGGACAGAGAAACCTCCACAGGCAGGGTAACTGACATTTGCATCCCAACGGAAACCGAACAATATCAGTCGACAGCGATGTATCGCATAATGAATAGGATGCACTTACCAAATATTTTGTCTCAAAAGACTACAGCCCCATGATGATTCGAACTGGTCATTTCAACATATGACAACATACATGTCCTCTCGTCGCTATATGAGCTTTTCAAATATTTCAACTTTTTTGTTCTTCATATGCATGTCCCAAATATTCTTAATGTGGTCCTCTTACAGACAAATGACATTAATCAGGAAGAATTATAGACCCAAGAGATCATTTAATTTGTTCAAGCACATCATTGATGAGCACTCATGAAAAGAAGAAAAGTTTTCGACAGAAACATTTTCTTCAAGCACATCATTGATCCTAGTGAACCAAATATAGTATGCTTAATTATGCATCTAACTCATTCAACAGCAGAAGCGAGGTATTTAACATGTTGGGGGGACAATATGAATAAGATATGCATCATACATCTATTAATAGAAATCACAAAACCAAAGGTCATGTATATTTGTATGCTTACTAAGAAACTAGGACGATACACGGGCTCCGCTGTGTGAGTTCCACTGAATTTAAAGAAAGATAGCACAAAAGAAAAAAAATAAAAAGGGAAAATAAAAAAACTGCCCCAGCTCAATCCCCATCGAAACCATCTCCTTCTCCACTACACAGGTCGGCTCCCATGCCACTGCTCCCATCGAGCGCAAAGGAGTTTGCCACCCAATCCCACCACCTGGCACCTCCAGGCCGTGGCCCTCATGCCTCTACCTCCCGCCGCCACAAGAACCCACCGCCTCCGGGGACTAAAAAAAGGTGAAGAAAAAAAATCTAGCACAGGTCCACCGGACGCCGCCGCCCATGCGCCTCCTCCTCGACGCCGCCGGCCAGATCCACCACCAGTCGGATCCCTTGCCTTTACGCCGAGATCCGCCAGGGCGGAGGCCCGCGGCGCCAGGATGGAGCGGGGGTGGGGGGAGGGGAGGGGGCGGGGCCCTCGACGGACGATGGCGCCGGAGGGCGGAGCGTACCAGATTTGCCACCGGCACGCCACCGGTCGGATCCCCCGCCGGCGGTAGGGTGGAGTGGACGGTGGGGGTCGGAGGGGCGGCAGCGGCTGGGGTCGAGAGGTGGGGAACCCGGGAGAGGGTGGCGGCCAAGAGAGGCGACCGACGGCGGGGGAAGAGGGCGGCGACCGGCGGCGGGGGCGGAGGGCAGCGGGGCGGCGGCGGGGGATGCTAGGGTTAGGGTTAGGGGAGAGGGCGGGGGAGGCCGGGGAGGGGGCGCGGGGGGTGGGGGGTGTAGCGGGGAATGATGATGTTGGGAGGGTGATGCAGCGGGGGGTTTTGCAAAAAAAAATATGGACGGCGGGTTTGAATAAAAAAACTTGAAGGGTCTATTTGCAAAAAAGCCAAGGAACAGCGTGAATCGATCTCCGCGATGGATCGGACGGTCAGCGTTGGTCTATTCCTCTCGGTGACACGTGTCACTCCGTGAGCAGCCGAGTGCTCTCAGGCCTCCATCTCCATGGTGTATAGGAGTAAGAGTATTTATAAGAATGCATTATACGATTGAAAACAGGAATCATGTTCTGCAGCTATAAAAGTCAAAAAAATTGTCAATAAACTGCCAACAATATCTCTCCATTTATTAACCTGAAAAAGAAAGAATGATTCATCTTTAGGACTCACTGCCTTATAATGAAGCTAGGAAATTTTTAGAAACTCTTTACCTTGCTGCACACTGAGACAGTTTTATTAGCAGCTAATACCACTACCTGTAGTCCTGCACAAATCTTACAACATGTTATGAACTGTAGGGAAGGCAGTGACATGAGTCTGTAATTTTAAGGAACTACATACTTGTATGGTCTATTGATAAACTTGGAAAGGAGTTTCTGTACTGAACATGTCAATATCATTGAGAGCTTATCGTTAATAAATGAAAAAAATTATTCATGCTAACTCTGAACCTTATTTTTCAACGGCGTCATCTATCCTCAACGACCAAAGAACTGCAAAATTATAGGCTACATGCAGGAGAGGCAGTAAGAAAACAAATCAATCAAAAGTAATATAGTCAGAATGATAAAATCAATACTTTATGGTAGAAAATAAAACATCCTAACTCTAAAAACCAAACAAAACATATGCACATTCGATGAATTTTTTAGCTTGACAAGAGTTTGACAGTACAGACGTATGGTAATTATAGTACTTGACGATTTCCCATCTAAACCTAATCAATGAAAATGCAAACTTTCTATAACTATATTCACTATTAAGCAAGTTAAGCACACCAAATGACCATTTCACAATACTCCCAGCATCTCAAAGACATCCTAACAGGCTAGTGACGCCTTTTGCTGACTTGATAATCTTCAGCGAGTTACTTGTCCTTGGATACATCTGCATCTGTGCAATTACCATGATGCTTGCCAATTGATAAAGTATATGGGCGAGACAAAATTGTATTTTTTTCTCGAACTGTAATTTATTAATAGGGAAAGGGCAAACATTGATTAACATCCTCAATTAAACTAAGTATCTAATGTATTCACTATGAAATTTAAATTCACATTCACATTCACTGGCGATGGAAAGTTCTTAGACAAGATAAGAATCAATAAATTAACCAGAAAGTTTTCAAAAAATAAATTGAGCAGGAAAATACATTAAAGTGCCTTCTCTTTTTAGGCTTTTTTTATCTCAGAGCTGGAAAATCATTTTGGGATTTTCTCCATGAAGGTAGTACCTACATTTGCTTCTAATATAAACAACGGGTTTGATTCAACTTAAAGGATATTTTATTTTTATATAGGTATCAGTATCATGATATGGCTTAATGTTGGCTTATCTTTTTTACTCCTTGAGAGAGTCCAGTAAGCATATCTCTGAACTTGTCCGGTGATGAAAATCTATAAGGAAAAGGATAAGACAATTTAGATGGGTGGTTATAACTTCTTGAGCTAAAAATCTAGAAGACAATCGATCAAATTCTTTATCCAAGCCTTCAGGTTTGTTTGAATAGAGAACCCAAAACAAATGGTAGATAATTTCATGAATAATCATCCTAAGACTCATTTCGACCATTAGCTGTATGTCCAATCTGTCATTGATATTATATTTGTGATAGAAAAATAAAATTTACCTGAAGAATTGCTTAGCTCTGTAACGAACTAGAGGTCCGATCCGATGTGAACAGCATGGAACATGACTGTGGAGCTTATTGTCATACTGTGCTAGGGGCTGGACATTTTTTCGAACACTGCAGGTAGTGAAGGCAATGTGGTTGTGCAGTGTCCTTCAAATGCTCACAAGGCTCTCGTTCTGCAGGGTTCTTGCAAGTCCAAAGCATCAAATTGATATAAAAAGAGAAACACAGGAACAAATTAATTGTGGTGAATAAAAATGTGACTTCTTGATAGAGAAGCAAAGGAGCTAGGATGGAGGGGAGGCTCCACACGGTCGTAGCTAGAGGTTGTGGAGCTTATTCCACTCCTTAGGGGCCTCTCTCCGTCCAACTTCAGGCTGCGAGCTATAGTTTTAGGATTGGGTTTACAGATCAAAGGGGTCGGAGATTTGGGAATTTTGTGGACGGAGAGAGAACTCACCTTAGAAGAAGAAGAATCCCAAGCAGTTGAGGCCGTCGTTGCCATTGTTGATTCGCGACCACCTCAAGGCCCTGACCTGAAGCTGCTGGCACCATGGATAATTTCGCAGCTAGCCCAGGACTCTAGCTTCTCTATCCCCGATGTTGAAGATCTTCCCTAGCTAGGAGAACAAGCTGGCAGCAAAACCAGATCCGGCTAGCATGGCTTCGTAGGGGATGGTCAAACTGGGGTGGAAGTGTGCTAAGCAAACGTGGTGTTGGAGGCAGTGTTACCCTAAACATTTGAAATATAAACATTTAAAAGGATTAAACGGTCATCTACCATTTAGCTATTTATTCGGATTAAACAGCCATATAAACGAACTAAATGGTGATTAAACAAACACGGTAAGCCACTGTATAATATGTCGACGGACTAAACAGCCGTGTACATGAACAGTACTCGGAGGGCATGGTGGAACCAGAAGATTTCTCGAACATGCCAGTGTGAGCTCCTCCCCACCAGCGAGCTTTTCTAGCGGCGTTCGTGTGGCGAATACTGTGGATGATGCATCCTCGTGACCGGATCTAGTGCTGGGGCCACTTGCTGCTCGCCGAGGTGGTGAGAGGGAGGGACGAAGGAACGATGGTGATGGTGGCGGCGGTAGCAAGGAGGGAAGAGAAAGAAGAGAGGACCTTGGGTTGCTTTTGAGAAAATAGGAGGGTGTTTTTGCCAAATAGCCTGAGGCCACTTGGTAGTGCGCAGGGTGACGAGCGCTCTTGTGCGAGGAAAAGAGACTTGTCTTTAAGATACCCGATGTAGATGAGTTACCACGTAAAGGCTTAATAGGTTCGTCTCGCGAATTAGTCACCATTTATTTAATTAGTTTTATAGTTAGCTTATGTTTAGTTCCTTTAATTGGTATCCAAACACCTGATGTGACCCGAACTAGTCCCTGGATCAATGAGGTAGAGAAGAGACATGAAAAGAAGTAGGTTGCAAGCTTTTAAGCAGCTGAGGTACGATCAATTATCATATTACATTAATAGTAAGGTAGAAGAGTTACCCACCACACATATTAATGTTGAGATACAGAACAAATGAGAAGAGAAGCAGGCTACCAAATTACTATATATTTTGTGAGAGAATAAAGTGGGTTATATTTTAATGATAGAACATAATATATATTACTATTATACGAGTTGGTTGTTTTGGATGAACCATAAGTGATGGTTTTATTATAAAGCTAAAAGAAGGTTCATTATTAGCCACGTTCTAATATAATATGGTGTTGTACTGCAAGCCTGCCATTGCATGCAATCTCATGCAACGTAATACGGCATTGTGATTTAATAGTTTGTTTGTTCTCTTTGTTAAAAATGTAAGATTTGGTTGCTGATCTAATCAAGTACGGTCAGTTGTCAAATGTAGTACAATTCTTCTTTTAAAAACTTGTACACTTCTTCTATCGCATTCAAAATGGGAGAATTCACAAAATAGCACTTGTTTCTGGTAGTGTTTATGGAACGACACATGTAACCTGCATATCCAAAAAATAGCACTGCATGCACCCATGCAATTCACCAAACAGCACAAATTCTTATTTTCGCTCTTGTTTTAATTTCTCCCATGATTTTACCAAATGAAAAAGACCAACTTGCCCTTTGTATTTTCAACTGATTTTTCAGCGTCGTAATTCTTTTTCCTCCCAAGCTAGAGCTGAATTAGTCAAATTTTATGTGTAATAGTGTGATATGAGACAAAAAAAAAGCATAATATGTTTATTGATGATAGATTGATAGGTGCTTTATTTAGTTTTCTATGATGTTAACTGGTTTAGTTGAATTACCCAAAATATATATATGCTTCTATGATGAAACACTAAAATTATCTCTTATATGATAGGTGCTTTATTTAGTTTTCTATGATGAAACACTAAAATTATCTCTTATATGATGTAAATGTATGAGACTATCGATAGGAGCGTCAATCATTGCTTCAGTTTGGTTTTTTGTTGATGCATTGTTTTAGAGATATATATATATATATAGTATGTATTTTAGAAGCTGATTAACCAAACGGATTTAAGGTGATGGATTTTGGCCGGTTTTTAGTTTTCTAGCAAATTTGATGGTTATTTTTTCTAAAACAGAAATTCTCTCATGACCGAACAAGGGTCCCGAACAACATGTAGACTATTCTATATATATGTTTTCGTTGCATCGTCGAATTTATTATTGTTCTATTTAATGTGGATGGAAGGATAAGAGAGTAAGGCTCTTGCGCCAGCAAGGGTAATATGGTCTATTTGCATGTGATAAAAAACTAAAAGATAAATAATGAATACAAAAGTATATGCAGTGCTATTTTACAAACACTGCTACAAAGATCATTAACCGAGGTGGACAAAAACGAATAACCGAGGTATTTTTCGCAACCACATTAGATCAAAGGTCATGGTAAATGATCTATTTTCCCATGCGGTTTGCTGCTTGTCTTGGTTAATTAAATAAAAAAATAAAAAGAGAGAGAGAAAAAGCCCGTCGAGCCCATCACGAGCCTGGCGTCGCTCCACCACCGCCGTCCTCTGCCTTGCCGCTCCGAGCCGTGGCTCCGTGCCGTCGCCACCGCTGCACCTGACCATGCCGCTCCGCTCCAGTGCCGGCGTTGGAAAGGGAGAGGATGGGGCAGGGCAGAGGGAGAGTGCGTGCACGTGAGAGTGTGGTGGAGAGGGAAAGGACGAGGCGGCGGTTGAGTGTGCTGGAGAGGGAGAGAGAGAATCGTGGGATTCCAAACCCTAGGAGATATATATATACTAGAGGATATTAGGGCAAGATGGACTATTTAGGCTTCTAGTTGGATCTGTATTTTTTGAGGTGGACTTTATAGTGTGTCCGTCTTTGTTAATCGATTAACCTAGACATTTGCTTTAAAACGGCCACATTGATGATTAACCAAGGCGGTCCTTGTAGTGTGCCCGCCTCGGTTAAACTTTTTTGCGGGATAGTTTTTTTAACCGTCTCGGTTAATAAAAAATGACCGCTTCGGTTACTGCATTAACCGAGGTGGTTGAAATTTCTACCCGTCTCGAAGGTGCTTAAAAAGACCCTGGTAAATTATTTTTTGTAGGAGTGAGATCCATTTTTCGAAACGAAAACCTGAATTTGAAGTGCTATTCCTTGGACACCAATAGAAACTGATGCTGTCTCCTGAATTTCCCATTTAAAATGCGCAAGATTCACCTGGTTTCTAGTTTTCCTGCCATGGCCCTGCCGTGTGTTTTTCTACGTACAGCTCAGCCTCCAGGGTGACTTGCCCGCCCTCGGTTCTTGCTGGCGACGCGCCGGCATATTCCGCCTTCCTCCAACGCGGAGGCCTCCTCAAAACAGATGAATTGCCGTCACCGCCTATTCTTGGCCATACCGCGTCCCGCATGCAGCACCAACAGGGGGGGGAAAGCCATCGAAGAGGGAAGGAAACAAGAAATCGGCGGATCCTTGATGCACCCCTGCCGGTTCGACGCCAATTCTCCCGGTGTTCAACTCCCATTCCCCTGCCCTGTTCGTTTTGCCAGCGGATTCGATCAGCGCAGCGCACCGGACCAGAGTTCTTGATTTAATCCTCGGCTGTGTGGTGGATGGCGGGGCACCTCGTTCTTCTTCTCTTCCACGAGTTTAGGAGGTAGGGGAGCAGGAGGAGGAAGGTAGATGGAGAGAGACGGGATGGAGGGCAACAATCTTCTGCATTTTCTTGATACCCCCAGCGCGCATTACAGACTGTATGCGTCTTCTACCTTCCCATCTATGTTTTGGTTTATTCAATCTCCCGTGTTATATTGCGCATTTCTCCTTCTGTTTCCATGGGATATGCAATTTGATGTTTTGCCTCTCTTTCTCTTGAAGGAATTGCGATGGATTTGAAGCCGAAAATGATGCAGATGATCGCTCTGATGCATCAGGTTCGTATTTTTCCTTGATATCTTCCTCTTCCACTTTTGCATTCTTGAATATCTTTGTGTATTCGTCAAGAACGTTTCAATGTTAATAATTTGTGGAAATGATATTTTTTTTCGAGAATGCATTTGTGGAAATGATATGAGTTCAGGTTATAAAGCATACATGCTCCATTGATCCTGAATTTGTGAAATTTGTCGTTACATTCTGCTGGAGGATACATTTTGTTGAAATTTGTTTTACTGAACCTCACCGTCCTTTTCCCCTCATTTTGCTGTATCCATTGATTTCAATGTCTTATTCGCTTGCACCGTGTATCTGTTGAATTCATGCCATGCCAGTGCCATTCGATTTCTGAAACTAAAAGCTCGCATGTTGGGAGAGAAATTAAACTAACTAATCTTATGTGATAAATGATCGATAGATGGACGCCAGATGGAGCTGCTGGCACAATTTTCTTTGTTGTTTAACTGCCAATGCTTTATTGATGTGTTCATGCTGGAAATGGCTTCTGTGCTCCATATGATTACTTGTGATGATTTTCAGATCCAGATCCAGCTAATTCGAGGGAATTGTTGGAGTGTCTGTTGAACCAACCAGCAAACAAATTCTGTGCAGACTGTGGCATTCCTGATCCAAAATGGGCGTAAGTCTCTGTAAAGCAATATTTATCCCGAACATTCAATTTGGCTTGCCAAGAAATTGCTAGAGTTGTCACACTTAATTTCTAAATGACATGTTTTATTTTGTTGCTTCTTGGATTAACCGCAAATTTTTGCTCTTTGGTCAATTTACACAAACACTAAAGAAGTCTAATATTGCTTTTTACAGCTTTCGTAAGATCTGATTGATTTGTCAGGCATCTGGTTTTTCTGACCAATAATATTGTAGTGCTTATCCAAATTGGGCTTTAGTGCCATTTAACTTCTTTTGCACTTGCAGGGCCTTGCCTTTTGGGGCATTCATTTGCATTAAGTGCTCTGGAACTCATAGAAGTCTTGGAGTGCACATATCAAAGGTGTGCAATGGGCTTTCCTCGGTCTGTTTAGATCCAAAATTTTTACCCCCAAAAACGTTACATCGAATATTTGGACACATGCATGGAGTACTAAATGAAGTTTATTTACAAAACTTTTTGCACGGATGGGCTGTAAATCTCGAGACGAATCTAATGAGACTACTTAATCCATGATTTGCAACAGTGATGCGTCTCACGATTTACAACCCATCTGTGCAAAAGATTTAGTAAATAGACTTCATTTAGTACTTCAAATTAGCAAGATTCCATGCCAAAAAAAATTTGGCCAAACATCTAAACACGGCTACTTCTGCCACTTTTTCCATTTTCGGTTCCACCACAGATCTTCTTATACCAAATTTCCATTTCTATGGTTGGAGGTGTTCTAGAAAGCAAGGCTTCAAAATTCGATTTCTCTTAAAAATGATATTTTCTCCATGACCAATAGTTGTGCGCTGCAATAACTCATTATTTTCCTTGTCAAATACAAGGGGTACTTTATTAATTCCAGTGTGCAATGATTAACGGCTAATTCATAATAGTAATGCTACTCCATTTTACTATCACAGATCTTATACCGAACTTACCAAATATTCGTTTTGAATTGAATATAGGTGATTTCAGTGAATCTGGATGAGTGGACAGATGAGGAAGTCCACTGTTTAGCTGAATCAGGAGGAAATTCCGTTGTTAACACAAGATATGAGGCTTTTTTACCCGAAAACAAGAAAATAAAACAAGATTGCTCGACTGAGGAGCGTAATGATTTCATTAGGTACACATTGAGTTAGTTGATTATCGGTACTTGTCATAACTCTATTTCATGATATTTTGTTTCCCCCGTTTATGTATGCAGGAAAAAATATCAGTTCCAACAGTTTGTCTGTGATCCACAATTTTCATGCCCTTTACCACTTAATAAAAAGCATGCACAAGATAAACACCAGCAGCACAATAGCAACAAACATGGTTTTGGTCATGCTTTCAGGAATAGCTGGAGGAAAAAAGATTCAGATAGCAAAGGACTAAAGAAAATGGTGCGACGAACTCACCGATGCTAAATTTTGTTAGTGTATATGGCACTTGATATGTTACTTTTACATTGATGGTGTGTTGTTTTCTCTGTTGCAGTCGGATGTGGGAATGATAGAATTTGTTGGATTAATCAAGGTCAATATCTTAAAAGGCACAGATTTAGCTGTACGTGATGTGATGTCAAGCGATCCATATGTCATGATTAATCTAGGGCACCAGGTAAGCACAAATTTTTTTGGCATCAATGGCAGCTTACTATTGCAAAGATGTCTGTTCTCCTTTTCAGTTCTTTTGAGACTTCCAGCTAACACATTCATATTTTTCAGTCCATGAAAACTAAGGTGATAAAGAACACCCTGAATCCTATCTGGAACGAAAGACTGATGCTTTCGATCCCTGACCCAATTCCACCTCTTAAACTGGTATGTGTTCATTTGTATCAACTTTTAAGATGTTGTAATTAATCCCCCAAACATTTACCTCATCTCTCTATCTAGCGACTCACTTTTCCAGTAAATTCTCACTTCAGGTGAAATGTTTTGTTCAAACTCTGCACTGATTGACGTTTTTCCCACCTCTAACAGCAAGTATTTGACAAGGACACATTCAGCTCCGATGACCGGATGGGGGAGGCCGACGTGGACATCCGGCCACTTATTGCAGCAACGAAGGAGCATGAGAACTCAACCATCAACGAATTGACGGAGCTTTACAGATGGTCAGCCAGTGAAGACAGCAACGGTGTGCTTGCCAAGGACAGCGTGATTTGCATTGCCAATGGCAAGGTGAAGCAGGAGATCACTCTGAAGCTCCAGAACGTCGAGCGCGGGGAGCTCGAGATTGAGATCGAGTGTGTGCCACTCAGCCAGTAGCAGCTTCATAATGCGACGGACACTGTTTGGCAATGCTCAGAGAGACCTTCACTTGTGTGTTTGCTGCATGCCTCTGTTGTAGTGTACATGTGTGAGATATGTTGTATGGTAGATAGGAAGAAGGAAAAAGTCATCTATACAACTTTGATTTTAGGCATAAACTGGTTTGGATTGGTTCTTTTCAGGCACATATTTTGAACTGTTTTTAGTAGTTCCCCAGACCCCAGTGGTAGCTGGTACCAGGATGGTGAAAAGAGATCATCATTTGCTCATATCCAAAAGTTGGCTTGCAAAATGCTACCATGGGGAGAAAGACAGCAAGGGTGAAAGACGAAACCGGTTCCTCTGCAGTAACTGCAGGGGGACTCGGTCACTTACACGTGGGGCTAGGCAGTTGCAGTGGTTGCAAGCACCCCGGTACTACTGCAAATGATCTCGTTCCGAAAGACGAGGTGGTACTACAATGCAAAGAGCATTCTAAAATAAATATCAAGTGTCAAGGATCTTGGAGAATTAGGACCATTATTATCGGAATAATTCTGTATAGTTTGATTCCTATATGATTTTTCCTAGTGCTACTTATGGTTGCTTGGAAAAATGTTCATAGGATTTCCTACTTTCCTCTACCATAGGAGAATTTTAGGATCTTTTTTGGAAATGACAAACATGGTTCTATTGCAACTGCACGAACTGCCCCATGGCCATTTCCTGACCCATGAAGCATGAACTATTGCTCATGTTCGATTGGCCTTTCGAACTTCAATGCTGAACAAATTTCCCTGCAGTATCAATGCTGGTCGCTGCCATGCATGTGTACGCCATTGTTATCTAAAACCAGCTTCAAATGAGCTCAAGGACCAAAGCCATGGTTTTCAAGTTCAGAAGTTATAGTAAGACTTGGGCAATAATTATTCAAGAGTCAAAACATTGACTTATTTGAAAGGAAAAAATGTTTTTACTAGTAGAAAGCTTTTACTAGCCTTAATAAAAGCTTTTACTAGTAAAAGCTTAATAAATCACATTAGCCTAAACCTTCTCCATGGATCTCTGTTTGGATCTCCAGATTCATAGCCTGCTGTGGCTTTTCAGAGGGAGGGATCGACCTAAAAACTTGAGACATTTGACACGAAACCTAATGAATTTATCTCCAGGGTTATAGCAAACGCACATACTACAGTTCCACACCACAGTTATTAAGTTCGGTAATACATATATGCAACCCTGGCCCCGACGGCCGACAGCATCACCTGCCGACACGCACACAGCATACTAATGTACTATACATATCACTCTGAACTTCTCGCGGCTTGAGGTATAGCTAAGCCGGGCAGGCGTCGCCGCCCTTGAGCTCGGTCCCGTCGCTCTCCGGTGTGGTCGCCGTCGGCGTGCTGCTGCGGTACAGAGCAGTCATGAACGGCGTCGCGAGCACCGTCGTCGTCAGCGCCATGATCACGAAGATGGCGAACGTTGTGTCATCCAGCACCTGCACTCACATATGCCCGTTAAACAAACACACGTTCATGAGATTTGAGTGCCAACTGCCAGACTTCCATGTATATACAACAGACCTTCCGCTCCCTGCCGATGTTGAGCACGATGAGCTCGACGAGCCCCTTGGCGCTCATGGCGACGCCGAGCGCGGCGGCCTCGCGCCTGGCCATGCCGGTCCAGGCGGCCACCGCGAACGTGCCGCCGAACTTCCCGAGGAAGGCCACGGCCACGACGAGCGCGACCATGCCCCACGCGGCGGCGCCGCGGACGGTGTCGATGTCGGTGCGCAGCCCGCTGGTGGCGAAGTAGAGCGGCAGCATCAGCCCGGACACCAGCGGCGCCACCTTCTCGCCCGCGCGCTCCGCCAGGCCGCCCTCCCGCGGCACGGACAGCCCGAACACGAACGCGCCGAACACGGGGTGCACGCCGATGGCGTCGGTTGCCGCGCCCGCGAGCAGGGCGCACGCCACCACGGCGCCCGGGGACGCCAGCGCGGCGGCGCGGCCGGGGCCCGCGCGGCGCGCCAGGCGCGCCATCAGCGGGCGGAGCGCGCACAGCATGAGCGCCACGAAGGCGGCCCCCGAGGCGAGGATGTAGACCGGCGCGAGCGGGGCGCCGCCCCTGGCCGCGCCGCCGGAGACGGCGAGCGCGAGGAGCGCCCACGCGAAGACGTCGTTGACCGCGGCGGCGGCCATGGCGGTCTCGCCGAGCGGCGCGCCGAGGAGGCCGAGCTCCTTGAGGATGCAGGCGAGCACGGGCAGCGCCGTCACCGAGAGCGCGGCGCCGACGAACACGCAGAGCGGGAGGAACGCGGCGGGGCCATGACCAGGCGCCGGGACGGCGAGCCTCAGCAGCGGCGCGAGGCCCGGCGCGGCGAGGAACGGCGGCACGATCCCCGCCGCGGCGACCGCCACGCTGCGCGGCCCCGCGCGGCGCACGGCGCGGAAGTCGAGCTCGAGGCCGACAAGGAAGAGGAAGAGCAGCAGGCCGAGGCCCGCGACGGTGTCCAGCGCCGCGGCGCTCCACGCCGGGAAGATGGCGCGGCGGAAGGCACCCCACCGGCCCAGCGCCGACGGCCCCAGCAAGATGCCACCCTGCACGAATTTAACACGCGGCCACGCGCTAATTAGTTGCCGCGAATAATATAAGCAAACACACCGATCGTTTATGCCATCACGGGTGCTAAAAATGGTCCAAATATTTAGCCTATATTTTCAGAAAAAAAATAGCCATGCTAAAATTTTGTAACAAAAAATATTTGCCATGCACGCTTGACCTGAGTGGCCATGCAAGTTCGAGGTGGGGTTCAACACGATGCTAACAGGAGTTGGTTGTTGACACGACATGACTTGCACTTACCGTCCTCTAGAAAATGCTGACTTGTTCTGGTTTAGGACGCGCAAGCACTTCCCACGTCAGATCAATATTTCCCTTACATATATGGTCAACACCAGCATAATCCATCAACACCAGCACACTAGATGGAGGAAAACAAAAGCATACCCTTTATCCGTGAATGGTTAGAGATGTGACCATGTGGATCATCACTGCTGGTTATTAGCTTCGATTTGTGGGCCCATCATTTTCTGAAGATCTGGTGATCCGCGTATGTTAGTGTGGGCAGAAATGATCATTTACTCTCTCTTTTTTTCATTCTATTTCCATCCAAGTGCTAATTGGTGAAACTGTCAAACTTTACAATTAGCCTATTCAAATTGGAGTGCTAATAAGATCGTCTAACTTTAATTAGCTATGACTTGGAAATTTTATCATGTGTATGAGTGCTAATATGTGCTAAACTTTAGCTCTCAAATTTAGCCTATTGAAACAGATGACTTCGTAATGGAAGAAATAATCACCAGGGTCGTCAGATCTGTTATTAGCTTCCAATAATCTTGGTAGCAAATTGTCTCGATCGGCACCTATTCCAAGGATAACGTACATCCCGCGTAGGACGAAAACATGCATGCAATTTATAAATATACCAGGATCTCGGCGACAACTTTAGGCTGGCGCAGCGGCCTGAGCGCGAGCGCGAGCGCGAGCGCGAGGCCCTGCGTGACCGCGAGCACGACGGTGATCTGCACGGCGAGCAGCGGCAGCGCGAAGTCGAGAGGGTTCTCGCCCTGCCACACCCCGTCCGACGCCATCTTCACCGCCGCCGGGGACGACGACGGCGAGTTCGCCGCCATTCCGTGATCCGCTATACCGCTAGTACGTACGTGCACGCAAGAGCAGGAAACCTCTCGATCGGACGTGTGTGTGTGTGTGGCTACACTGCTCCAGCTGCTGCTGCTGTTACTGCTACCAGCAGGCAGCAGTGCATGCATGATGCTGGCCGGGGGCTCTGGAATTTATGGGCGTGGGCGGGCCGATGCGACCTGGCTGGGAGGCTGGTGCACCTGATGATACGTTGGTGCTCGACTCGGTGGTGGCCCGGCCCTTCTCCATCATTTGGGGGAATCGAAGAGAGAGGTCAGATATCTCAAAAAAAAAAAGAGAGGTTAGATGGATTTGGACGGACATGATGGGGGAGGAATGTGGATACGCTTGATCTTCTGCCTCCTGCAGCTCGGTGGGCAAAGCGGCTATGCAGTATGCACACGCTTTGTCATGGATCGTCATATTCATCTCGCATTGTGTCGTAGCTTTGTCTTCATTCTTGAATATAAGACGTTTAGGGCAACCTAATTACGGTTCTGTATATAAAGATGGAAGTTTTGCCATAGGACAACCTGACTTTATGACTTTTGCTGGAATAAAACATTGTTTATATTGCAGCAGGGCGCAAAAATGATGTCCTGGGACAAGTCAAATATAAGTGTAGTTTTGTACTATTGAAGAGTAGTATATATAGACTGGATTGCCGGTGCGCATTAGTCCGACCAGATGATAGATGATCTTTTTATCAGGATCTTTCATCAAAGGATTATGAGAAATGAACGGACGATGATGGGGGTATCTGAAAGGAGAAACGGTGAAATAATTTCAAAGATGAAGAAAATTCCTTCCTGGATGTATCTAAATAATTGTGGAGGGGATGGTGTCTCGAAGTGCTTTTGATGTCAACATTGACTGGCACATGTGTTTTATTGGCCTCTTTTTTTTTCAGACACGTCGTAATAATTATAATAGTTATAGTTAGTTTTTTCTTTTGTGTTCTTGTCCCTATATATATAACTATATATACTCGCTTCGTCCTATGAAGAATGAAGAGCTAAATTCTAGTTGTTTCCCGACAGTTTAGTGTTATCGACAAATGACTGCTACGCTTAGTACTTGTCTCAATTCCCTTTACTTTAGGCATGCATGGAAGATATTCAGAATTAGTTACAACATACATTGCATGCAACAAGCTACTTCTTTGACCACTAAAAACCTTATATCTCTAGGAACAAGACTAAGTGACTAACCACACACAAATTGCAGGCACAATCTGATACTACATGCATATAAGTACATCGCAGTACGTGTTCACACAGAACACGACCTATCATGCTTCGAGGCAAGGTCAGCATGGATTCCGGAGAGAGTTAATCATCCTACACCCCCACTAACTAAAATGCTGCAGGTTGGTGAGTGGTAGGCTGGCAGCACTACCAAAGTAACTTTCAGCACAAACACCGCGAGCCACAGCCCACACAGGTAGCATCTTATGTGGTAGTAACTAGGCTACCTCTATCTTCTCTCAAACGTTCCAGAACCCTAGCTAACCCTTCACCCAGCTTATGGTCGACACAATCTGAATGTTACAAGTCAATCGCCGCACTAATTCAGTCTATCCCGGCCCATTCAATGTGTGTACCGTACCCAATAATCTTTTTCAAGGCAAAATTAAAACTTATCTTCTCCGATCCCATGATGAATTGATCCTTTTTCTCCGATCCCCGCCTTCCGTTAATTAGTCGTCACTGCTGGAAAAGGAGATGCATGCAGCAGGAGGTCGCATTTGTGCCGTCGGCATGACCGGGACGACGACGACGATTGATAAGGGGCTGAGGGCCACTGGTTGGAGCAGCCTGATTTGCGCGGCTGCTTAGTGCGCTCAGCCTACAACTCCCTGACCTCTCATTAGGGTTTTGTTTAATGTTGCTATTGGTTGGAGGAAGGATTAAAGTATTTCCAGGAATCTATCACTTTGATTGTGAATTGGAAATACGCATGAGTAGAAAAGGGTTGCAGCACTGATGCTAGGGTCGTCTGATGTGCGGTGTGTGAGAGGGGTTTGGTGGTTTGACCTGTCACTGCTGGATTGGACAGTCTCCTTGGTGTAGGCTGCCACCTCAACCCGACTTGTCAATTAGCCAGTGGGTAGGATATGAATGTTGATTTAGGGAATTGGTACTCTTCTACATTAACTTGTCATCTTTTTTTCCTAAATGAATATTATTAGATTTGGGCGACTGAGATTAATATTTTGAGCACTATATATAGAAATATTGAACTCATTTTGAAATTATCTAGTACAGTAATATATTATCTAAGATCACACATCCAAAATTGTTGGTGATGATGGTACGAGAAGCGCATGCTGTTCTTAGAGCGCTCAATCCACATAGCTATAGTCCGCCCATGATTCAATACTGATGGGTGTAGCCTTGTAGGTCGCTCCCGGACGCAAATAGTGAAAACCATCAAGTTTTGTAAAAACAGTTTATATTTAAATAGATCAATTGAAAAGGTAAAATTCACCGAAAATAACTTGGTATAGGCGTATAGCACGATGAAGTGAGCGATCGATTATAAAAGAAAACCAGTGATGTGACATTTCTTCAAATCCATTCAGGGGTGTTTTTTTTTGAATAAAATTCAGGGGGTGTTTAGTTCCAAAAAAAGTTTATACAGTACCCGTCACATCGAATTTTTGGACAGATACATGGAGCATTAAATGCAGTTGAAAAAATAACTAATTACATAGTTCAACTGATTAGAACGAGACGAATCTTTTAAGTATAATTAATCCATAATTAGATATTATTTGAAAAATAACAATAATGAAATGTGCTACAGTGCTAAAACCCAAACTTTTTCACCCACTAAACACACTCTCAATTTTCCTGGCCCAGTGCGCTAGCCCGCTTCCTTCCCTTCTAACACTCGGGGGGCAAGCTTTCCAGCCCAGCTCCATCCACCTCCAGTTTTTTGCTTGCCGTGCTCTAGCCACGCGATTCCTTTGACTCGATTTCTGATTCACAGCTCGGGTCTTTCCGCTTATAAGCAGATTCTGGATGAAAATAAGCGAAAAACTCATCCAAACATTTTGATTATTTTTCAATTCTCGCAGTCGCCGCTTACTAGCGAAGCCTGAAAACAACGTGAGCCTCGATTCTCCCCACCGGCACCCAGAACTCGCGTAGAGCATAAGTCAGTCCCAATGCAGACTCCATTCATAAAGTTTAAGCCTCAAAGACTCCATCACAAAAAATTATACTTCCCAATGCAAAGTGTGTTACTTTGGTTTATATAGCCCACTTATTTCTCTCACATTCATTTTTAATTTGCGTGAAGACTTGGAGTCTTGATTTATCTTCCTCTCTCTTCCATAAATATACTGCCACGTAAAAAAAACACAATAAATAATAAATAAGAGACTTAGACTGCCCCGACGCGATTTTTCCTCCTCTGCCCCTTCTCCCCAGAGTGCGTCTCTCCCCGACGCCCCCTCCCAGCCGCCCCTCGGTGCGCCGCCTCCCTGCTCTGCCGCGCCTCCTCCCTACTGTCCCCAGAGCAGAGCTGCATCTTTCTTCCCCCGAGGTTAGCAGCGCCGCCGCCTCCTCCGTGTGCTCGTGCCGCTGTCCCTGTCCTCCTCTCCCCCGACCGAAGCAGCACCGCCTACAGCTCCCTAGCTGAGCGACGCCCTGGCCCCCTGCCTTCTCCCGAAATTGCTGCTGCAGGTTGATCAAAAAAAAAATTGCTGCTGCAGGCCTCTCGCGCCTCTCCCGCCGCCGCCTGATCTCCCGCGCAGGCCTGTCGCTCGCCAGCCCGCCCCTGTCCAGTTCGCTGCAGACGCCGACGCCTCTCCTGGCCCCTCCCGCCGCCGACGCCCCTCCGGGTACCTCCCACTTCCACCGTGCCCCCGAAACTGAGCTGAGGTCCCTGCCCCCCCCCCCCCCCCCCCCCCCCCGAAGCAACGCCGCCTGCCTTTCCCGTTCTTGTTCCCTGCCATCTTAGTCATTGTTTTTTCTATCTTTTTTTTTCCAAGTCCTTGTTTGCTGCCGCTATTAACATTTGTGACATGTCATTAACATTCGTGAAATTTTTGACATTAACATATATTTGATCTAATTGTAATATATTATAAGTAGTCAAAATACTAAAAAATATAAAAGATATTGAATTTTGCTCGTATTCAGCAAAAAATTGAGATATCATCACCTTCGGGGGCATTTCAGACATTTTACCACTCAACTCAGAGAATCGACTCAAAATAATCAAGATAGCCAAACACCCAGCTTATCCAGACAATCGATTCTCCGGACAGTAGATTTATCTTAGAATTTTGATTCTCAGAAAAACGAGATTCAGAAAAGCGGAAACAAACAGGCTTTAGTTCCGTGCGCTGCATCGTGTGCCCCTACTGAAATTTATGACAAAAGGGAAGTGAAGTATTAAATACAGAAAAGAAGAACGAAAAGGAAAAGGAAAAAAAACAACAAAGCAACGAAAAACCGACAGGAAGATAGAAACTACTACGTCTGCAACCATGAGTCCATAGTTGCTGCTAACTCAGGCTTAACTATGCGAAATAGCAAAAGCATCTCAGCCATGAAATTTCTCTTGCAATTTTCAACCTATGGGTCAATGCTCTTAAAAATACAATCGTTCCTAGATGACCAGATGCTCCAAGCCATGAGTATAATAATTTCCATGTAGAAGGGGACCTGTAGCTTATCCTGAATTTGACTGAAAATGTTCAGTAAGGGTCTGGTGGTGATAACTAATTAACTGAAGCACCAATTTTTAGATTATGGATAAAGTTCCGGCTTTAATCATTCATATATGAATACCAACAACTAAAAAAGTTACAATAGTTCTTAGACTCTAGATCTTAAATAAGAATTTTCACAAATAAAAGAACAAAGCTACTCCCGCCATTCATCTTTGATAGATATATTCCAAAAACTCAAATGTTCATAAATGATAGATATATTTTCTATCGGCATGGGCTATGACAATAAATAGCACTAGTAACGATGAGTTCCCAGTTAAAACATTGGAGGACCAACAAAAAATTATGTGTTGCATTTACTATATGATAAGTAAGATTATTTTCTTTGGTCATTGTGTCAAGGTGAAATATAGCTATCAAAAATGAATGGAGGGAGTATAAATCAAAGAAAGAAACCTACAAGACTAAGCTTCAAACTGCTTCTTCGTTCCCACTTCAACCTTGCAATGTACTCACGCATGCCAATTCCTCACATCACTTGTCTGTTTAGAATCTTGATATCTGGATGGTTTGTAGCTTGCTCTTTTCATTTAAACCTCCTTCTGGCGAAAAGGTAGGAAGATATGTCAACATCGTCTCCAGGGAGGGAATGGCACCAAATGATGTAATCAATGCCGACGCTAGCGCTATGCTGGAAAAGAATATTCTCGAACGGTTTCCCGTACCACCCGACCTTCACGAACCTGCAAGTAGGATAGCACCTCGACAAAGCCTCCAACGAGAAAAACCTGCAACAAACAACACCATTGCGGTCGGCATGACGCCAACTGAGATTTCTCCCGGTGCCCACCGAGCAAGGTCCACACGCCAGCACAAGTTTGATCACCGATGCAGCAGGCCAGCGGCTCGCTCGAGAGCCGAAGCTGAGCGACCCACCTCCTGACAGGCAGCCACCTTCGAAGCATGCCTCACCACCACGGGCGCCGCCTCCTACCCAAGGGGTGCCCGATCTGGCCACTAGGGCACCAGACCCGAAACCCCGCCGCCGCCTCCACAAAGAATGCCACCATGGGTGCCGCCACCACTCCTTGGGGCGCTAGATCCGGCCACCAAAGCATCTAATCCTGCCACCCAAGCCCCAAGCGGCACAGGACACCCCCCCACTGCAGTGTAGCCATGGACGACGAGGAAGGGGGAAGCGAAGAAGGAAGGAGAGCCCGGCCGCCTCCCGGAGCCAGCACGAGCACTAGCCAGCGTCGCCGCAGCCATGGTTGGCAGCCCCGCCGAGCCCTATGCTCGCGCGAGGAAGCGCCCCGCGCAGCCTGCTGCACAGCAGGCCGCCCTCCCTGTCGCCACGACGGGAGAGGGCCAAGGGAAGGCAAACGGTGGCTAGGGCTGCCCGCCGCCCGAGTCGCCCGCAATAGAGGACCAACAAGCTTTAGCAAAATTGCAGCGTAGGAAGAGATGAGTACCTGATTCAACCCTTCTATAGGATGCAAAGGTTACAACTCACAAGTGTATGAGTCTAGCTCCATATTTCTTGTCCTAGGAAGTTCCCTCCTGCTTAGTCTATCTTTTAGTAATTACCAAAAAAAAAATCTTATGCTTCATCTGGCAATTGGATTTTCATATCGCCAAAAAGATGGAATGAACTGCTCTGTGCTCTATGATTTCTTTATAAGCTCGAGAGGAAGAGAAGTTCGAGCATCCTGCAGTTATGAGTAGGATGGAATCATCAAATCAGATGAGATTCCTCGGCGTGTTGAAGAGGAAGCAAAGCGGTGGCCGGTGAGCCACGAGCTTCCCCTGTTTTTAGGAATGTAAATGGTACAGATATTTTCTGACCGTATTCGAATTCGATCTAGTTTTAACCCGTTCGTATCCAATTTCGGATATTCAACATCCGTAACCGATTCGTATTATACTAAAAGTTATATTTTTATGATGTCGATATCCATTACAATTTTATCCGGTAAAAACTAACAATATCCATATTTGATCAGTATTCGAGCAAAAATATAAAAACAAATATAATATCAGTAATATCCATCAATATTTGATCCCTTTACATCCCTACCAGGCGTGAGACCGGTGAAACCAAGCTTGAGCAGAGTTTGCAGAGGTCATTCCACGCGCAGGGCAAGCTTGTTAGTCTCCGCAAAGTCAAGCCTCAAAACAGCGTGCGGGTCCAGCCGCTGTCACGATTCACGACTAGTAGTTCCTCCAGCATGAAGAAATCAGCAAACGCGAAATGTCCTTGGCTAATACAGCATCAGCAAACGCCAATATTAATTCCTCACTTGCTACAGAGCTCCCCCGGTTGAAGACGGATCGAGATCCTCTGCGCAACCATGGAGGCCATCCACCTCGCCTACGTGCTCGTCTTCGCCCTCCTCGCTGTCTTCGTCCTCCAACTCCGGCGCCGCGGGGCCTCTCCGGCCGAGCAGCCGGCAAGGGCGACGACGGCCCACTGCCCGTACCCGAACCCGGTCCTGGGCAACACCCTCGAGTTCATCCGCAACCGCCGCCGCTTCTTCGACTGGTACGCGGACCTGCTCCGCGCGGCGCCCACCGGCGCCATCGAGGCGTGGGGGCCCTTCGGCTCGGGCCGCGCCGTGACCGCCGCGACCCCGGCCGACGTCGACCACCTCCTGCGCGCCGGCTTCGCGGGCTACGTTAAAGGCGCGCGCTTCCGCGAGGCCACCGCCGACCTCATCGGCGACGGGCTCTTCGCCGCCGACGGCCGGCTATGGAGCCTGCAGCGGAAGCTGGCGTCGCACGCCTTCTCGTCCCGCTCGCTCCGCCGCTTCGCCGACGGCGTCCTTGCGGTCCACCTCCGGCGCGGGCTCCTGCCGTCCCTCGACGACGCCGCCGAGGCGGGGCGGGCCGTCGACCTGCAGGCCGCGCTGCGCCGGTTCGGCTTCGGCACCATCTGCCACGTCGCGTTCGGCGTCGAGGTCGCGCACGGGGACGGGCAGGAGGCGCTCTTCGCGGCGTTCGACGCCGCCCTCGAGATCTCCTTCCGGCGCGCGCTCACGCCGGCCACGTGGGTGCGGCGCCTCACCAAGCTCCTCGACGTCGGCAGGTCGCGGCGGCTCAGGGAGGCCGTCGGCGTCATCGACGGCTACGCCATGTCCGTCGTCGAGGCGAAGGAGGAGGCGCGCCGGAGGAACGGCGGCCTCGACGACGGGGACGCCGACCTATTGTCGCGGTTCATGGCGGCCATGGACGGGGAGGACGGCGGCAAGCTCGGCGCCATGTTCCCCACGCCGGCGGCCAAGCGCCGGTTCCTGCGGGACGTGGTCGTCACCTTCGTCCTCGCCGGGAAGGACACGACCTCGTCGGCGCTGACCTGGTTCTTCTGGCTCCTCGCCGCGAACCCTCACTGTGAGCGGCGCGCCCGCGAGGAGGCCGCGACCGGTGGCGGCGGCGCCAAGGGGATGCACTACCTGCACGCCGCCATCACCGAGGCGATGCGGCTGTACCCGCCGGTGCCGTTCAACGGGCGGGTCGCGGCGCGCGACGACGAGCTGCCGAGCGGCGCGGCGGTGCGCGCGGGGTGGCACGCGAACTACTCGGCGTACGCGATGGGGCGGATGAGGACGCTGTGGGGCGAGGACTGCATGGAGTTCGTGCCGGAGCGGTGGCTCGGCGACGGCGGCGAGTTCGTGCCCGTCGACGCGGCGCGGTACCCGGTGTTCCACGCCGGCCCGCGGGTGTGCCTCGGGAAGGAGATGGCGTACGTGCACATGAAGACGGTCGCGGCGGCCGTGCTCCGGAGGTTTAGGGTGGACGTGGTGGCGCCGCTGGCCAGCATGGAGGCGCCGCCGGCCTACGAGATGACGGCGACGATGAAGATGAAGGACGGGCTGTGGGTGCGGCTCTGCAGGCTGGAAGAATCAGCTGAGTGACGAGAGGAGACTTTGACTGCAAGTCTGCAAGTCAGCTCAGGGGACAAACAAGGACCGGGACACCCTGTTCTGTTCTCATTAGCACCATACTTCAACCGAAAATTACTCCACTAAAATTGTACTTATGTTGTAAAAATTAAAACCATATGTATTTCAAAATTTGTATATAATAATATTATTTAGTTTTAAATTTTTGACAGTCCCCGAGCTCCCAGCATCGACGTGGCATGCCACATGGCACCATGGTGTCAAACATTTGCAAAAATTCCCATGCATAGTTCTATCTTCTCTCGTTTGCTCCCTCCCCCCTTTTTCTATTTATCGCGCGTGCGATTTCTGGTCTTGCTATTGCAGAAACGTGCCGCGACACCTGTTCATCTTCCCCGGCAAGCTCCGGTCGGGTTAGGGCTCTTCAGGGTTCGGGTTGCCGGTCCCGTGGCCTCCGGTGGCCTTAGAAGAGGAGCGGAGGGGGGGGGGCAGGGAAGCCCGGCGGCGGAGGCGGGTTGCGGGCGGCGGCGATCGGCGGGCAGACGTGCGGTGGGCCAGGCACCACGGCGGGGGAGCGTGGATCTGAGCTGATTAGCGTCGGCTGCGGCGGAGGGCGGCGGCGGAGGGCGACGGCGGCGCCAGAGCCAGGGAAGGCAGGGGCGTGGCGTCTGCAATGTATCAACCGCAAATCGCACAAAGCGATGAATAGTGCCCCCTCTCCTCTCCTCTCCCCAAATCAATCTCTCTCTCTCTACGCTTGCGCTACTGCTACGACATCACCATGGTTCCAAGAGCTGAGGGCTTCAGTTGGAATGGAAGAGATCAAGCAAGAGCTTGCAAATTAGTGTAAAATTTGTTAGAATTATTAGCTTGCTCTTGCATTTTTTGTATTAGTCTGACAGAAGGGTCTAAAAATGTGTAGAAGAGGGCAGTAGAAAATGCCAACTTGTAGCCTGGCAGCAGCAGCAAGAGTGCAGCCTGTCAGCATTAGTAACTTTAGAAAATAGAAGAGTGTAGATGCTAGCAACAGTAGCAGTAGGGAGTAGAAGTGTGTGGAACCATTGTATGTCCTGAGTCTTCCTCCTTATATTTATATACCCCTTGGAGACTTTCTAAAAGGATAGCCAGTTCAGTTAATAGAGCAGCAACCAACTAGTGTGTGCGCTTTGCTCCACTTTCCTTCTTCAACCAATAGCTGAATAGCCACATGAGAGAGTGTGTGAGTGAGCTTGAGCTCTCTGATCAAAGTGATCAGTTGAGTCGAGGTAGTTTGCTAGGCTAACACAGCATGCATGACGTTATGGCTTCTCCACCATCTTTACAAGAATCTTGATAACAACGTCATTCATAGATAGAAAGATACATTTTTACTGTGGAAAACATATATTTGAGAAGAATAGGAATGTAGTCGTTTGTCTAACAGAAATTTGCTGCTTGCTGGAATGTAATTCAGCTTAACTAAATGTATTGCCCGAATAGAAAGGTGTAGCATGTGCGCCTAATTTTTTCAAGTCCCTTCATGCGCCCAATTTTTTAACCCTTGTCTAATCTAATTAAAAAACCATTTGTCCAACATAACGGCAGCGTGGTGCGCCTAACTTTTTTTTACCCTTTTCTAATTAAAAAACATTTGTCCAACATAACAGGTAGGTCCACACTGCGCCCAATTTTTTTAACCCTTTTTCTAATTAAAAAAACATTTATCCAACATGACAGGTGGGTCCATGCTGATTGTGACGAATTTGCAGAAATGTCACTAACATGTGGGCCGAACTATGACAGATTTGATAAAACATTACTAAATTCTAGGCCTCAATATCCAGAATGCACATCAATGACGAAAAACAAGAAAACGTCATAGATGCCATGGCATTCGTGACGTCCTCTAAAAATGTCACAAGAAATACGTCATAGAAGGTTACATTTCTTGTAGTGCTAACTGGTTGAAAGGGGCGCAACTTTGAGGACTTTGAGAGACATAACTAATATTGTTATAGATGAAAATGTTCAATTTATTTTAGTGGTTGAGAAAGCTACCATATAACATTATCTCCGCCGAGCAATGTTTCACGAGAAGATGAACGGTTTGTTGACCACTGCATATGTGATGCCAAATGAAAGGACAATGAGATTTGTTGGTATGCTACCAGAAAAGACATTTGTTTCTATTTATGGTATTACGGATTCAGATCCTTATGGGGATTTTGATTATGAAGACATATGCGAAAGGTTATACAGTGTTAGCTCATGATAATTTTTCGTTAGTAGTTATAAACATCCATTGGCTCGGAATTTGCACTCCTGACATAGAAGATATAGAAAGACCCAGTTCAAAAAGGATACTTAATAGATGCCCAAATCTAAAGATGCATAAGATAACAATGTTGAAAAATCTGTTGTCATCACAATTCATGCTATCATATGTATGGAGTTATCGTGTTCTACATATGTTAAACATCAGCAGGAAAGCATGTTTCGAAGATATAGATGCTGCCTCTTGTTCATCGTTGCTACTGCAGCTGCATCCCGGCCGCTGTCACGGACGTCTTTGGCGCTGCCCTTGTGTCCGCCTCTTCTGCTGCCATAGTCGCAGTCTTCCTGGCTGTAGGCACAACCGCCTGGGTCACTATCTGTGTTACCATCTTCACTGCTGTCGTGTACAGTAGAGCAGCAGCCCCATCTCTTACTCCCTGCTGATTTTTTTGCACCAAGCTAGCAGCAGCAAGCAGGAGGGGCTGTCCTCCCATCGCTGCCCCATTCTAAGGTTGCCGGTCAAATCAAGTCGCTGCTACTCTGCTGTCGGAGCCCCTACTCTTTGCCATTCGTCCGTTGCAGGCGATGGAGCGTCATTTGTCCTAGCGGGAGAGAGCGGACCATTTTATCCTGTGTGAGCAACTCTGCAAGCTACGCATATGCTGAGATTTGGTTTCTTTCTCTCATCTACTCATCTCTCTCTTCCAATCAGTACATATCCTCCGCTACGAGTCTCATTTGGGAGAGAAAATATAGCTATTAAGTGGTTCATCTGAGGTCCCAAGCGTGCCACGCGAGCTCCCAGTGCCGACGTGGCATGCCACATGGCGACACAGTGTCAAACATTTGCAAACCCCCGTGCTTAGTCCTATCTTCTCTCGTTTGCTCCCCTCTCTCTCATCAATCTCTCTCTAGGCTGTTGCTACCGCTGCGACGTCGCCATCGTCGTCGTCATTGTCCTCTGACTCGCTCCTGTTCGGCACGGGCTGTTGCGTCGACGAGGTGTTCGCGCCCACCATCTTGCCGCTCACGGACCTGTGGCGGCAGATAGGCATGTGATCTGGAGTCGCGTTGAACTGTCGCACGGCGTCCGCCGCCGCCTTTTGCGCTGCCACCTGCTGCACAGCTCCTAGAACTCCTCTTCCTACTTCGCCCTCGGTGCGGCGTCAAGCCCCTAGCCGCCACGGTCACCCGCGTCGTCGGACCCGCTGCTGCTGATGCCGATGGACAGATGCGATGAGACGTCTGTCCCTACCCGCCCGGCAGTGCAGGTGCCCTAACAGAGCTTGCGTGTCTGGTGCGAAGGCCATCGCAGCTGCCTCGGCCAGCTGTGGCGGGAACTCGCACGGCCGGCGCCATGGACGACGTCGGCAGTGAGGCCAGCGCACCAGGCGCACCCCACAGTGTGCGGCCATGAGGCGCTTGGCTGCGTGGAGGTGGTCCGCGATAGGCAGAGCGACGGCGGAGAAAAGAGCTGGGGAGGATGAGGGCGGTGGCGCGACGCTCTTCGTGGTCTCAGCTCAGGCAGAGGGAGGCTGGATGAGGTCCGTTGGCATGTGACTCGAAGCTCCAGTGGACTTCAATGGCAACCAGTCGAGACAGAGGTGATTCCGGCCGGGAGATGGCCGGAACGGGTGAGGAAAGTGGCTGGACGGTGGAGGAGGAGGTGGGGAAGGCTCTCACCTATCGAATTGGAGAGTGATATTCCTCACACCTATGTGTTAGGTGAAAATTTACATGAAGAGACAAATCATGAATGATCCGGACATCAAATTTCTAAGTAGACAGAGATGTGATGGGTTGGTGCTATGCAAAGACATTGTAAAAGTGGGAACGGAGAACAAGATTGAAGCTTAACATTCTAGCTTTCTTTCTTTGTTCTTTAGTTTATCTTGTTTTTGTGAAATTTCTCATTTGAAGTTTAAGGTCTAAGAACTCTTGTAACGTGAGGGCCGAGTGCTGGATCCCCCATTTGGATGTAGACCTTCTCTTGAGAGTGTTCAGGGCCAGAACATTCCTTTGTCTAAAAAATGTGAAGAAAGTCTGGCGGGCTCTGAACTTGGAGAGCTGCCGGGTACAACAGGGCGGGAAGCAGACGCGAAGGAGGTGCTGCGGTGCAAAGAGCAACAACTGGTAATTATGTTGTTTTGGCTGTAGTGGAAATAACTTAACAGAATCAGGAGCTAACTGTAACTGGACCTAACATAATCAGGGAACCTCATCCCCGTTCGCACGAAACAAAACTAACGAATCGACCGCAAACAGTTAATGGGAGCAGATTTTTACACCATGAAGCCCCTCTTCTTCCGCTTTGTGTAGCAGCGACGAAAAATCCTCGGCACATATGGGAAACAAATACGGGGACAAAGGATGGAGCAGGGCGCCAAATTGGGTACATAACAAACACGCAGAGTCCTATTTAGCCTTTAGTCATTTACCCTTTGCTTTTGCACACGTATGTGCTGGGAAATAGAAGTTTTTTTTACAGAAGGTGACTATGTACGACAATGACGTGGGACCAAAAGAAAAAAAAGAAGAAAAGAAAACTTGGGACCTCGTTAAAGCCTTGCCCCTGGCTTACAGACTACATTGTTACTCAGTGATTCAGATTTTCACGGCCGTGAAAAGCCCTTCGAAATCAACTAGATAAACCAAGGCATTCATGACATTTTCTTTTTGTCTGTCAGTAACACTGATCCGTCCCAGAGCAGCAGAAAAGAGACTGGGCCGAAGTCGTCCGTCCACACATCCAAACCTCTAAGCCCACCACCAGAGGAGAGGGCCGGGAGCACGTAAGTTCACTGACGGATCCACTTGGCGGCCCGCAACTCCCAATTCCGATCCGGAGCGCGATGCGGCCAAAGCCGGAGCACGCCGACCCGGGCTGGGACGGGAGCCCTTCGATCCGGCGCCGCCGCACCGCGCCGTGACTGTGATCGGCGGGACCTCACCCGGCGTCGATCGCGGGCAGCGCGTTGCGAGCATGGTACTCATTTGTCAGTGCCGGATGCCAGTGCCGCAGTCACTCGATCGAAACGCGTTGAGCTCGAGCCCGTCAACACTCCTCGATTTATCGCCAGAATGCCAGATGAAAACAAACGAATGGCCATCAGGACAGGAGTTTCTTCAGAGTAAAAAAAAAAAAAAGCATCGAGGAAATGGATCCTCGGGGGCCGGGTGAGAGTGAGACCCAACTCGATCGTGACGAAGAAACGATTGCACGCAGATCTTATTTGACCGGCCTCTTGACCAGCCGCCACACACACTACAGACTCAGCAGGAAAATGTTACAGTCTCGATGGGCAACAGACCAACATTGGCACACGCACACACGACACACACGGACGCCACGATTGAATGAACGGACGGACACGGGCAGACGACCGAAGAGAAGAGAAAGCTAGCGCAGCGCTAGCTGGTTGACGTACGTTCACTGGTGGTGGTGGTGCGCGCCCATCACCAGCGAGAGCAGCGCGTCCCTGTAGTGGCCGTGCGCCCTGGCCGCGATGGCGTCCTCCAGCTTGGCCCCGAACTGCTCCTCGTAGGCCGCCCTGATCTCGTCCATGTCGTGCTCCGACCGCGTCACCGCCACCCGCGTCAGGGCGTCCTTCTCGTGCTCGTCCGCCCCCTCCCGCAGCGCCACCTCCATCACCTGCACGCCCATCGATCCACCCATCATTCCATGTTCAATGTTAATTAATTAGTTTGCCGTCGATATGATTCTCCGGCCACGAATCATGGTGCCACGCCGGCGTACCTGGCTGAAGTACTTGGCCGGCGCGGTGAGGCACAGCACGGCCTCCAGCAGCAGGGTCGTCGTCTCCTCCCTGCCGCGGCCGCTGAGATCCTCCTCGAGGCGCCTGCCGTGGATCTCCTTGTAGCGCCTCAAGGTCTCCACCAGGTGGGGCTTGCTCCTGGTGCTCAGGATCCGGACCACGTCGCCGTTCTCCGCCAGCAGCTTCCCGCCGGCGGCGCTCTTCACCGCCGCGCCCAGCGCCTCGGCCTCCGCCCGCGCCGCCTCCTCGTTCACCCGGGGCCCCTCGTACCGGTACGCGCTCACGAGCCCCACCAGCAGCTGCACCGCAAAGAACATTTGGGATGGGTTCAGTGAGCCAACTCAAGCGAGCTCGATCAATTCGCCGCCGCCGCCGCCGCCGGAGCTAGCTAGCTGCTCACGCACGTTGCAGTAGGGCTTGTCCCTGGCGCGGTAGGCGACGTCCTCCTCGAGGGAGTGGTGGTAGAGCGCCTGGTACGCGCGGCGCGCGCCGAGGAGCTCGTCGGCGGAGCGCGTGCAGGCGACCTCCACGACGATGGCGGCGGGGTGGTGCTGGTGGAGGACGTGGTGCGCCAGCCGCGCGTCGCGCTCCCACGGGTGCATCGCCCACAGCACCACCAGGTTCTTGAGCCGCGCGAACTCGGCGGCCAGGCGGAGCATGTACTCCTCCTCGCACCGCTCCATCTCGCCGTGGCTCGAGAAGAAGCCCGGGAAGCCCTTCCGGAAGCCCGACCGCTTCTCCGGCTGCCCGCGCCACCGCGCCAGCGCCGACACCATCGCCGGCTCGTCCACGCCGAGCCCGCCCAGACCTTCGTTAATTTGGTTTCAGAATTAAAATCGACACAAATTCTGATGAGCGGCCGATAATAAAGACCTTGACGACGCTCGAATGGATGCATGATCGAGTCCAAGCATGAATGGATAGTGCGAACCAACCTGAGAAGGCCCTGGTGAGATGCTGAACTTCGTCGGCCATTTTGCTACTTCTCCTCCGACAAAAAGCCCAGCCAAGGTCGATCAGAGGAACGGAGACGATGAGCGAGGAACAGAGGATTGCTGAGAGCTCTGGCCGGCTTGCTTCGCGAGTTCTTGCGGATGATCTTTATACTGCAAAGTGTGTGTTTCGGAAGACAAGGGCAATGCTGGAAATCCAATACTTTTTTGTTTAGATATATAATATCTGCAGCCAGTTATGAAAAGGTTCGTCTACACATGTGTATGTGGTATGTGCTTAAGCATTAATCTACTAGACTAGATGGATGTGTCCCGTTGAGACGGAAAAGAACAGGAGGGAAAAAAAAGAAGAGGAATCCAGTTGACAGCTCAGGAAGTGATCCAAGGGTTGTTGCCATTTCCCACGGGCTGATGGGCATCGTGCAACACGGGGGGGGCGACGCTGGGGGAGGTGTGACTGTGCGAGATGATGACTGCAATAATGCAACGCAATTATAGGTGATCTCTCTTGTTTATTAGCAGGCAGGCTGCAGTCACCATCATGCTGAACTCTTAAGATTTAGCAACTATTTTTTTCACAAAGTTTACTGGATTTACTTACATTGTACTGTTCCAGCTTGGAACTTAACATCCACCTCTAGCCACAAAGATGATCTGGAGATGATAAGAATTGCTACTTGTCGGGTACCATGATTAGGGGCACCCTAATCAGGGGACTAAAACCGTCCTAAAACACAAACACATGCTGGGCAACCGGGCCCACGAAGCCCTACAGCCTCCTTCCAAGCTGGAAGAAAGGAAATAACTCAAAGAAGCCCAACACGCAGCCCACGTACTCAGTGCGGCCCGTCCGCACCACCCTCAAACCCGCGGTGTGAGCTCCGCCTCGCTCGAGGCCACCCCTCGACAGAAAGGACAAACGGTCCTTCCACTCACCCGCCCGCTGTACGGAGGCATTAATAACAACCACTCCTCCACAGCGCCCGGGTCAGACGGCGTCAGGCCGCCATACCCCACAGTGGCTGTGATCGGAGTCCCATCCGCCAACTCCGGTCACTGCTCCGCCATTCCGGATGCTGTGGCGGCACTGTGGGAACCTGCGACGCAGTACAAGACGTGCTCGGCACTGCTCCAGCAACTATACTGCCAACTCCCCATATCTCCTTCGTACTTTCCCTTCCGTGGAGCCCTCGAACGGCATGGGCACGACCCACGAAAGCTGTTCCGGCCTTGACCGGGACAAGACCCTGGCCTGTAAGACCCTCGGAACGCCGCCACGCCACGCCTGGAGGACGGTACCCCCCACAGCGACGACCACGCCGCCCGCTGGAGCCGCCAGGACGCCGGCGCGATCTCCGCCCGTCCCCGCGTCTGCGTGACACGCGGCGCCTCCGGACCCCTCTCGAGCAGCTAGCTGAGCCGAGAGCTCACGGGGGGTCCGGATAGGCACGTGGAGGTCCCGGGCCCATCCGTGGGAGTCCGGATAGCACGTGGAGGTCCCGGACCCACTCGCGGGGGTCCGGGTCTGCGGCCACAGGTGCGGAGCATTTTCCACCTCTGGGACACGTGGTGACACCGGACCTGTCCCCGAGCGGGAAGCGGGTCCGGCACCGTTGGTTCGGTGAGATTGAGTCAAGGACGATGCCCAGAACGACTGCCACGACCTGCTCCATACCCCACAGTGTACTTCCCACAGTGCTCGAACACTGCACCCCCGCGATTTGGGGAGAAGACGATGACTTCCACGATCCCCTGTGCATGTACACCGTCCCTCCTTGTGTCTATAAAAGGGGGGTCGGCCCACCTTTCGGTAGGATATGACGCTTCGCACTACTAGCAGAGCACATACGCTCTTCTGAACCCCGATATTGGCACTCGCTTCAATCAACTCCTCCTCTTGCAGAGACTTGGGAGCTTCCCTCCCTCTCTCGCCTCGCTTGTACCCCCTACTACAGGCACCCCCGGTGTAAGATAGTACAGTGCAGCATCATCACTGGTTGGGTCCGGACCGCCGGGTCAGGGCACCGACAGTTGGCGCGCCAAGTAGGGGCCGCTGCATGAAATTTCTCTTTTTGTTCCCATTTGATCCTCAGGGATGGCGAGCAGATCCAACCCATTCCCCATGGGTGCCTCAGATCCGCTCCCAGCGGGATACGTGATTTGGTTCGGGAGTCTCGACTTCGTCGCGATCGGCGACGGCCACGGCACGGACATCCTTCCCTCCGGAGCCAACTCCGACACGCCGACACCACCGTCCCGGCGCGGGAGGCGCCCGCGCCGACACGCGCGGCGAGTGCGCATGGCGCGGCACGGAGCGGCTCGCCTTGCCACCCCCACATGGGTCGAGGCAAGCGGGTCGCAGTCCGGCGCCGCGACGGAGGATGTCGTCACCTCACCATCACCGACTACGGGAACGGCTCGCCCTGCCTCCCCCACATGGGTCGAGGCTGGCGGGTCGCAGCCCGGCGCCGTGGTTGAGGACGTCACTGTTTCACCGCCACCGACTGCAGCGACGGTGCCTCCCGAGGAGGGCGCGACCGCGACGTCGCCCCTTCCCTCCGGGACGCACACCCCCGCTGCGACCCACACTTCATCCGTCAGCACCAACGTGAGTGCACACGAGGATCTGCCGGGTTATCGCCTCATCTCGATCCACGACCTCGCGGCACCGCCACTTGACAGCGCGTACCCCGACGACACCCTCTGGAGGTCCATGATGTAGTGCGTCGAGGCCACGGCGAGGGCTCGTAGGACACCAAGGCGGAAGGTGCTCTTGGCGTGCTCGGCGATCCGACCACCTAGCGCTCGCAGGCGGCTGATCAACGAGCTACCAGACACAGTGCCCTCCCCCTCGAGCTCCTGGCACACGCTCACAGCGGTCCGCTCCAGGTCCGTATATTCAGCCTGCGCCGCCATGAGCGCAGTGTTGACTGCCTCCTTCGCCGAGTCTCGTCCGCCACTCTTTGCCTCGGCTCTGGTCAAAGGAACCAAGATAAGCGCTCCAAAACCGCCTCGGTGGCGGTGGACATCCCCCATGATAACGGCTCCTGGACATCCGACATCGCTTCGAACCGCTGGGGGTGCGGGAAGGCAAGCTTTACGGTGGCTAAGGTGCGCTCTCGCTCTCTCCTTCTTCCTCCTCTCGCTCTCGGCTCTGGGCTCAGGATGCAAGGGAGGCGGAAAAGGCAGGGGAGACGAAGGCAAAATGGCCAGGTGAGCCCAAACAATCCCCCTTCCCCATTTTTATCCATCAAAACGGGCGGATTCGCCGCCGTGGCCCGAATCCGCCGCATTGAATGCGGTAGATTTTGCTGTCGCTGACGGCTGGGCCCCACGACCGCAGAGTCTCCCACGCGCGCACTCGGCAATAATTACGGCGCAGTAACCGATGGGCGCGGCGCAACTGTAGCACTGTTCTATCTGTCAGCCGCCGCCCACGCCACTTTGCCTACCTAAGGCAGCCGCCGGAAAAGGCGCACCCGCACTGCACAGCACGTACTGGGCCACGTCGCCCACAACCAACGAAGGACCCGTGCGCACGACCTGCGACTCCACGCCATTTGCGAACCGTGACGGAACATTCCTTTAGGGGGCTCTCCACCCTCGAAGGAACCTCATTCCGAGGCCTTACTGATCAGGGGTTTAAAGCCTGGCTCGTCGAGGGTTCGACAGGCACCCCAGATCGCCAGAGTCAGGGACTGCATGGATGTGCCGTACAAGCTACCCTCGAGCACGGAGCTCGAGACATCCTACGCAGTGTTCAAGGCCAGTCGAGGGTGCCTAGCAGGGGGATCCCATCGAGGGAGAGCATCGAGCCCTCGGACCCTATCGAACGGGTCCGAGCCCCGTCTAGCGAACCTTTTGCGAGCGCTTTATGTGACGTGTCCACGGACCACGAGCCGACCCTTATCGAACGGGGCACGGACGTCCACTTGAACTACCCGATAACAGCTCACTGAAGCAGCCATAGCTCGCAGCCTGGGCATGGGTAGCATGATGCGCTTCACCCATCCTCCCTGCGGAAGAGCAACGAGGGTCGTAATAAAAGTCGAGGGTCCCCTGAACGCCTTCACGCAGGACGGGGCTCGGGGGCTCCTCGCACACCGCGGCTCAGGCCGCACCTTATAGGTAGCATTCTATCTTTATCATTTGAGACGCTCTAACATTGAAAAAAAAGAAGAAGAACATAACAAATTTTTTCCAATTATTAATTTATTTCCATCAAAGAATGAATGAGCAGAAGCTAATAAATTGCCAAGTCAAGCAGTACAGACTGCAGTCCAGCTTGTGATCCTTATCATCACCACCAGCATGGCATGGTCATCATTCATTTTCATCAAATCATGGTTGGTTTGAGTCGTATTCACGTCGATAAGACCTACATATTTATGCCCCATGAAGTATGATCACAGGAAGGGTTATTTTCTAGGGAAGTTAACAAAAGCCACGAAACATCTCTATCTTGTGTTTCAATTATTTGTGTCTTTCTGTTGTGTTTCAAGCAACACCGGGCATCCACTCCGTTGTGCCTTTCTGTCTCTGCCATATTGATGCCATAAATCTGAATCAACAATACGTCATATAATTTTGGTCTGAGAGCCATGATTTAACTTAGCTCAGTTTCACAATAAAATCATGCTAGAACTAATGTTCGTGTGGTCTCGTCGTCGTCATCGTCGTTCACATTATTGACGCCTTTGAAAGCAAAGATGAGAAAAGGGACGCTCTTGCCAGAAGCTTCTGGCAATGGCCGTCTCACAACCACAAGAACATTTCGCCAACGTGAGAAACATGTAGCACTGCCATGGAAAAGCAAGCACCCATCATCATCATCTTCTTGGGGTACGGCTGCCAACTGGGGATAATTGTGGGCCAAATGAATTCATCAGTCTCTGAGGCTGGGTGGGTCGCCTTCTTCAATCATGGAGGAGAGAGCAATGGCCGCTGGGGTTAATGACACGGCGAGCCGAACAGATCACCAATAATGCTAGAGCAGATCTCAGCTGTTGATTTCTTTGCACAAGAAAACAATGCCCATGTGTCAAGCTTCGCCTGTGCAGTTTACTAGTGGTTGCTTGCTTGATCATTCGTTCAATCGTTTTGCTCATGGCCTGCTGGCTCTGTGTTGGCAACCAAATTATTTGCCTTCGTCTGCAGCTTTTGAGTTGAAAAACACTAGCCTGATGCGTGTGATCTGCAAGAACACTATTTTTTAGGGATATGGTGAGCAGGAAATTCTATTGTCAACTCCAACATCGCCAACTGTACGATCCATTTGTTTTTGGTTGAATACAGTTTCTCAAAGAGTTGGTCGAAAACTAATTGCTTTGCCGCTAAGATTCTTAATTGGTGGATGCAGTCCCTGTTGGAAAAAGAACTTTGAAAGTGAGAGGGAAAGAAAGATTAAACAAGTCTCTGCATTTCGCATGCAGATCAAAAAATATGTGTCATGCTGACAGAACAGTGGTATGGAACGTGCAAGCCAGGCCGGGCAGACATTGGAAAGGTTCTTAAACGTTAATATTGTTTGTTTGAAGCCCATAATATTCCTTCTTTTGTTCGATGAGCTAAAAGAGGTTAAATACATAATCTTTACAGAGTTGCATTTTCTCAGCTTTTATGGAAATCCTTCCTTTGCAAAGGAGGTATACGTAGTCCTTTTTATTTTGATGAAGAAACCTTAAGGGCTAAGTAACTATCCAGGATTTCGAAGTTCTCACCACTCCTCGGCTGTTACTGCTATGTAACGATCCAGGCTAACCTTAGTAATATTTTTGCTGATAAGAAAAAATATAATAAATTAGTATAATAGTACCAGAACTTTGCCATCGCAGGCGCCTGTAGCTCAGTGGATAGAGCGTCTGTTTCCTAAGCAGAAGGTCGTAGGTTCGACCCCTACCTGGCGCGATTTTTTTTCCAAAATTTATTTTTATTTTTCGCTTGAGTGATAAACATTCAGCCGAAATCCCAACAACTGGTGGTTGCTGTAGATCATTATTCTCACAACATGTTTCAGTAAGTTTGAACAAGTATGAATCACAGGTCCAGCACCAGCAAGCATTAAAGACAGTATTTATCACTTACATCAGCAAATAATTAAGCATCTGCAAACCCCAAAATGCCCCTAGAGTATGCAAGCTAGAATCACACAAAATCTCCTATCGAAATCAACCTAAAATACGGTTCAAACCAGCATCGTCAGAGATGTCAGAGGAACAGAACACACCATGAAGCTTTTGCAGAGCTCATCCCAGGTGGAGCTCTGCTAGGGGGCTTCCAGGCGCGTGTGCCATGTGTTGCTGGTGCTCCTGCCTGGAGTGCATCCATAACATCCCTCCCCTCAACCTCCTCTTCCTCCACTTCTCCTCCGACCCAGCTCTCCCAGCCGGAGAAGAAGGTGCAGCCGTCTCCATGGCCTCCATCTCGGTTCCCAACCCGGCTCCTCCCGCGACTGAAGACGCCGAGAACATTAGGAAAGCGGTGCAAGGTACTTATCTCGACCTGCAATCACTGGACTCTGCAGGTCGCTCTTGCTTGCTTCGAGGATTGGGATGCCTCTGTTCATTTCCTGATCAAGAACAGAGCTCAAGACATGGGAAATGATCTTGTGAATTGGGGGCAGGATGGGGCACGGACGAGAAGGCGCTGATCGAGATACTGGGCCACCGGACGGCGGCGCAGCGCGCGGAGATCACCGTGGCATACGAGGGCCTCTACAACGAGACGCTCCTCGACCGGCTCCACTCCGAGCTCTCCGGCGATTTCCGGGTAAATCTCCCAGTTCCAAGATTTTTTTTTTGTGGTGGCTTGGATAGCCGAGCGATCTGACGAAGTGGCAGCGGTCCCTCCTGTCCCCTCGCCGCCGGCGGCGTCTCCGGCCAGAGCGCGATGATGCTGTGGACCATGGACCCGGCGGCGCGTGACGCCAAGCTCGCCCACAAGGCCCTGAAGAAGAAGGGCGACCGGCACGTGTGGGTGCTCATCGAGGTCGCCTGCGCGTCGTCGCCGGACCACCTCGTCGCCCTCAGGAAGGCCTACCGCGCCGCCTACTCGGCGTCCCTCGAGGAGGACGTCGCCGCCTGCCCGCTCTACAAGGACCCGCTCAAGCAGTTCTTGGTGCGGCTCGTGAGCTCCTACCGGTACTCCGGCGAGCTCGTCGACGACGAGCTGGCGATGGCGGAGGCCGGGGAGCTGCACGACGCGGTGGTGGCCAGGAAGCAGACGCTGCACGGCGACGTTGCGCGCATCGTCGGCTCGAGGAGCAAGCCGCAGCTGAAGGCGACGTTCGAGCGGTTCCGGCAGGAGCACGGCAGGGCCATCGACGACGTCCTCGAGGAACGCCGCGGCGACCAGCTCGCGGCGATGCTCAAGACCGCGGTGTGGTGCTTGGCATGCCCCGAGAAGCATTTCGCAGAGGTAAGAAATCAGCGGCAATTTGTCGAAGAAATGTTACTGGCCTATCTCGCTTCCAATGCCCTTGATCGTGTTCCAGGTGATCCGGAGCTCCATTGTTGGGCTCGGCACCGACGAGGAGTCGCTGACGAGGGCGATCGTCTCGCGCGCAGAGGTCGACATGAAGAAGGTGAAGGAGGAGTACAAGGTGAGGTACCGCAAGACGGTCACCAGCGACGTCAACGGCGACACGTCCGGCTACTACAATGGCATCTTGCTCACCCTAGTGGGGCCTGAGTAAGATGGCCATGGATGGATTTCTGTAGGTTGGAGGGCAGATTGATTGATACGCAGCTGTTCTGGTTTTGGATATGATTGAGCAACGTGAAGCTGTCATGCCGCGTGTGTTCTTGTAGTGATGCAAAACTGCGGAGTGAAATGGTGGCGATATTTGTGATATTTGGTGAGAATAAAACGCTAGATCCATGGGCAAAAAACTGAATAGTAGAGGCTAGATTGTCTCAATAGTATTATCATCTACTCACTTTGTACACATAAAATCCATTTCAATTCGACTCAAGTATCACCAGTTTAGCCCCAGAATAGCCGAACGCATCTCCTTGTTCATCGGTGAGCAGAGCAGAGACACCATCCATTCATCTTACTTCTTTCTAGCAACAGCAGCTGCAATTCCACCAACCAGAAGTCCCACAGCAGTTGTCGCGATTCCTATTCCAATAAGACCATCTGCACCATGACAAGAATACCATTAGATCTACACCATGACAATAGACAGCAAATCACTTCAACAGATGTACTGATATATATATAATATATGTTATCCCAATGAAACATGGAAGGAAACAAAAAAGCAATTGCTTTGAGAAAGAATTCCATTCGAGCCAATCGAAATAGAGGACCGCTGATCAATTTATCCCACCTTTGGCAATTTTATCTTCTATAGCTTTCAGAGTAATAGCCTGCCTCCAATCAGGTTGAATCTACAGGACAGCAAGGAATATATGTTAGAATTTGAGAATACCCAGGCAACAATATCCTTGAATAGTTGGTCATTCAAATAAAATCTTGAATATTCAACTGGCAATAGATCCTAAAATGATAAAATTGATCTCTAGATAATCACCATCCTATAAAATTTCATGCATGCTCAAACTAGTGTACAGGTAGGTCAGGAAAAAAAACCAAATTAGGCCTAGCGAACATTCCAAAGAAAAGGAAACAACCAACAAAACCATGCTCTTGCCTCTACAAAAACATAGCACATGTAGCATGCTAACATTTAAACTTTCTGTTGTTCTCAACCCAAATGCCAAATTCAACTCCGCCATAGGAACAATTGAGGACTTAATACCACAGCAGACAGGGGAATCGACCATAGTCATTTCTTTAACTCATGAGATGACAACAGGTCTACAGATGGAATTAATAGAAACTCATCAGGAAACCATATCTCAACTGTTCACATAAATGTACATAAGAAAACACAAGCTTTTATATATGTAGCCAAGTATTATCGGTAGGATGGCATCCATCAATATACATAAAATTTCCTGTTGATGAATTGCAACCTGAGCAAAGATAGTTTAGATGCAAAAAGGAAAAAAAGGCATAGGAGTAATGCAAGTTACAATATGAAAATTGGTTGTCAGTACCCACATGTGCTCACTACGAACAAATTTGTTGGATCAGCTGCAGTTTAGCAGTGGAAGGGTATATTATTTAGTTGCAAGTTATAACCTTGAAGATGCATCTGTTCTCGACTACATTACATTTTGGCATTACAGAGATTGACAAGGCAAGGAATCGTAAACTACATTTGGCATTCCAGCTGCTAATTAATCTGTCATGTGTACCTGCAAACAGCGTTCCACAAGTTGCCGGCTTTTTGAGTAGTCACCATTCCTGTAATGCCCAACAGCCAACAAGTACAACTTTTCCCTAGTCTCCAGAGGGCTGCCAGAACTATCCAAAGAAGCTGTAGAACCAAACAGGCCGATCAAAAGATGGATGAGAACTTATGACCAAAGGAAATATAATCAATAAAAGCTAATCACTTGATTGCAATGAGCAAGTGCTAGTTCTGCTAACAAAAAAAAATCAACCTTCAAGCATGCTAATTCCACGATTTACATCGTCCGTCTGCCTGGAGTGCACAAGGGCCCAAGAAAGCCTCATAAGGCTAGCATTCCTCTGCTCTTCAGTTGCAGCATCGGCAAGCTCTCTTTCACATCCCTGAGGACACAAAACCGCAAGTCATGAATTCAACTCTTAAGTTTCCATTTCCATCTATTAGCAGAATCTCACAAACAGCATGCAATCTCAAGAAAGTGAACAGTGACAGAGAAACACATTCAGCGACAGCAACTAGCAACAAGATCAAGTTTGACAGTTCATTTTAGCAAACAATACACAAAGTAAAAGGCTAACAAAATTCATGACCAAATTCTAATTGCAAAAAGAATTATGCATCCTTTGGCTCTATACTTTCCAAAAGGCCAAAACTACAGAAGAAGCTGGGCATTCAACTTGGTTAATCCACGCCCCAGCCAATGAGTCACATGACATAACTGCAACGAGCCACTAATACCACAAAGATTTACCAGACAGCATGTGAAAGGCACCCACACCCTATGCTTGATATAACCTCTGTTCAACAGCTATAGGCGAAGAATCACTTGTTTCTGTTGCCCCTCGGATCCCATGCTCTGCCCGAGCAATACTAACCTCCGTGTTAGCAAACAATACACAAAAATACGAGCCCAACATCAGCTCAACCTTGACACTTCGTGTTAGCAAGCGATACTCACCCCCCACCCAAAAAAAAAAACAAGGCTAACATAATAGATATTGCAAAGGGAGTCGTGCATCTGTACTCTCCAAAACTACAGAAGTAGATGGCCATTCGACTTGGTTAATCCATGCCGCATCCACAGAGTCACATGAGATAGCTACAAGAAGCCGCTCGAAATTCCAAGGCGATTTAACAGACAGCCATGAGCCATGGTGCCGGCCGGGTAGGTTGTCATGTGGCACCTAAACTAAACCCAATTTCTATTCCTACCAGGACATCAGCAAGGGCACGCAGTGCAGAGGTAATCTTTGCTCGCATCAAAGTATCTTCCAAGGTACTACGGGTCTCAACGCAAAACTGCAAAAGGCACAGGCACCCACGCCCTACGCTCCAACCCGACCTCAGTGTGCGCTTAGGCTGCTAGCACAGGGCAGGATTCAACCCTAATCCCCCTCCAACCCGCCGCGGGAATCCGCAGCCAGACATAAAAACCGTAAGGATTCGGATGGAGAGGCATAGAGGGGAGGAAAGGGAGTTCCCGAGTTCTCACGGCGATGATGTCGCGGTCGCACCAGGGGATGTTGTCGCCGCCGGTGAAGAAGTTGCCCACCGACTCGAAGAAGCGCCCCATCTTCGCCTCCATGGATCCACGATCCTGGTTGGTCGGCGGTATCAGCTGGGGATCTGAGGAGAAGGCGCCGGAGAGGAGGGCACTTCTAGGCTTCCAGTAGCCTTCGTGAGCAAGGGCGGCGGGGTTGGATTTGGAGAAGAGGCGCTAGATCGATGCGCACGCCACGCGGTGGGATCCGCCGCGTGTCTTGGCGCTAAGAGCATCTTCAAGAGTACTTAAAAAACACTTCCAAAAAAAAGTTTTGAGTAAAAAGTTGGAAACTAACCCTCCAACAGTGACCCAATCTCTTGTCTAATTTTTTAGCTCGCCCAAAACAAACGCTCACGATATCCGCCAACACTGGTCGCTCCCAATCCCGAAATTTACCCGCGATGCCCGTCATTTCTCGCTTCCCGCACGGCTCTCCGTGTGTTTTCCCTCCCACTCGCGCCATTTTTCTGCAGCGGCACTTCATCATCCTTGCCGATCCAGCCGCCACCTCTCTCCATCGCACCTTCCAGGGCATGTTGGGCGAGCAGCGAGGCAACGCCGTGTCCCATCTGTCTACCGCGCTCCTCCGTTCCTCTTCCGTCCGGCCGCCGGCGGATCCATTCTGTCCACGGCGGCGGCTCCCCTCCGCCCAGTAACGCTCTCTCTGGATTGCCTCCCCCGACGGCTCTAGGTAAAAATGAGCCAGTTCCTGTACGCACGATGTGAAGTTTTGCTTCGATTTGTATCCGGTGGCTAGATGCTGAACTTCCATTGTTTCAACATTTGCTTCCATTCTCAGTGATGAGTAATAGACATTGTTGACAGAACAACTCCGTCAAGTATTCCTTGTTGGTCGGATATATGCAATGATTATATGATTTGGTTTTGCTCTACTAGATTTTTATTTTTCCTGTGATATTGAAGAGAGGGTATATATTGTGAATAGTTGTAATACTATCTCCTAGGTTCTGAAGTGGCAAAACAATGCATTGTTGGAGCAGGAAAATTGATCCTGTTATTAGATCCATCGATTGATGTAACTAAATAATTAGCCTTTCTATCAAAAATCGGCGAGAGCAGGCAGTGTTTGTAAATCTTCCGTGAGATAAAAAAAAATCTGGGCCCACCTGATGATGATGCGTCACCGTTTAAATTTGTTTTGGGAGAGTATTTTTGGGAACTGTTGGGAGAGGTGATATTTTTCACTATCAATAACTTTTGGCAAGATTCCATAACCAGAATTTTTAGACTATCTTTTAGGCACTGTTGGAGATGCTCGAAAGAAGAGAACACGACGGCGCGGCCGACAACTCCTCCCGTCTGGCTGACGTGTGGGTCCCGCGCCGTTCGGGTTCAAGTCAGCGGTTCCAGTCGCTGACTCGATGCTGAGTGACAGTGAGATTTTTTTATACTGAAATAGGCACTCCAGAAGGGCGTCCTGATTAGAGCGCAAGCAAGACCTGCAACTTGAGTGTTGGAAGCTCAAGCACAGGCTACCCTCCTCGCTTCCAAGATAATAGCTAATATTGACTGCATCAACTAAATCAGCGACAAGGCCCTCGTTTAGTTGCCGTTGTAAAGTTGTAAAAATAGAATCTTTACACGTTTGAAGTATTAAACATAGACTAATTCCAAAACTCGTCTGTAAACTACGAAATGAATCTAATGAGCCTAATTAATTCATCATTAGAGCATGTGTATTGTAGCAATTACTGTAGCAATTTAGTATCTAATTATAGTCTAATTATGCTCATTAGATTCATCTCGCAATTTACAAACAAACTATGCAATTTATTTTTGATTTCGCCTAGATTTAATACTACATGCATGTAAGATTCTCTTTTGATGTGGTGGATTTGGAATTTTGAATTTCGCAACTAAACAAGAGGTTGGTTGCCAACCTGATATGCAATGATCCAATATCTCAATTCTCATGCAGCACGTGGGCATTAGCTGATACGCCCTTCTTCTTTTTTTGCAGGTTACTTACAAGACTACGCATTAGCTGAGCACGTGCGCTACTGTAGCGAAAATAGCCTCTCATGCCATATTTCAATATAATATTTTGGTGATTGATATAGACAATACAACACTTGGACTAATATGATTGTTAAGATGATCATTCTCAGACTTTTAGGTTCAAGTGATGACAAAGAGAAGATAGACGTAGCTAGGCCCGAAGGGCCGCACCTACGGTGGTTCCGCTAACCGATTAGCGGATGGGGGTCGAGGGAGAGCCGCCCCTCGCAGGTCTCAGGGCAGCGCCCTGAAACCTCTTCGGTCCAAAGGACAAGAATTGAAGAGACCGTGAAGAAATCCAAGTCAAAGAAATCAAGACAGAGATACTTTAGTATTACCGGTTAAACCGACGCTGAGAAAATCACATACGTCGGTGCATTGACTTGGAGCACACCAGGAATTTTGGTTTCACCGGATGAACCGACGTTAGGGAAGTTGAGTACGTCGGTGCAATGGACCCAGAAGCTGAGGCAAAGTCTATACACCGGATGAACCGACGATTGGGTCTTGGTGAACGTCGGTGCAGTTGTCCAGAGAGTTTGTTTTTTAGAGTTCACAGGACAACTACACTCACCGGTTGAACCGACGATGGCTATTGGAGGTGCGTCGGATTAACCGGCGTTAAGTGTTTTTCTGGCAGCTTTTCTCCAACGGCTATATTTGCTTGTGCTACCTATATATACCCCAAGGCTGGGTCATTTGAGGTTGTTGGAGACTATGGAAGCATAAAAGAGTTAAAGATCCTCCCCAACCACCTTAGAGCTTCATTGTACATCATATAGGCTTAAGCACACTTGTGAGAGTGCTTAGTGCTTGATTAGACTTAGTTCTTGAGAGAACTAGCTTGAGTGAAAGTCTTGCTGCGACAAACATCTTGGGTACTCGTCGTGTGACCCTCCGACTTGGTGTGGAGTGGCGAAGACCCCTCTTGGTGAGAAGCTCCAATAGTGAAGACGGTGCCGTTGGTGACGCTTCGAGAGAGACGGTGGCGGTGGCCTTGTCTTGGTGACTTGGGGTCACTTAGCCTTTGCTTGCCGGGAGCCTTGGTGGCGAACGCAAGATGGTGATCAAGCGAAGAGACTCGGCATCACACTTGTTCGTGTTGGACAAGTGGCCGTGGACGTAGGGAGGGACTTGGTGTCCTAACCGAACCACGTTAAATCGTGTGTCTTGGTGTCTTCACGGGAGTTTGCATATTCTCTCCTTGTCTATAGGTTGCAAGTCTTTTAGGGGTAAGTAGATAGTAGCATAGATAAACCTTAGTCATAACTAGCATGTGTAGGACGTGTTAGGTTTATCTTATGCAAATAGATTGAGCCCTAGGATAGAAAGCGATTAGCGACCCTATTTACCCCCTCCCCCTCTAGGGTCGGACACCCCGGTGATCCTTACAGCTACACTTCAACAGCCTACTTTCCAGAGATGCTTGTAGCGGCATTTCAGTTCTTTGGTGCAGGCGGCCAACAAATTTTTTACCCGGGCACATGAGTGGCGGTCTAGTATTAGGATTGACAATCATTAATGTGTCCGGATCATGTTTACAAACTCCTTTATTTTAGGCTGTGTGTCGTGAGGCAGAGGCCGAAAAAATTTCAAGACGTTGTATCAGGTTGATGTACATCATGAAATTAATAAAGATTTCCTTTTTTAAAAAAATGTATCCTAAGATAAGTCCGCAAATTAAATCAGGTAGCAATTCTTTCAAATATGTCCATGAAATTTTTACAAATGCAGGAGATGCCTTTTCAAGAGTCATCACGATGGAACAGCTATCCTAGGAGGCCCGCATAATTTTTTTTTACAAATGCAAATAGCCGAACACACGCACCCATAACAATCTTTATCATAGGTTGGAAATGCCCGCATACATTTTCATCATATCACATTAGCAACATTTTTATTCTAAAATTCTCCGGCAACAAACACAAGTGACCTTCAGACGATCCACATGTGTGCTTCATCTCCATGAATGGCGCTACCTCCTGACTCTTTTTGTTTAAGTTCCGTAGCAATGCACCGGCAGACCTATATATATAAATAAAAAAAGTAAAAAGTAACAAATGAGAATATATATGAGTAGACACTGGTACAGTGGTACCAATAGTAGGATTAAGAAACATCCACACGAGATTCAGATTTAAGATGTTTCCAATTCCAAGAGGCTATTTATTATTAGCATCATGTCAAATGACAGCAGATGCTGGTGAGATCATCCATTAGAGAAAAACGACTTATGGATCCAATCCACCAGCTTATCAAGCATTAGCACAATATAAGTTTTCCCTCTCTTCAGCTAATAAGCTTATCTCAGTCCAAATGCCTAGAAACTTTAGTGTCCATGTTTGATCGACGGAACTAGTGCATTGTACTGATGTTCCATTTGAGTTTCTCAAACAGTTTAATCATGAGCTTTGCTGCATTTGGTACATTTATTTATGTTTCTAATGTTGGGTTTCAGTCCCCGATTCAATTCACTTAGCTTACCGCTAATTATATTTCTCCTAGCTGGGTGCCCGTGCGTTGCTATGGGATTAAAAAAATACTTGTTTTGCTCTTGTGTTGCTACAGAAATTTTAAATATAAATGGTTGCAACAAAAGAAAAAAGAGAGCTACATTTAGTTACAAGTGTCATGCCCGTATGTTGCTACCGATCGCAAAATATGTAAAGTGCAATACACAACACCATCCAAAGCAATAATAGTTTGGAATCAAGGACATATCACTAAAAAATTGAACTTTTCAAATTTTAATACAAATCAAATTTTATTTGCTAATTAGAGCTAACCAGAAACCTCAACAATTGATTCTTGAACTTCAAAAATTGCATAAACGTGACCATACTTGCACTGTGATCTTTTCATTTGCAGTTTGATCTCAGTATTGTAATTCGAATCTTTTTCGAATTTGAGCTTTGGATATCTCTCCTTTTTCAACAAAATAATTCCAAAATCATCATATTCTCTTTGGGCCGACCCACCTCCTCTTCTGGGCTGGCCACCCTCTTTCTTTATCCTCAGTGGCCCAATTCAAACACCCCTTGCAGGCGTCTTTTTTATTTTTGTATTTTTCAAAAAATAATTTTACAGAAATATATTTTTGGTTTTAGGTTTTACAGTTTTATACCCCTACCGCCCGGCAGGGAGGCGGTAGGGACCTATATGTAAATAAAAATAAATTTAATTTGCGCAGAGGTCCTTGGAGGGAGCCTGTCGCCCCCCTGCCGCCCCACCAGTTGGCGGCAGGGGGGCTGCCGCCCGGCAGGGGGGCAGCAGGCTCCCTCCTCAAATATAAAACTCCGCCCTTACCTATGCGCCCTCATTTTCTGCCCACGAGATCCAGAGAGGGGAGAGGGAGAGAGGAGGGGTGAGGAAGGTAAAAAACCGGCGAAGCCCTGCAGAATTTTGGATCCGAACCGCAGGTAACCAATATTTCTCAACTTTGTCATTCCAGATTTTTTTGTATGTTTAATCTTATGATTAGTATTTTTTATTATTGTAAGCACTTAGGGTTCAGATTAGTGGTTATAATTGAAGGCATAGTATATTTGTAGATATTAGATTAATTAAAATGAAGCCTTTGCATGGCCAGATATGTCATCCCAGTTGACAGATGGTGGTGCTGTAGGTGGTGCAGCATTACTTGACGAACCTCTCGACTTTCCTTTTCTCTCTTTTCTGGTTTTAGGTTCATGTACAGGGGGAGGAACATCAGGTGTTCGAGGCCATGATTTGGGGGGCATGAAGTCATCCATATCGCCATCCCAGTTAACACAACTAGATGCTCGAGGTGGTGCTGCATGATTTGACAAACCTCCGGTCATCTGTTCTTGCGGAGGCCGAGAACTATCACCCGAAGATCTTTTACACCTCCTTCGTTTAGTTTACGGCATAACTCCACCGAAGATACATACCAATTTACGGAAATTTGGTATCGATTTGTTAATCAACTCCGTGTCCTCGGGGTAATCCTAGCATATAATTACACAATAATTTTACTATTTCATAAATATGGATTACAAATAACGGACGTGATTAGAACTGAATAAGAGTTACCTTAATGTGCATCTCATACACCTCTGGCCGCATCCATATCTTACAATTAGTTTGTAAGAATCCAATAACATAAGGATGATTCGCTAGTTCACATACCCTCATGTATATCTTCCGACGTTCTAGCAGGTGTTCCTTTAAATCTTGCATTGTAATATCTCGAAACAATGTCAAATCTTTAAACTCAACTAATCTGGACAACACAATCTCTATCGTACCATCCGCTAATGAATCCAACTTCTTACTGATTACAAGATGTGTCATGATCTCAAGAAATATACTAGATTTTTCTTCGGTCCATGAAAATCCAACAGAATTGGAGGCAGCTATTGCCTTATGCTGCAATAACAATAAGGTACTGTCATTCTAAGTTTACTATTCTATATTTCACTATCCAAAAACTAAATCTATTCTAATTCATAATTATTTTAGAAACAAGTCTATAATAGTTGAGAAATATTGGTTACCAGCAGTTCGGATCCAAAATCCTGCAGGACTTCGCCGGTTTTTTTTACCTCCCTCACCCCTCCTCTCTCTCCCTCTCCCCTCTCTGGATCTCGTGGGCAGAAAATGAGGACGCATAGGGAAAAAGCGGAGTTTTATATTTGAGGAGGAAGCCTGCCGCCCTCCTGCCGGGCGGCAGGCCCCCTGCCGCCAACTGGCCCCCTTGCAGCACAACCAGGCCAGGGGCCACCCTCACCACTCTCCCTCTCACTGACGTGCGGGGCTCGCATGTCATATGTCTCTTCAACCTTGAGACAACCTCCATATGTCTCTTCAACCTTCAGACAACTCTCTGTTCCGTCGACTTCAAAAAAAAACTCTCTGTTCCATCAAATCAAAAGCAAGGACATATCATCCACAAGACCAAGACGATGTACAGGCAACCCACGTCATCCGAATGGCGTCCCCCTTTCCTTCTTCCATCACATGCTCAGAACCTTTTTGACTTGTCCCCCACCATTGTTGCTTCCGGCCATCCCGACGAGCCCTCTCCGGCGACGGGGCTTTCCTAGTTAACATGAGGGACGCGAGACGCAGCTCATGACGTGGATTTCACAGCGGGAACGCGATGGTGGCGAGTTGGCAGTGTGCGTGGCGGCAACGGCATGGCGACCACGGCGGCATAGCGGCATTCCCGAGCACGAGCATCAGAAGGCGTAGTAGAACACATTTTTTGGGTTGTCTTGGGGAGAGGAAGCTGGGAAGGTGGTGCTCACCGCGGAGGTTGGCCGGCAAGGGGCCATGGAGGCTTTGGGTCGGGGCGGATTCCGGGTCCTAGGCCACGTACGAGGCCAAGGAGGTCGAAGCGATCACCGCAGTACTCGGTACTCCACGAACCGAGGTGGTTCGGTCCCAGTGATTTTTGGCTGGCAGCGAGGGATGTGGCCATGTGGGGGCAGGATCGAGGCCAATTTTTGGAGGCGCCCAGAGCTTCTCTGGGCTGGCAATTGCGAGCCGTTGCCTGATTGCATGGTGATTTTTGCAGTGATTGATTGAAACTTTCTAAAATTGATTGATTCATTCGGATTTCCCTCTAATCACTGCACCGTGATGGCAGGAGCGCTCGGCCGATGGTTTCAGCCTCAGTTGTGGACGATCCCTTAGGGATCTTTTAGGAGTAGAGGTGGACAAATCATAATGATTGGAACATAACCACGCAATGAGTAGGAGAAATTTACTCTCCTAGACAGAGGTAAAATTGCAGCCTGGATCCTTTGGAAATAGAAAAATGCAGGCACATCATGTTGTGATAGATGTATCCAAGTCTTCTTGTCGACAGAAGAAATGAATTAAGCACATTATTTCTGTGCCGTGTGAAACTATATCATTAACCTTTAGGCACCATAGATAGATATAATAATAATGAGAATATATCCTAAACCTAAACTATATACTATCTCCATCCTGGAAATACAAGGGATTTTCAGTTTGTCCTAAGTCAAACTATTACTATTTTTAGTGTCAAATAAGTATAGATAGATACATTTTACAATATATTTTCATATTTTTTTCCTTTAAAATAATATTAGATATTAATACTTCTCTCTATAAATTTGGTCAAAGTTTGAATGGTTTGACTTGGGACAAACCCAAAATCCATCATATATATATATCCAGGACAGAGGGAGTATAAAACTAGATATAACATCAAGATTATTTTCTTGTAGCATCTTTGCATTTAGATTATTCCTTAAGGCTACAAATAAAATCACTGGCTTTTCTCCTAGTGGATACCAGAAAGCAAGAATTAAAAACTAGTGCATGCATTGCCATATAACATCATATATAGATGGATGCGATAGGAATACCTGGTACCGAATCAGCCTCCCAAGGCCGTGGTCCGGGTCGGCCTGGCACCTGGCGCTCAGCTCTCGGTCCTCCGCCTCTGGGCGGTAGTAGCAGCGTTCGAGGATCTCCTCGTTGGTGAGGTCGCCGAACCGGTTGAGGCCGTACGCGTTCCGCCCGGCGGCGGCGTTGATCCGGTCGACGACGCGGCGGTTGCCCTGAAACAGCCAGTACCGGCACTCCTCCTCGCCGGCGTCCCTGTAGGCCCTGCCGTGCCTTGCCTTCCACCCCGTGAACATCCGGCGGGTCTCCGGCTCGTCCCGGGCCCCGATCGACATTAGGAAGAACTCCTCGAGGGGGGTGGAGGCGAAGCCGTTGAGGCCGGATGAGGTCGGCCCGGCGGCCCTTTCCAGGCTTGACATTAATTGTGATCAGATCACGCACCTTGGCTGTGCTAGCTCAGCTGTCAATATTATAGTACAAGCTTCGTTCGCCGGAGAGGATTGGATTGGAAGACGACGCACGCCAACACAGGGGAACACTGGATGTACTGTAGTCCGTTTTAATTTGGTGCCGCTAACCAACGCAACGGCAGCTTTTCTGGACTCGATCTATTGATCAACTTAATTACTAAACACACAAGATTACAAGCGAAAACAATGCATGGCCACAAATTAACATCCGTGACGCTTGCTGCATGCGGTCTACACGCTCCGCCATTGCCGTGCCATCCCACGAGACTTGCATTCACTACTACAAAGCAGGCCTTTGTTCCTGGCCATTTGTCCCGGCAGCCTTTGAGCCCGGGACAATAGGTGGCTTTTGTCCCGGGTCCAACGGCTAGCCGGGCCAGCGGGGGACATGGGCCTTTTGTCCCGGTTGGAGACACCAACCGGGACAAAATGAGAGCCTTTTGTCCCGGTTGGTGGTTCCAACCGGGACAAAAGGCCCGCGTAGCCTTTTGTCCCGGTTGGAACCACCAACCGGGACAAAAGTCTCCCCTTTTGTCCCGGTTCGTGCCTCCAACCGGGATAAAAGGCCTTGCGCCCCTTATCCCCTTCCCTCTCCCCCCGCCCGAGCCATTCAGCTCACTTGTTTTCTTGCTGTTCTTGGCTCGGGATAGAGGAGTTCTTGCTCATTTCTTCACCACATTTGTGAAGATCTTTGATTCCCCGTCCATCCATCTGCTCTAAAGGTTTGGGGCTTGTTTTTCTCTTCTTCCTTGGCTTGTATAGCTCATTTCATACTTTAGAAATAGAGAAAATGTGTAGCTAGCTCATTTCTTGGACATTTAGCTAGCTAGATTGTATATGTAGGTGTAATTTTCTTTTAGATTTAGATGAGTATATGGATAGTAGAAATTTTTAGAATGAGTGTAGATACTCCATGTGATGTACTTGTATATATGACCATATTGTGGATAATTGATTTTTTTATTCGTGAATGAATTAATGAAATGAGTATATTATAGAATTTTTTGTATTATGAATGGATTATTTTGACACTCTAGTGATGTATTTAATCAGGCTCACATTGAAACCATCTAGAAGCTAAAAAAATCTTTATTTCGAAACAAGTATACGTCGTTAATCTCCATCCAACGGTGATGGCACTACCTTTCAGGGATACACGATGCGCTATAAAGACGTCGCAAATCGGTTGGTCACATCACCAGCACTTCCGATTGATAAGAAGACAGCATTTGACGCAGTCAGCATGCCGTTGTTGTACTGAGAGCATATGAACGAGCATGCTGCCTGTGCCAAGTGCTGTGCCTATTAATCGTAAATGTTGGTGCTGCGACTAGCCGATTGGTGACATCCTTGTACCGCACCATGTCCCCCCGAAAGGCAGTGTCTTCACCGCAGGGTTGAGGTTACTGACATATACATTTTCAGAAATAAAGGTTTATTTTTCTTCTAGAGAGTTTATGGATATTGAAAAGAGTGTACTCCTGGAACTGAAGGGTGTCAAAGTAATTAGAAGTTATAGAGATTTCTTTCAATTAATTAGAGATTTCTTGAGGATTAATGATACATTTCGTCTTTTTTATATAATTTCATTGTTATTTGCAAGAGTTATTAATCTGATCATTGTAATTGTAATAGTAAATAATTTTTGCTTTGTAATGGTAATAATTTATAATTTTGTGGAAAATAAAGGTATTTTTCAGTAAAATATGGCTTCAGCAGCTGGAGGGAGTGGCGCCGGTGGGGGTGATCGTTGTCCTTCTGGAGAGAAGGGCACAACTCGAGTAGGTCGTCGGTCCAAAAAACCTAGTGCTTTTCATAGGGCAGCGCTCCGTTATTTGGAAAAGGAATATAGAGAATGCATGGCAAGGGGCGAGGAACCTCCGTTTGATCTTGAGGATTTATTGCGGCGTTACGGTTCGTCACCACCAAACTCGGAGGTTTCAGCTCCGCCATCTTATTCTGCGCCAGCAAGAAATCCGTTAGAACATTCTGCGTTCCAACGCAAGGACGGTTGAAAACCTATGTGTTGTTGACCGAATTTTTAAATTTCATGTATAGTACTCCTTTGTTAAGTTATGTAATGGATTAAGTACCCCTTTTAATTAATCAAGATGTATGATGGATATTGCATATCTTTTAATTATTCATGTTATGTTACATTTAGTTTAATTTAGGTTTGATATATTTTATTTATTCGATACGTGTAAAGAATTCAAATCGATTTATTTAAAATGCAGATGGACCGGCAATAGATGTACAATGCTGACCGACGTTCGAAAGAATTCATTGATGGCCTGCATTATTTTTTGTCTGTGGCTGAGGCAAACAAGCAGAATGGTTTTATGTGCTGCCCGTGTGTTCATTGCAACAATAACAAGGATTACTCATCTTCAAGAATCCTACACAGCCACATTTTCGCAAATGGTTTCATGAAAAAGTATGTTTGTTGGACGAAGCACGGAGAACAGGGGGTTACCATGGAAGACAATGAAGAAGAAGATTTTGACGACCACTTTCCCGGGAATGCTGGAATCGGTGCATTCGATGACGATATTGTCACAGGACAGTCCTAATAATACCGATCAAGTGCACCAATTAACACTTAACTCAGACCAGAATTACTGCACTCAACCAGTACACTCAGACCGCCTGCTGTAACCAGGATCGGTTGCACAGGAACTCTCGCCAAAAGACGAGCACAGATGATTACCAGCGATAAAAGCAGTTTAAAGACATTTACAAACCGAGTTTAACAGAAGCACCAACTTAAACTACAACAAGTGTTTACAAGTCAGTTTTACAATTCAAAACTCAGAGTTCAAACGCAGCGGAAAACAATTTAGAGTTGAAAACAAGCTTTAAAACAATACGATAGATAACGTCGACGACAGAAGACGAACTTCACATCTTGCCCACTGATGTGAGGCTCACCTGCCTTCACTTCACGGAGAAGACGGGACCCACTCGACCGTCCAACCTGGAGGAAGAGGCTGACCACTCCAGGACACACTAATTTCCTCGAAGACTTCCGGAATACAACCTGCTCAAAAGATATGGCAACAACAAGCCTGAGTATTCTAATACTCAGCAAGACTTACCCGACCATGGGTATACTTAGCCCATTAACTAGACATGAAAGGCTTTTTGGCTCTGGAGTTATTTTGCTGAAAAGCAGCTAGCACTGAATCCTTACTTTCAATATTTTAGCGCCAATTGAGTTGACCCCTATAACTTAGGTTTGCCTAGTACTCTAGAGCATACATGGTTGATCACATTATCTTTTCAGCTTACCACAACCAACATTCTCAGCTTAGACTCATTCCACTTCTTTACTACGATGTGACAGAGAGATCAAGGTTCTCATATCCGCGAGTCACGGCGAATCGATTCGATTTAACCTTGCAAGGTGGACCTAACCAACACGGCACGTATATGCCCCGTCGGGCTATACACACCAACCCTTCACATATGCACACCGAATAGGCGAACTGCCCTGCGACCCGGGACTGCTAGCCCCACCGATACCAACGAAGGGTCAGCCATGAGTTTGTATACTAGCTCCACTGGTGAAGACAGTATCAAGTCCGCCTACCGGGGCACATATGGTACTGAGCTTACCGGTTTCGACTACCTCCTACTCCCGGCATGCGGTTAGTACTGTTCAATCCTCGATCAGTAGTGCCAACAACGGTACGGTCCTCAATCGACACAGGCGGAGGCTTACTTTCCATAACTTCCATATCCATAACCAATGCATCTCCGCCCGGTCTCCATTTTTCCTTTCTTTTTCTCAAAGATTCATTCTCCAGCAACTTTTTCATAAGTAACCAAACCTATATCTCGCGAGTGACAGGAATCACTCGTCTTCTACCGAATCCTAATTAAGCATTGCAGTACGAACGACCTGTATACTAGTAGAGTGACTGAGGAAACCTAGGGATCATGCATCTAAGGTTCCAATCAACTCCTAGAAACTTAAATGCACAATAATTATATAACGATTATTGAATACTGAAATTAAGGGTCATGCACCGGGGCTTGCCTTGCCAGCCAGCGGGGTTAGCAACTTCTGGATCTGGCTCGACGGCTGCTTCGGCTCGTGGTTCCCCTGCTTGCGGCTCCTGGATTGGCTCAGCGACCAACTCGTAGATGGCTTCGCTCGTGACGTCTACACGTATGAAAAAAAGATGCCATGCAAGACTTAAAATGGTGAAATGAAATGATGCAGGGCACTCAGAATGCAATACGGCAATTAAACGAAAGAAACAATTGGCAACGATTTATTAGAGATTTAATTATGAACAAGCAAATAGAACCAAATATTTCTCAAGTGCAACCTATTTTGATCCTAATGCAAGAATACATGGGCTAAGCTGGAACCAAACCACTGTTAAAAAGGTACATTGCGAAAAAGAATTTACTTCATAACAGAAAAAGTAAAACTGTGGCTAGGAACTAAACACTTGCAAATTCTTAACCTGCAGATATGACATAGTAACAAACTTTTACCAGCATGGAAATAAATTGGTACCACATGCAAGAAAAAAATATATTATTAACAATTATTGCGAAAAGAAAACATTTATTTTGCCCCTAGCCATAATAAATCGAGCATAAAAGATTTGCAACCTACACAAAGCTTCTACACATGGAAATTTTTCAGTGCACTACCCGTTCAAAGAGTAAGCTACTGCCAAAGTTTCACAATTTTCAGAGCAACAAAACAGCAGAAAATAAATTAAACAAGCTTAAGCACAAAACAAAATCTAATAGGGGCAAAACTAACATTTAACATGCATGGGTATTTTTTTCCTCTGAAGATCTTGATTTAAGTAAACTAACAAAACTTAGTTTGCATTTTTAGCATTTTTCCTTATTTTTTTATGTATTTTGCAAGCTTCACATGAAATGAAACAAATTCACACGACAAAACTACAGTAGCAAACGAGCAACACAGTCACGCCATGGCCACCAGGGCCATTGCCGGCGGCGTGGCGTGCTTGGTTTGCTGGCTATGGGCCAAGGCGGCTGCGGGGCAGGGCAGCACGGCGGCCAGGGGAGCTCTGCGGCCCCAAGGCGCGCGGCGGGGGCGCCCGGGCTCGCGCAGGAGCAGCCCGCGGCGTGCGCCGGCGGCACAGTCCGGCGACCACGACGGCGCGGCGGCGTTCCGACACCGGCGGCGCGGGATTTGAGCGGGGAAAGGGATGGGGAGAAGGAGGAGGTCGCGAGGAACCTCACCGTGCGCTCGAATCGAGCTGAGGAGGGCCGGGAGAGGGAGCTCGACGGGAGGGGCGAAGCTTCGGGCGGCAACAATGGTGGCCGCGGTGTTCTGGGCGCCGATTTGGCCGGGGAGCGGCTCAATCGAGCTCGAGAAGGGGTGGTAGAGCTTTGGGGCGAGGTAAATCGGCTTGGTGTGCGAGCAATCGAAGCGGAGCGGCGAGGGTGGTCGGAGCGACGAACAGCGACGAGCTCTGCTCGTGTTAGGGCGCGGCTGCGTGCTCCACAGGGGTGAGGAATGGGGAACGGGGAGGCGAAAACGGGCACGACTCCGTGCGGATAAGGACGGTGCGGGAGCACGACGGGCGAGGTTCGTCGGCACGATGCGTGGCGACGCCAACGTCGATGGCCGGCGGTGCACTGACTAACCGGGGATGCACAGTACCAAAGTTGAACTCGTTTGAATGATTTTGATCAAAGTTTGACTGCCCAAAACTCCAAATTTCATATGGGAACATGAAATTTGGCCAAAATAAAAGTTGTAGAGGGATAGAAGGTCTACAACTTTGCTTTTGGGCGAAAATTGATTTGGAGCTCGGATCAACAAGAAAAACATCGTCGAACACGGCTAAATCAATGCTTACCGCGCGATCTTGATGAACGCTAATGATGAACTTAAGTCTGTAATTAGCAATTTAACCCGCAATTAGCACCTTGATTAACACAGGGGTGTTACAGCCGCGCCCTACAAAAATATATTATTAACAATTATTGGTACCAACCCTACAAAAGCAAAGTTGTAGACCTTCTATCCCTCTACAACTTTTATTTTGGCCAAATTTCATGTTCCCATATGAAATTTGGAGTTTTGGGCAGTCAAACTTTGATCAAAATCATTCAAACGAGTTCAACTTTGGTACTGTGCATCCCCGGTTAGTCAGTGCACCGCCGGCCATCGACGTTGGCGTCGCCACGCGTCGTGCCGACGAACCTCGCCCGTCGTGCTCCCGCACCGTCCTTATCCGCACGGAGTCGTGCCCGTTTTCGCCTCCCCGTTCCCCATTCCTCACCCCTGTGGAGCACGCAGCCGCGCCCTAACACGAGCAGAGCTCGTCGCCGTTCGTCGCTCCGACCACCCTCGCCGCTCCGCTTCGATTGCTCGCACACCAAGCCGATTTACCTCGCCCCAAAGCTCTACCACCCCTTCTCGAGCTCGATTGAGCCGCTCCCCGGCCAAATCGGCGCCCAGAACACCGCGGCCACCATTGTTGCCGCCCGAAGCTTCGCCCCTCCCGTCGAGCTCCCTCTCCCGGCCCTCCTCAGCTCGATTCGAGCGCACGGTGAGGTTCCTCGCGACCTCCTCCTTCTCCCCATCCCTTTCCCCGCTCAAATCCCGCGCCGCCGGTGTCGGAACGCCGCCGCGCCGTCGTGGTCGCCGGACTGTGCCGCCGGCGCACGCCGCGGGCTGCTCCTGCGCGAGCCCGGGCGCCCCCGCCGCGCGCCTTGGGGCCGCAGAGCTCCCCTGGCCGCCGTGCTGCCCTGCCCCGCAGCCGCCTTGGCCCATAGCCAGCAAACCAAGCACGCCACGCCGCCGGCAATGGCCCTGGTGGCCATGGCGTGACTGTGTTGCTCGTTTGCTACTGTAGTTTTGTCGTGTGAATTTGTTTCATTTCATGTGAAGCTTGCAAAATACATAAAAAAATAAGGAAAAATGCTAAAAATGCAAACTAAGTTTTGTTAGTTTACTTAAATCAAGATCTTCAGAGGAAAAAAATACCCATGCATGTTAAATGTCAGTTTTGCCCCTATTAGATTTTGTTTTGTGCTTAAGCTTGTTTAATTTATTTTCTGCTGTTTTGTTGCTCTGAAAATTGTGAAACTTTGGCAGTAGCTTACTCTTTGAACGGGTAGTGCACTGAAAAATTTCCATGTGTAGAAGCTTTGTGTAGGTTGCAAATCTTTTATGCTCGATTTATTATGGCTAGGGGCAAAATAAATGTTTTCTTTTCGCAATAATTGTTAATAATATATTTTTTTTCTTGCATGTGGTACCAATTTATTTCCATGCTGGTAAAAGTTTGTTACTATGTCATATCTGCAGGTTAAGAATTTGCAAGTGTTTAGTTCCTAGCCACAGTTTTACTTTTTCTGTTATGAAGTAAATTCTTTTTCGCAATGTACCTTTTTAACAGTGGTTTGGTTCCAGCTTAGCCCATGTATTCTTGCATTAGGATCAAAATAGGTTGCACTTGAGAAATATTTGGTTCTATTTGCTTGTTCATAATTAAATCTCTAATAAATCGTTGCCAATTGTTTCTTTCGTTTAATTGCCGTATTGCATTCTGAGTGCCCTGCATCATTTCATTTCACCATTTTAAGTCTTGCATGGCATCTTTTTTTCATACGTGTAGACGTCACGAGCGAAGCCATCTACGAGTTGGTCGCTGAGCCAATCCAGGAGCCGCAAGCAGGGGAACCACGAGCCGAAGCAGCCGTCGAGCCAGATCCAGAAGTTGCTAACCCCGCTGGCTGGCAAGGCAAGCCCCGGTGCATGACCCTTAATTTCAGTATTCAATAATCGTTATATAATTATTGTGCATTTAAGTTTCTAGGAGTTGATTGGAACCTTAGATGCATGATCCCTAGGTTTCCTCAGTCACTCTACTAGTATACAGGTCGTTCGTACTGCAATGCTTAATTAGGATTCGGTAGAAGACAAGTGATTCCTGTCACTCGCGAGATATAGGTTTGGTTACTTATGAAAAAGTTGCTGGAGAATGAATCTTTGAGAAAAAGAAAGGAAAAATGGAGACCGGGCGGAGATGCATTGGTTATGGATATGGAAGTTATGGAAAGTAAGCTTCCGCCTGTGTCGATTGAGGACCGTACCGTTGTTGGCACTACTGATCGAGGATTGAACAGTACTAACCGCATGCCGGGAGTAGGAGGTAGTCGAAACCGGTAAGCTCAGTACCATATGTGCCCCGGTAGGCGGACTTGATACTGTCTTCACCAGTGGAGCTAGTATACAAACTCATGGCTGACCCTTCGTTGGTATCGGTGGGGCTAGCAGTCCCGGGTCGCAGGGCAGTTCGCCTATTCGGTGTGCATATGTGAAGGGTTGGTGTGTATAGCCCGACGGGGCATATACGTGCCGTGTTGGTTAGGTCCACCTTGCAAGGTTAAATCGAATCGATTCGCCGTGACTCGCGGATATGAGAACCTTGATCTCTCTGTCACATCGTAGTAAAGAAGTGGAATGAGTCTAAGCTGAGAATGTTGGTTGTGGTAAGCTGAAAAGATAATGTGATCAACCATGTATGCTCTAGAGTACTAGGCAAACCTAAGTTATAGGGGTCAACTCAATTGGCGCTAAAATATTGAAAGTAAGGATTCAGTGCTAGCTGCTTTTCAGCAAAATAACTCCAGAGCCAAAAAGCCTTTCATGTCTAGTTAATGGGCTAAGTATACCCATGGTCGGGTAAGTCTTGCTGAGTATTAGAATACTCAGGCTTGTTGTTGCCATATCTTTTGAGCAGGTTGTATTCCGGAAGTCTTCGAGGAAATTAGTGTGTCCTGGAGTGGTCAGCCTCTTCCTCCAGGTTGGACGGTCGAGTGGGTCCCGTCTTCTCCGTGAAGTGAAGGCAGGTGAGCCTCACATCAGTGGGCAAGATGTGAAGTTCGTCTTCTGTCGTCGACGTTATCTATCGTATTGTTTTAAAGCTTGTTTTCAACTCTAAATTGTTTTCCGCTACGTTTGAACTCTGAGTTTTGAATTGTAAAACTGACTTGTAAACACTTGTTGTAGTTTAAGTTGGTGCTTCTGTTAAACTCGGTTTGTAAATGTCTTTAAACTGCTTTTATCGCTGGTAATCATCTGTGCTCGTCTTTTGGCGAGAGTTCCTGTGCAACCGATCCTGGTTACAGCAGGCGGTCTGAGTGTACTGGTTGAGTGCAGTAATTCTGGTCTGAGTTAAGTGTTAATTAGTGCACTTGATCGGTATTATTAGGACTGTCCTGTGACAGCTGGCATCAGAGCTAATTGCACTAGGGGGGTGATTACTGGTGTACTTAACTATGTTAAGTAAACTTTGTTTTGCAAAAATTTCGGGTTTTCGAAAAGTTGACGCTTGATGCGCTAAGGAATAGAGTAGATAGTTCGTATGCCCTAATTATGTTCTATAAGTTAGGTGGCATCTAAGTATCTATTTTATTCCAGCACTTCCAGCTTTTACTTTTTGTTAAACCTTACTTCGGTAACGACGCACCTACGCTGAGGTAAGCAAGGTAAGCATTCTGGTAGTCCTTAGAATAGCCCACGTGTTTCATACGTGCGCGGGTCCCGTATGATGAGCATACGAGGAGGTGATAAGGCTCAATTCAAACGAGCCTGTCGCTATCTGCCGCCTGATATGAAGTGCGGATTTCATGCCGTGTGATTGTGATCACGGCCATTTCGTAAGGCAATGTTACGAGATGTAAACCTGTCATGCGGTTGGCCATGACCGTGACCCTTGGGACACGTCTACCCTTGGATGTCCCGTAAGGCGAGTGTACGGGAAGTGAATACGTTGTTATGACGTATGCAGCGCTGCCCATTCAGCGGCGAACGTTTGGGTGCCATCTCTATAGTGGATGGTAATGTATGTGTGAATATGTGGGAAACTGCATATGCGTTACCCGTGTGGCGTAGGACACATGGGGGCTGTTCGTGTGTGCTGGCACGAAGGGTCCAGAAATGGATATTTATATCTATCTCTTGTTATCTTGGTTTGTTTGCAGGAACACTAACTACGTAAGCACGTTATGAATCCTTGATCGTAGGAACGACTAGTATATATAGGGAGAGTACGTAATTGTGCCACTAGTCGTCTTCGTATACCATAATTGGTAATTGTTTGGGTGAGAACGATAGAACGAGCATGCATCTTGCATTTTACAGTTGGTTGGTCGCTTCGTAGTAAATAGTTGTGCAACCTTAAGACTGCAACGTTATAGCTAGCCGAATTACCAACCTGCTGTTCAACCCGATTAGATGCGGTTTCAACTGAAGCAAACCATTTTGTTCTCTTGGTGAACCATATCGCGAAGGGAACGATTCATGCTGTGTGTTCATATTAATTATGCACATTCTTTATTGCATGGATTAGTCCCGCTAGCGAAATGGCTAACCAAGGGATGGTGTTTTTGCAGATGGGAAATAACAACACTGCTAACCGTGGAAATGAGGGTCAAGGAGCACAGCCACCACCGTCTCCCTCCTTGACTCAGGCTATTGCGGCTCTTATCGCCGACCGAAATGAGCAGACCGAATTGTTGAGGCAACTAGTGCAAATCAATGCTGGCAGAGGCCGACAAGCACCACCAGCAGAAACTGACTACGTCGGTTTTCTTGCTACTCAACCACCTCTGTTCCACAAAGCCGATGATCCCCTTGAGGCAGATGCTTGGATTCGCACCATGGAGGACAAGTTTGGCATTCTTAATTGCACAGAAGTGGACAAGACTGCCTTTGCAGCGCAACAGCTGAGAGGCCCGGCAAAGATATGGTGGGCTAGTCATTCAGCTATGCAACCAACAGAGAGACAGATTCCCTGGTCAGAATTTAGAGAGATTTTTAGGGCACATTATATTCCAGAAGGTTTCATAAAGGTGAGAGTGGAGGAGTTTCTAAATCTGAAACAAGACAACAAATCAGTGATGGAATATGCTAATATTTTCAATCATCTTGCGCAATATGCTGCACATCATGTAGATACCGATGAAAAGAAGCAAGATTGTTTCCAGAAAGGGTTAAATACTGAATTATTCATGCGTTTAGCAGTGAGAACATTTACCAGCTACAGTGACTTGGTCAGTAAAGCTATTCTCCAAGAAGATGTGATGCTGAAGCATGAAAAGGCGAAAAAGAGGAAGAAATCACCTATTGGGTTTCCTGGGAATTTGGTGCAACGCCTACGCCTGGGATCCACTAGCTCCTCCCAAACTCAACATCAACTACGACAGGGGGTGTCTGAACATGTGGCTCCTTCACAGTTGGAGCAAAAGAAACCAGTATTGCAGCATGTTTCTCGCTCCCACCCTGACCCGTGCAAGCATCACCTAGCCGAGGGTTGCCATCACTCAGAGAATATCTGTTGTACTCCACCCAATCTGAGAAAAGGCTCTAGCAATACAAATAAGAAAAAGAAGATGTCGTATATTAAGGATGGGTGTGTGAGTTACACCACTTGTGAGGACGTGCCAGAAGGGGAACACGTGATGGAAGATATATTCTCCCTCAATGATCATCCAGTTAGAGTTCTATTCGACTCTGGTGCTTCGCATACATTTCTTAGCAAGGCTTGTGCAGATAGGCACGGATTAAAAATTGATTGCATGAACACTTCATATAAAATTCAATCCCCAGGTGGTCAAATAATCACAAACCAAATGGCAAGAAAGGTACCAATCAACTTGGCTGGGAGAATCTTTCTGACCAATTTTATCATTCTCCCACATCAAGGGATTGATATCATATTGGGTATGAATTGGATGAAGGCACATAGAGTTGTGTTGGATACTCAGGCACATGCTGTTCATATCAATTCAAGTGCACATGGTTCTACGGTGTTATTTTTGACCAAGTTCAAGGCACACAATACAACCATAAATAAAGTGGAGGGTAAAAGCTTAGAGGAGATACCTGTAGTGTGCGATTATTCAGATGTCTTTCCAGAGGATTTACCTGGACTGCCACCTGATCGGGACGTTGAGTTTGTTATTGAACTCCAACCGGGTACAGCACCTATCTCTAGAAGGCCATATCGGATGCCACCAAATGAATTGGCAGAACTGAAGGTACAATTGCAAGACCTACTGAATAAGGGTTTCATTCGTCCAAGCTCATCACCGTGGGGATGCCCAGCTTTATTTGTGAAAAAGAAAGACCAAAGTTTGAGGTTATGTGTTGATTACCGGCCTCTAAATGCGGTTACCATCAAGAATAAATACCCATTGCCTCGCATTGACATTCTCTTTGATCAGTTAGCCGGAGCTAAGGTATTCTCTAAGATAGATCTTCGATCCGGTTATCATCAAATAAAGATCAGACCTCAGGACATTCCAAAGACTGCTTTCTCCACTCGCTATGGTTTATTTGAGTATCTAGTCATGTCTTTTGGATTGACTAATGCCCCGGCATACTTCATGTATCTTATGAATTCGGTCTTCATGCCTGAGTTGGACAAGTTTATTGTGGTATTCATTGATGACATCTTGATCTACTCCAAGAATGAAGAAGAGCACGCCAAGCACCTTCACATTGTTCTTCAACGTCTACGAGAGCACAAGTTGTATGCAAAATTCAGCAAATGTGAGTTTTGGCTTAAAGAAGTTCCTTTCTTAGGCCATGTCATATCTGCAGAGGGTATTTCAGTTGATCCAGGAAAAGTTCAAGATGTGTTGGATTGGGAGGCTCCCACATCAGTTAAAGAAATTCGCAGCTTTCTAGGATTAGCTGGGTATTATCGTCGATTCATCCCAGAGTTTTCAAAAATCGCTAAGCCTATGACCGAGCTACTCAAGAAAGGTGTCAAGTTTCATTGGAGTGACAAATGTGAAGAGGCTTTCCATACTCTGAAAAAGCTTTTAACTTCTGCACCTATCCTGGCTCAACCTGATACATCAAAACCATTTGACATATACTGTGATGCATCTGGTATTGGTATTGGTTGTGTCTTGATGCAGGAGAACCGAGTGATTGCATATGCGTCTAGGTCACTCAAACGCCACGAGGAAAATTACCCAACTCATGATTTGGAATTAGCTGCTGTAGTTCATGCTCTGAAGATATGGAGGCATTATCTCTTGGGTAGTCCTTGTCGCATCTACACTGACCACAAGAGCCTTAAGTATCTTTTTACTCAACCTGATCTGAATATGCGCCAAAGGCGATGGTTGGAACTGATCAAGGATTATGAACTTGAAGTGCATTATCATCCTGGTAAAGCGAATGTAGTTGCAGATGCGCTAAGTCGCAAAGCTCATTGTCATTGCATCTCAGCTATACCATTAAGCGAGTCTCTTTGCTTTGAAATGGAAAAGCTGAACTTGAGCATTGTACCACATGGCACGCTGGCCCATCTAGAACTCACTCCTACTCTTCGTGATCTAATCATCACAGCACAAAAGAAAGATAAAGGAATAAAGGAAATTCAGAGGAGATTATCAGAAGGAGATTCGAAAGTAAGTTGTTTTCACCAAGATAGTGAGAATGTGTTATGGTTTAAGAACCGATTAGTGGTGCCTAAGGATTTTGCACTCAGAAAGCAAATTCTTGATGAAGCTCATACCTCTCGACTATCAATTCATCCTGGTAGCAACAAGATGTATCAAGACCTCAAACAACAGTTTTGGTGGACTCGGATGAAAAGAGAGATTGCCAAGTATGTGTCAGAATGTGACATCTGTCGTAGGGTCAAAGCTAGTCATCTCAGACCAGCTGGAATGTTGCAACCTTTGAGTATTCCTGAATGGAAATGAGAAGACATCAGCATGGACTTTATTGTCGGTTTACCCCGAACTCAAAAGGGTTATGATTCGATCTGGGTCATTGTAGACCGCCTGACCAAATCCGCACATTTTCTTCCAGTTAGAACAATCTATCGAGCAAAGAAGTATGCCGAGTTGTATATGGATCGCATCTTATGTTTACATGGAGTGCCAAAGACTATCATATCAGATCGAGGGACCCAGTTTGTTGCTCGCTTCTGGGAACAATTGCATACTTGTTTAGGAACTCGATTGATCCATAGCTCAGCCTATCACCCTCAAACAGATGGCCAAACGGAGAGAATCAATCAGATTTTAGAAGATATGCTTCGCGCATGTGTCCTAGCCTATCCACAGAAATGGGATCAATGTTTACCGTTAGCGGAATTTTCTTATAACAATAGCTATCAAGAAAGCATTAAAATGGCACCATTCGAAGCTTTATACGGTCGTCGATGCCGTACTCCACTGAATTGGTCCGAAGTTGGAGAGAGGACTATTTTTGGACCTGACATGGTTAAAGAAGCCGAAGAACAAGTTCATCTGATTCAAGAAAACTTGAAGATTGCGCAGTCCCGTTACAAGAGTTATGCGGATAAACGGCGTGACCCACTTGTTTTTGAAGTCGGTGACCATGTCTATTTAAAAGTATCACCTTGGAAAGGCGTGCAAAGATTTGGGATAAAAGGAAAGCTAGCTCCTCGCTACATTGGCCCATACCCAATTGTAGAAAGATGTGGTCCAGTAGCTTACCGGTTGGATCTTCCAGCAAAATTTTCGGCAATTCATAACATTTTCCATGTGTCACAACTGAAGAAGTGTTTGAGAATTCCAACTGAAGCTATTGGCAGTGACTCAATTCAGTTAGAATCTGATCTCACTTATCCTGAGCGTCCAATCAAGATACTTGATCGCAAGGACCGTATGACTCGTCGCACTACTATCAGGTTCTATAAGGTTCAATGGAGCAACCACTTGGAAGATGAGGCCACTTGGGAGCAAGAGGAATTTCTTAAGGCCAAATACCCTGATTTCTTAAGCACGCATCAAGGTACTTCACACTTGAACCTTCTTGTCTTATATTTTTCCGTTATGCTTGAATCTCGGGACGAGATTCCTTTAAGGAGGGAAGGCTGTAACACCCCTGTGTTAATCAAGGTGCTAATCGCGGGTTAAATTGCTAATTACAGACTTAAGTTCATCATTAGCGTTCATCAAGATCGCGCGGTAAGCATTGATTTAGCCGTGTTCGACGATGTTTTTCTTGTTGATCCGAGCTCCAAATCAATTTTCGCCCAAAAGCAAAGTTGTAGACCTTCTATCCCTCTACAACTTTTATTTTGGCCAAATTTCATGTTCCCATATGAAATTTGGAGTTTTGGGCAGTCAAACTTTGATCAAAATCATTCAAACGAGTTCAACTTTGGTACTGTGCATCCCCGGTTAGTCAGTGCACCGCCGGCCATCGACGTTGGCGTCGCCACGCGTCGTGCCGACGAACCTCGCCCGTCGTGCTCCCGCACCGTCCTTATCCGCACGGAGTCGTGCCCGTTTTCGCCTCCCCGTTCCCCATTCCTCACCCCTGTGGAGCACGCAGCCGCGCCCTAACACGAGCGGAGCTCGTCGCCGTTCGTCGCTCCGACCACCCTCGCCGCTCCGCTTCGATTGCTCGCACACCAAGCCGATTTACCTCGCCCCAAAGCTCTACCACCCCTTCTCGAGCTCGATTGAGCCGCTCCCCGGCCAAATCGGCGCCCAGAACACCGCGGCCACCATTGTTGCCGCCCGAAGCTTCGCCCCTCCCGTCGAGCTCCCTCTCCCGGCCCTCCTCAGCTCGATTCGAGCGCACGGTGAGGTTCCTCGCGACCTCCTCCTTCTCCCCATCCCTTTCCCCGCTCAAATCCCGCGCCGCCGGTGTCGGAACGCCGCCGCGCCGTCGTGGTCGCCGGACTGTGCCGCCGGCGCACGCCGCGGGCTGCTCCTGCGCGAGCCCGGGCGCCCCCGCCGCGCGCCTTGGGGCCGCAGAGCTCCCCTGGCCGCCGTGCTGCCCTGCCCCGCAGCCGCCTTGGCCCATAGCCAGCAAACCAAGCACGCCACGCCGCCGGCAATGGCCCTGGTGGCCATGGCGTGACTGTGTTGCTCGTTTGCTACTGTAGTTTTGTCGTGTGAATTTGTTTCATTTCATGTGAAGCTTGCAAAATACATAAAAAAATAAGGAAAAATGCTAAAAATGCAAACTAAGTTTTGTTAGTTTACTTAAATCAAGATCTTCAGAGGAAAAAAATACCCATGCATGTTAAATGTCAGTTTTGCCCCTATTAGATTTTGTTTTGTGCTTAAGCTTGTTTAATTTATTTTCTGCTGTTTTGTTGCTCTGAAAATTGTGAAACTTTGGCAGTAGCTTACTCTTTGAACGGGTAGTGCACTGAAAAATTTCCATGTGTAGAAGCTTTGTGTAGGTTGCAAATCTTTTATGCTCGATTTATTATGGCTAGGGGCAAAATAAATGTTTTCTTTTCGCAATAATTGTTAATAATATATTTTTTTTCTTGCATGTGGTACCAATTTATTTCCATGCTGGTAAAAGTTTGTTACTATGTCATATCTGCAGGTTAAGAATTTGCAAGTGTTTAGTTCCTAGCCACAGTTTTACTTTTTCTGTTATGAAGTAAATTCTTTTTCGCAATGTACCTTTTTAACAGTGGTTTGGTTCCAGCTTAGCCCATGTATTCTTGCATTAGGATCAAAATAGGTTGCACTTGAGAAATATTTGGTTCTATTTGCTTGTTCATAATTAAATCTCTAATAAATCGTTGCCAATTGTTTCTTTCGTTTAATTGCCGTATTGCATTCTGAGTGCCCTGCATCATTTCATTTCACCATTTTAAGTCTTGCATGGCATCTTTTTTTCATACGTGTAGACGTCACGAGCGAAACCGTCTACGAGTTGGTCGCTGAGCCAATCCAGGAGCCGCAAGCAGGGGAACCACGAGCCGAAGCAGCCGTCGAGCCAGATCCAGAAGTTGCTAACCCCGCTGGCTGGCAAGGCAAGCCCCGGTGCATGACCCTTAATTTCAGTATTCAATAATCGTTATATAATTATTGTGCATTTAAGTTTCTAGGAGTTGATTGGAACCTTAGATGCATGATCCCTAGGTTTCCTCAGTCACTCTACTAGTATACAGGTCGTTCGTACTGCAATGCTTAATTAGGATTCGGTAGAAGACGAGTGATTCCTGTCACTCGCGAGATATAGGTTTGGTTACTTATGAAAAAGTTGCTGGAGAATGAATCTTTGAGAAAAAGAAAGGAAAAATGGAGACCGGGCGGAGATGCATTGGTTATGGATATGGAAGTTATGGAAAGTAAGCCTCCGCCTGTGTCGATTGAGGACCGTACCGTTGTTGGCACTACTGATCGAGGATTGAACAGTACTAACCGCATGCCGGGAGTAGGAGGTAGTCGAAACCGGTAAGCTCAGTACCATATGTGCCCCGGTAGGCGGACTTGATACTGTCTTCACCAGTGGAGCTAGTATACAAACTCATGGCTGACCCTTCGTTGGTATCGGTGGGGCTAGCAGTCCCGGGTCGCAGGGCAGTTCGCCTATTCGGTGTGCATATGTGAAGGGTTGGTATGTATAGCCCGACGGGGCATATACGTGCCGTGTTGGTTAGGTCCACCTTGCAAGGTTAAATCGAATCGATTCGCCGTGACTCGCGGATATGAGAATCTTGATCTCTCTGTCACATCGTATGAAAGAAGTGGAATGAGTCTAAGCTGAGAATGTTGGTTGTGGTAAGCTGAAAAGATAATGTGATCAACCATGTATGCTCTAGAGTACTAGGCAAACCTAAGTTATAGGGGTCAACTCAATTGGCGCTAAAATATTGAAAGTAAGGATTCAGTGCTAGCTGCTTTTCAGCAAAATAACTCCAGAGCCAAAAAGCCTTTCATGTCTAGTTAATGGGCTAAGTATACCCATGGTCGGGTAAGTCTTGCTGAGTATTAGAATACTCAGGCTTGTTGTTGCCATATCTTTTGAGCAGGTTGTATTCCGGAAGTCTTCGAGGAAATTAGTGTGTCCTGGAGTGGTCAGCCTCTTCCTCCAGGTTGGACGGTCGAGTGGGTCCCGTCTTCTCCGTGAAGTGAAGGCAGGTGAGCCTCACATCAGTGGGCAAGATGTGAAGTTCGTCTTCTGTCGTCGATGTTATCTATCGTATTGTTTTAAAGCTTGTTTTCAACTCTAAATTGTTTTCCGCTGCGTTTGAACTCTGAGTTTTGAATTGTAAAACTGACTTGTAAACACTTGTTGTAGTTTAAGTTGGTGCTTCTGTTAAACTCGGTTTGTAAATGTCTTTAAACTGCTTTTATCGCTGGTAATCATCTTTGCTCGTCTTTTGGCGAGAGTTCCTGTGCAACCGATCCTGGTTACAGCAGGCGGTCTGAGTGTACTGGTTGAGTGCAGTAATTCTGGTCTGAGTTAAGTGTTAATTAGTGCACTTGATCGGTATTATTAGGACTGTCCTGTGACAGATATTCCCATGGAAGAGCCCGAAGTAGATGTAGCAGAAAATGATCCCAGCGACGATCTGGGGCAAGCATTGCACAATGTGCAGGCAGACTGTGAGAGTGAAACGGAGAGGTTGAAGTTCCAGAAGTTGTTAGAGGACCACCATAAGTTGCTGTACCCAGATTGTCAAAATGGATTTAAGAAACTTGGCACCACCTTGGAGTTGCTGCAATGGAAGGCGACAAATGGTGTATCCGACAAGGGATTTGGTGAATTACTCAAACTTGTTAAAAAAATGCTTCCTAAGGACAATGAATTGCCTGCCACAACGTATGAAGCCAAACAACTTGTTTGCCCTTTGGGACTGGGAGTGCAAAAGATACATGCATGCCCCAACGACTGCATCCTCTACCGAGGCGAGTACGAGAATTTGGATGCATGTCCCGTATGCAGTGCATTGCGTTACAAGATTAGAAAAGATGATCCTGGAGATGTCGAGGGGGAGCCTCCCCGGAAGAGAGTTCCTGCGAAGGTCATGTGGTATTTGCCTATAATACCACGTTTGAAGCGTCTGTTTAGAAATAAAGATAATGCTAAGTTGATGCGATGGCACAAAGAGGAACGCAAGAAAGACTCGATGTTGAGACACCCCGCTGATGGGTCGCAGTGGAGAAAAATAGATAGAACGTACCCTAAATTTGATTTGGATGCGAGAAACATAAGGTTCGGTTTGAGTACGGATGGCATGAATCCTTTTGGTGAGATGAGCAGTGGTCATAGCACTTGGCCTGTGACTCTTTGTCTGTACAATCTTCCACCATGGCTCTGCATGAAACGAAAGTTCATCATGATGCCAGTGCTTATCCCGGGTCCAAAGCAGCCCGGAAATGACATTGATGTGTACCTAAGACCATTGGTCGAAGAACTCTTATTGCTCTGGGGCGATGAAGGTGTACGGATGTGGGATGAATACAAACAGGAAAACTTCAACCTACGAGCATTGCTGTTCGTAACGATCAATGACTGGCCTGCTCTTAGTAACTTGTCAGGACATTCGAACAAGGGATACAAAGCATGCACACACTGTTTAGATGATACCGATAATATATGGTTGACTCACTGTAAGAAGGTTGTATACATGGGTCATCGTCGGTTTCTTCCCATCAGGCATGCGGTACGAAAGAAGGGCAATCATTTCAAAGGCCAAGCGGACCACCGAACAAAACCGATGCACCGTAGTGGTAAAGACGTCTTCAACATGGTAAAAGATCTAGAAGTTGTTTTTGGAAAGGGATCTGGTAGCCAACCTGTTCCGAACGAAAACGGAATGGCGCCCATGTGGAAGAAGAAATCTATATTTTGGGAGCTACCATATTGGGAAGTCTTAGATGTTCGTCATGCAATTGATGTGATGCACCTCACGAAGAATTTTTGCGTCAACCTGATAGCATTCTTGGGAGTGTACGGAAAGACAAAAGATACAGTAGAAGTACGTCAAGAATTGCAACGTATGGAAGAACGAGATGCCTTACATCCACAACAGCGAGATAATGGACGACAATACTTAAGTCCTGCCAGCTATACTCTTAGCAAGGAAGAGAAAGAAACCATGTTTGACTGCTTGAGCAGTATAAAGGTTCCATCTGGATACTCATCCAATATAAAAGGAATCTTAAACTTGGCAGAGAAGAAATTTACAAATCTCAAGTCCCATGACTGCCATGTGCTTATGACCGAACTTCTTCCGGTTGTGCTGCGGGGGATTCTGCCTGATAACGTCCGGTTAACCATCGTGAAGATATGTGCCTTCCTCAACGCAGTTTCTCAGAAGATAATTGACCCGGAGAATTTGATAAAGCTGCAAAACGATGTGGTGCAATGTCTTGTTGGCTTTGAGCTGATATTTCCACCATTTTTCTTCAACATCATGACACATCTTCTAGTGCACCTTGTCAAAGAGATTGATATTCTCAAACCAGTATTTCTACACAACATGTTCCCATTCGAAAGGTTCATGGGGGTACTCAAGAAATGTGTTCGTAATAGAGCTCGTCCAGAAGGAAGCATCGCCAGTGCCTACAGAACTGAGGAGGTCATTGACTTTTGTGTTGACTTTATTGATGACCTTAAACCGATTGGAGTCCCTGAATCGCGATATGAGGGGAGACTAACTGGAAAGGGTACATTAGGAAAGAAATCTTATGTCTGCACAGATGATTTCTCATTCAAGAAAGCGTATTATACGGTTCTTCAACAATCATCCTTGGTTGACCCATATATCGAGGAACACAAGAAAATTCTGCTCTCTAATTTCCCGGAAAAGTCTGAGGCATGGATTACACGTGAGCACATGAACACTTTCTGCAGCTGGTTGCGGAAGCATCTAATGCATAACATGGATATAAGTGAATAACTGTTCTTATTGGCTAGGGGACCATCTTGGAATATCTTAACATACCAAGGGTACGAGATAAATGGAAACACATTTTATACGATAGCCCAAGATAAAAAGAGTACCAACCAAAACAGCGGTGTTCGTATGGATGCCACAGACAATAATGGGAAAAAAGACACATATTACGGCTACATTGAAGAGATATGAGAGCTGGATTACGGTCCCAATTTCAAGGTGCCTCTATTTCGTTGCCAATGAGTTAAGCTATCTGGAGGAGGGGTAACAAAAGATGAGTATGGGATGACAATAGTTGATCTCAACAATCTTGGGTACAGAGACGAGCCATTTGTCCTAGCCCAGGATGTCGCTCAGGTTTTCTACATTAAGGACATGTCCAGCAAGCCAAAGAAGGGGATCAACAAGCAAAAGGATGAGCCTAAGCGACACATAGTTCTATCAGGAAAGAGAAACATCGTTGGAGTGGAGGACAAGACAGACTTTTCAGAAGAATATAATAATTTTGTTGTCATTCCACCTTTCGAAGTAAATGATGATCCATGCATCCTGCTAGCCAATGATGATGCTCCATACTTGCGTCGTGATCATAATCAAGGGACATTTGTGAAGAGAAAGTCTGTTACCGCTAATCCTTCATGTACTTGAATCATTTTATATTATTGTATAAAAACATAATCACAATTCGAATACTTTTATTATATATGTACTGTACAATTATACTTTATGCGTTATTTATATTATTTTATATATTTTTCACTTAATTACTAGACTCAATTATAATTTTCATTCAATAATGGATTACTCAACTAATTTTATTTATTTCATGAAATTACATTCACATTAACACACTATACTCTCTCACTAACACACACAATCTCACTAACACACACTATCTCTCAAACTCACACACTACTCATTAATATCATGAAATTGCTTAATTTTATCTAAAATTCACTTTTTAAACGTTAATATCGTGATAGAATCCACTTTCTATCGAAAAGCAACAGTTTGAAAAAAAAATTCACCTAATATATTTTTGCATGGTCAAAATAACAAATATGATTTCAAAAAAGTTAGATATTTCATTGACCCAATCACTTGAATGAAAATTAATTATTTTTGTTGCGTGTATCAAGTTTATATAGAGATAAGAAATTTTGTTCCATAATTTTTGGAATCATAATTTTATTAACTGAATTAACAAATGAAAGCCAATTTTAAAAGAGAAGTAAAAAAAACAAAAACAAACATAACATTAGGCGGGAACGAGGGAAAACGGGCCCCTTTTGTCCCGGGTGGTAGATCTACCCGGGACTAAAGGTGGGCCGCGGGCTGGGAATTTTCCCGGCCCGCCCAAAAACCCCTTTTGTCCCGGGTGAATCCACCACCCGGGACAAAAGGTCCTTTTGTCCCGGGTGGTGGCTTCACCCGGGACAAAAGCCCCCCCATATATTTCCTAGCTTCCTCCCTCCTTCGCCCTTCCTCCCTCCCGCCGTCCGTTCCCCTGCTCCCCCCACCGCTCGAGCTCCCCGAGCACCGCCGCCGTCGACGTCGCCGCCCAGAGCCCCGCCGCGCGAGCCCACGTCACCGAGCGCCGTTGTCCCTGCGAGCGCCGCCGCCGTTGACGTCCGCCGCCCTCGTCTTCGCCGCCCCCGGCCTCCACTCCGCGCGCGCATTGGTATACTAGCAAGCTGTTGTAAAAAAAATTCGTCTTTCATCGTATTATTGGTATTGCGCACCGCATTGGACATGGAGGATCTGATAGTGTTAGAATCGATTGATGAATGACTATGATCAGGAGCTAATTATTGTTTTCAGCGTCTTGAGCTTTGAAGTAATTTATTTAAAGGTTGAGCAGTAACATGCTACCAGAAGAAATTAAGGTACTACTAATAGATGGATCACTGATCTAGCATTGTGGAACAATAACTATGTAGATAATTTTTACCAGAATTCTGGCAATTGTCGAATGTAGTAAATGTTAGCAAGGCATTAGGTATTGTTAGAAACAGAACTACCGGAAATAGGTAGCATCATATACCTGTGAATTGTAAGTAAACCATCATGAGTTATTAATTCTTATTAGTCCATATTTGTACATATCCCGCTCATGAATTTTTTTTATGAAAGGCACAGTTTTGAAAGCAGAAAAAGTAAAACACTACTCTGCTTTTCTATGTGCATGAATAGTATGCTCATCTTTTGATGGATCACGTCAAATATTGTACATGAATCTGTATTTGCAACCTTCTTTTTTTGATAGTTATTTGCAACCTTCTTGGTTAACTAGACAAAGTTCCTGAGTTATTTGCAACCTTCTTGGTTATTTTGACATGGAGAGAGTATCATATACAACTTATGGACCCAATTCAATAAAGCCTAGCAAGGAAGCCCCAAATGCAAAAGAATCATTCTCTCCGTCTCTGCTCATAGCTCGCCCTGAGCCCACGTCCCCCCCGGCTCCGCATTCGCCCCAGTGCGCCTCCGGCCCTCGGCTTTGAGCCCTTCGCCTTCGGCCCTCGGCCCTCCGCCTATCCCCAGCCGCAAATTTCTGGAGTGGATTATTTAGATAATTTTTAAGGGTTTTATTTGTATTCATATTTTAGTTACGATGGACCCGCGACACACAGACGCGGAAGACGAACAGTTCCTGTTGAATATGATTGGCGAAGGTCAAGGAGATGTCGCTGAACAAGCTGATGATGGCAGCAATACCGACATATATTTGAATATGTCCGGTGATGGAATTGAGGCACCATCTATTCAGGATGACGCTGCTGCTGAACAAAGTGCTAATGTACATATCAAAACTATACTTATTTGTAGTGACAATCATATTTTCATCTGAATCTATATGAATACTATGAATGTTTTTTTTATAGCCGTCTGGATCATCGTCGCAGCAGAAAAAGACGAAGCGAGGCCCAACAAAAAAACTGGAAGGGCGGTTCATTATAACGGAAGTTGGTCCAGATGGCGAACCGATCGCTCCAAAAGCTGCCGCCAAAAAATTCATAAGACAATCCGGATGTATTGTCAGGGACCACATCCCGATCAGCTTTAGGCTCTGGAAAGCTTCCAATCCAAGCGAGGAATGGGATGCGGTACCCGAAAGAGAAAAAGAATGGTGCTGGCGGGAGCTTAAGAAAAACTTCACGGTTCCAGCTAAATCCGAAGAGATATGCAAGCGCTGGACCCTGAGTAAGATGGCCGAACAACTGCGATCATTCAAGAAAATTTTGACGAAGAAATATATCAAGACCGGGACCACACCCGTATTTACCGGTGAGCTCGAAAAGCTCAGGGGTCACTGGGATGCATTTGTGGAATACAAGTCTTCAGAGCTTGGGCTTCAGAAGGTGCAGAAGGCCAAAGACAACGCCTCGAAGAAAGTGTACCATCACACTCTAGGCCAAGGAGGTTACAAGCTTGCAGTACCCAAATGGGAGAAGATGGAGCAGGATCTGCTTGACGGAGGCATCCGACCTGCGACCATGAACTGGCCTGAAAGGTCAAGGACCTGGTTTTATGGTCACGGGGGAAGCTTGGACCCATTGACTGGTGACTGCATCTATGGGCCAAACATCCAGCGAGCAGCCCAGAGACTACAGGAGGCCATACAAGCAGCGGCCGAGGGAACATTCCAGCCGGATAGAGAGAGGGACGAGCTGACTTACGCCCTTGGGAATCCAGAGCATCCGGGCCGCACAAGAGGCAAAGGCGTGGTTCCGTGGAAGTATGGGTTCAGGGATTACATTGATTCATATAGAAGCCGGCAAAGAAGAAAGAATGATGAGTGGGAGCACCTGCGAAGGCTAGAGGAACGGCTCATGTCACACGATCAAAGACTGGAGGAAGAGGTTCAACGCCAAGTGGCCGTAGCAATGAGCCAGCAACAGCAAGCGCAAACGTTGCCTCCAGAGCCTAGTGTCGCAGCCGATCACCTGTCTCAGCGGAAAAGCAGCTGCGCTTCCACAGACGTCGCCGCTGCCGAGCCCACGGGGATCCAGGCCGCAGTTGAAGCGTCGGCCCCGCAGCGATTTCCAGTGGATGAGATCACCCACCGGACACCTTGTGACCTGCAGACTGCCGTTAAGAACTTAATGTTCACTGTTGCGTACGGTACCGCCATGCCAACCGAACCAGGCGACGTGTACCACGGGCAGCAAATTCCGCCTAGATACACAAGAGTTGGCGTGGAGCAGGTGTGCCAGGGTTGGGAGACGCTCGAGCTTGATATTCCTGGAGGCGATGGGGAGAGGACACTAGCAGAAGCCATTCATGGCTACATCCTATGGGATAAGCGCTACATTGTCCTAAAGTCGGATGATCAAACACCAAGACCGGCATCTCAGCATGCCTCTCCAAGACCGGCATCTCCGCAAAACTCCCCAAGGGCAGCACTGTCTCGGCAAGGTTCACCGGCACATTCTCCATCACCATCATCTCATGCGCCGATGAACACTCAAGCGTCACCGTCGCCTCCATGGTCACCCCCTCCGCCGCCGGCAAAGAAGCAGAAACGGCCGCCGGCAAAGAAGGTAGCTGCACCGGCTAGGGAGCCTCCAAAGAAGAAGGAAAAGAAGAAGAAAACCAAGGAGGCTCCTATTAAACCCTAGGACATGAGCCTTGAAGAATGCAATCGGATAACTCAAGAAAGAGTTAAAGAGCACTTCAAGCCGAAGCCGAAGCCGGAGCCCGAGAAAGTCATAAATCCGATAGATTTGAACTTTTTTAAGGGAATGTGCGAAGCAAATAAGAGAAAATTCATTCCGAGAGACCCCCCTTCAGACTACGAACGCACAATTATCAAAACTACTGAGAAAAAGAAGAGACAATCAAAGTCGTCGTCGTCCGACGTTCCACAGCTCGGAGCCCAAAAGAAACAATCAATAGAGCCTCTCGTAGTGGGACAGACGACGCAAGAACAAGACTTTGTTACATTTCTGAAAGAATCAAACCTGACGGCCGCTCAGATTGCAGGGGGAGAAGATATTACAAAGGCCGATGTGGTCGTCAAATGGACGTTTGAGATCGGCAAAACTCTTGTACCCCCCGAAGTAGTGTCTGTGCTTCCAACGTAAATGTATAAGCTGCACCAGCACTACATGCGTGCGATGGCCGATTGCATCTTCATGCAGGGCGTAAAGATTAAAGATGACGATTTCTTACGGGGGGGAGGCCATTATATGGATAAACTGGGAAGAAATTTACCAACTATTCCATCAGGAGGCCCTCGACATCTCTATGGTCGGCTTGTGGGTTCTGTAAGTATTTTACTCTCCTTACGTATTGTTTTGCATGATCTCAACATACTGATCTCTTGATTTATTCGGTATCATGTAGAATGGAGATACATACTTGCAGAAGAAAGGGGTACTCTCACCTCGGCTTCATCGACCCAATTACTTGTAATTGGAGGCTTCTACGGGACAATCCCGATGACATATTCCAAAACTTGTTCAAGTACATAAGCGTTCATCACAACAAGCAAATGATATTGTTTCCTTACAACTTTGCGTGAGTGATTCCTTCCGTCTAACTCTTTCTATTCTATAATCGAATTGTTTAAACCTTAACTACCAAGAACTGCCTCCGTATAATCTTGCAGTGAACACTTTGTCCTAATTGTCATAATTCCCGAGAAGAGCCTACTCGTGGTTATGGACTCATTGAGGAGACCTCCAGAACAATACGAAAATCTTCTTAACATGATGAAAAAGTAATTCTACCACTACTCCGTCCATGACCGATAATTTGAATCACTTTGTTACTTGACTATAATTGTTCTAATCATGCACAGGGTTTGGAAAGAATTTGCTAAAAATCATCCAGGCAAATTTGACAAGGAATTGAAGATCAAGACAGATTTTCCGGTACGCGCTTGGATGATTCGTTGCACGATTCATTAGTTTTATTATATATTCATGTAAATACCTGATAATTTCTTCTCTCTTAAAGTGTATGAGGCAGAAACCAGGCACTGTATTGTGCGCATACTATGTATGCGAGAACATCCATGGTCTGGTAGGTCCTCCAAAGGGCTGGACAGATTGGGAGGAGGAAGTAAGTAAAAAAACTTGTTAATATTTGAACTCGTATTTTAATTAGTCGAAATTAATTATCCCCTTTTTCCATAGGTCGGGGAGATGCGCGATAAACTCATACCGGAGGAAAAGATTATGGCGATTCAAGAACAATTCTCCGGATTTATTGTTGAGCAAGTCCTCGATCCAAAAGACGAATTCTACTATGATGGAATATCTAATATTGACAATCACAGTAAATATGACAATATACGCGTATATATGTAATTAAGAACGAATATAACTATGTAAATATATATGTGTGTCTATGTATTAAATTTCTATTTATGAGTATGTATGTATGTATTAAATTTCCAAAAGGCGAATTCTACTATGTAATTAAGAACGAATATACCTATGCAAATATGATGGAGTATGTATGTATTATATATATAAGCACTCCAATAATATATATGTGTATATATATATTTATATAATATTGGTCCTAGACATTTTCATATGTAAAGGAATTCACATGTATAGATATGTGTATACATATATATATAAGTGAATTAATTTATATATGAAAACTATCTAGGACAAATATTATATAAGTAACTATATATATATGTATATATTAGTGGAGATCATACACACTGAATTCCAATACATAAGTTTAATTGAAATGCAAAAGTATAATTGAAATAGAAAAAGAATTGAGAAAAGAAAAACATGAAAAAAAGAGACCTTTTGTCCCGGTTGGTAACACCAACCGGGACAAAAGGGTGCGCCAGCCACGTGGGCGCTGGCTGCACCTTTTGTCCCGGTTGGTGTTACCAACCGGGACAAAAGGTCCTCTTTTGTCCCGGTTGCCACACCCGGGACAAAAGGGCACCCCCTTTTGTCCCGGACAGGCGTTCCCGGTTGGGAAACCGGGACAACAGCGGTTTCCCAATCGGGACAAATCAACGTTTTTGTAGTAGTGATTCGAGCGTGCTCATGCATCTGATCGCCAACAACGAAAAACAAGGAAACAACTAACAGCCGCTGCATGAATGGAACATGCATGCGTCTGGCTTGGCTTGTACAAGGACGCGCGCAATCCGGCTAGATTGATTATATTCTCGCTAGCTAAATCTAGCTAGGCCGATCAGAGAGTGGAGGCTGCAGCATGAACCTACCTAGCCTGGGTTATCTGTTGTCATTTGTTGTATTCTCGCTCGTCACCTTTTCATTCACCGCTAACTCCATTTCTGTGTTGGGAAAACCACACTAACGCAACAGGTTAGTGGCAGCGGAAATCAACTCAAGATGTCAACCTATTCACACAGGGCAATATATGCATCACACATATTGTAGAGAAAATCGCAGCAGCACCACATCAAGTTACCAAAATTTAACGTGGAAAACCCCAAATTAGGAGAAAAACCACGGGACCAAGCCAGCCAAATCTTCTTCCACTATATGCTTGTGGGATTACAACAAGTTCCTCTCTAGATTGCACTAGAGGTTTATATACATCAAGATTTCACTATCTTGGACAACAACAAGACTTGGGGCTGCAAGCTCGAGTATAGAAATATCTCACCAAAGAGTGGTGGAACAACAGATTGGAGGCACAAGAATGTGGACTGAAGCTTCACAACCTTGAGGACGAATCCCTCTTACTCCCTTGCAAGATCTCCTCTCCAATCTTCTTCTTCCCTCTCTTCTCTTCTCCCTTTGGAGGCTCTGTTCTAAAATCTCGTAGTTTCCTCTCTCTATTTCCAGAGGCTTCTTCCTTCTTTTGTGAGCCAGCACACTAGGTGCTAAATGTACCCAAAGTTGGTCCATACCTTAGGTTATATTTCCCTTACATGTGGGGCTGCTTACAACGAGCATTTACTCTCCTCATTTGCCCCCATCACGAGTAGGATATTCCAACAAATCTCCCCCTCCAACTCATGAGGGGGGCGCCATCATGCCCGCTACCTCGCTACACACTTGCAACTTCTCCTTAGGCAGAATTTTAGTTATCATATCCGCACTATTTAGGTCAGTATGGATCTTCTCAAGTTGTAGCAACTTGGAACTAATAACTTCCCGAATCCAATGGTACGCACCTCAATGTGTTTGGTTCGAGAATGTAAACTTGAATTCTTGGCAAGATGAATAGCACTTTGGTTGTCACAACACAGATTATACTTCTCTTGCTTATGGCCCAACTCTTGTAGGAAATTTTTTATCCACAACACTTCTTTGCAGGCTTCAGCTGCAGCTATATACTCGGCCCCTGTTGTTGACAAGAAAATACACTTTTGCAACCTTGACTGTCATGACACTGCTCCCCCTGGAAATGTCACCAGATATCCCGATGTGGACTTTCTTGAGTCCCTATCTCTAGAATAATCTGCATCCGTATAACCCTGCAATACAGGATCACCATTTCCAAAACATAAGCATAGCTTTGAAGTACCTCTGAGATATCTGAGAATCCATTTTACTGTTGCCCAATGTGCTTCTCCTGGATTACTCATGAACTGGCTAACAACTCCAACTGCATAGGCAATATCTGGCCTAGTGCAAACCATGGCATACATCAAGCTGCCCACTGCAGATTGGTAAGGTACCTTCCTCATCACTTCTTTCTCCTTTTTGCTTGTAGGACAATGATTGATACTCAACTTGTGATGTCCTGCAAGTGGAGAACAAACCGATTTTGCATTTTGTATATTAAATCTTTCAAGTACCTTCTGAATATAACCCTACTATGAAAGCCAAAGCTTTTTCTCTGATCTATCACGATAGATTTTTATGCCAAGTATTTGTTTTGCCGGTCCCAAATCTTTCATGGCAAATGACTTGCTCAAGGTCTTCTTCAGGAGAGCAATCCTATTAGTGCTATTTCCTACAATCAACATATCATCAACGTAAAGCAAGGGAATAATAAAATCACCCTCGACATATCTCTTCATAAAGACACATTGATCAGCTTGTGCTTTATGGTAACCAAGATTAGTCATAAAGGACTCAAACTTATTGTACCACTGCCGAGGAGCTTGTTTCAAGCCATATAAGCTTTTGTTCAATCTACAAATCAAGTGCTCTTTTCCAGCAACCTCAAATCCTTCTGGTTGCTCCATGTATATCTCCTCCTCTAGGTCACCATGCAAGAAAGTTGTCTTCACATCAAGTTGCTCAATTTCCAAATCCATTGCAGCAGTCATACCAAGTACAACTCAAATTGAAGACATTTTGACCACAAAAAAAATATCTCATCAAAGTCAATACCTTGTTTCTGACTGAAGCCTTTCACAACCAATCTTGCCTTGTACCTTGGATGTGAGCTATTTTTTTCAGTCTTCAGTCTGTACACCCACTTGTTCTTTAGTGCTTTCTTGCCCTTTGGCAGATTTACCTATTCAAATGTGTTATTCTCATGCAGGGAATTCATCTCATCCTGCATGGCATCCAACCATTGATCCTTGTGCTGATCAGACATAGCCTCCTCATAACATGAGGGCTCACCACCATCAGTCAACAACAAGTACTCATGTGGTGAGTACCTGCTAGAGCGTCGGGGGAACTTTGCTAGTTCTTCTCAACTGCTCCTGTTGCTGTGCTTCTTTTGCAGTATCATCAGCTTCAGCATCCTCATCAATATCATCATCATTATATGCTCAGGTGGTTGATCATCACCCTAATATGAACTGGCCTCTGGACTGGCATCTTGAGTACTATCATCTCCCTCATGATTGTCATTCACAACTAGAGTAGGAATTGGATCCAAATCAACAACTCGAGGTGCAGAGATTTGTTTCTTTGGCCTCACAATATCTTCTATTGTCTCATCTTCAAGAACACCACATCTCAACTTCTCACAATTTTTCTATTAATAGGATCCCATAGTCTGTAGCCAAACTAATCATCAGGATGGCCTAGAAGGGTGCATTACTTGGTCTTGCTATCAAGCTTTGACCTCTCATCTTTTGGAACATGCACAAAGGCCCTGTATCCAAAGACTCCCAAATGCTTGTATGCTACCTCTCTTCCTAACCATACCTTCTGTGCAATGTCACCAAGGCCCTGTATCCAAAGACTCCCAAATGCTTGTATGCTACCTCTCTTCCTGACCATACCTTTTGTGCAATGTCACCTTTAAGTGGAACGCAAGGAGATAGGTTGAGTACATATACTGCAGTCATCAATGCCTCAGCCCAAAACTGATTTGGCAACTTTGCATGAGAGAGCATGGCTGTGACCCTCTCTGTGAGTGTCCTGTTCATTCTCTATGCAAGACCATTCTACTGGGATGTCTTCGGCACTGTCTTCTCTTGACGAATACCATACATTATGTAGTATATTTCAAATGGCCCTCTATACTCGCCACCATTGTTTGATCTGATGCATTTCAGCATCTTGCCAGTTTCTCTTTCAACCTTGGCGTGGAACTCCTTGAAAGCATCCAATACCTTATATTTGTTCTTCAAGACACATGCAAAAATCTTTCTGGAATGATCAGCAATAAATGTGACACAATATTAAGCCCCACTAAACGAGTTCTCTATCATAGAACACAAGATCAAGAATATCATTTGCACGATATGGACGACAAGCAACCCTATGTTGTTTACCAGCCAAACAATCAACACAGGGTCTCAAGGTCATACCTTTCACCTCAGGAAGTAGATCCTTGTGAGCAAGTATAGATGGCAACGGGTAAAACCCGTACGGATACTAACTTCATAGACCCGCACCCGCAAACCCAAATCCATGCCCGAACCCGCACCCGCTACCCGCCACATGTATAAAACAATACCCGTACCCGCTATTCGCGGATACCCGCATACCCGCGGGCACACCTGTGTACCCGCAAACTTTAGAAAATCAAGCCTATAATCTAATTCTAACATCAAGTAAAAATTAATCTATATAGCAAACACAAAATCAAAATCAAACAAGTGTCATTGTCCAACACAAATCTAAGGAGGAAATTAGTGAAACCTTAGAACTTTTATATACAAAGATATTATAATCTATATGTTAGCGGGTTTGCGGGTTTGCCGATTTGGGTATCACAATTTCAAATCTGTTACAAGATACCCATTGGGTTTAGAGTAGTACCCGCGCCCGTACCCGCGGGTACAAACCCAGACCCGAATCTGCGTCCAGCGGGTTTGGTATTCGTGGGTACGCGGATATTTTGTACCCGTCGCCATCCCTATGTGCAAGTGAGTGCAGCCCCTTCTCACTTATATGTCCAAGTCTCTTATGCCACAACTCAATGCTGGAACTTGTCTCAGCAACATTCACCTCTTGCTTGCATAGTTTGGTCTTGGTCACATAAAGACATCCTTGTTTAGCTCCACGAGCTACAATCAAGGAACCCTTGGTGAGCTTCCATTTTCCTTCACCAAAATGACTACCAAGTCCAATATCATCGAGCTTTCCCACCGAGATTAAATTCAGCCGAATATCAGAGACATGCCTAACATCTTCAAGTATCAACTTGCAGCCTGCACTTGTCTCAATACATACAGTGCCCTTACTAATAATAGTTGATGAATCTCTATTACTAATCCTCACATAGCCAAAGTCACCACTTGTGTACGATGTGAAATACTCCTTGTGTGATGTGAGATGGAAAGAGGCTCCCGAGTTCACTACCCAACTCAAATCATCATCACGAACAGCACTGGAACAAATATCATATTCAATAATGAGATAGTCTTCACCGGCTGCAGTTACTGCTGAATTTGTCTCACCTTTTTTCTCGATTTTCTGGCCTTGTTTTGCTGCAAGTTGTCTTTTATAAAATCTGCACTGTCTTCTTTTGTGGCCTTCTTTACCGCAATGGTAGCAAACAATATATGTCCTTGGACGTGACTGTGATCTCCCAGTGGATTTCCTTCTGTCATGTTGAATTTTCACTTGGCTTCGACCACGGCTTTCATCCTTATTTTCAGCCACATATGCATCAGAAGATGTTGACAAATTGTTGCCCTTTTCTTTCCTTCTGGCTTCCTTATTTAGCAGGCTATTTTTCATCAATTCAAGAGTCAACTTACCATCTGGAGCTGAATTATTAAGCGACACAACAAGCGTGTTCTAGCTGTCCGGCAATGAGCTCAACAATAGCAATGCTTGCATTTCATCATCAAGATTTATCTCCATGGCTGACAGCTGATTTATGTGGCCTTGAAAGACATTTCAGTGTTCAATAATGCTGTTGCCATCTCGGTACTCTAGCTTTGCAAGCCGCTTTATCACCGAGGCATTATTCATCGCTGTCTTTCGCTCATACATAGACTCCAATTTTTGCCACAACTTGAATGCATCTATGTCATTAGCAACATGGTAAAATATATTATGGTTGATGTGCAAACGAATCAGGCCTACTGCCTTGCGATTGAGTACCCTCCAATCTTCCTGTGTGACAACTTTATCTCTCACAATTGGTTCATATAAGTCCTTGCAATACAGCAAGTTCTCCATCATGGGTTTCCATATGGAATAATGTGAAGCATCCAACTTAATCGTACCACTTGACATAGCATTATCTTCGATGACCAATGTGATTTCTTCACCTCCAACAATTATTTTAGCTCTGATGCCAGATTATGTTGGGAAGGCCACACTAACGCAGAAGGTTAGTGGTAGCGGAAATCAGCCCAAGGTGTCAACCTATTCACATAGGACAATATATGCATCACACATATTGTAGAGAAAATTGCAGCAGCATCACATCAACCAAGAGTTACCAAAATTTAATGTGGAAAACCCTAAATTAGGGAAAAAACCACGGGACCAAGCCAACCAAATCTTCTTCCACTATATGCTTGTGGGATTACAACAAGTTCCTCTCTAGATAGCACTAGACGCTTATATGCATCAAGATTTCACTATCTTGGACAACAATAAGATTTGGGGCTGCAAGCTCGAGTATAGAAGTATCTCACCAAAGAGTGGTGGAATAGCAGATTAGAGGCACAAGGATGTGGATCTGAAGCTTCACAACCTTGAGAATGAATCTCTCTTGCTCCCTTGCAAGATCTCCTCTCCAAACTCCTTCTTCTTCCATCTCTTCTCTTCTCCTTTTGGAGGCTCTGTTCTAAAATCTCGTAGCTTCCTCTCTCTGTTTTTAGAGACTTCTTCCTTCTCTTGTAAGCCAGCACACTAGGTGCTAAATGTACCCAAGATTGATCCACACGTTAGGCTATATTTCTCTTACATGTGTGGTTGCTCACAATGAGCATTTACTCTCCTCATTTGCCCCCATCATGAGGAGGATATTGCAACATTCTGAACTAGAATTATTTTTGTATACCTAGAGAAATTAAAGAAAGCTTGCTTGCATATGCATACATATATTAATTGCTACCAAGGGGTACAACTACTTTTGCCTGCTCGGTTCCTAGTTCATTGGCTGTGTTTTCCAGAGGGAAGGCCAAAAGGCCTCGCCAATGGCCATAGCGATGAAGCGATAAATTTTTTTCTCAATAGGGAATCTTACATGCATGAAGCACTAAACGAAATTTATTTGCAAAACTTTTTCACAGATGAGTGCAATTTGGCGCGATGAATCTAATGAGCATAATTAATCGATGATTAGATACAGTAATGCTACAGTACCCATGCTCTAATTATCCTCCGATCATACGGTCAAAGATCTCATTAGCTACATTATCGCCACAGTAGCCATAGTTGTGGAAGTGCTTTTGTAATTAGATTTCATTTAATACCTCTAATTAGTGGTCAAAGTTGTAAAAAAATTTCGCGAAAACTTTGTCACGCCTACCAAACAAACGGCCAATATTCAGTAACAGCCATTTCTTCCGTCTTCCATATATATCCCACTCTCGAACCGGAATCGGGTGCAGTTACGTTGTAGTAGCAATAACTACAACTATGACAGTCGCGGCACCAATGTCGATGTGGTCCAAATGTGATCTGACAGCTCCGTGTAAAAGAGCATTGTTCGTCTTCTTCCTTTCTCCCACACTACACACTAGCTATTCTCCTCTCTCCCGTGTGAAGGTTGTTGGGTACCAAACTAGTGGCGACTGAAATCCAAGGTAAGCGGGCGGCAGAGACAACACCCGGCATTAAAAATCAACATCCAGATTATATTGATCCCTTGCAGAAAATGACACCACGTGCAGCACACAAGTTCTTCCAAGTGGTGCTCTTCCAAGCTCCATGATTCCATCTTTCAAGCTCATGGTTCCCTAAACCTAATCATGCAAGGTTTGACCAAAAAAAAATGTCAAGACGGTGAGGATGCATCGACTCACCGAGATGCCAAACGGCTGCAAACTGTCAACAAATGAAGATCCTTATTTGACAATATGACTTAGAAACCTAGATCTTGTGCTAGACATGCATTTTAATTTGCATGCCGAGAAGCTCCAAATTTGACAATATGATAAAGCTTAAAATAAAACTACCGGCCAGTAATCTAGACTGGTCTGTGACCACTTTCTTGTGCCATGTGCAATAACAACTATGCTGAACTTGTTTCACTAATTTCCAACCATCCAATCCACCCTTTTTATTATCACTCTAACTATAGAGTATAGAGAAAACACATCTGCTCGCTTGGAAATTAAACAAAGTGGTAGACGAAAATTAACACACAAAGGACCGAGACAAGGTGATCAAATGTCCCCTATTCTATTTAATATAGTAGCTGATATGTTGGCAATAATTATTGAGAGATTTAAAGGAAAAGGACACGTTAAAGGGGTTATACCACACCTAGTGGAAGATGGTATGTCTATCTTGCAATATGCTGATGACATTATTATTTTCTTGGATAATGATATTGAGCAAGCAAAGAACATGATAATAATGCTTTGCATCTTTGAAGAATTATCATGTCTAAAGATAAATTACTATAAGAGCAAAATCTTCTATTTTGGGCTAGCTAAAAAACAAGAGTCAACCTACTCCCAAATTTTTGGGTGTAAACTAGAACTTTCCCCTTTAGATATCTATAGGAATCCCAATGCACTTCAGGAAGCTGAATAATAAAGACTGGAAAATTATTGAGAAAATATTTAAAAAAGGTTAAGCGGATCGTTGTCTTTTGGGGGTAGATTGGTGTTGACCAATTCACTGCTATCTAGTTTACCTATGTTTATGTTGTCTTTGTTAGAAGTTCCAAAAAGAATTTTACATAAAATGGAAGATCTAGTTCTTCTGGCAGAATGATCAACACAAAAAGAAATATAGACTAGTAAATTGAAACATAATATGTCAACCAAAAGGACAAGAGGTTTTAGGTATTCAGAACTTAGAGGTTCAAAACAAATGTTTGCTAGTAAGTGGTTATTCAAGTTGTCCAATGAAGATGGGATTTGGCAATTACTACTACAGAATAAATACCTAAAGAACAAAACTTTAGGTGAAGTGATGAAAAAAGGAGGTGATTCCCATTTTTGGATAAGTCTCATGTATGCAAAGGTCCAATTTGTCTCCTTGGGTAAGTTCAAGGTAGGGTACACAAGTTAGGTTCTGGGAGGCAAGTGGTTGGGAGGCCAACTCTTGAGATTAAAATACCCTAGTCTGTACAATCCCAATGTTCGACTGGTGCACCAGCCTTCAGCCCTACAGTATTTCTCTTTCACATCGCTCTAGCACTAGCCTCCAGCCACCAGCCAGGTAACAGTGTTTTTCTCTCACACCACTCTAGCTCCAGCCTCCAGCTCCAGCCTGCCGAACGCAGTGAATATAGTTAGAAGGAAACATGCTACTGTAGCCGAGGTTCTAACCTTCTAGGGAGCTCTCCACTGAATGTTTCGTTCAAGCAAGCTTTAGTGGGAAACAAGCAACCTAGTAGTTGAATTAGCAAGCATATAGTTACAACAGGCAAAGACATATTGGTGTGGTCGTTACATTAGGGGCTCACTCTCAGTAAATTCCAAGTATAGGCAACTTGTCAATAATGGTTAGAAGCTAACTAGAGAGAAAACACATCTGCTCGCTTTGAAAGTAAATGAAGTGGTAGAATGAAAATTAATAGGTACTGGAAAGATAATAACAGGAAATTAAAGTAATAGCAACATTACATTCGCAAGAAGGTACACATATATAAATTATGGGAGCAGAAGATGATGGATATCCTGATGAGGACTGCAAGCAAGAGTCATCAGATTACAGAATTATAACTAATTAATTAATATTGCGTAGGACCATGCCTGCCGTGAATGATGCATTGACCACTGCGGATGCCTTTGCGGTCGACGTAGCAGACCAGATACTGGTCGAGATTGCAGGGGCTCGAATGGGGAACCAGCTTCCAATCCTGGTGCTGCATGTCGAACTGATGCGGCGGTTCGGTCCTGCTGCTGCCGATGTGAAACATGCTGACATTGAAAGGCTGCTGATGCCGATAGCCCATGTACACCGCGTCGGGGACAATGGAGGGGAACCTCTCGCTTGAGACGGCCAGGCAGTGCGTGTGGCCCACGAACGCCGCAAGGCGGCCAAGGCTCCTCAAAGGGACGTGCCTCTTCCCGGCAACATCCACCTCCAGCATCTCCATGCGGAGGGTTGTGCCTCCCACCGTGAACAGCCCCACCGGCTCGAAGGCGAGCTCAATATTGCTCGACGAGCACCGTACCATCAGCATCCTGCCGTCGTGACTCAATAGGAAGGATCTGATGTCCTTGTTCCAGATGGCACTGTACATTTGACTTGGTGCGCTGGTTAAGTACCTGGACCAGCCGAGGCAATGGCTGAAGCTGCAGCAGGTAGATGGAGCCCTCTAGCGAAGCCAAGTAGCAGCGCCCTCCGAGGGAGAGCAGCGAGTTGAAGAGGACCCTGCCGGTCGGCATGTACATGTAGTGGGACCCGGGGCCCGGGCCCACCACTGCCCAGTGAGTGTCGCCGGGCTTAGCGACGATGATGTTGGACAACGCTTCCTTTAAGGTATCTCCGACGGCGGAGACTTAAATCAGATACCCATTCTACAATTTGGATCATCCAAAAAAAATTACTCCCCAAAATTTTATCTTCTCCAACAGCCTACCCAAAATCCCCATTACCCATTCCCTCTCTCTCCCCTCTGTCGCGTTCGACGGCGAGAGGACGCCGGCGCCGCCCATCCATCTCTCCCTCTGTACCCGGCGCCGCCCCGCCCTCTCTCCCCTCCCTCCTCGGATCCGGCGACGGGAGCGTGCGCCACCGCCTGTCATGCGAGGAGAAGGCGAAGGCGGCGACCCTCCGCTGGCACAGTGCCGTCCAGAACACGGTGAACGGCGGCCGCTCCGCGTCCGGCTCGCAGGGCTCGACGGGGGCGAGGAAGGGCTCGCACGCGCGCCGGCCGCCGAAGACGTTGAGCACGCCGTCGACGGTGCCGGCGAGATCCTCCGGGATGAGCGGGAGCAGGACGTAGCGGCGTGACAGCAGGTCGCAGACGGCGAGCTCGATGAAGACGGTGCCCCGCTCGGTCCCGGACGCGGTGCGGTCGAGGAGGCGCGGCGCAGTCGAGGAGACGCGGCGCGGCGGGGTGCGGCGGCTCCGCAGGGTGGAAGCCCGTGCCGTCGCCGCCCGCGCCGTCGCGGCTGAGGGAGAAGGTGAAGACCCCGAGGAGCGCGCCGGGTCCCGGTGCAGCGCGCGGTGGTGGCGGAGGAAGCACGGGGAGGAGACGAGCGCGCTGAAGCCGCCGCTGGCCGGCTCCTCGTCTGGGATCTCGCGGGCCGGCTCCTCGCCTTTCCTGCCGCCGCCGTCGACTCCCGCCTCGCCGCTTCTGCCGTGGCGTGCGCCGGGTGTGGCGGCGGGTGCGAGCTCCTCGCCGCGGCTCAGGCTCCAGCTCCACCAGGCGCCACCTCCGCAGCCCGCCTCTGCGCCGGCCGCCTTCCTTCGCCGCGGGGCCGAGTGCGAACGCTGCCGTGGGTCGTCGTGTGCCCGCGCCGGGGAGAGGAACGCGAGGGAGGATTGCGTCGAGGAGAGAGAGGACGCATTTTTGCGTCCTGCGTCGCTCGGTAGTCAAAATGGATGTCTTGTTTGCCTATTCGGTTGGAGAACGATTTCGGTTGGCAAAACAACTGTGCATGACCCAAACTCAGCACGAGGGTGGGCGGGGAGGTGGAGTCGTCCAGGGCGGCGCCGTCCATCACGTACGGGATGAAGTACTCACTACACTTGCCCAGCACGCAGAGGGACCACTTCTTGAGTTGCGCGGGGGCGACAATGTTGGAGCGGGACATGGCGGGGAGATCCGTGGCGGCGTTGCTGAGAGGGTCGAGCAGGCGGACCACCTTCGTGGGCACGTGGTAGAGGATGAGCAGGCCGTCGGCGGCGCCCAGGTGGCAGTGGGTGGAGAACGCCGGGAGCTCCACGCGCATGGAGGCTCCGGTGGCCAGGTTGAGGAGCCACCGCCGGGGCGAGGGGTCGGGGGTGTTGCAGGGCAGGATCCAGTTGCGGGGGCGGAAGCGCCTGTCGAGGACTCGTGCGCGCGGGTCGTCGGTCTGCCGCCGCCATGGCTTGCACACGGCGCGGAAGCGGAGGTACTCGGCCACGTCCAGAGAGAGCAGCCGCCCAGAGATCTCGCCGACCAGGTCAGGCAGCAGGTCGGCCCAGTCCCTCCATTTCTCGGGGAAGCCGACCACTGGATCTGCTGCCGATGGCTCCTTCGCGAAGGGGAAGGACGATCCGGCAAGCAGGAGCCGCCTCCTCCGTGCTCGTGTCATCATCCCGTGAGATCCAGGGAGACACCCGTTTTCCCCTTGGGCATTGGATCCTATTTGGTGGGATCCAAAAGGCCGCGACCGCGCCCCAGTCATGCTGAATGCACCGGGTGGGATCTAGGATGGCTGAGGAGGCGGAAGGCGAAGGTAGCGGTGACCAGCGCTGGCCGCCGCTCCGCCGCGCGTGAAGGCCTCGTGTCGCGGGGGCGCCGGCGACGCTGCGGGCTGCGGCCGCCGGCCGTGCGATGCGGCGGCGGAAGAAGCGTGGGGGGCGGGACGGGAGGGAGGCACAGGCGGAGGCGGAGGCGGAGGCGGGAGGCGGCCAGGCGCAGGCGGGTGCGGGATTCGGCGAATGGGAGTGACGGCTGTCAGCCTGTGCTGGGCCGAGAGCCCGAGAGGGTGGAAGCTGTTTTGGGCTGGGCTTAATGTTTACGGCTTTACGTGGGCTGAGTTCGGGAACGACCCTTCTTCTTAATGAAAAACGTGCTCAGTCACGATCGCGAAAAAATTTCGAGAACGACCGACCGGAATTCCCGTTTTAAATATGGTAGCTGTAGAAACAGTCAGAAAAATGTCTCTCCTGTTTCCGTTTGTCACCGCCGTTTTTTTTCCTTTTTAGTGTTCCCATTTTTTCATGTCAAAACGGCTTATGGTCCGTTGTTTATACGGGATACAATGCCGGTCATGATAGGATTTCTCCGTCCCATTTTCATCCATACATAATTGCGAGAGCGGGGGCGGCGCGGGACGATTGTGATTTCGCGAGTGTTGCAGACTACCGCTGAAGCGACGTAAGCTTCGATCGGATGGCCGCTTACGGCAGAACGGTGATGGGCATAGGGGAGGACCGGAGGAGGGCGACGACGGCTGGGTTGAGTTTTTTTTGGGTCTACCACTCGCAGCGACAAAACCATCGATCGGATGTCTGCAGATCGCGTGCGGCAGACTGAGGGGCCGTTTAGTTTCCAAAAAATTTCACCCAAAAATTTTCACCTCCCCTTTAAACACATGTATGAAACACTAAATATAATTAAATAACAAAACTAATTACACAGTTTGGATGTACACGACGAGACGAATCTTTTAAGCCTAATTAGTGCATGATTAGCCATAAGTGCTACAGTAACCCACATGTGCTAATGCTGCGGTCAAAGACCTCAAAAGATTCGTCTCGTGATTTCCAAGTGAGTTCTGGAATTAGTTTTTTAATTAGTGTCCGATAAACCCTCCCGACATTTGGTCAAACACACAACGAGACATTCAAAAATTTTTGCTTTTGGAACTAAACGGCCCCTGACGATGGGGAAGGCGCGAGGGTTGCATGACGGATGAGTCACCCATTCGGACTTTTTAGGAGTTGAGATAGAGATTAGTTTATGTAATTTGTTATTTAATTTAATTAGTTTATTTAGCTTGCGTTGTTAGCGAATTCATTTAGATAATTTAGTTAGCATATTTATTTATATTATTTAGCTAGCAAAAGCATTTATATAGTTTAGTAAAGGAATGTAGATAGATAATATTAGTTAGCAAATTCAGTTAGTTAGGAAATGTGGCTACTTAGTTAGTTAGCAAATTTATTTAGGTAATTAGATAGTCGGATTGTTATATGGCTAGATATAGTTAGGTGGCTTGGGAATTGGCTGACTATGCAACTACTTGATTGCGTGTATGCCGTGCGTTGGATTGGATATAGTGTAGCATACAATGACTTGAGGATTATACTAGTTCGGACTGGAAATGCTCTACGTCCAGTCCGGAATGGTGTGTTTGTATCGCTCGAGCGTGCTCAAGTAAGCCGGGGAGTTACAAGCTAGTCAACTGTGAATGAACTGGTCTCTTGCGTACTACGCTGGAGACCCTCTTTTATACTTCAAGGTGGGGCCCGCTTACAAAGTTCTCTCGCTTCGCACGGTTGAGTCATACGGCCTTTTGACTAGGGGCTCTGCCCTCAACTGTCTCGCGCCCCGTATGCGCATTTCTCGAGGCGTGAAGTGCGGATCAAGCTGGCCAAGGACTTGGTCGGGAGGACACCACATGGCGTTGGGCGTCCGGCAGGTCGGTCGAGTTGGCCACTTGCAGGCGGAGGTCGAAGGTTCTTCGGTGTTCGTAGGCCCAGTGAGGACCCCGGATCCCTGGACCCGTCAGAGGCCCCCTAGTGGCTTCGTGATTTGTTTAATTGTGAAGCCGCTGGTGGTGCCCAGTGATGCTTTAGGTTGTCCATACTAGGACATGTATCCCATACGCTACACTAAGGTAGCGTTTGATTTTAGCGCACCGGCAGCTGCAGTGGGTACGCGGCGTCCGCTACCTCCCTGAATCCCTCGCCATCCGCCAAATATGGGGTGGTAGCGGAGGTGCGTTACCGCCCAACGTGGCACGGGCCCACCGTCGGCCCGTGCGTTGGATTGAATATAATCTAGCATATAATGACTCGAGTATTATACTAGTTCGGGCTGGAAATGTCCTACGTCCAGTTCGGAATGGGATGTCTGAGTTGGGGAGTTACAAGCTAGTCGAGTGTGAATGAACTTGTCTCTTGCGTCCTACGCTGGAGTCCCTTTTTAGAGGGTGTTTTGGAACAGGGACTTAAAAAAAGTCCTAGGGACTTTTTAGTATTTAGAAGTATTAAATAAATGTTAATTATAAAACTAACTGCAGAACCCTGGGGCTAAACTGCGAGACGAATCTAACGATGTGTCTTAATCTATGATTAGCGAATGGTTACTGTAGCACCACTGTAGCAATTATGAATTAATTAGCCTCATTAGATTCATCTCGCGAAAAAGCACTCAGCTGTCAAAAAACATTTATAAACAGATTTTATTTAATACTATAAAATAGTAAGATTCCTTTTGATATGATAGGGACTTCTGAAAAAAATTTGGAACCAAACAGGCTCTTATACTTCAAGGTGGGGGCCGCTTACAAAGTTCTAACGCCTCGCACGGTGGAGTCATGGTTGGATGGTTGGAGTCCTTCTGCTTTGTCAGTCGGGGAAGTCCTCTTAGGTCTTGTTTAGATGCACTCAAAATTCCAAAATTTTACAAAATTTCTCATCACATCGAATCTTTGAACGTATGCATGAAGTATTAAATGTAGCTAAACAAAATAACTAATTACACAGTTTGACTATAATTTGCGAGAAAGATCTTTTGAGCCTAGTTAACCCATGGCGGGACAATAATTACCAAATATAAATGAAATTACTATAGTACTTTACACAAAAACTTTTCGCATCTAAACAAAACCTTAGCCAGTTGGGAGAGTCCACTCCCCAGTCAATACGGACTCCTGCCCCTGACCGGCTTCTTCGTCGATGGGTTGCTGCCCTGTGCGTCGTGGCTTGTCAGTCAGGAGCGGGGTTTCCGTTTGAGAGGTGTCCTTGCACCTGCCGCCGGGCTCGCCCTATCACGCCTTCGCGTAATGGCGTGGAGTCAGGCCGCCCACACTAGGGCTGGAAACGAGCCGAGCTGAGCTCGGCTCGGCTCGGCAAGTGAACGAGCCGAGCTCGACTCGGCTCGCTATTTTTGCGAGCCAGAAAATCAGGCTCGGCTCGGTTCGGTGGAGGCTCGCGAGCCAGCTCGAGTCGGCTCGCGAGCCACACTAAACAATGTGAACTAAACTCAAAATAAATTAATTTACTTTTTTTTGAATGATAACAATAATTATGTGGCATATATTTTTTATGTACATACAAATTGTTATGTTATGTGTATAAATATTAATTTATACCACTAATGATGAAGAATTAATTCATCAGTCATCGTGAAATTATTCTTAAACTGTATTGGGTCGAGCTCGCGAGCCGGCTCGCGAGCCTGAACGAGCCGGCTCGGCTCGCTATTTTTGCGAGCCAAAAAATCTGGCTCGGCTCGGCTCGTTTGAGGCTCGCGAGCTGCTCCGAGCCGAGCCGAGCCGTTCCGAGCCCGAGCCGAGCTACGAGCCACGAGCTATTTTTCCAGCCCTAGCCCACACCACGATGACGGCGTGCCAGGGTGACGCAAGACTAGGGCCCTGTTGGGTTCTTTGCTTCTTTACAACCCAAGCAAAATGCATACACGAAGGTGTTACTGAGCAAAGTGATAGAGTTTCGCCCTCATATATGCACGTGTCGAGTACAGGTTGGTTAGGGGGTATTTATGCCCCTAACCTTTGTTACATAATGACCATGATGCCCCTACCTGCTCAAAATATTCTGCGAATATCCCGGGCTGTAGGTCATTTCATACAGGTTGGAGTGTACAAATTGTATACCCCATCCGATTCGTAACCGAGACGCTACTCCGAAGCTTCAAGTCAACCTTCGGATCAGCGGTTGACCTTCGTTCGCCTTCTTGGACCTTCGGTGTCTTCCGGGGATCTACGGCTGACGGGATCACCTTCGGTCACGTCCTCTGACCTTCGGGACAAAGGGTAACCTTCGGGATTTTAGGTCACCAACGACCTTCAGCTCCCATTGTGTAGCTTCGGGCAACCTCCGCTATCCGAGACGGTGACCCCCAACAGTAGCCCCTCACGGGCGAGGGCCGACTCCGACGGGCCGAACCCTCGAAGTATCTGTTACCTGCAGCCAAAAAACGTCTCCCTCCGTCGGAGGTTGGGACGAGCCGATGGTAACTTTTGCATACGTGTCGATTTTTAGTTGGGCGACGTTTGATATCCTTCTCGATTTTATTGTTGGTGGTACTGTTTACTTTCACCCCCCCCCCCTATATAAGGGGGAGGCGTCACTTTCACACCTTCCGCCTGTAGCGAAGCTCTGCTGGTTTTTTCGAGCTTGCCACGTGGAGTGCTGTGATTTGCCAGTGACTTCGAGCTTCTCCGTCTCAGTAGTTTGGCAAAGTGGTTTGTGAGTTGGGAGATCTTCGCATCGCCTGCATCATTTGTATGTTTTTTTAATGTGTTTCGCGGGTGTTGTGGGCTCTCGCTGGAATGTCAAGGGTGAAGATCACCGCTAAAGACGTTACCGAAGGTGCTACTTCGTCCGAAGAGGTGAAGCATCTTTCGGAGGGGGAAGAATCTTTGTCGAACATGGACGCCGATCCTTCGGAGTGGATGAAGAGGGATAAGCCTGCCCCGACTCTAAGGTTTGGACCTTCGCTTATGTTTGCGGCTCTTATCGAGTCGTACGTTGAGCGAGGGTACTTTCCTGCGGGGGTTTGTCGCCCGCCTCAAGGGGAGGAGACGCCAGACCCCCGAGATGGGGAGTGTGTAGTATTTCGCGACTTCTTCGTTGCTGGGCTTCGTTTTCCTCTTGACCCGAAGGTCCCAGAGATTCTTGCCTGATTCAAGGTGAAAATTCATCAGCTAACGCCAAATGCGTTTGTTATGCTTTCGAAGTTCTTCTGGGCCGTTAAGACCTTCGGGGGGCCTGTTTCGGTTGACGCCTTCTGTCGTTTGTACGAGCTTCACCCTCAAGGTCGCAAGGTGCATTTTACGGACAAGGATGAGGTGTTTAGCGCTCAGAGCGGGTGCTGCACCTTCGTGCCCCGGAGGCCCATCAAGTCTCAAAAGATCGATCGGGTGGAGCTCTCATATTGTCAGAAGAACCGATGGGACGATGACTGGATCGAATTTTGGTTTTATGCCAAAGTTGGTTTTCCGAGTGCCGATGATTCGGCTGAGGTTTCTTATCCTCTGGCGTCGAAGGTTCTTCTGGTCGAGTATAACAGCTAGGCCGATTTCCGAAGGTCCGGGGCTGGTTACAAGGATTGTGTGGACGCGTTCGGGTCGGCAGCTGGGTTGATTGAGGGGAGGGACCTGATTAAGGAGTTTATTTGTGCCAGTATCTGGCCCTTGTCTGTTGGCTGGGATCCAAATCCCCTTGCGAAGGTTAAGGTTCGTGCTTCGAAGGAAAGTGTTCCCTTCCCGAAGCTTGCGCTTGTTAAACAGCCCGGCAAGAGTGACAAAGCCATCGTTGCTAAGGTCGAGGAAAGGGCGGTGGAGCTAGTGGGGCCTTATTTGTCGAAGGAGCACGATTCTTTTATTGCCTGCTGTTCTAGTGGTTGTCGGGTGAATCGATCTTTTGCTGTTGTGGGAGTGAAGTATCCTAACTGGGAGGAGCCCAGGAAACTAGAGAAAAGGAGTAAGGGCACGTCGAGCAAAGATCCTGCCGTCAAGAAGAGGAAAGTTTCTTCTGCGGATGCTGAGGCCTCAAAGGCTAACCCGAAAATCTTATCAGCGAAGCTGCCTCGTCCGCCTCCGAAGGTGCCTTCGGCTAAGAAAGGTAATCGCTTAGTTCGATACCTTCGTGATGTTCCTCCTAGGGAGATGTGTAGTGAATCCTTTATGTGGGAGCTAGAGGAGACAGTAAGTTACTCCCCCCTTTGAGGGGAATCAATGGAGCTTTATCTTGATCAATTTGGGTCCCTTCTTTCAGGACCGGACAGCATTGGGGACGTGGTTGTTAAGCTTAATCCGTCGAGAGGCATTAGACTTTGTAGCGTTAGTTTGCTCGATTTGGACGATGAGGGTACCACCATCAATCCTGTCTTATCTACACCAGGGGCCGATGTTGAGCCCGCTTCGGCCCTGGCGAGGGATGTTGCGAAGGTTACCAGCACAGTTGTTGCAGCCCCAAGAGTTCAGCCTTTGGGGGCTTTGGGGAACGTTGAAAATGAAGGTGCTGGTGCCGTTGCTACCGAGGCCCAAAAGGACCCGGTGAGGGCGGCAGAGGTCTTGATGGGAGAAGACGCACGTGAGGATGGTCATCACCGCTTCAACAAACTAGGTGGGATTCTACTGCATCGTACTCTTAACTTTCTGGGACCAGATATTGACCTTTATCTTCCTTGGATTCGTGAAGTAGATGTTGCTATGATGATAGCAGAGCTGAGTCATGAGATCGAGTTTGGACCCACGAAGGTTCCTCTACCTTCGCAGGGTACTTCCTCGGCCGTTGGGAAACATCAACTGGAGAAGGAACTTTTTGATGTTGAAGGTACTCTTACTTATTTTGGTGGTTTGCACACTTGATTTGCTCTAACGGCTGTGGTTTGTGCAGGTTTCAAGAATGAGCTCGAAGGTTATGGCACTGGGGATCTCGGCCGCGTTGTTACGGCGATGAATGCGAAAGCTTTCCTTGCTGGGAGGGTGCTTTTGAAAAGGGCGAAGACAGAGTCTGACAAGATGCGATAAAATTTGGTTCTGCAGAGAGACTTCGTTTGGTTGAAGAAAATGAGAGGCTAAAGAAGGAACTGTCATTGCTTCAGGCTCTCGATGACTCCCGGAAAAAATAGAATGAAGAGTTGGAGGAGAGGGAACGACGCCATGATACAGTTGTTAATGAAATGCAGAAAGAATTGGATTCGAAGGATGCCACCATTGAGGGACTGAGGCAAGAGATTGTGAAAAGTGTTGATAAGGCCAAGACGGCAGAGAGTCTCGCTTTTCAACTTTCGGGAGATTGTGCTAAGAAGGATAAGATTATTGAAAGGTTGGAAGAGGAGGTGCGGGAAAACACGCAGTTGCTGGCTGAAGCTACTGATGAAATTGTTGAGAAGAGCTCTGAAATCTACGAAGCTTACAGAGATTTGCTCGCAACCTTCGGGGCGGAGCCCGAGCCCTTGGTAAGGTCCGACGGTTTGGGCTTGAATGGGCTTCTTGACTGGATGCTTAAAGAGTTCGCCGTCTTGGGGAATATCTTGACTGATATTTCGGACAACTCGGCGGTTATCTCTTGTGAGAATGCCTTTGCTTTGCTTGAGCATGAAGGCTGTCAAGACCTGAGCAAGATTGCTGCTTCTGGGTACCAGCTTTCGGAATCCTCGGAGTTGGAGGCTTGTTCTAGCCGGATTCAACCTGTTAAAAAAGCTTTTCTGCGAAGGTTCTGGCTGACTGCTGGACGTCAAGCCATGCGTGACATAGCGCACCAGCGCCTTGAGGAGGTTGGGGCGTTATCCTTCGGGCTTGTTTTCTGTGTGTGTTTGAGTGTTTGCTGATTGTTTTGTTTTGCAGTCCAAGCGAGCTCGCGAGGCCACGAAGGGGGTCGTCGATGAAGGTTTGGAGGCTGGAGAGATTGCTGGGACATCCAGTCAAGGTGGAAATGATGATGAAGAGGAGGACAACCCGAAGGTCTAGGATTGCCGTCTTTATGAAATGAACTTGTCATTTTTCTATGTAAATTCTGATGTAAATATTCTCACCATGGTCAGGCGGTTGTGCCGGCAGGTCAAACAATTTCTGTGGCGCCGCTTCGAATCGGGCGCGATGGTGTTGCTGCGCTCTGGACAGATTGGGAGCATTTCAACTTCGCCCACCCGGGTGCAAGTGTCGCCGAGTTTTTGAACGCTAGCGGTGCTAGGAGTATCGGAACTGTGATGAACGATATCCTTGTTGGTGAAGATACAATTGATCTTGTGGTTGATGTAAATGGTTGCCATGTTTTTGCTGTTGTCTTTCGTTTTTGCGGTTTTTTTGCACTTGTTTGGTGCGTGGCGATTGTTTTTGAGCTTCGGCTGCCGGGCTACTGGTCTTCGGAAAAACGCCTCCCCCGAAGGCTCGTGGTGGCTTAGGATGAACGAGGGTCATGTGGGCTTTGGGACCGCATGCTTTAGACAGCATGGGCGAATTGCTTTTGAGAGAAACGTCTCCCCCCTCCTTGCACATGCTAATTGAAGCTACGGAGGGTTTTGGGGTTTTGGGCTGTATGAGTGATCGCATGCTTTAAGTTGCATGGGCAAATTTTGGTTTTGAGAAAAATGCCTCTCCCCTCCTTGCACATGCTGATTGAAGCTGCGAAGGTTCTTGGGGTTTTTGGGCTGTATGAGTGACCGCATGCTTTAAGTTGCATGGGCAAATTTTGTTTTTGAGAAAAACGTCTCCCTCCTCCTTGCACATGCTGATTGAAGCTGCGAAGGTTCTTGGGGTTTTTGGGTTGTATGAGTGACCGCATGCTTTAAGTTGCATGGGCAAATTTTGTTTTTGAGAAAAACATCTCCCCCCTCCTTGCACATGCTGATTGAAGCTGCGAAGATTCTTGGGGTTTTGTTGTACTTGGTTTTAGGGCGAAGGTGTTGTGGCTTCGACGCTAAGTCGACAGCCCCTTGCATTTTAGTGTTTGTTACACTTTGGTTTTGGGGCGAAGGTGTTTTGGCTTTGACATTTGGTCGGCAACCCCTTGTCTTTTAGTGCTTGTTGCACTTTAGTTTTAGGGCGAAGGTGTTTTGGCATCAACATTTGGTTGGAAGCCCCTTGCCTTTGTGCTTGTTGCACTTTAGTTTTAGGGCGAAGGTGTTTTGGCTTCGACATTTGGTCGGAAGCCCCTTGCCTTTAGAAGCGAAGGTCTGAGCTTCTTTGGATAAGTATGCTGGGCTCGAGAGGGAAGCAAGCCTAGTTGACTTAGTTTTTGCGGTTTATATCGAGCGGCAGTCGAAGTTTGCGGCTTTAATGTTGCTTCGACTGTCGAGAGCTTCGGTGATAGGGGAAAACATTTTCATTCATAGTGATGAAATTTACAAAGGGCCCGCCTCGTTAAAAACCTCACCTCCTGAATGGAGCCCACTTTGTGAGGAAAAGAGTACGGCCCTAAGGTTCAAAAAAAAAGAAATGAAAAAGGCTCCTAACGAGTCTGGACCTGCTTATAGATTCGCAGACCAACCCTTTTTACATTTTTCTAGATGTAGTACTTTTTGAGACTGTCACCATTCCATGAATGTGACAGCTCGTTGCCTTCGGAGTCGGCCAGGTGGTATGACCCAGGCCTTTTGTTGGAGATGATAAGGTATGGACCGTCCCATTTTGGCTCCATTTTTTCTGCATTTTCTGCATTTGGCTTGCGCTTGAGGACCCAGTCTCCCACGGAGATGTTCTTCTTGACCACCTTCTTGTCCCTCCATTTTGTGGTTTCTTTCTGGTATTTACTTAGACTGGAGGCTGCTTGTAAAATGTCGAGCTCTATCAGGTCTGAGTCATCCGGAGGTTCATTGCCTTCGGGTGCAGAGGTTGCCCTTAGACTCTTGTTTTTAAGCTCTTCTGGGCTCGTAGCTTCGGTGCCGTACAGGAGCCTGAACGGGGTGAATTTGGTGGTTCTTGTTTCAGATGTGTTGTGTGACCACACAGCCTTCGGGAGTTCATCCACCCATTTGCCTTTTTTTTGTCAAAAAGGCATTTTTTGGTACTTGTGAAGATAACGTCATTGGCGTGTTCCACAACCCAGTTGGATTGGGGATGATAGACTGAGGCGAACATGAGTTTGGTTCCTATGCTTCGGCAAAACTCTTTGAATAGCTGTGAGTCGAATTGTTTGCCATTGTTTACCGTGAGTTCCTTTGGAACCCCGAACCTGCATATGATGTTCTGCCAGAAAAACTTCCGAACTGCTTCGGAGGTGATGTTTATCAGGGGTTTAGCTTCGACCCATTTGGTGAAGTATTCAACGGCCACCACTGCATATTTGTAATTTCCTTGGGCGGTAGTCAGAGGGCCTACGAGGACCATTCCCCACCACTGGAGAGGCCAGGCGGGGGCTATCAGTTGTAATGATCCCGAAGGTTTGTTTGATTTCGGGCTCAGCTTCTGGCAAGCTTCGCAAGTTTTTACCACTTTTTCTGCGTCTCTTAGTGTAGATGGCTAGAAGAAACCCTGCCTGAAAGCTTTTGCTGCGAGGGGTCTGATGCCTATGTGGGATCCACAGATGCCAGAGTGTATTTCTTTTAGGAGTTCGACGCCTTGAACGACTAGGATGCATTTGAGCCAGGAGGTTACTAACCCTGACTTGAATAGCTCGCCTTGCGCAATCACGTAGCCTCATGCTCTTTGAGAGAGCCTTTTTTCTTCTGCTTCGTCAGAGGGTTCATAGTGTCCCCGAAGGTACGCCATTATTGGCACCCTCCAATCTTCACTGAAGATTGCGTTGATTCTGTTTTCTTTCTTTGGCCTGATCGAAGCTGTAGAGATTTCTTCAAAGAAAACATCTGGTGGGAGTTGCTGCTTTCTAGCGACTCCCTTTGCGAGCCTGTCGGCTTCGTCATTCTGGGCGCGAGGGATGTGGATAATTGTGAAGCCCCTGAAATGTTTTTCCATTGCCCTGACGGCTTCCAAATACGGGATGACCTCAGGTTTCCTGGCTTCGAATTCTTTTTCTATATGGTCTGCAATGACCTTCGAGTCTGTCTTGACGACACAGTTCTGATGCCCGAGTGCCTTCATTTTGCGAAGTCTGACCAGAAGAGCTTCATATTCTGTTGTATTGTTTGTCGATGGTGCCGACTGGTCAAAGTTGAGGTGGGCCGCGTATCTTATTTTTGCTCCCGAAGGTGATTCAAGTATTGCTGCAATGCCGACACCTTCGTTCTGCCAAGCTCCGTCACAGTGAACTATCCATGTTTCTATGAGCTCTTCTTCTTGAGCTTTGGGGGATGTCCAATCTACTATGAAGTCGGCCAGGACTTGAGATTTGATTGTTGTTCGCTTTTCAAAATCAACTACTAGTTCTGACAGTTCTGAAGCCCATTTGGCTATTCTTGACGAAGCCTCTCCATTGTGTAGTAGGTCATGTAGTGGTTGATCAGAGATGGCTATGACTCTGTGTGCTTCGAAATAGTGGCAAAGCTTGCGAGAGGCCATGATGACTGCATAGGCTATCTTTTCAAGTTCTGAGTAGTGCAACTTTGATCCAGCAAGAGCTTCGGATGCAAAGTAAACTGGGTATTGCTTGCGGTTGCCATCTGTGTTTCTTTCGACAACTAGTGCGGCGCTAACAGCTTTTTGAGAGGCGGAGGTATATAATAGGAGTGTCTCCTTTGGGTCTGGGGAGGTTAGTTTGGTCATGTTCTGCAGGTATTCTTTGAGGGAGTTGAAAGCTTCCCTTTGTTGTTCGCCCCATTCGAATTTCTGAGAGCTTCGGAGGACCTTAAAAGAATGGTAAGCTTTGGTCTGCCGAGCGTGGGACAAATCTGTTCAGGGCGGTGATTCTGCCTGTGAGTTTTTGCACGTCCCTTATTGACTCTGGCTCTTCCATGTTGCAGAGAGCTGCGATTTTGTCTAGGTTGGCTTCAATGCCTTTGGTTGAGACCAGGCATCCTAGGACCTTCCCCTTGTGGACCCCAAAAACACATTTTTCGGGGTTAAGACTCAGGTTTGCTTTTCGGAGGTTCGCGAAGGTTTCTGCCAGATCTGATATAAGATCTTGTCGTGCTGCGCTGATGACGATGATGTCATCGACATAGGCTAGGATGTTTCTTTTCAACTGTGGCTCCAAAACTTTGGAGGTCATTCTTGAAAATGACTGGCCGGAGTTTTTTAGGCCTTCGGGCATTCTTACGAAGCAGTAAGTGCCGAATGGGGTTATAAAACTTGTTTTCTCCTCGTCTTCCGATCTCATCCAAATCTGGTGATACCCAGAGAAACAATCCAAGAGTGACATCAGCTGGCTATTTGCAGCATCATCAACGATTTTGTCAATTCGTGGGAGGGGGAAATCGTCTTTCGGGCAAGCTTTGTTTAGATCTGTGAAGTCTATGCACATTCTCCATTTGCCATTTTTCTTCTTGACAGGCACCGTGTTGGCAAGCCAGATTGGGTACTTAACTTCGCGGATAACCTTCGCATCCATCAAGCGTTGTACCTCCGCTTTGACAGCGGCAACCTTTTCATTGGACATTTTTCGGGGGTTTTGCTTTTTTGGTTTGACACCGGGTCTGATGTCGAGGCGATGCTCAACTATATCTCTGCTGACTCCACAAAGGTCACCGGCTGACCATGCAAACAAGTCTTTGTTTTTGTTCAGGAAGTCAAGTAGCTCTTTTTCTTCTTCTTCAGATAGTGTTGCACTTATCGTTACAACCTTATCCGGGAGATGCTTGTCAAGGGGTACTCTTTTAACCTCGCACCCTTCATCGAAGATTACTTTCTCTTTGCTGAGCTTTTGAGCTTCGAGGACATGTACGTTTCTTTGCCCCGGAGCTACCCCTCGCTCTATGTCTTGGGCAAGCTGCTGATTGCCACATACAGTGATGATGCCCCTTGATGCTGGCATTTTCATGCAAAGGTAGAGTTGGTGCACGACTGCTTCAAATTTGTTGATGAGTCCCAGGCCGAAGATGGCGAGATAGGGGTAGTTCATTTCGACCACATCGAAGGTGATGTGTTATGTTCTTGGGTTGGAAGTGTCACCAAAGGAGACTGGCAGTGAGATTTTTCCAAGGGCCTCAACCCTTTTCCCTCCGAACCCGATCAGGGGGATATCAGCTGGCTGGATGAGGTTTCTATCAATGTTCATTCTGTCGAAGGTACTTGAGAAGATTATGTTGGCGGAGCTGCCTGTATCGACTAGTATTTTTCCGATGGTCCAACCTTGAATGTTGGCTTCGATGACCATTGCATCGGTGTGTGGGTAGCAGTTGAGGCTCATGTCCTCCTCGGAAAAGATTATCGGCATGTGAGACCAGGGTGTCTTCTTTGCCGGGCCATCAACCAGGATGCTGTTGACTTGTCTGAAATAGTCCCTGTGCTGCCTTTTGTTTTGGAACTCTAGGGTGGAGCCTCCGGGTATGGGCATGATCATGCCGAAGGATGGTAGCGCAGATGTCTGCGAAGCTTGGAAGCCTTGTGGCTCTTGCTTTGGGGGTGGGCCTGGAGGAGGCAGAGGTAGCTCTTCCTGAGCCTGCTGCTAGCTAGGAGGTGGGGGTAAGGATAGTGGCTTAGGGTAAGCTGGTGGCTGAGGAGGCCAGTTGTTTGGGTATGGGTTGTAAGTGAAGGCTGGCGTGGGTTGGAAAGTTGGATTGTATAGCGTGGGTGCTGGTTGGAACGGCGGTGCCGAAGGTCCTGACCACGCAGTGTGGCTGACCAGTTTTGCTTTTTTTTCTCTTCTTCCATTCGCTCAAGTGTTCTTTTTTTCTCTGGGCAGAAATTGGTTGTATGGTCCGACTCATTGCCGTGAAAATGGCAAAAAAACTTTTTTGGTCCGTTCGAAGGTCCACGACCTTTTCCTCGACCGCAACCGCGGCCTCGACCCTTATGCCCTGAATGATTACGGGCCTGGTTATTGTGCTGGCCTTCGGGGGATTTGTTTGGGGGAGTCATGAATGGGTCCTGTTCTTGATCAGGGCTGGTTTCTTGCGAAGGTTCCACAGGGAACACGAACTGTGAGTTTTTGTTCTGATTGTTCCAGTTGTTTTTCTCAGCTTTCCTCATTATCCTTCGCTGCTCGACCCTCCGTCTGTGGTCTGCGTCTGACCTGGCGTATTTTTCTGCTTCAGCATACAGGTCACTGAGTGTTCTGGGTGGCTCCCTAGACAGATGTGAGGCTAGCTGTCCGGGTAGTAGGCCGGTGATGCACTTGGCAATTGCATCTTTTTCCGGGAAACTTGGAATCAGAGCTTTCTTTTGGACGAACCTCCGAAAGTAATCATAGAGGGGTTCTTTGTCTCCTTGGAGGCACTGGAAGTTCTCTATGGTGTATGGGTCGAGTCGCCCGAAGCCTTGGAAATCCTGCCTGAGTCTTGCCTTTAGCTGAGGCCAGCTTGTAATGGAGCCCGAGGGTTGGTGAGAGTACCAGTTTGCTACCGGACCTTCGCAGGCCATGATGAAAGATTTAGCCATGATAGGGCCATCACTGCCAGCCGAAGCTATGGTAACTTCGTAGGCCATGATGAATTGGGTTGGGTCTTCCGAGCCGTTGTATCTGGGAAGATGCGTTGGCTTGTAGCCCAGTGGCCATGGTGTATGCTGCAAGGCTGCGGAGAGTGGCGAGTTGGGGTCATACGTGCCAGCCGAAGGTGGGACATAGTGGTCTTGGAGGGTATGGATGGTTCGGATGTTGTGGGTCTCATTCTGGTGGGGAGCCCCCAACGGAGGTTGCTGTTCATGATTGGTCTGAGTGTTCGCACATTCTTGCTGCATTCTATCAATTTCTGCTTGCATGGCTGCTACTTTGCGCTTGGCCTCAGCCAGTTGGTTTGCTCGATTCAGCGCATTTTGCTGTACGGCCAGCTGCTTGGCGAGGATATCTTTCTACTTTTCCAAGGCTTGAAGCTGGAGGCTCACGACTGTGAGCTCATCCTGGTTGGACCCCGAAGGATCTGTAACTTCGGGAGTTCCGTTGGGTAGTTGGTTGCCTTGTGGTGGGGGTTGTGTGGAAAAGTTTTCTTGGGAGGTTCGGGAATCATTTTGGGTATTGTCCACGGGAGGCTCTGTGGTTTTCCTCTTTGTTTGTGCCATTGAGGGTTGGTTTACGAGCTGGGAACACGGTGGGGCGCCACTGTTGGGTTCTTTGCTTCTTTACAACCCAAGCAAAATGCATATACGAAGGTGGTACTGAGCAAAGTGGCAGAGTTTCGCCCTCATATATGCACGTGTCAAGTACAGGTTGGTTAGGGGGTATTTATACCCCCTAACCTTTGTTACATAATGACCATGATGCCCCTACCTGCCCGGGATATTCTGCGAATATCCCGGGCCGTAGGTCATTTCATACAGGTTGGAGTGTACAAATTGTCTACCCTATCCGATTCGTTACCGAGACGCTACTCCGAAGCTTCGAGTCAACCTTCGGATCAACGGTTGACCTTCGTTCGCCTTCTTGGACCTTCGGTGGCTGACGGGATCACCTTCGGTCACGTCCTCTGACCTTCGGGACAAAGGGTAACCTTTAGGACAAAGGGTAACCTTCGGGAGTTTCGGTCACCAACGACCTTCGGCTCCCGTTGTGTAGTTTCGGGCAACCTCCGCTATCCGAGATGGTGACCCCCAACAAATCTTTAGCCCTCACCTTTTAGCTTCAAATTATCTTTTATGCATCCAAACATGTGGGATAATTTTGAGCTAAAGTGGATTATCCCTTCTAAAATTCTTAGCCCCTCCAAGAGGTGATAATGGGGCTAATTTTGCATGGTCTCCACAGAAAGGTGAGTATGCACACATTTTTAGACATAAGAATGAAAGATAGAGGGTGGGCATTAGCCCATGAATCCAAACAACCCACCTTGGTTAATTCTTAGCCTACCAATTCAAAGCTAAATATTATCCCTCAAATTAGCCATGGTCTAATGTTCCAAACAGGGCATAGGCCTCTCACCCGTCTCCCATCTTAGGTCGTATAGGTGGTGCTACGGCCTCCGTGCCAATGTCAGGGGAGTACTACCGCGGAGTGGCCTCTGCGAACAGCCACCGTCGCCCGAGTGGGCGGAGCGGCTCCGCGGACGGCCTTTGACCAGGGTTAAAAAAACCGGCCGGAACCGGTCCGGTTACCGCAGTTACCGGTCTAACCGGCCCGGACCGGTTCCGGTTCCGGCCGGTTTCAAACCGGCCCAAATTCAAATTTTAAATTTGAATTCCAAAAAATGGAAAAATCTCAAAAAATTCCTAAAAATACTTCAAGGTGCAACGAATCTAATAGTGTCAAATTTTCTCAAAAATTCGTTCATTTAGTATAGTTTGCGGGGAGTTGAAGTTAAATCAAAAAAGAAAAAGAAAAAATGGGCCGGCCCATTAAGGCCCACCAGGCAAACCGGTCAAACCGGCCGGTAAACCGGTAAAACCGGCCGGTAAACCGGTCAAACCGGCCGGTAAACCGGTTGCACGGGAGCTTTTGAATTTGGATTCGAATTCAAACCGGTCAAACCGACCGGTAAACCGGTAAAACCGGCCGGTAAACCGGTCAAACCGGCCGGTAAACCGGTCAGAACCGGTTGCACGGGAGTTTTTGAATTTATTTGAATTTGGATTTGAATTCAACCGGTTTTTACCGGTTACCGGTCCAACCGATCCGGTAAACCGGAACCGGTGGCCGGCGGTTTGGGTTAACCGGTCGGGATAAAAAACCCTGCCTTTGACTAGGGGCTCTACCCTCAGCTGTCTCGCGCCCCGTACGTGCGTTTCTTGAGGCGTGGAGCAGATCAAACTGGCCAATGGCTGGCGGGGCGTCCGGGAGGTCGTCCGAGTTGACCACCTGCAGGCAGAGGTCGGAGGTTCTCCGGTGTTCCCTGTAAGTGGGCCCAATGGGGAATCCAAATCCCTGGACCCGTCAGAGGCCCCCGAGTGGCTTCGTGATTTGTTTAATCGTGAAGCCGCTGGTCGCGCCTAGTGATACTTGTCTTCTCTCCGCGCTCTGCCGCATCGAATTAAACCCCTTGCTTTTGTCAGGCGACTTGATTCAGAGCTCGTAATGAATCCGTGGCGGATATGAATCTCGCGGAATCTCGAGGCCTGCACGCTCCATCACGTCACTCCGTTACGGCCTTACGGGAGATGGGCCCAATGGGGAATCCAAATCCCTGGACCCGTCAGAGGCCCCCGAGTGGCTTCGTGATTTGTTTAATCGTGAAGCCGCTGGTAGCGCCTAGTGATACTTGTCTTCTCGGCGCGCTCTGCCGCATCGAATTAAACCCCCTTGTTTTTGTCAGGCGACTTGATTCAGAGCTCGTAATGAATCCGTGGCGGATATGAATCTCGCGGAATCTCGAGGCCTGCACGCTCCATCACGTCACTCCGTTACGGCCTTACGGGAGATGCCCGGATCACACGGCCCGGGATTCTTCGCGCCCCGTGTTTCGAAATGAGGAAGAGGGGCGGTGTGTTGATTTTGCCTTCCAAGTGCATTCTTTCCCTCACACAATGCTTTCGATAGTGCTGCTCTCCTTTTCCCGTGGTCGTCCTCCAGATGAGCCCGCAGTTCCGCTAGGCTCCTAGTGCTAGAAGAATGCTTAGGCTCCCGGTGCTAGAAGAATGTTTGCAAACGTCAGGGGATCCTCAGTTCCTCGAGCATCTCGCCCGGCGGTAAGAGGAAGGGAGGTATGGAGGCTGCTTGCGACCTCCGGCCGAGCCTAGCCACGCTTCTTCCTGCTCCCCTGCGGAGTGGGATGCGGTGTGACGTGGCTCACTGTGAGACGTTCCGGTGCTTCCCTCGTTAGAGGGCGACTACGAGCAGGAACTCCTTGCCGGGCACGCTGCAGGTCTACTGCCTCGTATTCCAGCTCGAGCTGGTTGGTGCGACGTTTCATGTCGCACGCAGCAACTGCAGTGTGCCTAGGCGTGCTTGCTGGGAATTCCGTGCTCGTTGGTGGCCGTGCACCCAGTCGGCATGCCGGGAGCTCGTTGGTGTGACGTGGCTCACTGTGAGACCCGAGGCAGCGTCCCACGGCTTGAGGAAGACAATGGGAGCTCCCCTTCGGGTCTGCCCTGCTTCGATCAACGGGACCGGCCAAGGCTGTCCCCGAAGCAGGACAGGACGCGGCCGAGGCGACGTTGCCTCCAGGAGTGCGCTCATCGATGGCAATAGTTGGTCGTAAACTCGCCGTGCCCACGCGCACGGTTTGGGTCTGCGTCGGTACCGGAGTTCCCCTCACCGCAGAATCTCTCGGCATGGCTGATGCAAGAAGAAGACTCGCGAGGTGCAAGAAGAAAGCTTGCGAGGTTCTTTTCCCTTGGCTTTCTTCCATACTTGAAGCAGCCGCTCCATGAGATCCCTGCCGTTACTCCCTGAGTGGGAGTCACGCTTTTGTAATGTTATGACCCGAAATAAAGCTATTCGTTCGTCGTGCGGTTTCTGTGGTCGGGGATCACCTCTCTTTCGCGTGCCTTTGTTACGTTTTTCGTTCATCCCCGTCCGTGGTTTTCGGGACCAGAGGCTAGAGGGGGTGAACCCGGACCGCTTGCCTCGTTGGCTCTAGCGGTGGGCTCGGTGAGCTCGCTAACTGGTACGCCTGAGTCAATTCTCGGGCAATCCGTGTGGAATCCGGGTCCGTCGTTCGTGATGGGGTCAGCAGAGCCCGCTGAGGGCATTCCATTGCCCCACGGTTCGCGTCTCGGCAGATACCCGAGCCGTTCGACCGACACGGGTGGCCCAATGGCCTTCCCTCGATGGGAATTCTGTGGGCATGGCTGGAGGCCTGGATCGGACAAGAAGGTCAAGATGACCCGTTCTCGGCCTGAGCATGTCGGGCTCGGCCGCTTGGGGCTCATCTGCGTTATCTTCTCTGACTCTATTTTGACACAAGACGGCCTTGAGCCCCCGGCGGGCCGGTCTTAGAACTCTGTTCGTGTTCCAAGTGATCCGAAGCTCCATTGTTGGGCTCGGCACCGACGAGTCGCTGACGAGGGCCGAGGTTGACATGAAGAAGGTGAAGGAGTACAAGGTGAGGTACCGCAAGAGGTCACCAGCGACACGTCCGGCTACCACAATGGCATCTTGCTCACCCTAGTGGGGCCTGAATAAATGGCCATGGATGATAGATTTCTGTAGGTTGGAAGACAGATTGATAGGCAGCTGATCTTTGTTTTGGATATGATTAAACAACGTGAAACTGTCATCTCGCGTGTGTTCTTGTAGTGATGCAAAACTGCAGAGTGAAATGGTGGTGATATTTGTGATGATTCATTTGGTGAGAATAAAACGCTAGATCCATTGACAAAAAACTAAACAAAGGCTACATTGCCTCAATAGTATTATCATCTACTCACTTTGTACATATAAAATCCATTTCAATTCGACTCATGTATCACCAGCTTAACACCAGTACAGCTGAAAGCGTCTCCTTGTTCATCGGTGAGCAGAGACACCATCTATTCATCTTACTTCTTTCGGGCAACAGCAGCTGCAATTCCACCAACCAGAAGTCCCACAGCAGTTGTCGCAATTCCTATTCCAATAAGACCATCTGCACCATGACAAGAATACCATTAGATCTACACCATGACAATATACAGCAAATCACTTCAACAGATGTACTGACTGATATATATGTTATCCCAACGAAACATGGAAGGCTAAAGCGATTGCTTGGAGAATTCCATTTAAGCCAATCGAAATAGAGGACTGCTGATCAATTTATCTCACCTTTCGCAATTTTATCTTCTATTGCTTTCTTCAGAGAAATAGCCTGCCTCCAATCAGGTTGAATCTACAGGGCAGTATGAAATATACGTGAGAATTTGAGAATACCCAGGCAACAATATCCTTGAATAGTTGGTCATTCAAATAAAATCTTGAACATTCTGCTGCAACAGATCCTAAAACGAGAAAATTGATATCTAGATAATCATCCTGTAAAATTTCATGCATGCTCAAACTTGTGTACAGGTAGGTCAGGAAAGAAAACCAAATTAGGCCTAGTGAACATTCCAAAGAAAAGGAAACAAGCAACAAAACCATGCACTTGCCTCTACAAAAACGTAGCACATGTAGCATGCTAACATTTAAACTTTTTTTTGTTCTCAACCCAAATGCCAAATTGAACTCGGCCATAGGAACAATGGACTTAATACCATAGCAGACAGGCATAGTCATTTCATCAACTCATGAGATGACAACAGGTCTACAGATGGAATTGATAGAAACTCATCAGGAAACAAATAACTCAACTGTTAACATAAATGTACATAATAAAACACAAGCTTTTATATATATAGCCAAGTATTGTCAATTGGATGGCATCTATCAATATACATAAAATTTCCTATTTACGAATTGCTATCTGTGCAAAGATAGTTTAGATGCAAAAAGAAAAAAAAAGATGGCATGAGGTAAGTATAGTGACAATATGAAAATTGGTTGTCAATGCCCACATGTGCTCACTGCGAACATACTGGTTGGATCAGCTGCAGTTTAGCAGTAGAAGGGATATATATTATTTAGTTCCAAGTTATAACCTTGAAGATGCATCTGTTCTTGACTACACTACGTTTTGGCATTACAGAGATTGGCAAGGCAAGCAATCATAAACTATATTTGGCATTCTAGCTGCTAATTAATCTGTCATATGTACCTGCAAACAGCGTTCCACAAGTTGCCGGCTTTTTGAGTAGTCACCATTCCTGTAGTGCCCAACAGCCAACAAGTACAGCTTTTCCCTAGTCTGCAGAGGGCTGCCAGAATTATCCAAAGAAGCTGTATAACCAAACAGGCAGATCAAAACATGGATGAGAACTTATGACCAAAGGAAATATAATCAATAAAAGCTAATCACTTGGTTGCAATGAGCAAGTGCTAGTTCTGCACAAAAAAAAACAAGATATCAACCTTCAAGCATGCTAATTCCACGATTTACATCGTCCGTCTGCCTGGAGTGCACAAGGGCCCAAGAAAGCCTCATAAGGCTATCATTCCTCTGCTCTTCAGTTGCAGCGTCGGCAAGCTCTCTTTCACATCCCTGAGGACACAAAACCGCAAATCATGAATTCAACTCTTAAGTTTCCATTTCCATCTATTAGCAGAATCTCACAAACACAATGCAATCTCAATAAAGTGAACAGTGATGGAGAAACACATTCAACAACAGCAACTAGCAACAAGATCAAGTTTGACAGTTCATTTTAGCAAACAATACACAAAGTAAAAAGCTAACAAAATTCATGACCAAATTCTAATTGCAAAGAAAGTTATCCATCCTTTGGCTCTATACTATCCAAAAGACCAAAACTACAGAAGTAGCTGGGCATTCAAACTGGTTAATCCATGCCCCAGCCAATGAGTCACATGACACAGCTGCAACTAGTCACTAATACCACAAAGATTTACCAGACAGCATGTAAAAGGCACCCACACCCTATGCTTGACAAGTTGACATAGCCTCAGTTCAACAGCTGTAGGTGAAGAATCACTTGTTTTGTCGCCCCTCAGATCCCATGCTCTGCCCGAGCAAACCTAACCTCTGTGTGAGCAAACAATACACAAAAATACAAGGCCAATAGTAGTTGAAAAATGTACCCAGCGATAGCAACCAGCAACAAGAACAACTCAACTTTGACACTTAGTGTTAGCAAGCGATACCCCCCAAAAAAATACAAGGCTAATAGAATAGATACTGGAAAGGGAGTCATGCATCCTGTAGCTCTGTACTCTCCAATACTAGTATACTACAAAAGCAGATGGCCATTCGACTTGGTTAATCCATGCCGCAGCCACCGCATCCACCGAGTCACATGAGATAGCTACAACAAGCCGCTCAAAATTCCAAGGCGAATTAACAGACAGCCATGGTGCCGGACGGGTAGGTTGTCATGTGGCACCAAAACTAAACCCAATTTCTATTCCTACCAGGACATCAGCAAGGGCACGCAGTGCAGAGGTAATCTTTGCTCGCATCAAAGTATCTTCCAAGGTACTACGGGTCTCAACGCAAAACTGCAGAAGGCACAGGCACCCACGCCCTACGCTCCAACCCGACCTCAGTGTGCGCTTAGGCTGCTAGCACAGGGCAGGATTCAACCCTAATCCCCCTCCAACCCGCCGCGGGAATCCGCAGCCAGACATAAAAACCGTAAGGATTCGGATGGAGAGGCATAGAGGGGAGGAAAGGGAGTTCCCGAGTTCTCACGGCGATGATGTCGCGGTCGCACCAGGGGATGTTGTCGCCGCCGGTGAAGAAGTTGCCCACGGACTCGAAGAAGCGCCCCATCTTCGCCTCCATGGATCCACGATCCTGGTTGGTCGGCGGTATCAGCTGGGGATATGAGGAGAAGGCGCCGGAGAGGAGGGCACTTCTAGGCTTCCAGTAGCCTTCGTGAGCAAGGGCGGCGGGGTTGGATTTGGAGAAGAGGCGCTAGATCGATGCGCACGCCACGCGGTGTCTTCGGCGCTAAGGAAGAAGAGAGAACGACGGCGCGGCCGACGACTCCTCCCGTCCGGCTGACGTGTGGGTCCCACGCCGTTCGGGCTCAGGTCCGCGGTTCCCGTGGCTGACTCGATGCTGAGTGACAGTGAGAACTTTTTTTTTGGAAAAAGTGTATTTTTCATCCTGAAGTATTACAAAACTATGGCATTCATCCTTCATATTCCATTTGGCACAAATCAAACCCTTAACTAACTAAATTGGAGCATTTATCATCTCCACCTTAGTTTAAGAATGCTTTAGTGCAATCTAACGGTGGTTTATACCACACAATCATTTGACTAATCTCCACTTAGCAATGTAATATGCGGAGTTGAATATATAAAGTCCAAAAAAATACTAAATCCTCTAGATTGGGGTGCACCTGAAAATTTTATCTGAAAAATTAGCCTAACCCATTCACATCGAAATATTATAGAGATTGGCCTAACATTAGACGTGGCTAGACCATGATTAGTAAGATAATTACATGATCTAAAATAATATTATATGACACTAAAATATTATTAAATTAAGATGGGGATCATAAATGCACCATTTTAGTTAGCTAAGGGGTTGATTTATAGTTGGCCAATGGGCCGGCCCGGCACGGCACGACCCGGGCCCGACTCGGCCGGCCCGATTGGTCCGATTATTTATTCGTGCCGGGCCGGGCCGGCCCACGTGCCGAGGCCACAGGCACGGGCACGGCCCGCAGGCCAATTTGGCGTGCCGGGCCGGCCCAACCGGCCAATTTGGCGTGCCGGGCCGGCCCAACCGGCCCGTTAAGCGTCTGACGGCCCGTTAAGTGCCCGACAGCCCGACACCCGCGGAGGAGCTGCCGCCTGCCAGCCGTGCGGCACCGGCCGCCACGGCGCGGGAGGAGAGGAGGTGGCCCGCTAGCCGCGGTTCGAGAGGAGAGAAGGGGTCGCTGCCAGTCGCGTTGCGGAGGAGAGGAGGTGGCGCGGCGGCGACGGTGACGGCCGCGGCCTGGTGGTGGAGGAGGAGGCAACGCCGGAGTCCGCGCGAAGAGAGGGACAGCGGCATCCCGGAGGAGGAGGGGGCGGCGGCGGCGTGCCAGAGGGGCGGCGCCGGCTATCGCGCCGTCGCACGACGGCTCGGAGAGGTAAGAGGGCTTGTGGCGGCGCCTGGGGAGCAATGTGAGAGGAGGGGAGGGAGATGTGGAGTTTAGGGTTTGGAGAGATTGAAATGGGCTAGGGTGTGTAATGTTTATTTGGGCCTGTTGTTAATTGGGTCTTTCGTGCTCGGGCCGGCCCGCGTGCCTCTGTCGGGCCGGTGGTTAATCGTTCCTGGTCGGGCCGACCCACATGCCGAGCCGTCAGCCCAGGCACGGCCCGGCGCTCATGCCAGGCCGACACGGCCTGATTAAATTTGTGCCGGGCCGGGCCTTGTACCGTGCCGAATTGTCGGGCCTCGGGTACAATGGCCAACTATAGGTTGATTTGCACCAAATAAAACATAAGGGATGAATGTCACACGTTTACAATACTTAAGGGATGAAAATACACTTTTTCCCTTCTTTTTCAACAGAAATAGAGTAAGAATCTCATGTCTACTGTCTGCAGTTCTAGACTTGCCAACGGGGGATCATTGGATCAAGGTATGCAAACATAGTACAGTAGGTAACATATATCCTGCACCCTCAAACAGAGCTGCAGGAAATCTAAAGAGTGCTTACCACTTGGTGTTTGTGGTACCTCTGGAAAGCAAGAAATGATCACAGATTCAACAACAAAAACTTGGTCTGTAAACCAAGTGCACTATGCAACACAAGGGGAAATGGCTGCTTTACTTCCTATGGAAGGGAGGAGATAGACTCAAACAAGCAAAGGAATCTCATTGCTTCTAATACTACTCATGCCACTACACAAGCTCCTCTTGCAGGTCCACGCTGCTACACAGATGCAGCAAGTGCACCAAGGAAGGCAGGACTGGGCATTTTCATTCACGGTGCTCGCCAGAAGGTCGTCCTGATTAGAGCGCAATCAAGACAAACAACTTCATTGTTCGAAGCTCAAGCACAGGCTCACCTCCTCGCTTCCAAGATGATAAAGAAACTAATTTTTTTTTTGAAAAATTATAAAGAAACTAAATCTGGACTGCATCAACTACATCAGCGACGACAACCAGACTTAGGTTGCCACCCTGCATCATCCACCAAGCTCACCTGCTTTTCTCTTGCTTTCACGTAGGCCATACTTCAGTGTGTTCACTTAGATTTACAATGGGGCAATTTTAGCCTCATCGATGTTACTTGCATTTAAACAATATAAATAAACCTCTGTTTATCAAAAAGAAAACTCACCACTCTCCTCGCGAAGACTCGATTTCAGACTACTGTGTCAATTTTTTAAAGGGTTAGTTGGATCCATGCCACTACAATTTCTTGAAATTAGATTTCATGTTGAAATCCATGCCATTGAGTGGCATGATTTTCAACATGAAACCCAAATTCACGGAGTTGTAGTGGCATGACTCGAATTCACCGGTACAATATTCACATACATACTCCGTCGCCCGCCGTACCTCTATGAGTACATGAGAGACCAAGCTGATGTATCTTTATTTGCTATAATTTGCTTACGAAAATTGCACCCAAGCCAAATCCTTCTTTACAACAATTGCTTGCAATTGAGATATACTGCCCTGATTGTTGCTTTGGGAGAAAAGCAGACTTACAGTAAAAATAACACAGCATTTCTTCTGGACATTCCTCGGCAAAAACAGGGATGCCATACATAATTGCATACTGAAGAGAACATGACAATGTGCCACAATTCAAAACCTTGATCTCAGCCAGTAGGCATTCATTTGGCTTCATTTCTGTCTATACAAGCCAGAGTGGCAATATTTTGTTGCTCTCCCACCAGGGAGGAGAATCTGATTCAGGGATAGGACATATTGATCGGAAGAATGGCAGTCTCCTTGAAATGCAGTGATGGGCCCAGCACAGGGTAAAGTGACGCAATCAAGCTGGCTATGGAAGTATTGATCATCAACTGATAACCAATAATGCGTTGACAGCCCATGCACCAGGCCCACGGTGTCGTTTGCTTTGAGGGCAAAACTAACAGATGCCCTCTGAAAGCACCTATGATCTGACCTCATATTTTCCAGCTTGGGTCTGGGCTCTAAAACCTTTGTATGGAGCACTAGGCGTGTTTTTCACGTCCAGCTTATCAATTTGAAGACCAGATAGAGCAACTCCCATAATCTTAAACTTCACCTGAAATGTTGGCAGTGTATGCAACTGAGCAAGTCCTTCTTCAAGACGTAAATTTCCAGAGAGCACTGGTGCTCTATCTTTTGGTATCTGCCCAATTGTCCAGAGACAAGTCTGCATAAAGAAGAGTAGCATACTAGCATTAGAGAAGCACTTCAAGGTACAAGTTGAGCTCTCAAGGAAAAAGACGCCATATCCAAGTGTATAGACATTCAGCAATGCACATTTCAGTTTCTAGCTCCTAGCTTTTTCAGAAACTAGGTGCCCCAGAGCACTACATCCCTTAACTTGAGGCTTGAGATGTGTGGCTATGGGGGGAAGGGGGGATTAGACATGAATGGAGAGTTACTATGGAACGAATGGTAGACAGTACACTGACCTTGTCAGCAAGGATGTCAACTGTGCCATAGTTTGCAGTCAAATCCGCAGAAACTATAAGAGGGGGCAATTGAAACTGCACTGTTATAGAATCAATGGGTTTCCCGGGATCATTTCGGATCCCCACCATCACACTAACACGGCAATTCCCAGAATCTGATGTCAGCTGTGGTTTCACATAAATGGGTGTCTTCTTCAATTTCTTAACCCTGCTTGTTTCATCAAACAATGAGCAAACTGAAGGCACAGAAGAAAACTTAGCTTGTAAATATGTACCTGTAACTCATGAGCTTGAACTGCCCATCAGGGGGAACAAATGATAGGATCTGATTTGACTCCCAAGGCCTGAATCGGACACAGGGGTGAAAAGTAACATCATTGATAATTGTAGGGTTTGCAAATGACATAGTCAATTCTGGTACACCTGGGAGGCTGCAGTTTACTTGAACTTCACCATATGCTTCACATTTCACAAGAACCCCCTCTCTGCACACAAATCAACAAATAAAGATGTCAAAGCGACCAAAAATTCTCAGGCCCTGTTTGTTTCCGATTATAATCGGCTTATCAGTGGAAATAAGCGATAATCCCACCAAACGCCTCGCTTATTTTCGCTTCTGCGGTAATCCGCTTCAGAGATTTGAACTACAAGAAGCGAGAAAATCTTCGCTTCTCTCGGCCACGCTTAGATTATAAGCTAAGCGAAAACAAACAGGGCCTCAGTCAGATAAGGAATTTTTTTAAGAAAAGTCAGATAGTTTGATGTGCTATTGTGCTATACCACTACTTAGCAGGACAAATTGCCTTTCTTATGATTCTCTTTTTTCTATAGCTTAGTACCCCATTTCTTTTAATAGGACTTTTGGATTTGAGGATGTTTTTCAAAATACACTTTGACCATTATGTATTATATTACAAACATCGATCTGTTTATATATTTTATATATCTTTTATATGTTAAATCATGCACATAATTTATCCAAGACACCTGGTGGTGGAATGACGAGGTGCAAAGGGCTATTAAGGAGAAGAAGGAATGTTTCAAGCGCCTCCACCTTGACAAGAGTGCAGCCAATATTACAACAACAACATAGCCTTTTTTCCCAAGCAAGTTGGGGTAGACAAGAGTGCAGCAAACATCGAGGGCTATAAATTAATGAAAAGAGCTGCAAAGCGAGCTGTGAGTGTAGCAAAGGGTAAGACATACGATGACTTGTATCAGCGACTAGGCACGAAGGAAGGGGAGAATGACATTTATAGGTTGGCTAGGATCCGCGAGCGGAAGACACGGGACATCAACCAAATCAAACGCATCAAGGATGGGACGGATCGACTTCTAGTGAAGGATGACGAGATCAAGGGCACATGGCGAGAGTACTTCAACAAGCTGTTTAATGGGGAGAATGAGGGCACTACCTTTGAGCTAGATGACTCTTTTGACGATACCAACAGACGTTTTGTGAGGAGATTTCAGGAGGCAGAGATCAGGGAGGCTTTGAAGAGGATGAAGGGCGGTAAAGCGATGGGCCCTGATGGTATCCCTATTAGGTGTGGAGATGCCTAGGTGACAGAGCGATAGTATAGTTAACTAAGCTTTTTAACTTTATTTTTCGGTCAAACAAGATGCCTGAAGAATGGAGAAGAAGTATATTAGTACCGATCTTCAAAAACAAGAGAGATGTTCAGAGTTGTACTAACTACCGTGAGATTAAGCTGATGAGCCATACGATGAAGTTCTGGGAGAGGGTTATCGAGCACCGCATAAGAAGAGTGACAAGTGTGACTCAAAACCAGTTTGGGTTCATGCCTAGAAGGTCGACCATGGAGGCAATTTTTCTAATACGACAATTGATGGAGAGATATAGGGAGCAGAAAAAGGACTTGCACATGGTCTTTATTGACCTCGAGAAGGCGTATGACAAAGTACCGAGAAATGTCATGTGGTGGGTCTTGGAGAAGCACAAAGTCCCAACTAAGTATATTACCCTCATCAAGGATATGGACAAGAATGCAATGACGTTTGTCCGGACATGGTGGCGACACCACTGACTTTCCTATTAACATAGGCCTACATCAGGGGTCAGCATTGAGCCCTTATTTATTTGCTTTGGTGATGGATGAGGTCACAAGGGACATACAAGGTGATATCCCTTGGTGTATGCTCTTTGCTGATGATGTGGTGCTAGTGAACGAGAGTAGAGCAGGGGTAAACAGAAAGTTAGAGCTGTGGAGACGCACGTTAGAGTCAAAAGGGTTCAGACTTAGTAGGACCAAGACCGAGTACATGATTTGCGATTTTAGCGCATCTAGGCATGAGGGTGGTGACGTCATTCTAGATGGGCAAGTGGTGGCCCGTAAGGACACTTTTCGGTATTTAGGTTCGATGCTACAAAAGGATGGCTACATTGATGAAGATGTTAAGCATAGAATCTTAGCTGGCTGGTTGAAATGGCGTCAACCTTCTGGTGTCCTCTGTGACAGGAGGATGCCACAAAAGCTAAAAGGTAAGTTCTATGACAGCGATTCGTCCGGCGATGTTATACGGTGCTGAATGTTGGCCTAAAAAAGGCGACATGTCCAGTAACTGAGTGTAGTAGAGATGCGGATGTTACAGTGGTTTTGCGGGCACACAAGGAGGGATAGAGTCCGGAACAAAGCTATTCGGGAAAGGGTAGGGGTGGCACCAATTGAGGAGAAACTTACTAAACCTCGGTTGAGATGGTTTGGACATGCCCAACGGAGGCCTCCGGAGGTGCCGGTGCGTAGTGGGGTGCTAAAGCGTGTTGATAAGGTAAAGAGGGGTAGAGGTAGACTTAAACTGACTTGGGACGAGTCGGTTAAGAGAGATCTTAAAGATTAGGATATGTCTGAGGAGTTAGCTTTGGATAGGAGTGCTTGGAGACTAGCTATCAACGTGCTTGAACCATGACCTTTGTGTCTTTTGGGTTTCATCTCTAGCCTACCCCAACTCGCTTAGGACAAAAGGCTATGTTGTTGTTGGTTAAATGTGTAAAGTTTGACTTGTACGAATACGCCCTATATTTTGAAACAGAGGGAGTAGCAATTCCTGAAGTGTAGTGCATTCATAAAATGAAGGTATCCAGGATGTGCCAAATTGGGATCACTGTACCAACAATGGCTTGGAACACAATATCAAGAGTTATTATGGATATGCTAAAAGTTCGGTAGCTTCAAGCAGATATTTGACCAAGTACTGTGACCTTAAAAGCCAGATTGATATAATTGGCGAATCACTTAGAACATTACAAAGGGGGGAAATTAAAATACCTGTTTACACATGCATCAAGTTCCTCAACTATGTTAACGTAGACTTCATTGCTTGCATCCTTGACTACTGTTGATCGCCAAGGTACAAAAGAAGCAGCTGCATCTGGAAGTTTGCTGCCAAGAATAGAACTTTTACCAGTCACAACATTCAACATTTTGTTCACAATATTAGGTGGCGCAATCATCTCTTTCAAGATGTTTGGCTCAGTCGTAAGTGGAAAACCATTGTCCATCATCTCATCTAAAACCTGCACTCATTAAGCAATACAGGTTTAGATAAATTTCAGAGGGACTGCAACAGCAACTATGAATCCACAAGCAACAAAACTTGCTCTGAAACTGGAGCATGCAGACTAGGAAATATTTAACAGGATCATTGAATTTAACATCATGCCAATAATCTGACTTCATCTTCTAAATGTACCTCAAAATTGAACAATTCTACTAAAATAAATAAGTTGGGTGTTTCTGTAAATTTTCAAATTTTATGAACTTAATAGTTCTATAAGTGCAACGATTGGAAATAATGTTATGAAACAATGCCTCAAAATCATGAACTTAATGTAACAATGCAAGGTTGAGATGAATGTTTGCTAAATAAATTAGAAAAATAGTTTCTGTGTCGTGTTTGCAAAAACAGATCATCCTGTGATGAAACAAAGTGACACTTATCTATACTATAAAGGATGAAAGAATTGAATACAATTCTCACCAACTCTAACCCACCCATCCCTCTCACAAAATCTCTCTTTTAGGTCCACATGGAAGATCTTAGTGCTTGACCAAACCACAAAACACTATTAAGGAAAATGTTTCTGCCCAATCTGAAATTTTTTTGTTACCGTAGTCTTCTCTACCCACCCGCGTATACCCATTCTCACCTTCCGCGGCTCACTCCATCATCCACGGATTGCATTCCTTTCTCACCCGCGTCAGTCACGGTTTCCTTCCTCTAAATCCTAGCCCGTCACCGTCGCCGGATCCACGCGGCTTCCCCAGCCGCGAGGGAACCGGCCCCGCCGCTCGGATCTGTACGATTTGCCGGCCTCGGCGGCATTCATGTTTCCCTTGCATATTGCGCAGATCGTGGCGTCGGCCGGGGATGGGAGCACGGAGATGGAGGCAGATCGGGGACAGGATTGCGCAGATCATGGCATCGGCCGGGGACGGCAGTGGCCGCAGGCGGCACTGGGAGACGGGCGAGCTCCGTCCTTCGCTAGGGTTTATCCTCTGCCACCGCCCAGTCGTGCGCCTCTCGGCCCGCGCCGCCCCTCCCCCGACAGCCGCCGCCATCGCCCCGGCCTACGGATCCACGGCTGCACCTCCTAGACGGCCGTCTCGGTGCCGCTGCCCCGGCCTCCTCCCACTGCTACCACCCCAGGTTCGCCTTCCTCGACGTCTGCACCCGCCCCTTCCATCGACGCCCCACAATAAAAAAAAGAAGCCGAAGGATCTGCCATGGCGACTGTGGCTCCTGACCCGCCTGTTGCAGACCGTATCCTTTATTAGTTTGATCTATGTGGTCTCGGAGTAATATATAAACCTTTCTTACTCATGTTTATAATTGAAGAAATTAAACTATCTCGATATTCTTAGTGTGATGGTTGAATTCTATATTCTTCCTTGATTCGTGAGTTGCAGAGGCCACCAATCTCTTGCAGAAGCTGTCTCTAGACTCTGGGGAGCAAGAAGGATGGCTCCAACGCTGCCAAAAAGGTAGCTCTCTGGGTACTTTTGGGTGGTTTTTGTTTTGTGTAAAATTCTTAGTAGTGGAAGTAGGCGATTCATCACTAATAATAGTAATAATAATAACAAATCATGCCTTCCTAATTTGTACAGTTGTAGACTTGTGGGTTGCCATACGGATCTGCCAACTCTGGAGATGCACAGAGAGTGCTTGTTGATAGTAATCCTTGGGTGCTAGATTAGTGCTTTCCTAGTTTAGTTAATGGCTTATTTTAGAAAGTTTTGATTGTGCTCGGCCGGATTGAGAGGGCCAAATTACTTTCCTTGTAATCTGTTATATAAGCATAGCAATAGACCATGGAAAAGCTGCCAAGTTTGACAGCACCAAAACGAGATCGTGTCCTCTGTGTTCGCGTGAGTTTTGTGTTGGCCGTGAGCTCGCCGGCGACGTGATCCGCGTCGTCTCTCCGGCGTGTTCCTGACATTTGGCATCAGAGCCGGTTTCCGGACCGGGGACTGATGGGTGACGAGAAGCCGAGTGACAACCTCGCCAACAGCTCCGCCGGCGATGGCGTCGTGATCCAGCGGGTGATTCGTGAGGTGAGCGGCGGGAGTAGCTACCCCGTCCTCACCAAGACCAATTACTCCGACTGGGCACTGCTGATGAAGGTGAAGTTGAAGGCGAGGTCGCTCTAGAACATCGTCGAAAAGGGGGGCGTCGACGAGCATGACGAGATGATGGCGCTCGAAGCTCTCTGCAGTGCGGTGCCGCCGGAGATGGTGCCCGCCTTCGTCGGCAAGGAGTCGGCAAAGGAGGCCTGGAAGACCATCGCCGAGATGCGGGTCGGCAGCGAACGCGTCAAGAAAGCGTCCGCGGAACAACTCCGGCGGAAGTTCGATATGGCGACGTTCGGCGAAGGCGAGTCCATTGAGGACTACGCGCTGTGCATCAACAGCATGGCGTCGACCCTCGCCACGCTCGGCGATCCAGTTGAGGAAGGAAAGATCGTTGGTAAGATCATGCGGAGCGTTCCACCGCGCTTCAAACAGATCGTGATCTCGATCACCACGCTCCTCAACGTGACAATCCTCACCGTCTCCGATCTGGTGGGGCGATTGAAGGCGGCAGAGGACGCCTTCGAGGAGGCTCCGGGGTCGCTGCAACATGACGGGGGCCTCTACCTCACGGAGGAGTGGGACGCCCGGCGGAAGAAGCGGGAGGCGGAGAACTATTCCGGCGGCGGCACAAGCGGCGGCTCAGGGCGTCGCGGAGGAGGACGACGCGGGCGCAGCCGTGGGCGTGGAGGCCGGTCATCGGGTAAGCCCACTGGTGATGAATGCAGGAGGTGTGGCAAGTTAGGCCACTGGGCCCGCGACTGCCCCTCGCGGCCCAAGGAGCAGGCCCACGCCGTCCAGGAGGATGAGGAGGTGTCGCTCCTCCTCGTCAAGGCCTCCCCGATCATCCTCCATTCATCGCCGCCGCAATCCACTTCGGCACCGCCGATTGGATCCCCGTCGACCACCTCCCCGACGGCGATTCCGCTGCCGCGTGCTGCCCTGCCACTACAGAGGCCGGGGCAGGCACATGGTGGTGGCAGTCATGGAGCGGCGGAGGCGGGATCCAGATCTCAGATCAAGATCCGGGAGCATAAGGTGCTCGCCCAGCTCGGAGAGGTGGAGGAGCGCGGGGCGGAGACGTGGGTCCTGGACACGGGGCAACCAACCACATGTCCGGGTCCAGGGCCGCCTTCACCAAGTTGGACACGGCGGTGCTGGGCACCATGCGTTTCGGCGACGACTCGGCGGCGCGCATCGAAGGCCGCGGGACGGTCACGTTCGTCTGCAAGAACGGTGAGCTTCGCTCGTTCGACGGGGTCTACTTCATTCCCCGGCTGACGACGAACATCATGAGCATCGGGCAGCTCGAAGAGGTCGGGTACAAGATCGAGATAGGCTCTAGGGTTATGAAGGTCCGAGAGCCTGGCGGCCAACTGCTGGCAAGGGCGCCGCGGGCGGCAAACCGGCTGTACCTGCTCCACCTCAAGATGGCACAGCCGGTGTGCCTGGCGATGCGCGGGCGCGACGACGAGGTGGCGTGGCGCTGGCACGAGCGCTTCGGCCACGTCAACATGGCGGCGCTCCGGAAGCTGGCTCGGGAGGAGCTGGTTCAAGGGCTGCCGGAGCTCGGACAAGTAGAGAGGATCTGCGAGGCTTGCCAGGCGGGCAAGCAGAGGCGCACATCCTTCCCGGCGCAAGCAGAGTACCGTGCGCGGGAGCGCCTGGAACTGGTGCACGGGGACCTTTGCGGTCCCATCACGCCGGCGACGCCAAGGGGCAACAGGTATTTCTTGCTTCTGGTGGATGACCTGAGCAGATACATGTGGGTAGCCGCGATTCCTTCGAAGGATCGTGCTGCGGCTGCCATCAAGGAGATCCAAGCGGGGGCAGAAGGCGAATCTGGAGTCAAGCTGAAGGTACTCCGAACTGGGTTCACCGAGTACTGCATGGCGGACGGGGTTCACCGGCAGCACACCGCGCCCTACAGTCCGCAACAGAACGGCGTGGTCGAACGCCGGAATGGGACTGTGGTGGCCACAGCCAGGAGCATGCTCAAGGCAAAGGGGCTTCCTGGCTGGTTCTGGGGCGAGGCGGTAAGCACAGCGGTGTATGTGCTGAACAGGTGCCCGACGAAGAGTGTGGACGGCATGACGCCGTTCGAGGCATGGCACGGGAAGAAGCCAGCAGTGCACCACCTCAAGACGTTCGGCTGCATCGTCTACGTCCGCAACACTCGACCTCACCTGTCAAAGCTGGAGGATCGTGGCCGCAAGATGATCTTCATCGGCTACGAGCGTGGGATGAAGGCGTACCGCGCCTACGATCCCATCACCAAGAGCGTCCATGTGACGCGTGATGTTGTCTTCGACGAACAAGCCCAGTGGGACTGGGCAGCCAGCAGCAGCTCTAGCGTGGCGGACAGCGACGACGATGTGTTCACGGTGGAGTACTCCATCGTGGGCCAGGGACCTCCGACGGCTGCTGAGGGTGCTGTCGAGGCACCTTGGGAGGCCCCTGCGGACGGCGACACGACACCGCCACCGTCGCCACACACCGCTGCGGGAGAGGCGTCAGGAGGTTCCGGCGGGGCACAGGCAGTGGAGTTTGCCTCGCCACCTGCCGGCGGCGACGACAATCTGGACGCTGACCATGATGAGGAGGCTCTGCTCCGGTTCCGGAAGATCGAAAACATCCTCGGGCCGACATCACCGCTCGGGTTCGCGCCGCGAGCACTGCTGATGGAGGAGCTGCACGCAGTGAGCTCCGATGAGCCAGCCTCATTTGCTGAGGCAGAGCGCTGCCCAAGCTGGAGGAAGGCGATGATGGAGGAGATGGAGTCGATTGAGGACAATCAGACCTGGAGCCTTGCTGATCTCCCGCCTGGGAGGCGGGCGATTGGGCTGAAGTGGGTCTTCAAGGTCAAGAGGGATGAACACGGGGCAGTGTCCAAGCACAAGGCGCGTCTCGTGGTGAAGGGATACGCGCAGCGACACGGCATCGACTACGATGAGGTGTTCGCTCCGGTGGCGCGGCTGGACTCGGTGCGCCTGCTCATCGCCCTTGCGGCGCACGAGGGGTGGGAGGTGCACCACATGGACGTCAAGTCGGCGTTCCTGAACGGCGATCTGCAGGAGGTGTACGTGGAGCAGCCTACTGGTTTCGTCATCACCGGCAAGGAACACAAGGTGTTCAAGCTGCGGAAGGCCCTGTACGAATACGGACTACACCAAGCGCCGCGTGCCTGGAACGCGAAGCTAGACGACACGCTGCTGTCGCTCGGTTTCAGGAGGAGCCCCTCGGAGCATGCCATCTACATCAGGCCGAACCAGGGCGCACAACTGGTGGTCGGGGTGTACGTCGACGACCTGTTTATCACCGGCAGCAGCAGCGACGACATCAAGCGGTTCAAGAAGGAGATGGCAGCTGCGTTCAAGATGAGTGATCTTGGTCTGCTTCACTACTACCTCGGCATTGAAGTGAAGCAGGGCGCGAGTGGCATCTCGCTCAGTCAAGGTGCTTATGCTGCGAAGATCCTAGAGAGAAGCGGCATGGCAGGGTGTAATCCCTGTCAGGTGCCCATGGAAACGCGTCTGAAGCTGAGCAAGTTCAGTTCAGAGCCGCTGGTGGACGCAACAGCATACCGGAGCATCGTTGGGAGCCTGAGGTACTTGGTCAACACTCGCCCTGACCTTGCATTTGCTGTTGGATATGTGAGTCGCTTCCTGGAAGAGCCACGCGAGGATCATCTCATGGCAGTGAAGCATATCCTGCGCTATGTGGAGGGAACCAAGAACTGGGGTCTCTGGTTCAGCAGGAAGAAGAAGGAGGCTCATCTAACGGGTTTCAGTGACAGCGATTATGCTGGGGATGTCGATGCTAGGAAGAGCACGACAGGGGTGATATTCTTTCTCAGCAGCAGCCCAGTCACCTGGCAGTCTATGAAGCAAAAGGTGGTGGCGCAGTCAAGCTGCGAGGCTGAATACATTGCAGCTGCTAATGCTGCTTGTCAGGCATTGTGGCTAGCCAGAGTGCTAGCTGAGGTGCAGGGATCAGCACCAAGAGCACCAATGCTGAGGGTGGACAATAAGTCCGCCATTGCTTTGATGAAGAATCCAGTACTCCACGGCCAGAGTAAGCACATTCAAGTGAAGTACCACCTGGTCCGGGAGTCTGTTGAAGAAGGTCTGATCGAGATAGAGTTCATCAGGAGCGAAGAACAACTGGGCGACATTCTGACGAAGCCGTTGGGCAAAACCAAGTTCCATGAACTTCGTTCTAAGATTGGCCTGATTGATGTATGCAGTTCGCACCACAAGGCTTAGGAGGAGATTGTTGATAGTAATCCTTGGGTGCTAGATTAGTGCTTTCCTAGTTTAGTTAATGGCTTATTTTAGAAAGTTTTGATTGTGCTCGGCCGGATTGAGAGGGCCAAATTACTTTCCTTGTAATCTGTTATATAAGCATAGCAATAGACCATGGAAAAGCTGCCAAGTTTGACAGCACCAAAACGAGATCGTGTCCTCTGTGTTCGCGTGAGTTTTGTGTTGGCCGTGAGCTCGCCGGCGACGTGATCTGCGTCGTCTCTCCGGCGTGTTCCTGACAGTGCTGCATCGCAAGTGGACAAGTCGATAACTCCTCTATTGCAGGAGGCTGTGCAGCATGTGTTCGGACGTGGTCGGAGATGGCAATGCACATGCGTTGCCGCTCATCCACACCACAGCTAAATCTACCTAGAAGACCGGCAACGGTGATTGCGCAGCAACTGCCATCGACCATTTAAACAGGTCCATCTGCACGTGATCAAATCTCGAGCCGTGTTGCCGCTCATACACGGACAGAAGGCACCATGAACTGATACGAGCATGAAGCAAAGGTGAGGCCATCATTGTCATTGTTTCTACAGTCTTCCAGCAATTCCAGTTTGCCATTTTTCATTTTTCTGAAGTTTTTGCATCTTTCAGTGCTTGATTCTACTTATCTGTGTTCCATTATTTGATTCAATCTTTCAGGCTTTCAGTTATGATTCAAACTATTGCTAGCACCAGTGAAGACTATTTGGTTCTTTATAGTATAGAAAAGTGCACGAAAAGACTATTCTACATTGTTTCCTCCCAGGCTGCCACTGTAGCATTCCGGCGACATCCCTGTCTCACTCTCACTCTCTATATTCAGTCTGCTGCAAGTGCAAGTTAAAGCCTGTTGCCTCTTAGATTCAGTTTGTTAGACAACTTGATTAATGATATAAGAGTTGATATAGAATTAGTTTCAAACAAGAGTTGATATAGAATCTAAGATTGCTCCATCACTTGATTAATGATGTGACACAAATGAGTCCTACTAAAGGAATAACTAGAGGTTAAGATTGTATTTTCTATTGGTAAGAAGAATATGATTCTTTGCATAATGTGTCTTTAGAGAGAATTTAATTTCTACTATAACTTTCAGGAAAGGCAGCAAGCACTAATGCTTCAATCTATTTGAGGAAAAAGAATCCATAATATGCCTAGATATAATTGGTGAGGCACAATTGCTACATAATAAAGAGCCTCAATTGCTTAATTTGGCACATTTGAAATGTTGTCAGCCAAAACATAACCTATCAGTCGATTCTCCCTTACGTATGTCACTGCTGGATGCCTAAGCAATGTGTGTATCATGCTTACAAAATTTTTAATCCTACTCCATGTTGTGCATGTACAACGAATCATATGTATGTCAATGGTAGGGAAAACGAAATTACACTACTATTTTCCTAGCAGCAGATGCTTTATTCCCCCTCTGGCCCTCTTTGTCAGCTGTTTCAGATATGTTCAAGGGTCCCAAGAAAAGGCCAAACTTGTCTTTTTTATGCCTTCATCTAAATTGCTTGCTGTCATTTCAGATTAGGTTGTCTGCCAAATTACGATAGCAGCCAATCAACCACAAATGGTAAGCTAATTAGCTAGAGAGTATGACTGAAGAGGTTTACCCGACCGATTTCCGGCATTAGCGGTGCTCCCGTGAGCCAAGGGTTGAAGATGGATCACGACCTGGAAATTTGTAAAACCACCTCTGCGTATTTTGAAATAATTCCCTAATTTGGATCGCAATTTGAATATTTATGAAATACCAAATTTGAAATAACCCCTGATATGGATCACGATTATTAATCGCGATCCGATTATTTGCATACAACCCCTAATATTTACCTGTGTCCCCTAGATTAGGCCCACCATACCCCTCTTGTCAGGTCCATAGGTGCAGACATGAAGGCAATAAAGAAAAATTCAAGCGTTTTGATTAGAGTTAGAATTTGGTTCTTTTGTCGATGGCAATAGCTTGATTAGATCTAACAACTGTGTTTTGTCTTGTGCGAAAATGTAGGAACTCGACTCAAGATCCAACGAGGTTGATGAGCTACCTATGCAAAGGATGGAAGCGACAAAAACAATGAAAAGGTCTGATAGTTTATTGCTACTCTCTCGTTTTCTCCCATTAAAAATGATGAAGTTTTCTTTCTCTTTGCTATTTCTTTTTGTTTGCATGATATTCCTCATTTACTTCTCGTACATTTGTTTGCATATTACAATTGCATACAGTTTAGCATAATAGGAATTAGGGTAAAAAATGCAGGGAAGCTGTACAGCTCTGTATCTTCTTAGAGAATATTATGAAACAATCTAGATGGTTATTCCTAACAAACCAACCAAAGCCATGGACAAGTGAAAGGACTGACAAACTGCTCAGTTAACCATACTTCTATCTAAATAACCACATTGCAGGTGACTAACCTTGGGCCGTAGAGTAAGAAAAGCATTTAGTCATTTACTTTGTTGGGATACAATGATGCTGTTGCGAAATGCATGTTGCTGTTCAGTAATTTCCCTGTAGTATACTATTTTGAAAAATTACCTCAGGCATTTGTTGTTGAATGCAGAACAAAATTAAAACTAAGCATCTTAAGATGGTGATGTTGGTGCAACATAGAGCCATTGCCCATTGGTCACATATTTATTGTTTCATGATATGTCATTTCTTCATAAACTAATCTACGACATGTTGTCATGTCTAAATGCAGAGGGACAAACAAGCTGCTCTAGAAAAGATTCTGAATTTACAACAGCAATTAGCTGTCAAAGAGAATCTTGAGTTAGAAATAGAACAGTTGCATGGAAAACTGGAAGTTGTGAAGCATCAAGGTTTAGAATCAAAGGAGAAGATAGATGTACCGAGTCAGGAACTAAAGGATAAGAATGATGAAATTGAAGCATTGGAGTTGCTGAACATGACTCTGTTTATCGTGGAAAGGAAAAGCAATGATCAGTTACAAGATGCTCGGAAGGAGCTGATAAATGTAAGCCGTCTCATTGATTGATCAACTATCCAATATTAGAAGATTCCATTTTGTTGTTCAGACCAATGGTGGCACCTACGAATCCATTGCTTTTGGCTTCTCAGGGCATTAGTGAGCTTGGATTTAGACGTGCAAATATAGGTATAAAGAGAATGGGTGAGCTTGATTTCAATGCATTCAGTATCACTTGCAGGAAAAGGTTATCTGAAGAGGACATAGATGCCACCTGTGCTCTCCTTCTCCTTTGTTCAAAATGGGAAGAGGAAATTAGAAACCCAAACTGGCACCCTTTTCAGGTTGAAATGGTTGATGGAAAAGAAATGGTACAACCCTTGATTACAAACCACTTGCTTTCGTGCTTCCTGGTTGTTTATAATTTCGAGTCATTTGTTTCGTGGAAGATTTGCAGTTTTGCAAGTGTTTGCGTGCTACATTGTTGCATCTGATGGGCACTCTGTTCCAGGAATTTCTTATAGAGGATGAGAAGCTTTAGAAGCTAAAGCAAGAGCACGGCGAAGAAGCATGTGCTACGGTGACAAAGGCCTAAGTTTCCCTGACCACTGGTACCCTGTCCACCGGCGCCTGTCGTTGTGCTTCCCATCAGCAGCCATCGTTGTGTAGATTTGGCTGCAGCCCTCTCCCTCTACTAGGCACAGCTAAAAGACAGTTGCAGGTTTGGTAGTAGCTCAAAGTCCATATGGAGGAAGCCCAGTTGCTTCAGATATCCTGTGAGAGGGTAGCTTGGTGACTATGTCAGATTGCGTGAAATCAGGGAGATCTTGGTATTGAAAGTCCGTAAGGTATTTGCCTTGATCATTCTAGCCACTAACCAGCTTGCCTATTAATGAGTGAGTGTTCTTGACTCTATTCGTTGCGTTATCGTCAGGGTGATGTGCAGGCTCTAGAAGATCTGACCTATGAAAGGAGGAAAGAATTCCTGCGACAACAGCATCCATTGCCTCAGGAGTCAGGAGGTTCCAATCGTATAATTCCTCACGAGGCAAGAATCACTCCTGTGATAAAGATGCAGTCATGCAGATATACAGGGGATCTTGATATCCATGTCTAACGACGTAGCTCAGCATATGGATTCGTTCCATTACAATTTATTAGTTCTTAAGCTAGATAGAATAGTTTTTGATCCGGAGCATAGTTCTGGTTTGCACTTGTTGCTGGTTGAATAAATTAAAATAAAGTATTTATTATTTATTAAATTTTATTAGATTATGTTGGATTGCTATGATATACTAATAAATGAATTAAATGTTTAGTAGTCTAGATACAATCCAATTATTTATATATATATAATTATTCTATAAGAAGGGCGGGCCTAGTGCAGCGGTAGAGCCTACCGTCTGTAACCGGAAGGTCCCGGGTTCGAGCCCCAGCCTCTACACATTTGTGTGGGTAAGGCTTGGGGCTTAAAGACAACCCTTCCCCAGACCCCGCACAGTGCGGGAAGCCTACGGCACTGGGTACTTTTTTATAATTATTCTATAAACACATAATATTTTTAAATATAATTGTTTTTTAAACACGTGCTTGTGGCACGTGCATCATCACCACTAGTTCATCATAATGTTTGCACTACTCATTCAGAATAATATAAAAGCCACATAGCAATAAAAGGCAACAACTACAGATTTATATAGTGATGTAGCAGAGACTAAGAAAATACACCTGATATACAATTACAAAGTTGTCCTTGATTATGTCTTCATTCAGATCTCCAAGATAATCTATAAAGACATCAGCCACACGAGAGAGAAACTGGACGAAGCAAAACATATGAGGACTGAGCACATGCATAAAATGGACAAAATTTATCATTACAGTGAATTGCACTATCTGTTATTTCAGATGAATAAAATTGGAAGGATAATGAAAGATGTGCATTTTAGGATAGGACAGAACTACGGATAGCAACTTTCTGGAAGAAATCACAAGATTTTACTGAAAGCTTTTCTAGAAACCATAAAGTACTTCAAAATCCGAACTGTACACTGTAACAATCAGGAAACTTTTCAAACACAAGTGCCAAGTAACACTATGAAACACCAGAAGTGATCTACGGTGTATTAAGGTTACAATCAAGTATCTACTATTCCTTTGTGCAGCCTCAAAATCTGCACAATTCTTCTTCACGTGTTCTGGTTTCAATACATTGTTTAAACACATTTTCATTAATATTGTTCAGCAAAAGAACTTGATGATTCTATCGTTTCATTTTCTGGCCAAACAGACACCATAGTTGACAATCTATCTGGCTCTACAGTTTTGAGCAAGTCATCATATTAGACTCTTGGATCCCACTATATATATATATATATATATATATATATATATATATATATCAATAGCAAGTTGCAAAAACATGAATTCCTTTTATGCATAACATGTAGTGGCAAATCAGGGTGCAAGAAGCTCTAGTTTCGTTGCCATTGCGGATTTACAACATTATACCCCCCCCCCCAAAAAAAAAGAAACAAAGAACAAGCAATAATCGCCTCTAACAAATTAGTTGCCCTTGTTGAACAAATTTGTTAGCTACAGACTCACAGGACTTTGAAGCAAACAAGTAGCAACTGAGGAAGAAAAAGATCGCAAATGTTCACACCTCAATAGCCATCAGTGGGGGCATCTCCACTTGGGTGCATGCCAAGAACGTTACACCATTGCGATATATTTGAAACAAGTAATGTGTTGGTGACACCACAACCTGCAAGATCTTCCAAAGCACAAGAAGCCTGATAAGTGAATATTCAGCCAAATGAAACAGAGCCAAATATGAATCCAAAGTCATAATTAGGGATGCAAGATAGTTGGTCGGTCAGACCCATTGACTCATCCTTGTTCATTTGATTTATATTTATATAAAAAAATGAATACATCAATCAAGGTTTTGGTCGGCCCACTCGCATTGATGATTGCATCCACAGTTGCTCGAAATTCACAGGCAGTAGTTAAACTTCTCCACAATAGCATCAGCAACAAAAACAATATAGGACTAGTCCTTCAATTCCTAAAATTTAGACAAATACATACAATACGAGCTTGAAGACCAAGAAGTAGGGTTCTCCTAAGAAGCAATAAGCAAAGGTGGAGAAAACTCCGAAATTTGAAAAACAACAATGAGTACATCAATCAAGTAGAAAGCAGAGTGGGTCTTTGGTTGACCCACTCTCATTGCATCCACAATTGCTCGAAATTGACAGGCAGTAGCTAAACTTCTCAACAATAGCAATAAAAACAATGTAGGACTAGTCCTAGAATTCCTAAAATTTGGCCAACTACATACAAAAAGAGCTTGAAGACCAAGAATTAGGGTTCTCCTAAGAAGCAATAAGCAAAGGTGGGGGAAAACTCTGAAATTTGAAACTGGGCAATGAGCAAAGGTGTTACTTTGGATGGGTCGCCGGCGGCGTGGGCGAGGACGTAGTCCCAGAACCAGCCGCAGATGGCGCGGTCCACGCGGTGCCCCGCCATCTGCTTCTCCACCATCACCTCCCTGCCAAACCCATCCAGGATCACATCAAGCTCAGCGCCAGTGCCCCCAAAAGGTTTGAGCGGATCCAAAGAGGAGACCGAGGAATCAGCCGATGCTAGCAGGTAGGGGACTGAGAGCGAAGATACCCGGAATCAGAGAGGAGGAAGATGCACTGCAGCATTTCTTGCCACCGCCCTTCGCCGTTCGACGAGGATTGGGAGACGACGATGGGCAAATCGGGCAGAAGCGGAACGACGGAGAGAGGAGACTGTAGGCTATCCGCACCGCAGCTCGCCAAACCGGCCTGGACGGGAAATATACCGGCTAAACTCCCGCACCGCAAGACGGTAAGCGAACCCCTACCCTCCCGGTCGCTACAGTGCGCCTCCAAACCCAGAGGTGGCGGAGGCAAACGCTATCCCGGCTCCCCTCCCGAGCTACTCCGCGCTCGCCACGCCGCCGTCCCCGCCGGGCTCGCCAGCCGCCGGCTACAGCTTGGAGATCGACGGCGGCGCGCGGAGCTTGGTCCAATCGACGAGATGCGGCTGGAGGGGACGCCGGAGGAGGCGGCTGCGGCGTGGAGGCGAAACTGGAGGGGCGGCTGCGGCGTGGAGGCGAAGCTGGAGGAGGCGCCTGCTGCAGCGGCGGCGGCAGAGCCCGAGGAAGCAGCGGCGGGGGAGACGGCGATGGGGCTTTTCGGCGTGGGAGACGACGACGATTTCGGGGTCCAATGAGAGGCGAGCGGCAGGGGCTGGGGAGTCTTTTTACATGCTCTCTACACGCTGGCTAGCTGATTTGGCACGCCTTGGCTTGCCATGTCAGCAGAAATGGTAAAAAAAAAAGTACTTCCGGTCTAGAGTTGCGGCAAAATGTACAAACCAAAATAAAAATAGCAAACGAGCAGACGTTACTAAGGATGGCGAATATTTAAATAACCTGTTTGGTTGCAACATGCAGAAGTTGGTTGACGGAAGTTAGGAAGGGGAACTCATGGTTGAACCGGATCAGATCGAGAATTCCAACTAAAATATATAATATAACAAAGTATGAAATTAACATGTACATGTGTAATTTGAGCATGAAAGAATTTGTACAAAGAGAAATAGAAAAGATATTTCTTCGAGAACAAATAGAAAAGATAAATCAGCACAGGAGCAAAAGCGAGCTGCTGATGAGATAGTTAGAGCATCTCTAGCAATAATCCTCAAATCACAACCCTCATATAGTTTTTAGGAGCTGATCCCCATCTCATAGCTTCCAAATAATACATCCAGGTCCAGCAGGAGCTCTTGTATTTCAGCCATCATCCAAATCTGGGGGGCTGGTGAGTGGGGCCTACCGGCGGAGGGGAGATTTGGAGACCTCCATAGTTTAGGGACTCAATTAGTGGGCCTACTAGAGTTGTTTTTCTTGATTTTACCCTTCAAATTTGAGGTAGAGGGCTTGATAGAGGGTCTGCTGGAGTTGCTCTACGTGTACAACTATGTTGGTGACATATCTTTTTTGTATTTCTTGTATGAGTTTTTGTTCAGCTAAAACTTTGTATGCACATAGATGAATTAAGCTAAAATGATCAAGGGTACATAGTATAAGAATAAAACTCCCATCAGTTATAGCAACAAATTACATTGTACTACATTTCTCCAATTCAGATAAGGATTAGTAAAACTCTTTGAATGGAAAGAAAATGCCATAGCCTTTCATTTTTTTTTTCCAAAATCAGATACAAATATGCACATAGATAAACCACTATGTGGATTGAAAAATTGTATTAGTTCACTATGTTGCCTTTCTAAAAGTACGGACTATATAATATTTTCTGTCTATATAATTAAAAATAACTACACATTTGCTTGGTTCCTTATTGCAAATTATTGGTTCATGATTATTTGTCACCAACTCATTAAAAAGAATGGTATTGACGGGTATAAACCCGGGACCTCTGACGGGCCTGACTCGTATGAAGGAAAGCCCAACAAGCTCCCTGGGCCGGGCGCGATGCGGCCTGCCAGCCCGCCTGGGCTGCTGCCTTCGTTCCTAAGCCAACGTAGCCGGGAGCCCGACCTCCCGGGACACATGAAAGTCCCCCGACTTGACACTTTGGGTCAGAGCCATGCCGGATAATCCGGACCGTGCGCTCCAAGGATGTCGCCCACCCTGACAGACGTGCCGGCCAAGACAGCCCCCCCCCCCCCGTACAGGCTCCACGACACCAGCTCTCCTTATCTTGCGGCGTAGACATAGGCTACAGGGCTCCCTGACAGAGGGGCAGCGCCGCCCGCGCGAGCCCCGCGACGCTACGGGAGAGGGCGTCAACGGACGTCTCCTCCCGCGCCGTAATGATGGTTGCCCCTGTGCACACTCCATTACGCCAGCGGGTGTGACCGGACAACCCCTGTCTGCCCTCGGTAAGGCACCCCTCACCGGGCGTGCTGTCCTACGGACAGGGGCTACGAGAGAGGCGCAAGTTAGCCCTGCGTTAGGGGACGTAGACCCAGGCGGACAAGACTGGAGATGATCCCCGAGTGCCCGTCCGAGTGACCAGGCTGGCCCGACTAGCCAAGGGTGGGACAGCGCCTGGACAACACGTTGTCCAAGAAAACCAATCAGGATCAAGCCACCCCACTCCCGATTGACCGAGTGGGCCCCGACGACTGACAAGGACGAAGGACACCCCGACAGTGCCAAGACACAGCGCTAGATATATGTAAATGGGGGCCCCACTTTAGAGTATAAAATGGAAAGCCCCCCACATAGGAAAGGGTTGGACTCCTAGAGGTTCGACACTACTTGACCAGCTTGTAAGCTCCCCTCTGAACTTTGAGCACCCGGGCTCGAGAGCAATAGAGCAAGAACACCACCCCCCATACTAGGCGTAGGGCACATTCGGCCTGAACCAGTCTAAATCTTTGAGTCTTTGCGTGCTAGACCATATCTGATCAAGTGCACAACAAACGAGCAATCAAGTAGTTTAGTAGTCGCACATTTCCCGCAGCGACAGTTTGGCACCGTCCGTGGGGAGCGCTTTGTGCATTCACTGCTTTGGCGATTGGATGGTTTCGATCACCCCATTCGCTGCTCCGGCGGCGAGCCGCGGCGAGACGATCCGCTTCGGCTCCCTGGAGTTCCCTGCGATCCCCCGCGACGAATTGTGGGCGCCTCCACCATTCCCGCCTTCCCAGACCTTCCGATTCGGGAGTCTGGAGTTCGTCACCGACCAACTCGGTGCACTGTGCCTCCACGAGGAGGAAGCCACCCCGGCGGCCGGAGAGGAGTCCGCTCCTCCTCCCAAGCCTCACAAACTAAAGCGTCGGCGATCAGTTCGCTGGAGCATCAGGAAGCGCAGGCCATCACAGCCAACCCGTGCGGTGCTCCGCCGTATCGCGCTCATGATGGCCTCCAACCCTGCCGTCGAGGACGTCAACCTGGTCTTCTTCTCTCTGGACAACGTCTCTCGGCAGCTCGTGGGCAGACCTTCGCTCCCGATGCCCCGCTCGTTCTTGGAGCAGCTCCTGTTTGGCCTACGCAACTCCGCGAGCGTCTACGCTCGGGAGCTGCGCAAGGCCGCCAGCCCACGTCTCAGTTCATGGGCATGAAGGAGAGCTACCCCGACTCTGTCCATGACCTCTTGTGCTACGAGGATCCCCTGAGCGATTACTCCAGCACAGGAGACAACCACCTGGAAGGAACATCCGCGCCGCCGCGCATGTGCGCCATAGCCGACAACGACTCGCCGCCGGAAGTGGTGCCGTCTGGGCAGACGCACACCCCACCGGACCACCGCGAGCAAGAGCTCCCTCCGGGTGAGGATCTCCGCCGTCGCCAATAGTCACCCCCGCCCATGGACCAGCATCCGCGGGCTCCCTCCGGGTCAAAGAGGGTAAACCTCGCGGGCTCCGCACGACAGCGCGCGCGGGGGGGGTCAACCGCGACATCATCAATGACGCCCGCATGCAACTCCCGCAAGAGTTCCGTGTAGGCCAGAACATCGCGGCGGTCGTGATCCTCATGCAGACACTGCTAGAGCTGGAGGATCCGACCCAAAGGAACCTTCATCGCCAGGTGAGAAACCTGGTGGAACTCGCCGCCGTCCAGCAAGCGGAGAGCTCCTCGCTGCACCGCCGACAAGTCGCTGCCTCGTGTCCCGCTGGCGGCGCGAGCCACCGTGGGCGGGAACCATCCGAGGTACAGCACCCCCATTGGCGCAGCAGGCCAACGTGGGCGGCGCGCCAGCCCCAGCAGCGGCATCCGCTCCTCTCCCGCTGAGGCCGCTGATTCATGACCGCGTCAGTCCCAACTACGACGCGCGCAGCGTGATCCAAGGCCGGCAGCAGGCGAGGCACCACGCCGATGTCGACCGCGCGGCCGCTCGAGCAGAAGACGCGCGGGCATACACACCCAACCCGGAGTGCTCACCGCTCCGGCGAGGGAGACGCCCCTGCAACCCGAACGTGGATTGCGACCGGAGTCCGAGCCTGTACACCACCGGACCAAACGCCTTTTCCAAGGCAATTCGTGGGGCGTCTTTCCCCCAGCGTTTTCGGCCGCCAACAAATGTCGTGAAATATACTGGGGATACGAACCCCGGAGTGTGGCTGGAGGACTATTGGCTTGCATGCCGGGCCGTAGGAGCAAACGATGACCGTTTTATCATCCAGTATCTCCCAATATGCTTGGGAGAGAACGTCCGTGCCTGGCTGGAGTTCTTGCCCGCCGACTCCATCGGCAGCTGGGCAGACCTCCGGAAGGTGTTCATCGGCAACTTTCAAGGCATGTATGTGCGCCCTAGCAATTCTTGGGATCTCAAGAACTGCCCGCAGGAGCCCGGCGAGTCCTTGCGCGACTACATCCGGCGCTTCTCCAAGCAGTGCAACTCACTCCCAGGAGTCGTCGACGCCGACGTCATTAGCGCGTTCCTTAGTGGAATGCACTGCAAGACCCTGGTTCACAAACTGGGGTGCCAAAAGCCGCGCACCACGCACGAGCTCCTGGAGATCGCCACCAGCCACGCCTCCGCCGAGGAGGCAGTCGGGGCCGTCTTCGAGCACGACCAGCATGCGGCGAAGGCGAAGCGACATGACCGCGATAGGCCTTCCTCAAGCCACGAGGATAGGAAGAACAAGAAGAATCGCCGACCTCCAACTGCCGGCGAGGTCGCGGCAACCAAGCGACAAGATAAGCGCCCTCCCAGAAACGACCACTTCAACCAGCTCCTGGAGAAGCCATGCACCAACCATGGCTATCCGGTGAACCACAAGTTCAAGGACAGCCAAGACCGACAGCGACGGCCGCGACAAACAGCCCGACACCGATCAGGGCAAGGAGAAGCCGACGGAAGGAGCGTTCCCGGATGTGAACCGTTGCTTGGTCATCATCGGCGGCCTGGAGGACGAGTTTTCCCAGCAACTGCAGAAGGTGCGGCTCTGCGAGGTATGTGCTGCAGCGAGTTCTATTCCCAGAAAGTTAAAGTGGGTGTCCACGCCCATTATTTTCGATCAGGATGACCATCTAGCCAGCATCCCTCGACCTGGGAGCTACCCTCTCGTCGTCGACCCCGTCGTCAGCAACATGCGCCTGACCAAGGTGCTGATGGACGGGAGAAGCAGCCTCAATATCCTCTACATCGACACCTTGGAAGCCATGGGGATCCCACAAGCCTGCTTGCGGGCCTCTCTCTTCCCCTTCTACGCCATCTTGCCGGGCATGAAGGCATACCCGATCGGCAACATCGACTTGCCGGTCACGTTCGGCAACAGAGCCAACTTCCGCACCGAGACCCTCACGTTCGAGGTGGTGGACTAGAAGGGGGTGTACCATGCCATTCTCGGATGCCCCGCCTACACCAAGTTCATGGCGGTGCCCAACTATACCTACCTCAAGCTCAAGCTGCCGGGCCCGAGCGGGGTCATCACAGTGAGCGGCTCCTTCGAGCAGGTCTACATCAGCAGCCGCGAGTACTTCGACCTCGCCACCACTGCGGCGAACTCGGCTGAGCTTGGCCAGCTTCGCTCCACCACTCCCGAGTGCCGTCCTGACCCTGGCAAGCCCAGCCAGGCACCGGCCTTCGTCTCAACTGATGAGACCAAGTCGGTCGTGGTCGACGACGCCGATCCAACCAAGACGGTGCGGGTCGGCTCCCAGCTGTCGGCCAAATAAGAACACGCGCTCGTCGACTTCCTCCGCGCCAATAAGGACACTTTTGCCTGGAAGCCGTCCGACATGCCGGGCATCCCAAGGGAGGTCGCCGAGCACGAGCTCCGCATTTTGCCGGGATCCAAGCCCGTCCAGCAACGCCTGCGTCGCTTCGACGACAAGAGGTGTAGAGCCATAGGAGAAGAAATTGCCAAGTTGTTAGCCGCTGGCTTCGTAAAAGAAGTCTATCACTCCAACTGGCTCTCTAACCCAGTCCTTGTAAAAAAGAAAACTAGTCAATGGAGGATGTGTGTCGATTACACCAGCCTGAATAAGGCTTGCCCCAAAGACCATTTTCCTTTGCCTAGAATAGATCAGATAATCGACTCCACCTCTAGATGCGAGATCTTATCCTTTCTAGACGCTTACTCGGGCTATCACCAGATATCGATGAAGGAATCCGACCAGCTTGCAACATCCTTCATCACGCCGTTCGGCTCATACTGCTATGTGTCAATGCCGTTCGGTCTCAAGAACGCAGGGGCAACATACCAGCGATGCATGAAAGCCTGCTTCTCCGACCTGATTGACCCGCTGATCGACCCCGACCGGCCAGATTCGCCTCAGGCGACGGTTGCGGTCTACGTTGACGACATCGTCGTCAAAACGCCTCGCACGGATGACCTAGTCGCCACCTTGAGCGCCACATTCGCAAATCTCAAGAGGTTCAACATCAAATTGAACCTTGAGAAATGCACGTTCGGTGTGCCTAAGGGCAAACTTCTCGGGTACATGGTGTCCGACCGTGGCATTGAAGCCAACTGCGACAAGATCGCGGCTATCACCAACATGGGACCCATCCGCAGCGTCAAAGGCATCCAGAGGTTAATCGGGTGCCTAGCAGCGCTCAGTCGGTTCATCGCCCGGTTGGGAGAGCGAGGCCTACCGCTGTATAAGCTCCTTAAGAAATCCGACACCTTTGTCTGGGCGGAGAAGGCACAGGCGGCCCTCGACCGCCTCAAGACCCTCTTATCCTCTACATCAGTGCTCGTGGCACCGGATCCCTGTGAACCCCTTTTGCTTTACCTGGCAGCCACTAACCATGTGGTCAGCGCCGCTCTGGTAGTTGAAAGGGAAGAACGGGGACACGCCCTCAAGGTCCAACATCCCGTGTAATTTGTAAGCGAAGTACTGACTGACACCAAGTCGCGGTACCCGCAAACACAGAAACTTCTTTATGCCGTCATCATGGTGGCCAAGAAGCTGCAACACTACTTCACTGAGCACGAGGTGTCTGTGATAGAACCACCTAAATTAAACCGGTTTAAGTGCGCTAACTATCATCTTAAGCATTAATCAAGTAAACACGCACTTAAAACGGTGTAATCCGGCAGCCTGTTGGGTTAAGGATCGAAAACACTGGAAGTCTCACCCAAAGGCGAGCGCTGATGATTACAAGCATACATAAGTTTCTCAAATTTAAATTACAAAACAGAACTTCACAAAACAAGCTTAAAGTAATTGTCAGAGTTAATATGCAACGGAATTTAGATAAAAGCTTAGTTTGAAAACAACGTTATCTACGAAGTCGTGAGAACGTCACATTGAGCCCATCGATGTGAATCCTGGTTAGCTTCAACCAACAGCAACTACCTGAAAACAGGGTAACAACAAACCCTGAGTATACTAATACTCAGCAAGTCTTACCCGACTATGGTATATACTTAGCCGACTCCTAGATATGCAAAGCTATTTGGCTCTGGAGTTATTTTGCTGAAAAGCTACTAATAGTGGATCCTTACTTTCAGTATTTTAGCTCAAGTTTACTATACATATACTGACTAGATTTGCCTGAACATCTAGAGCACACATGGTTGATCACATTATCCTTTCAGAGTACCACAACCATAACTCATATTCTCAACTTTCCATTCCCAATTCCATCATTTACTATGATGTGACAGAGAGATCAAGGTTCTCATATCCACGAGTCACGACGAATCGATTCGATTTAACCTTGCAAGGTAGACCTAACCAACACGACACATGTAAACCCCGTCGGGCCACACGCATCAACTGTTTCCATCGTTACCACGACATCTGAATCGCGCCTGCTAAAACCCAGGTGTTGGGCCCCTCACGGTGAACTCCCAGAGAACCCGAAGGTGGCATCCATCCAACACCCGCCAACTCCCATGCCCAGCTTAGCAGGTAGGGATTCAAAGTATTGTTGTAAAGCGGTACACAGCTTACCGGTTTCGACTACCCCCTACTTCCGGCATCTGGTTAGTACTGTTCAATCCTCGATCAGTAGTGCCAACAACGGTACGGTCCTCAATAGACACAGGCGGAGACTCACTTTCCATACCTTCCATATCCATAACCAAATTCATCTCCGTCCGGTCTCCATTTTTCCTTTCTTTCCCAATGATTCATTCTCTAGTAACCCTTTCATAAGTAACAAGGACCTATATCTCGCGAGTGACAGGAATCACTCGACTTCTATCGGGTTCCTACTTAGCACACCATTTCTAACGATACTTGTATATTAGCAGAGACTCATAGGTACCTAGGGAGAGACATGCATACTAGGGTTTCATTCAACTCCTAGAAAACTTAATGCGCAATACTTAAATAATAACATTGAATACTGAAAGTAGGGGTTATGCTCCGAGGTTTGCCTGGGTTTGACACAAAGTCAGTGTTAGTTAGATGATACTCGCTTGGCGAGCATCTGCCTTCGGTCATGCACATCGGGATCCATCCATCCATCTTCTGGATATGTCAACCAAACATCATCTTCGGGTTCGGCTCCGACTTTATCCTTTAGTTCCACGCGTCGTGCATCTAGCGTACCTATATGATATGCAACGATGCAAATGCATGAACATAAAGAAAACAACACACGATTCATTTAAAAGGCATACAAGATAAACCGAGTCACACCACACAGATTTAAGCACCAAAAGGTATTTAATTTGATACTACTCAAATCTTCCAAAGAAACATAGCAAGGAACATCAAGTATGGTAGACAAAGCACGAGAGAGCAACTAAAGACTTTATTTAGCTAACAAGCCAACAAAAGCAAGTTTTATAAAAACCACCAACATACTAGTTCTAAATGATTTCACAAGGTTAGCACATGAACAAAATAAGTTGCCGCAATTATCTATGCAGGAAGACATTTCTTAGCAATAACAAAAGAAAAACTATATCTAGGAACCATATAAATGTAAAAACTTGACATGCAGCAAGAATATGATAGCACAAATTAAATAGCATGCTAAGATAGTGATAGGGAGTATAAAAACAATTTGCCAACATTTGTTGATAACATAAAGTATTTATTTTGGTCTTAGCAATACAAGCTGAATAAAAATAGATTTACAAACGTACACATAGCTTTAGGATCTGAAATTTTTACAGTGAACTAGACATGTAAGGAGTAAGCTACTGCATAAATTTCATAATTTACGAACATCCACAAATATTAAATAAACAAAGTAAAACAAGCATTAAACATGATTAAACCAATACATCACAGAAACATTAAACAACCAGCAGGTTAAATATTTTTCCTAAGTTATACATGGCAAAACAAAGCTAACCCAACTAGTTTTACATTTTTGCCATTTTTCTACTATTTACTATGCATTTTCAAATCTCACAACCACTTAAAATAACATTTAAACTAGAGCAAAAACTATTTTGAAACTGAAGATCAACCTGTAAGGAAACTTGTAGATCTTCGAACAAGGAATCCAACAAATTTTAGTTTGTATTTTTCTAATTTTTTATGATTTACTATGATTTTCCAAAGTTTCAGCAAATTTTCTTCAAAAAGACCCTTCGCGACACTATTCACCTAAGTCTTGGTTTGTGCAGTTAGCCCCCTGAAAAAGTTTCAATTGTTGCGTGGAGCCCCTGGTCACGATTTGGAACAGGGGAGAATGAGGAAACGGTGATTCCGGCCATGGGGGTGCTTGCTGGCGGTGAGGAAGGGGTGGGGGAGTTTCAGGGCGTCAAAAGCTACCTGTGGGTGGTTTCATTGCGGGTTGGGGGCGACCGGAGAGGCGCCGGCGGCGGGAGCAGTGAGCGGCGGTGGCGGTGTGTGGCGGCGGCCTGACAAGGAGTGGCTGGGGCGGCACGAATCCACGACCAGGGCGGAGCTGGGGCGCGCCGTGGCGCGGAGCAGGGCGGCGCGCGTGCGGCCCGCGGCGAGCGGCAGCATGGCGGCGGCGGCGCCATGAACGAGCATGGAAACTCGTGGAACACGATGGAACGTGGAGAGCACGAGCTTCAGCGAGTCGAGAGGAGTCGATTCTAGCCGTCGGTTGGTGGAAACTGTGGCCGAGAGATGGTGTTCGGCGGCGGCCTGAGTTTCGACGAAACTTTAATGGAGACCAGTGGGCGGGGGTGTCGATTCCGGTCGAGGTAGGGCTCGACCGGGCTTGGGGAGGTGCAGCAGAGGTGGAGGAGGATGAGGGGAAGGCTTGGGCACGAGGAATCGAAGAGGGGCGCGGCTGGGGATGGCCGGAGCGGGCGACGGAGCAGCTCGGCACGGTCTCAGGCATGAGCGCAGACGAGTAGAGCAGAGCACGTGCGGGTGGAAGAATGGAGAAGGCCGAACATTTGAGCAAGGGGAGATGGAGGTGAGAAGGGAGAGACGTGCTGGGCTCGACCTGCTCGTCGATTGGGAGCACGGGGAAGCTTCGTGCGACTGGCGTCGTGGCGTGCTGACACTCGAGAGGGAAGGAGGAGATGACAGGTGGGTCCAGTGAATAGTGACCTTGAGAAATATCTTCTACAATGAATCTATTCCAAAACTCAATTTTTCATATTGAAACTTGAAATTTGACCAAAATAGAAGTTGTAGAGAAAGAGAAGATCTACAACTTTGATTTTGGGCAAAACTTGATTTGAGACTCAGATCAGGGAGAAAAACAGGTTTGAACTCAACTAAAGCTAATGTTTACTATGCATGCTTAATTAACGCTAATGACCAAATTAGGATCATGATTAGAAATTAAGAACAAAAATTAACACCGGGGTGTTACAATCCTACCCCCTTAAAAGAATATCGTCTTGAGATTCAGAACGAAAGACTTCTAAGGAGAAAGGAGTAGATCAACCATCAAAAGCGGCAGGAAACAGTCACACCAGATAAGCTCGATGATGATGGTAGGAGCCGTTGCAGATAAGTATTGAGAACTTAGAGAAAGTTCAAGAAGCAAAGTGTAAGAAACACGATATCTTCCGCAATTTTGTCCGACTGGTAACTTGTCCAACTTTACGTGTTCTATGCCCTCTTGTCCCCACAGTGATGGCACAGGTTGCTTGATCATCTTGCCAGATCAACCAGGGTCCCTGGTCTACCACCTCTTGCAGTCTTCTAACATTTTCGTCCATTAGTAGTTCTTTCAAGATCATCCCTTTGGTAACTTCGGAAGAAAGACTCACTAGATTTAGGTCTAGTATAGAGATCTCTAGGCAGAATAGCGAACGATAGATGTGGGGAATGCCCACAAGGAGATAGCACACCGACATAGTTGTACAAGGGATCATGATTAGCAATCTCAATCCTAGTGTGTGTCGAGTAGCACAACCATGTGTCGATCACTCAGAGAAGGCTCTTGGTTTCATCGCGTCATCGCCAGTCCTTAATCATTACACCATTACCGAGGATACCACTGATGAGAATTCCCTTGTTGCACAGATGGAGCATGCATGGATGAGCATTATGAGAACGAGGGGTAGCAAAGAAGTGATCTAAAAGTGAAGGCATAACATGAGAGCAACAGAGATTAGCTGCCACAGACTGCAGGAAATAAAACTCTTGCTTAAGCTTCACATACAGCTTGCGTCCATCGACGAAATTATCTGATTAACGATCAACATGCCATTTGGTCCGGTTGGCTATCAACACGAGGTCATGGCCGATAAGCATTCAGAGACTTACGAAAACTACAAGGAAAACAAGCAGGACACATGGAATAAATCGATATACCATCTAGAGACTTACCTGATAAAACAATGACGTGATTTACAAGAGAACGATTCTGACGCTAAGGTGGAAAAAGAGATTAGCATTGCACAAGATCATTCTTTGCATGCAGTCTGGGACTCCTCGTGATGACGATGATGATTTTAAGAAACATCCGAACTCAATTCTTGCAAGACTCTTCGACTAGAATGGTTAATTGAGTGATATAAGGTTTTCCGTTTCAGAAGAAAAGGTCAAACAAAACAAGAAATGATGCTGAGATCAAGTGATGATACAAAGTGATCAAGTTCTCATAGAGCTGAGATCACAATATGAGAAAAGCAAATGTCAGTGAAATCAACACCAGGCTTACAGATAGCCAGTAAGGATAGTACGGAATAATGGTCTAGGAGTTTTTGGGACATCCTTGCTCAGGATTATATTATTTAATTGAGTTACACGATGCTAAGTGCAAAACATGCTTCTTTATGCCAATGCAATCAAGGGATAATGACAAAATATTCTAACTTAGAGTGCGGATGCTTGATAAACATGATAATGATGCACACTTGAGATGAATGATTGCAATGCCGGTGCAATATAATGATGGAATGCTCTATGCGAATGAAATGGTGCATGTGACATGATGCATTGGTCATGATGCTGACTATGATGCGAGGATGATAATGCTCTTGTTTTATGCACGCAAAAAGATGCATAAAATATGATGCGCACAGGCATAAGTTGATGATGCACATGATTCGCACCTCGTAACCATTCTCTCGTGACTAACACCTTGTTAGCTCTATACCCTTAGGTGAGGCGAAGAAGTTAGGACACTCATACGGGTTGCATAGAAAGGGACTGCAGTGAGTCACGTCTCACATACCTAGACCCCAGCGCGCTCCTAGTGACTCAATCATGTGGCTGCAGCGCACATGAAGCCCTAGGTTCCGTTGCGGCATCAGAGTCATGTGATGAACACCACCATAAGACAATAGGAATAGCAACCCAACAGTGCCAGCAATGACAAGATAGGCTAAGAAAATCGAAGACAATCCGAAGTTCTACTCGGAGCATACCCGTTAGTTAGCTCACATTTTCTCGATGACGATGATGCAACACCATGCACTGACCAATGATATGAAATGATGTGATGCAGGACTGTTGCAACAACTGCAATTAAAAGATTACTTTATCACGACTCTTTTTAATTTATCCAAAACTACTGAACAAGAATGAAGGTACAGGGCTCAGGTGTTAGAATCAAAATAGCCAGCAATGTAAGGCATATCATCAAGAGGAATAGAATGGTCACTGAATGATGGGGTTTTGTCAACAAACATCATGGCTTAGCCAAGGAGCCATGAAGGAAAAAGGAACAAAGGATTTTGTTGGAATAGATTCAAGGCATTGATCAAGGGTAGGATTGATTGACGAGCTTAGAGACATGTAAGATTCACCTAAGATCTAAGCCACTGACTTGCCATAGGTCTTGTCAACTCAAAATCAGACTAGCAGATTATGTTGGCCTACTACCTCAATACAAAACCTAGGAGGACATTCAGATAAAAGCAACACAATTTAGTAAAACGATGTAACAAGCATGACAATCAAACAAACTCAAGATATGCAATGATGCATGTACGTGCTATTCGTTCCTCACCCAACAATTGCCGATAGCTAGGCATACGGGGACAAACGGTGGCACAATACGTACTCTCCCTATATATACTAGCCGTTCTTACGTTCAAAGCTTACGTAACGTGGTTAGTGTATCTGCAGACAACACACAGAATATAAAGAGATATATAAATCCATTTCTGTACCCTTCGTGCCAGCACACACGAATGGCCCCCATGTGTCCTATGCCACACGGGTAACGCATATGCAGTTTCCCACATATTAGACATACATTACCATCCACTATAGAGATGGCACCCAAACGTTCGACGCTGAATGGGCAGCGCTTCATACGTTACCGAGGCAACGTATTCACTTCCCGTACAAATCGCCTTACGGGACACCCAAGGGTAAACGTGTCCCAAGGTACACGGTCATGGCCAATCGCATGACAGATCTACATCTCGTAACATTGCCTTACGAGATGGCCGTGATTACAATCTGTTGACGCTCCTTAGCGCCCCAATTTATATACCGCAAGCGCACGGGATCGTGTAGCTTTTCCCTTAGAGTATTCCCCCAAGGTTTATCAATCCGTGGATCGACAAAGAACTACCCAAGATTTTCCATCTAATCTAATGGATCTATCCTAACATGAAGCATGAATTGCACATATAGAGTAACCTTTAATAGATATGAGTGTTGTGTAAAGGTTGATCTCATCCATGAACATAGGCGTAACCATAGCAAAAACCAAAGACATGACCAGGCCTATTGTCATCTAGTTGTAGTTCAAGCTAACGAGCAAATAAATCATGCATCTCAATCAATGGCATCTTTAAACCCAAAATCTTCAATCCGATCCTTCGATACCCCATCTACTTAAAGCAACGCCCTGTCACGACGCCCCCCTTTGGATGAAAGCACCCTAAAGCAAGTCGAACCCCCTTTGGTAGTTCCGCCATGAACCTCTAGCCACCATGACTACAAGATCATGCTAAGCGATCTATCTCGATAATAGATCTAGGATGAAGCAAACCCAAAGAAAAGAACGAAATCGAAAGAGAGAACATGGTCGCTAAAAGATTCGGAAGACATGATTATCATTACTCACATAATAGATTCGTTTGGATCGTCACCACCGAGTACATACCATTGACGACTCCAACTAGCTCATGAACTCCACCATGGCACAACCACGCAGGGAGGTCCATGGCGGCTAGGGGCGGCCTAAGCCATCTCCTAGACAACTTCGAAGACTTGCGGCGGCTGTCGTCTCCCTCCGGTCTTGGCCCTAGGTTTTTGTCAAGTTCTGGGTGGATGGATGCCCCAGAGTTGAATAAGGTGCGAGCTATTTATAAGCCGAGGAAGCCACCGGTCGAAGGGGAGGCCGAACCGCCTCGGAAACGGGCTAGGCCGGCCGGCTCCTGGGCCTAGGCCGGCCAGCCTACCCTCTTTCGGGCCCGCCTCGCTCTCATCTTTCGCGTGTAGATTCCTCGCATCTTCTAGAGTTTATGTCCTTCACGATTGCACCCCTTTGGACGTTGTTATCTTGGAGATATCTTCGAGGAAAGGATAAGATAGGGAATCCTTCCTTAAATCTTCATTTGCTTTGCTTAATCCCGAAGTATTTTGATCTCATCTTCGTGGGCTTGGTCCTTTGGGCTCTCTTGGAGGATGGATGTGCATGAATGGGCTTTGGTCCTTCCTTTGGGCTTTGGCCTTCGTCTTTCTCCGTGTTAGCGCTCGATCACGGGTCTCGTCATTTCATGCTCCAAAATAGCCCAAAAACCTGCAAAAACGAAGTTCCTCCAAAATATATGTGCAAGTGTGAAAATGACCAATAATTAGGCCGGGGTTAGGACGGTTAGTGATTTTGATATCAAATTCATTCCATTATCAAGGATAAACAAGAGATAAAATGGGTACTTAAGGAGCGCCAACATTCCCCCCATGCTTAAACCTTGCTCGTCCTCGAGTAAGTCTAGGAGCTTTGCTTATAAAGAAATCAGCGTTGCCCCTCAATGTCCTCTCTGCACTTAGTCATACATAACAAGGCATATTGCTCTCTCAAGTATTTAGCATTTAATTTCATATTGTGACCGGCTACTTTTTCATTATGGAAGATAAACTAGCAATTAAAGAACAAGCCACAATAATAAATAAATGTCCATGCTCTCAAACTTAAGCGAACTTCAAACCTTTACCTTGTTTCATCGTGAAGAGTTTTCAAAAGAATGTATATCAAACATAAGTGAGGTTCTCTTGCAAAAGATCATGGAAACACTCATCTCATCAAGTCGCTCAAGCCTACATTGGATTGTCTTCAACCTATTCTACTCATATATAAAAATGGAAGGTTTACGTGGAGCTTGGTAGGTAAAAATAATCTTAGCAAAACATTATACTTGAAATATTATCAAAGTAAGAGAGAGATCTAATGGAATTACCGAGACTAGTCAAAAAGGCCATTGGAGAATAATGTTGGAGAGGGAGAAAGATGAAACACACACATTTAGATAGGTGGACATGTGCAAGTGGCAAATGGATGATCCCGATACCCAAATGAAGTTCTCGTTATTGGATTGCACATGGTTGGAAGATTTGAGTATGGAATAATTCTTCAAAGTAACTTGGAAAATTAATGAAGCCAAAAAGAACTAAGGAGCATTTTATTCTTCTCTTTTTTTTCTTTCATTTTTCTTTTCTTTTCTCCTTTTTTCATTTTTTCTCTTTCTTTCTTTTTTTTCTTTCTTTTTACTCCTTAGAACTTTTGATAACATAGAATACTTACCCAGCCATCCCCCCATGCTTGAACGAATGCTCGTCCTCGAGTATGAATAGTGGGAGAACCAACTAGCTAGGGTAAGTTTCTCAAATTCACCTTCTTCTTTGTAGAACCTCTTGAATCTCCGGGGAGTCTTGTCTCCCAAAACTTTTCCTTATATGGTGCCCTTGATTCTTTTGATTCCGTCGAAATGATAATCCATACTCAAATTAGGTTGTGGTCAAGGAGGTAATCACAAAAAGATATTTTTGGTTTAGGGTGGATATCCAGAGAGGTTTGCAAAATTCCCGAAGAAGAAATTCACAATGCATGGATAAATAGGCTAGCAAAAAGAAGGTTACACAAAAAAAACGGAATGACCAGCTTCTTAGTCTCATACCAAAGAAATCAATCTTAATCCAACTCATCAAAATATAAGTTTGCAATCTAAAGGTTTCATCATGAAAGAATATGTATGTATATGCTTTGGTAGGTAGAACTTTGCAAGAGATTCACAAATGTAGATAGCATAGGAATTAAGTTTTCAAATTAAACAACACAAGATGTAAGGTCATCGGTAGACTTAAATCAAAGAGCAACATAGAATATGTGGGTCTAGAATTTAGTAATTTAGCCTCCACAAATAAAAGAGCCGGTATTTAATCATTTTAATTCCATTTAATTGAGAGCAAATGGTCAAGTCATATACAACATAGCGTAGGTAAAACAAAGCAGCAACTTTCATCATTTTTCCATAAACATAAGGCATTGTCAAAATATATCAATGTGGTGAGCACAAAGTGATGGTGGTTATCATTCATTGAAAACAAAAACAAATCAAGGTTGTACTCCTAGTAGCCATGTTATTATAGGGAGAGATATACGAAGGTTACATCTATGGTTGAAGGCATATATGTACAAGCATTTAGAAAAAGAGAGAGTTGAGGAAGAATTACCGTCCTTCTCGATGCTCGTAATGAAGTGTAGCGCGGCCTCCCCCATACTTAAGCATTGTGCAAAGCATGGAAGAAGAATCATGAACATCTTGTGGCAACCGTGATTATCTTACTCCATGAGATCTTTCTTCCTTGTCCCCGAATCCTCCCCCATGCTTAGCATGATGCTAGTCGTGGAAGGAGAAGATGGACCATCTTGCAATTCTTAAAGTCCTTCCCTCATGTGTATGAATATCATCTTCAATGTATCTTCACCTTTATTGCTTCAATTTTCCTTCAACTTCTTCTTGTACAAAGTCATGGTCCCAATCATTGCTTCACGTCATCGTCGCCTCCTTCAATTCCTTGTTGTCCCATTGCTGCCTCATCTTCATGAATTTTTTCTTTCAATTTCCAGAACAGAACATGTACTGAAACATTGCTCCATTGCGAAGTGCATGAATTTTCCTTTCCAACGAGTCCTCATTCGCCGAAAATTGATTCCGAATAAGAGAGTTATGTCCATTTCGTCCCAGTGCTGCAATATGTCCCGACGAATTTCAGAACGCGCAACGTTCAATGTTCTTGCCATATCTCCTTGTACGGGTCTTCGAATTCATTGATCTTGAATGCATTGGAACGGAAATTTCATAGAGCTTCTAAATATCAACTTTTTCTTCCTTGTACGTCTCTGTCCATATGTAAAATTTGATGAAAACAGCTGTGTTTGCTCTCTAACTTTGGAGGTGTTGACGAATTTGATTTCTTCTTTGATCACGAATTCATGGGAATGCTTTGTCATGCCTGCAAAACAATCAAGTGCACACACTACCCCCGGGGTGATGGTCGGGAGTAGAGACAAATGCCAACAAACCAAGCATCCCTAGACTCAACTTGTGGCATGAACAATGGAATGGATGCAAAGTGCAAATGCAAAGTTAGCAAAAACAAGTGTTAGCAAGATTGAAAAGACATTTCGATGTTGTTCCGCAATTAGCTTATTCAAAAACAATTGCTAAGAGTGACAAAAAGCCTTCGCGACACTTCATAAGTAGTGAGGCTTTTGTCAATGAAAATGTTATTTATCGAAAAGGACCAAGCAACCGAGCTAACAAGGTTTTAGAAGTAGGTTTATGGGTTTCCTATATTTTTTTTGGTTTAAAACAAAAATTTTGAAGAGAGAGTGTTGGGTATAAGAATTCTACCTAAGGTGGTTTTTTTAAAAAAAACTAGAGAGAAACAAAAGTTAGATTTTTTTTGAAAGAAAAACATAACCTATGGTTTTTAGTATTGCTCTATGAGTGGTTTTGCTAAGGGTTTTAGGATCTCAAAAGTGAGGCTAGTCAATGTTTTTAGAAAAAGTTTTTTTAAATGCAATGTGCAATGCAATGCAAGGGTGGGTGAACAACATGGTATGCAATGCAACACGGGGTAGGTGAACAAAATGATATGACATGATGAGGTGGTCTAAAATAAAACACAAAGTTAGCCTAAGTTAACTAGCCACAAGTTTAGAATCAAAGGGTGGTGCAATACTTCATAAATCTCTCTAAAAAGACACAAAGAAAAAGACTCAAAACACTAATAGGCACATAAAAAGGTCTACAAGTTTCCCAAGATCAAATAACAAAGTGATCCCTCAATAACATTTAGAATGAACAACATGAAGTTGTGGTTTTTGTTAGAGCAATGGTACAATGTTACTTGATATTCCGATTAAAGAGTGCAATGTAGACGGTCATATCAATATATATATAAAATAAAAGATCGGGTTGTCTCCCGCAAAGCGCTTCATTTAAAGTCATAGAGCTCGACTTTCTTACCTTCAAATTGATGCGAAGCTATGGTACTTAATGCAAGAGGTGAAGGTGTTCCATGCAGCTCTTATTCCACTTCCCATGTTGGACATGATCAATCACACTTAATGGAAAATTTGTCCAATCGTCTCTCACATCATCGTCACCTCCTTCTTTGTTGTCCTTCGTTGCTACCTTTCTTTTCACGGATTTTTCTCTCTGTCCAGATTGGGAGTTGTGCCAACCAATTGATCCAATGCAAGGTGCACGAAATCTTCTTTCCAACAAGTCTTTATTTGCCCAAAACGCATTCCAATTGAGGGAGTTATGCCCCTTTTTCCCATCACAGCAATCTGCCCCGTGCTGATTTCAGCACGTGCATCTCCGATGTTTGAGACATAGCTCTTCCCGTGGGTCTTCAATTGTATCGATCATGGATGCGTTGAACCGAGAAATTGATGGAGATCCTGAATATTTAACTTTCTTGCATTGTAAATCTCTGGACTTGTGCACAAAATTGATGAGGCTTAGCGACGTCCGTTCTTGAAACTTGAAGATGTTGATGATGGTGTTCAAAATTTTGGGCACGGTTTCCCTCCTCATCATTTGAGTTTCATGTCTTGCATGGTTAGTGAAATTTGGGGCTTCTCCCTACATGCATTCTTTTAGGGTCATGAGCTTGACCAAGCGCAAAGCAAGATCAAAATTTGCAATTATTTGTAAACATATGCAACATAATCACATCCTCAATTAAATTTCATCAACAAGGCATGGTGTAATTAAATGCAGCATGTGTTTCTTGCATAGCACGGAGCTCATTATTAGGCAGAGGTTCTTTAAGCATGAAATCAACTTTCTCAAGAAACTCTAGCCTATCATCAAAAGAACAAGGCATAGAATTTAAACTTTCATTCCGACTATTGGTTCGAGCATGAGATTTCTAAAGATTATCAACTAAACCAATAGAAGCTTGAGAATTCAATGTATACCTTAGCCTCGGAGCTTTTTCATACTCATTGAAGTCGTGGTGCTTTGTGCGAGATGTCATCTTGATGCACTCTTCGTGGTCCGTCGTGGTTTGCTTCTCACGTCTCCATGTGTTGAATGTTGCGCTCTTGTAATCCGTCCTGGTTTGTTTGCAACATCTTCGTTTGTCGAAGGTCAACCGCTTGTGCCTTCATTTGCCAATGTCATTGGGGTTCTTCCTCTGCTCCAAGCCTCTGAATTTTATCATGTACGCTTGATGAAAGCATTGCCCAAGCTCCCCTTCATTGTTGTCATCGTCATCTTCTCTATCTTGTTCTCATCTCGTTGCTCCTGCCTCTTCTTCATGGAATATCTCCTATATACTCAACAGAACATATACCAATATATATATATTGAAATGTTTATGAAATTACCTTTCCAACGAGTGGTCATTCATCTTAAACCGAGTCCAAACGAGGGAGTTATGCCGTTTCACTTTTGGCGTTGCGTGCTGTCCAGAAATTTTCAGAGTGCACAACCTTCAATGTTTTGGCCATACCCGCTTGTAGGAATCTTCGATTGACTTGGTTCTTGATTCGTTGGAACGGGAACTTTGTGGAGCTTTTGAATATCCAAAAATATTTTGCTATTTGCTTCTGAGGTCGAGCTGGGCATTGATGCGAACAATATCTTCTTGTGAATTCATCCGCAGATGTCAATGATCTCGATCATGTGGTCTTTGGAGCGTAGTGTCGTGCGTCCCTAGGCTTCAAGGTCATCACCATTGATTACCAGCAAATATCACGGCTTCAATGATGTGTCTTCTCCATTGTTCTTGCTCTACCCAAGGTGTTGGGATTGGAAGATGCTCCTGTGCTTCGTGTTGATGATCCGAACGGTTTCCTTCCTTGATAGCATTACTCGATTAGAAGTATATCGAGCATCCCACTGGAGAAGATAGGTGGTGTCGTGGTTCTTCTAATCTTGTTGCCTCCAGCTTTGGTCAACTTCAAATCATCATCTTTTGCGTACACAGCCTTCCAATCATCCTTTGACATCGTCATCACCTTCTTCATCGGTTGCTACTGCCTCTGTCCTCATTGAATTCCCCTTCATCCAGTGCAGAACATGTACCAAACTTCTTCTCCATTACAAGGTGCATCAAATTATCTTTCCAACAAGTGGTCATTCGCCCTAATTGGACTCCGGATAAAGAAGTTATGCTTGTTTTATTACGGCGCTGCAATCTATCCAGAGGGATTTCAGAACGCGCAGCGTTGAAAGATTTTACCATAACTCTTCACACCGATCTCCAAAGTTGACAGTTCTTGATCTGTTGTAAAGAAGACTTGATGGAGCTTTAAAATAATCTATTATTTGCTCATGGTACTCCTCTGATCTTGGATGAAAAACTCATCACAATAGTAACACTTCATAGATGATGAAGATCGCACAATTTTCTTCGCGGGCATGCTTCATACCTATTGCTTGAACAAACAATTCTTCCCAAATACATTAGTCTTTAAAATTAATTGACACGGCGGCGTACCTTATTTATCATCTTTTGCTTTGGGGAGTGGGGACTCGATAGCGGATGCTGGGCCACTAACAAAAGTTAGCACCTACCACTAAAGAGCGAATCTCGATGTTGTTGCCGCCATCTCCTAGACAACTTCAAAGACTTGCGGCGGCTGTCGTCTCCCTCCGGTCTTGGCCCTAGGTTTTCGTCGAGTTCTAGGTGGATGGATGCCCCGAGTTGAATAAGGTGCGAGCTATTTATAAGCCGAGGAAGCCACCGGTCGAAGGGGAGGCCGAACCGCCTCGAAAATGGGCTAGGCCGGCTGGCTCATGGGCCTAGGCCGGCCGGCCTACCCTCTTTTGGGCCCACCTCGGTCTCATCTTTCGCGTGTAGACTCCTCGCATCTTCTAGAGTTTTATGTCCTTCACAATTGCACCCCTTTGGACGTTGTTATATTGGAGATATCTTCGAGGAAAGGATAGGATAGGGAATCCTTCCTTGAATCTTCATTTGTTTTGTTTAATCCTGAAGTATCTTGATCTCATCTTCGTGGGCTTGGTCCTTTGGGCTCTCTTGGAGGATGGATGTGCATGGATGGGCTTCGAATCAACATGGGCTTTGGTCCTTCCTTTGGGCTTTGGCCTTCGTCTTTCTCCGTGTTAGCGCTCGATCACGGGCCTCGTCATTTTATGCTCCAAAATAGGCCAAAAACCTGCAAAAATGAAATTCCTCCAAAATATATGTGCAAGTGTGAAAATGACCAATAATTAGGCCGGGGTTAGGACGGTTAGTGATTTTGATATCAAATTCATGCCATTATCAAAGATAAACAAGAGATAAAATGGGTACTTAAGGAGCGCCAACACAATCACACGGAAAGAAATCCGCACTCCATATCAGGTGGCAGATAGCGACAGGCTCGTTTGAATTGAGCCTTATCACCACCTCGTATGCTCATCATACGGGACCCGGGCACGTATAAAACACGTGGGCTATTCTAAGGACTACCAAGTATGCTTACCTTGCTTACCTTAGCGTAAGTGCGTCGTTATGGAATAACAGTTGTGCACATAAGTAAAGTTTAACAAAAAGTAAATGCTGGAAGTGCTGGAATAAAATAGATACATAGATGCCACCATGACTAATAAAACCTAGGTAGGGCATACGAGCTATCTATCTTATTCCTTAGCGCATCTAACATCAACTTTTCGAAACCGAATATTTTGCAAGACACAAAGTTAGTTTTAAACTTAATTAAGCATACAAGTAATCATCTCCAGTGTGTTTCGGCTCTGATACCAGCTGTGACAGAACCGCCTAAATTAAACCGGTTTAAGTGCGCTAACTATCATCTTAAGCGTTAATCAAGTAAACACGCACTTAAAACGGTGTAATCCGGCAGCCTGTTGGGTTAAGGATCGAAAACATTGGAAGTCTCACCCGAAGGCGATAGCAGATGATTACAAGAATACATAAGTTTCTCAAATCTAAATTACAAAACAGAACTTCACAAAACAAGTTTAAAGTAATTGTCAGAGTTAATATGCAACGGAATTTAGATAAAAGCTTAGTTTGAAAACAACGTTATCTACGAAGTCGTGAGAACGTCACATCGAGCCCACCGATGTGAATCCTGGTTAGCTTCAACCAGCAACAGCTACCTGAAAACAGGGTAACAACAAACCCTGAGTATACTAATACTCAGTAAGTCTTACACGACTATGATATATACTTAGCCGACTCTTAGACATGCAAAGCAATTTGGCTCTGGAGTTATTTTGCTGAAAAGCTATTAATAGTGGGTCCTTACTTTCAGTATTTTAGCTCAAGTTTACTATACATATACCGACTAGATTTGCTATGATGTGACAGAGAGATCAAGGTTCTCATATCCGCGAGTCATGGCGAATCGATTCGATTTAACCATGCAAGGTAGACCTAACCAACACGACACATGTAAACCCCGTCGGGCCACACGCATCAACTGTTTTCATTGTTACCACGACATCTGAATCGCGCCTGCTAAAACCCAGGTGTTGGGCCCCTCATGGTGAACTGCCAGAGAACCCGAAGGTGGCATCCATCCAACACCCGCCAACTCCCACGCCCAGCTAGCAGGTAGGGATTCAAAGTATCGTTGTAAAGCGGTACACAGCTTACCGGTTTCGACTACCTCCTACTTCCGGCATCTGGTTAGTACTGTTCAATCCTCGATCAGTAGTGCCAACAACGGTACGGTCCTCAATCGACACAGGCGGAGACTCACTTTCCATACCTTCCATATCCATAACCAAATTCATCTACGCCTGGTCTCCATCTTTCCTTTCTTTCCCAATGATTCATTCTCTAGTAACCCTTTCATAAGTAACAAGGACCTATATCTCGCGAGTGACAGGAATCACTCGACTTCTATCGGGTTCCTACTTAGCACAACATTTCTAACGATACTTGTATACTAGCAGAGACTCATAGGTACCTAGGGAGAGACATGCATACTAGGGTTTCATTCAACTCCTAGAAAACTTAATGCGCAATACTTAAATAATAACATTGAATACTGAAAGTAGGGGTTACGCTCCGGGGCTTGCCTGGTTTTGACACAAAGTCAGTGTTAGTTAGATGATACTCGCTTGGCGAGCATCTGCTTTCGGTCATGCACATCGGGATCCATCCATCCATCTTTTGGATATGTCAACCAAACATCATCTTTAGGTTCGGCTCCGACTTTATCCTTTAGTTCCACGCGTCATGCATCTAGCGTACCTATATGATATGCAACGATGCAAAGGCATGAACGTAAAGAAAACAACACACGATGCATTTAAAAGGCATACAAGATAAACCGAGTCACACCACACAGATTTAAGCACCAAAAGGTGTTTAATTTGATACTACTCAAATCTTCCATAGAAACATAGCAAGGAACATCAAGTATGGTAGGCAAAGCACGAGAGAGCAACTAAAGACTTTATTTAGCTAACAAGCCAACAAAAGCAAGTTTTATAAAAACCACCAACATACTAGTTCTAAATGACTTCACAAGGTTAGCACATGAACAAAACAAGTTGACGCAATTATCTATGCAAGAAGACATTTCTTAGCAATAACAAAAGAAAAACTATATCTAGGAACCATATAAATGTAAAAACTTGACATGCAGCAAGAATCTAATAGCACAAATTAAATATCATGCTAAGATAGTGATAGGGAGTGTAAAAACAATTTGCCAACATTTGTTGATAACATAAAGTATTTATTTTGGTCTTAGCAATACAAGCTGAATAAAAATAGATTTACAAACATACACATAGCTTTAGGATCTGAAATTTTTACAGTGAACTAGGCATGTAAGGAGTAAGCTACTGCATAAATTTCATAATTTATGAACATCCACAGATATTAAATAAACAAAGTAAAACAAGCATTAAACATGATTAAACCAATACATCACAGAAACATTAAACAACCAGCAGGTTAAATATTTTTCCTAAGTTATACATGGCAAAACAAAGCTAACCCAACTAGTTTTACATTTTTGCCATTTTTCTACTATTTACTATGCATTTTCAAATCTCACAACCACTTAAAATAATATTTAAACTGGAGCAAAAACTATTTTGAAACTGAAGATCAACCTGTAAGGAAAGTTGTAGATTTTAGAACAAGGAATCCAACAAATTTTAGTTTGTATTTTTCTGATTTTTCTATGATTTACTACGATTTTCCAAAGTTTCATCAAATTTTCTTCAAAAAGACCCTTCGCGACACTATTCACCTGAGTCTTGGTTTGTGCAGTTAGCCCCCTAAAAAAGTTTCAATTGTTGCGTGGAGCCCCTGGTCGCGATTTGGAACAGGGGAGAATGGGGAAACGGTGATTCCGGCCACGGGGGTGCTTGCTGGCGGCGAGGAAGCGGTGGGGGAGTTTCAGGGCGTCAAAAGATACCTGTGGGTGGCTTCGTTTAGGGTTGGGGGCGACCGGACAAGGGGTGGCTGGGGCGGCACGAACCCACGACCAGGGAGGAGCTGGGGCGCGCCGTGGCATGGAGCAGGGCGGCGCGCGTGCGGCCCGCGGCGAGCGGCAGCATGGCGGCGGCGACGGCGCCATGACGTGCTGGGCTCGACCTGCTCGTCGATTGGGAGCATGGGAAAGCTTCGTGCGACTGGCGTCATGGCGTGCTGACGCTCGAGAGGGAAGGAGGAGATGACAGGTGGGTCCAGTGAACAGTGACCTTGAGAAATATCTTCTACAGTGAATCTATTCCAAAACTTAATTTTTCATATTGAAACTTGAAATTTGACCAAAATAGAAGTTGTAGAGAAAGAGAAGATCTACAACTTTGGTTTTGGGAAAAACTTGATTTGAGACTCGGATCAGGGGAAAAAATGGGGTTGAACTCAACTAAAGCTGATGTTTACTATGCATGCTTAATTAACGCTAATGACCGAATTAGGATCATGATTAGAAATTAAGCACAAAAATTAACACCGGGGTGTTATAGTGTCGGTCGTCACCTCGTTCCCACTCGGTGAAGTTGTTCGCAACCGCGACGCCGTGGGGCGGATTTCTAAATGGGCAGTCGAGCTGATGAGCTATGACGTCAAGTTCGTGCCGCACACAGCGATAAAGTCCCAAGCTCTCGCCGACTTCATCGCCGAGTGGACGGAAGTTCAAGCCCCGACCCTAGAAATCTCTCACGAGTACTGGACCCTCTACTTCGACGGGTCGATCATGGGACCCGGCGTGGGGGCCGGGGTCGTCCTGGTCTCCCCAGAGGGAGGCAAGTTCCAGTACGCAGTCCGCCTCCACTTCCCCGCATCAAACAACGTCGCCGAGTATGAAGCGCTCATCAGCGGCCTACGCATAGCCATCGACATCGGGGCAACCCGTCTGTACGTCTACGGCGACTCCAAGCTGGTAATCGACCAGGTCATGAATAACTCCAACTGCGAGAGCCCTCTCATGGACGCATACTGCCAGGAAGTCCATAAGCTAGAAGGGAGATTCCGGGGTCTGGAGCTCCACCACATCCCACGGAAGCAAAACCCCGATGCGGACGCTCTCGCAAAGATGGCCGCCGAGCGCAAGCCGGCGCCCAGTGGTGTTTTCATCAATGACTTGAACACGCCGTCAGTGAGAGAGAAGCAGCCGGCCGCAGACAGGACAAAAACAGAGAAACACAGAGCGTGCAGGAAAAACAGAGCACGCTCCCTCCGACCCAGCCCCTGACCAGATACCCGGGGGCCCACTCTGCTTAGCAACGGGCCAACCCGACCCAGGCCAGGCAGACAACATAGATTGGAGAGCCGATCTACTGGCTTATCTCCTACACAAAGTCCTCCTAGAGGAACATAACGCAGCCCGCCGGGTAGCCCGACGAGCCAAAACTTTCGCCATAATCGACGGCGAGCTTTACAAACGCGGCCCCTCCGAAACTGGCATCCGCATGAAGTGCATCCCCATTACCCAGGGCAAGGAGCTTCTTCTCAAGATACACGCCGGGATCTGCGGACACCATGCAATGCCACACTCCCTGGTCAGAAAAGCTTTCCGACAAGGATTCTACTGGCCAACAGCACTGCGCAACGTGAAAGAAATCGTCCGTGCATACAAAGGCTGCCAATTCTACGCAAAACAAACCCACCTGCCAGCCCAAGCCCTTCAGACCATTCCCATAACATGGCCATTCGCCGTGTGGGGTCTAGACATGGTTGGGCCGCTCAAGAAGGCACCAGGAGGGTTCACCCACCTACTTGTCGCAATTGACAAGTTCACCAAATGGATAGAGGCAAAGCCGATCACCACAATCGACTCCAAGGAGGCCATCAAGTTCTTCCTGGACATCGTCTACAGGTTCGGCGTGCCCAACTCTATCATCACCGACAACGAAACTAACTTCGCAGGCCATTACTTCCAAGAGTTCGCGGAAGGATACGGGATCCGGATCGACTGGGCATCAGTCGGACACCCATGCACAAACGGGCAAGTTGAGAGAGCCAACGGCCTAATCCTCCAAGGGCTAAAACCACGAATTTTTGACATGTTCAAAAAATTCGCAGGCCGCTGGGTGGAGAAGCTACCGGCAGTGCTCTGGAGCTTGCGAACCACACCTAACCAGTCCACAGGGCTAACACCTTTCTTCCTAACATACGGCTCCGAAGCCGTGCTCCCTTCCGATCTGGACTACGGTGTCCCGAGAGTCAAAGCGTTTGACCCAGAAACGGCAGCTGAAGCCCAGAGGGACACCATGGAAGTCATAGAGGAAGCAAGGCTAGCAACGCTACAACGATCAGTCCGCTACCAACAAACTTTACGCAGGTACCACGAAAGGCGCATACGGGAGAGGACGCTGCAGGTCAGAGATCTGGTTTTGTGACGAGCCATGTCGACAAAGGACAAGTACAAACTCTCGCCGCCATGGGAAGGACCCTACAGCATCGTAGAGGTCATACGCCCAGGCACCTACAAGCTAAAAGACTCTGACGGTAACATTCTGACCAACTCTTGGAACATAGAATAGTTACGACGTTTCTTCCCGTAAAAGCACTAGCGGCTCAGTCCAAGTGCCCCGACCCGGCCACTTCCAGCTCGGAGCACTCGGGGGCCCGATACCTGTCGATTTTTTCTCTCCCGCACATCACAGTGCACTCACCCAGCATCCCGACCCGGCCATTCCCGGCTCGAAATCACTCGGGGGCCGGACACCTACATTTTTACCTACTCACAGCATACAAGCTCCCTGGTTTCTAGCACCCTGACCCATCCACATTTGGCTCGGAGCGCTCGGGGGCCAGACCATAGTCTTCGACCATCCTACCTTATGTTGTTTTTTGCCTCTACAGCCCCTTGCCCTGAGTATTCTCAGACCAAGGCACTCGGGGGCCTCACTAGGACGGACCGTGCAGCACATGCACACTGGTCTCTCTTGTCACACAACACACGACTCTTTCTACTAATTCACATGTTTTCCATCCTACTCAAACGTTTTTCCGAACTATCCGATCAATTGGATCCGTGTAACGATCTACGGCGACTAGCGAATGATGCCTCTGGGCCAGCTCCCAGCTATACGTCGCAGCCTACGATCAGCACGCAGTTCCAAAAGAAAGGAATGCAGAGGATAAAAAATGTTCACGAGCAAGCGTTAAAGCGAACAGTAGAATTCTTTTCAGAAAAATAGATGTTTACTTTGAACACGAAGCGCAAGATGTTCTTCCCCTCACCACCAATCCCACGCAAAATGAAAACTAATATAAACTCGTTTATTTTTGCAACGGTGGATCCACACTCGAGGAAGGAGCGGCAGATCCGCCAGTCGACGACGCGTCCGCCATGGCTCTGGCGCTCCCACCACTCACATCCAATTCCCGCTACGCACGCCGGACTCTCCTCACTGCCGAGAAAGTCAGACCCCACGCAACCTTGTCTGCCATGGGCTCTAGCCTCCTGGCCACCACAAGAACGTCATCGTACGGCTTCCCGACAGAGAGATCATCCTCAAGACCTGCCAGATCCAGCTCTGGATGCCGTAGCACCACGGTGCTCAACGCAGTTGAAGCCCCGTGGTAAGCCGCTATGGCCGTCAACACGGCCAGCTCCTTGAGGACTCTCCGAAGATCATCCTGCAGAGGGCTCGACGGCGGGGAGCCAAGGAAGCAGGAGCAAACCTCTTGGGCTGACGACCGCAGTCGGTCAAACTCGCGCCGCAAGGTCCAGATCCGAGTAGTCATCTCTGAAAGAAACATCACAACACCATGAGGTCACGTTGCAAACATAATCAAAAGAAAGGAATGCGAGGGAAATCACCATCCAGCGCTTTCTCCATCGCTTGGCGACCCGTCTCTTCTTTCGCCAAGTCGGCCTCCGCGCGGGCATGACGAGCCCGTTCCTCCTCCAACCAGGCTTCTATGGCCGCAAGGTTATGGCGATACTCTTGAGCATCCGAGGCACGTGCGGCCTCCACAGAGCGCAACCGCTCTGCAAGGTCCCGGCGCGCTGCCTCGCCCATCACCTCGCGACCATATTCCTCCCGCAAGAAGGATGATTTCCTTTTGGAGATCTTCTCCAACACCTGGAAGACGAAAGGAAGTCACAAGAGAACACCTACGGGCAGGAAGAAACAGACCCGATAAAAAGACCTTACCCCAACGGCGGGAGGCAGGCCAGAGGTAATAAGCTTCTCAGCCCGTTCTACCTCTCCCAGCAGCAGGGCAATGCGGCCCTTGGCGGAGACGAGCACCTCCTAAGCCTCAAGGCCATGCCGACCCACGTGTCGCCAGAGTTTATCCTCCCGAGAGCCATTCAGCATGAAACGCGTGTCACCATCGTCATCGCGAGACGGCCACTCCAACGGCCCCTGCGACAGACGATAGGGAACCAAAGTGCCCTCTGCCAATGGTGACTCCCCCAACACAACGGCCTCCCCTGCGGGTGGCGACAGGAGAGAGCTCTCGGCGGAAGCACCCGCGCAATCCGCAGAATATGGCATGAACGTTGTTGCCACACTGACCGGCGAGAAGATGGGTCCTGGCACCGCCACTGTGACCATCTGCGACGAGGACGTCCCCAGGGGCGCGCTTCCTCCCCGACACCTAGCGACCAGAACCGCCAGCGAAGGACGCTCAGTCCACTCCACCAGATCAGCCAACGGCTGGAAACCGATCGAGATCCTGCATCATGGAAACAAGAAAGCGCGTCACCAAAAGGCTACACCTCCAAGAGCACCAGAGCAGGCGCAACACTCACGTTCTCGCCGCTGTCTTCGTCGGGATGGTCTCGGCCGATGATGTGGGAGGCGAACGCGTCACGACGGCCGTAGTAATAGGCGATGACGCCCCATCAGCCCCTCCGAGGAATGGAGGGAGGGTGCAATCAAAATCCGGAGGGACGTCGCCAGCGATCCCCGGCACACCCGGGCCTTCGCCTCGGAGCCGTTTCGCCGATTCCTGCTCCACATCATCGCGAGCACGCTTGAGGGCCTCGGATCCGCTCGTCCCATCTGGGGACGCATCCAGACCGGAATCTTCACCCCTAAGCGGCTCCAACTCCTCCTCCTCCTTCCCGTCGGATCCGGACTCCGGATATTTCAGGTGTCGAGCGTCAACCAAGTCCTGAGCTTCCGCGGGGTCCATCCACTCACGGATAAGCTTGGCAACCTTCTTCTCACGACTTTCGTGCTCCCTGGCATGGAGTGCTTTCTTCTTCCTCCTCTCCAGGGCCCTCTTCTGCTGCTCGGCCTGGCGAGCGGCCCCTTCCGGCCCCTTACTGCGGTGAGGGAGAGACTTGGGCATGCCGAGACCCTGCAATCATGAACGGTGGTAAGACAGACAGGAATGAAAATGTAGCAGGAAGGGGCAGGAAATGGAAGGCAAGACGGATGCTTACCAGGTTTGGGGGCGACCCCAACCAAAAAGGGGACGGACCGCCAATGGCACGGCGGCCTTCCCCCGCAATCATGCCTTCGAGCCACCTCCAAAGCCCAGAGCTGTCGGGGTCCTGCAGCTCTTCTTGCGGCTCGTCATGCTCGTAATCCCACATCTTCCCCCGCAACGCAGAGAGAACGCGCACTTTGCGAAGGAAGATGGTGGCGAAAACACGGGCACCATCCAGACCGCGCGCCACCAAGCCTTTCAGCACCTCCTCATTCATCTCCACGCGGTTCTTTCTCCTCCGAGCGGCTCCCCAAGTCCAGCTATCCTACTTCTCCGGAGCATTCCTGGTAAAAACCGGGAACGCCTATTCCCTACCGCATGGATTCCGGATGTAGAACCATTCATCGTGCCGCCACCCCCGATTGTTATACACCGGGGTGTACCGGGGATACGAGGCCTGCCCAGGCTTCCGCTGCAGGCCAAAACCGCCGACGGGATACGACGCGCCGGCTTCACGCCTCAGCGTAACCGGGTGACCAATGAACACCTCCCGGAATAGATCTACGTGTGGATCTATCCCGAGGAACGCCTTGCACACCGTCACGAAACCCGCGATATGCAGCATTCCGGTGGGGTTAAGATGATGCAATCCGATTCTCCACTCCTCCAGCAAGCCTACCAATAAGGGGTGGGCAGGGTGCCCGAGACCCCACCCGTAGAAGATACGGAAGGAGACCACCTCGTCAGGGAGCGGATGGGGACTAACCTCGTCGGGCCGCGGCGCCCTCCAGTGGGCTACGCTCCTCGGGGGAATCGACCCCTCCGCGGCCAGCCTTTCGAGCTGGACCTCGGTCATGGAGGGCAGCCTCCACAGTGACATCGCCGCACTTGGATTCCGACGAAACAATGGAAAAGGAGGCGAAGGCGAGGGCGGCGACGAGTGAGAGCAGGAAGGAAAGTAAATGCTAGACGTGGTAGAGGTAGGAGGCAAGATCCGGGCAAAGAAGAAAGTAAACCTCCCCCGCTCCGCGTATTAAAGGGCCAGAGGGCTTGGCCTGGTAGGTCCCACCGATCGGCGAGAAATCCGAAGTGGCACGACATCGAATGCGTCCGGTGCATGCCCCCGTCGGTCGGGAAGCGGGTCGGGCCCTATGGGCCAATTACCCGTTGCACGATGCCGAGGCCTGACCATTCCCGACCTACCCTTGGGTGGCAACCGACCCCACGGGTCCGCGAAGCCCGGAGACCATAAACAGGATGGTGGCAGAAGTGATGGTTTCCTTTGGGCCCATCACCCATGGCGGGAATGACCCTCATCCGAGGCAATACACCTCGACCGATCGGCAGATAGGAACAACGATGCCGAGTCTGATCACGCAGAACAAATCTACTTTCATACTGGTTTCATTAAAATGATTGGCCAAAAGCCGTTACAATGGGCAGGGATTAGCCGACACCGACTCGGGTAAAAGGCAGGTACAATGGATCAAACCCATCACATCCCTCCGGAGGGAAACCAAAAAAAAAAAAGAGAGAGAAGAAAAAGGAAGGCGCCCCCAAGAATGCCTTCCCCATCTACGGCCATGCCCCTCAGCTGCAGAAGACAAAGGCAACGTACGCCCCGGGCAGAGGTAGAGGACATGCTCAAGAGAACCCACGGGGTTTCCTTTGGAGCCCTTGCTGCCTCCTCCCTCCGGGGCCCGTTTCACCAGGAGACCTCCAACAGCGAAGAACGCGGGAGGCCATGACACGGGAAGACTCCAAAGGCGACGCGAGGCAGGGCGCTCCGAGAGCGCTGCCTTCAAGACCGGCGCGGCTCCGTCACGCCAGCGCTGGCGCACGCCGAAAGTTGAGAAAACGGACATGTGGATGGGACGCCATGGCCAGGGGTCATCAAGACCAGGTCCAGCGGCTCCGCGATTACAAAAATCACAGAGCCACTTGGGGGCCTCTGACGGGGGTATAAACCCGGGACCTCTGACGGGCCTGACTCGTATGAAGGAAAGCCCAACAAGCTCCCTGGGCCAGCCGCGATGCAGCCTGCCACCCCGCCTGGGCGGCTGCCTTCGTTCCTAAGCAAATGTAGTCGGGAGCCCGACCTCCCGGGACACGTGGAAGTCCCCCGACCTGGCGCCTCGAGTCAGAGCCATGCCGGACAACCCGGGTCGTGCGCTCCAAGGATGCCGCCCACCCTGACAGGCGTGCCGGCCAAGACAGGCCCCCGTACAGGCTCCACGACGCCAGCTCTCCTTATCTTGCGGTGTAGACATAGGCTACAGGGCTCCCTGACAGAGGGGCAGCGCCGCCCGTGCAGGCCCCGCGACGCTAGGGGAGAGGGCGTCAACGGACGTCCCCTCCCGCACTGTAATGATGGTTGCCCCTGCACACCACTCCTTTACGCCAGCGGGTGTGACCGGACACCCCCTGTCTGGCCTCGGTAAGGCACCCCTCACCGGGAGTGCTGTCCTACGGACAGGGGTTACGAGAGAGAGGCGCAAGATAGCCCTGCAGATAGGGGACGTAGACCCAGGAGGACAAGACTGGAGATGATCCCCGAGCGCCCGTCCGAGTGATCAGGCCGCCCCGACTTGCCAAGGGTGGGACATCACCTGGACAACCCGTTGTCCAAGAAAACCAACCAGGATCAAGCCACCCCACTCCCGACTGACTGAGTGGGCCCCGACGACTGACAAGGACGAAGGACACACCGATGGTGCCAAGACACTACGCTAGGTATATGTAAATGGGGGCCCCACTTTGGAGTATAAAAGAGAAAGCCCCCCACGTAGGAAAGGATTGGACTCCTAGAGGTTCGACACTGCTTGACCAGCTTGTAAGTTTTCCTCTGAATTTTGAGCACCCGGGCTCGAGAGCAATAGAGCAAGAACACCACCCCCCATACTGGACGTAGGGCACATTCGGCCTGAACCAGTCTAAATTCTCGAGTCTTTGCGTGCTAGACCATATCCGATCAAGCACACAACAAATGAGCAATCGAGTAGTTTAGTAGTCGCCTATTTCCCTCAGCGACAGGTATAGTCTATAACTTCTTATAAAAGACTGCTACAAACATCATCTATCTAAAATGGTAAAGTATCCAACAATTCTTACTAGTAATACATCATTCAATGAATCGTATTTCCTATCTTTTCAGTTACCTACACGGTACCTTACCACAAATGACAAATGTCAAATCGTTCCTACACCGTACCTTACCACAAATATCAAATCGTTAGGTCAGATCCAGACCCAGAAATTTTATAGAGTCCGGGCCAATATCACAACTAATATATAAGAAGTTCGCATGAACTAAAGCAAGTAAGATTTAGAGTTGATTCCCTCCATGCCACTGAGAAATATAATTTATCTCTTATGTGCCATTGAAAATTAGCACATCTCCTCTATGCCATCCTTTATAATTTCTCATCCCCTATGTGCCATTACCGTCAGATTTCACTAACTGAGCTGTTAAAGGGTAGCGTGAAAAGACAATTCTACCCCTGGCTAGAATGAAGCCCGAGCTTGGAGCTCGGCGGTGCAGCGGCACGTGCTCGCCGTGCGGAGGAGGAGCGCGGGGCGACTGGGCCCTCAGCGCCCGAGCTCGACGCGCGGCGGCGCTGTGGCACGCGCTTGCCGCACGGAGCAGGAGTGGGGCGCGCTCGCCACGCGGAGCGGGGCGCAGGGGCGGGAGGCGACGATAGATGGGCACTGGCCACGTCCACCGCGTGAAGAGGCTGGGCGCCAACGATGGCTGGCTGGTGTCGTCACGCCGCGGGCGTCGCATACCCGAGCCTAGCAGCGGCCGCGTGCAGCAGCGCCGCCGCGCGTCGAGCTCGGGCGCTGAGGGCCCAGTCGCCCCGCGCTCCTGCTCCGCCCAGCGAGCGCATGCCGCTGCGGCCCTCGCTCCCCGCCGGTTGCCGCGGACCTCGGCGCCCTCGGTCCTTGTCGGCTTCCGCGGCCCTCGCTCCTCCCAGGCCGCCATGGATGTGCTGTTGAGGATGTTCAGGCGTCGGTCCTCACGGCGAACATGGGCAGATGCGCGATGGACAGGAGTCCAGCGGCAGCGGGCAGGCCGGCTTTGATGCCGCCGCCGCTGCGGGCTTGGAGAAGAGCATGGCGAGCCCGCCACCGCCCTGAACCGGGCTCTGCTCCCGGGAGTTGCTCACGCTAGGGCCCTCAGCAGCGAAGCAAGGCCACGCGCTCGCCGCGCGGAGCCGCAGCGGGGCGCGCGCGCTGCGAGGGGCTGCGCGGAGCCGCAACGGCGTGAGCCGGCACCGCCGCAGCAGGCCGGTGGGACGCGGGCCGCGGGGGACGCAGCAGACTGGCGGGGCGCGGGTCCGCAGCAGCAGGCCGGCGGGAGGTGGGGTGCGGGAGGCGCAGCAGGCCGGCGGGAGGAGGGGGGTGGTAGGGGCGCAGCATGGGCACAACCCGATCTAGGTTTAGGGGATTGGGCATCGCGGGAGGCATGTGTGGCCGGGTGGGATTTTTTTTAATCGATCTGGTGCCCATGCGATGGATGCAGGGGTGAAAACGTCCCAGCATAAATAGTTTAACGCCGTTAACACCAGATTTTGACGGTAATGACACATAGAGGATGAGAAATTATAAAAAATGACATAGAGAGGATGTGCTAATTTTCAATGGCACATAGAGGATGAACTATATTTTTCAATGGCATGGAGGGAATTGACTCTAAAATTTATGCCGAAAGCTGTACAATGCAAGGAATAGGGGAGCTGTCTGTACTCCACAACGTGCTTTGTGCCTTTGTCCTCAACTCTGCTACGCTATTTTGGTTTTACCCGTCTTCACTGAGATTGCACATGCATGCCGACTTCACTGGCGGAGCTCGGGATGGTGCCCAAGATCGCCGGGCCCTGGTCCGCCCATGGTCAGATCAATACGGTAAGCACGTGGAAGATTCACCCATCCTAGTTTGTTTTTCTCCCATTTTCTTCTATTTTGATCTTTGTAATTAATATGATCACCATCCTTATGATAACCAAGAAACTCCAAAAACACTATTTTTTAGCAAAGGAAAAATCTAAGTAAGAGAAAAAAGTGAACACCAAAAAAGTGTTCCATGAAAAAGTAAAGATGTTTTGAGCAACGATAAAATTATTTCAATAATTGATAAAAGCAGACTCATGTTGGACGGTAATACTATTCTATACCCAAGGTGTAGCGATTATTCTACACCTTGCAGTCAAATTACTAAATAAAATGTCCAGAAATTACTGCATCATGTTTCGTAAAATGGTGTCAGTAATCTCGCGTAGTAGTTATGACTAAAATTTATCCAATAAATGGTTAGGTATAACTACATCAAGAATAACAGTCTAGGTAACCGTGCGATAACACTTCCCACTGAGACTGGCCTTATAGGTTATGAAAGTTAAATGGACATGTTCATATTCAAAGACCTTTAACGTGACACTGATTTTACAGCAATTGATAACACTCCTCATCGCACGCAGTTAAAAACAGTATCGAAAGTATTATACATTATTCACACTGTTTTGTAAACCGAATCACGATTCTGAGAAAAAAGCGGATATGAACTTTGGGAATTTAAAATCCACTTTCAAATATAATCCTCCTGCATAATTCAGTTTAGACAGTACTACTATGTAGAGTAGTTTTGCAGATCAGGCTGGACGCGATGCCTGCAGGCTGGATGGAACATACTAGGACATCTCACGCGCTCCGCCGCGTGAAGAAAAAAGCACAAAGATAAAAAAGAAGAAGAGGTGAAAACATTACAAAAGAGGGGGGAAATAAAAGAAAAAAAAGAAAAAAAAGAAAAGCCAAAAAAAGAGGCCGGCGTGTGGGCGGAGGAGGCCAAGTGGCGACCAGCGACGGGCAGCGCCTGCACGTCGAGATCTAGCAAGGCGGAGGTCGGCGGCAGGGCGGGACAGCGGCGACGACCATGAGGGAGCGGGAGGGGAAAGGGGGTGGCGGCGACAGCGCGGAGGAGCCCAAGCGAGGGCCGCGGTGACTGGCGACGGGCGCCACCAGGGGCGGAGGGTGGCGTGGGGCGATGCCGCGGGCCAGATCCGCCGCCTGGATGGCCGGATCTGGCGAGGCGGAGGGGCGTGGCAGCGGCGGCGACCGTGAGAGAGCGGGAGGGCTAAGGGGACGGCGGCGACGGGGGGCGTGAGGTGGAGAGGTTAGGAGACCTGCCGCCTGCGCGCCTCCTCGTCGACGCCGCCAGCCAGATCCGCCACCGGCCGGATCCCCCGCCTACACGCCGAGATCCGCCAAGGCAGTGGCCCGCGGCGACCGGGGTGGAGCGGGAGGTTGAACGGGGCGGGGACCTCCGCGGACGATGGCGCCAAAGTGCGGAGCACCAGATCCGCCGCTGGCACGCCGCCGGTCGATCCCCCGTCGGCGACGGCGCGGAGCGGACGCCGGGGTTCGAAGGGGCGGCGAAGGTGGGGGGTGGGGGAGGGGTCGAGAGGTGGGGAGCCCGGGAGCGGGTGGCGGCCAAGGACGGCGACCGGTGGTAGGAGAGGAGGGCGAGGGGCGGAGGGCGGCGCCCGCCGGCGGTGGCGGAGTGTAGCGTGGCGGCGGCGAGGAACGTTAGGATTAGGGGAGAGGGAGGGGGCGGGGGAGGCCGAGGGAGGGTGCGCGGAGGAGGGGGGAGGGCGGTTGTTAGGAGGGTAGGCGGCGGGGGTTTTTTGCAAAAAGACATGGACGGTGGGTTTGATTACAAACAAACTGAAGGGTCTTTTTGCAAAAAAAAACCCAGGAGCGGCCTGGATCAACCTCTTGCAACTGATCGGACGGTTCGCGTCGGGCGTCTTCTCCGGTAGCGCCACGTGTCGCTACCGGGGAAGGGAGCGCGGAGAGGGCTCCCTCTCCACGCCGTATAGAAGTTAGAGTATATATACCGGGAGAAGATGGCTCGTCTCAACTCGAGAGCAGCTTGATTGATTTGAGTAAACAACTCGTCTCGATCAGCAGAGGCGACGACATCGCGTATGACGGTGACAGTCCCATTTCATTAGTATTGCGTGCGCGAGGTGGATCCAACGTCCAAGCTGCCGCGAGCGACCAAGTTTACCTTGCATGCGGCTACCGGTGTACTCTGTTTAGCTGGATTAGTCGGTCAGCAGTATTTTTTTCTCACACTAAATCAACATCAACTACCTACTAGCAGTCAACTAATAGTATTTTTCTCTTAAAACAAATCAACAACAGCTATTAGTTGCAGCCAGCCGAACCCAAGGATGCTTATTAGCTAAGGCACAGAACTACTCCATCACAATCATCATTCAAACCCCTTTTTGACAATCAGAACCTGACCAGATCATGCCCAAGATTTTAGCTCCAGCCTCTTCCACGAGAATCAAAGCACACCTCCGATGGAACGGCCGCCTGCTGACGTGGATGTTTTACTTGGTACAGTAGCACGCTGACGTGGATGTGGGTGCGCGTGGGCGCCATCCAAACCCGTCCAAGCGGCCGCGCCAAACGGCCCGGCGGTGCTCGCAATCGCTGGTCGATCGCGACGCGTCTTTCCCTCACCTTCTATCGTTCTTCTTTTCTTTTTTCGAAAGACATTCTATCGTTCTTCTTGTGACGGGGAAAGAAAAAACATGGCCTTTCGTTCTCGCGTGCTGTCCTCGTCGACGGGACATGGACGTGGAGCAGCAAAGCCGCCGCCGTGCCAAATGCGATCAGCCGCCGGCGGCGATGGTCCTCCGCCCTTCGCTCTTCTGATGTTTTGCTTGCAGCTTGCACCGTCGGGCTGACACAGAAGATGATGATTCAGAGCAGGCAGATGATTTGGCGCCTTTGATCCTCTGGAGTTCCAGCAAAATTACAGGCGGTTCAGGATGCGGCGTCGTCCCTGCAGTTGTCTTGGACTTTTCATCCTGGCGATTCTCAACGCGTACGAAACCTTCACTTTGATTGCAGGGACCGTGAGCTCTGACCTGTGCTGATGAGCCCGCCCTCCACAACTGGCACTTGGCACCACACCTGAGAATTGGCATGGTCCTCCAGCCTACTAGCTTCCAGCGCTGTGCTGGCCTGTCCAGTGGCCATGGCAAAAGGCCACAAGCAATTCTGAGGTCGAATCGAATGCAGCGAGACAGACAGACAGGTAGAGAATGGCAACGGGACAGGGGGCGCGCATGCACATGGCGGGCTGCCTTGCCTGCCCATCCATCACTCGGCTCCACTTCTTTCAGTTGCTCAAAATCACGGCGGCAAGTACATGCACAGATGGATCATGGCAAGGGAAAAAGAAGCCCAGAAAGGAATTTCAAGACTCAATCAATGGCCCGCCCGATCGAACCGAACACCGCTGGGGAGTGAAAATTTTCCTCTTTTTTGTCGGTAAAAATTGTGTGCGCCGCCGCAATGCGCGGTGGCGGTGGTGGATGAACTGCGGCTAACCGGTGCGGGCGCCGGGCCGGCTACGGCGAGGGAGCGTCGGCGGCGGCGGCGTCGGGGGTGCCGTCGGCGTGCGGGTTGCAGTCCGCGGAGAAGAAGTCGTTGCGCTCCAGGAGGGAGCGGAGGCCGGGGTCCTCCTTGCCGTTGGCGCTGGGGTTGGGCTCCAGCGAGCAGTCCCCGCCCGGGCACACGCAGCACCACGCCGGCGGCGGCGCTGCCGGGGCCGTGCCCGGGCCAGAACCATCGTCGGCGTCGCCATCGGCCGGCGCCCGCTCCCGCTCCCGCCGGCTCGACCTCCTCCCCGCGCTGCTCCCGCCGGTCTCCTGGACCACCGAGACGCCCCCGCGGCCGCCGCCGCCCCAGCACGACACGGCGGCGGCCGGCAGCCCGCCGCGGATCGCCCTGGCGACCGCCTCGCGCCTCCCCTGCTTCTTGCGCCCGCCCTGCATACCGGCTCCCCGGTGCTCCTCCCCTCCCTCCTCCCCCCTGCCGGACGAGGAGGACGACGACGCGCCCGCCGCCGCCGAGGAGGAGGACATGCCGGGCTGCCTCCGCCGCCGGAGCGCGTCCCCCCCTTCACCCCCGCCCGCACCATTGGGCCGGCTCTCCCCGCCCGCATACATGCAACCGCCAAGAACCGTCGGCGCGGCCGCCACCGGAGCCGGCCCTCGCCGCGATCGATCGATCGGCCAACCAATCGACCTATCAGCGACCCCGGCCGCCCAGCCCGCCGCCGGCGACGGAAGCCCTCCTGGCCGCGATCAGCGGGTTTTGGTGGGGATTGGGGGAGGAAGGAGGCGGATGCGCGAGGGCGAGAAGCGCAACGCAACCGCGCTATTATTAGGCGGAACAGCTCTGCGCACGGCGTCTCGCTCGTCTCGACCCGCGCCACAGCCAGGCAGCCAGCCTTGGTAGCAGCTTCCCTTTCGCTTTCGCGTCGCGGGGGGTGGGGGAGAAAGAAACCACCCGATTTGTCTCGTCATGAATTGGCCCCGCGCGGGCGTGCTGAAAGGAACGAATCGGCGCCTCTAATGGAGGAAGGTATATGCGACAGCGAAGAGAAAGATGAGTAATTTATTTATTTAACTGCGGCTGGTGATCTAATCTAGCGAGGTTCCAGTTGGATTGCGTCGCGCCACGCTGGTAATCACTTATCACGAGACGCGTTCTTGGATGCCATCGAAATGGGCGAGAAAGAGAAGGGTTACATTGGAAGGTGATGATGTCAGGTTTCGCTCTCGTGTTTCTAAAGTGGTGTGGTTGGGATTTCCAACCAAAGTCTAAAGTAAGTTTACTTTGTTAAACAAAACAAGACGATGCTCCCTTTCATAATCGCGTACGGAGTAAGTCGGAAACATTGTTTCTGTGTGTGGTAACGTTTTATTATCCCATGGTTTTACCAACCGGATTGCTGATTTTTTTCTTTATTTTTATATGAGTATAGTTTCACATATCTACCAATATTTTAGGCTGAACTGTTCGATTGACAAACCTACATGTTCCTGGCCAGCAGGACCCACCACATGTTAAATTGATGAGATGCGGCTAACTCCAAACATCTCACCATCAGTTTCTTAGAACAATCATAGTTTCCGAAAATGGACACTGGATCTCAGTTTCTACTACATTGCCCGTCTTTGCCATTTTTTGGAAAATAACACAAGTAGCCCCTACGAGTACATCTGTATCACATCATTTGTTATTAAAAAGTATTTCCTCCGTTCCAAATTATTAGTCATTTTAAAAATCTTGAAGAGTCAAACCATCTCAAAGTTTGACCAAAATTATAGAGAGAAACATAAAGATTTATGGCATCAATAGGTACACTATGAAAATATAACTAACAAAGAATCTAATGATACTTAATTATTATCATAAATATTATTATCTTGTTATATAATTTTAGTCAAACTTCAAAAACTTTGACTCTCCAAGATTCTTAAAATGACTTATAATTTGGAACGGAGGGAGTATATTTTATCACCATGGTTATAGATGCATGTAGGGAGTGTTGGACTGACGAGCATATCAATTTCAAGACCTGTGTTCGACAACCATGAAAGATGTTTCCCTCACGAGTCATCTACCAATGACAATTTATTAATACTCTATGACAAAGATATAAGTTACTACTTCAGATATTATTATATTTTGCCTAAAACAGTAGACATATATGTATCCACGCTTTAATTGTGTCCTTTTGTTTTTTTTTTTAAAATACTACACTCTGTTATTCTTTGATAGAGGATGTCCCACATCATGGACGCTGTGGTGAAAGTTAATTAAAATCTACATTTTGTCCCATTGTAGTAACTAAGGGTGCAACATATGAACTGGAAAATAGATTCATTATAAAATCCAAAGAGAATGTCTAGGATCAGATTCGCAACAAGTGGTAAAGTTTGAACTTAACCATGCAAACAAAAAAATTCATGGAAATTGCAGTAGGTAGAATACAATTTGGGAAACTAATGCCTGGACTATTAGTGAAATCAACATAGATGGGATGAAACAAGAGCTGGCATAGCTCAACTTTTTCAAACCATCGGGGTATCCAATTTCATTTCGTGCCAGTAGAAGAACAGCTAATGTTGTTGAGTTGGTTCACCAAGCACTTCCACGCTGAAATATCCCGTCCAAGTGTCAAGTGTGGTCAAACAAACGAGCTCGTGCTCAGCATCCTACTTCAATCTAGCTATGGCTGAATTACTGTGTAAACAAGCTCGAGCCTACACCAGTGCTTGTCGAGCTAAATGAGCCGAGCTCGAGCAATTTTGTCACTATAAATGAGCTGGTTTATTGCCGAAGATCACACTAATGTTCCACTTAGCCAAGATTAACATCACATTTCTTAGTAAACACCAACTCCCAAAATAACCCAAAGATAATAGTAAAAAGGAATACAATACAGAGATATTACATGAACCAATATAACTTAATCAACTAGTGACCTCGAAACAGAAGACGATGCCTGCTGAAACAGAGTACTACAGGTCTTCCCCTGACTGAATGAACAATCGAAACCCTGAAGAGAAGAGAAGCGATGCCAGAGATCGATCACAGTCACAGGGTGGTCTTGGAGGCCCTCCTGACGAGCACGGCCCAGCACATGACCCTGTAGAGCAGGAAGAACCCCAGCATGACCCCGACGTTGGCCCACTTCATCACCTCGTCGATGCCCCTGTCCCTGAGCACGTCGGCTCCCGTCCGCAAGCACACGCCGCCGCCGGCCATGGCGGCGTTCCCCCCCACCCACTCCACGCACCTGCCCCTCGCGCTGCCCCCGTACTCGTTGATGAGCAGCAGGTCCAGCGGGTACCTGTACATGGACACGTAGTACATGAAGGCCCAGTACCTCGGGATGCTGCCCCTGGGGATGAAGTAGCCGGAGAAGAGGAAGAAGACGCCCAGGCACACGCAGATGAGGGCGTTGCCCAGCACGAAGTCCGGCGACACGGCGCTGAGGAAGAGCACCAGGGAGCTGGCCATGAGCACGATGAGCCAGACGGCGAGCACGAACAGGGCGAAGGCCCCGAGCGGCGCCGCGCGGAGCCCCGCGAGCCAGTAGAGGGGCCCCGAGAAGAGGAGCGCCACGGCGAGGAGGCACGGCGCGAAGACCAGCGCGTTGGCGACCACGTAGGAGGAGAGCCGGTACGCGCGGCGGGAGGCCTCCCGCATCAGCACGCGGCGCTCGTGGAGGAGGATGGGCAGCGCCTCCACGGTGGAGGAGAGGAGGAAGGACAGGGTGAAGGCGAAGAGCCCCAGCCGGAGCGCCACGCCGTCGGGGCCGTCGGGGCGCAGCCGGAAGTAGACGCTGCCGAGGCCGAGCCCGCCCACCACGGCCTGCGCGGCGCGCGCCGCGAAGAGCTCCCGCGTGCGGACCATGGTGCGCCAGCAGCGCACGGTCAGCGCCGAGACCTCCGTGGCGCGGCTGCAGTAGCCGCGGTCGGGGACGTCGAGGCGCCGGCCGGCGTTGCTGCTGCTGTCGAGGAGGCTGCTCATCGCGTCCTCGTCGTCGAGGAACCCGGCGCCGCGGCGGCGGCGGTCCTCCGCGAGCTCGCCGGTGACCTCCATCTCCATGGCGAGCTCCAGCGGGTTGAGCTGCACGGGGATCTTGTGGCCAAGCCGCGCCAGCGCGTCCTCGAGCGACTTGAGCGTGCCCGAGTGCGCGACGGCGCCGCGGGAGAGGAGAAGCAGCGAGGAGATGTAGCCGAGCATGCGGTAGCTGGGCTGGTGGATGCTGAGCACCACCACCTGCCGCCGCGCGCGGGACACCTCGCGCAGCAGCGCCAGCACGTCCACGGCCGACCGGCTGTCCAGCCCCGACGTGGGCTCGTCCAGCAGCAGCACCGGCGGGTCGTGCACCATGTCCACCGCGATGGACACCCGCTTCCGCTCGCCGCCGGACACGCCGCGCGCCCCGCCGCCGCCGCCGACGTAGCTGTCGGCCACCTCGGACAGGCCCAGCTCCTGCATCAGCGCCTCCACGCGGTCGAGGCGCTCCCGCGCGGTGGCGGCGGCGCGGAGCCGGAACCGCGCGGCGAAGAGGATGGTCTCGCGGACCGTGAGCAGCGGCAGCAGGTTGTCGTCCTGCGTGACGAACCCGCAGAGCCGCCGCAGCTGCGCGCGGGAGGTGACGGCGTGGCCGTTGAGCGACACCGTCCCCGGCCTGGCGATCTCGGACCCCGTGCCGCGCCCGGACAGGATGCGGAGCAGCGTCGACTTGCCGGCGCCGCTGGGGCCCACGACGGCGAGGATGTTGGAGCTGGAGGCGGTGAAGGACACGGACTTGAGGAGCAGCCTCTCGCCGCCGCCGCTGGCGTCGGTGGCCGGGGAGGTGGAGAAGCAGGAGGACAGGAAGGACGGCAGGATGGAGGCGCGGCGGCGAGGCGCGGGGCAGGAGAGGTTGCTGACGGCGAGGGTGTAGTGTGGAGGGGACGGGTGGGAGAAGGAGAAGGAGGGAGAGGCGGAGTCCGGCGGCGACGAGGAGGACGTGGACGCGGACATGAGCAGCGCCGGGTCCAGCTCCGCCGACAGGTCCTGGTGGTGATCCATGGCCCTTTCCCTGCCTCTCAGCTGAGCCGCCGACGACGACGAGGATGCCGCGAAGCGGCTGAGCAGATATAGCTCGCTTCCGCCGCCGCCTTCGTCTCCCATGAGCACGCAGATCCGATCCAAACAGCTCGATTACTTGAACGTGTCACGCACCCATTGCGCGCGCGCACGAAACGTCGCGGCACGCCACACCGCCATCAGCAGCTTGCTGCCGAGGGCGAGCTTCTAGACCTGCTCAGCTCCATGGACCACGCAAATCAGAGCGAAGAAGGGAGAGCTGCTAGGTCTCGTTTGGGGTACGTGGTTTGCATTGGGTGAGCGAATGGGAGAAGAAAACGAAAGCCTCGTCGGCGCAGGGGGCGACGAAGAAGAAGAAGAAGGAAGAAGAGTGAGGGCAACGGTTTCGTTTCGTGCATGTCGTTTGGGTGAGGGGCCGCTGCGACCCGCGAGCTACTCTGTGACCTAACGGCGGCCATGTCCGCGCGTCGTGGCCGTTGGACCTAAGCACGCCGGCCTGACCAACCGGCCGGGCCGGCGCGCGTCGCGGCCTGGCTGAACAGGTCGAGCCGCGGGCACGGGGCTCGCGTTTCGTGGCGTGTGGTTGGGGTCTGGTCTCGCCGCGCATCTACCTCCTAGGATACAAAAGGCACCCGAGCCGGGCGTAGCAACGGTTGGTGAGAGCTTGAGCTACACGAGTCACGAGTGGCGTTCTGCCTTCTGCTTGAGAGATCAGATGACTGCATTTCACCTACAGCTTCAAGTAGCAGATTATTTCCGAGTATGTGAGAATTAGAATTTGTTGGGTGTCAATTGGTGACCCTTAGGTATCCGTAGTTCAAAATTTTGTACTACTTCTTCAAAATAAGATTTTATTTTGGACTAGTATAAAATTTTGAACTAAAAAAGATTGGAGGTATAACTAAAAATCACCAATTTGCACCCCAAGAATTTGTGTCATACCCATCCCATGTAAAAAGCCCATGATCGGAACACAACTGCCCTCTATTCTACATTTCTACTCCTAGTATGTCAGAAATGTTTGTTTCTTGTTTGGTGCAGACCTCGGCCAAAGTGGAATCAAATCCTGCTGGGAAACTTTGCATCCCGACCTACAATGGCAGCCAAAATCCTTTGCGCAATGGCCACTTTGAATCTTTGGACCTTGCTAGGAACACTAGGAGGAACATATTCTGAAAACGATATCCCTTTGCTTGGTGTGTGAACGTATATGCAAGATAGATCAAGCAGCTGCCACTACATGCATCTTTTATGCACATGAGAAAGAAAGCGGAAAGAATTGCGAAAGGAAAAAAAATGCAAGCCTCCCTTTCCTTTTTATTTTTTCGAGAAACAAAGCAAATGCAATCGCTCACGTATGCACGCAGACTCTTACAAACACGTGTGCACCCTTATTAGCTCTATCAACATCTGTAATTAATATTTTTTTTGGATCAGCTAATTAATTTTAATAGCATGCCACTCTAGTTTTTTTTTTTGCAAGAACTTCCAAATTATTTACACAGAATGACGTTCTAGTTCATTTGATCAAATCTTTGGGTCGACCAATGATCCAAAATATATATAACTTACATCCCTAACCATGGAAGACAGGAGCAATAAATTGAGATCGACCAAGCAACCACATGTGTCTGAACATGTTGCTTACTAAAAGCAATTAGTCAAAATTGTAGACACCCCGGTTGTTCACTATGACGAATCTAACTAACTAATTTGCATCCAGTTTGCCAATATATAGTCTCATATTGATCACGTATTTCTATTTTCTTCAACAAACCGAATCAACTAACCCCGCCAACTACCCTTGCTAATTTTCATCTCTAGCTTTGTGACACCATAGAAGAAATAATGGTTTGCATTTGATTCGTCCATTGGTACCTTAGGTCTCGTTTGGAAACAGGATAATACCCTCCCCAATCAACACGTATGGGAGGATCAGACCTAAAGAGAAGAACAGTTCATTTTGTACTCTAAACCATATGTAATAATGGGATGGAATCATTTTGTCCAAACAAAAATATTTACAGGGAGCCTTTGCCCCAAACATGCCTCTTCTATTTCTCGCATATATAACTAAACATAAAGCCATCCACCAACCATAACAAGTCAATTCCTTATGTCAACCAGGGTTCACCAAACCGGCCGGAACCGGTCCGGTTACCACGGTTACCGGTCTAACCGGCCCGGACCGGTTCCGGTTCCGGCCGGTTTTAAACCGGCCCAAATTCAAATTTTAAATTTGAATTCTAAAAAATAGAAAAATCCCAAAAAATCTTTAAAATACTTCAAGTTGCGACGAATCTAATGATGTCAAATTTTTTCAAATATTCGTTCATTTAGTATACTTTGCGAGCATTTAAAGTTAAACAAAAAAAACGTGCATACAAAAGTATACAAATACAATGTAAAAGTAGTATAAAAAAGAGTTGGAGGGTTCATTTAGGCTAAAACATGTTATACAAACATTCATTTAGTATACTTTGCGAATATTTGAATTTAAACAAAAAAAGAAAAAAAATTGAATTTAATGGGTTACCAGTCAAACCGACCGGTTACCAGTCAAACCGACCGGTAACCGGTCAAACCGGACCGGTAAACCGGTCTAACCGGCCGGTTAGCCGTTCGAAACCGGTATAACTGCGAGTTTTGAATTCAAATTTGAGTTTGACCGGTTTTTACCGGTAACCGGTCAAACCGGACCGGTTAGCCGGAACCGGGCACCGGCGGTTCGGTCCAAACGGTCGGATAAAAAAACCCTGATGTCAACTAGGTGTATCATTATCAATATTACGTGAGTACCCCGGACGTTGTTGCGGGAACTTCAAAGATGGTCTTTGCATATATGGGTCTTTGAAACTAGATAAAAGTGAAAGTATTACTGTTTTGATCATATCAGATAAATTATCACTTGGATAGCTATAAATTGTTGCGAAAGCAGCCAAGACGTTAAGTGAAACCTGGATAAGAGCATAATCGATAGCACAGAGCAGAAGACACGCAATAGAGCTCCTACCTGATGCTAATATATGATGCAAATAGACTTTCAGTAGTCAAGCCGCAGAACAACTTCAGAGATGCAAACTTATTATGAATTATGTCAAGATCATATACCATATTGTTTTATGATCAGAAAACTGTGACCGAAGTGCTTTTTGGATACTTGGATATTGCAAATCTCAAATGTCTTCTCTAATTATAACTAAAATTGCTACCACACAGGTCAAAGAAGAGGCATCCTGTAAATAAAGGCTTTAAATTTCATCAGTGAACAAAATTCTTATAACCACATTTTTTGGGAAAAATACAAAATATAGTGACCCAATCTTCTTAATTTACATAAGTTGGCAAATAAAAAACCTACAGCCAGACTACAGGAGATGGAAAGACCTGAACGCGGATGAAGAATGACGAATATGATTGAACTTGGGCTTAAAATTGGATGGACATAATAATCTTGTAGATGATGTGGCTCAATGTGGAAACAATAAATGAGGTTTAGTGGGTTCCGTTTATATATGGTATACAGATTAGCATTTGACTTGTTGATCACAATAACCTTATATGGGCATATACCTTGTCTAATTCTCTTGCAACCATATTCTTCTGCTAGCTTCTCCATTCTTGTTGAAATGATGCTTTCAGTTGCACATAAACAAAATGTTAGTAGATAGTAATGGAATAAAATTATCCTGGCCCCTGCATCACAGGAAAATATATGAAGCTGTCTGTTGTTACAATGTGACATCCAAAAGGCGGAGAGATATAGAAATTAGCCCAAAAACATTTCAAACTGATAGAAAGATGAATTAGGCTGGACCCAAGCTTGAGAGAATGATTTTAGGCCTGGAAGGGGCACACCTATTTAGCCCCCATCATAGCCTCGAATAAACTGGGCTTTTAGACCATATTTTAGATCCCCAAACAAGACTTTAGATGCAACACACTTGCTATCTATATATGCATCATTGTTATAAAACAAATCTGATGCTTAATGTATTATTATTATTATTATTATTATTATTATTATTATTATACCATGTTGTCAAAGGTCAGTACATGGTAGTGTACTTCACTGGCTAGGTAAGTCTGAACTCCATTGTGCCGGTGGTAAAAAAAAAAAAGCAGGTGGTTATTTGTGGTGAGCTCCTCCGTCACTGGGTGGCCGAAAGTAGAGACACGGACTAGGGCTGGGTTGGAAGAGGAGCCCACCATATATGAGATAATAGAGCGGCTCTATTACCATGTAAACTGGATGGCTGTTGGTTTCATTGAACCCTTGTGAGAGATGCACCTTTGTTGATAACTTGATATATGCTGGTAACAACAACTAGCGCGACATGCACATCGGTAGGTTTGTTATTGTAGGAGAATAGAATTCAGTATAATGTGTGGATGATTGTATTGCATTGAGACCAAGGCCGGTATATATTGGGGTACATGACTTGGAGGGCAAGCCTCTCCTACGGTATGGTAGAATCTGGATACAATCTTAACCTACCTATCATAGAGAATATCCCAAATATACTCCAATAGTTATAGAAGTTACTCGCACAATTAAGATAGGTAGAACTAACTCTACCGCTTGAACAACACTACCTAAAACTAACAAATCTAACAGAGGAACCCGGACTATTGCTTGTCGCTTCAAGTTCATCGAGTTCATCAAGTTTGAATATTTGGATCTCAACTCCATCAACACAGAGGGAGACACTCCAGAGGAGTTGTTCCATTCATCAAGCCTCAAGAACTTAATTTATTCTTATGATTCATCAAGCCGAACTTGGAATGCATCTAGATACGTCTGGCAGTCACTAGAGCTTTAAGAGGAGGATCAAACGTGGAGATAGAGGGGCTCATGCCCCTCAACCTGATAGAGCTCCATAGAGAAAAGAGATCAAGAGGAGCTATGAAGACATCCATCACACAAGATTGCAGAATTTAATGTTGCAAGAGAACAATCTAACAAGGTGGGATTCCATATGGTCTTTTTGCCCTACTTTCTATTACTGTCGTCAACCTATTGCTGAATAAGCTCAGCAGCATTCTTCATCCCGAATAACTAGCATTGATAAAGTCATCAGTTCAGCCTTGTCAATTGTTCAACAGCAGGATAACTTGTTGCCATGCAATATATGAAAGTACATAGGTGCATTTTGTATGATGCTAGTGGCATTAAAATTTGAAGCATACATATCATTTATCATAGCCTCTTGTATGTGATTATTGTTTTTAGATTCATAATTTGAATAGCTAAAATAACAACCTGAATAATCCTTAGTGGATGCAATATGTTCCCTACCAAGTAGGTCTAGCAACATGCTACAATAATTCCTTAAATGAGGCCCTTTAACTTGGCAGAGCTTTTCCAACTCATATCAAGACAAGCATATAATGAATATCTCAACCTGCAGGTAGATTTGGACAGGCTCAGAGAACATATGGTCCTGATGATTTGCGGAATTACATATTGGGATCACCTAAATTTAATATATGCTGTTCGGAGATTTTATAAATTCAGTTTCAGTGCTATACATCCACCTTTGCCCTTGAAATGGATTTGAAAAAGCAAGTGCGTGCGCAAATTTAAGTTCTTCGCTTGGCTTTTACTCGATGATCATTTGAACACCACAAACATTCTAGGAGAAATACCTATCTACAACCAGGCTCTAACTGTGTATTATCCGCTGAAACTGTTCGAGAAATATCCATCTTTCCTTAGAATGCTCCACAAATACTGGGTTCACAAATGGGATACAATATAACAGGTTCCAAGAGGTTAAAGCATCAATGCAAAATCCTTTCTTAATGGAAGTTTTTATTATTGCTATTTAGTTGTGTTTGTCTCTTAACACTCAAAGCAGCCATCTTAAGCATAAAAAAGAGAAGCCACTCACGTAAAAAGGGGTAAGAGGGAAAGGGAATGATTGAAGAAAATGACTTTTAATTAAAGATTGATATGTGCTATGAGAACGTGCAATCTAACCAACTGTGGAGGGATAAGCAAAATGCATTCTTCAAAACTCAGTGAGTGGTGCTGACCTCATTTGCTCTTTAGATACTTGTGTACGAGCATTCCTCTCCTGATACTAACGATAGAAATACTACAAAAAGAAGCGACAACAATTAGAAGTATTTCATTCAGAGATCCATATTTAGCATGAAATAGAGGAACACACTTGCACATGGAAAAAGAGTAGGGGGAGCAAATCAAAAACAGGTGTTAAAACAAAGAGAAATTTTTGGAATGAAGTAAAATGTGTTTGCTTTATATTATGCAATTGGAACAAGCATGGAGATCCAAAATACATACTTCACAGCAAGCTGTTCCTATTTAGGAGTGATTGAGTGTTTGTGCCATAAGCATTAGATTCAAAGAAGCCACCTCAATCAAGCATAAAAAATAAGAACACATTTACACATGAAAAAGGTAAGGGAGAAAGAGAGGATGATGTTATAATTTTTTAACCGAAGGAAACTATGTGAAATGGCGGCAAGCTTCTGGCATTCTTTGTGACAAGAGGGTGCCACAAAAGCTAAAAGGCAAATTCTATAGGACAGCAATTCGTCCGGCGATGTTATACGATGCTGAATGTTGGCCTACAAAAAGGCGACATGTCCAGCAACTGAGTGTAGCAGAGATGCGGATGTTGCGGTAGTTTTGCGGGCACACAAGGAGGGATAGAGTCCGGTACGAAGTTATTCGGGATAGGGTCGGGGTGGCACCAATTGAGGAGAAACTTACCCAGCATCGGCTGAGATGGTTTGGACATGTCCAAAAAAGGCCTCCTGAGGCGCCGGTGCGTAATAGGGTTCTTGAGCGGGTCGATAATGTAAAGAGAGGTAGAGGTGGACCTAAACTGACGTGGGATGAGTCTGTTAAGAGAGACCTTAAGGATTGGAATATCTCTAAAGAGATAGCTTTGAATAGGAGCGCTTGGAGACTAGCTATCAATGTGCCTGAACTTTGAACTTATTTCTTTTGGGTTTCATCTCTAGCCTACCCCAACTTACTTGGGAAAAAAGGCTATGTTGTATGTTGTTGTTGTTGTTGAAGGAAACTATGTGTATTTTCAATTCAGAAATGGGATTGAGGCTAGGGTAAATATAAGTGCTTCCCTTGCTCTTTATATAGACCCCCCCTCTCTCTCTCTATGTGCAAGTGCGCTCGTCTGCTGACTCTAAAGGTGGGGATACCACAAAAGGAAGCAACAACACTTGGGAAGTGTTTCGTTCAGAGCATCCACCTTTAGGATCAAACAGAGGAACACACTTGCACATGGAAAAAAGTAAGGGGTAACGAGCAACAGAGATGAGTTGAAAAATATTCTGGAATGAAGTAAATATGTGTTCCAGAATACATGCTTCGAAAGTCAGCAAGTAGTTTGTTACCTCATTTTGATTTTCATTCTGTAATGCCACTTTCCCTTTCCATGTGTGATTGTGTTTGTCTCTTAACACTTAAAGCTGGAATGCTATAAAAGGAAGCAACAACACTTTGGATGTGTTCAATTTAAAGCAGCCGCCTCAAGCATAAGAAAGAGGAACACACTTTCACATAGAAAATGGTAAGTGGGAAAGGAATTGGTGTAAGGAAAATGTTTTTTA